>NC_136073.1:118704792-120160791 GCF_964261635.1 Lissotriton helveticus | reverse complement strand
CCAGTCTACTTAGGAAGCAATCTAGTTTGGACAATATTAGTGATTCACTTGATGAGTGTGATGGCCTATTGTAGATATTTATTAGGAAAAGGTTTTTCCCTTTACGTATATTGATTTTTAATGCTAATATATCTTGGGAATTTGTATCCACCACCTCAATTTGCGCCCTTAGATTTACTTTCACCCAGATTAGTAATCCACCCGAGGGCCTTCCACTTCTAGATGGAATCGCTCCAATTCCATAAGTCTTATACCCTAGTCTGTGAGGTGTTACAACTGCCCAAGTTTCCTGTAACATACAGAAGTCAAAGGAATCAATATAACTGGCCCATTCTGGGTCCCTCAAGTTTTTTGAGACTCCAGCTATATTCCAGGAGACTAATTTTACTAGCTCCCTAGATACAGCTGTAGTCTCAGGAACTACCCTTGGTGACTCCCTACATCTGGGGGAGACCTCAGATTGTACTACCAAGGGGGTTTCCTCAGATGTTGACATTCTGTTCGATTTATTTTGTGATACTACCACTGCATTTGGTGGATTACAACTCTCGCCAAGGGTAATTGTATCCCCAACTACCGATTTGACCAGAGGTGATAACCTGGAGTTCAACAACACTTCCATTTCATTAACAGCACCCTCAGCACTAGAAATTCTTATTCGTCTTTCCTCCTCCTCCCGTCTCAAAAAACATCAATCACAATCATCTAGGCCACTAAATATGTCAAATCTATTAGTGGTCTCTAGAGGTGTGAATGGTTTTAGATGGTCCATTCTTCTATTGTTAGCATTATAAGATCTGGCTGGCACATAATTCCATCCACAGGGTTCTGGCGCTGGCATAGGGTAAGGCACGTATTGTAGGTTCCTAACATTCTGTATGGTCGGCGGGTAGGGTGCATGTTGAGTATTCCCAACACTCTGTGTGGTCGGAGGATAGATGGTTGGGTGATTTTGTGTTAATATATGCTCTGATGGTTGATGCTGGGATGGAAACACCACTGATCTTGGATAGAAGTATGTCAGTGGTCTGGGGATTATGCAGTTGTTTGTGCTTCCTGGCGGCCAATTTAATATGAATTGGACGGCATTAGGATCCCTAAAGTTCACTACCACCACATCCCCCTTAGTGTCTTTAGGTCTACCCCCCAACCATTGCAGACGGCGGACGTGAATAATTTCGCCACTGATGTGATTTGCAATTGGCCTGAATAAACTTAGCCAGTGTGTAACCTTGTTCTTCAATTGGGCAAAACCCTCACGTTTAACCGGTTCTAGCACAGGCACCCCTGTTAGCACTACCACATAGGGTACTGCCTCTGGCGGGAGTTCGGGTAGTGGTGTCTGTTTGGTTCTCCCCCAGGTGTTCCTAGTGCCACCCACCTCCCTTGATGGTCTCTCCAATAAAGTATTTGCCATGCTATTAAAGGGTTTACTGGCTAAAATAGCCGGTGTCTGATCAAGTTTATCTTGTAACAATTTAGGGGGTGGGTTTTGTTGTGTGGTCGTTTTATTTCCCAGATGCTTTGAAGTTGATGGGGTTATAGTCGGAGTAGAAATTGGGACAGTTAAAGTAGGTTGAGTAGATTGCCTTGGCAGTGTAGTGGTTTGAATTGCATTGCTTGGAGCTAAGGTGATGGCAGCTTCCTTGCTTCCCAATGCCTACTCAATTTTCTCTAATCTACCTTCCACTTCGATCAGCCTCTCTAGAATTGCTGCCGAATAGTTTTTAATTAAGCTCTCTATGCTATGCAATGTGACAAGCGCCTGGGCTGCTTGGGGCATGTTATCAGCCACGCTAATGTCCGTGCTAACCTCTTTGTCTGTAGGCATATTGGATAAGGGTGATGATGTAATATTAGTTCCTTCTGAAGCTACTAATAAATTAATAGGGTTATTAACAATCATCTTCGCCTTTTTTCCAAAATCTGCATGGCTCAGTTTTGGTTGATGTGGATCCCTCCTTTTGCGCCGTTTTTTGGTAGGGGGTGGGCCATATATTCTAGGCGGAGGCATTGTTTTATTTACCCTATTTCGTGTTGTTTTAGCTGGCATAGGGCGGGTGCCTTCATTAAACTAGGAGTGCTCGTGAGGTTTATTAATGGAGGACCAATAGTATCCGACTTAGGGAAGTTCTAGATATAGGCATGGTATCACTCGATACCAGAGGCTGGCTGTCCAATATGTATACAATATCATCGGTTTTCTGGCTAATATCATTAATAGAAGTAACAGGTAAGGGTAATAGGGTCACTGACCTGTTTTTCATGCTTTCCACGGAACGGCGGCGTTCTGCTCGTCGCTCCGCCAAAGCAGTTTCCTTAGGGATGTCGGGAATAGATTTTGTAAAATAATTGTCAAGTGTTCTATTTAGCGGGCCCCCCTGCTTATCTGACATAATCGGGTCAGGGCTTAGCGATACCGAAGACATTTATGGCAAACAATCCAAAGGTTGTCAGTGAAAAACCTGCGTAGTCTAATTTACAATAACGATTAAAATAGCGATTAAATAGCCGGGGACCAAGGGGCTATGGCCAGTCCGGTCTCTTCGGTGCTCTGAGTGTCTCAGAGTGTCCACCCTTAGTCCAGGCTCTGTCCCAGGATTTGTCCCACACACGCGTCCCGCTTACGCGTTGCTAGACCAACCTATATACAGGAGGTAATTGGAAGGGGAGGGGACACGGGAAGAGGCGGCAGGTGTGCGGGATCTTCGAACGCACAGCCTGGTGGGCCTCGCAGTCCCGGTCCGGTGGCGGCAATCAATCTCCAGCACGGTTCTCCTCCTTCACGGCAACCTGGCAACAAAGTCCCAAAGCAAGGCAAGTCCTTATTCGACTGCGAGCGGCTCCCGCGGAGCGGGGGCCGCGAGTCGTTTTTAAAGGGCCAAGTGGTGGTTAGTTAAAGGGGAGGGGACACGGGAAGAGGCGGCAGGTGTGCGGGATCTTCGAACGCACAGCCTGGTGGGCCTCGCAGTCCCGGTCCGGTGGCGGCAATCAATCCCCAGCACGGTTCTCCTCCTTCACGGCAACCTGGCAACAAAGTCCCAAAACAAGGCTAGTCCTTATTCGACTGCGAGCGGCGCCCGCGGAGCGGGGGCCGCGAGTCGTTTTTAAAGGGCCAAGTGGTGGTTAGTTAAAGGGGAGGGGACACGGGAAGAGGCGGCAGGTGTGCGGGATCTTCGAACGCACAGCCTGGTGGGCCTCGCAGTCCCGGTCCGGTGGCGGCAATCAATCCCCAGCACGGTTCTCCTCCTTCACGGCAACCTGGCAACAAAGTCCCAAAGCAAGGCAAGTCCTTATTCGACTGCGAGCGGCACCATTAATGGCTTACCCGGAAGTCTCAAACAAGTTACCAGTGACGTACCAACAATCCTGGGGAAACCTCTTCCAGTGCTATTATACGCAGATGATGCGGTGCTTATGGCCCGCACACCAAATGCCCTCCGCTCACTCGTTCAAAGCTTTGTCCAATATATGGAGGGATTAGATCTGCGTACAAATTAAAAAAAATCTTTTATCATGTCTTGTGGCCCTGGGAAACGGAAGCTCAACACTATACACATAGGAACAGATAAACTCGAATCTGTTCCTATATTTCCTTACTTAGGGTTGGTTTTCGCTGCCAACGGCTCGTGGCGTGGGCACTTGGCCCACGCCACGAGCAAGTTCTCGAAAGCCACCAATTCTATTTTGAGCTTGCCCCGCCCGAAGAAAATAGGTGCCACAAGAGCTATCTTAAAATTTTTTAGATTACAGTGCCTACCAGTAGCCTCATATGGAGCTCAGGTTTGGGGGTCTGAAGGTAGCCCATGCATTCAGCGGGAAGAAAGCCGTTTGTGCAGAAAAATACTGGGCGCCCCAATCTCATCTTCTGATTTTATCTGTCATAATGAACTAAACCTCCCCTATGTTTGTGATTTTATCAGAGCCAGACCAGCCTTATTCTGGGTTAGGGTTTGGAGGAACAACTCAGCCACTCTTACACAAAATATTATAAAGGATTGTCTAAATTGTGACCGTGGCATGGAGATCCCATGGCTCTCAGGAGTATCTAAAACACTAAGTGCCGTGGACAGACTTTCACCGACCCCACCAAGATTGAGCTGAAGGACAATATTGAGGTCAAATACGCACTGTATGCACTTTACAAGTCTGAAAGGATGGGAAGAGAATTATCAAAATCAACTGTTGTAAAATATATGGGAAACGAACTGTGTAGGCAACCACTCCCGCCCTACCTTACTCTACCCATGACCAACTGGGAGAGATCACTTTTGTTTCGTCTAAGAGCGGGCTCAGTGAAATTTTTGTTGTCCTTCCCTTTGGGCTATCGACATAGCACTGACTATAATCCATGCCCGTGTGATGGTGTCAGTACACAGGATGATTTGCACTTCCTATTCTTTTATACATTTTATCTAAGATATATCAAATGGTTTTTAACCCCATATTTTAGGAAACACAGACCACTCTTGCTGGAGGAGTCTTATTTAATGTTGGTCTCCCTGGACTCAGATGAACTAATCTTTCGCACTAGCACTTTCCTGAGACTGATAATACGAGTGCGCAAAATGATGGAAAATCCTTGAAATTAGCCTAATCAGAACTGTATTACATTTTTAATCATGAATTTTCGTAATGATGTGTTATGCAAATGAATTGTTTTTATGTGGTACTTTTATGAATTTTATGAAATTCGAATAAAGGTCTTTTGAACTTGAACTTGGATTGTTCATTTGTGAGGTGCATGTTTCAATCACCCCCTGGTATTCAAGTTGATCTAAGATCTCCCTGACTTGCTTTTTAGCTTCTTGTTTAACTGGGTACTGCCTTTGTGCAGTGGGTTGACTTTTTAACTGGATTTTGTGGGGAGGAGAATCCTCATCCCATCCTACATGATTTTTATATAATGCAGGAGCTTGGGCTACTGCCCATTTTATTGCAAGTGTATATTTTTTATGAATTGGAATATGATTTGAGAAGGCAGGCATAATCATTTCTTCGCCATGAGGGCACTCCCTGACAAATTCTGGTGGCCAGTCTTTCTCAGCTAACAGGATGTCATAGCCTTTAGAAAGGTTATCCCAAAAGAGACCCCTTACTTTCCTAGTCTTGTCCCCCTCTATACGCAATGTTATTTCGTATAATTTATGGGGTTTGCTAACTCTGGTGTCTGCAGTTTCCACCTGAATGTATTCATTCGTGTCCACTGTCTCCAGAAGATTCATCAGGATCTTGCGAGCTATTGTCACTTCTGCTGCGCTGTCTAGCATTGTCTGGGCCCACTCTCCGTTTCTCAGTTGCGTCCTCAGTATCCTCTGCATGTTTTATTTTAATACTGGCTACCTTCTTTCTCGGAAATTGTAATTTTTTACTTTGATGAGCAGGTTCCTTGTCTTTGAACTTGACATGCTCTTCCTTGTGTTCTGACCGTCCTCTTCTTTCCGATTTCTGTGAGGAAGTCTGAAAAGATCGAGAGGGACGTGTATCAATATCTTGATATCTATCAGGTTTTCTCAATTTATCCCTATCTCTAAGGTTGTATCTTTTCTCAGAGGGCTCCCTCTGGGGAGACTTGTTTCCTTGGTCTGGAGATCTTTCTCTCTGTTGAGGAGACCTTCCTCTGGACTGGAATCGTTTTTCTCTGGGAGTGGATTGTTTATCACCATCCCAACTCTTTTTTGGAGTGTTTAGATTATTTTTAATAAATGTTTTTTCAGGTTTTTCAGTTAGTTGGGGTTTTACTGGTTTCCCACCTAAACTATCTCTACCTAGTTCTTCATAGGATTTTTCTATGATTCTGGCAAGTTCAAATGGTTGTTCTGCTATATCTGTTTCTTTCAATTTCTGGAGATATGCTATATCGTCCATTGCCAATTGAACTAATTCTCTATATGCCTTTGTTAATTCTTTTATTTTAACTAAGAGTTCTTCGCCTGACATTTTTTCAATGTCGGATTCTGGTGTGTCGCTGGCTAGAACCGGCCACGTGGCTCCTGGTCTACCTAGTGGACCGAGGCTGGTGATGTGATTTTGATGTTTTAGGGCGCCTTTAAACCAGAGCAGGTGCTCTTGGTATCTTAGTGGGATATCAACGTCCTCGAAAGGAGCGTATTCATCCGGAGGTTCCTCTATTTTGTAATAGTGGAATTCGTGTGTTACAGCGTTTGCTGCTGGAAAGTTTATCCATGAATAAAATACCTCTGTCTGCCGATATTCATGGGCCTCTACCACGAATATGACTGTACCACCTCGTGGTGATACATTCCATTTTCTATAAGTTTTTTAGTTATAGTTCTTCTTACATTTACCGGGATGATAATTGCACCCGGTTCATTTTCATTAAACCCTGTAACATCGAAACCCGGTTGATTCGCATCTACTGCAGCTTCACCGGTTTCGTTGCTGTCGCCGTTAGTTGACATTGTTTTAATGAGAGTTTGCAGAGCAGGTTTCCAAGGACACAAAGATTAGGTGCACAATATTTTGGAACACTGTATCCTTCAACGTTGACTAAACCAAAAACTATACATAGGAATCTCTTCCTACTAAGTTCCGGCGCATTTTAACCTTTTACCTACTCCAGACGTCTATTGGGGTTTTTACGGGAAAAGGGGTCTGTGTGAAAAAGCACGACTGAGTTACTC
The DNA here is from genome assembly GCF_964261635.1 of Lissotriton helveticus. Taxonomy (NCBI): domain Eukaryota; kingdom Metazoa; phylum Chordata; class Amphibia; order Caudata; family Salamandridae; genus Lissotriton; species Lissotriton helveticus. The sequence continues at coordinate 120,154,147 of NC_136073.1, read as the reverse complement.
TAATGTCTTGCGTTAGATTATCGCCTTACCAAACGTTGGGCGCCATGTAGTGTAGTTCCTATATTCCCAATAGGCTCTGCGCATTGGAATAATATAAACATCAGTGTAGACGTAGGACTGAGGTCGACTAGGTCTCTACTGACTATATTAGACTTAATTAGTTTTGCCAGCTAGCTCAGAGGTCGCTAGAAACTTTCTCGAATGTTCAGGAAAGAGTTAACTCTCCTGATTTAGACAAGAAGGGATTAGCTTCTGACAACCGCATAAACATGACAACTTTGCTCCCTCAGAATAAAGAGTGTATCTCTAGAGTCGTGTGAAAACAATAGACGGTTATTTCACTCAGTCAATCGTGCATACTTAGTTTCACCAGAGTGCAGAGAAATAGAGAGACAGGCGTTTTCAATAAAAGGTGTTATTTATTGAGCAGTCTTCTTTCTCATGCAAGAGAAATGAATTGCCACTATTGCAATACTTATCATGAAGTAAAGTGCGTACAGTAAAAGGAGTATTATAAAATAATACTGTAAAAGCATTGATATGGTTTCTTAGCCATATGATACTTTAAAATAGATAAAATATATACATACATAAAAACATTGACTAACGTACTCAACTGGTGCTTCTAAATACGCCTACCCCGGTGTACCTGACCTAAGCCTAATACGTGGGAAGGAGTAAGTAAGTAGCAGTTTAAGTTAAGTTGGTTTTTGCCAAGGAATCTGAATCAAGAATTCTCTTAAGGATTTAGTCAGCTCCGTACCTTGGTAATAGAATGTGGGAGGTCTTGTATCTCTCTCTCAGGACTCGATCTCCCAGCAACCCGCAAGGGTGGCTGGAAACACCGGAGCTGGATTTTCCCGGCTGGAGAAAAAGACAGCGTCTTTCTCAGTGTGTCAAAAGGGAGGGGCGGCGTCCTTCGGCTCCTCGCATCAGCTGGGCTTCCGGGCAAGTAGATAGCCGCTCTGCTCCAAACCACTGTGTGTTTGCTTAAGGCAACTTTGGTTGTATTTATACCTGAAAGGTGCCGGGTTTGACGTAAGGTTGGACATAAGACGTCACTAAGAACTAACAGTTCTTTCTGGACTCTAGGAGTTCTTGTGCAAATCAAAACAAGAGCAGGGGGATTTCCCGGGCTGCTGGAGGCTTGGTTTGTTTAAAGAACGCGTTGTACTTTCTAGGAGTCTAGGGGAGTAGCCTTGCCGTATTTGGACTGCATGGGCTATTACTAAATATGGATATGATTCTTATGCCTTTATAAGGATATTATTTATTATAACCGTATAAGGGAATAAATCGGGAATATCGAATTAGGGTCCTAGATAGAAACACAACAAAAAGTTTTGCATAAGGGTCAATCACACAATTTTCATACAGTCGCGCAAGCAAAGGTTTGTCTAGAATCTTTGCAACTGTCTTAAAGGAGGGACACAAATGGGCGCTGTGGTGATGTAATGCTATAATGTGTCCGTTTTTTTTGTCAAAATCATATTAATTTTTTTAACGGTATTTGCACACGGCACAAAACAGACACCTATGCCTAAGCCACCGCTGTGGCTGTCTCTTGAGTGTAAAGTCAAGGCACTCCCACAGGGGGTTTGGGAAGGGTGGGTGATGGTGGTATGGAGGGGCATTTGGTCAGGGTAGTGTGTGGGTGCTCCACGTGGGAGCCCAATGCGGGAGGGGCTCTAAGGATGAGAGAGCAGAAGGAGGGCTGGTGGCTCAATCTAAAGGTCAACGGTCAAGAGCAAGTTCTAAAAATATTGTTCAAGAGAGGAGCAGTCAAGGCTTTTTGTGGATAATGAAAACATCACCAGAGCAACCCACTCTAGTTCAGCAGGGGGATCAAGGAAGTAGCTTGAAGGACTTAGTCCCCTCAGTATATGCACGAACTTTTAAAAGTTGTTACGTGTAACATCAATGATATTAATAATCACACAAAATTTAGAGCCATTTTAGCATGGTTAAATTCTTCCAAAGCTCAAATAATTTTATTTAAGGAGACTCACTTGAAATACCAGGCTGGGCCGCTGCAGATGCCTAATTGCATTTTGCACGCGTTTTATGCATCAGCTGATGTGTCAGTTGGAGGGGTTGCCATTTTGATAAATTGCAATTTGCTGGAAGATGTACTCCATGTTGTAAGTGATTTAAAGGCTCGATGGCTATTGGTTAGCTTTGCAATGTGCAGCATGCTCTTTCACTTCATTCGTTTTTACGGTCCTATAGAGGATATTTCCTCTAGAAGAGAAGCTTAATTTTTTGCATATATATATACATTTTTTTAATATAGCGCGAACTCGACCTGAAGGTATTGGAGCGCTTTACATGAGCACTATATTTACACTACACATTCAGGCACGGGGAGATTACGTGATTTGCGGCAGAATCACAGGATGTGGACACGACCCCGAGGCTTGAACCCTGGTTTCCAGCACCAAAGTCAGCAGTCTAGACGACGGACCCCATCCTCTCCAACCATATAACACACCACTCCCTCAGAAAAGCCTAGTGATCATTAGGAAGCCGGGCCGAAGACGCCTGAAATGGCAGAAACCGGTCCCCGGAAGCTTGTTTCCTTCCCAGTGTAAGAATTGGCTTTTGTAGTCTGGTCTGCCCTGTTCCCATGATGCACTGGGCCAGGGACAGACTAATTTGCATACAGCCAGGTTCTGAAACTGGGATGGTGCAATGAGCTAAAAAACGGTGTTGGATCTAGCCCTGATCTCTTGACTGGGTGAGAGTACTCTGCTTAATTCAGAGACTCTGTCCATCACCACCCCTTGTTGTAAATAATAGTGATCATTAGGGGCGAGTTTAACCTCATCGCTGCTTGAGAGTTTCCCCTGCTGTGCTGGACAGCAATAAAAACGGGTGTGGTCATGACGAGCTGAGCTCGTCATAAGCACACGAGCACTGTGCTGCATGACGAGCTGAGCTCGTCATGAGCATGGAAAGGGTTAATATTGCACCAAAGGTACAGCTAGACTGCTACAGGAAGAACAAGCTTTAAAATAAGCCTAAAGCCACCTTTTATTTAGCACAAATGTGTAAGGATTTTGCCTCAATTGGTCCTTAGTGCATGAACTTTCCAAACAGGCTGGAGTATACTTGCCATTCTAAGAGGTTCAACTCAGCATCATACATTGATTGTTTCTAATATCTCACAAATGCACGAGAGGCAGTTCTGGGATCTAGGCAAATCATTTTTCGGACAATCAGGCTTCATTCCTTGAGGTAATCGTGCACACCAAGAGGACATCAGATCCACGTTGGCAGCTTGATAAATTACTACTCACAGAAGAACGCTGGGTATTACGAATGTGCGTTGAGATAGTTAGAAGACTTTTTAAAGAGAAATTGAGGGACAGCTTCAACTTTCACTGTATGGTGAGTCTGTAAAGTATTTTTAGGGGTGAAGTGATTTCATTTAAGGCTCAGGTTAACAAGCTGCGGCTTGCTGTAACATCGTGTTTACAGTCTGAATTAGATCAGGCCCTTTGATCACATACAGTACACTACTCAGCCGAATTTAAAGTTAGGGTTTTACAAGCCACCCAACACTTAAAAGATCAATGTGTTTTTTTCAATTTTAGAAATACATTTTTTGAGTAGCGGGATGTTGTGTTTATAGGGGATAAGGGTGGGTCGATTGAAATAAAGTATTTATTAATATATTTATTTATAAGTAAGATAATGTTTTCGAATTTTTTTATTATTTGAAAATTTGTTAAATACCATGAAAAAAATCAAATAAATGTTTATTTTTCAAAAATGTACTGGTAAAAAGTATATTTTAATGTTCAACTTTTTAGAAAATGTTATTATTTTTATGTATAACTATGCAATAATTTTTTGGGCAAATGCAATATTTAAAACATTCAAAATATTTTGAAAATTTGTAGGGAATTGAAAACGTATACAAATAGCATTTTAAAATTATTTATGAAAATTATAGTTTCGATATTAACAAAACAATATATTTAAAAAAATAGAGTACTATTTAAAAAATACTTTTATTAGTGTATGAACATAAGTACCACAAACTAGGAAACTGAGTTTTGTTTAGAAATCTTTATTATTGTATTTCATAATAGGTTATTTAATAGTTTTAAACTATATAGATATATATCTTATAAAATAAAATAAATATTTTTTTAATTTATAATATGAAAGTGTAGTAAACATTTGTTTTAAATATAATGAGATAATACATAGTATACCATTAATATAATGTATTTGTAAAAAATATTCTTGTAGGTAAGGACATTTATATTAATTTAAAAATTTTATATGGGTTTTTAAAATGTTGCTATATGTTTCTTATGTTTGTTCATATTGCAGTGGGAATAGTAAATGTCACCCTTTAGTGTCCAACACCATCCCTGACTTAGTTTGTATTGGAGAGGAAATATTAAATGTCACCATTTTAGTGTCCAACACCTTCCTTAAGTTGCTTTGTAGTGGAGTGGGAATAGTAAATGCCACTCCTTTAGTGTCCAATAGCTTCCCTGGGTGGGAATATTAAATGTCACCCCTTTAGTGTCCAACTGCTTCCCTGAGTTGCTTTGTAGTGGATTGGGAATAGTACATTTTACCCCTTTAATGTCCAATATCCTCCCTGAGTTTGTTCAGTGATGGCAGCTTTGGAAGAGGGGTGGTGGGGCGGGGAAGAAAAATACATTAAATAACCATACCTTCGGCTGCCACCACCTCTCCTCTGTCCTCACTCAACACTGTAGCAGGAATGGAAGCACCTAGGCTCCCAGACTCTCCCTGCGAACCACACCGCTGCAGGAGCAGTGTTGTGATTGGTCTGAGTGCCTGTTTGGCCACTCAGGCAGTGCCTGGGAGGCTGGGCTGTGCAATGTAGCCAGGTAGATAACATGCTACGTGCTCATGGCTGTTTGGCCGGCCCAAAAGTCATACGCATTTAGGGAGTGCAAACCCCTCCTCACTCTGGCGAACTCAGGCCCGACCCGACCTGACTCTGAGTCCCACAAGGAAAAATAAACAATAATAATGTCTTGTTAATCTAATGTTATTTTTTGAACTGCTCAAAGAGCAGTGGGGTGACACCCCTATGCCTTAGTGGAGGAGCCGCCACTAAGATTGTTTGTAGTGTAGTGGGAATAGTAAATGTAACTCTTTTTGTGTCCAGCACCTTCTCTGACTTGGTTTGGGGCAGAATGTGAATAGTAAATATTACCCCTTTAGTGTTCAACACATTTCCCTTGTTTGTTTGTAGTGAAGTGGGAATAGTGTTATATTTCTAGTGTGAATTAGCCTGTAAGAGTTTCTTTGTATTGGTATGGGAATATAAACTTTTAATTTCGTGCTATTAATATTTCTATATCTTTAAAAAATCATGCATATATTTTAAACATTTTATTTAAAAAAACAGTTATTGATTTATTTTATTAGTTAACAAAACATTTATTAAAGAAAATAGTAGTAATTTTTCATGTAAATATATAACATAATATTTTTTAAAGTTCTAAAACAAATACAAAAAACATTGGTCTTATTATGAGTTTGGCGGTGCGGCTGCAGGCCCGCAAGCCAGCGACCCGCTGCCACAACCCCAAATCCGTACGAGACCGACTGCTGGATTCTGACTGGAATCCAGGTTGGGCGGTCCTGCTTTGGTGGTCCCACGGCGGTGTCGTGCTAAGGCATTGATATACCAAGTACTAGATCCTGCACCAGCACTCACGCTGAGGTTCTTGGTTGTACTTTACCATGCCAGGGTATACTGGAAAGTACTGGCTCATGGTTGCTTCGGTTTACCACTGAATTAACACTTAAACATACCTGCACAATGCCTGTCAAACCCACAGTCCTCAGGCAATGCACTCTGGATGAACTGGTCAGGGATATTTGCTCACGCTTTTCAGCCTCTCTTACTCCTTGTACTTGTGGTGCAGAAAATGTGTCAGATATCTCCAAATCGTAGCCCCTACCTGAGCCTTCCAGCTCTGGTATTCAGCACTCCTTGAAATGTTGATCAGTTCCTAGAAGCAGCTCAGGCCAGACCTAATCACCAAGAACCAAGGCCATATCAAACATCCAGACCTCAAGCAACTCCATTTAGCGATCTGGCACCCAAGGTCTTAGAGTCTGGTTGCCTATGTCTCCCCTAAGAAAGCCTGGTGTAGGAAAGTGCCTCTTTCGCTTTAAACCTTTTATTGGGGTTCATTATCTACTTTGCTAGAGACTTGCCCATAAAAAGCAAAATAGTTCAACTTAATCATGATGACGAGATTTTTGGTAATTGTTGATAGATTTGGATAAGATCTGGAAATAACTTTGTCAAAGCAGGTTGTAGGAAAGTGCCCCTTTTTGACATGGTCACCCCCACTTTTTGCCCACTGGTACTGATTGAAATTGCACTGGCTCCCTGCTAACCAGGAGCCAGTGCTCGTTCCCTAAAACAAGACAAATGTTAATTGTAACCCGATTGGCTGGTACTTTCGCACCCATGAATGAATGAATGACCATTATTTATATAGCGCACAGCTACTCCGTCTGGAGTGTCCCGGTGCTAGCAGTTCCAACACAGCTGATTACCCAGAACGTTTAGCTCTTAAAGCCATGTAAGACCCTGGTAAATGGTTTCCCTGGTACCCAGAGCAAGGGTCCCTAAGGCCTGCAGCATGTATTATGCCACCCTAAGAGAAACCATTCTGAAAACATGACATTGCCCACTCTCTGTGTGCAATACAAAAGTACACTGCATGTGCCATATGTAAGTCACCTCTTCATCAGGCCTTTAGAGTTCAAAGGCAGGGTGCACTATATTACACGTGAGGACAAATCTGCATGAGCAGATATGCTCCTGTGATGCCTTGTTCCATTGCTAGTCTTTGTAAGTGATCAAGAAGCCATTTTAAAGATATATACTGTGCTCTGGTCATTATGAGTTACCCAGCTACATAATAGATTTACTGAAAATAATGGTGCTTGGTATCAAACACCTTATCTTAATAAATCCATACTGTTTCCAGTATCGGATTTATGAAGACATGCATCCTGGTCACTTAGTGTGTTGGCTGAATGGTATCTGTCAGCCTGCCACCACAGATGAGTTTTTAATCCCCTGCCAGGGAGAGCCCGCACTATCAGAGGTCAGGAGCAATGCCTGCTCAGCAGAGGGTGTTTCCACCTCCTCCAGCAGGATGGCTAGTTAATTAGCATTTCAAAGCCAGAGGCTTCAGAGCCTTTGCTGCCTTTGCTATGCAACTCTGGCTTTCCCAGACCTGGGGATTGCCACTCCCTGCCCTTTTAAGTTATGTTATTTACATTTGTTCTCATTTGGCACCAGAGCAGACAGGACCGTAGATATTCAGGACTTATGTTTCAGTCACAGCTTACTCACGCCCCTAAGGTGGGCTACCCGAAGTGAACGGCCAAAGAAGAGTTTCACCATCTATGTTTTTGGTGAAATAGGGCTTCCTGGGTGAGGATTATGTCGAGTACCCACAGAAGCTGGTCCTACAGGGGGTGTAGTCACCCCTGTGGTAGGTAGATAGTTGGCTACTACCATATAATTCACTAAACTCCCCTAAATTGAGTATTTTGGGTCCCCCTGACATCAGGTCCTCAGATTTGATTACCTGGGAACAGAAGGACAAAGAAGAGCCGACACTGCGAGAGCCAAGGTTCTGCACTTTGGCACCAAACCCTGCCTGGCTGCTGGTACCTCAACAATTGCAAAGACTCGACTCGTGCTGCAGCTGTGCATCCTTCTCAACACTTGAAGGACTGTCCAGCACTTTGCCAACAATCTTGCATCTCCCTTAGGGTGGAGGAGCCGTCCCCCTGCATCTACAGGCACCAACCGCACTCGTCTGGTACCCCATGGTGTTTACCATTGGGCTCAAGAAGGGAGCAGCATAACGGGAGGAGATCTTCTTGGCTCTAGAAGGTCAGCCCCATCTCTCCACTGCGTTTCGAGATGCTAGAGCCTCCAGGAGCCCCCTGCACCAATACCCTGAGTCCTGCAGCACATGCATCAGCCAAGGCTTGTTCTCTGTTGAGCCGTACACCACCACTTTGGGAGCTTCCCTGCATGATGAGAAACTTTGGGACTGATGGAATCCATGACCAGAGTGGCCCTACTGTCTTGCTTTCCTTCCCTCTGCAGGACTGACTGACGACTGTGAGAGACTCAAATGCAAGTGGTCAGCCAGGCAAGCACCTCTGCACCCGATCCCCCGCCCCCATAGCCCGGGTTCATGGCTCTTGACTGCGTTCCCTTGGCCTAGGGGTGCTCACGACTTAAACCTCCCTTTCGGGTTCTTCTGGACTTGACCCCAAATCCCCCATTGCAGTCCCATTGTTTCAGATACCATTGTAGCCCTTGTCGCTTAACAAGATTGATTGTCTTGCAATGTTGCATTCCTGTGCAGCGCTCTGTCACCCTTGGGTGTGGACTGTGCTATCAGAAACCCCAAAACACACGTTATTTTTTAATATTTTGTTTTTAAAACAGAAAATGTGCATGAAAAGAATACTGTATATTATAGTATTGTATGTTATACAAATTATGGCAAATGCATAATACATGGATATGATCCTATGAAATATGGGATTTGAGTCCACTACCGTAAGTACATCTTGGATGCAATCCAAAACTGAAATATCTACTAATTGCAGGAGGTATGATTGCTATGCTTCTATAGCACCCTCTAACTCACCGTTTATGCACTTCAGACATGTTGTGTACCCAGTATGGTAATCTCCCTTTGCAAATCCATGCCTTGCAAGAACAGGGAAGGGGGGTGGGAGGAACGAGGCAAGCAACAGTGTGGGAGAAATGGAGCAAGCAATAACAACAGAGCAAGCAACAACAAGGGAGGGACAGGACAAGCAACAATAAAGGAGCGATGGTGTAGGCAACAACAATGTGGGAAGCAACAACACAAGAGGCGTGGGGGGGACGTGGCGCATGGGACGGGTGAAGAAAGAGTGGGGCAAGCAACAACACAAGAGGGGGTGGGAGGGACGGGGGCACAAGGGACGGGTGAAGAAAGAGTGGGGCAAGCAACAACACTGGAAGGGACAAGCAACAACATGGGAGGCCCTGAGCAAGCAACAACAGTGGGGCAAGCAAAGATGGGGCAAGCAGCAACGAGGGAGGATGGGGCAAACAACAACGCCAGAGGGGGGTGGGAGGGATGTGGCAGGCAAAAGCACTAGAGGGGGGCACAAGGGACGGGTGAAGAAACAATGGGGAAAGCAACAACACGGGAGGGCCTGAGCAAGCAACAACGTTGGGTCAAGCAAAGGTGGGTCAAGCAGCAACGAGGGCGGATGGGGCAAGCAACAACGCAAGAAAGGGGGACTTGGGACAGAGAAAGCAACAACTCGGGAGGGAATTTACGACTAATTCAGGTCACGAAAGTCAATGAACCATGTACACAGTGGGCTTCCTGTACCTCATTCTGGCAGTGGTGCTGGAATGATTTTCGGAGTGGGGTCGCTGCCATCAATGTTGCATCAGTGAAGTCCTGGGGTCATGATCAAATCAAAGTGTAAACAGATGCAAATGAGCCACTCCTCTAAGGCAGGAAAATGGGGGGCCAGTAGTGTGTGTCCTCCAGTGGTGCATTTTGGAGCACATTGTCCCAAGTGGATGACTAAAGCATGATGTGCTAGGGTGGGAAACATCCTTTACAACGCAACTTTTACTCCGCACTACCATTACGACGCAACTATTATAACGCAAGTCATTACAATGACTTGCGCTGGAGGGCGCTCTAGGATAGGGAATAGTTTAATTACTATCCAACACCTTCCCTACTATCCACGGGGACTGGAGTTGGAATAGTAAATTAAACTATTCCACTATCCAGCTCCCCCCAACGCAAGTCGTTGTAACGACTCGCGTTGTAAAAGTTGCGTCGTAATGGCATGCGGAGTGAAAGCATGCGTTGTAATGACATACATCCTGCTAGGGTACAGTCTTTTACAGAGAGCACATTTCCATTAAAACAGCTCCTAAATGTGAAGTAGTCATGCTAAACCTATGTGGCACACAAATGATAAAACATGGGAAAATCGAATTTCTGCGTATAATTACTATTTGTCAAGTAGTGCGTCTCGTTTGTAATGATCTTATTACAAGAAAAACAATGCGCCTCAGTTGACATTTTTTATACTACTGATATGTTTTGTGATATTTGTAAAATTCTTCACAAGTATTTAAAATGTTATTTTGTGTTAGAAAACATTTGACATGCTGCAGCCTTTCCTTTCGTACTTTCTACACCCTAGCAGGATTTTCACTTAGTTCACATTGAAAAAATTCCCTAGTTTTGTAATCAAGGAAAAGTAAAGTAAACTTCAATCTCCATGTTAAATAAAGACTTGTTAGAATACATTGCATGCCACCTCTGTCTTTAAACTCACAAATGGGTCAAAAATAAAAATGTTATTCCTTTCAATTGCGCATCCCTCACCCTCCACCCCATCAGGACGTCCCTGCATACATTTACCTCTGGATCACTGTAACAAAAAGCACCACTGTAATGTGTATTTTTAAAGTACACTATCACCCGCAAGGGTATCCTGGCACTAAGCAGGCGTGTGTACCTAGCCCGGCCTATGCTAGGTTGATTAATTGAGAAGCCAGGTCTTCAGCTTCTTGTGGAATTCAAGAAGAGAGGAGGAGGTTCTGATGTGGCGTGTGAGGTTATTCCATGGTTTAAGAGTGATGTAAGAATGCCCATCCTTCTGATCTAGCTCTGTATATGCTTGGAGTGTGTGTGAGCAGAGGTGCTTGGATGGTTGCTGGAAATAGATGTGACTGTTCAGGTAGGTGGGGCCCAAGTTGTCTGGTGCCTCGAATGTGTGTGTGAGGAGTTATAATTGAACACATTTGTGTATTGGGAGCTGGTGTAGTTATCTGAGGTATGGTGTGATGTGAGTACTGGATCACTGAAAGAATATCGACTACCAAAATATCGACTACCCAAAATATCGAGGAAAAAATATCTACAGCAAAAATATCGAGTTTGTATGTACAAACAGGTAAGTACAAAAATATCGAGTACAAAATATCGTTTACAAAAATATAGTTGTAAAAAATATCGTATTTACTAAAAACAGTGTTAAATTAAATTAATATTAATAATTAATTACTAAAATATACTTAAAATTACTTAAATTAACTTATAATAATTAAATAATTAATGAAAGTTAAATAAATATTTTTTTATTTCATATTTATTAAACATATATATATAGTAATAAAATATAATAAAATAATACCCAAAAACTGAAAACTGACCCTGAACCCTAAAAATACCCCTTTACCCAAAAACTGAAAACTGACCCTGAACCCTAAAAATACCCCTTTACCCAAAAACTGAAAACTGACCCTGAACCCTAAAAACACCCCTTTACCCAAAAACTGAAAACTGACCCTGAACCTTAAAACCACCCCTTTACCCAAAAACTGAAATCTGACCCTAAACCCTAAAAATACCCCTTTACCCAAAAACTGAAAACTGACCCTGAACCCTAAAAATACCCCTTTACCCAAAAACCCAAAACTGACCCTGAACCCTAAAAATACCCCTTTACCCAAAAACCCAAAACTGACCCTGAACCCTAAAAATAAAAACGATATTACTTCACTTACCTTAAAAACGATATTACTTCACTTACCTTAAAAACGATATTACTTCACTTACCTTAAAAACGATATTTTGGCTGTCGATATTCTGTCCTGTCGATATTTTCTCCAAACGATATTTTGGAGTTGATATTATGTCCAAACGATATTCTGGAGTCGATATTATGTCTGTGTACTGTGAGTACTGTGTGGGAGGTTGAGAACGAGTCTGATTGCCAAGTATTTAATGGTTTGTAGTTTTCTAGTGTGTTGTTTGATGATCCCGGTGTAGAGAGAGTTGCCTTAGTCCAACTTGTTTGTGACTAGGGCATGAGTGACAGATTTTCTAGTGGTGCGTGGGAGCTATTTGAAGATCTTTCTCGCATCTTCAGGGTGTGAAAGCAGGAAGCAGTGATGGCGTTGGCTTGTGCAGTTATGTCCAGTTTGCAGTCGATGATTATTCTGAGGTTCCTGGAATGGGTTTTGGGTTTGGTACGGGTCCAAGTTCAGCCGACCACCAGTTGGAGTCCCATAGTGAGGTGCTCTTGCCAAAGATTACTACTTCTGTTTTGTCAGTGTTAAGCTTCAGACAATTGGCTTTCATTGAGTTAGCGACTTCTGACATGCAGACAGTGAACTTGTTGCTTGTTTTGGGGGTCTTGTGTGAGAGGGAGAGTATGATTTGCATGTTGTCTGCGTAGGAGAGGATGCTGATGTAATGTATGCAGATGGTGTTGGTAAGAGGGCTTACGTATGCACTGATGAGGGTGGGAGCGATGAGCCTTGAGGCACTTTGCAGATGAGTTTGTGGGTTTCCGCGGAGTAAATTGCCAGGATGATAACTTGTGTTCTACCTGTTAATGAGGAGCAGAATCAGTGGAGAGGGGGTCCTTGGATGTCGATCTCATGCAGGTGCCTGATGAGAAAGGAGTGTGAGACCATGTCAAATGCTGCAGAGAGGTCCAGGTGAATGAGGGCTGCCATGTCTCCTCAGTCAAATATCATGCTGCGTGTGTCCTGTTTCTGTATGGTGGTTGGGCTTGAATCCAGACTGCTTGGCATCAAAGAGCTGGTGAGTGCTGAGGTGGTCAGTCAAGCAATCAATCAATCAATCCGAGTTTATAAAGCGCGGCTACTCACGCGTGAGGATCTCAAGGCACTGGGGTGGCGGGGCTGCTGATCCGTTTGAGCGCTGAGGCTCAATCGAAGAGCCAGGTCTTGAGATCCTCCTGAATTGGGTCAGCGACGGGGATTGCCTGAGGTGGAAAGGCAGGGTGTTCCAGGTCTTGGCGCTGAGGTAGAAGGATCTTTCTCCAGTTCTAGTCTTAGTCTTAATAGATCTGAGGGACTGTGGCCAGGGCCAGCTGGGCGAAGCGGAGGTGTCTGATGGGTACGTGGAATGAGAGGCAGCGGTTCAGGTATGCTGGTCCTGCGTCATGGAGGGCTTTGTAGGCGTGCGTGAGGATCTTGAAAGTGATTATTATGTTGACTGGGAGACAGTGGAGTTATTGGAGGTGTTCGGTGATGTGGCTGCTGCAGGGTATGTCGATGACCAGTGTGGCTGGGGCATTTTGAACGTTCAGTAGTTTCCTGAGGAGTTTCTGTGTTACGCCGGTGTAGAGTGCATTGCCTTAGTCAAATCTGCTGCTGATTTGCGTGGGTGACTGTTTTTCTGGATTATTTGGGGATTCATCTTGAATGTCTTTCAGAGAAGATGAAGCATGTGTAAACATGATGAAGATACACGTTGATCTGATGGTCTGTTGTGAGTGAGGAGTCCAGTATGATGCTGAGGTTTTGTGCATGGTCCATAAGGGTGGACGGGGTTCCCAATGTGGAGGGCCACCAGGAGTTGTCCCAACCTGAGAGGGTGGGTCCCAGGATGCGGACTTCGGTCTTGTCCGAGTTGAGTTTGAGGCAACTGTTTTTCATCCAGGTGGCAATGGGTTTCATCCCGCTGTGGAAGTTGATTCTGGTGGTTGTGGGTTAGTTGGTGAGGGAGAGGATCAGTTGGGTGTCGTCGGCGTAGGGGACGTTGTTGAGTCCGTAGTTAGTGATGATGGCCACAAGAGGAGCCATGTAGATGTGGAAGAGGGTGGGGCTCAGGGAGGAGCCTTGGGACACTCTGGAGTGTTTGACTGGTGAGGAATGAGTGGATCCAGTCCAGGGCTTGTCATGCATGCCGGTGTCGCGGAGTTTCATGAATAGGGTGCAGTGGGAGTTAGTGTCAAAGGCCGCTGAGAGGTCCAGAAGGATGAGGGCTGCAGTTGTGCCTCAGTCACAGAGGGAGCAATGTCATCTGTGGCAGCAAGAAGTGCGGTCTTGGAGCTTTGGTTGCTTCTGAAGCCAGATTGGGAGATGTCCTGAAAGTTGTTCGCTTTGATGAACTTGGGGAGATGGACATTGACGGCCTTCTCCATGACCTTGGCTGGGAAGGGGAGCAAGGAGATGGGTCTGAAATTCTTGAGGTCTGTCTGGTCGGCTTATTGTTTCTTCAGCAGAGGGTTGATTTCAGCGTGTTTCTAGTCATCGGGAAGGTGGCTGTCTTGATGGAGCAGTTGATGGTGCAGCGAGGCTTGGAGGCGATGGCGATGGCTGCTCTATGGAAGATATGATGCAGGCATGGGTCTGAGGGTGCTTTAGAGTGGATGCCCTTCATGGTCTTGAGTGTGTAGTCTGTGGTGAGCGTGGTCCAGTTGAGCAGGATCTGTTGGGGTGCAGCATGGCTGGGTGTGGTTGTGTCAGGCTTGGTGGGAGGGTCTTGGGTGTCAAAGCTGTCATACATCTGCCTGACCTTGCGGTGGAAGAAGGCGCCAAGTTTGTTGCAGAAGTCTTGGGAGGGTGGAACGTCTGTGGTCTGGCTGTTGGACCAGGCAAACTCCTTAATGATGGCGAAGAGTTTATTCTGTCCTGGAGGGCCTCCATCTCTGGGGTTTTGAATAGGAGGTGGTGTGCAGTGATTGCGTTTATGAAGGTGTGTGGGTTTTGTTGTTCCTCCATTTCTTCTCTGGTTGTCTGCAGGTGCATCTGGACTTGTGAAGGGCGAGAATTAACTAGCTGGCTTTCTCGGAGTGTTGCTTGCCGGGTGCCTTCTTGAGGGGTGCCAGAGTGTCGGAGTAGTGAGACGTTGGTTGATTAGTTTCTCTAAGACCATTGCCATTTTTAAACACCCTCTCCCCTCAATTTCTAAAAATAATTGGCTCACCCTTTCAGCGCAATTTAGAAGACGTGTTTGGGCCCCACCATATGAACATTTTACCAGCAGTGCTCTGTAAAAGTACTTAGTATAATATAATATTACAGATTTTACTACAGTCTCACCTAAGATGTATGCTTGAGCCTGTGTCGTGGGTTGACCATTATGCTGCAAAGGCCAGTAAAAATATACTCTATTTAACTGCTAGACCCATGTGAGATTGAACTGTTAGCTGTGTACCTGTGTAGTTTCTAACTGGTATTAATACAGTACACGCATCTACAGTGTACAGCGTCCTAACAAACTTTTTTTTTACCCAAAATAAAGATAACAGTGGATGGTTGTGTGCGATCTCGGCGAAAATCCATCAAATCATTGTTGACAACATTTTATTTTAGAATGGCTTTCACAATGGTGAGGAAACCAACCTACCGAAAGCCATTTTTGAAGAGGCTTTACATTCTTCATGTTTGATTGACTTTTTATGGCTTTTAAGTGGGTTTCGTCCCTACCCCCTTTCAAGACGCTTTTGCCTTCCTTCCATGCCTTTTGTAATACTCCCCTCTGATTTTACTCCGGTTTTTGTAAACTCCTTTCTCCCTCTCCAACTTAATTCATTTTTTCAAACCCCTTACTCCTCCCAATATAATCCCTTTTTACATACCCCTTACTCCTCTTCCTGCTTTGCTCTCTTTTTACAAGGTCCTTGCTCCCCTGCAGCTTGACTTTCTTTTTATAAACCTCTAGCTCCTGCTTTACCTCTTTTTATCAATCCCATTACTTCCCCTCCTGCTTTACTTCACTCTCTTTTTTAACCCCTCACCCCCCTGTCGTACTCCCATTTTTTACAAATCCCTTACTCTGCTCCATTTATTTTTCAGAACCCTTACTCTCTTCCCATTTTACTTCTCTTCCCACTTTATTCCCATTCTTTTTACAAACGCATTATTCAACTTTACTCTTTACTTCTTTTTAACAAACGCCTTACCCCCTCTCATTTTACTCCCCTTTATTATAAGACCACTTACTCCTGCGCCCCTTTACACACATTGTTTTACAAACCCCTTACTCCACCTCCTGATTTATTCCTTTTTTTACACACCTCTTAGTTCTCCTTCCACTGTACTCTTTTTTTTAGGTCTCACCTAGGCAGCGCACATGCGCTGTCTCTCCGAGACATCTAGTTATCTGTATAGCGAGGATAATCCCGCCTGCTGCTTGCTTCCTGCTTGCAATTGGCTTCACTGTGATTTCCGGCCTCCCTATTGGTTGCTGGTCCGATGCATCACTTCCGTTTTCATCAGAAGCAGCACCGACCAACTACAGTTATATTGCGCTGTAGGGCTTTGTCCGTTTCCTTTAGGGACTACTTGGGCTTTTTTTTTTAATCGCCATGGCGCCGGCTATATGGGCAGTGCCGATTTTAAAAAACAGATGCTTCATTTTTTTTTAAATTGCCACAGCTCCTGGGCCATGGCTATTTAAAAAAACTGATTAACACACGTCACTGTTGTACAGCCCCCTCTCCAAATGGGGCTGTCCCTGACGCTTCCTACCACCGTTGTATTTCTTGTAGCCGGTAACCCTCCTTCTGTGTGTACGTTGTTGGCTGCTCCCAAACGTGCACCGCAACATCTGCAGACTCCTCTGTGATGCATGAAGCACCCCTCCTCCTCGCCTCCCGTCTCACTCCATGTTTTACCTCGGCCTCCCGACTCTCTCCACATTTTATCCCTGCTCCCTCCTCCACACCTCCCATCTCTCTCCACATTTTAACTCTGCCCCCTCCCTCCACATTCTACTTCTATGTCTCTCCTCTTTTTTTCATTGTTTTCCTATCCTAGTTTCACTGCCTTCATCTCTTCTTCCAGTCTTATCCCCTCCCTCCTTTTTCCTCCCAGTTCATCCTATTCCGCCACTAATTACTTCTGCCCTACCCACCCTTGCTTCGTGCTTCCTACCATCCACCTTCTCTCCTGCTCTCCACACTCTTGCTCCACCGGCCTCTATGCCCTGATCACTCTTGCTCCTTACTTCATGTTCTCCGGGGAACTCTCGCTGTCTTCGACCCTCTCTCTCGGTTTCTCCAACCCTCTCTCGCTTGCTCAGGGCCTTTCTTGCTGTCTCCGACCATGTCTCGCTTGCACCGGGCCTCTCTCGGTTTCTCGGACTCTCTCGATTTCTCCGAACCTCTCTCGCTTACTCCGCCCTCTCTTGCTCAGGTCATCTCTCGCTTACTCCGACCCTCTATCGCTTGCTCTTTCTTGCTCCAGCGCTCTCTCACAGGCGCTAGCTGCACTCTCCTGTAAGCCTCTCATCTTTTGCGCCCTTCTTCCAGTTTATTGGAAGAGTTTTGTCACTAGTTACTCTTACCATGTAAAGCACCTTTATAACTCTCATCGCCCATGTGCTCTCCAATTAAATACATATTCAGACCCTCAGTTTCTCTTAATGCAACACGAAATATTGTTATTTCGGCTAAACCAATAACTCTACAGGTCTGATGTAAAGTAACTCCTATGTCTCTATACCTCCCCTGTTCTGTTTCTACCCTATTCTGGTTCCTGTGTACTTACATTCCCTCTCCCCCACCTTCCTAATTGCACCTTCCTGGTGCAAGCTCCTCTCTATTCCATCACTTCCCCTTTGCCCTCCCTCTTCCTCGTCTCCCCATTCTCACCACGTTTTACCACTGCCCCTTTCCTCATCGTCTCCCCATTCTCACTCCATGTTTTACCTCTGCCTCCCTCCTCCTTCACCCTCCCAGTCGTCCTATTCCTCCCCTATTCTCCTATCCCTCCCCTATTTCCTCTGACCCTCTCTCGCTGTCTCCGACCCTCTCTCGGTTGCTTCCACCCTCTCTCGGTTGCTTCGACCCTCTCTCGGTTGCTCCGACTCTCTCTCGCTGGCTCCGGCTCTTTCTTGCTCCAGCGCTCTCTCACTCGCCAGGCGCTGGCTGCACTCCCCTGCAAGCTTCTCATCTCTTGTGTGCTTCTTCTACTTTATTGTAAGAGTTTTGTCACTGTTACTCTTACCATGTAAAGCACATAATTCTCAGCACCCACGTGCTCTGTAAGTAAATACATATTCAGACCCTCAGTTTCTCTTCATGCCACATGAAACAAGCATTTGCAATGCAATAGGTCTCACATGTGCGCAAGTTTGACCTATTGGCATTGAAAATAACAATGCCTTTTATTTATGTTTTGGTTTTTAAAACATAAATAAAAGACTTTGGGGCATATTATCAAGGGTGTTTATCTTCGCTTTTTTGGCTTTAAAAGCCAAGAAAGCGGAGATAAAATTATCTCCCTATTACCAAGCTGTCGCTAACACCAGTTAGTGACAGCTAATAGGAGATAGCGACCATCTTGGGCCGCGCTTTGCATGTCAGTGATATTTATCACTAATGACATGCAAAGTGGGCGTGCCAAGATGTTAGCGACTGGAAACAGTCGCTAACATCGCTATCTCCTATTACCAACTTTTGGAGATATTCGCGCTAAGCGCGAATATCTCCAAAATCTAACACCTGCCCTGAGCAGTTCTTCACCATGTTATCCAATGGGAGGTGGATAACATGGCTAAGAGCATTTGCTCGATAATGCATGAATATCGCTGACTTTTCAGCGATATTCATGCATTGCGGCCGTTTTTTATCGCATTTGCGATAAACCTTGCTAATAGCAAGGTTTATCTGCGATAAAAATCGTCGATGTGCGGCGATAATTTTTGTCTCTAAACAAGTTAGAGACAAAAATTATCGCTAGTTGTTGGTAATATGCCCCTTTGTCATTTACAATGCCAATAGCTTAAACTCGCGTGGTAAAAAAATGCAATAATTTGCAAGTGTTTAAGCTATTGGCATTGTAAATGACAATGCCTTTGATTTATGCTTTAAAACAAACATTTAAATAAAACGCATTGTCATTTACAATGCCAATAGCTGAAACTCTTGCAAATGCGAGACCTATTGCATTGCAAATGCTTGTTTAATGTACTCCCCCTACAGCTTAACTACCATTTATTTTTACAATGCCCTTACTCCCACTCATGCTTTATTTTTTTTACAAACCCCGTAACCCCCTTTACGCTACCCTTGTTCAGTATACACACGCCTCCTCCCTTCTTACCTCTTTGACATGCTATCCTGTTCTTTCTCTACATTTACCTTTTCCACGAAAAACATCATATATTTGCAGAAAAGGAATTTTCACCATTTTACCGTTTTCTGAAAATAACATTTTGTCAGCATATTTTCGTAAGTCTGACTTTCTTCCTCTTAGGAATTCATCAAAATAACAGAATAACTAAAACGCACATTATATGTGCATATTTTATTATTGCATGGTTGAAGGGCAGGGACACATATTGTGTTTGAGTCTCTTTTGCAGGTGTGTGGTAGGGGAGCTATTATGGGCAGGGTGAGTGAGTGCAGGGTGGGACTCAATGACAATGCATTACTTGCCCACTATCCGCTCCAATGACAGCATTGAAGGGCTCTGCTCTTTTTCCCTATAGAAAGGTATGCTTTCAGGGAATAACGGACTATCAAGCCCCCTCTTCTGAGGTAATGAAAAGGTTAAATTACCTGTAAGAGTAGTTTTGCAGTTTGAAGACTTGTAGATTCACAAGCTTTTCCTTGATTGTTGTGCCATCTAGTGGTTGGATATAAAATTGTCCTTTTTTTGTCTTTCCATATTAAGATGTTGTTGACTATTTGGCCTTTTCTCCTTCCTCTCTGACCTCAGATGTATGCCCGTGAATTCGGTTTGTGAACTCAGTATCTCCCAATTCTATTTATTCCTTTCTTGGTGGCCATGCTTGTAGGGCTTGATGATGGGTACTTATTATTTCCTAACTCATGTTTGTTTTGCTGCGTCTCTTCTTGGGTGGTAGGGTCGCATGCGAATCCAGTAGTCTTCATGCTACAAAATACTCCTCCAGATAAAACAACCTTTTCATTTTGCAGCATAAATCTTTCCTGGATTCACAAGTTGTGCATTGATTAGCAAGCAGTATTTCCCACTTTGGGAGGTTTGGTTGGTTTTGGGTGTGGACTAGCAACCAGGTATTTGATGCCCTTCTGTTCCACTTGTGATTCTTTATTAGCCAATATGCCCGCTCAGTACTATTTGTTGAAGGTGTGGATTGACACGCATGTTGCTGCCACACAGTTGTAATTTATGGATGTGGTAGCTAGAAAAGCCAGTATTGCTGCACTTTTCCCATGTGGGTAATCCTTTGCTTTATCCTCCTAGCCCACCACCGCTTCCTTGCAGTGTGTTTGCATAGTTTGTACTATCTATTTAGCTATGTTAGCCTTCTTGACCTGAGCTCTCTTATTTGTGGGTGCCGGTGACAGACCGAGAACAACAACCAGTTCTTCCAGTTTTTCTCTCTTGTATGTAGTGCATGATTGCCCTTCTGATGTCTTGTGTGTGCAGGGCCATTTCTGCTCAGATCTTGGGGTGTTGGAAGAAGGTGAGTAGCTTCACTTCCTATTTAACATGGGAATGTAATTTGACCTAGGGTAGGAGCTGAGGGTTTATCTTCATTACTACTTGAAGTTTGTGTATTTGGTGGTAGGGTACCATCATTGTTAGCCCCTACAGTTCACCGACTCTTTGCAGTGATGTAATGGCAAACAAAACGGCTGGTTGTATTCTCAGGAACTATAAGCTTGCTTTGTCCAAAGATTGAAATAGAGCCTTGTGAGGAAATGCAGCGTATCATGTGGTGTGATTGTGCGACCTCACCGTATAATACATTTACTAACCCCTTTAGGACCTTTGGGTTTAGTCTGTCAAACCCTCAGCTCCATTCTGGGTAGCTGTGGCACTAAGCAGCAAGCCTTACATAGTGGCACATGTGTTAGGCATTTAAACAGCATCAAAACAACTGAAGAATAATACAACACGACACTTAAGAAATCCGACACCAATTTATAAAAATAGACTATATTTTTAATAAGATTTTAGACACTAGAATGAAAAAGATCCACCTGAGGGTTTTGGAGATATAGACTTTACAAGCAATAATACATCAATTCAAATTCACTTATACATGAACAAGCACTGGCAAAGTTAATGAATTGGACTTGGAAACTTGAAAGAAAAAACATAGGCAACTGTCAATGCAGTCGGTTAGAAGTAGCCACCAGGTGCAGTAGGTGCAGACCTCGTTGGTGCAGCCTCTCTTTGTTGCCTCCTCGGTGCAGTAGGGAAGTCCTTCATTGGGGCTTCTTTCAACTCAGTCGAGATCTGATTTCTGGGTGCCTCGGGTGCCCTATTTATCTATATAAAATGCCCTCAGGGTAGGATGTGGTTAGTAGCCAACACTCCCAGAGGTGTGGCTACCAAAGGGCTACACGCCCCTGGAAAAAACAGTTTGACAACTGGCTTTTCCTCTCCTGTCCCCAATATCAGCCTGTCTACCTAAACAATAGTGCAGCCCCTCTCCCAAGTGTTCCCCATTTTCATTTCAAATGCAGCTTCGTCTTTGAAGCTCACCGTTTGGGCTAACATATGTGTGGCTTTCTGCATGGGGGAAGTAACACCTCCTCCAGTGGCAGGCTTCTATTGTTAAACCAAAGGGAATGATGGAGGGAGTGTTGAACAATGCAAGCACTCACCCCCAGTCAACTGATCTGGGTTTAATCCATCATCATTCTTTAGCTCACTCCGCCACCCCTCTATTGTTATCTTTCCTGGGAGTCATTAGCACATCTTCCCAGGAGGACAGAAATGCAGAGCAAGCCCTGTGTACATCAATAAACTGGACTGGAAACCCTGGGAACTTAAGTGGCAACTTCTAAAGTTGCACTTTGCCAACCAGTGACATTACATTCGATTTAACCATTAAATTGGATTTAATGCACTGATTCTTTTGATACCAAACAGTACTAACCTTAGTTGTCACATTCAGAAGTTAGCAGGGCTGGGGAGATAGCCTGCAACTCTGTTCTGGTCAATGGGGCTACTAGCTTTTCCACAGTAAAAACGAAAATGTAGGGGTTTTATTGCTGAAAAATGTAAGAGTACATGTTCCACTTTTTAGTATACAGTACCCTTCCTTTAAATCTCAGGAGTGACTTACATACAATACAAAGGAAGGTTTGTGCTTTGCCATTACTTTAAAAGCTAAAGTCGAGTCAGCAATTTTAAACTGCACTTCTATTCTGCAGTGGCAGACTGGGAGCCAGGTCATGTCTTGTTACACTTAGAGTGGAACAACAAGTGCTGCAGACCTCGGAGAACACTCTAACTTACAGGCCCTGGGTACCCTAGTACCACATACTAGGGACTTACAAGTAAGTTAGGCTATGCCAACTGGGGAGAATCCAATTAAACATACTCTATTTTATGGGACAGAGCACATGCACTGAGTCCTGTTTAGTAGGGCTCAGGACATTTTGAAGCCATTACACCAATACCTAGTTCTCAAAATGGGGATAAAAAGTAGGGGTAAACCTGCAAAAATCCGGTTTTCATACAATCCTTCCTTGTGTGGGTTAATAATAGATTCAGGTTCCACATTGGGGGTGAGCGCTGACATAGGCTGACATAGGCTGTGCTTTTATCTTAACTCCTTCTAGGAATCTATTAGACCTGACATCCTTGGTGTGGTTTCCCCCCAAACATTTTGCCTCCACCCCTCTTGTTTTCTGAATTTCAATTTTGTTGTTAATAGGACTCTGTGCACTTTACCACCGCTAACAAATGCTAAAGTGCTTGTGCTCTCTCCCTAAATCCTGGTAAAATTGGCTTACATCTCATTGGCACATTTAATTTATTTAATTTATTTATACTTCCGTAGTAAATGATACTACATGTTCCCAGGACCTGGAAATGAAATCCTCCTACTGGGCCTGCACCAATCATTTTGTTACTTAAGTAGTCCTTTAAACATGCCTCAGGCCTGCCATTGCAGCCTGCAGTGCAGTTTTAAATTGCCAATTCAAACTAGCAAAATAAACCTTTTTGCCAGGACCAACCCTTTCTTTTTAATATGTATACTTCACCCTAAGGTAAGCCCTAAACAGATTATAGTGCATTGTATTTGATAAGTAGGACATGCATTTTTAAGTTTTACATGTCCTGGTAGTGAAAAACTCCTACATTTTATTTTCACTTCTGTAAGGCCTAACTTTCCCATTGGATAACATTGGGTTACATGATTACAGGCAACAAGTGCTAAACTTTGATTGGGAATATATAGAAATGGCATGTCTGGTCTCAAATGAATTGTAACTGTAAATCCTCTTTAATGGTAAGGTTAGATTTTAAGTCCCAAGTCTGAAAATGCTACTTTTAGAAGCTTGTAATTTTCTTGTCCTAACCATTTGGTGCCTGCTGCCTGTTTCCTGTTTCCTGGGCCACATGACTAGGAATAACCTGGCAGTTGGCCTTTCTGTATTCCACCCAGCGAGTGAGACAAAGGAGGACTAGGTGTAAGCAGGATGGATCAGCTTGCCAGGATGTGTAGGGTAGAGCTGTTCCCTGCCTTTACATTTTAAGGGCTACTTTCAGTAGACTCCTAAAGGATCCAGACACTAGTCTTTGTCACCCCCAACTTCTTGGAGCCTTGGCACGGTAAGGCAAGAACTTTCCAGAGCTAGATGTGGGGGGAGATAGGATGTCCCCCCTAACACAGCAGTGGATAAACCTATTCCATTTAGCAGAATAGAAATTAGGTGACTTTCCATTCCTAGCCTCCCTGAGGTTTCCATGCATTTCTGGGGACAGCCAAGCTATTCAAATTCTCAAATTCTAGGTACTCGGGATCCAGGCCTCTAAGCTAAGGTTAACTGGTTTCAGATGTCATAGTAGTTCCCTTTGTATTGTCAGTGTATGTCCTGTTTGGTGGGCAACTTTATTGAACTGCCCTTTGCCATCTCCAGCAGATCTGAGAATCAAGCTTGTCCAGCCCAGTGCAGCGGGGCTATTAGGATCATAGTCACCTGTTGGCTTTCTTTATCACTAAGGGAACTAGTGGGACTGAAGGGAACCATAAGCAAAGGTTCTTGACCAGTTTATCAAAAGAGGATTTCTAAGTTTTAGCTTTTGCATTTTCTTGCATTGTGCACAGGTCCATCTGTGGTGTTGCCTATTGCTAAAACAGTTTGTGTACTATTTCCTGCTTGAGTTACCCTTGTGCGAGCAACCCTCCTGTCCGTTCAGTCTGTTTGCTTCTGTATTTTGTATAGGTAGCATGTGCATGTGTGTTTGTCCCTTTCCAGTGTTCATTTCCAAATCTCCAGTGCTAATTGGATAGAGTGTAATATCTTATCACTCCCTGCTTGTTCAGGTAGAACTTGGCGGTTGTGTTGTCTATCTGGGTCAATACAGATTTCCCCTTAATTTACACGTGAAAACTCTTTAGTGCTAGGAAGACCGTCTTTAATTCCAGCACTTTTATTTGCTTGACTACATCATGCCAGTTTCACTGACCACTGATTTTCTGCTTTCCCATTGACCCCTCCAGCTCACTTGAGAGGCTTCCATTGTGCTTGTCAGACAGTGTGACAGTCGTTGGAAGAGCCTGCCTACTGTCACCTTTTGAACATTTCACGTTGCATCTCCTCCTGCATCTTCTTTGTAAAAACCAGTAGACCCTCTCTGTCTACTGTTGTCTGTGTCCATTTCCCTTGTAACCATTCTTGGACTGGTCTCATATGGAGTCTGGCGCATCGTATTAATTGTATGCATAATGCCATCATTCACAGTAATATCAACATTGTTCTCACTGTCAAAGACTGCCAGTTCTGGTAGAGCCAAGCCTGGTCTTATATTGCTAAGATTCTCTTCTGCACCAGGACACTCTTCCCCCACCTGAATTCCTTGCTGGGGTTGATGTTGATTTGTTAAACTTTAAGGAGAAACCCAAACTTTGCAATGTGGTTATTCCTGTCTGATTGTTGTCCTCACATTTCCTCAAAGAGCTCACCTTCACCACCCAGTCGTCTAGGTAGTGGTACACATGTATTCCCTGTCTTCTCAAGTGAGTTACCACTACTACAAGACAGTTTGTGAACACCCTCAGTGTGGATTTTATTCCGAAAGGGATGCATTGCTTATTACTAACCTGAGATAGTTTCTGTGCTTGTTGTTCATTTGGCTATGATAGCATATGTCCTTGATGTCTATTGGTCGCCATGTAGTCCAGTTCCTACAACAGTGGAATTACCTTCTGCAATGTGTGGTCTGTTTGAATTTTTGTGTTTTAATTAATTTGTTTAGGAATCTGAGGTCTAATGATTGTTAGGTCCTATTTGGGGGCTAGAAAGTATACTGAGTACACCCCTTGGTTGCACTCCTTTATTGAAACCTACTTGATGGCTAGTTTCTTCAGTAGTTAGTCTAATATGTGCTCCAAGAGCTTTCCTTCTTGTCCTTTTAAGAACCTCATTTTTGGTTTCACATTTAGTGTTTTTCCTTGAAGTTCTTTATGATAATCATGTCTTATCATATGTAGTACCAACTTGTTGGAGGTTACCTCTCCCCACTCCTTAAAGAACCCTCTTAGGTTTCCCCTTACTGGTATCTGGTGTTGGTAGTTTTCTTCACTGAGTTACTTGCTGGTCATGGCCGGCCCTCTTGTGGCCTACCTTTCGCTTTATGATATTGCTGCCATGATGTACTTGTTTTGTGAAAAGCAGTGGACTGATGCTTGTGTTGTTTGGGATGGGTTGGAAACTCCCTGTTCCCATTGGCTTCTACAAGGTGCCCATTCTCTCTTGCAAAACCCACAAAACTGAAGAGCCTCTATCACTTTGATCATGCCATTAACTTTCTTCGTCTACTGAAGACAGTCATTGACTGCAATACTGAACAGGCTCTCCAGAGGAAGGGCATGTTCATAATGGATTCTTGTACTTCCTGCTTGAAGTCTGAGACCCTCAGCCATAGTGTCAATCCTCAAGGTGGTGCCTGCACACATTTGCCTGCTGGCAGTGTTCACAGTATCAAATGCTAATTTCAGGCATGTGTATGTGACGATCTTGCCATCTTTGTTGATGCTTTTGATCCCCTTTTTAGGTCTCGACTATTCTATCCCGTTAGGTATTGAATAGGAGAGATTATAGTAAGCAGTTTGAAAAGTCTACCTAGCCTGTAGATCGCGTACAGTTCATGTGAGGCAGGCATGTGAGGCAGGCGCGTGCACATCAAACACCATCGGCCTCGGCATCAGACTTAAAAGGAAGCCGCTCGCACACCACCGTTTGTCTGAGCCTCGGCATCAGCCTTCAAAGGAATCCTCTCAAAAGCCGCTCCCCCGCCCCCCAATTCAGACTTCAAAGGAATGCGCTCCCGCTCCCCCGCCCCAGCAATGCAGAGAGCTTGTTTTTTTTGCATCCATTTTGCGGGTAAGCGGTGTTTTGTTCTGCGCTCTCTGCACCTTTCTCGTCTTTTTCTGGACAAAAGTGAAAGCCTACCGTGCTTGTTTACAGTAGCCTTGCTCCTCGACTTGCTAGCTGCAATGCTACATCAGCTATGCTTTGCCTCTAGACACGTTGATCCCTCGCAGACTGTGCTGACTCTGCCCCTCCTGATTCTGAAACTGACCAACGCAGTCACCACGCAGTCTCTTCTCTCTGTCTTATGATGTCTGCCCTGCCACCATTTTCTTCGGACCCTCACCCTCACCCCTCCTCACCCTCACACACCCTCACACACCCTCAATCACCCTCACCCACCCTCAATCACCCTCACCCTCACACCCTCACCCTCACAACCCTCACCCCCTCACCCCCCAAACTCCCTCACACCCCCTCACCCTCACACCCCCTCACCCTCACACACCTCCTCACCCTCACACCCCCTCACCCTCACACCCCCTCATCCTCACCCTCACTCACCCTCACCCCCTCACACCCCCACTCACCCTCACCCTTCACCCCCTCACCCTCACCCTCCCTCACCCTCACACACCTCCTCACCCTCACACCCCCTCACTCTCACACCCCCTCACCCTCACTCACCCTCTCACCCTCACACACCCTCTCACCCTCACACACCCTCTCACCCCCTCTCACCCTCACACCCCCTCTCACCCTACCTCTCACCCTCACACCCCCTCAGCCTCACATCCCCACACCCTCTCAACCTCACTCACCCTCTCACCCTCACACGCCCTCTCACCCTCACACACCCTCTCACCCTCACCCTCACACACCCCTCACCCACCCTCTCACCCCCTCACCCTCACACCCCCTCACCCTCACACCCTCACACACCCTCTCACCCTCACAAACCCTCTCACTCTCACACCCCCTCTCACCCTCACACCCCCTCTCACCCTCACACCCCCTCACCCTCACATCCCCACACCCTCTCACCCTCACTCACCCTCTCACCCTCACACGCCCTCTCACACTCACACACCCCCACACACCCTCTCACCCTCACCCTCACACACCCCTCACCCTCACACACCCTCTCACCCCCTCACTCTCACAACCCCTCACCCTCACTCACCCTCTCACCCTCACACACCCTCTCACCCTCACACACCCACTCACCCTCACACCCCCTCTCACCCTCACACCCCCTCTCACCCTCACACCCCCTCACCCTCACATCCCCACACCCTCTCACCCTCACTCACCCTCTCACCCTCACACACCCTCTCACCCTCACACACCCTCTCACCCTCACCCCCTCACATCCCTCTCCCTCACATCCCCTCACCCTCACCCTCACACCTCTCACCCTCACACCCCCTCACCCTCACACACCCTCACACACCCTCACCCTCTCACCCACCCTCACCCACCCTCTCACCCTCATACACCCTTTCACCCTCACACACCCTCTCACCCTCACACACCATCTCACCCACCCTCACACCCGCTCACATCCCCTCACCCTCACCCTCACATCCCTTCACCCTCACCCTCACACCCCCTCACCCTCACACCCCCTCACCCTCACCCTCTCATCCACCCTCACCTACCCTCTCACCCTCACACACCCTTTCACCCTCACACACCCTCTCACACCCTTTCACCCACCCTCACACCCCTCACTCTCACACCCCCTCACACACCCTCCCCCTCACACCTCCTCACCCTCACACCCTCTTGCACCCCCTCAAACCCCACCCCCCGCACCCTCACCCCCTCACACACCCCCTCACACCCCCTCACTCTCACACACCCTCACCCTCACACCCCCTCACACACCCTCACCGTCACCCCCCTCCCCCATACCCTCACACCCCCTCACCCTCACACACCCTCTCACCCTCACCCTCACACACCCCTCACCCTCACACACCCTCTCACCCCCTCACCCTCACACCCCCTCTCACCCTCACTCCCCCTCATCCTCACACCCCCTCACCCCTGTCATCCTCACCCCCATCACCCTCACCCTCACCCTCCCTCACCCTCACACACCCTCTCACCCTCACACCCCCTCACCCCCGTCATCCTCACCCCATCACACTCACTCCCCCTCACCCTCATACCCCCTCACCCCCGTCATCCTCACCCCATCACACTCACCCTCACCCTCACACACCCTCTCACCCTCACACACCCTCTTACCCTCTCACCCTCACACCCCCTCACCCTCACATCCCCTCACCCTCACATCCCATCACCCTCACATGCCCACACCCTCACATCCAATCACCCTCACATCCCCTCACCCGCCCTCACACCCTCACCCTCACACCCCCTCACACTCAAACCCCCTCACCCTCACACACACCCTCACTCACCCTCTCACCCACCCTCACCCACCCTCTCACCCACCCTCTCACCCTCACACACCCTCTCACCCCCTCTCACCCACTCTCACCCACCCTCATCCTCACACCCCCTCACCCTCACACACTCCCTCACACCCCTCACCCTCTCACCCTCACACCCCCTCACCCACACACCCCCACACCCCCCCACACCCCCGCACACCCCCACACACCCTCACCCCCCACACCCCCTCACCCTCACACACCCTCACTCTCACACCCCTCACCCTCACACCCCCTCACCCTTACCCTCACACCCCCTCACCTTCACACCCCCTCACCCTTACCCTCACACCCCCTCACACACCCTCACCCTCACCCTCACCCCCTCTCACCCTCACACACCCTCTCATCCTCACACACCCTCTCACCCTCACCTCCTCACCCTCACACCACCTCACCCTCACTCCCCCTCACCCTCACACCCCCTCACCCCCTCACACCCCCCCTCATACACCGTCTCACCCTCACCCCCCTCACCCCCCTCACCCCCCTCACCCCCATCACCCTCACCCTCCCTCACCCTCACCCTCACACCCCCTCACCCTCACACCCTCTTACCCTCACACCCCCTCACCCTCACACCCCCTCACACACCTTCACACACCCTCACTCACCCTCACACACCCTCACCCTCACACCCCCTCACCCTCTCACCCTCACACACCCTTACTCACCATCACACACCCTAACATCCCCTAACCCCCTTACAAACCCTCACTCATCCTCACCCCCTCACACCCCCTCACCCTCACACCCCCTCACACTCACCCTCACACCCCCTCACCCTCACACCCCCTCACCCTCATACACCCTCACTCACACACCCTCACCCTCACACCCACTGACCCTCACACCCCCTGACCCTCACCCCCTCTCACCCTCACACCCCTCACCCTCACACCCCCTCACCCTCACTCACCCTCACACACACACTCACACACCCTCACCAGCACAGCATAACAAAACATAGCATAGCATAACAAAACACAGCATAGCATAACAAACAAAAAAGCATAGGATAGCAAAACATAGCATAGCATAACAAAACAAAGCATAGGATAGCAAAACAAAAGATAGCATAACAAAACAAAACATAGCATAGCAAAACACAACAAAACATAGCATAGCATAACAAAACACAACAGACCATAGCATAACAAAACATAGCATAACAAAACAAACATAGCATAACATAACAAAGCATAGCAAAACAAAACATAGCATTGTATAACAAAACATAGCATAACATAACATAAAACATAGCATAGCATAACAAAACACAACAAAACATAGCAGAACAAAACATAGCATGACATAACAAAACGTAGCATAACATAACATAAAACAAAGCATAGCATAACAAAACATACCTACCAAAACACAACAAAACATAGGATAGCATAACAAAACACAACAAAAGAGCATACATAACAAAACATAGCATAGCATAACAAAACACAACAAAACATAGCATAGCATAACAAAACACAACATAGCATAGCATAACAAAACAAAGCTTAGCATAGCATAACAAAACATAGCATAACAAAACATAGCATAGCATAACAAAACACAACAAAACATAGCATAACATAACAAAACAAAGCATAGGATAGCAGAACTAAACATAGCATAACAAAACAAAGCATAGGATAGCAAAACAAAGGAAAACATAGCATAGCATAACAAAACATAGCATAACATAACAAAACATAGCAAAACATAGCATAACAAAACACAACACATAGCATAACAAAACATAGCAAAACACAACAAAGCATAGCTTAACAAAACATAGCATAACAAAACATATAATAGCATAGCAAAACATAGCATACCAAACACAACAAAACATAGCATAACATAGCATAACATAGCATAGCATAGCAAAACATAGCATAGCAAAACAAAGCATAGCATATTAAAACAACAAAACATAGCATAGCATAACAAAACATAGCATAGCATAACAAAGCATAGCATAGCAAAACATAGCATTGCATAACAAAACATATGATAGCATAGCAAAACATAGCATACCAAACACAACAAAACATAGCATAACATAGCATAACATAGCATAGCAAAACATAGCATAGCAAAACAAAGCATAGCATAATAAAACAACAAAACATAGCATAGCATAACAAAACATAGCATAGCATAACAAAGCATAGCATAGCAAAACATCGCATTGCATAACAAAACATAGCATAGCATAACAAAACACAGCATAGCATAACAATTCACATAGGATAGCAAAACATAGCATAACATAGCATAACAAAACAAAACATAGGATAGCAAAACAAAACATAGCATAGCATACAGCATCACTCCGCACCACCACAGCATCACTCAGGGGCACCACAACATCACTATGCGCTACCACAGCATCACTGAACGCCACAGCATCACTTGTTCGCCATCACAACATCACTCAACGCCACCACAACATCAATCTGTGCAACCATTCAACAACACCTGGTTCAAATATGTTCTCTCAATGTTTCAAGCTTTATTAGAAATGTAACAAATAGATGTTAATATTTCACTTCTATTCTTGGATTTTCGTCACAATAAAATACACTGAACATAATCTTCACAAAAGTTATTTACAAACTTTAAGCTATTGCCATTATAAATTACAAGAACTTTTATTTAAGTATTAATTATTGAAAAAAAATTAAAAGCCATTTTTATTTGTAATATCAATACATGTAAGTCACGTAAATACAACACATATTGTATTACAAATGCTATAGGTGTCACATTTCCGAAAGTTATAACTATTGGCATTGTAAATGACAAAGCTATTAATTTTGCTATTTTCAAAAACAAAACATAAATAAAAAAATTGTCATTTACAATACCAAAAGCTCAAACTTTCCTAATGCGAGACCTATTGCGCTGCAAATGCTTGTTATACTTGTATGGGGGTGTTGCATCAGTTCTTCGATCTCCTCCCATTGTTGGCGACTGTACATGTTGAGCGGGGCATTGAAGTTTACATCCCTCCACTTTGTGGCAGCAATTTTTTCCATCTTCCTTCCTATCATCTCAACCTCTTGTTTTCTTTGTCCTCCGGCAGACCATGGAATGAGGGGTGTATTGACTTTTTAAAATCAGTAGAAACTATGATTGAGTCTGCTGGTACATTGTTATTGATGTACACTGGGTCCTTGCTCAAAGGCATGTACTTCTTTTCTATTCTAAAGACTAATGCCTTCAACATTGCTGGTTCCTTGAAGGCCTCTCTCCCCTGGTCTAGAATCCTGGGCAGTGTGGGTAGGAACTGAGTTGTGCTCTACGGAGGAAGCAAGTTTGTGATTGTTCTTCTTCTAGCTGCACTTCATAAGAGTCTGCCACTCAATTGATCATGCTGTTATACCACAGGAGGTTGTCTGGTGGTGGTCTCGAGTGGTACGATTCAAAACCTTCCTCAGGGGAGTCTGCATTCAGATCTTTTTATACCTACTGGTCCTTCTGTGCTTTTGACGGCACCTGCTCATACTGCTTGTCCTCTCATTCTTCTTCTTGTGGTCCATGGGTGATTGGAGGTTCTAGCCCTGACTAGTGTTCTGCTTCGACTGCTTTGGCAGGCATCACAGGGATTCAAAAAGCCTTCCTTGAATCAATTAATCTTTTCTTTTGCAGGAGAGATGCCATTTTAGCTTCAAAGTGTCTGTTAGCAACTTGCATCCATGTGCACCAACTTCAGTTCCTTTTATTCTGTGCACCCAAACGCGAATCCAGAGCTACCCCTTGTCTCTTCACAAGACTATTTCCTCAAAATGTACTTAAATTAACCAGTCTGCAAGGGAAATGTTACCCCCTAAAACTACAGGGTTCAAACCTTGTAGGGGCTGTCACAAGCAAATGTCCGTGACATTTACCCACCAGATTTGTCTTTGGTGCTTGGGGTTGAAACATGACTCCAAGATCTGAAGCAACTACACCTTGATGAACCTGAACGCTATTCAAGACCATGAGGAAAAGCTGTATGTCACTAAGAATCAGAAGACTCCATGCCGGGACTGGCCGATGTAGAAGTTTAGGTCCGGCTGCCACTCCCAAAGCTGTTCCCGCTGTAGATCTCGAAGCATTTATGATGCTTGTCAAGACTGGCAGATGGCATATGCATGGTCTGCAGTGGGATCTTAAGTCCAAGTGGGCACAGCGCCAGGGAGATCTTTCGGACTTCATCCAAATTTCGGAGGAGACAGCAAAGAACCTGCAGTGGTGGCTGCTGGATTTCGATTGGGTCAGCAGCAGATACCTCTCCTTACTCCACCCGGAGCTAACGGTGGTGAATGATTTATCGCTTCAGGGCTGGAACTACCATCTGGGAGAGTTGGAGATCAGAGGTATCTGGTCCCCGGTGGAGGCCTGTTTCCACATCAATCACTTGGAGCTTTAGGGTGTCCACTTGGCGTTGAAAGTCTTGCTGCCATCTATCAAACAGAGGCTATTGCAGGTACTCATGAACACCACCACCTCCATGTGGGACTGCAACAAGCAGAAAGGGGTGGGGTTGTGGACCCTGCGGCATGAGTCGTTACACCTCTGTAAGTGGGTGAACCCCCAGAGGATTTCCCTAGTGGTACATCAACTGGGCAGAATCTCTAAATGCCAGGGCAGAGGGAAGACAAACTTAGCCATCGATGCCTAGTGGATCACACATGGCAGTTCCATCTAGAGGTGGCACAAGATCTCTTCTGCGAATAGGGAGAACCTTGGCTCGATTCTTTTTGCCACAGCTGAGATTGAGCAATGTGAACTCTTTTGTACACTGGAGTTTCCCAGACGTCTCTCTCTCTGAGATGCATTCCACATAGAGTGGCTCTCGGTCTTCTGTATGCTTTTCTGCCACTGCCTCACCTGCCTCGAGGTCTGAAGAAGAAGAGAATGATCAAGCTTGAGTCATTCTAGTAGCACAGGATTAGGCCAGGAGTGTATGGTACCTGGAACTCCTAGGGTTGAGCATCTGTCCTCTGGTCAGGCTGCATCTTCTTTTGCAACAGGAGGGAAGAGCCTTGCACCTGGGCCTGCGCAATTTTCACCTCTATGCTTGGAGAGTGAGCAAGAACGGTTGATTGTATTCAATTTTCTCCCAAGGCGGATCGGCATACTCCTGTCCTTGGGACAGATTTGTGGCGCGAGGAGAGACTGAAGATAGACTGACTTCAGGCCAAGTTTTCTGAAGTTTTACCTTTTGTGTTCCTAGCCCAGCAAATACTTACCCTGGATTCAGTTAAAGGTTATATGTATGTCTGCTCTTTCAGTCTTTTTTTTGTAGCCGTATCAGCCTTCTTTGTTCAAATCACCTGTTTGCAATATGTTTCAACCTACTACTTTACTTATGACACTCTGGAACCCAAACCTAGTCTTCCCATTCTTCTTGTGCACATCCTTTGAACCTCTAAACAACTGATTAATTCAGCTTCTCACCCTCAAGATAGTTTTCCTCATTGTCATAACACTGCACACTGTGTGAGTGAGCTGCAGGCCCTCTCAGCCAACCCGACCTACACAACTTTCATTCTAGACAAGCTGGTATTTAAGACCCAAGCCGCCATTCTCCCAAAATTTTGACACCTTTTCACATCAAACAAAACATCACCATTCCGACGTTCTTCGCTCCGCCATAGGTGGGGGAATGGCTTAATCAGTTACATTCAAGAAGAGCTCTCAACTTTTACATGGATCGTACTGAACCCCATCGAGTGAACGATCAGCTCTGTGTTGGATTCACAGGAGCGATAAAAGTCACGGCAGTGCAGAAGAGAGTAATCCCTTATTGGATCATGCTCTGTATCAAAATCTACTATGCCAAGACACACTCCCCATAAAAGACTTACAGGCTCATTCCACCAGAACCCAAGGCTGTTTCAACTGCATAGAGTGCTTGTTCTGGATAGTTGTCAGTCTGCTACGTGGGTGTCATTTCATACGTTCACGAAAAACTACTACTTGGAAAACCAGATATTCAAGAGGGGCACTTTGCCCACTTGGTTCTGCAAGACTTTTTGGACCGAGCGATTTCACAGACCCACCACCTGGGTAGTACGGCTTTGGTATCTGTTGTGAAATGAGGAATATGCGGTTAGAAATATCCACCAGAAGACAAGTCACAAGTACCTTACCTTCAGTGATGCTCTTTCTGATGGATGCTCTATCTAACCGTAGAATCTTAATCGACTTCTATCCTTTCTTCATCTAAAAAGGTCCCTTGTCTAGCAAACTGAACACTGGTCACAGCCAATATACTGATAGGCTCTGCGTCTGAGGGTGTAGATAGCCTAGAAAGCAGCTGACATCCGCACCCATGGTTGGTGATTATATGCGGCTCCACACATCACTTCCAGAGTGGTACGTAGTCAGTGCAGAGCCGCATAATGCACATGGGATACTGCTAAAGATTCTCCAGATCCAGTCTGCATTTAGCGGGTCCAAAAGTAATTTGGAACATATTTTACTGATATTTTCCCATCCTTAGTTAAAAAAAGGCTGTTTTCTGGAATGCTCTACAGTGCTTTTCCCCAGCAGCATCCTACCTATTTACTTGTGGAAATGTATCTCCCTCACCTACCTTTTCCTGTGGCCCTGCCTGGTTTGAGACTACAGCTGTTTCCCATTGTAGGGTTCTTTGTTCTTCATGTTCCCTGAGGCATCCCCATTTTGTGTGGTCTCATGCTAGTCCCTGGCCTTCGCCTGGACAGAGGAGTTAAGGAACAGGTAGAAAGATTGAATTGCTTTTGCTGGGATTCTACTGGGGTGTACAATTTGTTGCCTTTGTGGGATTAGGCATAGGAGTCATTTGATGTGGCAATGGCTATTAAGTGTTTTTGTACATCAGCTGTGAAGGGAGCATTGGTAACAGGCATGTCTTACAAGGCAACAGAAAGGGTGACAAGCTGCAGTCTTTGGGCCAAGGAACATTGTTAGCTTAGGACGACATTAAATCTGCTTGCAGGTTATTGCCGGTACACTGAGATGATTTCAATGTTTTGAGTTTCCAGTTTGAGAGGTTATATTAGTTTGACAAATGCATGCCAAAAGGCTGTTCGGTATAATGGTGTTATGTTGAGAACTTTAGCTCGTGTTTGGAGTGGGTTTTTCAGAAACTGACAAGCTCACAATGGGTCTTGATCTACCTTGAGTTTGTGGCACCCTGTGCGACAATATTTGTTGGCGCCCCCCCAACCAAGCATTTTTTGTGTTAAGTTGTATGGTTGTATGGTTTCTCAACCACATATCAATGATGCATTTTAGAGTATATAAAATTTATTCTCAAATATCATGTAAATGAAATAAAGACTAGATGGAGAACAGATATTATGACAACATCAGTCAATTATAACTTTTATTTTATAGCCTAAAACAGTATACATATCTTGTATATGTAATTATTAACATTTTCTAATTTTGAAGTTTAATTGTAAATATGCCCCTTAGTTTGGTGTATGTGCAAATCCTATTGCTGATACCTGGTGAGATTAACTTCTCTGGGGGAAACAAGGCCAATGGAGCTACTAATGGTGAGACAGACTGGCCTCAAGGGTCCTGTGACCTCAGTGACAGAGTCACTGTTGCTCTAGGGTGTACTGCTTCGTAGGCCTGCCTACAAGACTGGAGGTGAACGTCAGTATGGATTGTGGTGGATAGGCTTCAAGGTGCTAAGACACCAGGGCTTCGAAGGTCTAGCGGGGCCTTCTAAGGTCTAGCACGGAATGTGCTCCCTCATGAGAGTGGTCTGGTGGACTGTTCATTAAGGGTGAACCTAGTTCCCCAGTTCCAAATTTGGCAGCTCTGGCCATAGTACCACATTCTCTCCCTACTGAACACCATACTGTCCCACTGAGAGAAGCTTGCATTTCCTTCTGTTACATCCCAATTGTGCTCTGCCATAAACACCTGGATGCAGCTCAATTCAAATTATGCACTAGACAAGAGTAATATGCTGCCTAAAAAAGGGGGGGGGGGACATCCTGGAAAAAGCAAACTCTCACAGGGTATGCAAGATTAAGTAAAGCATGTCAAACATAATCAGAACACCATGGTTTACTTAACACTTTTACACTCCTTATTAAGAAATCAATGAGTGTTTTTACCAGAAAAGTTAAAGACGTTACTAAATGGCCCGGAAGGGATCCGTTTCAATGTCCATTGCGTCGGGCCCTGTTTCAATGTCCATTGCATATATCCTTACAAAACGTGAGCAGTATGGTTTCAAAAGACCACATCCCTGAACACAGAGCCGCTGTACACATTTTATAATCTAAAATAAGGAAAACAGCTGATAAGGATCACATTAAACTTGTACCACTCCAGTCATCTAGCAGGTAATGCTGTACCTCCAGGAATGGTGCACTTTCCCGCCCAGGGAAAACAATACTTTTCAAAGACAGATGGGAAAACCAAAATTAGCGCTTCACTGGCAAACATTGTAAAGTGGTGTTAATGTGTTTAGGGGTGAATAAAACTAATTTGGCCACTTTGTGACTGCTCCTTCATAATTTATTTAGTTATTTATTTCTTTATTTGTATTTTGAACCTTTTTTTGTCTTAGTCCTGAGGCTGCACTTTAGAACAGAAAAGTGTCCCAAAAAGACATTTCTTTTTTCGATCCATTTCACAGGAGAACAAAGGAAGGAAAGTAGAGGAAACAGAGGGTAAGAGATGTTTATTGAAGTCATGGTTGTTATACCTGTCAGCCCTTTGGGTGGTCCCTCCTATTTTTTTTTATCCTCTTTTTGCCTTCTGTTTTTTATGTGTCCCTACATATTTTTGGGTGTTGACCTTAGGTCTCTGGGCGCATTATTATTATTAATTAGTACTAAGGCGCAGATGCTCCTCTAAAATGGAGGGAGAGTAGGGAAACACAAAATGGTGGCTTGTCCAAATCACCTCATAACCTGGGGCCATAGGGTTGCATTGAGGGGTTCTAGAACCTTCTGGACTACTCTGGACTCTCTTGGCCTAGATTATATAAGGTGGAATGTTGGGCGGCCATTTTAGTTAGTGTTCTGAGAGAGGGTCCAGTCAGGAGTTAAGGCTGCCTGTGGGGAGGTTGGTGCACTGAGGGGGGGGTCTGATTGTCTCTGGACCTGCATTTCCCCCTTTGCTGACGCTACCCCCTGCTGGTTGATCAAGCCCTGGCACCGACATTTTCCTTGGTGCCACTTCCCCCCCTTATGCCCCCTCGTAGAGGATCCCTGGTTGGATCCAGGCAAGCTGAGGTCATCTGACCTGAGAATTGAGGTGTGCGTGTAGTTAACTCTGGGAAGGGTTCCGGACTTCTGCCCTAGCTTCCCACAACCTTGCTGCCACCGGGAGCCTAGGTGCGCAAAGACTTTCAACTGTCCCGCTAAAATAACCCACCTGTGACTCTGCCTCAAATTAGAGCGCAGGTTAAGTCACCGCCGTTGCCCCTGGGTACCTGGGCGCTTCCCACGCGAACTTCACCTCCTCGCTGCTGGCCCCGTTGAATTCCCTGCCGCTGGGCTGCCGCCGTGTGTAGGGCTGATGGTGTTTGCGGGCCCCTGTTGAGGAGTCCTCCGAGACGCTTCTGACGTTTCCTCTCAAGCTGCAAACTCCCAACTCCCTCAAGGATTAACCAACACACTCAGGACTTTGACACTGACTGAATTGACTTCTCCTTCAGGGAAAGGGG
The DNA here is from genome assembly GCF_964261635.1 of Lissotriton helveticus. NCBI lineage: Eukaryota > Metazoa > Chordata > Amphibia > Caudata > Salamandridae > Lissotriton > Lissotriton helveticus. The sequence goes on along the minus strand of NC_136073.1, from coordinate 120,115,894 downwards.
AAGTGGACAGAGAGACTCACAACAAATTATACAAGATAAAAATCTTCAGTTGTCTCTCTCTCTAGGAAGTGCTCCAGGCCGAGGACCTTCTGTTAGGTATGTTCTGCGCTGTCTTCACGCTACACTGCGGTGCAATATTAACAACAGTTACCTGGCTGATGACTTCTTAACTAACCTTAACAATTAACTAAACATAGTGGTTACTGACCATAAATCCGTCTGACCCTTGTCCGCACTTTACTGAAGTCTTAGCTCTGACTCTGAGTCTCGACACCTTTGAGTAAACATAACATGTCAAAATAGCTTAACACTTTTACTGAGGGAACAGACCAATTCTATTAGTTAGGTTAGTATTAACAGAACTCAAAGAACTTCATGCAAGGTCATACCTGAGTCTTTAAATGATTCTTCCGTAAAGAGATTCTGCAGTTGGAAGACAGGAAAAAATACAGCAGTCTATCTAAATTCACTCTACTACCTAAGATTATTATTCCTAACCAAACTTGTAAATATGCTAACCTTTCTTATGTCACTTGTTACACAGAATTGTACATATAGATTCAGGTTGCATATTTTACACTATTGACTTTACATAGGCTTGTTTATTTCATACTGTCCATCTTAAGAACGCTTAACACCTTTCTTAGGTTAAACTCATGCCAATTACAGGCTTAAGTCCCTTAAAGTCCTTGCTTAAGAATCTCTTCTCATAGCTTGCGCTAAACCTCTGAATTAGTCAAAGTTCACTATTCAGAATGACTTGCCTTTGTCAAGGCTTGTTTATTTCACACTGACCACCTTTAGAGCGCTTAATCCTTTTCTAGGTTTGACTCAATTCAGTTGCAGGCTTAAAATTCCTTAAAGTCCTTGCTTAAGAGTCTCTTCTCCTTGCTTGCGCTAACACACTGAATTAGTCACTGCTCTCTATTCAGGGATGGCTTGCCTTTGTCAAGGCTTGTTTAATGACTAGCTCTCCTCGACGCGTAGTGATTCTGAAAGCGTCTTGTGAGAGTCATGGAAAGTATAACCCTCGCCACATCTAAAGACAAATCAGGAAGTTCGTGGCTTGTTTTAAGAAAAGTTAAAACCTCTTACTGTTCTTCTCCTTTTTAAAACGGCACCGTAGAACAGTAGACTCGAACTGGCAGCCGGCAGAGGGAAGCGGGGAAACAAACCTCCCGGCTGCCGCAGAGAAATGCCGGTAGTCCTGTCACGTCGTCTTCAAGGTTTTATCTGCGACGCTGACAGGCAGGGCATCCGGAACTCGGGGAAAAGGTTAATAAACAGCAAGGAGTTACAGGACTTGATTTAACCAAACGGATTTACAAGATTTCAGTTACAGAGGAATTCCATCGCAGGGGCAGAAGCTCTCGGAAAGATCAACGAGAGACGAAGCATTTGACAGTTGGCTGAAGCTAGTATTTATAGCTTCAGCCACGAGACCTGCGCGAGGCTCTTACTTAATGACACCTAGAGCGAGGGAGCCCCGAGCCTGTCTCTCAGAGCGCACAATCTATGTAACTGCACAAAATAACAAACAAGCATTGCTAAAGGCAATTGCTACCGATTATTTTTCTAAACAGAATTTTAATTAAACTTAACATTAAAATAATACTTTAAATGAAATCACAAAACTAAATAAACCCTTTTGATTCTCAATATTTACACTGAATCAATTCTGGGCCAGAATCTATTTAAGACGACCTGTAACACCCCTAACAGCCCCCACTGAGGAGATCCTGAGAAAGGGGGGCCCGGTATTGGCAGCGAATAGTGATTCCAGGGAGGTGCAGGAAGCGTAGCTGCAGCATTTCAGAGACTCGCTCCAGCGCTGTTGAAGCGAGCGACAGGAAGTAGGGGGCGGGATCGAAGGAGGCTGGGCCCGGGAGGAGTTCCCTTCCTCTCTGGGCGGATCGCAGAGCCAGCTGGAACGTCGGAAGGGAGGCCCTGTGAGAACCCAGTTCAGGCCCAGTTCAGGCCCAGCCGCTGAGGGCCTGTCCCGCCTCGAATGCCGAAACTGACGAAAGGGAAAGGAAGAACCTGACAACGCATAGGCCTGTTCGACCGTTTGACAGGTAGCGGCTGAAAAGGCTGGCTGGGCCGAGGATCTGACAGAAGCCCGGTAAGATCGCCGGAGTGTTGAGTGGGACCTCAGGTGGTGAGAGGGCCCCACTGCTGCTTCCAAAACTTGACTGGGGTGCTGAAGATAGCGGAGCCGAGTGGAAAAGAACGGGGAGGGAACGCTTGGGACAGGACTAAATCTTTTATTCAGTTCTACATAAGAGGAGCTCAAAAGGAGAAGGAGAGCTAAACGGCAGGAGGTGGAAACTGATTTAATTTGCGGAGTTTCCAAGGGCACTGTTAATATCTTTAATACAATTGTCTGCTGGAATTTTATGCTTCAGAATGTTACTCATATGGAACAACCAATTACTTATTTGACTGGTAACACGACCTGATTCATACCTGAATCTAATTTAATTTAATGGATTCCAATGCTTGAGACCTTGATGTGGTGGCAGTATACAGCCAATCTGCCTTGAGCCTTTCACTTTTACTGTTAAATTGAAGGGAGTCATTAATTGAGATAATCTCTTTCAGCTAGTCTGCTCTCTAATACTTTGACTAAGTAAGTTTCGCCAAGGCCACGAAATCTTATGTCATGGTTTATGTTTACAAAAGCAGGTAACCCCAAATGAAATGTCTGAAATGTAAATTTATTATTGGTGATGCAACTGAAAAACAAACTTAAAGGAAATATAAAGATTTTCTGCCTTTTCTAAATACGATGTGGTGTCATTTTTGGTGGTGATTCGCTGTGTTACTGCATTGAGTGTGTCGCAAGTACAAAACAATAGTCTTGGAGTGAAGCCTACACCCCTTGAGCCAAGCTACCCTAAGTGGACCGGAGATCCGAGTCCAACAATGGCTTTCAGAAAGTGAGGAGCAGCAAGAGAGAGACAGAAATAGAGGGAAAAAAGTAAAAAGAAGAAAGAGAGGGGGCAGCTGACGGTGGCAGAGCAGGAGAAGTGGAATGGTTAGTGGTCTTCTGAGTGTCTTAGTCACACCAGCAAGTTTATTACGGTAAGATTAGTGGTCGAAGTGTCCACTAACCATTCCACAGATTAGTAATGTTTAATTCAATCTCATATTTTCAGAATCAAAACATTTTTAATTCTGATTATTCACATTGAAATTGTTACTAATCTGATACTACTAACAAGCACTAGCAAACCCATCAGGTCTGCCTTGTTTTAGATATATGTTCATTGTCGTATGATATGTTTGGATGCTGTAGCAGTTAAAGGCACTCAAATACTGACTGGTCAAATGGTACATCATGCGAAACGAAGGATTTAGGTTAATGTTTAAACCCACACCCTTAACTGCCTAGATCGCATCTCTCGGATATGAAGCAGGTGACGAATGGCAGTGGATGGCGAGAACATGAATCTGCTGAGCCTGCCGAGTAATAAGAAAAGCAGAACAAGTGTACCAGGATACAACCAGGGAGCCTCATTATTAGCACAAAGTTAAAAAAACGTACATTCTCCAATGCCCGGACCAGGACTCCACCAATGCTGTGATGTCGCTGCGAGCAGGTCGGGCAAAGTCCTTGTGAACTTTTAATGTTCATGTACAAGGTGCCTAGAAGGCAGAGCCAGTGATATTACGGTGGTTAAGCACACAAGGGTGTTTCACCTCGAGTTGCAAGAGTAAACAGTCTGCAAAACACTAAGCAAAAGTGTTTCTTTCTTTTTTGATCCATTTCTCAGGGGAACAAATGAAAGTAAGTAGAGGAAACAGAGGGTAAGAGACGTTTATTGATATCACGGTTTTCAGCAAGAGAGGAGCAGAGAGAGCGACAGAAAGAGAGAGAAAAAGAGTAGGAGGAAGAAAGAGAGGGCAGGTGACAGTGGCAGAGCCAGCGAAGTGGACACTTCTACCACTAATCTTACCTTACAAAACCTGCTTGGAACCTAGGGACCTCTTGTGCAACAGAAGCTGGCTGCAGGAATCACAACACCTGACTTAGCATGACTTTCACTGTCACGGGGCAGGATCGGGAGTGGGACAATAATATTTGCAGGGCCGTCATTGGTAGTGCTTTCACGCACTACCAGATTGACGGCCCTTGGACCCAAATAAGCTTGCTTGCATCCCCAGGTGCTGGCAACACTACACATGGGAGGGCATAGGCGTGCCTAGCTGCCTTGTGATCTATTTAACACTGTTATCTCTCTTCTATTTCTATGATGATTAACATTGTGGAAAAGAAAGAGGGACAACAGTGTTCAACAGTGCAGGCTTTTCGGAAATGTGACCGGCGGTGATTTCGGAGCATAAATAGTGCTGTCCTGACCTTGGCATTGGGTGTGGTGGCATCGCTCGCACCACGCAAATGCCAGTCCTCGACCCCCATAAATAAAACTTGAAATGCAGACTGCCCCAAGTGCTCATCAGAACCTCCCTCTCAATCACTGAATATTTCTTTTCCACACACTTTGGGGGTCTGGAAGCAAAAGTCACTACTCTCTCCTCTCCATTCACCACATAAGACAACACGCCATCCAGTCCTTTCCGATTGGCATTTGTGGTCAAAATAACTTTTTGTAAATCATCAAAATGCCCAAGATTAGGTAATGTACTGATACTCAGTTTGATCACTTCAAAAGCAAAAAGAGGTTGAGGCCTTCATCTACCTGGGCAGTGTCATAGGCAAGCAAGGCGGCACAGATGCCGACATCAAGACAAGAATCAGCAAAGCAAGGGATGCCTTTGTTCAGCTAAAGAAGATCGGGGCATATTATCAAGGGTGGTTATCTCCGCTTTTTTGGCTTTAAAAGCCAAGAAAGCGGAGATAAAATGATCTCCCTATTACCTAGCTGTCGCTAATACCAGTTAGCGACAGCTAGTAGGAGATAGCGACCATCTTGGGCCCCACTTTGCATGTCAGTGATATTTGTCACTAATGACATGAAAAGTGGGTGTGCCAAGATGTTAGCGACTGGAAACAGTCGCTAACATCGCTATCTCCTATTACCAACTTTTGGAGATATTCGCTCTAAGCGCGAATATCTCCAAGAGCTAACACCTGCCCTGAGCAGTTCTTAGCCATGTTATCCAATGGGAGGTGGATAACATGGCTAAGAGCATTAGCTCGGTAATGCATGAATATCGCTGACTTTTCATGCATTGCGGCCGTTTTTTATTGCATTTGCGATAAACCTTGGTAATACCAAGGTTTATCTGCGATAAAAATCGCCGCAGCTCAGCGGTACATTTTTGTCTCTAACCAACCAATAGCGATAATTATCGCTATTGCTTGGTAATATGCCCCATCTTTCTTCTTCTTGGTTTGGATTGTGTATGGATCATAAACCTGGAAGACAACAGTGACCGCCACCAACAAAGTCCAGACCTTCATCAACACCTGTCTGAGGAAAATCCGCTGCCCAAACACCGTCAGCAACAACGACCTATGGCAGCAGACTTCCCAACTCCATATTAATGAAGAAATTATGAAAAGATGCTGGGGTTGGATAGGTCACACCCTTCAAGCCCGTATCAAACACCACCAGGCAAGCCTGAACCTGGAACCCGGAACCCTCCAGGAAAAGGAAAAGAGGAAAGCCAAGAAACATCTGGCACCGAGGCCTCGGGCTGACTGCAAGGAGATGGGTTACACATGGAGTCGGATTGAAAGAAAAGCCCAGGACAGAGATGACTGGAGAGTCCTGGTTTACAGCCTATACCCCAGGAGGGGCAATAGGCATATGTAAGTCAGTATGTCAAGCAGATAGAAATAAGGTCTGTCTCACTCAAAGTCTAAGCAAAGGATCTCAATTCATCTACACCCCAGCCCTTGCTGCTCTGAAGCTAAAAGTAAAATGCATTAAATCTTGGCTTTTCCCCAAACAGCATGCCTTATATAATGTTTTAGACAAAGAAAGCACACAATTTTCATAGCATGATATTACGTAAATGGACAGTAGCCAAATTGTTACTTGGACATCAGCAATCGCATTATTGTTTTAAAGTAACACATACTTGCATTGATTAACAGAGCACATAATTTGTTTCAGATAAAATACTAATACAAAACATGAGAACTGCTTTTGCATAAATAACTTTGACATGTTAACAGGCGCTCACCTGAGTAGCCTTGTAATGTTGCAAAATCAGAACAAACTTTCCCTGGATAGCTGGTGAAACATTTTTTGAACATGCAAGTAGAGACAAAGGTTTGCAGCTGAAGTAAAATGATTTTCCGAAAAGAATGAAAACATGAACATGAAAGGCTCATGCACACAGATAAACAAACAAGCAATCTTTTTAATGCTGCAGCATAGTCATGCCAACCAAAATTAGGTACAACATTTTTAATATGAATAACTGCTCCCGTAGTTATCAGATCTGCAGAAGGATATCTTCAGTGGTCGTCCAGAGCAACCGTAATCCCCTTGCCCTGTGGTAAGTTACAGATGTGGGCTTTAAGTTGCGTCCACGGGTTGTCAGGGATTGGTGTCAGCATTATGGAAGCATAAGGAGATTGTTACGCAGTGGCCTGTTACACAACGCAACTTCCTACTACTACATCAACATTATCAATTCCAGGAAACTATACCTTCTAGCAGTGAAGTGCCTTAGTTTTGGTCATCCCATGGTGTATTTCATGTGCTAACAAGAATGGACGGGTCCACAAAGACTTTTAGGGCTATGAGTCAATCGACTTTTATGAAAATGCTTTTTATCGTTGACTGACAGTTCATGTCTTACCAACATGCTTGGTGTCTATCGACATGGGGTTTTCGTAACACGTCCCCTGTCTTCAGTGTGTTTCAAAGGCAAATTGCAAGCAGGTGTCCATGTTAGTTGCCTGAACCATCTCCTTAAGCATGATGTTTTGGCTAAGGCATGATTAATCATGACATTGATAAACGTTGTGCGTTGTACATGTAGTAAAATGAAGAAGGTCCAATCCAAGTTGTTCTCCAACTGACACTCACACACACGAACATTCCATTCACCCACATTATCTCTCCCAGGCCCTCAGGCTGAGAAGCAGCAGTATAACAGTACAGGATCCTGTCGGCTGCTGAATGAGCTCTTCCGGGTGGATACAAAGCCTGTCAGTCATGGAGTTGAGGTCGCGTTATCAAAGTTACAGTTCTGCTGGGTGGAGACAAACTTTTAGTGTTATACAGGAAGGTAAAGGGGCTTGTGGTCAGTTATAATCGATACATTCTGTCTAGTGCAGGTTGAAATGATGGCACGCCTAGATGACTGCTAGTGCTTCTCGCTCAGTTCAGGAGTAGCTTGGCTCCACTGGCTCCGCTAGTAAATGCGATGGTTTCACTTTCTATTTTGTCTGTTGTTTGTTACCTTTATTCAACTCAATGTTTTACAGACACTTAATAGGCTAGAGCTGTGTTCTGGGAATGCATTTTGTAAAATGCCAAAAGCTTGGCGTTCAGATGCCCAGTTTCACTGGATTGTTGTTCTGAGGCAGTCCCTGTGCTTTGCTAATGTTGCTATGTCTTTGATAACACTCCTACAGTACCCGTGTAAAGGTTGTTTGCAGTTTGACCCCATGACATTTAGCTGGGTCTGATGATATTGTCGGTCCTGAAAAATTGAAATTGCTTTTTCCTTATCTGCAGTTTCCACTTATTCTTTTTTAAAGTGAGACCTGTTTCCATGAGATGGTGTCTTAGGTCTCTCAGACTTTAATCGTGTTCTAATTTATTTCCTGTAAAATAACGTCTTCTTTGCTAATGTCATTTAAAAAGACTCAGGGGCATATTACCAAGGGCCTTATCGCCGCTTTAGCGGTTCCTGCTAAAGCGGCGATAATTTAATCGCCCTATTGCCTAGCTGTCGCTAACACCAGTTAGCGACGGGAAACATCCTTTACAACGCAACTTGTACCACGCAGTGCTAATACAACGCAGGTTTTACAACGAAAACCATTACAACGCATTGCGCTGGGGGGCGCTCTAGGATAGGGAATAGATTTAATTTACTATCCAACACCTTCCCTAGTGTCCATGGGGACTGGAGTTGGAATAGTAAATTAAACTATTCACTATCCAGCACCCCTAAGCGCTATGCGTTGTAAAGGTTTGCGTTGTAATACTTGCGTTGTAAAAGCATGCGTTGTAAAAGTATGTGTTGTTATGTCATACATCTGTTAGCGACAGCTAATAGGCGATAGCGGGCATTTAGGGGCCCACTTTGCATGTCAGCGATATCGCTAATGACATGCAAAGTGGGCGTGCCAAGATGTTAGCGACTGAAAACAGTCGCTAACATCGCTATCCCCTATTACCAACTTTTGGAAATAATCGCGCTAAGCGCGATTATCTCCAAAAGCTAACGCCTGCCCAGAGCAGTTCTTAGCCATGTTATCCAATGGTAGGTGGATAACATGGCTAAGAGCATTTGTTCGGTAATGCATGAATATCGCTGACTTTTCAGCGATATTCATGCATTTCGGCTGATTTTTATCGCTTAGGAGATAAACCTTGATAATATCAAGGCTCCTAAGCGATAAAAATAGCCGAAGCTCGGCGATATATTTTTGCCCGCTAACCAAGCTTAGCGATAATTATCGTTATAGCTTGGTAACATGCCCCTGAGTTATGGACAACCTTACACGAGCCAAAGTGGCATAAACCACTCTATCGGCTAACTGTCATATGCAGCATAGATTGTTTGTGTCACTAAGCCAACACAACCACTATGTCGACCAGCTTTGCGTCACAGAACGCAAAGGGGGTTAATGTGCGGAAAGACGCAAAAGCATCTAGGATTTTACCCAAAGCCAGATCGACTAAATTAACACAAACTGGCTCTTTAAGTGAAATCCTAGCTTAATTTAAACCAATTTAAAACACTACACAGGCAGAATGTGACATAATATTCCATGTGGAACTGTGTAATTTCTGCATTTCATGTGACTTGCCCTTGGGCAGTAGTCCTTGTGCCGAAATGTCCACTGGATGGTGTACCTTGAGTACAAATGTCATGCCAGACCACACTGCCTCGCCTTTGCACCTGGTGCAATACTTAAGGTTACACTAAAGTTTATTCCGCCCTTGCAGAACAGCACTGCAGATTTTCCATCTCTGGCTAAACTTCCCCTTGGGGCCTGTTTCCACAGGATCTAATAGTGGGAGAAAAACTGGTTGCTCCGTTGAACGGGAAGCTACTGCTTTGTGAGTTTCTTCAGGTTGTCTTTGCTGTTTGCTGCACAGGACTCGCTTCCTCAGTGTTGTAATTTCTTGTTGGTGTTGACTTGCTGCCCATCAACAGCAGAAAGATAATGCAGGACCCAGACATGTCCAAAAGCACATCATTAAATTACTGACACCCAGCTAGGGGTATGGCAAGAATGAGGTCCAATCACAGGGCCATCACCCTAGGAGAGTGCTTAGGGGCATATTCGCAACAACTTGCGATAATAATCGCAAACCGCGCTTAGCGGGATTTGTTTTATCACCTCCTATTGCTGGATTTTATTGTGGAGATAACGCAGTATTACCAACATTTATTTCCACGGCGATAAAAAATTCCAGCGACAGTGGCGAATCCCATGTTTAACGCGAGACTTCCAGCGATAAAAATCCTATCGCTAAGGAAAATCTCGCTAATAGGCAGGTGGGGACTTAGCCGTAGAATCCACCTGCCATTGACTAATATGGCTAAGTCAGGTTTTTACCAGGTGTAGAATCCTGGCGCTAATCGCGGTTAGTGCACTTTTTTTATCACGTCACGGTTATTGCTAATAGGCGATAGCTGTGTTAGCGACTTCTTTCAGCCGCTACCAGTTTGGGTACGCCCACTTTACATGTCATTAGTGATAAATATCGCTGACATGCAAAGCGGCCCCAAACTGGTCACTATCACCTGGAAGCTGTGGCTAACTGCTGTTAGCAACAGCTTGGTCATTGGGAGATAAAAAAATCGCCGCTTTATCAGCAAAAAGTCCCGCTAAAGCGGTGATAACCCCCTTGCTAATATGCCCCTGGGTTTTCTATAGCTAGAATAGAAAAAGGAACGCTATGATCAGCAGTCTGTAGGTTATATAAAGAAAGTGATTCAGATCCATTCCACTTCTCATTAAATACTTGTTTGCATTAAAACATTTTGCCCACTGTCCACAGGGACCGCTTTGCGGACTGAAAGCACATTCTACCAGAGGCATCTATAGATGTTTCATGAGGTAGCATGGCATTTGAGGATGCAAGCCTGTAGAAAGAGACAACATTCTGTGTATGTAAAGACAGTGCTATGTTAGGTATCTTTGATAGGTGCTAGAATCAGACAAACATGTCGGCCAGATCGAGGTGTATGACTTGGCGACCACAGTAGATGCAGTCAACCTCAATGAAATGTGACCTTTACCAAGTAGACGACATATCTCTGCTGCTGCTCTTCAGCCGCTTCCATGGCCTATGTGCCCCATCCATAGGCTGCTAGCCAACATCTCCAGGGGCTTTCTGGTCACCTTTACTGGCCACCTATTCTGCGTTGCCCCAGTACACAGGGGCAGTTGTTGCACCGAAGAACTGGCTGTGTATAGTACGGCTTTAACAACACACTCTCTGGATTAAAGGTGAAAAGAGTTTCAATGTATATTTTATAGTTTATTAGTTTTAGTCTAGGGTTTTATGGTACAGTAGGACCATAGATTCAAGAGGGCTTTGTCCATTGATAAACTAAAGAAGTACATTACCCTTTCACACTGAGACATTGCTTACCAGCATATCAGACCTAGGAGACCATCAAAGAAATTATATGTCCCCAATTTGGAGACCAACAGAAATGAACAATTCCTTCTTTAAAAGTTCTACATAACAAAGAAGAAGACCCTGTGGAAGCGCTAGAAGGAATTATGAATAATGTGTTAGCCAGGAATCCTTCTGAACAGATATGATTGAAGGTATTGCCAAAGGAGCCATCAATAAAACTGTGGACTATACATTGAAACTTCCACCTTTAATGCAGAGAGTGTATTAACACACATTGTCTCGTGGCTCACAACTCTTACACTTAATGACATTTTCTGTAACTCATACGACATGTCGCTATACACAGGAGGGTGTGCACCACCAGTAGCTGTTTTGCTCAGATGCTCACTTTGCTAGGGCTGTTCTGAAGGATATTCTGAAGTGAATAGTGTTTTTCTTCAGACATTCTTCCTGACTGCAGCTATTGCTGTGGCAGTCATTCAAAGATCAGCACTCTGCTTGAGGAAGTATCCGTCAGAATAAGAATGTACTTCCCTTCGGTAAAGTTCTTTCTGGTGTATACCCTGTCTTCTTACAGATTCCTTATCACCCTTCTGCCTTACAGTTCTGAGGGAATGTGAAGCAACTGGATTTCCAATCCCATATGCTTTCTAAGTTTGTTTTAGTACCTCTGTCTAATTTTACCCCAATTTAGCATCTGTGGCAGGTGGAAAACTAGACGCAGGCCTAGTCACGAGTGTAGGATTCACATGTATGGGTCCACCAACCATATTCAATGGAGCCAGGTGGGCAGACATCTTGGACTACACCCACATCACCTAGCATCAGATGAGAACTATTGCTATGAACAATATATTTCAGAAATCAGTTAAACACCAAGGGCCCTATTACACATAGGACGCACTTTCCCCGTTTGCGCCACCGTGCACCTTAAAACAGGTGATCCGGGTGCAAAGAGGGAAAGTGCGCCATATTACATTGAATGCGCTATCCTCCAGGGCATCCACAAAGTGGTGCTGCCCTCACGGCAGTGCACATCAAGGGGAAAAGGAGCGGCTTTGAAGCCGTCACTCTGTGTTTCACCTGCACTTTTAAGAGATGAGAGAACTCCCCATGCAGGTAGGTGCAGTGAGAGTGACTGCACTGGCCTGCAAAGGGAAGTCTGGGGGTGTCCATGGGACCCCCTTCAGCCCCTCCAGAGGGCTGCCACCAGGGGGTGCACTGTGGCGCACTGTCAGTGTGCATCCTCACAGCTTCTTTGCCTCTGTATCTAAGTCTATAATATGACGCAGGTGCAGAGGCAAAGGGATTCCCTCATTTGCATGGGGCCTCTCCCCCATGGTAATGAGGGAACGCCCTCTGATAATAGAGCAGGTGCTATATGTGCACAAGAGCTATCTGTATTACAGAAATGGCCGCACAAGCATCTGCAGCCCTTCATGTAATGCCAAAGTACGCTGGGGGCATGCAAAGCAGGCACACATGCCCGTTGCACTTTCCATAATACTACCCCTAGGGCACCATGCAAATGAGGGAATCCATTTGCCTCTGCGCCCGCGCAGTACAATAGATGCAGGTGCAGAGGAAAGAAGCTCAGGCCCCCCCCCGATGGCAGCCATCTGGCGTGGGTTAGGGGGTCCTATCAACGCCCCAGACATAGCCTGGCAGGCTGGTGCAGTCACTCACTGCACCCACCTGCATGGGTATCTCTCTCCCCTTTAAAAGTGCCGCCTGCACAGTGACCTACGGAGCTGCTTCTTCAAAGCTGCTCCTTTTTCACTTCAATGCGCTGCACCCAGGGCAGCACGACTTCATAGCTCCCCCATGGGCAGTGCATTCAATGCAATAGGGCTCACTTTCCCTATTCGCGCCTGGCGCTTCTGTTTTAAGGTGCATCATGGAACAAACATGGAAAGTGTGCCCGATGTGTAATAGGGCCCCTGCATTGAATTCAAAGATGAGGAGTCTATGGGAAACTATAGGATCCACCAGAAAAGGTTAACTGAAGGTAAGGATCTTTTTCTTCCTGAACATCAGAGTGATTGTCCTAATGGTGGAGGAGGAAAGGATACTTCCATATAATCCTAGCCATTACGGCCATTCTCCCAAAATTCATAAATATCCCACAGCTCTGACCATAGATGTGTCAGTGTGACCTCCAAAAATAAATGGCCTTACAGATCTTGGAATTCACTTTCTTATGGTCTGCGGCAGCTTCTATAGGGATCTACATTTCCCAATTTATTTTTTTCTGTGGCTTACAATTTTTATTTGCCAACTGTTTTGATTTTTACTACAACTTATTTAGTAAGTTGCCATGTTTTAAAAAAAAAAATACAAAAGCAGAAAAGTTTCCTCTTCAAGACTTTGCTTTATATTCCAAATTGTTTCTAATGTGCAAATATATATATTTTAACTGGTGGGCTTGTTTTGGGCAAATTCTGATGCAATCTGCCTCTTTCCCTCACGATGCACCAGTTTCACGTACCTGTATTTTGCAATTTTAAAGAGGCACTACAAATGTTGTAAGATTGTGGATCTGGTTGTAGCTAAGACACCAGGGCTGGAAGTGATATTTCCACCTCTGAAGAGATTTTTAGGTCTGACATCAGCCAAACTCTTTGATTTTACTATAATAAAATGTATGCAGGTCCCTTAAATGCCAGGGGCCTCATTTATGAGAAATGCGCATCACTGCGTGAAAGCAGCGATGCGTCACTTCTCAGTGCACACTCCTTGCGACATACCTGATGCGTCATATTTACAGTATGACGCATCATGTCGCAAGGAGTTACAGATACGTCTGTTTTTCTGATGTATCTGTATGGTGCAAAAGTGACGCATTCCTGGGGTGTGTCACAAAAGTGACGCAACTCCAGCAATGCGTCCTGGCCTGCGTCAGTCTTACACCTGCTGTGAGGCAGGCGCAAGATTTTGACGCAACAGCATCCTAGAAGTGACGCAGTGAAATCTCATAGATTTCACTGTGTCACTTCTACGAGGCATTTTGCGGGGGAACGCCCCCCCCCCTGCATACATTATACCTGACGCAGGTATAATGTAGCGCAGGGGTTTACAAAGTGACGCATCTGCTTAGATGCGTCACTTTGTAAATAGTGCGCAACAGAAGGCATGTTTTACGCCGCCGATGCGTCACAAAAAGTGACGAATCAGAAGCGCAAAACTGACGCACGGCCTCATAAATGAGGCCCCTGGGATTCTTTACTATGACAATTGTTTATTTTTAAGATTAACATATTTTTTTTGCTTCTAGCCGATGTTTTTTTTTCTTTAGATTGATTGGCAGCTTCTTCATCAATAAAGGTTTACTAAAACCATTGCAAAACAAGCATTGACAAAGCCAAAAGGTGGTAATCAACCCCATAGCTACTGACGTTGGCAGTTCTTGCCTCCGAATGCCCTCGTGCAAGTCCGATCACTTCGTAGCAGCAGTGCTCATTAATACCAGTGGAGGGCAGCAGCGCACCATATTTTGAGCTCAGTACCAGCGGCAGCTCCCTGTTTCACTTAAATACGGAAATTGAACTGAACAAGTTTACTGTTAAGTTATTTGAAGTATTTAGGAAAGGCAACTCAATCACCCTTGATAATTGAGGTATATATGGAGTTTTCTTTGTGGGAGCTGGATGTTTTGTTGATTTATATGCTAGCTTTGCACATACACTTTTGCACTAGCACTTTAGCTGCCATAGACTACGATTTGATACTGCAAGGATCGGAATTTGCATTTAATGTAACTCATTTCTATTAACATTGAGTTTTTTGGATTTGCATTTAATTAATAGTAAAACGTCTGGTTCCGTTATTTATTGGATTTTAGATAACCTGAAGTGTTATGATTACACAATAAAAGAATTTTCTGAAAAGTGTCTTCAAAAACAAAAACAATCAAGTGATTAAAAGATGTTCAATAGATATTTGTACTTTTTTTCATGTACTATACGTTTAGTACTTAATTTAATATAATGGTTTGTATTATACAAAAGCAATTTTACAAAGAGCAATTAAATGAGGTTTCAGTCGCAATATCTTGTACAAGCAGGAATGTCTTTTATGTCTATGCAGAAGTTTGCACATGTGATGTAATTTACGAGCACTTTCACTTTAAAAACACGGCAATGACGCATATTACATGTCATGTGATCAAGGCCTGTGGTGGGCTGAAACGCGTTGTGGCGAGACCTGCGCCCTGAAAATAAAGAATTGAGAAGGCACATTACCGTGGTCCGTTCCGTTTTTCCAATGTGGACGAGTGACATATATGTATATATATCTCACAAAATAAGAAGTGCAACCAATGTGATAATTTCACATTCAAATTATGAGTTTTTTTAAAACAAGGATATTTATATATTTGAACAGACATCCATGGTACAAGCACATGATTTATTTAAAGGCTTCAAACACAGAAAGGTGTAAATCACACTTTCATATTACAATTAATGCAGAGTTAATCTGTTAGAAGAAAAATACATGATCTAGGCGTACATGGAAAACCATTTAATTGGATGGAAAAATGTGAGTGCAATACTTCACAGGAAATAAGGGGTTCAGTTTTAACAACGAAATGTAACACAACGCAGCGCAAGCCACTGCGATAAGTTACATTTCTTTACAAAGGCTTTGCAAATAGCCTCTTGCGTGGTTTTGTAAATCGGATTTAAGCACTAGCATTGCCTTGCGACGATTCGCGACACGCAAGAACAAAGTAAGTCCATAATTAATCTATATCTACTTGTAGGTCACCTCAAGACGGTCATGAGAGGGTTCTCAAGCTGCTGGAATAATGCCTGACCCAGATTAGCCCCCTTTGGGGTGGTGAATTGCTGCTGGTGACAGGTGGACCCCAAAAGCATAAGCTTTTGAGTGGTCTGAAAGGACCATAATAAATACCACTTATCAGGGAGCTCTCTGATGTTGACTGGCAGATAGAACGGATGAATGATGGATGAAGGGTGGGGCTCCAAGAAGAATCCCAAGTAATCCCAGTACTATTACAGTGGAGGCCAGAGGCCAGTACAGTCTATAAAAATGTTGCCCTTCTATGCTTTATAATAATGTGCAACTTAATTTTAAAGCACCCTGTCGAATGATTATGGTTTTGTGTTCCTCCAGAGAAATGTTGACTCAGAAATAGCAGGGAGAGAGAACCCACAAAGGCTAATCGGAACTCTCACCCATTAGATTAGTATTTGTGAACCCCACCAAACCTGTGATAAGTAATTGTTCCCTTTCAGGGGGCTGAATTATGACAGGAGTTCATGAATTTATAAATGCCTGCTTACTGGACAAGTGCAATCTGCCAGTGGCCAAGTCTCTTAGTTGAACATAGAGGAAAGGATGATGAAACAGTGGGATATATTTACCAAAATGTATCGCGACACAGCACCGCAACCAAACTGGCTGTGTTGCCTTGCATAGGACGGAGAACGCAGGAAAGTGCCATATCTACAAAGATATGTCACCGGTGTGCTCTCTCCCCAGCGTTGACGCACAAACAGTATGCAAGCGAGCAAAAGTGTCTGTGTCAAGCCCAATATAGGAACCCATATATTAGCATAGTTAATTAAAACCATTGCAAAAATAGCACTACAAAATTCATAAAACATGATTAAGATCGTTTAAAAGCTGAAGTAGAGAATACATTGTAATAAAACACAATTGGATTAACCCCTTCCACGCTCATGACGAGCTGGGCTCGTCATGAAGTAGCCTCCTCGCACGCTCATGACGAGCCCAGCTCATCATGAGGAGTGGCATTTTCGATTTTCCAGCACAGCAGGGGAATATGCTGAGCAGCCATGGGGTTAAGCTATTTGGAACAGTCAATGGGTCACAAGTTACTGTAAATTTTGTTTGATTCAGAAATCTGGGCTGCGGCCATGCATGCTCGTTTATCCAAGCGAGATTGTCTCTGCTTGTTACAGTTAAATTCCCGCCCCTGCTCCTAACCCACATCCAGTAGCTTTTTCACGATGTTGCGCTTTGAGAGCAATCTTTAGCAGCATTTTTTTGTTCAGCCGTCCTCAGAAATTTTACCAGTCTGCAGTTTAGTTGAGTATTTGCCGGGTTTAGGCAGGCCAGCACTGCTTGCCTTCTGGTGAGGATACCTTTCTGTTTGAATGAATCTTCTAGAAATTGTGTTCGCCTTTGGTGCAGTTCTTCACATAGGCAGATTAAGTGCAGAATATCACCATTCTTGTTGTTACACAGCCTGCAAGTATCTTCGCCTTTTATCCTCTGCCATGGTGGTAGATGTTGAGTACATGGAAGGATCCCCAGTCTGTACCTTAGGAAATTCATTTGTATCACCCTAGGGTAGGCCTGATTGAAATATGGTTGTGGGGTGAGTGATTTATAGGAGCTGAGGGTCATCCAGGCGTGTGATCTTTTCGAGAAAGCTGCCTTGTCCACACTAGGGAGGACAGTTTTTTGTTTTTCCAGACCAGTTTTTTTAAATTGAGTTGGCCGAGTTGCGCCTCCCATAGTCCAGACAATTGGATGGAATCTAGGGCTAGTTTGAGATAGTTTCTTGCTTGGGAAAACTCCCTGTGTTGTATGCCATGCCACAACAGATAGTTAAGCGTGTTTGAATTGGCCTTGCTTATCTTATGCCAACATATGATATATGCACCATATCTAGCTAAGACTTGTTGTTGAAGGCCAAACTCCAGCCTTATTTGTGCTGCTGACGTGTAAGACGGGAGACAAAACATAGGGGCATATTATCAAGGGGGTTTATCTCCGCTTTTTTGGCTTTAAAAGCCAAGAAAGCGGAGATAAAATTATCTCCCTATTACCAAGCTGTCGCTAACACCAGTTAGTGACAGCTAATAGGAGATAGCGACCATCTTGGGCCCCGCTTTGCATGTCAGTGATATTTATCACTAATGACATGCAAAGTGGGCGTGCCAAGATGTTAGCGACTGGAAACAGTCGCTAACATCGCTATCTCCTATTACCAACTTTTGGAGATATTCGCGCTAAGCGCGAATATCTCCAAAAGCTAACACCTGCCCTGAGCAGTCCTTAGCCATGTTATCCAATGGGAGGTGGATAACATGGCTAAGAGCATTTGCTCGATAATGCATGAATATCGCTGACTTTTCAGCGATATTCATGCATTGCGGCCGTTTTTTATCGCATTTGCGATAAACCTTGCTAATAGCAAGGTTTATCTGCGATAAAAATCGCTGATTTGCGGCGATAATTTTTGTCTCTAAACAAGTTAGAGACAAAAATTATCGCTAGTTGTTGGTAATATGCCCCCTGGTTCTGTAAGCTTTAACCAACGTCCTGTCCAGCTCCTTAGCATCTCTTCCCCGCATTGCCTCGCTGCCATAAGTTATCGAGGGGAGAAGTTTAGCCTGAACTACCTTCAATAGGGGAGTTAATGTCGGTCCCATCAATTTATTTGCAAGATTTTTCATCGTTAAGGCAGATAACAGACCGTTCCATTTTAATTCCTCTTTTTGGCGCCACAAGGAACCTTCCTTGTCAAATACAACCCCTAGATACTTGTACTCCCTGGCATGGTCGATTTTAGTGCCGCCAAGGAACCAATGTTTCTGTGTGCTCTTTTTGCTGTTGATTGACATTGTCTTTGTTTTGGACAGGTTTATTTTTAAGCTATTTTCTGTTGCGTAATTCTGCATTTCAGTTAGTAGGTGTTGAAGGCCAACATAAGTATGACTTAGCAGAACTACATCATCTGCATACATGAGATTGGTTAGAGCTCTCCATCCCAACCTGGCAGCATGGGAGTTGCAGGCATCCAGCCGATTAGGAAGGCCAGCCATAAATAAATTAAACAGGGTTGGTGCAAGCACACAACCTTGCTTCAGTCCTTTTGTAGTTGGTACTTTTGAGGAAAGATGAGTCCCTCCACCTAGTTTCACCTGTACCCAGGTGTCCGTATGTAGGAGCATCAGCATGTTTAGGATAGTCTGAGGAATACCCCATCGTGCCAATTTCTCCCATAGTCTGCCTCTCTCGATATTGTCAAAAGCAGCACTAAAATCAATATAACATAGGTATAATGGTAAGTTGGAAGTTTTTGCTGCATCAATTAGAGAAATTGCAAGGATATTTGTAGCTGGTCTGGTCGCTTTACGGAAACCAGTCTGATTCAGTGGTCTCATCTGATTCGTCTCCGCCCAGAGTATGAGCTCCTCTAGAATAATCCCTGCAAAATACTTCGCTTCGTTGTCAATTAGCGCAACTAGGCGATAGTTATTGGGCTCAACCTTGTCACCTTTTTTGTGGATTGGGACTATTGTTGAGCCCTTCCAGGCTTCTGGTATTCTATTTTGCAGCCTAATTTCCAAAAACAGAGGTTGTAGAATATCTGCCCATACTTTGCTCTTCGCTTTGAACAAGGCTGGTGGTATACAGTTTGTTCCCGGTGCACCTTCTTTCCTCCCTTTAGCAATCTGTTTTTGTATTTGGAGTGACTGCAGATGGTTTGTTGCGCCCAGTGGTTTACTTCCTATGGCTGGACACTGCTGCCCCCTTAACTCCGGTATACTAGCTTCAGCTGTTCCCTTTAAGAGTCCTCTGTTGTCCGTTCGTTCTCCTGCGTCTTCCGTGCGGTTATTAAAGTGGCTAGTAAGATATTTTGACCAGGCTGCTTCTGAGATGTGAGACCCGATATCCTCGGATTTTGGACGCAATATCCCATTCGCAGTTTTCCAAAAACGGGCACTATTATTGCTGTTTATATCATATAAGAGTTTTGCCCAGATTTCGTTCTCACAGTCTCTCTTGATATTACATTTTAATCTTTTTAGGGCTGCCCTTTGTTGATAGAGGGATGCTCGTGCATTGACATTTCCTGGCAAACTTCTCAGCCTACGCAGGCTTGAATTTATTGATCTTTTCAATGTCTTGAGCTGTGCTCTCTGCTTTTTTTCTGTATTTGGTTTTTTCCCCCTTTTCCCTGAAAGTTAACTTTAGTGCGGTGAGTACCTGCAAGCTTTTGTGGCAATATAGCTGTGAAGTCCTCCCAGTGAGCTATTGAAACAGCTGTGCTCAGAGTTTGCAAGTTGAAGAGGTTTATTGCGGCTTCCGACAGCAAATTAGAGTTGTTCATTGTACATTTAATCCTTTTTTGATCTTGGGTGTAAATAGGCCCCAGGGATATATCTGGCCTGTTTGAAGTAGGTACAGTAGCTGTTAACTGAATTTCCTGGGGACGATGGTCACTATCACTATCAAGCCCAACATAGGTTTTGTACTGGAAGAGTCCCCTTCGAGGATGTACGACGTTAAAATGCGTACTTTTACAACGCGTGCCGTTACTACGCAACTTTTACAACGCAAGTCGTTACAACGACTTGCGTTGGGGGCGCTGGATAGTAAATATTTTAATTTACTATTCCAACTCCAGTCCCCGTGGATAGTAGGGAAGGAGTTGAATAGTAAATTAAACTATTTACTATCCTGGAGCGCCCCCCAGCGCAAGTCGTCGTAACGACTTGCGTTGTAAAAGTTGCGTGGTAACAGTACCGCGTTGTAAAACCTTTGTTGTAAAGGTTATTCCCCCCCTTCGAGTGCAAATTACTACGCTTAAACTAACTTTTAAACTTTTCCTACTTTGTGTGTCTGCTGTACAGTGCAGCACACATGTAAACCCGGAAACGATTGGATAAATAAAAAAGACAGTGTTATTATTTTATGCAAAACCTTGCCTGCCTTTTTTTCTAGCTAGGATTTAGTATCAAAGCCATGGGTGGTTGAATTGGAATGTGTACTAGGCACTGCTTTGCATTCCTTTCAAGTGACTCAAAGCACATTTAAAAATAACAATTTGCGCTGATTTGCATCACTTTTGTGACACAAAGTCAGCACAACATTTTACTAAATATACCCCAGTGTGTGTAACACCAGGATGTACATGCATTTTTTGCAGCACTTTACTAACTTGCACCAGGGCTTATGCCAGTTTGTGCAATGGCGCATCTTTCAAAAGGTGTAGGGAGAGAGTTTGTCAAACAGGAGGCTAGGTTGCCTGCATCAACTTTATGTCAGGCTCGAGTGACGATTGGGTTATGACTTTCTTGAAGTGAATAGGAAGGCAAACTACTAGGGTTATGAAATAGCATGCCACTATGATCCGACCAGGCTAATGGGAGGGCGCTTATAAAGCGAATGGAAGGGTTATTGGTAAAAATGCCATTCAGTGTATGCCCAGCTGCGTGAGTAGGACCTGTAATCAGTTGCGTCAGTTTCATGGTGGTCATCTTCTGAAGAAAAGCAAAGGTATCTGGATCATCTAGAGTCTCAAGGTGAAAATGAAAATCACCAAGTACTGTGCAATGGTTCCAGAGAATGTCGGCCTCTAAAAGGCTGGTAAAATTGTTTAAAAACATGGCACAGGGGCCAAGTGGTCTATAAACAAGCGTGCCATTAAAAGAATGTGATTTGGAGACCGTGATATTGTAACAGAGGGCCTCGCAGTAAGGAGTTGATGTGTGGTCACATCACAGTGCTAGATTGGATTTGTAGATTACTGCTAGGCCACCCTCTCTTCTGAGTGGTCAGTCTAGCCAAAATATGTAGTAGTTCTTTGGGACGGCTTCTAGAATATCCGAATCGGATATTGGGTCTGCCCATGTTTCTTTGATGAAAGCCATATAGAAAAGTTGTGCGTTTCCCTAAAGAGATGAAACTCTGGGTCAGATGTAGGAAGCCAATTTGCGATCGCAAACATTGAAATTTGCAGAATTTTAGCGTTTGCGATTAAATTAGCAGTGTGCAATGTAGCACACAAAACCCCCCTCGCAAAATAAGGAATCGCAAAATGTGCGATTCCCTATTTTGCGATTGCATGTAAGGAATGGCAAATTGCAATTCCTTAAATGCAATGTACGAAGCACAAGTGCGATTTGGCATTAAGGAATCGCAAATTACCACCAACTTCAAGTTGGTGGTAATTTGCCAATTCCTTTAAAAAATCACTTTTTTGCTTTTTTAAAAGTGCCATGTGGCACACATTCATGCCCTTAGGGCATGTATGTGTGCCACATGTGCACACATGCACATTTCAGGGGTGCAACAGGGTGTCCCTCTGGCACCCTTGAAATTGCACACGCAATTTGCGCGTACCTATTGGGTACTCAAAAATTGTGTGCGCAACTCCCATTCATTCCTATGGGCCTCTAGGCCATAGTAATGAATGGGAAGGTATTCCTTGATTGCGAATTGCAATTTGCAATTTGCAATTAAGGAATATTAAGGACTCGCCAAACTGTTTTTACCTACATCTGGCCCTCTATGCTGTGTTTAATCAGAGAGCTGGCATTTTAAAGCACGCAAGTCAGCTGAGTGCTATCATTAATGTGGGATTTATGAGAGGTTATAGGGTCCTTATTAGAATGACTGCTGGTATGAATTGGAGATGTTAGAAAGTACACATGTGGAACAGGTAACATTTGGTTTGAAGGAAGAGGTGTTCTATGTCTAGTTGCATTGGAGCTGAGCACTTACCCATGGAGCCAAGCGATAAGAGATACTTCCTGGAATACATAATAGGTAGCCTTGCATCTGGTTTCAAAAGACCAGGGGGACTGGCGCTCTGGGCGCGGTCTGGGCACAGATGGTCCTGCCTTTGGCGCAACAGTGGCGCGCCCACAGAGCGGATGCTCTACTGGTGCAATTAAATGGCCCATCATGTGCAGAGGCTTGTCCGCTGGTGTGGCTAATGCACCCTGCAGCAATTAAGATTTTATATATACTATATCTATATTATATTATATAATGTGATATATTATAATATATAATATTATATATGATATTAATATTACCCACTGGAGGTCGCCAATGGGTAGTGATAGTTAAGGTTGTGTTTTCATTGGAAATGCATTTTTGTGCTGCTAATAACTTTGGCCTTGTTTGACTAATCTCCACAAAACTTTCAGAAAAGGTTCCACATTTTAACTAGTTTGTGCATGTAAAGTTTTGGGGTGATGCCTCAAGCGGGGGCCCTCGCCTTGGACATATTACATCACTCATGACATCTTCTATGACATCATTGCTAATATCACTGCAACATTTGCAAGGAAATTATTAATGAGAAAACTGTGCATGGCGTGAGATATAGTTACCATAGGGCACCACTTATAGTTACTTACGATAATGATAATTGGTGAATTTTTGTGGTTTTTAGAGTTTAAAATATTGCATTGTTATGGAACATTTCACCTAATTATAATGTTACTTTAACTTTTGTTTTTCTCTGTAACTCTATCTATCTATCAGGGTGTGTGAAAAATTATACACCATGTTTCTTGTGAAGTAAAATGTAATGTAATAATGTGTGATTTAAAGGTATTCCTGATTTAATGACTACTAAGTAATGGCTCCTCATTTTTACACCTGCGAAGTAACAACTTAGATTAATGTCAAATTCTAAGACAGTAGTAACACTATCTCCAAGCAAGTGACTCATGAGGGTACCTGTGATGAAATTCTGCTCTTATTGCCAGATACTGGGCGAACCACAGCAAATACTTTTGTGACGTAGGAGAAGCAGTGCTTATATGATATAATATGTGGCAAGAACGAAAGAATAACCCATTCAATTATTTATGGGTAGAGAGGACTTCCATTATGGAAAAAAGAAATGGTACACAACATAATGATATCTTCAGCAAAGTTTTACCTCATAATCAAAGGTAGGACCTAGACATGAAAAGATGGATCAACAGAAAGATTAATGATTCCTGCCAATGCCTAAGCACTTTTTTGACAGTCCATTTTAATTAAATCTTCTAGATTAATTTCTCCTCTGCTATGAGTGTTTCAGTCACCATGTGCTGGGCACTGGGCCTTTCTGACACACCTAGTCTGAGATGCTAGAACCCTCCCGGAGGAGGAGGAGGACTTGCTTGGAGCACTTCGACCACATTCACACAAACCACAATCTGAAGACTGGTGTCCATACCTTCATTTTAAGTCAAGGATGGCAGCACTGACCTCACCATGCTGTTTGATATCTGATATTAGTTGTTTTACACATGTCAGGATTCAAGCTGAATAGGGCAGTCGGGCAAAGGTTGGGTTAGATTGGAATCTAGTGGTGATGGGTCTATGCTTGGGCGTTGAGATGCAGCACAGTAAAAGAGCACAGACATGCTGATGGTCTCTCCTCTGGGCCTGGCTCATCATCGCCTATGGCATGACCATCCGGGTGGGCCAAAGAATGTGTAGGGTAAGAAAAAGAAAATGGCAAGGAGGAAGAAATATCTATATCTACTCAATCCTAGAGAACTTCATATAACCCTATTAGCAGTTCACAGTCCTGTCTTTAATTCATATACCTTATTCAAGACAACAAATCAACAGGTACAGAAATAAACAGGATCTTTCACTCAACACGTTGTTTAAAGTCCCATTGCCACTCAAGGCACGTAAGATCCTTTTTAATAATACACTTTCAAGAGTGTCTGGCGTTCCTCTCTATATCTTCTTCACCACGGAGCTAAAGTCCGGTCTCCATTGAATCCGCCTGATTAATTTTCAATCGAGTGGGTAGAAGGAACTAATGAATTTTGGGACATATTATCAAGCAATAGCTATAATTATCGCTGTTGCTTGGTTAGAGACAAAATTTTACCGCTAAGCTGCGGCGATTTTTATCGCAGATAAACCTTGGTGTTACCAAGGTTTATCGCAAATGCGATAAAAAACGGCCGCAATGCATGAATATCGCTGAAAAGTCAGCGATATTCATGCATTACCGAGCTAATGCTCTTAGCCATGTTATCCACCTCCCATTGGATAACATGGCTCAGAACTGCTCTGGGCAGGTGTTAGCTTTTGGAGATATTCGCGCTTAGCGCGAATATCTCCAAAAGTTGGTAATAGGAGATAGCGATGTTAGCGACTGTTTCCAGTCGCTAACATCTTGGCACGCCCACTTTGCATATCATTAGTGATAAATATCACTGACATGCAAAGTGGGGCCCAAGATGGTCGCTATCTCCTACTACAGCTAGGTAATAGGGAGATAATTTTATCTCCGCTTTCTTGGCTTTTAAAGCCAAAAAAGCAGAGATAAACCCCCTTGATAATATGCCCCAAATGTTGTTTTCTTGCTGATTTCTGATGTATATGTTGATTGTATATATGCTTGTATGCTTTAAAAGAGAAACAAAGAATAATGATGATTATTTTCCCAAAAATGTGTTTGTGGTATGTGATTTGTTGTTTTGATTAAGGTATATGAATTAAAGACAGGACTGTGTACTGTTAATAGGGTAATTTGAAGTTCCCTAGGATTGAGTAGATATAGATATTTCTTCCTTCTTGCCATTTTCTTTTTCTTACTCTTGATAATATTGCTGCCCAGGTACAGGAGGGCAATTTGGTTAAACCCCTACATATTTTTGAATAAAGAATGTGTAGGGGGCAAGAGAAATGCTTCTTTCCTTTCTGGCAGCCCCAGAGTGAACACAGCACCACTGTAATAGTTGCCATATTTTAGAATGGCACGGTCAATTCAGGAGAGGCAGGGTGGTCATTGTGCCCATACCCTGAGAAGAACTACACATGGTTTTATGTTTGATGATCTCCACTATTCTCCCAAGCATGGTATATATTCCCGTGGGTCATGGGGGCCACACTTGTATCGGCCCCATTGGTGAAACAACTCCCTAGTGGTCAGGCCGGCCATGCTGGGAGAGTCATATGCTGCCTTCAAATACAGCGAGGTTGCTGGATTTCAGGACAATCTGCACTTGCAATAAAATACAATTCAGGCCTCGCCTGAGACAGCACATAGATTTACGCTTGCAAGACACTTTGTTAGCTTACAATGGGCTTGTTAAACCATCAAATAATGATTGTTTTTGATATAAATATTTTAAGATTCTGGGGCACTTCTGTGTTTTGTGGCACTATATCCTCCTATTCAAACAAATATTTTTTCATGTAATGCAAGGAGAAGTAATGTTCCCATGGTACATCATATCAGCATCATTACTAAAAAATAAGTTGACCTCCATATGTGTTGTGTGGTTATATGGTTATATTAATCATGCAATTTTTATGAAGCCTCACTGAAGTCATTTATTGTAATGTCAACAGGGCTAAGATCACTTGGCATGACGTTTTGATTAGAAATGTGTTCAAAGGTCATATGATATCTCTTTCTGTGTTGGCATTGAAGTAAAAAGATGTGTCACTTTTTGCTTCCCCTGGCATTTTGGCGAATCATCGGCCATGTGCATTATGTGACTCAAAAGCAATCCATGCCCATAAAAGAATCACCAGATGCAAAGTTGATTACCTTGTGGAGTGGCCACCCAATCCATGCTTTACTTTGGAAAACAATTCAAGAACAGAGCATGAAGCCCTGCCTAAGGTCACCCTCACTACATTATTCACAATGCCTACTTATTGAAGAACTGTTGGATCAAGGTTCATACTGTTTCCCTCAGCCACTGGTTGTGGCGAGCCTACTAGACAGCGTATGCGCGGTCTGTTGCGAAGCCTATTGTAGTTACCATGAACACAGAGTGTCATGGAGCCCACCCATTGTTTACCATTGGTTGGTTTTCCTTGTCAATCTCACTTGCTTACTTCTAATTTGCGTCCCAGCTTCTCAACCTTGTGTTTGTCCCTGCCATAGAACATGGCCTCTTTACAATGTGTGTGTTTGCCTGGGGTCTATGCTTGATGCTAGGGAGCTACTTTGTTCTTTTTATTTAACTATTCACATATAGGGCATGTTTAATTTCCCTTGTGTACTTCTCTCCCCTTTCGTGCTGCTGAACTTCACTATGTGCCTCTGCCCGCCTCCCTCCCTGTTGCGTTTGCCTGTATTCTTCACTGTGTTGCATCCTCCCCACCCTCCTGTGTTACTGCTGAGTCCTCCTGCTCTTCTCCCCTGCCCTCCCCTTTTTAGGTCGAGGCCTGCGTAGGCTGCACTTGCGTAGTCTCGCAGGGGAGATCTTATGTTTAGAGTGTGGGGGCTTGAACTCACCCCTATTCTCTGTTGGCTGGCTTCCTAAACGGAGGTCAGCCATTGGAGGAGAGGGGCTTCACTCCGTTCAAGCCGGATTCGGTGGGGGGGGGGGGTTCATTTCTTTCTCTCCTCCTCCCATTGGCTGGAATTTTACCTTCCAGCCAATGGGAAGAGGAGAGAATGAAAAACATGCCCCCGAATCCCAAAATGACTGTGTGTTTCTCCGAGGCATTTCTGCCTCGCTGAAACGTGGTCATGGCGGAGCTCGCTTGTTGCTACAGTGTCCAGTGGGAACCACGTTTCGATAGAAGTAGCTGACTTTTAGGAGTGGTTTTCGGGATGTTTGTAAACAGGGTGCCCTGCCTCGAGGCTAGATAAGAGTTCACGTCACAGGAATGTCTAGCAGACTAGTGTTGTCATGTAAACACATAGGTGATTTCGCAGAATAAGCACACTTGAGCCCTTTTCTGCAGCCTGACATTTAATACAGAGCAGCGTTGGTTCATCGAGGAATGTTTCTTCGGAATAACATTTCTTTTCATTGAAAGGAACTGAAGCTGCTTTTCAGTATATTTTCGGGTCAGTGTGTATCAGCAGCCGTTGGGTGTAAATTGCTCCCTTGACACAAGAATGAATCGGTGTAAACGCTTCCACCGAGCCCATCTCTGCCGCGTCGGTCTGGATACACTGTCTACTCGGATACTAATGATGCAGGGTATGCAGAATGGCCTTTGCATCCACACTCCGGAGTCTCTCATTCTCTTCCCACCTTTAATGTGTGCATCTCAAGATGCACTGCTCATATTTTAGGCCATGGCCATTAGCTTTGGAAATACGTGAATGTGAGCAACTTGGGCAGTTGGTTCGACTCTATTTAGCAGAGACTGAAGGCTGCTCGAGTGACGTGGCTCGTGCACAGACATCAATTTACGTTTAGATGTTATAACAAAAACACCATCTGGCAGCACAAAGAGATTGTGAACGTCTCCCAGAAGAGCAGCCGACCTGGCTATTTTGTGATATTACCTATTTTATAATATTTTGAGCTTACATTTTTAATATAAAAGTTATAGGGTAGAGCATGGTGTAATGTGTAATGGCCACCGAAAAAAAACAATGTAATATAAAAGTTATAGGGTAGAGCAGGGTGCAATATAGTCTCACCAAATACCATCAAAATATAAAAGTTATAGGTTATTGCATGGTGTACTATACAATGTCAACCAAATACCAATAGGGAATGTACCATGATCCACCACAATCCCGGGGGTCATTTAATAATTCAATGACGTCCACATGCACACTATACAGAGCCTATGCCACATACTAAGAGGTATATTAGCAGTTGTAAAAGTATCGACATGTAAAATGTTATTGGCAATATATAAAACATTTATCCTTAATGGAATGGGACGAGAATACATAACAGTGTATTGTTTCTATAATGCCATAGGTGCACCTGACATGATAATGAACTATAGTGCAGGGGTATGGTTGCGATAACTTACCAGAACCTGCGTTGTACTATGTCACGAAAGTGTACCACCTGTTTATGCATTTTTATATGTCCCGTGATTGCTAAGAGGACATAACTGGAGCTGCTGCGTAATTCACTGAAGAAAGGTTTGGAACCCTTGCTTTTGTACAATAACAAAAACAGATAGGCGGTGTACAACACTGTCTCTCACCCCCCTACCCCCATGACGGGATTTAAAACATGTTACATGTTCACTCTGATTGTGAGATTCATTAACATTCTGCCACGTTTCAGAGCCTCCTCGGATGCCCAGACGCAGACAGATGTTCAGAGAGCCTCAGCTCGCCCCAGAGCTAGTCCCACAGTTCGCCCTCGGTGTTGGCGGGCAGGTGTTTATATGGTCGGGTCGCCCACTTACACTATCCGTAGGTGCTGATGGCAGTCATTGTTTTGCTCTTGAAGTTCCTTACTGTTTTGGGCCTTATTTTATTTTTGACGCAGAAATATCTTTTGAAATGTAAAATGCATTTCATAAACAGATTGCAAAAGGCTGTACAATACCTCACAATGCGTTTCGTATTTTTAATATAAGGTTAAGTCTTGGAACAGCCCACCCCCTCTTTATGAAGCACTCAATTGGTCAGCACATGGCTGACACTAACAAAACAGGACGTGCACCAAGTACCAAGGATGCACCATATGAACGGAAGTGACGTGCTCTCTTTATACATACATTTCCATATAACCAGAAAAAGAATAGGACAGACACTTGATGGATTTTAGCATAGAGTGAGAGCCGTCGCATGCCGAGTTTGTTGGCCTAAGTGGTGTCAGTATAATAAAGCATAGTTTCGGTTTGTTAGGTCGGAGAAAAATGTAAACATCACAGCAGTCATAAATGACCTAAGTCGTTATTTGTGCTAGTACTAGCTTTATTTCTTTTAAGGGACGTTGAAGGCAGCTTGTCCTTTTTTTACCCGTTAGGCTCATACGATCCTATGTAAATTTGGACGCGCTCGGACTCTACAACAGTGGTTTGCATCACTTGGTAAAGCCGTTGAATACACGATGCCGTGTCTCAGTGGCACCCTTATACTGGCATATTGAAAAAAAGGCACCATCCACGACTAAAACAATGGAGGTCACTTGCCCGTGCTCACCAAAACCTTTACTTTGCATTTTTTCTGTATGTTTAAGATGTTCTGGATTTGTAACATTATATGCTGTAGCTTACAAACTACCCCACCACATCCACCACCACATCCACCACCACCACATCCAGGGCCGGACTGGGAACCAAAACCGGCCCTGGCAAAGTGCTCGGCCGGCACCCCCGCCCCCCGGGCGGGAGGGGGGTGAGCGCTTTGCCAGGGCCGCTTTTCAGCCGATTTTGTTACAGGGCCGATTTTGCAGCTATGCTGCAAAAACGGCTCTGCAACAAAAACGGCCCCCTGGGCCCAAAACCGGCCCCCACTCTTGCGGCCGACCGGGGGATTGCCCGGTGCCCACAACGGCCAGTCCGGGCCTGACCACATCCACCAACACCACCACATCCACCACATCCACAGCCACCACCACATCCACCACCACATCCACCACCACATCCGCCACCACCACATCCACCACCACATCCACCACATCCACCACATCCACCACCACATCCACCACCACCACATCCACCACCACATCCATCACATCCACCACCACAACCACCACCACAACATCCACCACCAACACATCCACCACCACCACATCCACCACCACCACATCCACCAGATCCACCACCCCCACATCCACCACATCTATGTGTGGGTGTGTGTGCGTGTGTGTGTGTGTGTGTGTGTGTGTGCGCGCGCATGTGGCTCTGTGTGTGTGGCTCTGTGTGTGCAAATTCAATAGGTCTCGCATTTGCGAGAGATTAAGCTATTGGCATTGTAAATGACAATGCCATTTATTTATCTGTTTTCAAAACCAACACATAAATAAAAAATGTGTCATTTACAATGCCAATAGCTCTAACTTTTGCAAAGGCGAGACCGTTGCATTGTAAATGCTTGTTTCTTCTCTGTCCCTTGCCCACCCTGTGTTTCTGCTGTGTTTCCCACCCTCCCCTGTTGTTCGAGTCTCCCCACCCTCTTGTGTTGCTTCCGATACCTCCCATTGAGGATGCTGTGCATCGTGGCTTAAAACCGCTTGCAAAGTCAACAGGTCACAATGAGAGGCCTGTTGGCTTTGCCTATGCTTGTTTCCCAACGAGGCGTGAAAACCCACTACCCATTCTTTTCTGTCCTTATGACGTGCCTGTGAAGCTTCCGGTGAAGACTCGGGTGCTGCAACACTCTTGGTGGGAATGGCCAACTTGAAAAACCACACACAGGCTCGATCAACCCCACCGGGGCCTGAGATCCCTTCAGATGCCAAGGTGCACAGAGAACTACACAAAAACACAACCCAGAAGACCATGAGGCAGAGGAGAAGAGACACGTCAGCCGGGGCCGCCTCTGAACCACCTTATAATCTGTGACAACTGATGCTGCTGGCTGCTGGGGGGGGGGTCAATGATGCAGAATTCAGTGAATGATAGTCAAAGTTTAGGGAAACAACTGGAGACCCACAGTGAGAAATGCAGAGCTATTGATTCCCACAGCAGGGGCGGCTCATGGTGGCCCTGGGTAGGGAGAGTGGGTAGGGAGAGTAGGTAGGGGGCCCAGGAAGAGGGGGTCCGGGCAGGGCGGAGCGCGGAGGCCAGTGAGGTCAGGGTGTTTGGAAATGGAACAGAGCCAGAGGCCGCCAAATCCCTGCCAGGGGCCGCCACACAAATATGTATCCATCCTCAGAGGATTCATATATTAAGGATATATATTGGTGTGGCGGCCCCTGGGGTTTAGTGGCCCTGTGCAGGTGCACAGCTTGCACATGCCTAAGGCCGTCCCTGCCCACAGGTTCATTTATATAAAGTAATAAATCACTCTCGCCCACCCCGTCCCTCATTGGTTTACACCGTATTCGAAAAAATCGCGGCTCCTCTGTTTAATTGTATTTAGCTTTTTGAAACATTCATTCTGATTTTTATATCCCAGTTAAAGCACAACAAACCCACGCAGACAAGCACGAGTGCTCATAATTCGGACGCCAAGCTTTTCCCCGGGTCACATTCATGTGCTCCGAGCCAGCAAATGAAAAGAACGAGCCGAGCCAGGGCTCTGGCCTGGCTCTAAGAGCCCCAGCACGAGCCGAGCCATAGAAAGATTTTGCAAGTAAACCATGCAATAATTGTCATGTAAAAATATGATATTCTTCACAATTAAAAGAGGCTATTCCGTTAAGTGTTTCGTTTTGAGGGCCTTGAATTGGCAGTAACTGTTTCTAAACATGAATTATGATATTTCTGTGAGTCAACAAAGACATATGTTTGTCACGTGGCCTGCACATAGCCAAAGTAACGATATTTGTAACGAAAGTATTACCCGATAAACCATATATAAATGGATCTGTTAGTTTGCATAGCGCACATCCTGAACTGAGTTACTCCAAGGGGCTTTCAGATTGGGCGCTCAAAGAAAAGAAAAGAAAGAAAATTAACTAGGATCACACAGTTTATTAAATTGAGGAAGCTGGAATTTGAGCCCATGTTTCTTTGTTATACATTGTGCAATTTAGCCTATGGGTTGATTTTGTCTTCATTTTCCCATTTACCTGCAAATGGAATTGTTTGTCTTCAGTTCCATCATGAGCATGATTAGTACACGTTGTTCAGTAAATACACATCTCATTGTAAATCAGTTTAATGCTA
The DNA here is from genome assembly GCF_964261635.1 of Lissotriton helveticus. Lineage (NCBI taxonomy): Eukaryota > Metazoa > Chordata > Amphibia > Caudata > Salamandridae > Lissotriton > Lissotriton helveticus. Next base: position 120,083,879 of record NC_136073.1, on the reverse strand, counting down.
GACATGTGATTATTAATTCCCGATAAATACATAATGTGGGGGCATATTAACAAGGGCATTAGGGCATTATCTCCGCCCTCCGGGCATTATCTTTTCGCCCTATTTACAAGTGGGTTCTAACACGCATTAGCACATGTTAGCACCCTTTTACCCGACGTCTCCCTTTGCATCTCTAATGAAATGCAAAGTGGGCGTCAATGGGCAGTGCAACTTTGCAAATATCGCTGATGTGCACATTGCGATATTTACAAGGCTGCCCCAGCATTTAAGCAGACGTTAGTTTTTGGAGAAAACCGCTGTTTTCACCAAAAACTAAAGTCTGCTAAAATGCAGATGGTCCCATCCCTAACATTGGGGGTGGATTATGCTGATATGACCACAGGGTCGTATCAGCAAGGTTATTGCAGTTTTGCAGGGAACATCGCTGGAAAACCAGCGATGTTCCCTGCAAAACGGCGATTTCCCCGCTATTGCTGGAATTTTTATCGCCCTGGAGAAACGCGTTGTTAATAACGCTCTACCAAAGCGATAAGTTCCAGAGATAGACAGCGATAAATATGATGATATGCCCCGTGATGTTCAAGACAGCACACTTTATTTTATGTAACTAACATTAACTTGCTTTACAAAAACAAAAAAAACAATAACAGACCCTTATAAAGAGCTGCTTGCACGTAAGTGGCAGCAATTACAAAGATTAGCCACACAGAGTGTTTACATAGGTCACATGGAAGAGATTTATTTACATGGACTTCAATGGCTGCAAGCCACTTCCGCCTGCTCTGTACTCACAGAACCCAGGTCTGCACATTTTTAGTGTTTCAAAAAGTCCACGTCGCCACTGGGGCCATTGATGCTACAAATGTTGCTTGAGCCTGTATAACCTGTGCAACCTTCATTCGGTGCATGTGGCCTGTATCCCATCAGTTCACCCTGCAGAACTTGGCATCCACTACCTTGAGCTTTTTGAAAGATTTGTCCAGGGCCCTGGTGAACCAGCCCAGCTCCTTGTCGCTTATGATGGGTCCCAGCAGTTCCTTCCTTCCCAGTTGTGTCAGGTTGTTTTCCCCCAAATGCATGATGAGCAGGTCGGGACCGGCTGACTGACTCGTCTTTGTGCAGCTTCTCCAATGCATCCCCAGATGTTCCTGACGCATTCCAGGTGCCCCTATCCATACCACCCGGTCAGGCCTGGGATGTCTGAACCCCCCACCCCCCCATGGCGCCACCATGCGTGGGTCCTGTGAGTAAACAAATGCCTAACAACCCACACCACTGTGCTTGACTCCTGCTAAGACAAACAATGTCAGCTTGTTTCTCTGCACCCCTGCCCCTTGCGTATTTGGTGTTTCCAGGTGCCCTTGGGAGAGGCGTGCGTTAAAGCCCTCCTTCTCGTGGGATCCTTACGCAGCTCTTGTATCCCATGGAGTAACTCCTGCCTAAACCTTTGATGCTCTCTGCAGGGACACCCAGCTGTGCTGCTTTCATTGCTGCCCCAATGCGGAAGGAATGCGTGCCGAAACTTCCTGCCTTGCCAAGGGCCTTCTTCAGCACTGTCCGGAATTGCACTGCAGTGTTTTCCGGGTCCCCCTGGCCTGTTGGTCTGTCTTGGACCTCCTCAGTAGTATAAATTGTAAACCCATGCACACACTAAAATCATTGACACGTTGTGATACAATTATATCACTATGTTGTTCTACCTATTAGAGACAAGTTGAGAAATAAACAAATCACTGTTAGTGGAAATAGTAGTTGAATGTTCTTCTGTTCTTTATTATTTAATACGATTGCCCAGCCAACACGTTTCGTCTTGGATGGTATCCCAAACGACTTCTTCAGGGCTGATGAGCAGGTGGATGACCTCTATCGTGTCCTCCCCACCGGTTCTAATTGCGTCCCGGCTGTAGTTATGTTGACTCCCGGTCCCTTCTACTGGCAATTTTGATAGTAGCTGTAAGCCTAGATTCCTGTTCACAATAAAGATCCTTGCTACACTGTCCCAATGATGATTTATTCTTAAATTGCGGAAGACCAATCCAATCCTGTGGTTCCGAATCTTCAGCGTGTACGGATCACACGCATGGAGACGTATCGGTCTGAGGCGTCATTGCTCAGCCCTCTTCCCCTCAGGTGCCATTGCTCAGCCAAGCTCCTCTCAGGTATCATTACTCAGCAAAGCACCCCTCAGGTGTCATTGCCCAGCCCTGCCCCCCTCAGGTGTCATTGCTCAGCCCTGCCCCCCTCAGGTGTCATTGCTCAGCCTTGCCCCCCTCAGGTGTCATTGCCCAGCCCTCTCCCCTCAGGTGTCATTGCTCAGCCCTGCTCCCTCAGGTGTCATTGCTCAGCCCTGCCCCCCTTAGGTGTCATTGCCCAGCCATGCCCTCCTCATGGGTCATTGCTCAGCCCTCCTCCCCTCTGATGTCATTGGTCAGCCCTGCCCCCCTCAAGTGTCATTGCCCAGCCCTCCTCCCCTCAAGTGTCATTGCTCAGCCCTCCTCCCCTCTGATGTCATTGGTCAGCCCTGCCCCCCTCAGGTGTCATTGCTCAGCCCTGCCACCCTCAGGTGCCATTGCACAGCCCTCTCCCCTCAGGTGTCATTGCTCAGCCCTCCTCCCCTCTGATGTCATTGGTCAGCCCTGCCCCCCTCAAGTGTCATTGTCCAGCCCTGCCCTCCTCATGGGTCATTCCTCAGCCCTGCCCTCCTCATGGGTCATTGCTCAGCCCTGCCCCCCTCAGGTGTCATTGCTCAGCCCTCCTCCCCTCAGATGTCATTGCTCAGCCCTGCCCCCATCAGGTGTCATTGCTCAGCCCTCATCCCCTCTAATATCATTGTTCAGCCCTGCCCCCTCAGGTGTTATTGCTCAGCCCTCCTCCCCTCAGGTGTCATTGCTAACCCCTGCCCCCCTCAGGTGTCATTGCTTTGCCCTCCTTCCCTCAGGTGTCGTTGCTCAGTCCTGCCTCCCTCAGGTGTCATTGCTTTGCCCTCCTTCCCTCAGGTGTCGTTGCTCAGTCCTGCCTCCCTCAGGTGTCATTGCTCAGCCCTGCCCCCCTCAGGTGTTATTGCTCAGCCCTGCACACCTGAGGTGTCCTTGAGAAGCCATGCATCCTTCCGGTGTCCTTGAGGAGCCATGCATCCTTCCGGTGTCCTTGAGGAGCCATGCATCCTTCAGGTGTCATTGAGGAGCCATGCATCCGTCAGGTGTCATTGAGGAGCAATGCATCCTTCAAGTGTCATTGAGGAGCCATGCATCCTTCAAGTGTCATTGAGGAGCCATGCATCCTTCAGGTGTCATTGAGGAGCCATGCATCCTTCAGGTGTCATTGAGGAGCAATGCATCCTTCAGGTGTCATTGAGGAGCCATGCATCCTTCAGGTGTCATTGAGGAGCAATGCATCCTTCAGGTGTCATTGAGGAGCCATGCATCCTTCAGGTGTCATTGAGGAGCCATGCATCCTTCAAGTGTCACTGAGGAGCCATGCATCCTTCAGGTGTCATTGAGGAGCCATGCATCCTTCAGGTGTCACTGAGGAGCCATGCATCCTTCAGGTGTCATTGAGGAGCCATGCATCCTTCAGGTGTCATTGAGAAGCCATGCATCCTTCAGGTGTCATTGAGGAGCCATGCATCCTTCAAGTGTGATTGAGGAGCCATGCATCCTTCAGGTGTCATTGAGGAGCAATGAATCCTTCAGGTGTCATTTAGGAGCCATGCATCCTTCAGGTGTCATTGAGGAGCCATGCATCCTTCAAGTGTCACTGAGGAGCCAGGCATCCTTCAGGTGTCATTGAGGAGCCATGCATCCTTCCGGTTTCCTTGAGGAGCCATGCATCCTTCAGGTGTCATTGAGGAGCCATGCATCCTTCCGGTGTCCTTGAGAAGCCATGCATCCTTCAGGTGTTATTGAGGAGCCATGCATCCTTCAAGTGTCATTGAGGAGCCATGCATCCTTCAGGTGTCATTGAGGAGCCATGCATCCTTCAGGTGTCATTGAGGAGCCATGCATCCTTCAGGTGTCATTGAGGAGCCATGCATCCTTCAGGTGTCATTGAGGAGCCATGCATCCTTCAGGGATCATTGCCCAGCCCAGCTCCCCTCAGGTTCCATTGCAGACCCCTGAGGGGTCCTTGAGGACCCAAGCACCCTTCAGGGGTCATTGCCCAGTCCTGCTCCCCTCAGGTGCCATTTCAGATCCCTGCACCCCTAAGGTGTCCTTGAGGACCCATGCACTCTTCAGGGGTCATTGCCCAGTCCTGCTCCCCTCAGGTGCCATTGCAGATCCCTGCACCCCCAAGGTGTCCTTATGAAGTCATGCACTCCTCAGGTGTCCTTGAGGACCCATGCACCATTAGGGGTCATTGCCCTTTCCAGCTCCCCTCAGGTGCCATTGCAGATCCCTGCACCCCTAAGGTGTCCTTATGAAGTCATGCACTCCTCAGGTGTCCTTGAGGACCCATGCACCATTAGGGGTCATTGCCCTTTCCAGCTCCCCTCAGGTGCCATTGCAGATCCCTGCACCCCTAAGGTGTCCTTATGAAGTCATGCACTCCTCAGGTGTCCTTGAGGACCCATGCACCATTAGGTGTCATTGCCCTTTCCAGTTCCCCTCGGGTGCCATTGCAGATCCCTGCACCCCTAAGGTGTCCTTATGAAGTCATGCACTCGTCAGGTGTCCTTGAGGACCCATGCAGCATCAAGGGGTCATTGTCCTTTCCAGCTCCCCTCAGGTGCCATTGCAGATCCCTGCACCCCTAAGGTGTCCTTATGAAGTCATGCACTCGTCAGGTGTCCTTGAGGACCCATGCAGCATCAAGGGGTCATTGTCCTTTCCAGCTCCCCTCAGGTGCCATTGTAGATCCCTGCACCTCTGAGGTGTACTTAAGGAGCCATGCACCCTTCAGATGTCCTTGAGTAGCCATGCACCCTTCAGGGGTCATTGCTCAGTTTTGAACCCCTCATGTGTCATTATTCAGCTCTGACTCCTCTTGTGTCCTGCTCTACAGCTCTAAAATATAAATGTTCAGTTCTGAACCGTGAGACTTTGGTGCTTAACTCTGCCCCACTCGGATATCATTGCCAGCTCCACACTCCTAAGATATAGTGGAACAAGGCTCTACCCCATTGTGAAACCTGGGCCGATAATCGTGAACATTACCTGTGCCATCTTGCTCGATGGTCCCTTTTTGCGCGCACATAGGCCGCAGCCATTTTGATCGACCGCGACCATTTTGTGTTCTGTTGTACACCCCTGTTTCACCTGCACTTCCACAAGTATCTGTATAATCTTCTGACCGACTTGATATGTGTGCTAAGGGTCATAATCTAGCGCACATGCCCACGATTTGATGTTAGCTTAAAAGCGTCATTCTATTGCCGCCGCAAACCTCTGCATTCCTTGTTCCTCCCCATCCCTGTGCATGTAACCAAAGATTGTAGATACCAAAAGGTCCCGCACTAACCTGGTTTATTGCATCCCAAAGAATGCACCTCCCGATGGACAATGGAACTTGTTTTCCTATCAACAGTAAAGGACGTTAAAACCTGACCAGTCTCACATGTTCCCGACCCTGAGGCAAAGGCCAGCTGCCTGATAAACATCATATGTCCGACTGTTTATGATTGGGAGGGTACGAACCAACTTGTCCGAAATGTATGGTATCTTGTCCAGGGCCGGGTACCAAGCCTACATGACACGGCTCATAAAGATTGTATTGTCGAAACACTGTATAAAAGTAGCCTGTTGGAGAGTTGAAGTTAGAACACCTCCCTGAGAGACATCCCGGTGTCTGCGGTAGACGTGCTCTCCTCTAGAGTAAATAAACCTCGTTCTTGCCTTCCAGTTTCCAGCGCCTGCTTCGTTATTTTAATAGAATCGAAAGTGAATTAAAGGTGATAAGCCAAGCAGCTTCGTAGGTCTCAAAGGGGGCTGCTTTTCATCACCATGCAGTCTGTGAGGCACCAATACATGCCAGATAGGAGTGTTCAGTTATACAGCCTTCAGATCTGCACCCCTAAGATTCCATGAAACATGTCTACACCCCTTGGAGTTCAGCAGGACAGCTTTGCACTGCAAAATGTTACCGTTCCGCTGTGCAACTTACAGAGGTTGGTGAACCAGTTCTGGACCCTTCATATTTCAGAGGAACGGATCTGCAGAACCTCAGATTTCATGACGAGTTCTGCACTCCTAACATTTCAGCGAAACAGACCTGGACCCTTCAACTGTTCTGCATCCCAGAGAATTCAGTGAACCACCTCTGCACCCCCCAACAGTTCTGTACCCATAAGATTTGGCAGAAGAGGTCTGCATTCCTCAATAGTTCTGAACTCCTCATATAGTTCTGCACCCCAGTGGTAGAACAGTTTTGCACCACAAAACGTCAGTGTTCAGCTTGGCACCTCTTGGATGTTGGCGAAACAGTTCTACACCCCTAGGAGCTTGTGGAAACAGTAGGTACCCCTCGGCAGTTCTGTGCTCCTAAGATTTCAATGGGACGCGTCTTCACCCCATATGGATCTGCACCTCTAAGATCTCAGTGGAGCATGTCTGCATCCCTCAGATTTTGTAGTACATTTCAGCATCCCTGCGATTTCACTGGAACAGGTCAGTAAAACCCCAACAGTTCTGGACTCCTAAGATTTCAGTGATACAGTGCGGCTAGCGGTGGCTTACGGCTGACGTACGTACACGCCAAACGTGTGACGCTGAAGCCCGACAGTAAGACGGCGGCGGAGAGCAGAGAGCGGAGAGACAAGCGGAGACGCGGTGAAAAGACGCGTTGCGGTGAGCGGTGACCCGCTCCAGTGTAAAACATCCCCCCTCCCCACCCCTGTGTGGGAATCGCGGAGGAAAGCGACGGTTTGTGTGCGCCCGGGAGAGCAGAGAAAGGGCTTCGTAAAGGCCTCTTAATGAAATAACGCCACCGCTCCCGAGGGTTCCGACCCCCCCTGCCCTGGGTCCTTCGTCTGGTGCAGGTGGGCCAGGTGGGGGCGTTGAAGTGCATGAATTCCGAGCTGTGAACAAGAGAGCATCACAAACTTGCTCTCTCTTTAGAACTTTGATAAGGAAGCCTAAAAACACCGGGGAGACACCCGATATTGGGGCCCCCTGGGCAGGTTTAAGGCAGCATACAGAAGAAAATTTTGGTCAGCCACACAGCCAGCTAGTCAGCACACAGGGAAGGTAAGTGATAATAGATTTTATACGCTATATTACATTTTTAAACCATGTTTTAAACCATTTGGATTAGTGTGCAAGTAAATGTAAAGAAGCATAAGAAGAAGGGCGGGAGGAGAAAGCCCAAATTGTTTGGAGGCCCCCCAGTTGAATAGGGAAAAGGCTATTCTTCCTGGCAAAACCTAGACAATACCCACGGAATAAGCGAGAAGTTGGATATGGCCCCTAGAAAGGCAAAGCCAAAGGAAATATGCTTAGACCATCTGGAAAAAGCTGATGAGTTCGACGTAACAGCAGTCGCAGAAGGGCCTGATGAGGCCATATCAATTTCATCCGGGGTAGATGATAAAAAGGAGAGGAAAAAATTGCCAAGAAGGCGACTATTGAGAGTAAACTACAAGGTTGCGAGAAAGATGGCGGCCTAGTGTCCAAATCAATAAAAGACTTTGTGGGGAAGCACTTTAAGAGAAAACTCACACCGGGAAAAGGTCAAGTTCAAGCCCAAGTCCATGAAATTAATAAGGAGATAGCAAGCGTAGAAGACGTCGTGGAGACTGCGGATCCCTCCTTTATTCAGAGTGAGCTAAGTAGCAGGATACAGCCCATTGAACCAAGACTATCATCCTCCCCAAGGATCTTTTCTTCATTTAGGGCGGAGGAGGAAGGTTCGCTAGGGTTTGGGTCCAAAGAGGTGGGGGACTGCTCAAATATGTCGAACCCTGCAGCAAGAACTATTTTTGATAGAAGTATGACCCAAGTAGAAAACCAAAGTCCAAAACTCTTAGATTCCCTAAACGAAATATTACGGAATGGATCATTGGGCCTTGACATTACAACTTCATCCTCTGCCTCGATGATAGACATTATGTTGATGTTACCAAAAATGCTGCAAGGTCTGTTAGAGGTGTCCGTGCTAAATAATACCCTGTTAAACAATCATGAAATACAGTTTAAGAAAATGATAGAGGAATTACAGGGGATAAGGGGACTGATGCCCACAATGGTCAGATCTGTACACGACCCAGCAACAGAGGGCCACATCGAAGGGAACATAGAGCACATTGAAGGGAACTTAGTGCAAATAGGGGAGGGTGGTCCCCAGAATGACGTTTATATCTCCAGATGGCCTATGTTGGTAAGGAGGCGGGGAGACTTTTTTTAAACATCAGAACTTTAGGTACTCCCATAAAAAGCCACCTCATGTCCAGGAAAGACAGGAGGCACAAAATAAAGTGAAGAGTAAGGAAAGGCAAGCTAAGGTAATAAGCAAAGAAAACGTAGTGAAACGTAGTGAAGTTGAAAGGAAAAGGGCTCCATGAAAATCTACGAATAGACCCCCTAGGGATGTGGTGAACGCTAAATTTACCGGCAAAAAGATAGGTGGGAAAGAATCCCAAAGAATTGCAGCTGTTGGAGGTAGCTTAGCAGACACACCCCCTAGAACAAAGGTACAGGAGGGAAGAAATGTTTGGGATTTAAAAACCTCAAACAGAAGCAACAATAATACAATGTGGATCTATTTGAAACCCAAGGAGCGAGTGTATGGAAGGGAAAAACAAGGACAGCTAGTCCCACCAAATCGCTCCCAACTGTTATATTCATTTGCAAAATGTCCGTCCCTGAAAGAAATTGGTACAAAGGACCTGAGACAGGTAGGGTTTGGTAGGGATAAGAATGGTGCGGAATATACAAAGGTCCTAGTCTACTCAGGGCTTGTTAAAGCGGCAATACAGAAAGCTGAAAAAGAAATCCTAAAAGAAGGTCTAGGGTAATTCCGGAAGAAGAAGTAGATGGAGGGAAACAGCAAGATGGCGGCTTTCTGAGGTTCCATGCAGGTTTGGGGGAAAGACAGGTGAGGTTGGATACTAGGGGTCGGGGGTAGAAGGCTAACATCACCATAGCTGTAGAGAACCCGAAGTCTAGTAATGTCTGGGGTAGCTGGGGCATGGATAATAGTACCTGCTCATGGGGTTTGAACGAGTCAGGGTGCCTCAGTGAGATAGACTAGGTTACCGAGTTGCCGCATAGCCTGAAGCTGATCTCATGGAATATAAATGGCTTGGGAGGAACAACGAAGGCAGATGGCTTAAACCAGGTTGCAAAGTACGTTGATATTATCTGCCTACAGGAGACTTGGCTATGCGGCAACACCCAGGTAGTTGAAGGGTTTGTGCAATTTCACAAAGTAGCCAGTAAAAAGAAAAAATTTGGTCGGCCCTCAGGGGGTATTATGACTCTTGCCTCAACTAGGCTTGTGAAAGAGACCAAACTAATTAACTCTTTATGTAAATGGCTATTGGTTTGCAAGGTATGTCATCCGGGCATTGAAGGGAAGGACGCCCATTTGATTATTATCAATGTATATATTCAATGGGGGTCGCAAAAAGAATATGATATAGAATTAGGTCTCTTCAAGAAAGATATAATTTACCTAATAGAAAAGTATGGGAAGGACACTTTGGTGATAATGGGGGACTTTAACCATAAATTAAATTTTGGAAGGATAGACTGTTGGTTTAAAGGGATCACTGAAATAATATCGAGGGACAGAATATCGACCATCAAAAATATTGTTGACAAAATATCGAGAGACAAAATATCGAGTTTCTATCTACAAACAGGTAAGTACAAAAATATCGAGTTAAAAATATCGTTTACAAAAATATAGTTGTAAAAAATATCGTATTTACTAAAAACAGTGTTAAATTAAATTAATATTAATAATTAATTACTAAAATATACTTAAAATTACTTAAATTAACTTATAATAATTAAATAATTAATGAAAGTTAAATAAATATTTTTTTATTTCATATTTATTAAAACATATATATATAGTAACAAAATATAATAAAATAATACCCAAAAACTGAAAACTGACCCTGAACCCTAAAAATACCCCTTTACTCAAAAACCCAAAACTGACCCTGAACCCTAAAAATACCCCTTTACCCAAAAACTGAAAACTGACCCTGAACCCTAAAAATACCCCTTTACCCAAAAACTGAAAACTGACCCTGAACCCTAAAAATACCCCTTTACCCAAAAACTGAAAACTGACCCTGAACCCTAAAAATACCCCTTTACCCAAAAACCCAAAACTGACCCTGAACCCTAAAAATAAAAACGATTTTTTTTACTATCTATATTATATACTTACATATTTTCACTTTCTATATTATTTACAGTCGATATTACTTCACTTACCTTAAAAACGATATTTTGGCTGTCTATATTCTGTCCTGTCGATATTTTGTCCAAACGATATTTTAAACTCGATATTCTGTCCAAACGATATTTTGGAGTCGATATTATGTCTGTGCACCGGTTTAAAGATATGCTGAGTGCCTATAATATAGGGACAGCAGATTTTCCAATGTGTTTAACCTCCAGTCAGGATGAAGCCCTTGGGAAGTTCTTGGGTTCTAAAGGTTTAGTATGTTTAAATAGCAGGATGGATCCTGATCGCCCAGCCTCGCAGACCTTTAGAGTAGGAAATCAACAATGTCCTATAGACTATGGGCCTTATTTATGAAGGCCTTGCGCCGCCGGTGCGTCACTTTTTCCCATGTTAAAAGTGGCGCACCGGCGGCGCAAGGCCTTCATAAATAAGGCCCTATATCTTTATCCAGGCTTGGAACTATGTATTGGAAAAAAAGTTCCAAGTAATTAAACGCAGGGATAGTGATCATAATGCCTTGTACTGTGAAATTGAAGGGGGGGCTTTAAGGACTTGTGAAAGGGTGATCCCCCAAAATGTGGAATATCCCAAGCGTTTGACTACAAAACTGACAGATGAGTATGTTGAGAAACTGGCATGTTTTCAACAAAATTTATTGAAGGACAGGATTGAAGGTCAGCAAGTAGAGTGGTATGAGGATAAAATAGAACAAGCGGTGCAGTGTCTTAGAGTGTTCCTAAAAGATAATAAACAGGCAAAGGTAAAAACACAGCCCAGCAAAGGAAAGTCCAGGTGGTTTAATCAAGAATGTAAGAGTAAAAAAAGTGTGATTCGAAAACTGGAGAGACGGTTGAGGAAAAGCTATGACCCTGGGAATGTAGAGCTCCTACTCAATTTGAAGAAAGAATATAAATCTCTAGTAAGGAAGCAGAAAAGGATTTATAAAGAAGAATGTTGGAAAACCCTTCTAGAGACAATTGAAAATAAAAATATAAAAGGTTTCTGGAGGTTGATACAGGAAGCTGCAGGAAGGGTGCCGGGTGCTATGAGTTGTGTTGTGGAAGAGGCAGCATGGGTAAACTATTTAAGTGACCTATATAAAGCAAATAGGACCTCGGACATCGAGATGAATAGACCAACTTGGACAGGGGATGTAGGAGGGTTAAAATCTGGTTTCTCTGTAGAGAAAGTAAAAGAAACAATTAAGAAGTTGAATTTATCACGTGCAGCAGGTCCCGATAATCTTCCTGCCGTCTTAATTAAAAATCAGATAGATTGGTGGGCAGGATTTTTATCCCATATGTTTGTTGCAATTCTGGATTCAGGCCACTTCCCCAAATCCTGGAGAGGGGCCATAATTAGACCCTTGTATAAAAAAGGGGAAAAATGACCCCAAGAATTATAGGCTGATTAACTTATTGGACATTGGGGAAAAGGTCTTCTCAAAGATAGTCCATGGCAGTTTAAAAGAGTGGGCGGAGCGGCAGTCAATAGTTCCATTAGAGCAGGGAGGCTTTAAGGAAGGACATTCCACTATTGATCACTGCTTCGCACTATGGGCTGTAGCAAGGAAGTCCATGGAGCTGCAGGGCAAACTGTTTTGTTGCTTCGTGGACTTTCGTGCAGCTTTTGATTTGGTGGACAGGGACTGTTTGTGGGAGACATTGAGAAGGTATGAGGTCCCCGCTGATCTCCTGTGGGTAATCCAGGAGCTGCATAGCCAAAATTGGGCACAGGTAATTAAAGACACCTCTGGCGGCCTTACAACGGAAATAGGGATAAATAACGGGTTGAGGCAAGGCTGCGTCTTGGCCCCGCTGCTTTTTGCCATATTTTTAGCAGACTTGCCGCTTCTCTTGGGCACAGCCAGAGGTGCAAGCCCAAAAATAAATTGTAGGCACCTGTCATGTCTGATGTATGCCGATGACCTTGTAATAATGGATCAAACTGAGGTGGGGCTTCAAAAGAAGCTAAGTGTATTCAATGATTATTGTACCGCAAAACGACTTACAGTAAATATGGACAAAACAAAAAATGTGTGTTTTGGGAAGAAGAGGACGAAGTTTAGTTGGCACTTAGGCCAAACTAAACTGGATACTGTAAGCGAATACAAATACCTCGGAATATGGTTTACAAGAACACTGTAGTGAGGCATGCATTTGGATGCACAGAAATTAAAAGCTCACCTAGCGGTATGTGGACTGAAAAGATTTAACCATAGGTATTGGGATATGTCCCACAAACCTCTATTGACAGCCTTTAAGGCCATGATCCCCCACAATTCCAATATGGGGCGGAAGTATTTTGCATTGACAGTAAAAGCTCCTGGGACAAAGAGGAGGGGAAATGTTTAAAACCCCTACTGTCTCTACCTGGGTCGGTAATGATCCAGGCAGTCAGACTAGAATTAGGCCTAACCGCATGGAATGTGCAGGTGCAGCAGAACTTCCTCAGATTTTGGAATCAGTTGGGGCAGGGGGAAGTTACAAAGGTGTCGCAATGGTGCATGAAAGAAATTCAGACCAGTGAGTTAAAATGGGCCAAGGAAACGAGAAGAAAACTCCTGGCCATCTGCGATCACCTAAATGTGAACATTGACCCTAGGACACTCCAAATTAATGTAATAATGAGTGTACTTAAAGCGCAGGGTAAAGACACTTCAAGGGTAACAGACCAAGAGTATTTGAAAAAGAAAGACTCTGTAAAATGTATGTGCTCAGGCTGGGAGAAAGATGTAAGCTTTCCTTATATAGATTTGTTACCGAACCGTTGGCTAAGAATAGAAGTTTTTAAGCTAAGAATAGGTATTAACCCGATATTTGCAAATAGTGCAATAAAAGCCGCCTTAACGCACTCGGGTGGCAAATGTGTTTGTAAAATAGAAAAGAAATGTAATATTTTGCACATTTTATTGGATTGTTATATATTTTTAAATTTACGTAAACAGTTTCTGCGACCAATATTTTTAAAATATGATGTTAAGGAGTGTTCACAAGCACGGGAGCTATTAGTCGATATGGAAAATCTAGATATCGCGATAGCTATCGGGAAATACATGCAGGGTGTGTATAAGTTCCCTGAAAGATTGGAGGCTTAAAAGTACCCAGTAGCTCCATAATCCAAATGAACTCCTGATTTTAAAGTGTGATAAATGTAATTTTTAGGATAATATGACTTTTTTAACTGTTAAGAATATGAATTTGTAAAATGTAAATTTTATATGACGAACTGTGGTTTATAGATCAATGTTCTAAATAAACTTTGTTTTTGACTTGACTTGACAGTGATACAGGTCTACACTCCTTAGAGTTCATGGAGAGTTTTGCAACCCAAACATTTCAGTGGAACAAACCTGAACCTCTCAACAGTTGTGCACCACATGAATTTCAGTGGAGCATGTCTACACCCCTCAGACGTCTGTACCCCTTTGATTTACGTGGAACAGGTATGAACCCCCCCGATTTTCCGGGGAACAGGCTGCACCCCCCACAGTCTGCTGGCAGTTCTGAACCCCTCAGATTTCCAGGGAACAGGTCTGGACCCCTCAGTCTGCTGGCAGTTCTGAACCCCTCAAATTTCCAGGGAACAGGTCTGCACCCCTCACAGTCTGCTGGCAGTTCTGCACCCCTCAGATTTCCAGGGAACAGGTCTGCACCCCTCAGTCTGCTGGCAGTTCTGAACCCCTCAAATTTCCAGGGAACAGGTCTGCACCCCTCACAGTCTGCTGGCAGTTCTGAACCCCTCAGATTTCCAGGGTACAGGTCTGCACCCCTCACAGTCTGCTGGCAGTTCTGAACCCCTCAGATTTCCAGGGAACAGGTCTGCCCCCTCACAGTCTGTCGGCAGTTCTGAACCCCTCAGATTTCCATGGAACAGGTTCGCACCCCTCAAAGTTTTCTGACAGTTCTGCACCCCTCAGAGTTCCATAAATATGTCTGCACCCCTCACAGTCTGCTGGCAGTTCTGAACCCCTCAGATTTCCAGGGAACAGGTCTGCACCCCTCACCGTTTGCTGGCAGTTCTGAACCCCTCAATTTTACAGGGAACAGGTCTGCACCCCTCACCGTTTGCTGGCAGTTCTGCACCCCTCAAATTTCCATGGAACAGGTCTTCACCCCTCACAGTCTGCTGGCAGTTCTGCACCCCTCAAATTTCCATGGAACAGGTCTTCACCCCTCACAGTCTGCTGGCAGTTCTGAACCCTTCAGATTTTCAGGGAACAGGTCTGCACCCCTCACAGTCTGCTGGCAGTTCTGAACCCCTCAAATTTCCAGGGAACAGGTCTGCACACCTCACAGTCTGCTGGCAGTTCTGAACCCCTCAGATTTCCATGGTACAGGTCTGCACCCCTCACAGTCTGCTGGCAGTTCTGAACCCCTCAGATTTCCAGGGACCAGGTCTGCCCCCTCACAGTTTGCTGACAGTTCTGAACCCCTCAGAGTTCCATGAGATATGTCTGCACCCCTCACAGTCTGCTGGCAGTTCTGAACCCCTCAGATTTTCAGGGACCAGGTCTGCACCCCTCATAGTTTGCTGACAGTTCTGCACCCCTCAGAGTTCCATGGTCAGAGTCTGCACCCCTCACAGTTTGCTGACAGTACTGCACCCCTCAGAGTTTCTGGTACATTTCTGCAGCCCTCAGAGTTCAGTGGAACAGGTTTGCACCCATCATAGTTCCTGTACATTTCTGCACCCCTCGGATTTCAGTGGGACATGTCTGCAACCCTCAAAGTTTCTGGTACATTACTGCACCCCTCAGATTTTAGGGGAACAGGTTTACACCCCTCAGAGTTTTCGGTCCATTTCTGCACCCCTCAGATTTTAGTGGAACATGTTTGCATCTCTCAGAGTTTCAGGGACATTCCTGCACCCTTCAGAGTTTCGGGAACATTTCTGGATCCCTCAGAGTTCAGTGGAACAGGTTTGCACCCCTTCGAGTTCCTGGTACATCTCTGCACTTCGCAGGGTTTCAGGTACATGTCTGCAACCTTCAGATTTCCCAGTACATTTCTGCAGCCCTCAGATTTCAGTGGAACAGGTTTGCACCCCTCATAGTTCCTGTACATTTCTGCACCCCTCGGATTTCAGTGGGACATGTCTGCACCCCTCGAAGTTTCTGGTACATTACTGCACCCCTCAGATTTTAGTGGAACATGTTTGCATCTCTCAAAGTTTCTGGTACATTCCTGCACCCCTCAGAGTTCCCGGTACATTTCTGCACCCCTCAGATTTCAGTGGAACAGGTTCTTCACCCTCAGCTTTAAGTGGAACTGGGTTGTACCCCTCAGAGGTTCCAATACATTTCTGCACCCCTGAGATTTCACTCGAACATGTCAGCACCCCTCAGAGTTTCTGGTACATTTCTGCATCCCTCAGAGTTCAGTGGAACAGGTTTGCACCCCTCAGAGTTCCTGTACATTTCTGCACCCCTTATTTCAGTGGGACATGTCTGCAACCCTCAAAGTTTCTGGTACATTTCTGCACCCCTCAGATTTTAGGGGAACCGGTTTACACACCTCAGAGTTTTCGGTCCATTTCTGCACCCCTCAGATTTTAGTGGAACATGTTTGCACCTCTCAGAGTTTCTGGTACATTCCATCCTGCACCCTTCAGAGTTTCTGGTACATTTCTGCACCCCTCAGAATTCAGTGGAACAGGTTTGCACCCCATCAGAATTCCCAGTACATTTCTGCACCCCTCAGATTTCATTAGAACAGGTTTGCAGCCCTCAGACTCCCTGGTACATTTCTGCACCCCTCAGATTTCATTAGAACAGGTTTGCACCCCTCAGATTTCAATGAAACAGGTCCTGCACCCCTCAGAGTTCCCAGTACATTTCCGCACCCCTCAGAGTTCCCGGTACATTTCTGCACCCCTCAGATTTCAGTGGAACGGGTCCTGCACCCCTCAGAGTTCCCAGTACATTTCCGCACCCCTCGGATTTCAGTGCAACATGCCAGCGAGGGGCAGAGCTCGTGCCCCACCTACACGAAGGCTATGACTGCAGGGCTGGGAATGATGGGGTGAGACAGGTTATTAGGCAGAGGCCGGGCTGTCTGCCCCTGTTTACACTCACCCCTGCGTATATAAGGGCTCTGCACACACCTGCCGGCCTCGGGAGCCTGCGGACTGCAGGTAAGTGCTGGTTTCCCGGGAGAGACGATGACTGGGATGGTACCTTTATTAGAGGCCTCTCTCGCCCAGTGCGGCGTAAATGGTATGGATGCCAACTCACCCGTCCATTAGTCCCAGTCCTGTCTATGCTCAGTTGGAGAGTCTGACAATTTGACAAGAGTTGTCCAGAAACGACAAAGTTCGTGTCGGGCGCTTTCTGAATTAATTTACTGTTTTATAATTCGCACAACATGCGAGCCCACCGTGCGTCGGCTACCGCCGCCGCACCCGGGTGACGTCAGCAGGCCGCAGCCTCGTCTGTAGCGCCTTGGGTTTTGTTTTATTCTTTTCACTGTGCACCCCGTCCCCACACGCTATTGATTGCGCCTAAACTATCCCGAATTATTTGCAACACTGAACTCATTTTGTTGCCCCTGTTTTTCTAAAGTTATATGACACTGTCTAGGTCACAGTGTTAACCCCGAAGACATAAATGGTGCAAACCTGCACCTGAAGGGACCGCTGTTCATTTTACACATTACCGCCTATTATTACTCCGGTTCCCATGGTTACAGGGTCAGCCCATCCACTGCTCCAGGCTCTTTCTGTACTACAAGTTGGACAGATCTCCACCAAATGTGGGCGCCTCGTGGCTGGCTAAGGCTGGCGTGGGGGTGGGAAACTAATTTAAGCGTTACAGTTTCAGGCACTTGTAGGGTTCAGAGTCAGACATTCCGGATTCGCCAGGGCAGTCCCGGGCTTTCAAGGAATTTCCCGGTGTCCTGACACTTTTTGCTGAAACAAACACATTGTCCCGGTTGTTTTCTTGTAGTCCTTCTGTGGCCCTAATCCGGCCCTGGACCTAAAAAGCATAGTCCTAGTCATATTTCTATGGCTATGCCCAGTGCTTTAACTGGGCCGGTACTGTCCGGTACGGAGTACCAGCACTTTTTTTATTTTGAGGCGGATAGTACCGGCACTTCTCAAGAGAAATGCAATACCTTTAATGGGAGAGTACCGGCACTTCTCAGAAACAAGCAGGTACCTGCACCTTTATTTTTCCATTTCAAGTTCTGGCAATGTCCAGGTTTTTCATTCGAAAATCTGGTCGCCCAACCTATGGGCACCACACTTTTTCCTCACTCACCTATATTTTTATGTGAACACTAACCGCCCATTCGAGCTGTGAATCTGGTCGTGTTGTTTACTTCTTTTCCACGCACTTATCCAACTCTTCCCCCTAATGGGCCGCTAAGAGTGGATGAAAGGGGGTGGGCGTGCCCCTTTGACTTCTGACACCTGTCCCCACACAGGACAAAAGGCATGTGGGCCTTCTAAGTCATGTGGAGGCTATAAAATCCGGAGTGGGGCCGAGAAGAAGCCCCCCCATAAGAGTCCGCAATCACTAACATCTTTTCTCATTTATATCCTAGCTGGGTGTATGATAAAAGGGAAGGGACTCCACATATTCTTCAGAACCCCGCCCCACTTCTAACAATCACACTGTGGATACTTGTACGAGTAAGTAAGGCCTGCTGACCAGAACAGTATGGCAATCCTGTATTTGATTGCATTGTTAAAATGGTAACAGAACTGAACTGCAATGTTTAAATAAGGCTAGACACTCTGAAACAATGCCAATTTAATAGAATAATTGTGAAAAAATCTGTGGGGGTGCCTGATTATATTTTTTTCAGGGGGGGGGGGCGAGGGGAGAGGGGGGGCATTAAAAAGTTTGAAGATCACTGCTCCGAATGGAAGCCAGGTGGCCATCTTTCCAAGACACCACACTTCCGGTCCTGGGATTTTCTGCTACCAATCATTGTTAGCGGGTGCATAAATCAAATTGTTTCAGTGAAGTGCTCATGACTACAACTCTCACACCACGTTAGGGGCCATTTTGCGAATCCTGAGTTAATCCCATTGTGCACAGTAAGCTGATTTACCAGCCCCATCGGAATTTTGAGCTCTTAGGTAATTCTGCGATCTGGCGTTTTTCACACAGTCGTATTACGCCTTGTGGATTTAGGTCAACCCGTCTATATGCAAACACCTATTCACTTAATTTTTTTAGACCAGGACCCTCACTCACAACTTGTGGCATGCGTCATCAAAGACTACCGTCCACAGCCAGCGCAGGTTTACATCTGAATGGCCTCAGCCCGGAGTGGGAGCTCTTGTATGTGTTTGGCACATGGATGAGTCACTTAACATAGGATGCGGGGTGAATGACTCACTTTAGACATCCACGCAGTGTTTATACACCGATCAGGGGCGCCATCTTTTAATCCATTTTTCGGTGAAGTTCTGGGTAATTCTCTCTCACCCCCACAGCCCCATCCAAGGCACACACAGGAGCTCAAATGAAAGGCCAGACCAGGAAAATGCGCCCTGAAAAAAGGCAATAGGTAAGAATAACCCTGGGATTCTGTTACGGGGCGAAGTGAAAGCAGTGCTTAATTTGTAAAAACATAAGTGCCGGGATATTCTTCAGGAGGTATTGCAACTTTAAACCACACATTGACCCTGCCAGCAGTGACAATGACAATACCAGCACAACTACGCACCATCACCCTCCTACAAGTGTGACAATTCAGACCATCACAGGCCCCAAAAGCTATAAGAATGGCTCAGGCGGCAGATATTCATTGGATGTAATGTATACGGGATTATTATACAACTGATGTGTGATCATCTATACATTTGACAAAGAACGCCACCATTTGGCAGACTGTTATAGGTGCCAGTGTTGCCAACTAGGGGGCCTATCAGGATGGCGTCCGTCCGCCACCCCCGAGGTGGAGGGACCCCGCCGCAAGGTTAAAAATGCATGTTTAACATATACATGCACAAAGCGGCAGGCACCGCGCGGAGGCTGCCGCTTTGTGCATGTAAATGCTGGGGGGTACCATAGGTACCCCCCATGTGCACCCCCCACCCCCGACACCCTGGGAGCCCGCAACGGGCCCCCAAACACCAAAGACCACATGCTTTTCCACGGCGGAAAAGCCGCCGTGGAAAAGCATGTGTCAATGCACATCCTAATTTGGCTGACGGTGTCTTGCAGACACCGCCACCAAATAGCCCTCCACACCCCACAGATCAGCGGCGGACGGACCTGCCATCCGCCGCTGGTCCCACCGCAATCCCACCGCCATCCTAATCTGGCGGTGGGTGATGTCTGTGGCCGCGGCGGTGAATCCGCATCCTCCAGACCGGCGGTGTCTTCCGCCGGCCCGGAGGATGCGGATTCACCGCCATCCTAATCAGCCCCTAAGTGTCGGTGCCGAGCGCCGGAAACCAATGGCTCAAATTAAGCACTGGGTGAAGGGGATTTGTGCTGTTATGGGGGGGGGAGGGGGAAATTTGAGGGCAGAGAGTTATGCTGTTACTGCGGTAAAGGGGTATGCACTGTTAATTTGAGGGGATTCCCGCTGCTACCATGTGGGTTGAAGGTGGTTTCTTTTTTTACTGGGGGCTTGTAGCTGCTATTGGGGAGCAGTGAGAGATGTTCTGTTTTAAAGCATCTGATTAGGACCAGCGCGTCCTTGCTGCAGATTCCCTGTGGCAGGTTCTTCAGTTCATTGAGCCATTCAACCCTGGAGGTCCCGAGACGCCCATCCAGCCTCTAGAAATGACAGAAGGTCTGTCAATGTGTGAATCCTTTGAGCCATCTAGCCCTGGAAGTGACCTGCTCTGTGTCTGCAGTTCCTTGAGTTCAGCAGACCGTAAGGTTGACAGGTTTCCTAGGCCAGTCTGCTGGTCCCCTTCAGCACCAGAGTTGATGGACTTGTCTGTACCCCTGGCCCAATTGTCTGCTTCCATCAAGCCAGTTAGTGATAAGTTCTGCCTCTCTGTGCAGTGCCCATCCCTTGAACCCAGCTAACCACAGAGGTGACAGGTCAGTGTCCCCTTCTATTCCTCTGCTGTTCCTTAGAGCACATCCTGTACCGCCGGTGGCAGACTCTGTGTCACTCTGACACCCCTGGCCTATCCTGTTCTACAGGTGACAGACCCAATGTCACTCTGACAAACCCTGACCTATCCTGTTTCACGGGTGATGGGATCTGTAGCACTACACCAGTCCCAAAAGTGACCAAAAAGACTCTGCCCTCCTGTACAATTCCCATTTGCTCCTGGTCACTCTGGAGAAAATGTAGATATCAATAAGGACTAGCTAGGTAGTGAGATGAAGACTCAATTAGGTACGTGTGCTAGTAAACCATTTGGTTTGTTCATGAAGCCCTCACCCACCAACCTAGTTGGTGGCATGCTTCATCATCGGGCCCACCACAGTGACACCGAATGTGTCCCGGGTGTGCTTCAATGCCAGAATTACTGCGGAGCTGGTATGATTACTGAGTGTGCGGTGTGATGAGTGAGTAAGTGAAGGTTTAAAAGCTATACAGTGGGTCCCAGTACCCGAGGGTAAATAGATAAACTTTAATCACTGGGCCCCTGTTAGCAACTAAAAGGCAGTCGGACGTGCTGGAGTGCGGATTATGACCTCCTGCGTCCTGTGTGGTCTACATGTTTCAGCCAGGTCTTTGAAACTGGCTTTCCTCAGGACCATTGAGTATGTGAAAAAGGTGCAAGTAATTAATAAAATACTAAATAAAGTGATTGTGTTGTTTATTTACAAATGTGTCGCACTCCCTAAGTTGTGTTATATGTTAGAGGGGGATTCCCTCTTGCTTTAACAGGCTAGTGGTCTGTAAAGCCTCCTTGGGTCACTTGGCAGAGAAGAGACAGGCTCTGTATCTTAGTCCATCCTGCCCTATAAGGCGAGAGACTCCCTACCACTGTGTCAATCTCCTGTTGCCGTCTAGCCATTGAGGTGAAAGGCGCAGTATTCTTCTTCAAGTCCACCAAGTCTATCTGGTTTAGAGATGACAAGTCACATACCCTGCGACAACCCTCTCTTCTCTCTAGAGCTAGAGGCAATAGACTGAAGCTCAATGTGGAGCTTCTAAGTGACCGAGTCCAATAGGTGACAGCAGGGTACATCTGTGCCAAATGCCCACTCTCTTCAGCCGTAAAGGTGGCAGACTTTGTGTCTCTGTACTTTGTCTAATCTCCCCAGCCGTAAAGGTGACTGGCTTTGTCCCTCTGTACTTTGTCTAATCTCCCCAGCTGTAAAGGTGACTGGCTTTGTGTGTCTGTACTTTGTATAATCTCCCCAGCCGTAAAGGTGACTGGCTTTGTCCCTCTGTACTTTGTCTAATCTCCCCAGCTGTAAAGGTGACTGGCTTTGTGTCTCTGTATTCTGTCTAATCTCCCCAGCTGTAAAGTTGACAGGCTTTGTGTCTCTGTACTTTGTCTAATCTCCCCAGCTGTAAAGGTGACTGGCTTTGTGTCTCTGTACTTTGTTTAATCTCCACAGCTGTAAAAATGACTGCCTTTGTGACTCCGTACTTTGTCTAATCTCCCCAGCTGTAAAGGTGACTGGCTTTGTGTCTCTGTATTTTGTCTAATCTCCCCAGCTGTAAAGGTTACTGGCATTGAGTCTCTGTACTAACTGTCTAATCTCCCCAGCTGTAAAGGTGACAGGCTTTGGGTCTCTGTACTAATTGTCTAATCTCCCCAGCTGTAAATGTGACTGGCTTTGTGTCTCTGTACTTTGTCTAATCTCCCCAGCCGTAAAGGTGACTGGTTTTGTCCCTCTGTACTTTGTCTAATCTCCCCAGCTGTAAAGGTGACTGGCTTTGTGTGTCTGTACTTTGTATAATCTCCCCAGCTGTAAAGGTGACTGGCTTTGTGTGTCTGTACTTTGTCTAATCTCCCCAGCTGAAAAGGTGACTGGCTTTGTGTCTCTGTACTTTGTTTAATCTCCACAGCTGTAAAAGTGACTGCCTTTGTGACTCCGTACTTTGTCTAATCTCCCCAGCTGTAAAGGTGACTGGCTTTGTGTCTCTGTACTTTGTTTAATCTCCACAGCTGTAAAAGTGACTGCCTTTGTGACTCCGTACTTTGTCTAATCTCCCCAGCTGTAAAGGTGACTGGCTTTGTGTCTCTGTACTTTGTCTAATCTCCCTAGCTGTAAAGGTGACTGGCTTTGTGTCTCTGTACTTTGTATAATCTCCCCATCTGTAAAGGTGACTGGCTTTGTGTCTCTTTACTTTGTATAATCTCTCCAGCCGTAAAGGTGACTGGCTTTGTGTCTCTTTACTTTGTATAATCTCCCCAGCTGTAAAGGTGACTGGCTTTGTGCCTCTGTACTTTTTCTACTCTCTCCAGCCATAAAGGTGACTGGCTTTGTGTCTCTGTACTTTGTATAATCTCCCCATCTGTAAAGGTGACTGGCTTTGTGTCTCTTTACTTTGTATAATCTCCCCAGCCGTAAAGGTGACTGGCTTTGTGTCTCTTTACTTTGTATAATCTCCCCAGCTGTAAAGGTGACTGGCTTTGTGCCTCTGTACTTTTTCTACTCTCTCCAGCCATAAAGGTGACTGGCTTTGGGTCTCTATGCTAATTGTCTAATCTCCCCAGCTGTAAAGGTGACTGGCGTTGTGTCTCTGTACTTTTTAGAATCTCCCCAGCTGTAAAGGTGACTTACTTTGTGTCTCCGTACGTTTTATAATCTCCCCAGCTGTAAAGGTGACTGGCTTTGTGTCTTTGTACTTTGTATAATCTCCCCAGCCGTAAAGGTGACTGGCTTTGTGTCTCTGTACTTTGTCTAATCTCACCAACTGTAAAGGTGACTGGCTTTGCGTCTCTGTACTTTGTGTAATCTCCCCAGCTGTAAAGGTGACTGGCTTTATGTCTCTGTACTTTGTATAATCTCCCCAGCCGTAAAGGTGACTGGCTTTGGGTCTCTGTGCTAATTGTCCAATCTCCCCAGCTGTAAAGGTGACTGGCTTTGGGTCTCTGTGCTAATTGTCCAATCTCCCCAGCTGTAAAGGTGACTGGCTTTGTGTCTCTTGACTTTGTATAATCTCCCCAGCCGTAAAGGTGACTGGCTTTGGGTCTCTCTGCTAATTGTCTAATCTCCCCAGCTGTAAAGGTGACTGGCTTTGTGTCTCTGTACTTTGTATAATCTCCCTAGTCGTAAAAGGGACTGGCTTTGTGTCTTTGTACTTTGTATAATCTCCCCAGCTGTAAAGGTGACTGGCTTTGTGCCTCTGTGCTAATTGTCTAATCTCCCCAGCTGTAAAGGTGACTGGCTTTGGGTCTCCGTGCTAATTGTCTAATCTCCCCAGCTGTAAAGGTGACTGGCTTTGTGTCTCTGTACTTTGTATAATCTACCCAGCTGTAAAGGTGACTGGCTTTGTGTCCCTGTACTTTGTATAATCTCCCCAGCTGTAAATGTGACTGGTTTTGTGTATCTGTACTTTGTATAATCTCCCCAACTGTAAAGATGACTGGCTTTGTGTCTCTGTACTTTGTATAATCTCCCTAGCTGTAAAGGTGACTGGCTTTGTGTCTCTGTACTTTGTATAATCTACCCAGTTGGAAATGTGACTGGCTTTGTGTCTCTGTACTTTGTATAATCTACCCAGCTGTAAAGGTGACTGGCTTTGTGTTTCTGTACTTCGTCTAATCTCCCCAGCTGTAAAGGTGACTGGCTTTGGATCTCTGTGCTAATTGTCTAATCTCCCCAGCTGTAAAGGTGACTGGCTTTGTGTCTCTGTACTTTGTATAATCTTCCCAGCTGTAAAGGTGACTGGCTTTGTGTCTCTGTACTTTGTATAATCTCCCTAGCTGTAAAGGTGACTGGCTTTGTGTCTCTGTACTTTGTATAATCTACCCAGCTGTAAAGGTGACTGGCTTTGTGTCCCTGTACTTTGCATAATCTCCCCAGCTGTAAAGGTGACTGACTTTGATTCTCTCTGCTAATTGTGTAATCTCTCCAGACATGAAGGTAACAGGCTCTGTACTTGAGGTCCAATGAGGAAGCATCAGTCCTGCAGGGGGCAATCTTTGTATCTCTGTGTCAGTCCTCTTATCCCGTCACCCTGACCCAACAATCTATACCTACTCGTCATTGTTTCTTTAGTTGTGTTGACTTGACGTTTACGTGTAACACTGTGACCAGCCTTCTTTATCCTTTTCCTTGTTGCAGGGATTACCATGGATAATGCAGTCCTCCTGCTGGTGGCGCTATACTCTGTGTGTTTGGAGTCAGGTAAGATAGCGACTGGGTTGGTGCATAGTTCCTGCTTACACACTGTGCAGAGTTTCACTATTATATATGCACGACACGTTAGGTCAGAGGTTGTCTTCACCTAATAACTGCAGTGGTGGCAGGCTTGACTTGCTGGTGGCGGGGCAGGTGCAGGGGGGTGAGGGCAGGCATGGGGGGCAAGGTTGATCAATGTAAAACAAAAAAAACAATTATCACACACTTACCCTGCGTCTCTGCTCTTTGCTCATGCTCTCCTTGTGGGACAGGAAGCCAGGAAGAACAGCCAGGCTCCCCTGACCAATCACAGCGCTGCAATGCAGCGTTGTGATTGGTAAGCATCCAGGTTCCGCTGACCAATCACAACGCTGCACTGCACAACGCTGCACTGCAGTGTTGTGATTGAATGTAAGCGTCCTGGTTCGACTCTCAACCTGGGAATGCGGGCCTGTGCTTGTACTCCAGACAGGCTGTAATGAAGCCTGCATGGAGAAGGGATAAATTGCGCAAAACTGGTATGGGCGGCCCAAGAGGGCTGACCAAAGAGTCATTGCGCACTTAGGAGTTGGCAAACTGCTCCTCCCCTTGTCCTGCTGCGTGTACAGAGCAGCCCCGCCCACCAGCCCTCCTGCGAAGGAAATATAAAATGATAGTAACTCAAAGTCATTATCATTTTATATTTCCTTCCCTTTACACTGCTCAAAAGCAGTGGGCCTATGCTCCTCCGCCATAGCAGGGAGCCGCCACTGAATAACTGTGCCCTATCTCAACCCACAACCCCTGTTCGGCCCATCCTGTACAAACGGAGTACTCTGCTGAGCCTTCGCCCAAACCATACCTCTCATTGTACCAAACTTGACCTGACACATTCTCCTATGGGCACTAACTTAAAATGCTCTCATTGTGATATCGTCGTCCCTTTTAATAACGACATCCTCCACACTCAGGTCCCTAAACAGGCCAAGGAGAAATATATTACCATGGCCCTTATCAATGCGCGCTCCCTGGGTAAACACTGCCAAGAGATAGCCGATCTTATCATCGACTACAAATTAGATGCCCTGTATATTACGGAAACATGGATGGACGAGGCATCTGCTCCCGACTTGGTCACGGCAGTCCCACCAGGTTATAAGGTTTATAGGCAGGATAGAGAGAAAAATAGAGGAGGTGGCCTGGCTATCATAGTGAAAGACCAATTTAAGGTCCGCACATCCCCTATTCCCGCCATATCTTGCGAAGCTCTACATTTTAATATAAAATTCACACCGTCTTTTAGTTTTAACGGAGTGCTCCTCTATCGACCTCCTGGGGCCAGAGCAGCTTTCCTAACAAATTTAACCATCTTAATGGAATCATTAGCCACAGATGAGTCCACTACGGTAATGGGCGATTTTAATTTTTATCTTGAGCAAAATAATGATAGAGACACCTTCACTCTCACATCTGATTTAGAAATTATAGGACTCAAACAATTGGTTACGGCCCCAACCCATCAGGCAGGACATACGCTAGATGGCATGTTCACGAACGTGGAAGACCTTCAGGTGACCAAAATCCTTCCCATGACATGGACCGACCACTCGGCCATTTTCAGCAGGCTGACTATTAAAGATCCGTGTAGGAAGAATACTCCCCATCCCAAGCCAGGCACCTTCAAGGCGTGGAAGGACATGTAAATGTAAATGTAAATGTAGTTGAGCTTATATAGCGCACAGCTACCCGCAGTGGGTTTCCTGGCGCTTGCTTAGGGAACCCTTCCTGGTATTCCCCTGTGAGATAGCAGGGTATCCACAAGGTGAAAGTCAGGCATCCCGCCGCGAGGGGCCGTTGTGGAGATTAAGCAAGCTATTGCCCAGAGTCGCAGAGTGTGAACCCGTGAGTCGAGGAGGCACCGGGGCGAGAATTATCGAGTCCATGGAATTTTTAGCCCAAGACCCGCCGAGGCGGGGAATTGAACCCTGGTCCAGGACCGATCTCAGCTTCCGGGTCTGCTGCCTCTAACCCCTGAGCCACACTTCTCCATAAACAACAACAACCTAAATATACTTTTAA
Source organism: Lissotriton helveticus (assembly GCF_964261635.1). Taxonomy (NCBI): domain Eukaryota; kingdom Metazoa; phylum Chordata; class Amphibia; order Caudata; family Salamandridae; genus Lissotriton; species Lissotriton helveticus. Next base: position 120,057,232 of record NC_136073.1, on the reverse strand, counting down.
ATAATACTAAGCCTGAACTATCTAATGATCCCTGTACGGCTACTTCCCAATTTCATGAATGGCTGAGTGATGCCACGTCTCAATTGGCACCCACTAAGTCCCACTCAAGGAACAGAAGTATGCCGACTGCTCAATGGTACACAGAAGAACTAAAATTACAGAAACAATTAACGAGAAACAGGGAAAGGTACTGGCGACGAACTTACGACAGTGAAAGTAAGAATAGATATAAAGAAGCGCTAGTCACTTATAAAACCATGATCACGACAGCAAAGAAGCACTTCTTTACTCTACATATAGAGCAAGCTAAAAATTCTACCAAACAGCTGTATAACTTAGCTAAAACCCTATCGGGTAACACACCAGACCTAAACCCTCCCCCATCACAATTACTATGTGATGCCTTGTCTGAGTTCTTCTTCACAAAGGTGAACAATATATATCAAGCGTTCACCTCGGAACCCAATACTACTGTTGTTCCATCTTTGCAGATAGTTCCGAGTAACACCATGACGAGTTTTAAACCTCTAACGACCGATCAAACTAAATCCATACTGAGGTCCATTAAATCAGGCTCTGCCCTGGACCCATGCCCCACTTCGGTGTTAGCCATGGTTTCAGACACAGTTAATCCCATTATCACCCACGTTTGCAATATAATATTGAGTTCTGGGACCTATCCGGACTCTTTAAAAAACACATTGATTAAGCCTTTGCTTAAAAAACCAAATCTTGACAGGAATGATTTGAAAAATTACCGGCCCATAGCAAATCTTCCACTTCTGGCCAAACTGACAGAGAAAGCCATGAACCAGCAGCTGTCAGAATATATTGAGAGAAATAATCTGCTTGATGATACCCAGTTTGGGTTCCGTAAATATCATGGAACCGAAACTGCCCTCATCAAGGCAGCGGATGATATTAGACTCATCCGGGACCAAGGAGGGACAGCTTTGCTGGTGCTCTTGGACCTCTCGGCAGCATTCGACACGGTTGACCATAAGACCTTGGTCGACCGTGTCGAAAAAATGGGGATCCACTCCGCAGCGAGAGACCTGCTTGCCTCCTTCCTGGCTAATAGAACTCAGGCGGTCACCCTTGGACCATTTCGATCTGCCAAATTGTCGCTGCCGTGTGGGGTTCCTCAAGGCTCATCCCTTAGTCCGACACTTTTTAACATCTATGTGTCGGACCTTGCCAGTGTCATCAAGGCACATGGGATGAGCCTAACCTCGTACGCAGATGACACACAGTTGGTGTTGGCCATTAAGGGTGACGGACAGGAGGTGGCAGAAAGGTTCCAAAGTGGCATGATAGCTATTGGTGAGTGGATGGCAGGAAACTGCCTGAAGCTCAACTCCGAGAAAACGGAGGTCGTAATCTTTGGCAGTCTCTTGCCATCGTGGCCCGATATTTGGTGGCCATCAACATCTGGCCCCCCACCTTGCCCGACCCCCAAGGTGAGGAATCTGGGAGTCACCTTTGACAATCAGCTGAACTTCATGGCTCATGCCAATAAGGTAGCGTCCACGGCCCATTTTAAACTTAGAATAATTAGGAAAATCTTGCCTTTTCTGCCTGACACAGCCGCCAAGACCCTGGTCACGTCATTGGTTTTAAGTTCACTAGACTACTGCAACGGACTCTTTCTGAATGCACAATCTAGAGTCACAAAGAAGTTGCAGATGGTACAAAATGCGGCAGCACCCTTACTGTCCAAAAAACCAAAATTCGCACCCATCTCAGATACTCTAAGGTCCTACCATTGGTTGTCCATTCAAAACAGGATAAAGTTTAAAGCGATGTGCATAGTTTACAAAGTAATGCAGGATCAGGGGCCTCGCTTCCTTAAAGATCACCTAATACCCTACAGTCCGGCTAGAAAGCTACGATCCTCAGCACTTAACCAATTAGTGGTCCCACGTACCAGAACTGTGACTTGGGGTGACCGCCGTTTCCTAGTTGCGGCCCCCAAGATCTGGAACACCTTACCATATCACATTAAAGCCAGTCCATCGCTCCTACAGTTTAGGAAAAAGCTGAAGACGTGGTTATTTAACCAATAAATGTAGCACACCAGCCGCATCCTTACCTCTAGGGAATGACATTACTGCAGTCTAGCGCCGAGACACCCAAGGGTAATTGTTCGCGCTCTATAAATGCCAGAAAATAAATAAATAAATAAATAAATAAATAAATAAATAAATAAATATTTGATGAATCTGCATGGAACATTAAGACAGGCTCATCCAGTTTAGGTTCAGCATGGCAGGTTTCCTGGTGTTTGAGATGGAATAGAGTTGGAGACAGAAGCATTTCTCATTTTAACTTCCATAGGAATCTTTGCCCTCTGCTACAGAAACATGGCCAGTGTGATCACACCAAGCTTGGCAAGAAAGTAGGACTCACTCAAGGAAGTGCCTTCCTCAGTTTCATTGAAATCACTTCACTAGTGTTTGAGAAAACAGGGTTACAAAACAGTTTTGGGTGTGCCGCAAATAGGCAAAAAGTTTGAACTAGCCGACTGTTGAACTTTAGGGACATTTGATGAATTTAGTCAAAACTATCCTGTTTTGATTAATTAATCTTAGTATTTTTAAATTTATTAAATCAGTCGAAGGGGGACAGGGGCACAGTTAAGAGGGGAGTCAGAAATGTGTTCGTTTGTTAATAACGGTGGCATCTTTTGATAATATCGCATGAAATTTGTCTGACTTTCGCATGTTTAGTCTGATCTGGGTTTGGCAAGTTTCCTGCAGCTCCATCAATTAAATTAAAGCAAATGGGATTGGGGAGATAAAAAGTTCTCATTTGCCAATAATTTCAGTACTGCTTAATGAATCTGCATGAAATTGTGCAGGCTCACAGCAAGTTAAGGGCAGTGCAAGGACTGCAGGTATCAGTGACATGCAATAGGAGGAGAGGATGTGGCCTAACGGCTAGGGCGGTCAACCTCAAAACTGGGGAACCGGCTTCGAGTCTCAGCAAGGACATGCAACATCCTATGAATCTTGGCAAATCACTTTATCTCCCTGTGCCTAACAAAAATGAATGTGTCCTCATGTAAGTGCTCTGATACCTGATACCTTCTAGTCAAGTTCGCTCTATATAAAACTCCGTAAAAATAAATAAATGAAAAAATAAAAAAATAAGGGACAAAGTTAAAGGAGGGGGTGGTAAAAAAGTCTATGATTTACTGCTACCCTTGGTGCCTTTCCATAGATCTGCATGATATTTGACAGACCCTTGGCAAGGGAAGCTTATCTCTGATACCTTGTCTTTCAAGCAGATTTATTAAGGGGGGTCATTAAAGGGGAGAGGTTCAGAAAGTTAATTTGCTAATACCTGTGTCACGACAAATCTGCACAGAAATAGAAATGTACATGTTCAATTTCCTTTTGGGAGGTCAAGTTAAGGCCAATGAAGGAGTCTCAGGTTTCATGCAGATCTGATTTGCTAATAACTTTAGCACCATTTGGTGGAGTTATGGATTTGCACAAAAACTGAGATATCCAAACTTGGGTTAATTTGCAAATTACTGGAAGAGGTGTGGCGCCGTGGCCAGGGCGACTGACTCTGGAATCTTGGGATCACAGTTCGTTCCCCGGCGCCGGCAGCAGGTTAGCCCAGCACCATGTGACTCTGGGGAAATAGCTTGCTTAATCTTCCCGCCTAGAGACCCCTACGGGTGATTGTTCGCGCTTTACAAATGTGCATTATATTATTTATAATTTCATGTTCAACTGGCATTTGGCCGCTTAAGAGGTTGGTTGTGTGCGGGAGACCAGTTACACACAGCCCAAGGCTTTGTGCAGTTGTTAGCTGCAAAGCGAGTTAGTGCAGGGCCTGTCCTGTGCCTAGGAAGTGCAGTTAATTCCCTCTTTACACAGCTGAAGGCCCTGTCAAACAGTGGGTGGGCTGCAACATGATACATAAGCATCCTCATTCACCGGCACACCCACCACACACTCATCACATACACCACACAATGACCAGTGAACCACATTTACCTTTACATCTAAAAAAAACAAGCACTGGCGTTGCCAATAGGTCTCTCAGTAGGAAAGTTGGAGCTATTGGTTTTGTAAATGACATTTTATATATATATCGTTATTGGCATTGTCAATAACAATATATAAATATAAAATGTCATTTACAAAACCAATAGCTCCAACTTTCCAAATGCGAAACCTATTGGCAACACCAGTGCTTGTTTTGAAGATGTAGTCCCCAAATTTGAGACTCCATGACAGAGAGCGGCTGTGAAGGACAGAGAGGCGACAGGCAGAGACCACACATGGAGGACATCAAAGGAAGGGTGGGAGGGGAAAAAACGCATTAGCGAGCGAGAAAAGCCATAAACACCAGGGGGGCGGGGAAGCAGATTGCCTTCAAGCCTTTGAAGACAAATGATGGTGGTGCCTCTGATGTAATCACCAACACCCTTAAAGTACAAAACCACAGAGAAAAGATAGAGGGAGAGGGGTAGGGAGGGGGGGGAGCGTTCATGAAGGCCATACATGTAATAAATAATCACAGATGTTTTAGTTTAACCAGCCTATGATGTCTGAAGGGACGTCCTGAACTAGATTCTGGCATGTAACTACGAAAGGATAAACATTGAACACATTATGTGGATTCAATCTTTGCCAACAATCGATATCAAAATAAACCAAACCATGAAGTGATGCGAACCATTGCAAAATTGTATTACATTAATCATCCCTATGTTTTAATTACAGCTGAACTCCGCATGCGCCACGAGACACGCTGTGTCTGATTTGCAATCATGATAAAGAACGAATGAGTTTGAAATCCGCTTCATACCTTTACTATTAAAAGTATTGCATTAGTGACGTTCAATTACAAGTCATGCAGTTGTATTACCTTGTAGCTTTGCATATGACATCATTCTCGAAAGGAAAATAATCCGCACAACAAACATGCTGTTGTTACACTACATGGTTTTCTTGTTGGTGTCCATACAGGTCCATGCGTGGATCGTTTGCAGGCATGGTGCAACAGACGGGGGCGAGGGAGGGGAGACGAGGGTGCTCTGCAGGGGTGATGGGACCTGGTGTAGAGAAGGCGAGCAGATGACCGTGGGGGCGGAGGGAAGAGAGGGCAGTGGAGACTGGGGTGGCGACAGGGAGATGCATGCACGTGCATTGGGTGATAAGTTGCTTTTAAAAATAATATACACGCAAGTGTTTATTGTCTAACGTTTTTATGTACATTAACACACAGTCAAACAAGTGCTGCCAGACACCGAGTCACACGCTGCGTGCGAGTTTCGGGCAGCTGGGTTTTTTTGTGGAGAGCTTCCGGTTAAACAAACAGTGCCGCTTTTGAGCAATTCTAAAGCATCGGATTCATCTGGCACACACAGCTGTTTGTTTTCCGTCTCCTCTCTCCCTTTTCCTGTCCCGTCCCCGTTTGTGTTTTTTAAGCGGACCGCGGCACCGTGTGGAAGTCAGGCATGTTTGAATGGATGGTCGAAGGAGCACTGACAACAATTGAGAGGAAGAACCTTATATTGTAAAAGCATCAGCACTGAGAGGTCCAGCCCTTTGCTTTAAAAAAAACAGAAGCAGCACCTGACGTTTTACCCATGCTTCTCTCGCGAAACATGTGAAAGAAAATATTTTTAGCACGTCAGTGGGAAGTTTGTGGTATTTAATTCACAGCTCTTCATGTTGGCTTCTAAGCACTCGACGGTGTGGAGATATCGAGAGTTATGGCACAGCCTTCATTCCGCTCGGACTATATCAACTCTATAATTCGGCCATGACCTTCGACTTGTTTATCATCGGGCTATGCGCTCAGAAGTGGCAGATAACAACATAGCGCTCTACAAAGCACCCATAGTAAAGAGACATCAATATAAACTTGCCTCTGGTTTATTACACCTCTGTAGTTGTATCGTGCTGGAGGACGCTGGGATCAAAACTGTTTTTAGTTTGATTGGATTGAACAGAGGAGAATGTGCTGCACACGTTGCGTCGTAATTAAAACCCACATCAAACTATATTTGAATCAGCAGGTTTAAGAAAGCTGATTTTTATGTTAAACAGTCCTGAGAAGAATAGCAAGCACTCTTTTCTCACATCCTCCCACAGTAACATTAATTGATGCATTGTAGGGATTGCTTGTTATGGGGATTTTTTCCCACGTGAGAAGCACATTTCCTCATAGTCTCGTGCTGTTGCCGTTTTCCTCTACTCATCAGACTCGCAACGAGCTACGTTTATTTGCTCCGTAAGGTGCAGTCTCACGGCCACCAGAAGATGTCGCTGTGGTCATGGCACGGAGGAGACGAGTGCAGGGAAATGAAACCCGCAAGATGTAAACCACAAGAGACCCTGTTGTTTGGGATGGTCACGAGCTGAGTGCAGGGAAATGAAACCCACAAGATGTAAACCACAAGAGACCCTGTTGTTTGGGATGGTCACGAGCTGAGTGCAGGGAAATGAAACCCGCAAGATGTAAACCACAAGAGACCCTGTTGTTTGGGATGGTCACGAGCTGAGTGCAGGGAAATGAAACCCGCAAGATCTAAACCACAAGAGACCCTGTTGTTTGGGATGGTCACGAGCTGAGTGCAGGGAAATGAAACCCGCAAGATGTAAACCACAAGAGACCCTGTTGTTTGGGATGGTCACGAGCTGTGGTTGGACTTGAACATGCAGTAAGCAAGAGCATGTTAGAGAGCATATTGCTTATAATGCAAATACCGCTTTTAATAATGCAAACCGTTACTCGGTGAACCTCATGTAGGATTACCACCTTCTTAGAACAAAATGTGTTTACCTTTTGATGTCAAGTAACGCATAATAAGAACTGTTATGTAGAAAAAAATCGAACAAAGAACAAGAGCGGCAGGGAAACTGAAAGTACGGCCGTCCACCGGCCAGCCATGAATAATTAGGGGAGGAGAAGCCGCAGAGCACACGCTGGGAGAAGCCCTTTGATGTGGTGGCGGCCGTGAACAAAATGCAATTAGGAGGGAGGGAGGGAGGCTGATGCGCGTGCTTGTTTGGTCACGTGATTCACGTGAACTCGAAGAAAACCGCACAAAAAAACCCGTGGTTTCACGAGTATTTTGAGCACTTGAATTCTCGCCATTTCCCATTCCTTCGGAATGGAAAAGGCGAGACCTAAAAAACACAGCTCACACATCAAATGCAATTCTTATGACCTCACAACACTTTAGCAACAAATACTAGAACAAAGAGCACATACTGTGTCAATAGGTGAGCCATTTGTAATGTTAATGGTGAGACAATCAATCACTTTACTGGTGAGTTAATGCATATGACTTCTGAAGTCAAATAGTACATCATGGGCGCAGCCCTGAGCACTGCATTTGGATTGTGAGTTATGGATGCATGGCAGGTGCGCAAACAACGTTTTAAAGAGCTAAGAACAACCGGGACATTTCAGGGAAATTTCAGTTTTATATCGTAAACCTAACCGCATTTTAATAGTGTTTTTTAAAACAGAAAAATATTGCTAAATGTAAATTATGCTTATCGTTACTTAAGTGAAATTAAGGTTTGGTGATAAAATCCTCAGATATTACATTAGCAAGCACACAGTTGCATTACCATTATGGTTACAATGCAGAATAGTGAAACCACTGAAATGTCACAGTTATGGGAAACCATAACTTGTGCTCCCACCATGCTCTGCCCATGTCCTTGTACGTGACATCACAGATGCCATATCAAATGACTTGCTGACATCACAGATGATATCGATAGCACTATATGAACAAGGGTTATGTGTGGCAAGAAGTGTGTGAACGCCTCTGTAAGGACATACCTGACTGAGCATGGCCCTTGCCTGTGCACACTGGGGGTTGAGCGAATGGGCTGGCTTTGGCTAGGACCAGCACCCAGTCCCCACAGGCCCATGACCCACTTTGCAGTGCCTTGGTCCATGTGTAGCAGGAGTCATACATAGGGCCTGGCCAAAATGCAGCCACTGTGTAGACATAACCACCTACTGAACACAGCCTTTGTTCCATGTGCAGCAGTAGCTGAGTCAGGGCCGGACTGGGAACCAAAACCGGCACTGGCAAAGTGCTCGGCCTGCCCCATCGGGGGGTTGGGGGTGCGGCCTAGCTCTTTGCCACGGAGGGTTCCAGGCAATTTCATTACAGCGGCCGATATTGCAGCTATGCTGCAAAAATGCCCCTGTAACAAAATTGCCCTCATGGGCCCAAAACCGTCCCCCAACCATGGCGGCCCACTGGGGAAATGCTCGGTGCTCCCTGCGGCCAGTCCGGCCCTGAGCTGAGTGCATGAGTCCTCTAACAGCCATCCTTTGGCCATAACCAACTATGCATGGCCTTTGATCCTGCACCAGAGCCGGGGACGGCTCCTCCATTTGAGTGAGGAGCATCGCCCCACAAACCCCAGAGATAAAAAACAAAATGGTAATAAAGTTTATTTATTACCGTTTTATTTTTCAGCAACCCATTCCGAACTAAGTGTCAGGACGAAGCGGGGCAAGTGCTGCCGAGTGGCAGCAGGAAGGTGTGCACTTTAAAATGCGCATGTCTCTTTGGCCGGCAGTCTTGGGACGGCCAGCCAGACATACGCATTTTAAAGTTCTCTAACCCAGCTGTTTTAGAAAGCTGGGTTAGAGAAAGCACAGGCATCCAGTGCTCTCAGGAGCGCTGAGAGAGCCCGCTCTATCCAATCCTGGTGCTGGGTAGTGCATTTCCTGCATCGGTTGCTTCCTGGAAGACACCCGAGAGAGGAGGATGTCGTGCAGCAGCGGTAGATGGATAATCTTTTTTTGTGTGTGCCCCCTCCTATCCCTCGCCCTCGGTAAAAGCCAGCCGTCATTGACTAGAACACAGATTTTCAGTCAGGCCCTGCACCCACCAGCCTGTCCTTGGATTTCAGTCCAATCCTGTGGGTCATGCACAGTGTAGGCTGAGAACAAGGTCTGCACAATACTCAGTGTGAACATAACTCAGTGCACATGGTCTTCAACAGTGTGAATAGATCTCACTTTCTTTCCAGCTAACCAACTAAGGGCCCGATGTAGGTCGGTCGGTAACGGCCGAAAATCGGTATTTTCGGCCGTTACCGACCGGTATTTGAGCTTTGGTATGTAGGGACACATATTTTACAGAATCGGTAAATTTACCGATCGGTAAATTTACCGATTCTGTAAAATACCGATTCGGTAGTTATACCTATTCGATATTTTTGATATGTAGGTGGGACTCTTCTGAGTCCCACAACCCTTACCGAATCTGTATTTTACCATCAAATATATTTGATGGTAAAATACCGATTCAGGTGTGCATGCACATGTGTGCATGCACACCTGTGCCATATGACAGGCAGACCTGCCCTTAGGGCAGGTATGCCTGCCACATGGCCCCCGAACCTTTTTTGGGGGTGCTAGAGGGTGTCAAAGTGACACCCCCTGCACCCTTGGCAATATCTGTATTTACCGAATCGGTAAATACCGACCGGTAATGCCCCATTCATTCCTATGGGCTGCAAAGCCCATAGGAATGAATGGAGCATTACCGGTCGGTATTTACCGAATCGGTAAATACAGATATTTTCCGATTCGGTAAATGGAACATCTGGATGTTCCTACATACCCCCCCTTCTTATTTACCGATTTTTAATTACCGAATCGGTATGATTCGGTAATTAAAAATCGGTAAATGATTCCTACCTACATCTGGCCCCAAATTGTGAATCCACAGAAGAGACCATGGGCCAGATGTAGGTCACCAAATACCGGCCGGTAACGGCCGATTTCGGCCGTTACCGACCGGTATTTGGTGATTGAGATGTAGGGGGCCTATATTTTACAAAATCCGTAAATTTACCGATTCTGTAAATTTACCGATTCGGTAAAATACCGATTCGGTAAATTTACCGAAACAGTAAATCTATATGTAGGTAGCACTGGAAACAGTGCCACAGTCCCCTAAGAATTCGTTATTTACCATGTAATACTATTGCATGGTAAATAACGAATTCCTGTATACTTGCACATCTGTGCATGTACACCTGTGCCATGTGACACACATACATGCTCTGAGGGCATGTATGTGTGTCACATGGCACACAAGCCTGAATCAGGGGTGCAACAGGGTGTCAAAGTGACACCCTGTCCCCCTTGTCAATTCGGTAATTGCCATAGGTTCCTATGGGCCTCAAGGCCCATAGGAATCAATGGCAATTACCGAATCGGTAAATACCGATTCGGTAATTACCGAATATTCCCGATTCGGTAAATGATTCGGTAAAAATACCTACATCCCGATTGCCAGTTCTTAAATACCGAATCGGTATGATTCGGCATTTAAGAATCGGTAATCTGGGATTACGTACTTTCTTAAACCATGCAGAGCTGGGGCTGGGCAGAAGGGGTGGTCTTTGGAAGCACCTCTGCCTAGGCCCCAGTCCTCCCACATGTTGGCCACAGCTGGTTTCATATATGATTCCGAGCTTCTTATTGTTTGGACATGTCTGGAGGTTTAACAAATCTTGTTTATTTAACAGGCAAGCGTGCATCCAGAGTCAGGCTGCCTTCTAGTCAGAACACACCCAGTTTGGGTGCCTGTTAGTATCATTGCAAGGTTTCCTTTCCAGGCTGCTTGAATGTGTGAGGATGGAAAGACATTATTGGCACAGAGTGTATTTTGAACTGATTTTTCAGGATTTGTATTGAGGCTCGTATGGAACACAGCTAAATAAGCTCATACAATTAGCAAAACTTGCTTCAACGGTAAGAGAAACATATCGAGGTCAGCTTCCAGGACTCTAACCACCTCACAACGAGTAGAATCAAATACATTGTTATAATAATTAATAATAACCACATTGCATTGCAGTCAACTGCACAAATTGATAATAAGGAGAGGACCTGACATATCTTATCTTATCATCATCATCATCAACAACATCTTTATTTCGGCTTCATTTGCCATAAAAGAAAACATAGTAGTAACAGGTAGTATTCTTATGTTTATTGTACTTGTCCTAACCTATTTTCAACATAATTTTTCTTGTTCTGATTTTGAGAACACACAGGCATATTTACAACGCCCCTGCGATACATTAACGCAGCCGGAGTGTCACTTTTATTGCGCTCCTGAGGCGCAGTATGCCTGCCCATATTTACAAGGCCACATAAAACCACCCTGCATGCCTTTTCATAGTCTTGTGAATATGGCCCCCTTTCACGCATTACTCTGTGTGCAAGGGGCATTCCATGGCTGTTCCTACGCAACACCCATGGTATCCCTACAATACAGGCACCCTTGCACCATGGATGCCTGCATTGGCGCTAGGCTGTCAATTGTGCACCAGCACAGAGGAAAACACAGGGATGCGTCATACTGCTGTAAGTAGGATGCATCTCTGCACATTCCTAATGACGCAGCTCCGCGCAGCAAGATGGCTGGCGGCGTCAAACCATTTTCTAATTAATATGCCCCCTAGTTTACCTTTTATTTTGGCTTGTGTTACACCTGCATGAATAGTGAATCTTAGGTTAAAAAGTTTTCATAAACCCTAATTGGTTATTCTGTAGAATGCTGACTGCTTCTACTTAGTTTTTAGATCTTGCCTACAGACAACATTACTTGTGTGGAGAAAGCCGTTGCTATCATAGAACATGCACATACACGCACAACATATACATTTGCGTACAGATACAGGTTTTTAGACAGCTTCTTAACTACTGTGGTTCAGCTGGTGTGATTAGACCTCTGCATATGTATTGATTCACAGAATTATGACAGGCAGTGTGACTAATTCTTTTATGTATCATGTAAGCAGTTCTTTGCATGACTTATCTGTAGATTGAAGGCAGTCATTCGTAGCTGCTGCCAACATACAGTGGCGGGGTGGCGGAGAGGGAGGTATTGATAAGAAATAAAAAAAAAAGACTTACTTGATGCTGCTGATCGCCTCCCGCCTCGGTGCTTACAACACGGTTGTTACAACGACCGCATTGTTACCACGCAAAGCCATTACTATGCAAGTCATTACATCGACTTGCAGTAGATAGCGCTGACATTAGAAATACATAATTTACTATTCCAACTCCAGCCTATGCAACAGTAGGGAAGGTGTTTGAACAGTAAACTATACTATTTCTAATGTTAGCGTGCCATCTACTGCAAGTCGATGTAATGACTTGCGTGGTAATGGCATTGCGTGCTACCAACGCGGTCATTGTAATGATCGCATTGTAATGACATCGCGGTGTAATCACCGTGATGTAAATGTCATTTCCCTCTAACCTACTGCTCCAGGCAGTCCCTGGGACACTATCACAACCTCCCTATTCAATCCAGATGCTGCTCTCCTGCTACTACCAAGCATGAGCACATCACTGTGATTGGCTTGAGCGGGCTGGGTTGATACTCTTTCAGGGAGTCTGTGCTGTTTCTCCAACAGGCTATGGAACACAGCTGGGTTGGAAAAACCTATGTGCGCATTCCAGTTTGTCCCTCCTAAGACGGCCAGCCAAACCGACAGGTGCACTTAGAGTCACTTATAAAATAAAATGCTAATAAAATTGTTTTACTATACAGTTTCTGAAGGCAGTGTTTAATATGTAAAAACATAAGTGCCAGGGCCCTCGTCAGGAGGCCACTGCAGCTTGCACCACCCATTGCCCCTACCAGCGCTGCCAATAGTCCTAAGAACCATCAAATTCCTACAAGTGTAACAATTCAATTTCTTTCAGGCCCTCCAACATTATAACAATGGCTTGGACAGCGCAAATTGGTATTTACTTTTTTTTTTTTTTTAAACAAATGTTATTCAACGATTGCATACATTTCGCACAGCTCTGTACCCCAGAGATATCTGCAGGTCGAATATGCCACAACAATTGGATTGCAATCCAGTTTTCTTACAGGAAACAAGCCAGTACAAGCAAAACAGAATTAGCCCCCCTCGTCCCCTCCTCCCCTGAAACTCCCCCCTCCCGGATCCCTCCCATCCCCATCGCATGGTCACCATTACCCTTCTCCAGTTCCTTATACACACTACCAACAGAATGCATGCACCTGCTATCATAACCCCTTCATACCTCCACCGGAAGGTCCTGTTCCACCCGAGGTTCGAGCCACAGGCCCCTACATTCAGCCCAGTGCTTCCAAATTTTAAAATGTTTTCATGGACATCCCCGGGCAACAAAGATCGGCTATTCCATACCCATACAGAAGTCAACCCCTCTCTTCCATGCCACCACCGGGGCGTGTATCCTTTCATGCTCTGGCCACATCCCTTTTGGCCAATGTGAGACCCAGCAGTAGCAGATGTCTCTTATAGATGTTACCCCCCACCCCGTCTATGACATGCAGTAGACCTAGCTGCGGCGTGCGGGGGAGCTCCCACCCCAGGACCTCAGACAGGCAATCCCACACCCCCCTCCGGAACCTATCCCATGAGCTGCAGCTCCACACCGTGTGCATAAATGTCCCAATTTCCTGACCACATCGAAGACAATCTGGAGAGGCAATCAATCCCGCCCGCCACAAAAGATGTCTAGTAAAATACACCCTATGGAGGTATTTAAATTGAATGAGCCTCAGGCGTATTGCTATGGTAGCACCCCTGGGGGCCGCCAACGCCTCCCTCCAATCCTCCTCTTCTAGTTCACCAACATCCCTTTCCCAGGACTCTCGTAACTTCTGCAGCGAGGGAGAGCTATGTGTACCAGGGACTGGTATATGCGCGATATCTTTTTGTCCCCAGGTCCCCCATGAACACCTTTGCTTCCAGAGGGCTAAAGTCGGGAAGAGATTCCAACCCTTCCAGATATGGGGTGAGGGCGTGGCGGAATTGGAGGTATCGAAAAAATTGGGACCGGGGCATACCATACTCCTGACTCAGATCCTGAAAAGACTTAAGTGTTACTCCTGTCAGTACATCCCCCAGTGTTGATATCCCAATGTTATCCCATCCCCCAAAGCCCCGCAGAGTCACTAGTTCGGGCAGACGTCCATTACCCCAGAGGGGGGTTTGACCTGTCAATGTGTTCCACCATCTCATACGCCGTAGAGCCTGTCTCCAAATCCGGAATACTATCTTTGTGACGGGTGGTAGTGTCTTCTGCACCTGCGCAGCATATAGTATCATGTGTAGCGTGTGTGATCCCACCAGGGAGCACTCCAGGGCATATGCCGGGTCCCCCCTGTCGCCATACCACCACTCATTTAAAACAAGGAGATGAGAAGCCTGGTAATAGGAGAGGATATCCGAGGTCGCCAATCCACCACAGTAAGTTGAGACAGGAAGCAGGTGCGCAGTGCCACCCGCACCGTACCCCCCACCCAAAGGAACTGCCCCGAGACCGAGTCCACCTGTCGGAACCAGTGGGGTGGAATAGGATAGGGATGATTTTGCAATTGGTAGAGCAGCCTGGGAAGGGCTACCATCTTAAAGATGGCCGACCTACCATAGATCGTCAGCGGCATGCGGGCCCATGTCTTGATATCTGCCCTAACCCGCTCCCATACCGGCGCCACCTTCCGCTCCCACGAAACCGTGGGGGGCTCTGTTAAAAACACCCCCAGATACTTAAGATCCCCTACTGCCACCTGAAGAGCCGACGCCCAGACCCCAACCCTCAGGCACTCCTCTAGCACCCACAGGGTTGACTTGCGGGGGTTCATGTACAGACCCGAGGTCTCGCCAAAGATCTGCATGATTCGCATGCGACGTGGCCCCGACCTGTTGATGTCAGTAAGAAAGAAAAGGACATCGTCCGCATACAGCGCAATTCTATCGGACGGTCCCCGCTCCCATTCAAACCCCCGCAGCTGTGCATCTATGCGTACCCATGCAGCCAGCGGCTCCATGGCTAGAGCAAATAGATATGGCGAGAGGGGACAGCCCTGTCTGGTGCCCCGCCTGATAGAAAATCTGGGTGATATGGCCCCTGCAACCCGAACCGAGGCTGTCAAATCTGTGTATAGGAGTCGAATATATGACAAGAAGTGGGGACCGAGGTTGAGTCGAGGCAGAAGCGCAAACAAGTAGACTCAGCTCAGCGAGTCAAACGCCCTGTCCATATCGGCCAAGAGAAAGGCCGCCGGCGCACCCACTTTCTGAGCCGCCGCAATAGCCACATGCGCCCTCCGAATATTGTGTCTGGTCGCTCTCTGGGGCATAAAGCCAGCCTGGTCTGGGTGGATAAGTTCTGCTATATGGGGTAGTAGCCGGTTGGCCAGAGCCTTGGCCAAAATCTTGGCCTCAACATTGAGTAAGGAGATTGGGCGGTATGATGCGTGTTGCTCCGGGGGCCGGCCTGGCTTATGAAACACCACTACTTCTGCGTGCCTCCAATCTGGAGGGAGGCTGCCCTGCTCTCTAGCTTCCTTGACAACCGCTCTATAATGAGCACCAAGCTGCAGATGGTATTTCTTATAGAATTCGCTGGGAAACCCATTGGGCCCATGGGCCTTTCCCGTGGAGAGGTGTGGCTCACTGGTTAGAGGTGGCAGACCTGTAAGCAGAGAACGGCCCGGGACCAGGGTTCAATTCCCGACGCGGCAGGGTCTTGGACCAGGGTCAACGGACTGGATAATTCTCGCCTCCGTGCCTTCTCTAACCAGGGAACACACTCGGTAACTCTGGGCATTAAGCTTGCCTCATCTCTACAACGGCCCCCCACAGATGCAGGGGATGCCTGGTTTCACCCTGGAGATACCCAGAAAGGGACCATCTCACAGGGAAAACCAGGACGGGTTCCCCAGCGGTCTACAGCGCCAGGACACTGGGGTAGAGTAACAGTGCGCTTTACAAGTATCCCACATCTACATTTACATTTACATTAAGTTCACCCTGGGCCGTGCCCAGCTCCTTCGCCGTCCGGGGGAGCTTCAGGCGCTCCCGCACCTTGTCTGAGACCGTGCGTGGCGGTAGATCTGCCAGGAATTTGTCTACCACATCTGCGGGAAGGCACTCACTCGGGGCATATAGATCTGCGTAGTACGCGGCAAAGCCTTCCGTCAACACTGCAGGGTCTGTGACTGGGGATCCCACGCCGTCCAGAATCCCTGGTAATGTCTGTGCCTGGAACGTGCCCTGACACAGCCGGTGTAGCATCGTTCCCGACTTGTCCCCCCACTGGTAGACCCTACTACGCGTCGCAAGCCATATCTATTTCGCCTCGTCCATCAACATAGAGGCATAGGACTGTTGCGCTAGAAGGAGCTGCCCTACCGCTTGAACCCCGCCGTCTACACTTCCCTGATGCTCCAGTGCCTCAATCTCAGCCTCGGCCTGTATCAAATCCTCCCTGCGCTTCCTCTGAGCCGCTGCGCACCAGGCTATATCCACTCCCCGCAGTGTCGGTTTCATGGCCTCCCATACCGTTCCGGCACCCGCCACTGACCCCACATTCTCAACCAAAAAATGAGCAATGGCCTCGCTCATATGCTTCCGATAGTTCCGCTGCTGTAGGTGCCAAACGAAGAGGCGCCATCTGAATGGCTGCCGCCCCCTATCCAAACATACATCCACTGTAGTGGGGGAGTGGTCCGAAAGCCAACGTGGCAATATGTCTGCTGACACCACTCTGTTGATTACTGCCCTGGAAACAAATATATAATCCAGCCTGAAAAAAGATTTATGTACAGCTGAAAGGAACGAATATCCCCGCATGTTACCGTGTAGGTGTCGCCATGTATCAATCCAGTTCAAACCTCTTGCCATATCTTTCAGTTTGGTGGAATGACCCACTACCTGTCCACCCCAGGTCGATACCTATCATGGGTACTGTCCATAATATCATTCCAGTCTCCCCCAATAATTGCTAAAGCGTCGGGGATATCCACCCACACCGCAAATAGCTTTTCGACCAGGGACCACTGCAGCGGAGGCGGGGCATAGACACTCCCAAGGACCAAAGGCTCCTCACCTACCATACCCTTAATAATGACATAACGGCCCTGTGTATCAATCCAATGAGTTGAGTGAACGTAGGGGATTCTTCGGTGCACTAAGATGGCCACCCCCCTAGATCCCTTAGTGAAGCCTGCATGGAATACCTGATTATAGCCATAGCGTTGTAGACACAGTGTTTTCGTACCCTGTAGGTGGGTTTCCTGCAACATCAATATATCCGCACCAATCCTCTTCGCCTGCCGCAATACCGCTCCCCTCTTGACCTTATCCAGGACTCCCTGCACATTCCAGCTAAGGACTCAAAGAGAGCCCCTGGGCCCACCCGCCCCAGCCTCAGAGCCTGCCATCAGGGAACGTCTGGAGCGAGCCCCCAGGTGCTGGGCCATTCAGGTTTATACTCACCAACTATCGAGACCCCCATGGGACCATGCAACTCACACCCCACCCCAACTAAACCCCCCCAACACACACAACCCCCCCTTCCCCCTGCCCCCCACCCCATACCTCAAGAACCTTGAAGTACCTGTCACGGTATAGCGAACTCTCGGACCCCAACTTGGAGCCTGAGGCCGTCTACGCCAATGGATCCCCATCTAACAACCCCCAGACCCCCAAACCCCCTTCAACCAACCCGCAACTAGGGGGATAGTCCGTCCATATCGCCCCTCCCCTCACCCCTCCGCAACCCATCATTCACAAGGCCATATGCATGGCCACGCATCCAGTATCATTTGCCTGCAAATCAGTAAAAGTTATGTTCAATTATATTGCATCTTAAGCCCTTGGGTTTTGTCCATCCAGAACATCAATGAACCTCCGCTTGGCTTCCCGAGGCCCCCTTTCCCCTCTCCGAGACACTGCCAGACGTAGAGCGCTGTCTAGATCTGGACCTCCAGCTGCCCTTCTGCCGTGTCGCCCGAGAGGCCTGTGACTGCTTCTCACTCTGGGATGAGTCTGACTCCAGCCCCGGCGGTGTATGTGCTCTCACCGCCACCCTCTCATCCGTCCATTTGAACACCTCCTCGGGGGTATCAAAGAAGTGGGTGGGGGACTGAAACACGACCCGCAAGCGGGCCGGGTAGAGCAGGGCATAGGGGAGTTTGAGGTCTCTCAGGCGAGCCTTAGCCGCTGTGAACAATTGTCGCTGCTGTTGCACCATGCGCGTGCAATCTGGGAAGATCAGGATACGGTGGTTCTCATAAAGCGGCGGTTCCTTTGCCCTGGCTAGTCGCAGAATAGTGTCCCGATCATGATAGTTCAGCAGCTTGGCTATCCCCGGCCGTGGACGAGCCCCAACCGGCGGTTTTTGCATGAGAGCCCTGTGTGCCCGCTCAATCACGAAACATCTGGAGAGGGAGTCGTGGGGGAGCCAGCCCTCCAGCCACTGTGTCAAGAAGCCCTCCATGTTGCCTTTCTCGCATCCCTCTGGAAGCCCAACAAAGCGTAGGTTATTCCGCCTGGCCCGTCCTTCCGCGTCTTCAGCCCGGAGTGCCAACCCCTTCTGAATGTTCTCCATACTAGCCACATTACGCTTCAGGGCTGCGACGTCATCCTCTACCCCCGAGATGCGTGTTTCAGCCTCAGTTATGTGGGATACAGCATTTCACAGGTCTTGACGCAATAGTGTGACATCCGACTCCACAGCCCCTATCTTCGCATTCAACATATCCCGGCACTGTGTAATGGCAGCCATCAGGGGCGCGTTATCCGGCCCAGCGTCTTGGTGGCCGCCCGCCGCCCCTGCGCTACCACTTGGTCCTGTGAACTTGTCGATGGGACCCTGCTTGGGAGGCCCGCCACCGCTACCACCTCGTGTCATGGCTACCAATCGCTGGAGTGTGCCCCCCGGGAGGTCGGTCGTCATGTCCACCAGCCAGTCTACTCCAGCACTACTGGGGCCGCGTGCATGTGTCCAGCAGCTCTCCGCCAACTAGCAGGCACCTTTGGATCTGTACCCACTCTCTAGGCCCGTGTCCCAATTCTCCTCCACTAGGCCTACTGCTGAGGGGCCATCAATTTCTTCCCTGGGCCGTAGGACACAGACCAGTCTTCCGTACTGCCCTCGCGACCGCCGCAGCCCGAACTGGCCGCCGATCAGTAGTGTGACTGGCCCCCTTCTTTCCTTTACATCAGCCTTGGGTCAGGTCCGCGTTCCTCCCGGGGGAGGCGCTCGCCTTATGCTTCGGCTCCGGAGCGCAGCACAGAGACCAGGTCCCAGTTAGTCAGTCGGGGGGCACCCCTAGGTCCCAGTACACAGCCAGGGCAGGTCCAGCGTCAGACAGCCCTGCTCCTATCCAGATCCCCTCAGTTACAAGCTCCTGGGCCGAGGTGTGCACTACACGCATCTCCACCGCGGCCCGATCCGGCCGCCGCACCACGGGCTACCGCCCCCCCCAGCCTCTTGTGCCAGTGAAGCCCCAGGAGACAGCCCCCGTGATGCATCGCTCACCCCCTTACTGTTGTCCTTCTGGGGGCCGATGTGTTCCCCGAGCGCTGCCTTGGTGTCAATATTCGGGGTCCGCTTCCGGGGGTACTCCAAACTCCAAACTCTGCCGCCCGAGATGGGCCTCTCTGCACTGCTGCTGAAGGCTGGCAAGGATCAGGCCACCTCCCCTCTGGGCCCCCGGTACCTGGAACCCCGGGGGGGGCAGGCCCGCACTGCCGGACACCACTGAAGGTTCCACAGGTCACCACAGGGCCCGCCCAGTCCGGGGCTCGCCCCGTGCGCTGATCTTCCTCAGCGCTGCCGCCGTTCCAAGCCCCGGGGCCCACGAAAATCGAGAACCCCGGATCCACAGCGTTACACAGGCCCCAAACTGCACTGCCGCGATCTCCCCCCCCCCCCCGGCGCACCAAATTGTCCAAAGTTTCCCCAGGTGCTCGCCGCTAGGGTCCGATGCAGGATTCTCCCCACTAGGTTGCACTAGAGCGAGGGGAGGCAGGATAAAGTGAAGGAATTAATGTCGGGAGCTTAGTTAAGCTGAGTCTGCCATGATGGCTCTCTTGGCCACGCCCCCCAAATTGGTAGTTTTTAATGGATATCGAATTAATGAACAGCTGCTGTTGTGCTCATCTCTAAATTAGACACACAGCACCACCATGTGAAAGCCTGTCTTAAGTGCTGATGTGGACAATTAGGTGCTAGTGCAGAGCACCAGAAACCACTGGTTCAAGTTATCTCTGATTGAAAGGCACAAGGTAGGTTAGGCACTGGACAATATGCAATGTTTGCTGATAAGCAAGCAACAAAGCTAGAATCTGGCCAGTCAGCATAAATGTATACATGTTTGTATGCCTCTTCTTCAGTAAATGTATCACGGAAAGGATAGTTTCCTTGATTTGTTCAACATGCAATTTTAGCTTCCAGGCACTTTGCCTACTACGTAAGACATTCAGATTGATCCCCACCGAATCCAGAAAGACGGTCACCTACACTCTCATCAGCAGCAGACTCAACTACCGCAACACACTCTACCCGGCCGTCACCAAGAAACTCATCAGAAAACTATAGAACATTCAAAATCCAGCAGCTAGACTGGTCCTCAGCCTCCCCCATTGCAGTCACATCACCAACACCTTGGAGAACTCAACAAAAGAATCAATTTCAAGTTCCTCTCACACACACACATATAAAGCCCTCCACAACGCAGGACCAGCATATCTGAACCACCGCCTCTCATTCCACATACCCACAAGACACCTCCGCTCCACCCAACTGGCCCTGGCCACTGTGTCATGGATCCACAAGACTAGAACTGGAGGAAGATCCTTCTTCTACCTCGCCGCCAAGTCCTCTCCACCTCAGCCAATACCCGCCGCTAACCCAATTCAGGAAGGCTCTCAAGACCTGACTCTTCCACTGCACCCCTGTGCCCAGATGGATCAGCAACCCCTCCCCCGCCCCCCAGCAACAACATTACTGGTTTGCAATGTTTTAACTGGGTAAACATTCTGTCACAGTCTAAGATCCCGTAGCTCAGCTGTGAAAGTATTCTATTTCAAGAATTTGTGTTTCATAATGCTCATTTGTACCAGATCTTGTAGCATAATGAGACAGTTTCAGTTTGTGCTGCTGCTATTAAAGTTCGGAACCAATGTTTTAAATGTTTACAAATAAAAAGAAGCAAAAAAATGATATTGGATATTATGCCAGTTTTGGAAGACCTGTTCAGGGTTTAGAGTAGCGGCTCTACACATATATTATTGAGCATGAATTCATGCAAATTTTGCAGTGTGGTGGATTTTTTATGAAGTTACTTACTCCCATACTTTGTGTTACTCTGCAACATGGCTCGTGTTTAGATTATAGATGGGACCGATGTTAATCCTCGAATAAGGACTAGCAGAAGCACTTCTGAGCTTGTGTTTAGTAAGAAACCCATTGCTACCTGTAAGAAATTGGGGGTTTGATAGAGGGGGGCGAGAAACCTTCTCAAGAAGAAACCACAATTCCTTTCAGGGTGAACCACAAAAGTCACTAATTTATCTGCTTGGTACAAAAGAAGTCAGGGTTAATTTGGAGGCAATGTGTTAAGAATGTATGCAGCATTCAAACAGTAATGAAGTGAAGACACAACACATGAAAACTTCCATACAAATTTAGAAAAATAGAAAATATGTTAATAAATAATTTGATACAAGAATGACAAAAATCCAAAGGAATTATGAATTTGTAAATTTTTGAGTAAAAAGTAGTGCCTAAAAGATCAAAGTGCCCACCATGGACATCTTCTAGTCCATGATGAAGTGTGGTTCGGATACACAAGGTAGATTGGACCTGGTCTCCAATTCCCTTCAGACTTAGAAGAATTTTGGAAAAATAATATCTGAGAAGGTAAAGATCAGCGGGGCAAGAGAGCCGGCGGTGTCTGAGGAAGAGGCGTCATTGTCAGGGAACCGCCAAGCAAAGTCGCAGAGAAGATTTCTATGTTGGGACATAGGGCCTTATTATGAGTACGGTGGTCCTGGGACTGCCGTACGCATTGTGGCGGTCCGACCACCGCGGCCCATCTGCCATATTATGAGTGTGGTGGTCTGACCGGTAGCAGCCCGCTACAACACCGCTGGCACCACCAGGATCCTGGATCCTGCAGTGCTGGCGGTGTTGGAAATGAGGAGGAATGAAGGCGGTGCCGATCCCGGCACCGCCATTCATATTACGACTTGCTCTTCCGCAAGCCTTTTCATGGTGGTGCTCCTGCCATAAAAAAAGAGGGTAGAAGTGCAAGGAGAGGGCCCCCAACAGGCCCCCGGGCAAATCTGCCCATGGAGGTGGGTGCAGGGGGCACAGGATGTGCCCCACACAAGTGCATGGTGGTGCGTACACTGTGTGGCATGCATGACATGGTGCATGCCACACCTTGCACGGACGAGCGTTGGGAGCTGTCATGGAGGCGGTATGCTGTATAGGCTCTCCTATGAGCCTAACATGCCTCCACCGTGAGACTGCAGCAGCACTGTCCTACCCGCCCATGATTATACTCGTGATCCGGCGGGCGGGCTCACCAAAGCCACGGTGGTCTTCCTGGGACCGCAGTGGTGGCAGTCTCAGCCGAAGACAGCCAGAGTCGTAAGGAGGCCCTTAGTTTCTTTTTTTGGAAGTTGAAAATCTCCAGCCGGACGAACCTGCCAGCTGTAGCTAATGAGGGCTCCAGGAGGCTGGATACCCTTCTGAAGAGAAGCCGCTGAACAGGAGTTACTGCTGTGGAGAAGAATGTAGCAGGAGCTACCTTGAAGTCAGGCTGACCAGCAATGCACCTTAGGTAGATGGGCGAGCAAGTAGGTCCAGTCTTTTGTCTGTTCTCAGAGGACTTTTTAACTAAAATATCTCCAGGTCCTTATTTGTTTTGTTTGCCTGTTTGAGCCCTTTTAGCACCACTTCCGCAGGTTCAGGACATGGAGGGCACCACTTGGAGGGCATTACTCACTTCCAGCAAGTCCAGCTGCAGGTTCAAGGTTAATGGAGCTTTTTTATGTTCCTGTAGCCCAGAACAGGAAGCCAGCTAACTAGCCCTTGGGGTAACTCTGATAGTCCTGGGATTAGGAAGTCAGGCCTCAAGCAGCAGGACAGTCTTCTGAGGATACAAGGCAGGTTTCAAGCAGCATAGCAGTCTTCTGGTAGCAGCAGGACAGTCAACTGAAGTACAAAGCAGGCCTCAAGCAGCTGGGCATTCCTGTTAAGTACAAGGGACTCCTTCTGGGGCCATTACAGATCCAGGAGTGAACTGAAGAGTGGGTCTGAGGGTCTTATTAGGTCTCGCATAGAGCAGCGCATGCACTGCCTCCATGAGGCATCAAGTAATTAGTATTAAGGGTGAAAATCCACCCATTGTGTTTTATTTTGTTTTGTCCCTTGCCATTGGTATAAAATCTGGCATTGCTCTTTTTATCTCGCTCATTATTGGCTGGTGGGCCGATGCGTCACTTCCGTTTTCTTCAGTTTTAGGAGGAAGCAGCATCGACCAACTACAGTTACCTTATGCTGCAGGGCAGTATCTTACAATGCAGGGACTACTTTGTTGTTGCCTGGTGCCTCCTCTCACACCCGGACAGGACCAGGGCGCACTTGGGCCTGCAGTACTTCTCTCTGGAGTCTGGAGTGTTCTTCGTTCCACGGACCGGGTCGAGCTGGCCTCAGTCTCACTCCTGCAAGCAGTGCGCCGGCCCGCCTCTGCTGTTTCCCGGGCGTTAGCGCTTCCAGCTCAGAATTGCTCCCTTTTAAGCCAACTTTGGGGCAGTTTGCGGCGCGGCGCCGAGAGGCCAAAGCAAGAGCTAGCTGCAGTTTCGGGGCTTCTGCTTTGAACCCATAGTTGGGCGTGTTGTGCAGTCTTGCACTGAGTGCCGGGGTTAGGATCCCTCCCGCTGCTCACACTGGTGCTGTTGGGAAGTTTGGGACTGAGTGCTGGGGACCGGAAGCACTCAGGTGCAACAAACCTAGTTGCAAAGCAACCGAGCATATAACAACTCCCTCCCGCTCTTCCCGTTTTCGAGGCTGAGGTACGTGCTCTTGGCACCGGGTCACACTGCCCAAAAGCCGGCCCTGGCTGTGCAAACGGCCCATGGCAGTTCTGCCACTTGTGCAGCTTCGTGATGACATAATAGAAAGTGCCTCACGTCAGTTCAGATCGTGGTTTGAATTGCCCCTCGACCTAAAATCTAACCTTGAGCATTAAAAAAATAATTATAAAATACGGTGCGTAACCGGTGTTGACTACAGGAAGCTAGGATGCTGTTGTGCTCCTCCGAAATTGGAAAATCCACTGTTATTGTGCTGTTTTTAGTGGGAAATAGTTCAATTCCGTAAGAAAAGAAATATGACTGGTAAGAAAGCTCCGGAGTGCAAGTTCAGGGTGTCACAAGTAAGACCAGTGCGGCGTGGGAAACATCCTTTACAACGCAACTTTTACCACGCAGTGCCATTACGACGCAACCATTACAACGCATGTCATTACAACGCATTGCGCTGGGGGGCGCTCTAGGATAGGGAATAGATTCAATTTACTATCCAACACCTTCCCTAGTATCCACAGGGACTGGAGTTGGAATAGTAAATTAAACTATTCACTATCCAGCACCCCAAAGCGCTATGCGTTGTAACAGCATGCGTTGTAAAAACTGCATGGTAACAGCATGCGTGGTAAAAGCATGCGTTGTAATGTCATACATCAGTGCGGCGTGGTTCTCGCTAGGAAAAGCACCGGTCGATGGCTGTGGGTATTTGTTCCATAAAGCCTGATGCCTTGAAATGTCATCCTCAGAAAGGTCGTGCAGACTTGGTGCTCCGTGCCTATCAGAATGAGAGTAAGAAATTGCTTTTATACAGCACTTAATAGTACAGTTTTTTGTCCTTGCTAAGCGCTGAACATACCATGTGTTATGCTGAAGCTCGGTGTTGCAGGGCTGTTTGACATGAAATAACACAATGCACAGGAACTGTTTCAGTGTGACAAAGCATGGCGCCAAGGGTTGCTTTTGATGACAAAACAGAGTTTCAGGACTGCACAGAAGAAACAATGTCACAGGGCTACTGGTCATCTAATTGGGCCATTAACGAAGATTGTCTGTTGGGTCACTGTAGAGTGGGAGGAAGATGCAGCACACTTCTTCAGTGCTGTAATTAAGAATGCAGAGGATTTTTATCGCCTTTCTTCACATGCAGTGTGTGCCTGAGAGTTTGCTGCCCTTATTCCATCCCACCTCCGAATAGTTTCCATCGGTTTCCATCACCCGCTATGCAGTGCACCGAGGAAAATGCATTTTGCAGTGACTGACACATTTTTCTATACTTTAAAATAGCACCCTCTAATTCACAGGGAAAGTTTAAAACCTTCCTCCAAAAATCACAGTGGCTTAATAGAAAAGCAGAAAGCTTAGCGTTTGTGATCCGAATCTGACATATGTGACAAATGGTGTGATTTTAGACGCATTAGGACATCAGTCTTGGCAGTGGAGCGGGAGCGATGTTGCACGTGGTCATGAAAAGTACAATGGATTGGGACTGTTCCAGATTGGTAAGACTGTGGCGCTTTACTAGG
Source organism: Lissotriton helveticus (assembly GCF_964261635.1). NCBI lineage: Eukaryota > Metazoa > Chordata > Amphibia > Caudata > Salamandridae > Lissotriton > Lissotriton helveticus. The sequence goes on along the minus strand of NC_136073.1, from coordinate 120,031,785 downwards.
ACACGACTCAGGAAACAGCGTTGGAATCGTCATTGAAGCATTTACAATGCAACAGATCTCGCATTTATGCAAGTTTGAGCTATTGGCATTGTAAATGACAATGCCTTTTATTTATGTTTTAGTTTTTGAAACATAAATAAAATGCATTGTCATTTACAATACTAATTTAAACATGCATAAATGCGAGACCTATTGCATTGCAAATGCTTGTTTTTATACCTAGTTGCAGTAACCGAGTTTTCCCGCCACATTTGGTTCTGAAATTTCCTTCCTCCCTGCCCAGGCTCCAGGAGGTCTAGGGTGGCAAAAGATGAGTGTGAACTTCTATGTGAGTGTGCTGAGGTAGCTCCTTTGAAATGTAAATGGGCAGGGAACATCTCTGCCCCACACTTCCTGGCAGGATGGCCCATCCTCCCAATACTTAGTCCCCTTTTCTTTCAGCTCTCTGGGAAGAATGTAGAAGGACCAACTGCCATTCTAATCACAGTCATGTGGCCCAGGACACAGGGTGCAGGCACCAAATGGCTAGGACAAGAAAATGCCAACTTACTAAAAGTGGTATTTTCAGAATTGTAACTTAAATCTGACTTTACCATTAAAGAGGATTTTAAATTACAATTTGTTTAAGACCAAACATGTTATTCCTACCTGTTTCCAGTTAAAGGTTAGCACATATTAAATGTTATAATGTAACTCAATGTTATCATGTGGTAGAAGTAGGCCTCACAATAGTAAAACACTAAATTAGTAGTTTTTTTTACTACCGGGATATGTAAAACTTAAAGTACATGTCCAATGTTTTAAATGCAAGGCACGCTGTGCTATAAACTGTTTAGTATATAACAGTAACGGGTGTGACTCTAATCAGTAAGGCTGAGTACTCTAAACCAAAACAACAACTAAGATGCCAATACTGATAAAGATTCAAAACACTTTAATGATTGGCGCAAGGATTGTCAAACAATGCAACCATAAGCTCATCAATAGCTTTTATTTCAATAATACAAATTAATCTTTTGTTTACATATATCAAAAAAGGGGACATACTAATACATACAATACACCAATATAATATATCAAAACTGTATGGAAATGTAATAACCCATCATACTTCAATCCACTTTCACACCACTTGCAATCAAACTCTCTCATTCAATCCAGCACCCTCATTCAATCACCACATTCACCACACACCACAATAGTCCTACGGGCCAATATAATTCAATTCCACAACCTGTAGAATGACCCAACCAACGACCAAACAAAGGAATAGTTAATCCCAATATAGGTAGTGCGCATTATGAAATATTCACAACAATTTACATTTTAATGAAAGTTTATATTAAATGTGCACAACAAAACCAAAACTATTTTGATGACAATTGTTTGGCCCTAAACAATAAACAAGGTCTACGCGTTTCAAACCCTCTTGATGACGGGGTTCTCATCAGGACCAGACACCACTGTGGAGAAAAAAGAAAAAAGAACAATGTTTTTGACTTATAGCCGATTTAAATTGCCTTGCACTCACACTCGTTGGACCCCTCAACCTCTGCTTACCTATTCGAATGAAACCACAAGATTGAGATTCCAAAGAACTGGTAGTGTGAAAGTGGATTGAAGTATGATGGGTTATTACATTTTCATACAGTTTTGATATATTATTTTGGTGTATTGTATGTATTCGTATGTTCCCTTTATTGATATATGTAAACAAAAGATTAATTTGTATTATTGAAATAAAAGCTATTGGTGAGCTTATGGTTGCATTGTTTGATGATCCTTGCGCCAATCATTAAAGTGTTTTGAAACTTTATCAGTATTGGTATCTTGGTTGTTGTTTTGATAAACTGTTTAGGGCCTAAATTAGGGGTGACTTATGTGCATTAAAAAGGGAAGCTTAGGCTTGGCGAAAGGTTTAATTTACAAGGTCGAATTGGCAGTTTAAAACTGCATACAGACTGCAATAGCAGTCCTGAGACATGTTTTAAAGGGCTACTTAAGTGGGTGGCATAGTAAGCACTGCAGGCCCACTAGTAGCATTACATTTAAAGGCTCTGGGTACATGTTGTACTACTTTACTAGGGACTTGCAAGTACATTAAATGGGCCAATTGGGTGTAAGCCATGTTTACCATGTTTAGAGGAGTGAGCACAATAACCTTAACACTGATTAGCAGTGGTAAAGTACACAGAGTCCTAAGGACAACGAAAACAAATTTCAGCAAGCAGGAGGAGAGAAAGCAAAAGGTTTGGCTGAAGACCACTCTAAGGGCAGTCAAGTCAAGTCAATTTTATTGTATAAAATTATTAAAAATTATTACAAAGTACATTTTGATCATCATCGTAGAGCATTAAAACACACGTGTAAATATTTACTATTAAAATCCGTTGGCAGTATGAAAAATCAATGACATATAGTTCAATTTGGGGCTGTAATTCCCTGTTCTGCTTGCTGTAGGAGAGATTGTGCTTTAATCATATATTTAACCCCCCTGCAAGCCAACATGGGAGATGATCCATCTAGCCATCGAATTACAGCTTGCCTACATGTTTGTTCAATTTGTTCAATTTGTTGAAAATGTTCTTTAAAAGCCGTCTCCTCAAATCCTTAAGCGCCGGGCAGACACAAAGTAAGTGAGTTAATGTTTCATTTAGGTATCCACATAGACGACACTGAGGGTCAATGTGACAGTTTTTCCAGGATGGTAACAAATCCTTTGAAAACTGTTGGCCTAATCGATGATTTATATACCTTTGTTTCAGGAACGTATTGAAATGACTTTCCAGGGTGAACAGCCTTTAAAACGAAACATTTACAACGCATTACCTTTACAACGCAACTTTTACAACGCAAACTATTACAACACATTGCTCTGGGGGGCGCTCTAGGATAGGGAATAGGTTAATTTACTATCCAATAACCTTCCCTAGTGTCCACGGGGACTGGAGTTGGAATAGTAAAATAAACTATTCACTATCCAGCACCCCAAAGCACTATGCGTTGTAATGGACTGCGTTGTAATACTTACGTTGTAAAGGCATGCGATGTAAATGCATGCGTTGTAATGTCATACATCCACTTTCCAGATAAGTCTGTAGCTATATCCCGGAATATGTGTTTATCACGGTCCACCCGTGACGTCGTTTTGCGGTACTTGTTTTATCTTCCAGATAGGATTCCCATTGTTTGCAATTTTGTCAAAGGTATGTCTATCTGGCCTCAAATCCCAAGTCTCTTCAATTCCTATACAGTTCAAGGATTGGGACAAGAATTCTCCCCAACTATTTGGCACGTGCTGTTTCTGCTGGGTATCGATTTCTTTCCAGCACAGGTTGTCCAGTGAGCCTTCTTCTGACATGCGTATTTTATGGCAGAGTTTCACAAAGGTTCCCATACTTTGGAACTTCTGATTCAGAAGTCCAAATTCTAGACGAATCTGCGCCGGTGCTGATGATTTTGGGAGGTTTAGGGCTGCCTTGTATATCTTTGTTTGTAAGCTGTTTAACTGCCCCGCTTCTTTGCCACACCAGGTGACCAGTGCGTAAGACAAAGTGGGTAGGGTTTGTGCTTGCATCACTTTCAGCAGGTGTGTATAATTCGGGCAGCTTAGTTTTTTTTGTAATTGCCGGTATGCATAGATCAGGGACTGTGCTTTGGCTTTTAGGTCTGTTTTGCGTTCTTTGTTCGTTTGGCCTCGCCCCAATTTCAGACCTAGGTACTTGTATGATGCTTCTTCTTTTATTGGGGTGCTATTTGCGTACCATTTGAATGTTGGCTTTTTCGGATCCACGATGCGGACTACTTTGGTTTTGTCTTTATTCAGTTCCAAGCATTCGTGTTCCAAATAAGTCACAAATTGTTAATCGTCCTCTGCAGGCCTATTGGCGTTTGACTCAAAACGACAATGTCGTCCGCGTACTGCAAGAAGTGGATTGGATTTTTTGACAGGTAAGGTGGATGGCCTTCTCCGACCTCCATGTGACTGATGATGTCTGCCATATATAGGTTACATAAGCTAGGGGCCAATACACAGCCTTGTTTTAGGCCCTGTTGAGTTCTAATTTCGGCCGTTACGCTGCTACCATCTCCCAATTTAACTCGAGCAAGGTGTTATTATACAAGCCTATAATCGAATCCATTAGCTTGTTCGGGAGGCCCCATGATCTTAGTTTTTCCCAGAGTCGGGTTCTGTTCACCCTGTCAAAAGCTGCTCGCAGGTCTATAAAACAAGCGTACAGTCTTGTCTTCCTTTTTTCTGCTTTTTCCTTCAGGAGAGCTAGGGTTGTAAAGCTTGTTAGTGTGCCGGTCCTTGACCGGAAACCCGTTTGGAACATTGGTATTATATTCTTCTCTTCCATCCAGTCCTGAAGGTGTGATAATAAGCATGACCCGTATAATTTTGCCTCCACGTCCATCAGCGAAATCAGCCTATAATTCCCCGGCTCATTGTGGTCACCTTGTTTGAAAATGGGGGGAATTATGCTCCTGTTCCAGGATCTTGGCAGTTTATTCTGGTTGTAAATTGAATTAAAGAGTGGTGTTAAATATTCTGCCCAGAATTCAGGCGAAAGTTTGAATAAGGAGTTAGGAAGCCCATTAGGACCTGCTGCACCCTCTTTTTTCAGGCGATTTATTATAGCTTTGAGCTGGTCTGTTGTTACTAGAGTTTCAGGCACTATATCTACTGTTTTTTCTGCTTTACTTGTGAGTGGGTTTTCAGATTTCCCTACGTTTTCACAACCCCAAGTTAACTTCGGAGTTTCTGCTGGACGAATGTTTCCTGTTCCTAGGATGTTTCCCGCAAGTTCGCTGTTTCTAGTGCATAATTTGCACTCTGATGTGCAGTGCCAGGTTTATCCATCCACCCTGTCGATAAACATGTTTTTGACATGCTCGATCCACTTACTTTCTCCAATGCCTGCCTCCTGTCTTAGGGTATTACCCTTTGTCAGTTTGTTAATGATACCCCAAACTGCTCGGGCGTTTTTGTGTTTCCCGGCAATTAATAATTTTGTCCACATTCCATCTTGGTACGATGTTTTTGCGCTACTCAGCATGATCTTGTATCATTTCCGCATGACTTTCAATTTTGACTTATCTGGTTTTAACCCACTTTTTATCATTTGTACCTGCTTCCGGACTTCTCGAGCGATTTTCCTTTTTTCCTCTCTCAAGGTAATGTTATACCATGGCTTTTTCCCAGTATTAATTCCTCTCGCATTCTGATTTGTTGTTGGGGGTTTCTTGTTACGTCTGACGAGGCTTATCAGGTGACCGTAGATAGGGTCATCACCGTAGGGACAAAGGCCAGACAAGACGGAGCACCAGGGCCTAATGGCATGCCACAAAAACTTTTTAAATCGGACATAATTTTATGGTCTGGATTGTTTTTTAATTGTTTTTTATTGAAATTAAAACATCACAGACAACAAGTACACTTCACAAGGCAAGAATCATTGTCGGGTCGCAGGTAGGAGCGGGGAGCAATCACAGTCATTATGCATAAAGGATTACAGACATCAATTCCAGAATTAGGCGGGGGGCAGCAAGGAAACCAATGAATACATACATTTAAAGTGCGAGAACCAGGAATGTCACTTAGGGAGACAATGGGATATTAAGGGCAAAATCAAGAGGGGGAGTACATATATTCCCACGATAGGCATTCCATTGAGACCAAATTCTGTTCCACTTCTTAGGCCTGCCCCGGGACATGTACACCGTCTTTTCTCTGAACATGCACCAGTCCATATTTTCCATCCATGCAGATACAGTGGGCAGCCTGTGGGAACCCCATAATTGTGCAATGTCCCTTTTAGCAAACATGTTACCGAGGGTTGCCCAACAGATCTGTGCAGTATTATAATCATTCGGTTCCCATACATTGAGGAGACAGCGTCTGGCTTCAGGCAGGAGTGTGACCCCCGTAACCCTCTCCATGGTGGTATGCACTCGGGACCAGAACCTTGCGACCTCAGGGCATTCCCACAGTATATGAAGGAAGGTGCCACTCATACCACATCCATGTTTACACAGACCATCCACCGAGTGCCCCATACGTACCAGACTCGGACCAGTGACATACACTCGATGTAGGATCTTGAGATGGACGAACCGAAGGCGAGCAGGGATAGCCACCTCCTTAGGGGAAGACACGGCCATTTGCCAGTCCTCATCGTCCAGCTCCAACCCATCAGCAGTCCACAATGCCCTAAGGCGCACAAGCAAGTCGATTCTGTTGTTAATGAGCTTTTTATAAATCAGCGAAATTGTGCTGTCAGGTACGTAGCCATCAAGGATACGGTCATCCAGAGGCGAGGACTCGGGGATCTCCGCCCCCTTGGGGAAGACAGACAACACCTGGACCTGGACATACCGAAAAAATTCCCGATCGTCAAGCTCCTATTCAATCTTAAGCGCCTCAAAAGTCTTAACATTCCCTTTGGACCAAAGATCATCAACCTTGCTTATACCTATCATGTCCCATTGAACAAAACCTTTCGACCTCCACAAATTGCCCAAACCATCCGAGTCATACAGCGGAGTAGCACGAGTCAATCTATCCTTCCAACCCAGAGCAGCATTCGCATCACGCCACACCCGCACAGCAATTTTAGTGGGACCGGCCAGAGTCTTATAGGGCTCTGTAGAGTACAGCGCCCTGGTGAAATTTCCACCAGGCAGAAGACACTTATCCATTGCAAAGGCTGGCGCCAAACCGGGGGAATAGGTGGCGTGATTAATAGCACTCAGTTGAGAGGCCCAGTAATAGCGTCTAATGTCCGGGAGAGCAATACCCCCATCGTACCATGGAAGAGTGAGTTTGGAGAGGGCAATGCGCGCACGCCCATCCCAAATCAGCCGTCTATGAAGGCCTTCCACTTCTCGAAAATAGCCAGGGGGAATAGGATCGTAGGAATTCTGGAGGGCATATAAAAATCGAGGTAGCGACATCATCTTAAAGAGAGCCACACGTCCCAAGGGTGACAGAGGGAGCCGGCGGCATCGAACAACATCAAGCTTAAGCCGCTGAAGGGGGGCTCGAAGGTTACGGTCGTATCGCACGGCGGGATCCAAGGAAATGTAAATACCCAAATATTTAAAGCCGGATGTAGCTAACTGGATCGGGAATCTACTGGGTAACGGAGGAAGCTCTCTGGCCAAAACATAAATACAAGACTTGTTCCCGTTGATGACAAGGCCCGAGTTCTTCCCGAAGGAGGTAAGGACATTGAAGAGCACATTAAGGGACTTGCGAGGGGACGTGAGGTAGAGGAGGATATCATACGCATATAGCGAAATTCGGTCCTCAAAGTCAGGAGTCCATCAGATGCCCTTCAACGAGGGCTCCCAGCGAAGCCATTCAGCTAACGGTTCCATAGCAAGGGCAAAAAGCAATGGGGACAATGGGCAGCCCTGCCTGGTACCTCGGCCGAGCGTGAAAGTGCCAGAGACCCTCCCGTTAACAACCACCTGGGCCAGCGGCCTCTCGTACAAAAGCTTGACCCAGGCGATGAATGTTGGACCGAACCCAAACTTAGTGAGAGTAGCCCAAAGGTAAGGCCATTCGATGGTGTCGAAAGCCATAGTGGCATCAAGGGACGCCAAAATGGCCGGCTCAGTCAGAGTCCCAGCTCTCGCGAGGACTCCATGGAGCCTCCGGAGGTTAAGGGCGGTGTTCCGGTGCGGAATAAAACCGGATTGGTCCGGATGAATCAGATCACCAATCACCCTTATCAAACGAGTGGCCAACAATTTAGCAAGTATTTTGGGCTCGGCCTTAAGCAACGAAATAGGCCTATATGAGGCACAACGATCACGTGGTTTACCCTCCTTGTGGATCACAACTATAGTGGCCAGACGCTGATAGACGGGGAGGACACCAGACTCAAGGGCCTCAAGGAACATGTTCCTTAAGTGAGGCGCCATGTTGTCCGGCCGCAGCTTATAGAGCTCAATGGGCAAGCCGTTGGGGCCCATGGCCTTACCCGACCGGAGGGCTCGGATGGAGACAGCGACCTCGTCCACCGTGATAGGAGCATCCATTAAGGCCCTATCCTCATCAGAGAGGCAGGGTAAGGCAATATCGCGCAGCAATAACTGAGAGTCACGTTCATCCCTGTCACTGACCGAGGCATGCACCATCTGGAAGTGGTCAACAAAACATCCAACAATACCCACCGGGTCGGTAACGCACTCACCAGTGAACTTCTCAATCACAGGCACGACCCGATTCATCCTCTCCTTCTTATCCAACCATGCGATCAACTTACCCGCTTTGTCACCCACATCATAAATCCTACCCTGTTGCTCCCTATACATGACTTTCGCAGCGTCAGTCACAAGGGCTCTATAGTTCGCCTGTTTCAAGCTAAGGGAGTGCAATATAGCAGGGGAGACATCACCATCGAGATCGTTCTCAAGCACAGTGATTTCAGATTCGATGCGCGCAAGTTCTTCACATTTAGCCTTTTTAACAGCAGCAATCAATGACAATGAATGCCCACGAACCAAAGTCTTGAACGCCTCCCACAATGAAATAGAGGAAGAAAGAGACCCCACATTTTCAGTAAAGTAACAGTCAATAGCCTTCACCAAGGCGGAGCGGGTCGCGGGATTCCGAAGATACCACGGATTAATAGGAGCAACTCTACCTGCAGTACCCACCCCAGCCTCAACACTACACCAAAGGGGGGAATGATCAGAGATGCCCCTGGGAAGATGGCGGATCTCCCTAATGGAGGACGCTTGCGAAGCAGGCATAAGGAAATAATCAAGCCTGGAAAGGCTACCATGAGCCCCGGAATGGAACGTATATTGTAACTGCGTAGGGTGACGGAGTCTCCAACCATCCGTTAATCCAAAGGTTTCAATCAGTTCAGTGAGCCACATTTGGGACCTAGGCAAGTCCCAGGGGGGGGTAACGATCAGAAGTGCCGGAGACCACAGAGTTAAAGTCCCCGCCAAGGATCAGAAAACCCTCAGGCAGCCCCAAAAGAAGCCGCCCTAAGTCAGCGAAGGTAGTGGCCTGTAGGCCTGGAGGTACATATACTGAGACTACAGAAAGCGTCTTACCCTCCCATCTCCCAGAAAGCGCAGCATAGCGACCCTTATCATCAAGCATTACATCGTCGATTTCGAGGGGAAGAGAGGACCTTATCAGAACCCCCACCCCTCTGGAGCCAGAGGTAAATCTGGCATGTGCGACCAATCGATACCCACGTCTATTCAACGCTTGGCAAGCATTCCCAATTAAGTGCGTTTCCTGCAGTAGGACAATATCAGGGGAGTGTCGTCGGAGGAACTGCAGCACTACCCCTCGTTTTATCCTGTCTCCCAAACCATTGACATTCCAGGATAGTAGTCTCAACTCACTACCCCCATCCCAAGAAGGAACCAACGCCCCACCCCCACTAAGTCCCGCAGGAGTAGAAGCTAGGCAGATAACACGGTGCCTTGTGAAGGAAACAGAGAAACAAACACACCCATCCCCCACCCCCCAACAAAAGCCGGTTACAACACCCCCCACCCTGCACCCCTGCATACGAACTGGAAACCAACCCAACTTGCAGTGTGCCTGTCGCCCAATCATTAAACTAGTCTACACAAAGAACCCCAGGAGGAGGAAAAGTCCCCTACACCTCCGCCACCCCTGGGCCCATTAGAACAATAATAAAGGAGCACTTAGCAAAACTCAGGCGAAAAACAATAAAGAACAGACGTCGGGAATCATAATGTCACTCCTGATCCAACGCGCCCCCCTCGGCTCCACCGGGGTGCTCAGATCGGTCATCCCTTTTCGGCAAAGAATCAAGCCAGTCACTGACACTGTCCGGACTGTCAAAGAAGAAGGTGCGTTCCCCATGTTCGATCCGGAGTCGAGCCGGAAACAGCATAGCATACTTGAGGCCCAGGTCTCGTAGGCGTTTCTTCACCCCCTGAAACCCCTGTCGCTGTCGCTGGACCTGAGGAGTAAAGTCCGGATAAAAGTTCACGGTGTTATTGTCAAACTTCAAGGGGCCATGTTCCCGAGATGCTTGGAGAATAGCGTCTCTATCCCGAAAATGGAAAATCCTAGCAACAATCGATCTCGAGGGGACACCAAGCTTCACCTTCCCGCCCGGGATACGGTATGCCCGCTCAACCGCAAAGAACTTGCTAAGTCCAGCGGGAGCTAGATGATTCAGGACCAGGTCCTCCACCAGGAGATCGACCGCAGAGTTATCGGGATTTTCCGGCACGCCAATGATGCGCACATTATTGCGCCTGGCCCTGTTGTCATGCTCCTCGAGTCGACGGCCCATCGAGTCGTGCGATGATCTCAGGTTGCCGATCTCAGTCTGTACATCCGTGACATCAGCGATTAGGCTGGAGGTCTTTAAGTCCAACTCCTTCACTCTATCATTAGTTTTGGCCATGTCTGCTCTAATCAACGTGACATCCACCGCCACAGTGTCGATTTTAGATGAAAGAGCCTCATATTGCTGTCCCATAGAGGCCTGCATGCTGGTAATGGCAGCCATGACTTCTCGAAGAGAGACATCCGCAGGCACGGGCGGGTCAGCCCTGGGGTCGTCAAGAATACGACCGGTACCACCTGGGGTTCCCATCGGTTGGGTGTATCTATCCATGACGTTAGTCTGGATATGTCCCCCGCAGACCGGCGTCTTTGCCTTGCGCTTCTCCAGCTCTGGTTTGGTGGCCATATTGGAAGCAGTACCCCGAAGGGGCCCCCTAGACCTGGTGAAAATGGCCGAACCTGGTGGGGCTAGTAAAGACAGGAAATGAGCCAAAAGTTGATTAAGCGGCAGCAGAGCAGGGGGGCCTAAACCCTAAGGAGAGGTAGAGGCCGACAACAAGGCAAAGCGGCGCCAAGTCCGGAATAGGTCTGAGAGAGTGCCAGCAACTCGGAGCTCTTCATGTAAAGCGAAACCGAAAGTGGGGATGAGGCCGACCGGGGAGGATCCCTCCAACCGTTGTTGTTCAACTACTCCCCGGCCAGTGAAACAACACAGCACCCCGGCTCCATCCGGGGCAGGCCGGAAAAATGGAAGTCGATATAAAAACAGCTCCCAACGTCCAAATTCAATTTTGAAAAGGATGTTGAGGTCCACGAGAGTTCGTCTTCAAAGGCCCATGGTCAAAAGAAGGATATGATAAGGATATTTGCGGAGGGGCGGCACGGGTCCCGGGAGCCCTCTGCTCACACGACCATCTTGGATGCCCGCGAAGCTCCTCCCCTCCTGGATTGTTAACAAACTTTTTTAACTATGCATTGAGAACTGCAACAATCCCAGACTCATGGCGGGGTGCAATAATTCACCCTATTTACAAATCCGGTTCGCATGCTGTTCCCAATAATTACAGGCTTATAGCCCTCCTGTAAATTGAGGCAAAACACTACGCAGGGCTCCTTCTGGAGGACCTGAGGCTCTGGGCAAAAGATCATAACCGGGTGCCAATGAACCAAACCGGTTTCACTGCCAACTCGGGGACCATGACCAACTTATTAACGGTGTCCTCCATTGTCGACAAAGCCCTCTCCACATCTAGGTTTGTGTTTTGTTGCTTTGTCGACTTCAAAGCCGCCTTTGATAGGGTCCCCAGGGAGGCCCTTTGGGAAAAGCTGAGGAAGTGGGGAATCCCAGACAAATTATTGAATGCAATCATTGAACTGCACTCACGTACTTGGGTTCGAGTAAAGTTAGGGAACGGCACGCATCTCTTGCGAAAAATTCCAACAACGAGAGGCGTTAAGCAGGTATGCGTGCTGGCCCCTCTCCTTTTCAACCTATTTCTGGCCTACCTATCCAGCACTGTGGATGAGGTCAATAGCCACCCACCAAAGATAGGGAGCACGGCATTAAGTATTCTCTTATATGCCGACGATCTGGTGCTGTTCAGCCTCACAAGGGTGGGGTTGCAAAGGCTCCTTGACACACTGCTGCAATATACGATCAAGAACAAACTAGAAGTAAACATGAAGAAAACCCAGGTAGTGCCGTTTGGGAAGAAGCGACATGTCGGTGGCGGATGGTCATTCAATAACAATGGCCTCGCCACAGGCAAGTCGTATAAATATCTTGGGGTTCACTTAGATTCTAGGGGTAACCTCAAAAAGCAGCGTGACGAGATTGCAGTCAAAGCAATGACGCTTGCGGTGTCATTGACTAAGCTCTCGAAAAATCTGTCGGCCCCACTCTGTCACCCCTTTTGGAAGTCTTGAAAGCGAAAACAGGCCCCACTCTGTCGTATGGCATAGGGATATTCAAGGACAAACTGAACACCACTCTAAATCAGTATACGACCAAAATTTACAAAAAGGTCCTTCATTTGCCTACTCTGCTTCTCCCCCACAGATTAGACTAGAGATGGGGCTACTGAATTACGACGCCTCCAGTATTGGGGTATTCCTTAACCTGTGCCATAAACTGAGACAATCTAACCCAGGCACACTAGAGTCCCTAGTCTGGCAAGAAATAAGTGTGAAAAATCCAGGAGGAACATTTGGCCGTCTTTTTAAGGACTACATTCAACAAATGTCAGCAGACGGCCTCTGGGCCCTTAACCCCAGTCAGTCAGCATTCAAGCTCGCAATTAAAAAAAGTGTAAGAACGCTATCACTTATCAGTGACAAAGCACTGTTTGCAAAACGTAGCCATCAATGGGCAGTTATTAATTCTTATAATCGCCTAACCCCTGCCTCCTACTTCTCCAGCCCTTACTCACTGTACTTAAAACGCAGTTTCACAGCAATTAGAATGGGCAACTGGCGATTCTTGCAAAATTTACCCGCCTGGCGTCGCACTGAGGAGGATACATTATGTAGAGGGTGCGGCGAAGCAGCAGAAACGCTACTGCACGTGGTCTGCATCTGCCCAGCCTTTGGTCTCCAACGTAGGTTTAAGCTGAGGGGGGAATATAATCGGCTGGGTGTTCGGTCCTGTAGGAAATCTATCATTGCTGCTTTGAGCCCAGACAACACAGATCTAAACATAAGACTGACAAACCTGATCCAGCAGGCATATCGCAATTTTAAACAAAAGTGACCAGTTACAGCTTTCCCCTAACCTTTTTAAAAATAATTAACACTTTTAAAACAAATAACCCCAAAACCATTAGGGTTAGAGACAAGGAAAGCTAAACAGCATTTTAGGACCATGGTTTGTTTTATGCATGTATCATAGAATAGGGGAGCAGTCTTAATGATATTTGTAACTAAGAGAGCAAGGAAGATGATTATCCATATCTCTGCTGTGTATTTGATTGTCTGTACTGTTTTAATATTTGTAATCAATATGAATTGGAAATTTTGCTTTTAAAGATATTTGTTTTATATCTACATAAAGATCATTATTATTGTTACGGCTTCACATAGATATTCCCATGCTTTTATCGGGTTTTTTGTCGGGTTTTCTTTTTCTTCCGGTGTTAGTCTGAATAGTTCATTTTTTAATTTATCCATTGTTGGTTTCATATACTTCCCTCCCCATTTCAGTTTACGTAGATTGAATTTTTCGGTATACTGAATGACGGTGTTTTGTTTTTCCGTCTTACTGACCAACATTTTTATTTTGGTGATTAGTGGAAGATGATCGCTTTCCACGCGTTGTCCCACCGAAAATGAGCTCACCATCGATATCAATTTGTTGCTCATTATTGTGAAGTCTATTGTTGACTTCCGATTGCCGCTTACAAATGTTATAGGTATGCCGCTGTCCCCATTGTCTTTCTTGTTCAGGATAAAAAGGCCCAGTTCTCCGAGAGCTTGAGTTATTTTGTCATCTTTTATTAGATTGCTATTAAAATCCCCTGAAATAATCATAGCATACGACTCATGAGTGCTTTGCAAAACCCTGATCAAAGTTATTAGTGTTATCATTTTTTCATTTTTCTCTTTCTTTTCCGGGTGTATATAAACATTAAGCACTAATAGGTTGCGAATACATGAGCCTGAGTCCAACTTCTCCGTAAGTTTTATTGCGTGGGTCCAGTTTACCCCGGTGTCTACTTCTTCCGCTTGCCATCTGATTTGTTGGGCGATATACGTTGATAAACCTCCTCTCGGATGTCCAAATTTTGAGGGTTTTTCTACGAGGACGTGAAATTCGATAAAGCACGGGATGGAAATTTGGCACAGGTTTCAAGTTTCTTGTAGCAATATTAAATCGTGTTGTTTCAAGAATTTTGCGGTTTCATGGTCGTGCCCCATACTATTAAAACCATGAACATTCCAGGAACAGAGGCTGATCATATGTGGGTTTGCAGCAGTGGATTCCTTCTGGTTACCAACTGTTATCTGTAGATGTCATTTTCTATCTTCTTTTAGATACCAGCACTTGCTAGGAACATTTGTTGCTCAAGGCCGATGCCACCCAGGACCAGTCAGTAATCTGTTCCTGCACGCCTCCTTGCACCACTGCCTTTTCATGTCTCCTTATATTTTGTAATATTTTTTGCGGCGTTACTGAACAAGCTCCCTTTAAGCATGACTTTTGGGTATTCCCCTCTTCCATTTTCTTTTTACCTATGGTTATGCTTTTCAAAAGTGGAAATGGATATTTTTTCCTTTCTTCCCGCCTTAATTCTATGCCCCAAGCTTCAAAAGACATGCTTGTCGCAAGTATTCTATCAACTATGTCCTTAGACGACCAGGTGGTTAAAGACTCTTCTACCTCTAATTTAGTTTTTGAACGTTTAAATTCTACCGACAGAAGATCTTGGGATGCTATGTCATCCAGTTCTGGGATTTCTCTTAGCAGCCGCATTATATTACCTCTATTCAAGAAGTCTTGTCCCCCTGTTATCTGGTATTGGGGAATGAATGCCAGTTTGTTATTTGTTTCTGCTTCTGTTTGTAAACTCAATTTAGCCTTTTTTTTTCTTCCGATGTTGTATCTTTTATTGTTTACCCATTTAAGTTTGTTCTTCTCCCTTGGTTCAGAGTTTTTAGGTCTCGGACCTAAAGGCTGCGCTTGCGCAGTCTGGGGTCGGAGATTTAATGACCCTTAGTAGTGCTTTGGAACCCGCCTCCCTGCCCTGTCTCTCCTCCATTGGCTGGCTTCCTAAACGGAGGCCAGCCATTGGAGGAGAGAGCCGTCCCTCCAAAGACGCTCCGTCTTTTTCGGATTTGGGGGCGTAAGTTTTGCTGTTCTTTAGACAGTGACGTTGTCCGTCACTCAGGATAGCAAAACCACGCCCCCGAATCCGAAATTTTTCAGAAGCTTTTGGCCGCCATTGTTGCCTGTCCACCGCCGAGTCTTCAAGTGAAGAGAGCCTCCTCCTCGAGTCGCCCGCGAGCCTGAAGGCAGCACCGCAGTGAAGGTGAGCCGTTTTCCTGCAGAGCTGTTGCCGCCCCCCTCCCGCTGTGTCTGCAGCCCGCCCGCACAGGATCTCAGCGTCGGGGAGGGGAGGGTGGGGCGTTAGTTTTGTCACCGACTTGGAACTGGCTTTGAAAGGCACTGGCGGAGAGCCACAGAGGGAAGGGCGTGGGGCAAGGAAGCGAGGTATTGAAACCGAAAGGATGTGACCATGCGGTGGCAACGAGCGTGTTTGTGTAGAGCCAGCCCGCCTCGCACATTTATTACTGTTATCTGGCCTCAGCCGAGGTGACGATGATGAGGAGAGCTGCGGGATAGGTGTCACCCGAGGCGGGTGAGAGCTCAAGTCCCTGACAGACTGCAGAGCGCGCGCCTTGTTTACATCTGCCCAGGCAGCCTCACGTGAAGGTGGAACACAAACGGCTCCTCTTCCTGAATCTGCTCAACTTAGAAACTCTTCACAGCGCGTGTATGCACGGTGGCAGGTAAGAAACGTACACTTTATTCTAGTTTTGGTTCTTAATGAGACGTGACCGAGTTCACGGATTTGAGTGATTCTCCATATGCATTTATTTTAACAAGGTCAAATAAATGTCCTGACCACGCATGATTTATACTTCCTATTGGAGAGGTTCCTTCCAGAAGCATTGTAAATCTCTACAGAGTATTTGCTATAATACTCTGTAGAGGTTTACAATGGTGTGTGGATTAATATTGCATTTACCCCGAGAGACTTGCTAGTAGACAACCTCTTCAGCCAACTGTACAGGGCAAGAACCACTGATTATATAGCATTCTCGGCAAAGGACAGCCCCTAGGGATGAGGGTAACCTGTGGGGGCAGGTCGGACTAGTGGAGTCACGTAAAACGTAAAGCACTTTGGTGCACAATTAATTAACTATTTACCACAAAAAAACATCCCCGGGAGCTCTCGCTCGGAGGGTGTCTTTCATTTTATACTTATGTTTGGTCAGGAGTAGCAATAACGTTAGTTTAAGTGGTACTTACTCGCGCATGTCTGTGATTTTTTGCTCCTTCTTTAGAAGGCGATGGGGTTTGTTGTTTGGCAGTTTTAATCTAGCGCGAACTCGACCCGAAGGTATTGGAGCGCTTTATTTATTTATAACGTTTATGCGCACCAGTTACATGACACAAGGTCACGTTCATGTTTGTTATGTAAGGCACAGGTGACCCCAGAATCATGTGGTATTGATCCGACGCCCAGACAGATCCTTGTCAAAAAATGTACTATGTCCTTGCTATGGCCGTGCACAATATGCTTCCAGCCCAAGGCGCTTCAGTGGAAAGTAAAGTGACATTAGCGGGCGCCATACACAGCACTGACTAATTCTACTTGTTGCTTCTGTGGTTGCTGCCTCTCTCGAGCTGCCTGCGAGCGGTGCATGTGCTGGGAGAGCGTTGGGTGGGTTAAAGGGATTGGTAATATTTGAGAAATTCGTGGGAAACTAAATTCGAAATCTTGCCTAGCCCAAGGCTGAATCGGGGACTGGGCAAAGTGTACATTAGTGACGGCGCAAGCACGCTATAAATATATATTTCTACGCGTGCGCCTCTCCTCTGGGGCTATTAGTAGGTTAATTTATAGGCAGCAGATGTAGCCAATGGCCACACGGATATTTGTTGTATCAGGAGACATTACCTCTAATACCTCCGCCCCTAAAAACGTGATTCTGCTCAAATTGCTTAATCTGTTGTTTCAGATTCATTATTGACAACAAATGGGAGCGCTTAGAAACGGGTTTATTGCCAATTGAAAGGCGAACATTTGCCGATGTATCACAAATTCGTTGGGAATAGCTGGATTTGTCCCCCACGAGGTCTTTCACTTTCAAACAATTACAGGTCTCACATTTTATTTTCTAGAACCGTGGATGTCATTTAGGGGTCGCCCATAGCTTGCCCCTTGCTACCCCTGACACTGCCTTTGTGACCCTGGCCACAGAGGTAGCAAAATCAGTGCCAAGAACACAGGGGTGTCTGTGTCTCGCATTATCAGAGTCAGTTTCAAACCTCATTTTCTGCTCATTTTTATTATATTAATAGTGAATAATAGTTTATTATTCACTATTAATGTAATAGAAAATGAAGGAACAACATCTTGACCTTCACTGGCATCTTAGATAAGATTTGTTTTTTGTTTAATGCATGCAGGGCCGGACTGGGAACCAAAACCGGCCCTGGGAAAGTGCTCGACCGTGCCACCTGCTGGGGTGAGGAGGGACTGCTATTCTGAGCTACCAAAGGAGAATCAGGAGCCCGGTTTGATAACTTGCCTAACCCATTGAAGGGTAATAGTATTGGGCCAATGCACCAGAGGTAAATAAGAGTGCATACTGTGAATACTCTTGCGTCACTGTGATATGTTTCCTGGGTCAATATTTCAGAACATGGCCCGGGATTGACTTTCTAGATCCCTTGGCACTAACAACTTTGTCAATGTGCCAATCCTAGAAAGAGAGCCAATTGCACTGACCCCTCCCTCCCCACCCCCATGCCCACTGAGCAATACCTGAATGAGATGCCTTTCCAGTAACAATCAATTCTGTGAGAAATCACAAGGAAGATTAGTGGAACCCAGACCATCTTTTATAATTGAAAGGCATACTCAAGAACACTAGGAAACAATGGATATTTTAAATATGTATTTTAAAATTGAAATCCTATCCTAATGCCCGGTATATGAATAATTCATTGATGAACCCTTTAAAGTAAACAATGAGCAGAAGAAGGCCTGATTAAACCATTACTTGTTTCAATTCTGTGAAATGGTCTCCTTTATTATTAGAAAAACATTCAAGAAATGAGATTATGAGCTTCCATGATGCCTTGTCCATAACAATTAAAAAAATATATTTCTAACAGAGAACGAGGTTCAGACTAAATACTGTAATATTCAAGCAGACTTGTTTATCACATTGCAGTGAAAAATGAGACATTTGACACGCATATCTAAATAATCAACACATGCAGCTCTGAAAAGGGTCTATCAAGAATGTGGAAAAGATTATAGTTATAATAACTGCTGCTGCTCTAGAATCTGGAGGAATGGCCATACAGCCCCCATTGATTACTCAGGTATAAAGAGTTAATTTTGATGTCAGTTAGACCGTGGGCATGTGAGCACGAGATATCGACGAGCACAGTAGCTTACCCAACTAAAACGCAATAGCGGCTAGTATGAGGTGTATTGGACGAATAGAGAAGGTTAGAAGGTAGGTGGGGGTCTTTTGAGGCAGAAAGTTTGTATTTTGGAATGTAATAACATTTTTAAAACCCTTAAATCGATCCCAGCACTGAGGTATCTGTGTGTTGCACAAGAAGAACTTCAGAACCGTTCCAACCAGGAGTAAATGTAGGCCATTGTCACTTGCAATGTACAAGCTCCAGTCCCAGAAAGATAGCTCAAGAGCTGGGTGCCTGACAGTGCTATGTGGGTACCTGCTCGTCACCGATTCCTGTGACACGAAGATGGCTTGCCGGGTTAATACATGCAAGTGTGTGTGTTTAGCTCTTTAAAGAGAACATATTTCTGTTAGCAGGAGTATCTGCACATCTGTAATGTGTGTGTGGGACTCTGCTGAAATGAGGTCTTAAAAAACAATGTGGCTGGGGGTAGGGGATAGCCTCATTTTGGGAGGGTATAAGCTACCAGGTCTAAATTTGCATGATTTTATTCCATTTATTTTCCATGCCCTGGTGTGTGTGTGTGTATGGGGGAGGGGGGAGGTTCTGGGAGGGAGGTAAGAAGTGAGCAGGGCTTGGTATACAGTAACACCTGAAAGATTTGGATGTGTGTGTCTGTGTCTCCAACGCTGCTGTAACCAAGGAATCTCGACACAGCTGACCAGGAACCTCCGACCCAACCAGCTAATAAAAACATTTCTTAGTGGATTTAGCACCTCCAATGCCCCACCTTCAATAAGGCTGCACCCTGAGCATACATCTATAAAGCTCGCATTTGTATCCACCTCTTTCCACAAAAGCTTTGTTCAGTTACAGGTTTTTCATGTTTTGAGCTGTGGGTTTCCCCTTTGGATGCAGGAAACAGTCTCTAGGAATTTAGTTACAAAGGTTGCTTAATTCCGCTCCCCCTCTCCCCCACCGGTGCTCTTCGTTTGTCTTTTGGTCTTTTGTCCTAGGTAGAGTAATTCCTGTAGTGTTACGTTCTGCTTGTAGGAAGCCTGTTTCACGTGCTCCTACAGTCAAATGGCGACCACCAGCTCCGAGCAGCGGAACAAAGGAAACACCCTGGGCATCCCGAAGCACTCCTGAAGTGAAGCGGACCCAGCGCGATAGCCGGCCAATGTTTATACAGCCGGCAAGAGGGGTCGGGCACGGCGCCCCCCTCACAGGTATCAGACACAAGACTCTGTTCGGTGCTGGGCGAGGCAGCGGAACTCTGACTCTCTGTGCCGTGGAGGCTTTTAAAGATGGTGAGAGACCGGCGGGCTGCTTCATCTGGTGGGGGTTGCTGAGTGCACAACAAAGCTGTGGCGAACGAGCTGCAGCTTCTCTGTGACTGCCCTACGCCTGTGTATCCTCCCAGCTGTAAGATCCAGGCACACTTTGAGTGATTACGATCGTGTCCTCCCACCAGGACCGATCGTGGGTTTGAAAACAGCGTTTCAGCTGGGCTATTCTGGGCATGCTGATGCGAGCTCTTCTTTTCCGGTTGTGCTTGCTCCCCTGCCCCCTGGCTGTGCTTGCTTCCCTGCCCCCTGGCTGTGCTTGCTCTCCTGCCCCCTGGCTGTGCTTGCTCCCCTGCCCCCTGGCTGTGCTTGCTCCCCTGCCCCCTGGCTGTGCTTGCTCTCTGCCCCCTGGCTTTGTTTGCTTCCCTGCACCCTGGCTGTGCTTGCTTCCCTGCCCCCTCGCTGTGCTTGCTTCTCTGCCCCCTCGCTGTTCTTGCTTCCCTGCCCCCTCGCTGTGCTTGCTCTCCTGGGTGTGTGGCTCTGGGTGTGTGGGGGGCTCTGGGTGTGTGGGGGGCTCTGGGTGTGTGGGGGGCTCTGGGTGTGTGGGGGGCTCTGGGTGTGTGGGGCTCGCTGTGTGGGGCTCGCTGTGTGTGGGGCTCGCTGTGTGTGGGGCTCGCTGTGTGTGGGGCTCGCTGTGTGTGGGGCTCGCTGTGTGTGTGTGTGGTTTGCTGTGTGTGTGTGGCTCTGTGTGTGGCTCTGTGTGTGTGTGTGTGGCTCTGTGTGTGTGGGTGGCTTTGTGTGTGTGGCTCTGTGTGGGTGTAAATGCAATAGGTCATGCATTTGCGAGCTATTAAGCTATTGGCATTGTAAATGACAATGCCATTTATTTAACAATTAAGCTATTGGCAATGTAAATGACAGTGCCATTTATTTATGATTTTAAAAAAAATAGAAAAATGTCATGAGCAATGCCAATAGCTCTATCTTTAATAATGCCGAGACCATTGCATTGTAAATGCTTGTTATTGTTATTTCTTCATTTGAATCATCTGTTCTTTTAAGGTGGGTAATGGGTTCATTAATCCTGTCCATGTTCAGCTTGTAATCCTTATCATTTATTTTTTCCGTGTTTTTGTCAATGTTTGTATTTTGGAATATCTGAGTACACACTGTTTGTTTATTTGCTTGATGAATACTGCAAGTTCGTCCATCTTCATTTGAATTAATTTTTATTGGTGTTCTTATGTTTCCCTTTTCGTCTACTCTTTTTATGGATTGCCGTTGATTAGTTTTGTCTATTATATTTTGTTTAGTATCCGTGTTGATCGGTGCATTTTGGGATATCATGTCTTGATTTGCTGGTTTGACCTCAGATATTTGCGTTTCGTCTGTCTGGTGAATCGTTACTATCCGATTTGCACAGGCCTCCTGGACTAGAACCCTTTCGTCTACCTCGTCTTGTATATTGTCTTTATCCTGAGCTCGTAGGGTTTTTTTTGTTTTTTTTCCTGAATATTCAAATGTTTATTCCCTTGTGTGTGTTTTGATTTTGTGGAGATAGGGTGGGTTGGTGATTCTGTAATCAGGCTGTTCCCATTCCCTGCACTTGGCAGGGCTGATTGGGTCGGGGACTTGTATAAATGCTTTAAAGTGGTTACTTCAGAAGCTGGTTTCTCTTTTTTTGAGGTGGTATGATGAAAGATGGGATACGTATGAATGTCTGTTGAAGGTTGGAATTTGAGTTGTGCCCTCCCTTTCCTAGCGCGCTTTCTTTGTCTTTTTGTTAACTTGACTTTACTATGGATTATTGCGCATTGTACCTCCTCTGTTTGGCCTGTTTCGTTGTCGGATTTTTCTTCATTTAACTTACTTGTCTCTTCCTCTACATAGCTGTTTTGGGTAGGATCTCCTACTATGTGTTGACTCCCGATTTCCACATCAGATTTTATTACCCCAGGATGGCTCGTGGTTTTGATGTTGTATTTTGTATCCGCTGATGATTGAACCGCCCTTAGTATGTCATTTAATATAACTGGTAAATTTGGCATATTGTCCACTAATTTGCCGCATACACAGCTTGGCTGGATGGTCTCTGAGTGGATTCCCTTACCAACCCTCCCTAGAAGCAAGGTTGCCATGTGGTCCAACCTGGTGTTTATACCTGAAATGTGACCCGCAATAAGATTAATTAGGTCGATTTTAATGTCCATTTTATCTGACTGGAAATTCAATGCTTTAATTGCCTGGTCTAAGGTATTTAATAATGATTTACTCCATGGGGCCTTGTGTTCTTCTCTGGACGGTGTTCCCAGTACATCTTACTCATAGATGATATCATGATTGGAGATTCTAGGTTTAGATTGTTTTTTGACCATCCTTTAGTTTTATTTTGGCCTTTGTCCCATTCATGGGGGTTTACGTTTGGATGCATTGGTGTAGATTCCAGCCTTCTATTACCACTTGATCTGTTTTCCTGATCTTCTTGTGGTCTATAATTGGCTTGCTGACCTTGGTCGGTCTTTGGGTCTACTTCTAGCTGGGATTGGGTGTTTTTTTCTTTTTCCTATTAGGCCGTCCAAGCTTATGCCGTCATGTAGGGAGAGGGAGATTGGCCATGAGTCGTCCTGGGCACTGTGCCCAGCCACCAATATATTCCCCATTATTGTGTCTTTCAACTTGCCCTTCTCCTTGATCTTTATTTCCTTATCTCTTCCATGAGATTGGGAGTCATTCTTGTTTATTTGGGCTGTTACCACATGGGACTTGCCAAGGCCAATGTTGCTATTTTGCTTAGCAAAAGTCCAAGAGGTTTCTGGCTGGTCTATTGGATTGTTTGTTGGATTGCTCTCACTATGAGTATCTTGTAAATCTTTTTTTTTCACCTCCTTACTTTTTGATTGCAGCTGCACTTTCTCCTTTGCACTTGGTGCCGGTGTGATTGGGCTAGGTTGGAGGGCTTGTTCCTTCGTTTGCTCGTAGATTACCGCCATAGGGTCCTTTAGGTAAAAGAATTTTTGAATACCAATATTACTTTGTTTTGGACTTGGAACTGTTAGCTCAGGTGCCGACACTAGTCTCTCTCTTTGTTGTGCCATCCTCTTCCTTTTTCTACTTGACTTTTGTGTGCCCTGGTGCCGGTGTGATTGGGCTAGGTTGGAGGGCTTGTTCCTTCGTTTGCCCATAGATTACCGCCAAGGGGTCCTTTAGGTAAAAGAATTTTTGAATACCATTATTACTTTGTTTTGGACTTGGAACTGTTAGCTCAGGTGCCGACACTAGTCTCTCTCTTTGTTGTGCCATCCTCTTCCTTTTTCTACTTGACTTTTGTGTGCCCTGTTTTCTATCTTCTTCATTTTTTTTTTACGTTTCACTTATGTGTTGCCACACTTTTCCAGATCTCATTTTTCCGGTTTGTTTAATAAGGACCGTCTATTTGCGTGTTCCTGAAACTCCGGCTTCAAAGTTTTTTTTTTAATATATATATTTTTTTTTTCTCTCTCTATCTAGCTTCCTTCTGATTTATAAGCTTTTCGTATATTGATATATTTGCCAGGCCTTCCCAAGCTCTCCACAGCATTGGTATGGCCGAGGTCAAAGACCTGTGCATCCACTTATGTGCCCAGCTTTTCCTGCTTTTCCTGTCTATAGTCTCTGGTACTCCTGGTATCCTGGTGTCTGTGCCACCTGTACCACCTCTGCTCTAGTTCCCGCTCCACTCCACTCCACCTCCTAAGCCTGTCTGCCCCCACTGAATAGGATCAGCTGCCGTCAGGGAGGATAGCGAGGTGTGGTTGCGTGTGTAGCGTATGAGGTGGGGTGACAACTGGCATTAAACAAGCATTTGCAATGCAATAGGCCTCGCATTTATGAGAGTTTGAGCTCTTGACATTGTAAATTACAATGCCTTTTATTTATGTGCTGTTTTTAAAGCAGATAAATAAATGGCATTGTCATTTACAATACCAATAGCGTAAACTTCAGCGAATACAAGACATATTGCATTGCAAATGTGTGCTATAACAATTCAAAAAAAGCTGTTAGAAGAGCGTGTGTTCTGCCTGAAACAGCAGGCATGACAACGCTATTGGAGTAAATAGTGCTCGGAGGCTGTAATTAAAGCCTACCGAGGTTGCAAAATGAGACAAGGCGATACTAAGGAGGGACTACTAAGCCTTTTGACAAATGAACAGCCACAGTTTACAGTGGACAATGACACAAGTCAATGAAAAATGAGTGCGGAGAGTGGGCGGAGCGTCAAGTCCCTACCTCAATACAATATGCCTCGCAGAGCAGTGCATGCACTGCCCAGGCTTGACCTAAAAAGGTACATATGGTAACCAACAGATTCATAGATTTGGCCCTTCTGATAACCGGAGGTCCATAGCAATGCATTGGAAGACGCACACTCTCTAAAACATGAAACATTGGTGCGCGGCAACCATCAATTTGAGCAGGGCCGAGGCAACGACTTTGCGGCATGAGGAAGTGCGAGGATTGAGGTGTACTCCCATTGCAGCACTCTGGGAGAGAGTATTGCATGAACTCTAGTTGTTCAAAGACTCCCTAGCGGCCTAGTTGGGAAGCCTCCCGCTACTGATCAATGATACTACTGGTGTCTG
The DNA here is from genome assembly GCF_964261635.1 of Lissotriton helveticus. NCBI lineage: Eukaryota > Metazoa > Chordata > Amphibia > Caudata > Salamandridae > Lissotriton > Lissotriton helveticus. Next base: position 120,007,413 of record NC_136073.1, on the reverse strand, counting down.
GTACACAAGGTGTGTCTGGTGTCCTTCACATAGTGCTCCTGAGACTCTCTGCTCAAAGGGATGGAGGGGGGTCAGTCTACCTTACTCTCAGAATGTAACTGTGAATTGTGCTGCAAGGTGAGAGGGGCTGTGGGTCTGCACACTGCCTGCTGCTCCACATAGGGAAAATAATGTGGAGGTATGACTACTGATATTATTATGTAGATAAGTGACCAGCTGACTGGTGCAGACAACGTATGGAACTCCCTGATGTGATATGATGGTTGTTAATGTTCTAAATATCTTATACTGAACCGACTGCTCCTTACCAAATACTGTCAGTACCAGATAATGTCAAATACATGACTGTACTTCAAACACCCCTATGATGTAACACTAATGAAGATGGGTCCAAAAAAAGTCACAAGTTCAAATGGTGGCGGAGTCATTCATCCTTCTGAGGTGAGTTAATTGAGCATGACTGAGTTGGGTACCAATAAAGATTTGTTATTTGTCAATAGCGCCAAGAGAGCCCCTCCGGGTGTACACCATGCCTGCTATGTTAGGTTGGGTATTAACTGTCCCAAACACCATGGTCTTATTAGGCATCAAATATAGTGGTATTACAATCTTCCTCCTCATCCTGACACAAGTATCTTTGGGACAACGGAAGTAATCTCTGACTGGGTCTTTGTGTTTCCATATAAGCTCCTGTTTACTAGTTTCCTGCAACAGCTCGCTGCGCCTCGGCCCTGTACATCATAAAAGACCATTATCTTACAGTCATTATCACACGCCAGCTTCATTATAATCAATATCATTTTTATCACCTTATTTTCTCGCTTAGCAATCATTTGGGCATCATGTGCTCGCTTAAGAATCGATACAACAGGCAACATACAGTCGTCAAAGTCACACGCGTTCTTCGAGTTCATTTCTCTAAGCATTGGTCTAGGTAGGCGAGCCAAAAATTAAATGCATTGCAAACAGAGCGACTAGCGAACATAAGGAACACATTCCACCATGGGCATTTCAATTTTCCTTTCACAGGATTATTCCAGGACTGGTAACAAGCACTCTTGAACAAATAAATCGCCTGTAGAGTAACTGGGAGGGAACTAGGGTGCCTCCCTACATCATCATCATCAGGATACCAGGTTTCTAGAATTTGGCATTCATTTCATGTGCTGGTCAAGGTGCATTATGGGAATTGTAGTCACCAGTTGCTTCGACTAAACCAATTGGGCTGACTCACCTAATGACGATGATTTGAAGAGAATGGACTGGCCTGGAAACATGGTGCCCTGACTTCATGGAGTTAGGGGGTAGGTAACACACCTAAAAAATAAAATCTCGTCCCATGGAAATCAGGGGAGTGGCACACTGCTCTCCATCCTGCTCGGGAACGGTCAACGTCTGCTGCTCATCGTTGACCTGAGTTTTTGTGTGTTTTTAGCTTTAGTAAAAGAGCCACATTTTCACTTTTAAGTAAACATCTTGAGCAACCCAGATATTATCATCAAGGGTCTTCAGCATGACACTCCGAGGGAAAGGGTTAAAGTTCGCCAAATGTGCTGCGGTTCAGAGGAGCAACAAGAAGAGAGAAACCAGAGGGGAGAAACCAGAGGGGAGGGCGGGGCGTGGGAGGGAAGAAATACTGAGCAATGGCTGTTGAGGAGGAAAGAAAAAGGAATATGAATGGAGAGACGGGATTCCAGGACTAATCCCTTAATCTCCCATACCTGAAAAGTGAATAAACAGAGAGCGGATAGCATTGTTTGTTTATGCAGTGTCCCGGGGTCTCATATGCATGCTCCTGGGCCAGCTCTGTGATATCCTTCTGGTCTTTAAGCAGAGTCGCGATTGCAGCACTTGAATGAACACCATCAGGGCTGCCAGCACGAGCGATGCCCGCAGAGGCGGGGAGCTAAACCAAGCCATGCTGCAGCCGAAGAGGACTTGGGGTGTACAGTGCACCACCTGCAGCACGCGCCGCTGACTCCCTGCTCCTGGCATGAGACGCAAGGAGTGGCAGAGAAGGGGCACTCCACACGCATTTGCTCCCAATAACACAGGCAGACTGGAGGGGAGACTAACGTTTAAAATGCTCAAGTTACCAGCAACCTCCTCCTGCCTGTCGTAGAGGCGCGGTGAGACACTGTAGCTGCAGATGGCGCCATGTTGGAAGGGTGAGGCTACCAGTTAATGTCCTTAAATCCCAGGATATTAGCAATTATTGCCTCTCCCTAGCCTCCGTAATTTTTGTTGCCTACCGGCGGGAAGATCAAACAAGTTTGTACTATATAAAATTGCCCCAATAAAAGCAGTGCACCAGCGAGTCAAGTTTGCACTATATAAAATTGCACCAACAAAAAAAATGCATAAATACATAAATAAATAAATACCGCCTTCGGGTAAAGTCCGCGCTATATAAAAATGCATAAATAAATAAATAAATAAATACCGCAAATCACCGCCGTCACTCTGCCGGCCTGCGACCAGGAAGTCAGGCAGGCCGGCGCGACAACCGGAAACAGGCAGTAGGAGGGCGGGAGCCTACCCCGCCTCCCACGGAAGAGCCGCGATTGGTTGCAGCACCGGAGCAGGCAGGAGCCTACCCTGCGCCCCGGTGCCGAAGAATGGAGGAAGAGTCCTGCTGCCGGTGAGTGGGGCTTCGCTTTGTGGCTGGCCTGCGAGGGCGGGGGGGGGGCATGTGTGGGCGCGCGCGTGGCGGCGGGCTGTGTATGTGTGTGAGCGTGCGTGTGTCTTGGAGTCTGTGTGTATGCGTGTGTGACTGTGGGGGAGGAGGAGGGGGTTGCCTGTCTGGGTGCCTGCGTGTCTGTGTAAGTGTAAGTGCGTGTGCGCGTGTGTGTGTGTATGCAGTGTGTGTATGTGCGCATGCGTGAGTGAGTGTTTGCGCAAGGGAATGAGGCAGGAGAGGGGCACGGCGCCGTGCGCGCTCACGAGGTCAAAACTGAGCAGCTCTGCGCTCGTGCACCCTCTCCTGTCCACATTCCCGAAAACGGGCGACATAAGGTCTTCGCTGCGCGAGACCTAAAAAGCACTTGGAAAGACAGTTTTACCAGGTATATGAAGGAGCCCGATGTAGCACAGTTCCACTTGCGTGAGCTGTTTAACACGCTGTTAGACCGCTATTAGGCTGCCGCTGCTGTTAAGTAGCTTGTCAGGTAGACACTTCCTTAGTTACATATTTATCAAGATGGGCAGCTTAATGACGTTTACGAGGTACATAAAAGTACTTAAAAGTGCTTGTTAACGCGTTTAAAATGCTGCCAATAATACAGCTGGTGTTAAAACATCTCACCCGTGGGGACCTGATGTAGTCCCGGAATGCTGTAGCTGTATCTATAGTCCATAGCCTGGCCTGCTGGGCTGTCGTTTTTGCGGCTGTTGTCTCTGCCACTGTCGCTCTTTCACTTTGCTGCGGCTCACTGCGGCTCACTGCTACACTCTACTGTCCACTGGCAGCAAACATTCATCCCTGGTCAGTAGATTAAATAGAACGGCCGCCAGCAGTCAAGGTGCCAGTGGGTGATTACTTTTAAACAAATGTGGGGTGAAAGTTGACTCGTCGGTACTCGCCGCAAAGACAGTCAGTCAGTATTTCAATCAATATTCAATCAATAGTAATCTGCAGATATCCGTGCAGTTTGTCCGTTTGTCCGTTACTAACCTCAGTCTGTAATGGCCGTCCGCCGTCAGCCAAAGTGCTCTCTTCCCCCCCTAACTCACTCGCAGCGGGGGGGAGGGGACGGGGGGGGGGTTGTGTCCGCGTACCGGGGAGGGGCTGGCAGGAGGCTAGTGGCAGAGCATTCCGATACGCTAGTTCAACCTCGCCTCACCGCCTTACTGCACAAACCGCTGCTGGCCGGTTGTCTCGTACCCCCTGGCTTAGCGTCAGAAGCTCGCTCCAGGGGCTCTGTTTGGACCGGCGGTTGTTTTAGGCAGCTTAGCAGGACCTCAAGCTCCGCTGCTGAAGATGGCGACGGCGTTCTGCCCGCTGCTGCTGCTTCTGCTCTCCGCTCTCCGATCTGCGATCTCCGCTCTCACTCCCTGCTTGCTCGCTAGCGCCCCTCAGTAGCCAATGAATGTCAGAAAATCTAAGCGAGGCTGGAACTCAACAAAATGCAGCTAAAAACGATGATTTTATCCCATTTCGTAAGTCAAATATGAGGTATACCCATGTACAAACATGGATTTTTTTTTGTTTATTTAAGTTCCCAGACGTTACCCGTTGATTCACGACAGAAGAGGGCGTTTGGGATATGGATGTAGCAGGGTCACATCTATGGCTCAGTCACATACACCAAGGGCCGTCAGATCTAACACTACACTTATTGATCCCTAATTGATGTTGGTACCTGATATTGGTGCATCTATTTCTCCATTTTGGACAGCTCTGCAACACCCTAGTGTTATGGTTCTTGCCATACTGTTTTTCAATTTTGACTTTTGTCTGAAATGTGTTCTAGCATCAGTCACGCTGTAAACAAGCAATGGCAAAGTCAATAGGTCTTGGTCATGAAACTCACTGATTTTGCCAGTGATTGTTGTCACCCTAGAAACCCTACCAGAAAGTGCAAATCTGTGAGAAGGAGGCAAATATTTCACCAATACAGAGGAGGTTGAACGATTGGGACTGTGCGATGCACAGTATAAATACACAATAACACCGTCACCGTCCACACCTCGTTAGACATGGAGTCAATGCGCACTGAGAAGAAGCGCAGAGGGTAGTTAGGGAGCACAGCTTATCAGTGATCAGCCCTCCTTATGAAGAAGGGAAGTCACCAACAAAAAATACATTTCTTCGCACATGATACACGGGAGAGACGCACTCTTACAAGAGAGAAGAGAAGGAGTCAGTTTCTGCGACATGAGCCAATAATATGCCTGATTTCTTGGCAGATGTGAGGGCTTGAGTTATTAGCATTTTGTTAAATACTAATATAATTAATAACAACAATAAAGGCTGCAGTTGCCTACAGTCCAGCTCATGCTCACAGGGCAGGGCTGGGTATTTCTGACAATATGTTCTTTTTAGATCGAGCCTGTTTTTGATATGTAAAACAGTAAAACACAATAGAAAGTATTTCATATAGTGTTGTGTGAGGCCGCCAGTGAGACGAATGAGTTAGCAGAAGCAGGGATAAGGCCATATATTAGGACTATTTAAAAGCAGACATCCCTGCCCACCCTTTGGTCCTTGCTACAAATCATTTGAGTAATTTTAAAGTGTTTAAAACTTACAAAGAAGGCCAACTTCATACAAGTGGTGTCAAAGAGCCCAACGTATTTGCTTATGGAGGGCACAGGGCACGTGAGGTCTAACCTTGGCTTCCCCACCTTATTATGTAGTGTAGTCGGCAGCGGTCCCTCCACAATGGCGGTGGAGCGTCGCCTCACCTTCTAGCAGCTGCAAAAATGAAAAATGAAACGATAAGAAACTCTTGTTTATTATCATTTTATTTTTCTGCCGGAGCTGAGGCTTCGGGCAGGACCAGGGTGGTGACAGGCTGGAGGGGGAGTGTTGGGCACTTTATGTGCGGGAGTGCAAATCATTGGCGCTCAGGCCAATCCTGACGCTGCTTTCAGCGGCATGAAAGCAGTGACAGGATTGGCCACAGTGCACTCTGGGAGCCTATGCCTGGAGAAGAGAGGTGCGTGATGCGGTGAGCAGGTGTTTTGATTTTTTTTTTTATTTGTCTCCCCCATTTCCCTGTCCCCATTCCCCCTCCCCTGTTCCCCACGCCCCCGCCACTCTGTCAACTCGCCGGCTGCTACTGAGTGTAGTCCTAAATCAGTCTCTATGTACCCCTGCCACGTTCTCTACCTCCTCTAAAACAGACTAACCTCTCCCATTGCTAGTTTCTGTATAAAAAAAGAGGACATTTATATACTAGGAAAGTTTGCAGTTCCCTCCTCCCGGCTACTCTTGTTTTGTGGCACACAGACCAATGCGGAAGTACGTTTTCAAAATAGCTGCACGTAAGAAGAAGAAAGCTCTTATTTTGAAGGCATCTGTTTTGAACTTTGCTATGCATACCCTAATGTTCCAACACCCAGTCAAGATATCCATCCTATTAAAAAAGGTAAATGGTTTCCATCATTTTAACTGTCTTTTGCTGCTATAAGCAATCTAAATTTTGACTGACACAAGTATTACCCCCTTTACTGTCTGCAGATGAATAGAAAGCTAATGGTAGCTTGCAGGAGCTCGAACCCATGACTGTTAAAACTCTGTCTTCCTAAGTATCCAACAATCAGCTCGCTGAGTCACTGTTTCTGTGATTATCGCCTTCGTAATTTTAAAAAGCTTGTTTTACATTTCTTGTTTCTTTGCGCCTGTTAGTTTGAGAATGTGGCAATTTTAAATTTAGAAACCTTATCTGGTACTCACCTTCCCTGATTTGAACCGGACTGGAATCGCTACCGCAGGGCTCGGCTTCTTTCACCGACCCACCTGAAGAGTAGCGTTCCAGTTTTACTTGGCAGCTCCTCCCCCAGCCTGCATATAAGCAGACAGCTTGTTTCAGCGTGGCCGTAAGGTAACGGGGCTGTTGCTGTGATTATCGCCTTCGTAATTTTAAAAAGCTTGTTTTATATTTCTTGTTTCTTTGCGCCTGTTAGTTTGAGAATGTGGCAATTTTAAATTTAGAATCCTCATCTGGTACTCACCTTCCCTGACTTGAACCGGACTGGAATCGCTACCGCGGGGCTCGGCTTCTTTCACCGACCCGCCTGAAGAGTAGTGTTCCAGTTCCGGTTTTGCTTGGCAGCTCCTCCCCCAGCCTGCATATTAACAGGGATGCACCGACCGCGCAGGGGCGCGCTGGCGGCGCGCCGAAGGCGCGCCAAAGGCAAGCTCGACTACGCCCGTCAGCGTCCAGATGGCGCCTGGTGCCAGACCCGCTGGTCCGGTCATGAGAACAACTTACACGAAAGAAAGCCTTGTTGAACTCAGGTCAGAGATTGGGACGTGCCAAGACCAATCCAGGGACAAGCCGTTAGGGCCTGACAGCGGCACTGCCTGGAGGGTGGCTTGCTCGCAGGGTTGGAATACAGTGCACCGGGTTTGCACGGGCTCTCCCTCTCACTGCGATCATAGGGCTGTTGTCAAGTTTGCAAATGAGAATAACAGGGCAATTAGCTGCCTGCTACTGAATGTAAGGTTGATGGCTAGACACAAGTACCAACTTGAGTGTCTCATACAGACTGAAGATCCTGATGTATTGTTTCTTACCGAGACCTGGGCCAATGACAGCAGCGATCCTGATTGGAATATTGCTGTGCCACTGGACTACGTAGTTTTTAATGTCAATAGAGTGGAAGGAAGGGGGGGTGGCTTAGCCATTATTTACAAAACCTTTCTCAAGTTGCAGGTCACGCCCCAGAGACTGGAGGGTGCAGAAGCTATGAGCTTCTCATTGAAATTCAATAACACCTCTGCGTTCTCTGGCTTGCTCATTTGTAGGCCCCCTGGCCCGAGAGCCCGGTTCCTAGCGGCCATTCAAGCCTATTTAGAAAATTCCCTCGAGCACGATTACTACACCATTCTGGGAGATTTGAACTTTTACCTGGAGGACACTGATAACATAGAGACGATCAATCTCCTTGATATACTCGCCTGCCACAATATCGAACAGATTGTTAATTAACCTACACATAAGGCTGGTCATATCCTGGATGGCATTTGTACCAGTATGCCTCACGTTGTCATAAAAAATATAACTCCAATGGCATGGTCTGACCACTCTGCCGTATTTTTTACTACTCTGCTCCCCAACGCCCCCCACAGAAGGCGAATCAGGCCTTCCACCAGGAAATACTGGGCTTGGAAGTCCGTTACAAGGTCTGACTTACTAGGCTCCCTTGAGGAAAGAGTATTGGCCTGCCCAGATGCTAACCAGGGGGCCATGGCTCTCCAAGCTAGCCTTATGAAGACTGCCAACTTGGTAGCACCGGAGAAAACACTAAGAGTGCGGCAAAAACGGGTATTTGCCCCTTGGTACTCACCAGAGTTGAAAACCGCTAAAATCAAATGTAGGCAGAAAGAACTGATCTGGAGGATGAACTATGATTCAGCACAGAGGATAAACTACTGTGCTGCACTAGAGAAGTACAAGAATTTAATTATTCAGGCGAAATCCTCGTACTATTCTAGGAAGATCCAGGATGCCGCCCATTCTATCAGAGAATTATTCTCCACAGTTAACACCTTACTGAGTTGTCCTCGGAACAACAGCTTCCAACCAGATAAGGCATTCACTGATAAAATGGCGACCTACTTCCAGAATAAGGTGCTAGCTGTTTACAATGATCTGTCCACAACAGCAGACAGGACACCCATAGTGCAAAGCGGGGGCGACGGTGTATGTAATGCACAATGTGCTGTCTCATCGTTTTCCTTGCTGGATGTGAACAGGTTGGCTGACTTATTGCTGAAGACCAAGCCAGGTTCTCCAATAGATCCCTGCCCACCTTTTATGCTTCACTTGGCACCGGCAGAAATCAGTGCCCTACTACTGCCAGTTTTGAATCAGGTGCTGAGCTCGGGAGTTTTTCCATTAATATGGAAGAAGGCCTGCATTCGGCCCCTGTTAAAGAAGCCCAAGCTAGACCCTTCTGACGAGAAGAGCTACCGTCCTATCTCCTGCCTGCCGCTGCCAGCTAAGCTAGTGGAAAAAGCCATGAATGTGGAACTATCCTCTTATCTTGAGACATGGCACATTCTAGACAGCACTCAGCACGGCTTCCAGGCTAATCATTCAACTGAAACTGCCCTGTTGATGGCAGCAGAGGAAATCCGGAAGGGGATGGATGAGGGAGGAAGGTTACGCTGATTCTACTAGATCTCACGGCGGCCTTTGACACCGTAAACCACGAGGTACTTATCCAACGGTTGCAGGATATCGGTGTCAAGGGCCTAGCGTTAGATCTCCTCTCCTCCTTTCTGTCAGATAGGGAACAAGCCATCTCTTGGAATGGCCATCAGTCAGATAATTTTACCCTTCCTGGAGGAGTTCCCCAGGGCTCGGCGTTATCGCCTACCCTGTTTAATATCTATGTCTCCCCTTTGGCTAAGATAATAAAGAACCTGGGTTTTAAGCTGGTGTCATACACTGATGACACTCAGCTGATCGTCTCTATGCCCCATTCTGCAGACTCGAAGTCAGCTGATTTCGCACTGTATGTCGGCAGTTATGCAGTGGATGAAATCGAACTTTCTGAAATTGAACACCGAAAAGACAGAAGTTCTTGAGTTTGGACAGAAAGCATCCCTCTGGAACCACACCTGGTGGCCTACATCTGCGGGGGCTTGTTCGCTTCCAGTGGTGAAAGCAAGGAACCGTGGGTTCATTTTTGATAAAGATCTGGCTTGGAAGCCACAGGTGAACCAGGTAGTGTCTGCATGCTTCTTTGTGCCTAAGGTGCTGAGAAAGATCTTGCCGTTTATTCCTTACCACCTCAGGAAAATGCTCATAATTGCCACTATCTTCTCTAGAATAGACTATGGCAATGCCCTTTATCTGGGAGCGGGGTGTGCACAACTGACTAAACTGCAGTCTATTCAGAACGCATCTGCCAGATTGCTACTCGGTTTGCCTAAATACACTCCACCTCACAGGCCATCAGGAAGCTGCACTGGCTCCCAGTCCAGAGGCGTATTGATTTCAAGGCGTTGTGCCTAGCTCATAAAGCACTGGCGGGAATGGGGGCCTTCGATCTTCAACATCTATTCTCCAGGTACATGCCAACCCGCCCGCTGAGGTCTGCCTCTCGCGGGCTGGCTTTGGTGTCTAAGATCAATAGACAACGTTGGGGAGGGAAGAGCTTCTCCCATTTGGCTTCAAGGCTTTGGAACGTTTTACCCCAACAGCTTAGACAAATCTCCAACCACTTGCAGTTTAGGAAGGAAATCAAAACGTGGCTTTTCACTAGATAGGATTGTGGTCATCACTCTCAGCTTGTTGCCTTGCATAGCGCCAAGACGCCTCGGCATTAGTGCACTTTATAAATACCATCACTCACTCATACCCCTTTTACTGTACTTTTTTGTGCTCTATCCTTAGGCAATAATGTAATCGGATGCTGCACACGCCCAAAGTAAAAAAAGGAAATATCACAGCATTTACAAAAATAACCCTTACAGTCTGATGAAATGAGAAAATTCTGAGGGCCATAGTTGCGACGGCCACCATTAGCACACATGAAATTATAGGCTAACCACCATAGGCTAACCACTGGGCATGCAGACTAATTACTCAGCATACAATTACGAGACACACACTCTCTGCTCACTGTGCCGGCCGGAAGTCCCGAGCGACCCCGGCTCATTTATTTATGCTCTCTGGCCACGCCTGGCCAGAGAGTGATACATAATGTGTTATAGCTTCCGGGGTATTTGATGTTCGTCAGACGACTAGACCGCTACACCCCATCTCAATTTAGTACTTCTTTTTCCTCGCTCTCACTTACAGGCCACAGTCTCATTCAGCATACAAAGTCGTCTAGCATTCTGTTGGGTTGTGGGTTTCCCCTGAGGTTGTAGCGATGTTGTCGGTGCTCTCGTTTGTGCCGGGGACCCCTCGGGCTGTGACCACACTCCCCACTTGGCATGCTGATTTGACTTGAACATTCAGGCTCTGTTGCCTCTTGAATTGACTCATTGTTGGCGCCACCTTCTTCTGTGACTGGGCTTCTTTCGGGGTTCACAGGTGAGGATCCTCTCTGGGCTGGCTCGACCGGAGATGGAACTTCTTTGAACCAAGAGATGTTCCTGGTGACTATTTCCCCGTCACGTTCTGCGGTGACAGCTGTTCCTTGGGTTGACCTGATGGTCCACAGACCCGGCTCATAGGGCGTTTGGAGTTTTCCTCCACTCCATCGATTCCGCAGTATCACCTTACAACCAGGGATTATCGCCCGGACTCTCGCTCTCTGTCGGCGGCTGACACTTTCGTTAGATTGCTGTCGCCTTGCTTGGGCATATGCTGGGTCATAGGGCTCCTGCATCCAGTTCGTTGTTGTCTGTAGTAGATCCCTTCGAATGCCATTGAACATAAGTGACAACGGGGACTGCTGTGTCGTGCAATGAGGCATACTGCGGTATTCCTGTTGTAGTACCGTTTCTGGATTGGTGCCTTCCGCCACCGCTATGCGCAGTATTTTGTTGATGGTGCGCATGAACCGTTCAACTTCCCCATTTGCTTGGGGCCACTGGGGCGTTATCCGGTGATGCTTGATGCCTAGCCTTGTCATGAAATCCTTGAATTCGCTGCCTTGAAAAGGTGGCCCGTTATCTGTCTTGATGATGTGGGGTAATCCAAACATAGCAAACGATTTCTCCAGAATTGGCTGCAAGTTGGCGAATGAGGTTGACGGCATGATTTCGACAATCGGGTATTTGGTGTAGCTGTCAATGAGGACAGCGGTGATCTCCCACCCGGAAAACTCCCGAAGTCGAGGCTCACCCATGACCATGGTGACGGAGCAGGATCTTCAGTGATTATCGGTGCCGAGGTTTCCGCACTGCTGGTGATTTGGCAAGCACTGCAGTTGCGCACGACCGCTTCCACGCTGCTCTCAAGATCAGGGAACCATACCTTCTCTCTCATTCTCGACTTCATCCTCCCGTAGCCTTGGTGCCCTTCGTGGGCAAGTGTTGTTGCCCGTTCCTGCAAGTTGTGTGGTATGACGATGCGTCTACCTCTCAGCACTATGCCGTCCTCCCCTGAGCTGAGTTCGTTTCGAACTCTCCATAGCTTTCCTAGGCGGTTCCTGTCGGGCTCACTCCACTCTGATGTGTTTTTGAGGAATCCTTCCCACGAACCACTTGTGAGAGCGTTGATCACACTTTGGAGCACAGCATCTTGTTCCGTTTGTTCTTGTATTTCTTTCAACGAAAGTGCGCGTGGGCATGACCACTGCGGGACCATGTGGACGAACTCTTCTGTCTTCACTTCTTGCTCGTCTGCTTCGCTGATTGATGGTGCTGGGTGTCTGGATAGAAAATCGGCCGGATTCTTGGCCCCGGCTGGTATGATAACTCCATTTGATAATGTTGTAACTGTATCTCCCATCGTTCAATTCTGGGCGGTGGGTTTGGTGCGGTAACCCTGAACAATGGGACTAACAGCTGATGATCTTTTATGACTCGGAACGGGTGACCGCTTACATATAGGTGAAAATGCTTGTACGCCCACTTAATGGAAAGAGCTTCGCGTTCGATTTGCGAATATCTGGCTTCTGTGGCTGTGAGCGCTTTGCTGGCGAAGGTTAGTGGGACCCAGGTCCCTGGGTCTGTCTCTTGGGTCAACAGTGCCCCAAGGCCTACTGGGCTGGCGTCCACCAGTAACTCTGTGGTTCGTGATGTGTCAAAGTAGGCCATGGTTGTGCTGTCTAGTAAGGCCGACTTCACCTGCTTGAAGGCTTTGTCCTCTTCGGCGGACCAGGTCCACGGAACATCTTTCTTCGTAAGGTTTCTGAGTTGCTCTGCGATGGTTGCCAGATTTGGTTTGAACCTCCCACCGTATGTCGCCATCCCTAAGAAGCTTCGCACTTTTGATGCATTGGTTGGGGCTGGAGCGAGTTGTATTGCTTGAGATTTTTGGGGATCTACCTTGACGCCTTCTGAGCTGAATACATAGCCAAAAAAATCAATTGTCTTACAGAAGAACTTGCACTTTTCTTTGAGAAGTGTCACCCCGTGTGTGGCCAGTCACTGCAGTGTGGCTCGAAGTCGCCTATGATGTTCCTCAAGGGTTTTGGAGTGAATGAGGTTATCATCACTTACGTTTATTACACCTTGGAGACCTGACAGGAGTTCTCTCACTGTATTTTGAAAGATCTCTGCTGCGGAGGATATCCCGAAGATTAACCTATTGTATCTGCATAACCCTAGGTGAGTCGAAAATGTTGTGATGTACCTGCTTTCCTCCGCCAGCATTATTGATGATATCCGGCATTGAGATCAAGCTTCGATAATCACTGCGATCCATTTAAGTCAGCTAGGATATTGTCGACTGTCGGCATCAGGTGTCTCTCCCGTTTTATTGCCCTGTTGGGCATTCTCATGTCAATGCATATCCGGATCTTCCCTGGTTGCCTTGGTTTCTCGGCAATTACCATTGGAGACACCCACAGGGTAGGCCCATGCACTTTCTCGATAACTCCCTGCTGCTCCAGTTTTACGAGTTCCTGTTCCACTAGTGATCGGAGGTGGAACGGGATCCGATGGTGTCTCAATGCTACGGGTTGCACTGCTCGATCTATATGTAGCTTCACTGGTGGCCTCTTAATCTGTCCTAGCCCTTTAAACAGCTGAGGGAACATGTCCAGAATGTCGTCGTCTTGAAGGAGCTTGACTGCGTTGGCAAACGCGATTAGATTGAGATCTTCGGCAGTGTGGCTGCCTAGAAGTATGTCGGCCTCCCTATCCACCACGTGAAACGTGGTCATTATCTCTTGTGTTTCGGACTTCACATGAACGGACATCTTTCCCTTCAGCGGAAGTGGCGTTTGGCTCCCTTGGACGGCGTCAATATAGGTTTTGGTTTCAGTGGCTTGTAATGTTGTGCCCCATGACGTTGACGGTTGCCCCGGTGTCAATCAGGCCAGTGACAGGGGATCCATCTATTTCAATGTTACATTTGGGTTGTGGCCGTCTTCTCTTCTTTAGATCTTCAGCGAATGATACGAAATAACATCCTCGTCATCCTCTGTGGAGGAGTCCTCTAGGCATTGGGCGTGGCGAGCTGAGGTTTTGAGTGACCGCTGCGCCTCTCACCAGGCCGGGTCACCCCCTTGCTCCTCCTGCCGCCTCCTGCTCCTGACAAGCCAGCCTTTTTGCCGCATTTTCCGCCACCGACGCCCACCTGCCCCCCCGAGCGGCCCAGCCACAGCAGAGCCGCCCGCTCGCCAGTTTTTCCCGCCGCAGCTCCACACAGGCCCCGCCCACCACCGGCCCATTGGCCGAACCGCGACCGACGCCCAGCTGACCCGCCCTCCCGTCCCCCTTCTTATGATGCCCCCAGAGCGACCGCGCAGCGGACGCGCGCAGCGGACGCGCGCAGCGGGAGCACCGATTGAGCGCGGAAGGTGCGCCAAAGGTAAGCCCGTCTGCGCCCGTCCGCGCCTGGACCGCGCCCAGTGCCAGACCCCCTGGCCCCCGCAGAAACCAGCCCACCCGCCGGACCTACGACGCCACCGAACTCTACGCACTCAACGCCGGTAGATTCCCGGGCTGCTACCGAGCCACCCCGAGGCGCACCCACGGACCCTTCTGCTGCCACTCCTGCAAGTTCACCTGCATCCGGACCTGCACCTCTCCAGCACCGACCAAGACGAGCAACAGCAGCAGCCACCTGAAATGCATCCTGCTCAACACCCGCTCCGTCCACAGACACGCCGTCGAGCTCTGGAACCTGCTCGACACAACTTCATCAGACGTCGCCTTCCTCACGGAAACCTGGATGAACGCCTCTTCAGCGCCCGCCATCGCCATCGCCATCCCAGACGGCTACAAGATCATCCGTAGGGACCGTATCAACCAGACCGGAGGAGGCATCGCCATCATCCACAAGAACACGATCCGCATCACGACCAACACCGACGACTCCCTCGCACCCGCCTCGCACCTGCACTTCCAGGTCCACATCAACCCCAAGACCACCCTCAGAGGCACCCTCATCTACAGACCCCCGGGACCACGCACACAATTCAGCGAGGACATCGCCGACTTCATCAGCCCACACGCCCTCCTCTCCACTGACTACATCCTCCTCGGGGACCTCAACTTCCACCTGGAGAACAACAACGACCGCAACACCACCACCCTGCTGGACAACCTCGCCAACCTGGGACTCAAGCATCTGGTGACCACCCCAACCCACTACGCCGGACACACACTCGACCCCCGTCTTCTCATCCAACAAGGACATCACCTTCAGCCACGCCACCGGACTCCACTGGACGGACCACAGCTGCGTCCACTTCAGCTTCAGAAGGACCACGATCCACCACCACCAGCAACAGGTTACATGCAGAAACTGGAACAGGATCTCAGCCGACCAGCTCGCGACTTCCCTGAGCAAGAACCCACCCACCAGCGCAACGAACCCCAGCCAAGCGGCCAACAACCTCATGCAGTGGATCAGCGACTGCGCAGACGACCTCGCCCCCTTGAGGACCCCGCCCAGCAGACCCGGCAGCAAGAAAGCCCCATGGTTCACCGACAAACTCAAGAGCTCCAAGAAGAACTGCCGAGCCCTCGAGAGAACCTGGCGCAGAGACCCAACACCGGACAACATGACTGCCCTCAAGCTCGCCACCCGAAAGCACCACCAACTCATCCGCGCCACCAAGAAAACTGCTTTCAAGGAACGACTGGACTACAACGCACACAGCAGCAAGGAACTCTTCAACATCGTTAAAGAGCTCTCCAACCCCAACGCCGGAAACAACGACATCACCCCTTCGCAAGACCTCTGCAACTCCCTCGCCTCCTACTTCCACAACAAGATCGCGGACATACACAACAGCTTCAGCACTGAACTGACGCACGCCACGTCCGAACCACCGCCCACCACCACCACCCTCCGCGCCTGGACCCCGATCAGCACCGAAGACACTGTCAGCACGATGAACTCCATCCACTCCGGATCTCCGACCGACCCCTGCCCCCACCACGTCTTCAACAAGGCCGACGCTGTCATCGCACCCCACCTGCGGGACATCATCAACACCTCCTTCGACACCGCTACCTTCCCGGAGAGCTGGAAGCACGCCGAACTCAGCGCTCTTCTCAAGAAGCCATCAGCCGACCCCACCGACCTCAAGAACTACCGCCCCATCTCGCTCCTCCCGTTCCCTGCAAAAGTCATCGAGAAGACCGTCAACAAGCAGCTGGCCGCCTTCCTCGAGACGAACGGATCCCTCGACCTCTCACAGTCTGGATTCCGGGCCAACCACAGCACCGAGACCGCCCTGATCGCAGCCACCGATGACATCCGAGCACTGCTTGACAAGGGAGAAACAGCAGCCCTCATCCTCCTAGACCTCTCCGCGGCCTTCGACACTGTCTGCCACCGTACACTAGTACAGCATCTCAGCAACGTCGGAATCCAGGAGAAGGCACTGGAGTGGATCACCTCCTTCCTCGCCGGAAGGACACAGAGAGTCCGCCTCCCCCCGTTCAGATCTGAAGCCACCGAAGTCATCTGCGGCGTTCCCCAAGGCTCCTCGCTCAGCCCAACCCTCTTCAACGTCTACATGAGCCCCCTCGCAGCCATCGCACGCCAGCACAACCTCAACATCATCTCCTACGCCGATGACACCCAGCTGATCCTCTCCCTCACCAACGACCCCGCCACCACCAGAGCCAACCTTCACGAAGGGATGAAAGAGGTAGCCGAATGGATGAAGAACAGCCGCCTGAAACTGAACTCGGACAAGACGGAAGTCCTCATCCTAGGATCCTCACCCTCCGCCTGGGACGACTCCTGGTGGCCCCCCGCCCTAGGCAGCGCACCCAAACCAACAGACCACGCACACGCAACCTGGGATTCATCCTGGACTCCTCCCTCTCCATGACCAGACAAGTCAACGCCGTCTCCTCGTCGTGCTTCAACATCCTGCGCATGCTACGTAAGATCTTCCGGTGGATCCCCACCGAGACCAGGAAGACGGTCACCCAGGCCCTCGTCACCAGCCGCCTGGACTACGGCAACTCCCTCTACGCCGGAACCACCGCCAAACTACAGAAGAGACTCCAGCGGATACAGAACGCCTCAGCACGACTCATCCTGGACATCCCCCGTCGCAGCCACATCTCCGGACACCTGAGAGACCTGCACTGGCTCCCGGTCAACAAGAGAATCACCTTCCGTCTCCTCACCCACGCACACAAAGCCCTACACAACCAAGGCCCAGGGTACCTCAACAGTCGCCTCAACTTCTACGCTCCCAAACGCCAGCTCCGATCGACTGGCCACGCCCTCGCCGCCGTCCCCCGCATCCGATGAGCCACCACAGGGGGACGGTTCTTCTCCTACCTCGCCGACAAGACATGGAACTCCCTCCCGACCCACCTCCACCTGACCCAGGACCACCTCACCTTCAGGAAGCAACTCAAGAACTGGCTGTTCGAGCAGTAGCGGACCCCCCTCCCCATGCGCCTTGAGACCCTCTGGTCGAGTAGTGCGCTATATAAATGCTCTGATTGATTGATTGATTGATGTCCTTGGTTCTTCCAGCGTTAGATGTCTCACGGCTCCCGTCAGAGGTTTCCTTCCCGAGTTGTTCTACCACGTGAGCCTCCGCGACATACGCTCGCGAAGTGGTTGGGGGTCCCACATTTGGAGCATGTCTTTCCTCTTGCTGGACAAATTTCCGGCGGGTGTTCTTCTTTCCCACAGTATCCACACTGTGACCTCCGTGACGTTCGAGTGGGCCACCTCCCTCCTCTGCTTCGGGACGATGTGCTTATTGCGCCTGCCTGCTCCGTCTTGACTGTTACCGCTTGCTCCGGCTGCTGGTTGAGGGCTGCTTCCATCGCTGTTTCCCTTATGTCTGAAAGCTCATTGGATCTGGCCAAAATCAGAATCTCCTCCAGGGTTATTTGGGGTTTGCTGCAGGATAAGTGTTCACAATGTTTTGTTGCGACAGCTCTGGATGAGTTGCGCTGTTACCTCCTTTGCCTGGTCATCTTCGGTGCAGATACTCGCTAGTTCCCTGAGGCACGCATGAAATGCATCCATTGTCTCGCCCTCACGTTGTCTGGCTTGGCGAATCTTGAATCTTTCATAATGGGGGTTGAGCTGAGGGTCAAAGTGGGCATCTAGTGCTTCTCCTCTTTTCCCTTTGTTTTTGGGATACTGGTTCACCGTTGGTTTTGCCAATGTTTGTTCGTTTTGTTGTCTGATCTAGCAATTAGGCTGGCTTTTGCTCCCGGGGGTTTTGCCGGCCTTTTCGCGCGTTGCTCGCGCTCGGGGCAGCTCACCTAGGCTTCGATGCTGATTCTTCTTGAGAAGGACTCACGGGGCCTTCACGTGCCTCTCCTCGTGTTGGCTCTCACCCGCTGTCTTCCGCGCATGCACGCGGGTGTCTCCTCGCTCGCGGGCTTCTGCTTCGGGCCATTGTGTTGCTGTCGGCGTGCGCAGCGCTCTGCTCACCGCGCTGGGCTCCAGGACACCTTGCTGAGTTGCACGCTGCTCAGCTTGCCGACCGCCGACCGCATAGCACCTCACTATTTTGGTTAGTTGCAGGTCCACAGCTGCGATGTCCTCCTTCTCTCAGGTGAGGCGTGAGTCTTGACTATCCCACCCTCGTCGCCAGTGTGACGGCCACCATTAGTACACATGAAATTATAGGCTAACCACTGGGAATGCAGACTTATTACTCAGCATATAATTACGAGACACCACACTCTCTTCTCACTGTGCCGGCCGGAAGTCCCGAGCGACCCCGGCCTGGCCAGAGAGTGATACATAATGTGTTCTAGCTTCCGGGGTATTTGGTGTTTGTCACACGACTAGACCGCTACACCAGTCACAAAGAATTAATGTAAAGTTGCTGCACTGCATGGCCTGAAAGGGAAAGAGCAGAAATGCATAATCTCTTTTTTAAATAAAATGCCACAGCGCTGCTCTATCTACGTTATGCTGCCTACCACCAAACCAGGCACCCTTGCGCCATAGCGCAACCGTCCTGTGTTTAGTTCAGAATAGTTTTTGTGCCGGGAGATGTACAGGGCCGGACTGAGAGCCAAAACCGGCCCTGGCAAAGTGCTCGGCCGGCCCCCTGGGGGTGCGACCGAGCTATTTGCCGGGGTCGGTTTTCTGCCGATTTTGTTACAGGGCCGATTTTACAGCTATGCTGCAAAAACGGCCCTGTAACAAAACCGGCCCCCAGGGCCCAAAACCGGCCCCCACCCTTGTGGCGCACCGGGGGATTGCCCGGTGCCTGCAACGGCCAGTTCGGGCCTGGAGATGTACCTTCCTGCACAATATCTATCTTTGGAGGGATTTTCCTCTTTGTATGTGTGCTGCAGAATGCCCAATACCTGCTAATGTTTGCCTTCCCTCCCCCAAATTTCGGACAGAGCTGTCAGAGTTTTGGAAGAAAACTATGTTTATTTAAACAACCTACATATGCACCTTTGTATGCATATCATTTTGTACACCAAAAAAGCAGACCTTCTTTTCTTCCGAATGTTTGTTCATTTATTATCATTTCCTCCAAGAAGCAGAGATAATTCTAAGAGATCTACTAATGTCTGGTTTAGATTCTACTCCTTGGGAATGAAAAGAGCTCAGGGAAAAAATTGTCTCTAGTTAAAATAAAAAGTATTAGCACAACAAGAGATCTGCGTTTTTTTTTTTATTAACCCATAGTTTCAATTACCCTCCTATTGTTTTTCCCCCAACAATTTTTTTCCCAGTAGAGAAACCCCTCCTCCTATTTCCCACCCCCAAATTGGAGGTATCCAGGCCTATTCACCCCTTGAAAAGTTTTTTTTCTACTGACCCTTATAGGAGAACTTCGCTGGCTGCTGCTCAGAAGAGAATGGTTTGGAAAAACATTAGAAAATATTCACAAACCTTTGAGTTAAAACCATTCCAGAGCAACCATAGCACTCAAAACCACATTCCCTGCTCCAATTATAGGGTTCACCCATGCACAATTACACGCCACCATGGTAGGTTGTTCCCCAGAAAAAAATGAATACCTTGAACATGTACATCAAGCCATTTCCACATGTGAGTTGAACTTACATGTGCAAAGATGACAGAGTCCCTAAAAAAGGTTGGCCTGTTATGAAATAAAGCAAGTGGAGTAATGTACCTGCCCCACAGATCTTTAGTTTGTGTAAAGAAGCTGTGTTCCATTCATGGGACAGATGCTGCCGATGTCTGCAAATACCCTAAACATTTGTGGCATGAATCTGACTTGACATGACGGTCTTCTATTTAACTGAAGAGAAACTATACAGGATTATCAATCTTTCGAAAATCTTTTAATATCAAGATAACTCTTTGAAGGCTAACAATTCATCTCCTTCGACTGACCATTGTGGAATCCCTTAGGAGGGCTGCTGAGCGTAGCTACCAAGGTTTCAGACTACTTATTACCCCCTGGTCCCTTATCACCTCGTCCCATTCATTAACAAAGTGGAGATAATTATCTCCCGACAGAAAAAAAGAAAAGAGGAAAGCTGGGATCCTCACCCTAGCCCCTCCCACTGGGAGTACATAGGGAGCACTTTTCCAGCATTCCGCCTGTTCTTTTTTTTCTGTCCGTCAACAGAATTGAGTTGTGGATGCTGGTGCTGCTCCTGCTGGGCTTGAGTGGCTTTCTTCATTGGCTATAACCCGTCCGGCTGCCTGGTTGTGCGGTTGGGGTGTCTGGTGCTTTGCCTCCCGGTCTGACAGGCTTGCTTCGAGGCTTGGTTTTCCCAAACTGGCTCCTGCATGGAAAGGCTAGCCCTTTGTGGCTGGTGCGCTGGGATTTCTTTCGGGTTGCTGGGCAAGTCTTCCTGGGGCTTAACTGGGTGGGAGACGAGTCGTTTTGCCTGGTTCTCCTACCTTCCTCCTGCCCTGGTGTAGGTGTGTTTGGTCGCCTAGGGCTGGCTGTGGCTGGAGGAGGGGGGGCTTGCGTCTGTCTCCGCCCCCCAACCGGTGAGTACCGCATAGCGGTTTTTACTTTTGACTCTTTTGTCCTTAAGCCTCGATCTGCCTACCGAGGTCACGGACAGTTGCTTCCCTGTTGTTCCCTGCGAGGAGTAATGTGCGCTGCGACTTGGTTCACAGGTCCTGCTGCCTAGGGGTGCTGCTCCCCAGCGGTCGGGGTCAAGCTCTGTGGAGTCCGGCAGCCCGTCCGCGTTCTATTGGTGGTTCGCGCTGCGGGGGTCTTTCCTGCCCTGGGTGGAGTCGTTGGCTAGTGCGGGTGCAGCTCCTGTGTCCGCGATGGACCTGGTTCTGCTTTCGTGGTCCTTGATCTTCTCTGGGGCTCAGTGGGGTGATGTGCAGATCTTCCTGCAATTCGTCTGCAAAGTCCGTATGAGGTGGGGCGGATGTCCCTGGCCCGGCTCCTCAAAATCCGTCACGCTTACAATCAGCACATAAAGCAGTACTAAAACCGCCATGTTACCTTCCTTCTGCTTGATGGCGGGCTGCATGATGGCTGGTGAGAGACCTTGTGGCGCAAGCGCTCTGCCTTTGAGCTACATCCCCGTTTCTGCCTCTTATCCTTGCTGCTCCTCTGGCTCTGGCTGCCTGCTGCTCTGGCTTTGGGGGGGGGGACTGGCTGTGGCCTTGTGGTTGAGGTTGCTCTCTGTTGTAATCACCACCTCTTGGAGCACACTGTGACTTGCGTCATGTCTTTTCACCTCAAAGGAGTATTTCAGACCGCAGTTGATGTTCTGTCTCTACCTGTGGTTTCTTTGCTTTGGGTCCTGAGGCCTGGTGGTGAAAGTCCCTGACTCTTACACCATTGGTTGCGAGTGCCGCTCCTGGTGTTGCTAGGGGTTGTGGGTTCTCGGTCACGGATGTTGGAGATGTTCCTTTCATTGTTGATTGCTTTGGGAGCTCTCCTTTGGCTCTGTGTTTTTGTGCGTTGCTTGTTTGGGTGCTGTGGGTCTGGTCGGTTTTTTACCCTGCTGCCCTCTTTGCTCGCCTACCGGGTGTGGAGGGTTCCTGCTCTTGCCGTATTTAGGCTCTGCTTGGGGACTCTCGTGCCCGCCCTGTCCCTGTTGCTCCATGTGATGGCTGCTGCCTTCTGCGCGCTGTCATTATTTCTGGACCTGGTCTTTTGTGCTGTTTCTTTGTTCTGGCATTCTGGGTCCTCGGCCCTGGTCCCTGGCTTAGTCCTGGGGGGTGGGGCCTTGTTCCTGTTTCTGCCCCCCACTGGTGTTTCCGCGTGGCTGGGGCTGTTTCCTCTGTGTGCTGTTGCTGGCTAGCTGCTTTCGCTCTGGTTGCCTTGTGCTCCTCCTGTGGTTACCGTTTTTGGGTTCCTTCTTTTTTCTCTCTTGCGGGCGTCATCTCTTTGTGGGAGGAGGGGCCTTGTTCTGTGTCTCCTGGGCCCACCTCCTCCTGGTGCGGGCCGCGTGGCGTGTTGGCATCCTGGGTCGACCACGTGCGGTGGCATCTGCCTCTTCTGTTTTACCTTGGTGCTGGCTCTGCGGGTTCCAGGTTTGTCCTCCTGGGCCTCCCATTTCTGGCTGTTCTGGTCTTCTGCCTGGCCGGCTGTTCCTGTCTTTCCTGCCTGCCCCCATGCTTTTCAGGGCCCCGCTCTCGTTGGCGGTGTCTGTCTCTGTGCCCCACTGCCTCCGTTTGGGTGGGGCAGTCACTGTGTATTTCTCTTGCCCCCTGGGTTGCCTGCCTGCTTAGCTGCTGGTTTCCCGGGGCTGGCTGCTGTGGTTTGGGGCTGTGGTTGGGGGCCTGGTGCTCCTCTGGCCCTTCCTGGCGTTTGTTTTCGCCTGTGCCCTGCTGGGGCCTTCCCTGTTTGGGGCCTTCCCCTGTTGTGGGTTGAGCTGCTGGGTTCTTCTGTTCGGGCTGGATGCTTGGCTTCGGTCCTGGCTTCCCTTCTGCATAGCGTTCTGTTGTCTGGATTCTGCCCTGGGGTTTTGTTTCCCCTGCTCCGGCCCTCCCTTGGTGGTTGCTGGGCCGTGGTGTTTGGGGGCCTGGGCAGTCTGTTTGGCGTCTGTACTGGTTGCTGTTGCCTCTCTGGTTTGGCTGGTTTTAGGGGTTGGTTTCCCTCCCCTTGGGGGTTTTGGGCCTTGACTCTGTCCTTCCACTTTCGGGCCTGTGCGGGTTCCGAGTTGTTGGTCCCCGGTCTTTGCTGGCCTGTCTGTGGTTGTTGGGCCGTCTGCTTGGTCTCTTTGGGGGCGTTTTCTGGCTGGCTTGTTCTTCTGCCCTGGTCTTTGTAGCCTTCGGGGTTGGCCTCGCCTGCCCCTGCTGCTCTGTTGTTTGTTGTCGGTCCCTCGTTTGGTTGGGGCCTTGTTCCTTGTGGGGCATTTGGCCTTCTGAGGTTCTGTTCTCTGGCTCTTACCCAGTCCTTTTTGGTTTGGTTGGGCTCTGGCTGACTGGTCCTCTTGGAATTCTGTCAGAGACTGGTTTTGTTGGGTTCTCTGGCCTGCTCCCTTCTGGGTCTGTGGGCCTTGTGGGGCGGTGTTCCTGTTTCCCCTTTCTTGTGTGTGCCTTGGCCTTTGCTCTTTCTTGGCCATTTTCCGGGCTGTCGCTGTGGCTCCGCCTCCCCCTCGGGGTGCTTGGTGGTTGTTGTTTGGCTGCTCTGGTGGTTGTTGCTGGCCGTTCTCTGGGGTCTTCCCGGTTCGTCCCTTCTTGGTTTGGTCTGGCCCGTTTTTCACCCTTCGTGCTTGGTTGCGTCTGTGGAGCCTTGCCTTCTTTCCCTTTTGGTGTTGCTTGTGTGTCCCTTGGTCTGTAGGGGTTTCCCTTCTTTCTTGTTCGGGTTGGCTCTGTTGGCGGCTGCTGTGGGGTCCTGTGTGCCTGCCTGGTGGGGCTGGGTTTGTCGGCCTTTTTGTCCGGTGCACTCCTTGGTCGTGTCCTGTTGGGGCCTCTTCTTCCCTGGTCCGCTGCGGTCTGGGGTGTTGGTTTCTTTGGCGCCTGTTTCCCTTCTGGGGTGCCTCCTTTCGGCTTCCTTTTTGGCCTGGTCGCCCTTTTTGAGTGCTCTCCTCTGTTTCCTTGCTGTTGCCTTCGGTTTTCGTTGGTTCCGGTTTCCGGTCCTTGTTTTTTTTCTCCTGCTGGCCTTTTCTGGCTTGCTGGTTGGTTTGGTCACGGGGGATCTTCTTCTTTGTGTGACCTCCAGGTTGTCGTTTTGTTGTGGGCGGCCTCCGTGGGGGTTTTTGTTTGGTGTGTCGTCCCCCCTTCTTTGTTCTCGGGGGGGGGGGGGGTCTCCTGGTTTGTGCTCGCTTCCCACTGTGGGTTGTCCTTTTCTTCATCTTGGTCGTCTCCCGTTTGTTTTGTTGGGTGCAACCCTGCTTTGGTGGGGCGCTTTCCTGACCTGGTGCTTTGCCTGTTTCCAGTGGTTCTCCCTTTTGCTGCGCTTGAGTTGCTGCCTTTGGGGTGGTTTCCTGAGTGTGGTTGGGGGTTTGGAAGGCCGGGTTTTCTGCCTTGGTATTCTCCACTTTGTTAATAAGTGGGAGGAGGGCATAAGGGACCAGGGGTTTTTGCTCTATTACTTACCGGTAAACTTCATTACTCCGGGTACCGTTGTCCTCTGCCCATTCATACGCCCCTCCCTCCCTCCCGGATGTCCGGCCTTCCTATGGGGGCTTGGTGGTTCAGGAGGAATTCTGGGTCAGTGCTGCCTATGTACTCCCAGTGGGAGGGGCTAGGGTTAGGATCCCAGCGATCCTCTTTTCTTTTTTTCTGTCAGGAGATGATTATCTCCACTTTGTTATTGAATGGAACGAGGACAACGGGACACGGAGTAATGAAGATTACCGGTAAGTAATAGAGCATTTGTGACATTTTCATAATTTCAGTGTAATTATGAGTGACATTCAACGACTGTGAGAGACACTTTCTCACTAGCAAAATCAAGCAATGAAGACGAGGGAAATACATAAATATCAGAAATGACACTTGTTTTCACAAGGAGAAAGTCTAAGAAGCTCTTAAAAGTGCTGCAAAGCATCAGAAATGGAAGGGCATTAACATAGTAAAAAGCAGTAAATCCTCATAAAATACAGTTTTGTGAATATGCGTGGTTCATGCTCTTTTGTGTAAGCTGTCATTAGACAAAACGCTGATCTTGCAGCATTCCATTATTCACCAAAGTTATCGTGACATTTTTATCGTTGCATGAAAACTCCTGGGCCCATAAAGAATTTGGCCTCACTGCTAGTTGGTTTTAACCCCATGTTATTTAAACAAAGCAGTCACCACCCCTCAGGTCAGCGCCAGGTGCAGTGTGCGACAGAAGTTCCACAAGTAAACAAAACGGATCTCATTTGTGTGAGAAAAGCAGTATCTCACAGCTGTCCAAAAACGCACAGCTGAGCAAATATGTGTGGTTCATGTTCATTGAAGCAGGGATATTAACCCATGGCGCCTGCCACTTTCAGAGCTCCACTTGTAGAAGGGATCATTCAAAGAACGCACTGTCCATGGAGGTCTGGCTATAAGTTTGTATGTTTTTTTCTGAGCTATTAAATATAATATTTTAGTGACGGACAGTGTTATTCTTAAACACAGATATTTCTTTCACTATCCTAAACAGTTATTGTATATGAAATAAAGTAGACAGTACAATTGTACACAATATGTAAAATAATTAATAAATCACCCAATCCTATTAAAGGGCTACAGCATCTGATAATGTGCTAAAGGATAAACTGCAGTACTCGGGCAGTGCACAAACAGTTGGGATCTGAGCTCCTAAAGTGGGGTCACGGCCCCCCCTTGATGCATTGGAAGCCACAGAAGAGGGGGACTCACATAAAACAGGGTAAACACTTTTTTTAATGTTTTCCTTGTAATGCCTTCTAACCACTGCACTACAGATTGTTGGATAGAATATTTATTACCCCCTGTAGGAGAGTAGGATCTGCTTACTATGGTTACCCCCACTTTCTGATGATGTTACACTGTTTTTCGACTTTAGACTGGCTGGGGCCCTGCTATCCAGGACCCCAGCCTAGCTGCTTCCTCTCGAAATTGATTGCATGTACTTTAGGTACATTCCAGTTTGGTTACTGGGGTACCCTTGTGAGTCCCTAGTATATGGTACACTAGGTACTAAGGGCATGGGTACCCCAGAGGCCTACCAGGGGCTGAAGCATGTATTATGCCACCCCTGGGAAGCCTTCCAAAATGATACCACAGGACTGCTACTGCAGCCTGGGTAAGGTGGTGCGTGCACCTCTTACTAAGATATAGGTTACCTTTATCTACCTTTAATCACTGCACATATAAACCTATCAGTCACTCCTATGGCAGGCCTTATCAATCCTGAAGGTAGAGTGCTTGATTTTGTGTGAGAGGGTGCCCATGCATGAACAGGGCCCCTCTGCAGCTTTCGGAGCCTATTCTCTGAGGCTGTTCTGTGATGCAGCCTGACCATATACTATTAAGTGCATTATAACCTTGCGGTAAATGCAAACTTTGGAATGGCTGCATGGAAACATGTTGTGTTTGGTGTCAAACACTCTGGGATCCAACCCCCCCCGCCAGTCCTGGCGGCGGGGGCAGAATTCCACCCTTCTAGAGGGAGAGACATGTACACATTGGTCTAACCGGTACTAGTTTAAAAGAGCCCTGGCATCACAAAATGCATGCTGCAGCCACAGGCACGAGTCTGGCCTCCTGCTGCTGACTGAAACTGCGGCAGGGGAGGCCTGGCCCATAGGTGTCCTGTCACAGGGAGGTGTAACCACCTCCCAGACAGGCTTTATTGTATTGGGGGCTGGGTGGGTGCACTCCATGAGTGCTTTGAAAGTCTGCACTGGGGGTACATTTGATGTCCCTGTGCATAGCCCAGTTCAAATCGGGAGCAGGGGCTACCAGCCCCTGCTCTGGCACGAAACTGGACAAAGGAAATGGGTGTAACCACCCCTCTTTCCAGACCATCCCATAGGTGGGTCACCAGTGTTTGTCCAACCCCTTTCTTCAGTATAAGTAAGGGACCCCTGGCAACAGGACTTTAGATTACACCTGGATGAAACTCTGAAACTGAATCCTGGAACTTCAACGCTCTACTAAAGACTAGAGGATGGAAGAATCTCCTTGGGGTCAAGGAGTGACTCCCCTGCCCAAGCAGGCACCAACAAAGCATTTGCTGGTCTGCATCTCTGAAGCTCCTGCCTGACTCAGAAGTATTTGCAGCCCAGGAAGAGGATTTCCAGACTTCTGAGAGGCCGACCCGAGTCCACAGCAAAGCTAAGACCCCTAGCCCTCACAAGTGACGTGAAACCGGAACCCCTGGACACCGTGCACATTTGCTAGTGCATTAACATTCTGATGTTTCCTGAATTTGTGCTTTGGGTTACTTGTCGCCCAAGCCCCAAGCACCAAATGCACTGAAGATTGTGGGCCTACACTCCATGAGAATTCCGTGAGCCCGCTTCTTGCATTTCAGCTTGAAGCTTCTTCGCGATCCCTTGTCCGTCGGCTGGTAGGTCCCCAGGAAGGCAACTCTGAATTTCCTTGGGCTTCCCTGATTTCTCCAGAAATGCCCTCACTCTCCACTGCGTGGTGATTCCCTTGGACCTTGCTGGTCCACACCAAAGCATTTCTTTGATTTCCTGCGTGGTTTGCTGTTGCCAAGGCTTGTTGGGTCCAATCCGGGCACTGAATACCGCAGCACTCAACATCCTTTGTGGGATAGATCGATTCCAGATCCTGGTTGTCATCGACAGCTCCTGGTCCTCGTGGCTGAAGAGTTAAGCTTCACCTTCTTCACCTGAAATCACCCAACATCGGTGGGCATTCGACTATCGTGCCCCTGGTCACTGGCAAGTGACCCAGACTCTGTCCCCTGTGCTTTCAGGTTCTTCTCATCCTTGATCTATGCTTGGATCACCCGGATACTTTCCACTTGGACGGCAGCAGCACTTTGCAGCAGATCACCATTGAAAACGACGACGAAACCCGACACCAAAAGACACCTATGCACCCAGCTTCCCTGGATGAGGTAACTTGAGTACTCTCATGCTCCTGTGGGTGCTGGCTCTAAAACCCCTTAAGTCTAAGGGGGTTTGCTCCAAGTCCTCTCCTAAGTGCCCTTTATCTTTAAATTTCCAACCCCGACTTTCCCCATAGAAGTTAATGGTGATTCGCGGCTGTGTTCACACATTGCACGCGTACCCCGTGGGTCCCCTGTGTCACTACCTTGGGTGGTTCCTGGTGGCCCCAGCGGTTCTACAGGCTCTAGGCCTTGTGTCTATGCAAGTTGTGGTTCTTATACCACTTTTTTAATATATGGTTTGGTACGCCCCTAGGGCTCAACGTATATTGTGCTAATTTACTGTGTGATATTAAGTATACTGAAATTACTTTTGCTTCTAGCCTCATAAAGAGACTAGAGGGATGTGTTTGGAATAAATACATATATTTTATATATATATACCTGGTGTGGTTCTCCTTTCATTTGGTCATTTACGAGATTATAGACTGGTAAAACAAGCTGCTTTACATTCCTCCAGGACATAGCCTGAAGACTGCTCTCCACAGCTACCATTAGGACAGCTTTCTTTAAAGGTTGTCTTTAACCTACCATCAATAGGGGTCGTTTGGCCTGGTGCAAGGTACCCACAAGAATAAGGGACAGCATATGTCATGCCAACTTCTCACATCCCCGTGACACTCCTCAGAGTTGGAAATGCTGAGGAACCATGCCACCTCGCCAGTGCATTTCACCCATGTAACGCCTTATCCTGGTGATTTGGTGACCTGCTCAGACAGCCCCTTCCCCCAGGCTTCTTTCTGACCCAAGTTAATCAATGGATTGGAAGGGTTAGAGAAACCTCAAGAGCCCGTATGTGCTTTGGTGAAATTCACAGCCTCGTCCAGCATGTCACTGAAGGGCTCTACTGCCTACCCCATCCCTAAGGCACCCTTGGATCTCTCTTGGGTGACCCAGCCTGCCCCGGGGAGCCGAGGATTGGAGAACAGCAATACGTACCTGGGCAAAAATAGGAGAACTTTGGATAAAAAACCGTTGTCAGAAAGCTGGCTGCAGCGCACGGTCCGCGCTGCTTGGGGCAGGATTGGGAGCGGCTGGCTCAGCTTATTCCTGGCTGATTTAGGCAGACAGGCAGAGGCTACAATGTAACAAGATTAGTTCCTTCACCCACCCATGCCCCGGCATGCAGATTCACTGCGACGTCACGTGATGGAGGGATCAATCTGCAAAATGACCAATGGCTACTGCCGAGACAGCCAGGAGAGGACTGACTCTTTCTGTGTCACTCACACATTGGCGGGCCCCATTGACAGCTGACAAAGCTCTTTAAATGTGTGACTTTGTATTTTAGTGCGCTCGTGCAGACCACCATACTCAAATGCATTAGTCTAACATCTGATGCATGGTACTTGGCAGAGCTGCCTCTGAAGCTGTACGCAATGGTATTATAATTAACCACTCATGTTGTCTTCACTCAGCACTGATGAACTTTAGGTGATTTGAAGGACTGGCTTGACGGCAAAGCTATCTGCAAGATCTATTGTTACCTGTTCTTTAAAATATACATAGATATCCTCATTTATACTAGGCCTGCTGTTACGCTTTCGCTTTGCACATTATCAACTCATGTGGTTTTTCTGTTTCTGCATGAGTAGATAATGTCTGGAGGGCAGTACAACTCAATTTGTACGAAAAGATGTGATTATATGGCATGGAGGAAGTCACACCTTGATGCGTTAACTTGATAGATCGATTCCCCAGCTAGCGCTAAAAGCCGGTGGCATGTGTTTGCCAATGCTCCTTCCTGTGGTTTGCATGCGTGGAAGCAAGAACTGAAGCTTTGCATCCCGCTCCCTGAAGCACGCTCCAAACATTTTTTGATAATTGTAATTGCATTTATATAACACTTGCTACCAGTGACGAGGCATCAAAGCGCTTTTCAGCTAGTAGCATGCTGTTATGTTATGTTAAGCGATTTGTAGAGCGCAAGGCTGTCGCAGTAAAGGAACGTCCCAGTGCTAAGATATGGAGGAAGGGTGCATACAAGACTCCTGCTACTGGAACAGCTAGGTTTTTACTGCCTTTCTGAAGGTCAGGTGATTGGGGATGTTCCTGATGGAGAGAGGCAGCGAGTTCCAGAGAGTAGGTGCTCGTACCTTAAATGAATGGCTACCGGTAATGTACGACATTACAACGCATGCTTTTACCACGCATGCTTTTACATCGCAAGTTTTACAACGCATGCCTTTACAACGCATAGCGCTTTGGGGTGCTGGATAGTGAATAGTTTAATTTACTATTCCAACTCCAGTCCCCGTGGATAGTAGGGAAGGTGTTGGATAGTAAATTAAATCTATTCCCTATCTTAGAGCGCCCCCCAGCACAATGCGTTGTATATGGTTTGCGTTGTAAAAGTTGCGATGTAAAAGCATTGCGTGGTAAAAGTTGCGTTGTAAGTGATGTTTCCCGGAAGACATGGATCACTAAGAATTGCTGGGCCGACTCTGGCCAGTGTTGTGTGTTTAACAGAGTGCTTTTAACCGGATTCTCTGCTCGATAGGCAACCAATTGAGATGGCTCAGCACACTAGAGGCAGAGCAGTGCTTCGGTATAGAGAGTAAAGTACGAGCTGCCGCATTCATGGTGCACTGGAGCCTATTGGTTTCAGATTTATTAGCGCCAAGCAGCAGACAGTTACAGTAATCCAGCCTGGCCAAAATAATGGCTTGAACTACCAGCTGGCAAGTATGGGGGTGAAAGAAGCCCAAAATAGGTTTGAGGCCACGCAGAATGATGAAACAGGTCGGTGCCGCAGACTTGTCGTGCTCCTCAAAATATAGAGCACTGTCCATGCAAATGCCAAGGCTCTTTACAGTGGTTTTAGGCACAAGAGGGAAACCCAACTCCTGAGGCCACCACCTGTTTATCTATAAATGGGAGTC
Source organism: Lissotriton helveticus (assembly GCF_964261635.1). Classification (NCBI taxonomy): domain Eukaryota; kingdom Metazoa; phylum Chordata; class Amphibia; order Caudata; family Salamandridae; genus Lissotriton; species Lissotriton helveticus. The sequence continues at coordinate 119,976,829 of NC_136073.1, read as the reverse complement.
TCTGCCTAATAGGAGGATCTCAGTTTTTGACGCATTAAGCTGGAGACAGTTCGCCCCCATCCAGCTTGATATAGCGGACAGGTCCTCCTGGAATTTGCCGGTATCCTGGCTGGGGTCCTTAGTGCAAGAAAGGACTAGCTGCGTATCATCTGCATATGATACCAAAGACATGTTCCGTTTTTTAGCCAGCATGGCTAATGGCCGAACATGGATAAGTGGAGAAGCGTGGCTCAGTGGTTAGAGGCGGCAGACCCGGAAGCAGAGATCGCCCGTAGACCAGGGTTCGATTCCCCGCCTCGGCGGGACTCGGGCTAAAAAATTCCACGGACTCGACAATTCTCGCTCTGGTGCCTACTCGACTCACAGGGTCACACTCTGCGACTCTGGGCAATAGCTTGCTTAATCTCCACTACGGCCCCTCGCGGTGGGATGCCTGGCTTTCGCCTTGTGGATACCCTGCCGGGGTATCTCACAGGGGAATACCAGGACGGGTTCCCTAAGCAAGCGCCTTGATGCCTTCGCGTGATACGTGCGCTATATAAGTCGCAATACAAACAGGGTCGGACTCAGTGCTGACCCCTGGGGCACCCCACAGCACAGAAGGTGAATCTGAGAGTGGTAAGAGGGAGAGATAACCTGAAAAGACCTATTCCGCAGGAAGGATACAAACCAATCAAGAGCACTACCCTTGATTCTACTCCAGAATCCAAAAAGGATTTGTGGTGAATTAGCATAGGGAGATATGAAATTAATTTTAGTGGTTGACATGTGAGTTTGTTATTTAGATTAAAAAAGGATAGTGGAGGGATCGAAAAGGGAAGGGTTGGCACTTAAATTGCGCTTGGTACCCCTGATAGGGTGTCTAAGTGCTTTTCGGCGGGTAGCACGCTACTCTGGAACCCAAACAGGATTAACGGGAATTACTATAGGGAAATAGGCAATTTGTTTGAGCGGTGGACCTGTGAGTCTGTAAGTTGGATTTAAAAGGATAGTGGAGGGATAAAACAGGGAAGGGTGTTTTTTTGGAGATCACAGCAGTAGAAGGAGGTTTGGGATGAGTTAAGGGGAAATGGTGCGGGGAAGAGTCAGAAGGAAGGGTTTAGACAGTTTTTTGGGGAGATTTGAATACTAAAAGAGGTTTGAGATGATCCAAGGAGGGGTAGAGGAGGGAAGAGTCTAGAAAGGGCTATTGTGGGGATCATAGTAGTAGAATGGGATTTGGGGTGAGTCAGAGAGTGGATGTAGAAGATATATTGAGAGAGGTATAGGGTGAGAAATAGGGTAGTGCTTTGGAGGGAGCAGTAGAATGAGGTTTGGGAGGAGTCAGAGAGTGAAGGTAGAGGATATATTGAGCGAGGTATAGGGTGAGATATAGGGTAGTGCATCGGAGATGCTGAAGTAAAGTAATACAAATATGCAATACTTGGAAGGTCTCAGAATATTTTTTTGTAATTCAATAGTGAAGCAATTGTAGATAAATAGTTATGATAAAAATGTACTTATTAATGCAGTGACTTTTATACATGTTAAACTTAGAATAATATGGCTATGTTTCCCAATCGTTTAAAGATGTCGTTGTAATCCCACTGCAACAAAACCTGGAGAGGACCCACAGTCACTAAAACATTACAGACCTATTTCCCCCCTCTCCTACCCATCTAAAATCTTAGAAGCATATGTAGCAAAACACCGCTGCTCTTTTTCAGAAAAGACAAATGATCTTGACCTCCACTCCAGGCAGGTTTTACCCCCTCTCATTCAACTGAATCAGTCATCCTGTCAGTGGTGGACGAAATGAGAAATAGGGCAGATAAAGGCAGCCCTCAAGCACTGGTCCTACTGGATCTATCCACGTCATTTGGTATCATGTATCACAGCATTCTGACTGATTGAATTGCAGAAGAAGGCTTAAAAAGGCCCGCCCTACAATGGATTAAATCTTTTCTGAAGGACTGCACACAGTCAGTTCAGCTCTTCCCCTACTGCACATCCAAAGTTCGTGTGAACTGTAGAGTACCTCAAGGTTCCTACCTATTCCCTCACCTCTTCAACCTCTATATTGGACCCTTGATAAACACTCTTCAGCAGAAGAATGTGAAAATATATAATTATGCTGATGACATGCAACTGATCTTCACTAATGATGAGACATTAGACTTGAGGGAGTTCTTTCAAAATACTATGCTATACATCAGAGACTGGATGAATGGCAGCCAGCTAAAACTCACTCTGATAAAACATAGATTGTTATAACCAACAACAAAGTAAAACACTGGAACCCCGCTTACTGGCCAACAGAGAGGGGCCCCTCCCCAGCCCCTAGGACTACAGTAAAAAGCATAGGCATTTAGATTGACAATCATTTGTCCGTGAAACCTCAGATAGGCACTGTAATGTCTTCCTGTTTCCTCCAACTTAGGAAAATTAGGAGATTCTTCTTAAAGGAGGCAAGCATTCAAATCGTTCTTGCTTTATCTTATCTAGAATTGACTACACAAATGCTCTATATTTGGGACTCCCAAAAATCCTAACTTATAGACTCCAAATGGCGCAAAACCAAGCAGCAAGAACGATCTTCTAACAACACACCACAGCCACATTAAACCATTGATGAGGAAGTTACATTGGCTGCCAGTGACCCAACGTACCATATTTTAAACAGGATGTATCATCTTCAAATCTTTCCACAACAAACTTTCCAAGTTCATATTTGCTAAAATTGAATAATATTCACAGAAACGCAACCTTAGGTCAGCCCAAATGAGCCTTCTAATGACCCCGAGATTTAAACGAAAGAGATTGGGAGGGCTATGCTTCCTACTGCAATCAAACTAGAGGATAACTACTCGTGCTTTCAGAAGAATGGTGAAAACTTGCCTATTTTCTCAGGCATATAGCAGCTAAGTACTGGATCTGGCGATGGCTCCTAACCCGCTGCCAAGAGACCTTTTGGCGAATGTGCCCTAATCAAATGCCCTATAACATAACATAACAATATAACCATAAGTAATATGTACATTTGTTAAGCAGAATTAACGTATATCTATATATTTATAAACATAATTATTTTACACATTTATACAAAGGAATACACAAATCTAGGTACACATATATAGTCCAAATAAATGCTTATATACACAGACCATACAGAAAGCGTCTTGTCAAATTATCGCTGGCATGCTTGCGTCTTAAAATGAAGTTATCTTTTGTACACTTGCATTTAACTATTACAAATAATTGCTGAAATCACAGCATTTAGCGGAAAAGGTCACTATTTAAAGCACGTTATAGTAGTAGCTCAAAGTGCTGACCAACAAATGGGTTGTAGTGTTCACCCCTCAAGGTTTCAGATCCTTGAAACATCCACTCTTCCAACAGTCAAGAGAAGGCTTGTTTAATTTTTGGAAATTACATTACGTCACTGCATAGACATCTGTTAAAAGTGAATAGTTTTAGCAGTGCTACAGGGATAGTTCAATAGGCATCACAACATTTTTTCCTTCTAAATAACCAGCTAAAAGCAGTAGTTTATAAATGCATTCTCTGCCCCCCTGGAAGACATTCTAGTTTTCATGCATAAGCGAGGAACAGATAATGTGCGCTTCCAAGACCCGATGTTTCAATGCACATTATACCCATTTTTTTCTCAATTGTACCTCATTTTTAAGTTAAAAAGTAACACACTTTTAGTGCAATAGTGGACATGGTATAAATATGAGGAACAATTGTGATTCCATACCACATTTTTCCTTACAGTATCTGCGTGTTTTGTTAAAAAACTTCAAGTATAAATGAGGCTGAAAGTGGGCTCTGTCTCGTCCCAGAGGAATATTCCTCTTTCCCTTCATGTTACTGGCTGTTTGTTGTATCATTCCACCTCCTACTGAGTGATTGCATAGCTATGCAGGAAATGCTATCTTACATCTCAAATATACATCGAATTATCGCTCATTAAATCGTATATCTATGAGATGCATTTTTTTCAGTAAGAACTCAAATTTTGTTTTTCCTTTATTGAGACAGGGATTTTTTTATGTTTTACTTAGGAAAACATAATTCAAGCTGGGCCTCGTGGCTTTGTCAATGTTTGTTATGTACTTTAAGATCTATGAACTATAAAAGCACAACACAGTGCTTTCTGAATTGTATTCATTGACTTTTGAAATTCTACTGTTTAAAAATATACATATATGCTTAATATTTATAACAACTACATGGCTGATATAAGCTTCTTTATCATTTAATTACTAAATGCTTAATCTTTTGTGAACATTTATATACACATGAATGCTAGATATAACCTAACACATTTGTAAAAAAGAAACTTCTGTTATGCACACATAAACACCGACCTGCCTTCCAAGTACCCTTAGAACGTTGAATATAGATTTAATTTACCAAAAGAGGACATGGGCACTAAATTAGACTGATAGCTGGTCATTAACTGCCATTTTACCTAGAGCTGGACTACATTTTAATCATGCCTTCTTTGTTGGGCCAAATCAGGGAGTTTCCACTTTTGCTCATTAAGTTTTCTGAGTGTGTCCCTCGAACTGGTGGAATTAAAACACACCAAATCCCTGCAGTCTGATGTCCCATCCAGCAAGAACGGTCATCAAGCTGGGTGGGGATTTAGCAGATGTGCTGCACTAACCTCCTTGTTTCCCGCCTTTGGAGGACTTCCAAACCAATCCTGGATGTCCCCTAGGGTGAGGGGTCTTTTTGGACCAGGAACCAGAAAAAAGCACAGCGAGCAGACAAAGTTAGGAGCACAGCCGAGAGAAAGATTCTGCTGTCACCCAGTCCCCCCTTTTTACATACAGAACCGCTCTTTTGATTTTAATTTTTTTTACCAGCTATGCACTTAGTTTTCCAGGCAAATAAAAAAAACTGTGACTTTGCGGCTGCTGCCTACAAAAGACAGAAAACAGGAAATCTGGAGTTGAATATAGCCTTTTACATCGCATGCGTTTACAACGCATGTGATTACAACGCGGTCGTTACAACGACCACGTTGTTACATTGCAGTACCATTACAATGCAAGTCGTTACAACAACTTGCTCTAGGGGGCTTGCTGGACTTAGGAATAGTATAATTTACTACTCTAACTTCAGTGTGTGCAACAGTAGGGAAGGGGTTGGAATAGTAAATTACACTATTCCTTAGTTTAGAGCGCCTTCTAGAGCAAGTCGTAATGACGTGCGTTGTAATGGTACTGCGATGTAACAATGCAGTCATTGTAACAAGTGCAACCGTGTTGTAATCGCATGCATTATAACGCATGCTATCTGATGGCTGTTTCCCTCTGTAGTTGTTACCAATGGATAAATGAGAATCCAACAATATATTATTTTGGAGAACAGATGTACTTCTGAAAATAGCAGCAAGTAGAATGAATAGTTAGCCTCAACACTTCTCAGCACTATATGTTTAAATGTCATTACCAAGACCGCGTAGAAGGGTTACTATATTTTTGATGGGCAGTACAAATACACCCCAGACGATATTTATTTGTAAGGAAGACACACTGCCGAGGGAAAGTCTATTACTTGTCTGACACTGACATTTCTCAGCAGGACTGTTCTGTCTTTAATGGGAAGGGGCCACAGACCACTGTGACATTGAATGACCTCTAGTATTGCCACTTCCCAGTACAGTGGCTCTTTTTCTCAGGACTTCTGTCAGATGAAGGTAACCGACTTGTTTGGTGGTAAAGTCACTGCACTGGGCATTTCCTGCGTACAATATTGGCCCTAGATGTTTTATGTTTGTTTATTGTCCAAACCGAACCCACCTCCAGATTAATGAGATGCTGCAGGGTTGAATCTAGCTCTGTGGTGAGCTCCACAGCTGCATCAGCTGGAGTTGCAGAGCTGGATCTGTGCTCACTCTGATCACACCTCCTGGAGAAAGAAGCATGTCTTAGTTAAGGGTGGCCCTGCCATGTGATTATCAATTTAGGAAAGTTCCTAGGAAAGGAGGTGCAATAACATAGCAATTCAATTCAATTCAATTCAATAAACTTTATTCGGCTATATTTCATAGCCATAAAAGTACATGAAATCACAAAGAAAAAAATGTACAGAAGTCAAACATTAATAAAATAAGTAAGAGGTGAACAGGCTTCATAAATTTGTAAATACATAAACAAGGAATAAAAATCATATTATCATAGTTTTACGCAAATAGAATACACTTTTGAGATATGTCACGACTGAAGAGACAGTAAAAATATCCTCCAAGGTCTGTATAGCCAAAAAGGCAGGGTGACAGAATCTCAAATTCATATATTTTAAAATAGGCACTATCCATCTCTTTCTAGATATCAAATAAAATCTGCAAAAAAATAAAATATGTATATCCGATTGCTCTGAAATATTATCGCAGGAACATTTAGGCAAAACCTTTACCCAGTCATTCATGGCTGGGAGACTTACTAGTCTAAATAAAATTCCAAACCTAAATCTAATTAATAGAAACCTTTCATGCTCTTTCATGTGTAAATTTAGATAGGGCTGGATAGACTTTACGTTGGTAACCAACTGATGGGAAATCACGGTTTTTCTTGTCATTTCGCCTGTTTGTCTTAGGCTAAGGAAGAAATTTAAACACAAAGACTTTAGAGTCTTTCTGGTGATCCTAGACATAGTTTCAGGCTCGTCGAAAAACTCAGGATGTTTAATGTTCCTGCAAACAGATTTAATGTAGCAAAACCATTTTATCCTTTTTGCCCCATCTAATTTTAACGCATCTCCCAATATGAGTCTGTTTAAATGACATTTCTCGTTGGTCCATACACGATGCCATAATAGAATCGGTTGAGTTCTAATTTAATCTTCCAAAAATGGAATTCCCAGTTCAATATGGCAATTATAGTTGGACATGCTCCTAGGGAGAGACAATAAATAGCGTAGAAAACCATTTTCAGTCACCTGTAGTTTATTGACATCTAAGTTTCCCCATATGCCTGCCCCATATAGTGCTACTGAGACACAGCTGGTCTTGTAAATATAAATAAGTTCTTTAACCGGCTTTTTGCCCATTTTTTTGCTAAAAGATTTAACAGCCATAATCGCTTTGGAGAATAATAAATTTCTAGCCTGTATTGCATTGGTCCACTTTCCAGTTTGATCAAACAAAATGCCTAAGTATGGAAAAGTAGGGGTATGCTGTAAAGGAGTACATTTGATCAACATGTTTTTTTTTCTTTAGACGGACATTGCCACCACAATTCATTGCAAATGTCTTTGTGCAATTTATTTGTAATTCCAATTTCTCCATAAAGGCACTAAAAGATGAGATCATGGTCTGCATGGCTAAGGGAGTTCTTGCCATAAGCACGGTATCATCTGCATAAATAAGTGCAGGTAACCGGCGGGCTGAGGCAATTGGCATATCAATACATTCCTGTAGGAGTGTGTTCTCAAGATTATTGATATAAATAGAAAATAAAAAAAGGAGCAAGGACACATCCCTGCCTCATGCCTCTACCAATTCTAAATTCCCTTGTACATTCGCCCCTCAGACCAAATCTGACCATTGCACTGGCCTCACTATATAGTTGTCAGTTGTCACATAGCAATTCATCTTTGATTGCTACTGCTGAACATAACACCTCTTTTGGATATGAAAAGGCACAGAGCTGGACTCGTCCTTATCAGCAACAACTTTGCTGTTTGTTGTGCCTGTATTTAGAAAACTGGGAAATACGTGTTCCTCCTGCCTCAATGGATAAACAGGCTGGTTGTCCTGTAGGTATCATGCTTGCTTACTATTGAAATATAGACATATTGCAATTTACAAGTGGACTGCTTCTGTAGCAGAATACATTTGCATCCCACTCCCACATTGTATATCTATTACAAAGTTAGTTTAGAGGAATGGTGTTTACCACCTATTGTGCCTATTATATTCTACCTTTTATCAGACTCTGAACTCTTTCTCCATGTCGCCTCCTCTACCTGGATCTTCAAAGCTGAACTCAAATCTCTTCTCTTCCAAAGACACTCTCAGAACTAATGCTTTAATTCTCAGGCCCCTCTAGGAAGTTCGCTCCTTATTGTAAATTTGTAAAAAAAACAAATCTGTACATTCCTCACCCTTGCTTGCTGTGTTGATATTGTGTTTGTGTACCTTACCTTTTTGAGTCTCCTGTTTATTTGTATAAAGTGCTATTGTGTAACACTTTTCTCATGTAATGTAACTGGTCCTATTGTACAGCGCTCTGACACCTTCGGGTAATGTCCGCGCTATATAAAAATGCACTAAATAAAAAACTCTGTAGCTAAAGCTCTCCTCAGCTGTACATAAGAGGAATGGTGACAGGACTACAAGTAGAATTTGTTCAGAGGACAAGCCAATGGGGAAAGGTGACTAGACAGAGAAGTAAGGGAAATAGCGAGAAATGGGTTATGGTAGGGGGAAGAGGTTTTAGAAAAGAAGACAGCAGGAGGTAGAAAGAAGAAAACAGAGTGGGTACCAGGAAATAATAAGCCGAAGATAATATTTACAAAATGAGAGCACCAGGCAAAGAGATGATAAAGAGGGTAAAAAGTGAAGAATGAGGGAGGTAGTGCGCAAAAGTAAGGAGGAGAAAGAAAGGAGTATTTAGAACAGTGAAGAGAGAACAAGACAGAGGAAAGGCAAGGGAGTTAGATATAGAGGAAAACACAAAGGTTAGTGGGACAAAGGGACTGAGATTATAAAACAGAGAAGGAAACAGAGCTTAAATTAGAAATGCAAATATTCAGAACTATCTTCTAAGAAGGACCCTAGTTTAATGCTCAGAAATCAATCTGCATTGTTGTGCTCAAAGTTTTATAAAGGTCTGACCAACATTATTTGTCCCGCATTGCTTTGTACAACTTTTTTATCAGTGCTTCTCGACCCCTTGCCATGTGCTAACATTGCTCTTGGTGAGGCATGCTGATACGTTCTCTCTCATTGCATGCCATTTGTGTATAGAATTTCTTGAATGGTCATTGAAAGGTACACTTGTGGACACCTTTTCAAAAAACGTTTTTAAGGCAATCTGAACAGTTTACACAAAGCAAACATTGCCTACAGTACAATAAAATAAGGGATAGGTGTAGTAGTCACCTATTCCTTATTTTATTGTCCACAATTGTAACTATGAAGGATATTTAATTTTATGTAACCGTTACTTCTGGCTACATTGTGTTGTTTTTTATGTACCCTTTATAAACGAATATTTTTCAATTAATACAAAATAGTTTTTTAATATTCACACCCGTGTCTCCTTTAACTTTATTTGACTGATCTATTCATTGGTAAATTAATTGAATTGTTTCTTGAGTAATCCAATTGTGAGTTACTTCAATAGAGTTTATCTAAATTGAATTGATCAAATATTGCAAATACATATTTGAACAAATCCCTTGTAGACACACTTACCTGCTTATACTAAACTCCCCAAGCCGTCAAGGGTTTATTGGGTTACCCATTTTTTCGAGATATTTTATTATTATGCAGCATACCTGCAACTTACAGCCAGGTGGCTCTACAAGGGTGATAATTGGGAAAATCAGTTATTATCAGGACTTGTAACAGTGGAACGCCTGCCTGTGGCATTGATGAAGGGAATGGGAGTTGCCAGTGACCAGCCTTACATAGTGCACCATACTGCACATATATGGCAGCAGTACTATGTGGAAGAGCTGAGAAATGCCCCTTTTCATCTGGAAATCCCCATATGGATATTGGCACCAGTTCGGCAAATGATAGACCTATGTCCTTCCAAGTGTGGCAGGAGGATGTGTGTGCATTGCTGGGGGAACTCTTTCAGGGCAAATTCTTTATTACATATGAAAAAGCCTGTGAGGACTTTACACGGGTTAATAGCCAATACTTACATTATGCAGGTTTGACCGATATAGCCAGCATGACTTGGTCAGAATACCCTGCTGCCCCACAGACCATGCATACGCTAGAAATACTACTGTCATGCGGTGCAGGTAAGCATTTGATTACTCACCTGTATAGGGATTTTAAGCGGAACTCATCTGACCCACCCCCCAGGGCTCATGCAGTATGGGGCGTGGACCTCGGAACCCCATTAGAGGACAGTGCATGGACTGTCATTGGTGAGTTTACACGCCCAGTGTCTTGCAATTCCCGTTTTAAACTGGTGCATTATAACTTTCTACATTTGACATATGCTCCACTGAATAAACCCCTATAAGATCTGATAATTGTCCACTGTGTGGAGCCAGTGATGCTGACTTGGTGGTGCATCGTGATATGGGGCTACTAGACACAGGTGGTGTCTGAACTGCGTATAATCACACATATCCATATAAACAACACACCACTAGACGGTTTAGTAGGCCACATCAAAAAACAAAGAAACGTAAGAAGTTGTATAAATAAATACAGCTGTCCTTGGTGTTAGCTCGTCGTACAGTAGCCTGGATGGGTCTGTAAGCTCCCACAGTAGAACATTGGCACCAAATGGACGCTGGCCGACGAGACCCACATGAAATAAAATAATAGGAGGGATGAAAGATTGGTCGATGATCTTAGAGGGGGGAGGGAGCTATGTGATTATATCTTGAATCGGGGTGAGGAAACGCCCTCCACAGATTTTACAGTCACGGATGTGAGTGAGATGGAAGATGATGGTGCATGTGAAGCGTTGCCCTCCTCAAGAGAAATATCAAATGCATAAAGTATTGGGTAGATGGGAAAGTGTGTTATGGTGCCTGATAAAAAGACAGAAATCTTCTTCAGGTAAGAACTCTTCTTTATTCCCAACTCCTCTCTCCACCAGTGATCAGCAACTGCCAAAGTCAGCAACTGCCTCACTTAACATTCTAAGGTAGCCTTCAGGGAAACAAAGGAGTGTACCAAAGGGGAAAACAGGGGAGGACAAGGAGGAACATTCGATATATGTAACTTACAAAATATAAGTGGAAAATTTACCAATGATTGTGAAAATACACGTTGTAACACATCTTCCCCCTAATGCGAAATGTAAACACAAAATTATTTGTACATAACAAAGTCCTTATGCCAACCCCGAGTCTTGCGGGTTCTTTGAGTAGTAGGTAAGTTGTTTGGGTATTGACCACGGGACTCTATGCTGATTCTGTGATCAGATGATTGACTGTGTGCGTGTTGTGTGATTTAGTTACTCTGTCCATACTCCACCTTTGGTCATTGTCCAAAATAGCTATGTTGCTACTCACTGCTGTTATACGTATAGGTTTGGAAAATTTAGTTTCAGGATTGCTTCCTCTTGGATTCTTTACACATACCCAGTCTCCCACTTTCCATTGTGAGATTTTGGTTCCATGTTTGGTGTCATAGTGAGTTTAATATTTGGACTGGTGAGTATTTATTTTGTCTTTAAAAGCTTGCATGTCATTAGTGATGTGGGATCCCCCTCCCAACCAGTTCGGAAAGAATTTGGTACAAGGTTTCCTTCCTCTTAAAGCAGAGAAAGGGGAGATGCCAGTGATTAGATTTGGAGTGGTGTGATAAGCCCACAACATCTCTTGTAGTGCTTGTTCTGTTGGAAGTCTGTTGACAATTGCTAACTGTATACAACCTTTGACCATACAGTTCATTCTTTCTACTAGACCATTGGCCCTGGGACAATAGAGGGGTGTTCTCAAATGGGATATATTAAGTTTACTGAGGAATTCTGTCATAGCATGAGAAGTAAATTGGACTCCGTTATCTATGATTATGGAGGAAGGTATGCCTTCTATAACAAAGGCATCTTTAAGAAATTGAATGACAGACACAGTTGTTATTTGGTTGACCATCTTGACTACTGTCCAGTATGAATGGTAGTCTACTAAGATCAGTGCAACTGTTTTACTATCCCCCTGAAGTTGAAGGGACCCATTATGTCTAATGCAATCTTTTTCCATGGTTTATCTGGTAGAGATATCGGGGAGATGGGTGTTTTCCTGGTTATTTTAGATTTGTCACTGTTGGCACATGTTACGCAATTCTTCACTTTTGCTTCCACCATCGAATCCATTTTGGGGAACAAGTACCGTTCACGTAGTCTAGCTTTGGTTAAGCTCCTGCCTAAGTGACCCTCATGAACAAGGTCAATTATCTTGTTTCTAAGAGCTTCGGGTGGGATTATTTTGTTGTTCCTAAACAAAATGCCTTGATCTATGTAAAGTTCATGACGTACCTCCCAGAATTTCTTTGTCTGCACCTATATGATCAGGAGAGTTGGGCCAACCATGTATAGTGTAAGAAGTGAGTTGTGTCATGGTGTTATCCGTGTCCATACAATCTAACCACTCTTGAGAAGTGATAGTAGTGAGATTGAGTTGGAAGATGGGGTACTCAGGGGTTTCAAATTGTTCTTCTTTATGAATGGGACTTCTGGAAAGAAAATCTGCTGCAGAGTTTTGTATACCTGGAACATATTCAAAACAGAAACCCTCCAACCCCAGTATCCATTTAGCTATACGAGGAGTGTTGCAAGAGTTATTTTTAGGGTTAAACATAAAAATCTGAGGTTTGTGGTCCGTACGTATACAAAATTGAATGCCCCAAAGAAAGAATTTAAAATGTTTCACCTCCCAAAAGCAAGCTAAGGCTTCTCTTTCCACCACTGAATAGTTCATTTCTGCTTTATTGAGGGATTGTGAGGCAAACGCAACAATTCTTTCTTTGCCATCAATAACTTGTGAGAGGGTAGCCCCTAAACCTTTTCCGCTGGCGTCCGTAGTAAGAATAGTCTTACGGTTGTGTTCAAAGTTACACAAGTACGGAGCTGAGAGTATGCCCTCTTTTACTTTTGAAAACGACATCTGATGCTCATCTGACCATTGGAAATTAGTGTTCTTTTTCGTGAGTTCTCTGAGGTTGGCAGTCAAGTCAGCAAAATTATTGACATATTTCGCCATATACTCTGCCAATCCTAAGAATGACTTTAGTTCACCTTTGTTTGTAGGTGCTGGAGCATCTCTCACTGCTTCGATTAGACAATGTTTTGGTTTAAATCCTTCCCTAGAAATGCAATTTCCTAAGTATTCTACAGACTCCACACCTAATTGGCATTTCTCTTTTTTAAGCGTGAGTCCTGCATCTTTGAATTTAGAAAGAACTTGTCTTAGGATGCTGTTATGTTCATTAATGTTGGTACCGTAGATTAGAACATCGTCTTGAAAGCATAATGTCTTGAGTACATTTTCTAAGACATGTTGCAAAATTTTCTGAAATACCGCCGCCGCAGAGGCCAACCCGAAAGGCATGCAATAGAACATATAAGCTCCCATAGGCGTAGTGAATGCAGTGAGTCTCCTGGAGTCTGGATGCAACTCCACCTGATGGTACGCCATGGAGAGATCCAGAACACTGACATGACTGGCCTCTCCCATAGTGCTCAGCATCTCATGGATGCGGGGTAAAGAGTGCCTTTTCACTAATATGCTGTTGTTTAAGTCACGTAAGTCAATGCACATTCTGATGTCTTGGCTATGATATTTTTTAGCGATGACAATGGGGGCCACCCACTCAGAGCAATCGATGGGTTGTATGATGTTCAATTTTTTAAAGGTTCTCACATAAGATGGGGAATAGTCTGGCTTTGTGAATTACTGGTTTCGTATTCTGTTTTAACTGGATTTTGTGTTGAAAGTCTTTAAGTAATCCTAAATTCTCTGAAAATACTCCTGGGAACTCACTAGCGATGTGCTCACTGTTGTTTGAAGGATTTACAGTCAAAACCTGTTCTGGATTGTTGGGGTCTAGCTTAATCCCCAGTTCTCTTTGATGTCACCATCCCAATAAGTTGGATCCATTCTCTACAACATAAACTTTACCTACAGTGGAACGGTCTTTAAAAGAAATGAGAGACTTGATCATTCCCTTCATAGGTATGGGGCATCTATTGTAACCACTGGGAGCTATGTCTGCCTTACAAAGTTTGTCTTGTTCTTTGCCTTAGATGGATTTGAAATCTGAGAAGTTCACAAGGGTGAAGGGAGAACAAGACTCTGCAAACATTTTGACATTTTTCCCATCGATGGAAACATCACATTCAGGATACTTCTGTTGGTCCTTAACTCCAACTTATCCAGTATTTGGGTGTCTTTCATAGATTCACATGCCTGAATCATTCCCCGTCGTCGAGACGGGAGCCTCCGGTAAATAAAAAAGTAATGTCCTATAGACATACATAGAGAAAATAGGCCCAAGGGTCTCCCCTTAGTGGCCTTTCCTTGTCCTTATGTAAAAAGGACCAAACTCTTACAGTCAGCCAATCAGCTCCGACCTCCCTCTAGGACCTCCCTGGGAGGAGCCCCAGTCCCTCAGATTTTCTACCGCACGTTGTGCTAAGGGAGTCTCCTCTGAGCTCTGCTCAGATTCTGTGTTTTTTTCACTTAATTTGGCTTTTCTACTATGGATTATCTTCAAATACATCTTTATCTTCAAATACTTTCTTTAAAGAAGGTTTTAACAAGGGAAAGAACGGAAGAATTCTGTTTGGAGCCTGCACTTCTTGTTCCAAGAGGTGGCTCTGCTCGGTTCCTCGCACTCAGACCAAAGGCTACAAGGTATGTTGCTTTTTCAAGTGACTTTTGAGGGGTCGTGACAGAGCTGTTAATATGCTTAAGGCCAGAAAGGAGGTATTATTTTCTCCAGTTACTGCGATGAGGTGTTGCCCTCGAAGTCCAGGAGACCTCAATAGAGAATCTCCTCAGACTCAGCCCTCAAAGTCCAGGAGACCTCAATAGAGAATCTCCTCAGACTCATTCCTCAGAGTATCATCCTGAGAAGGCCCTAAACAAGACCGCTCAGGGGTCTTCCGTGCGCAGTCCTTCAAGGGTCTCCCCACTCTGTGGGAAAGGAGAGTAAAGGACTTGCTTTGGAGAAATATCGGACAAAATAGATGACGTATGAGCCGTCTATATCCCCTCCTCTGGTCATAGGTTCGTTCAGAAAGGCGTCGTCTATACCTCCTAGAGGTACAGCCTAAGAAGCCATCGATGTCAAAACCATCATCATTACAATGAGAGCGTCGATGACAGCTTCGACGATGACGTCGACGACGAGACCATAGACGTCGACGGCGACACCGTCGACGATTGGAGCGTCGAGAGCGTCGACGACTAGGACATCGACGTCAACGACGAGACCGTCGACGACGCCATGGAAGTCGACTTCGACACCGTCGGCGTCGACGACGGCGAGGACCGTCGACGACGGCGAGGACCGTCGACGACGACTAGGACCGTCGACGACGAGGACCGTCGACGACGGCGAAGACCGTCGACGACTGTGAGGACCGTCGACGGCAAAGACCGTCGACGGCAAAGACCGTCGACGACGACGAAACCGTCGACGAAGAGACCGTCGACGTCGAGACCGTCGACGTCAAGACCGTCGCCGTCGACGAGGACCGCCGACGACGGCGAAACCGTCGACGACGAGACCGTCGACGTCGAGACCGTCGACGTCAAGACCGTCGCCGTCGACGAGGACCGCCGACGACGGCGAAACCGTCGACGACGAGACCGTCGACGTCGAGACCGTCGACGTCAAGACCGTCGCCGTCGACGACGAGTCAGTCGACGACGAGACCATCGACCTCGGCGACGCAACCTTGACGTCGGCGACGCAACCATCGACGACAGCCTCTCGGAACGAAGGCCTGTCTACAGTATCAAGGATGGTTTCATCTACGAAGACTACTCGGCATGTCTACGGCCTGTCTACGGTTCGATGATGGCCTCACCTACGATGATGGCCTCATCTACAAAGGCGCATTTTTGTGGGCGCATCTGACAGCCTGTCTACGGCGGCCTATCTATAGCGTCTACAGGGCCTAGTCTACGAGGACCTAGTCTACAATGGCCTAATCTATAGTCTACGATGGCCTAGTCTACTGGCCTACTCCATGGAGGCCTAATGATCGATGGCCTAGTCGTCTACGAAGGCCTAGTGCTCGATGGCCTAGTCTACAATTTTAGTCTATCTATAGCGTCTACAGGGCCTAGTCTACGAGGACCTAGTCTACAATGGCCTAATCTATAGTCTACGATGGCCTAGTCTACTGGCCTACTCCATGGAGGCCTAATGATCGATGGCCTAGTCGTCTACGAGGGCCTAGTGCTCGATGGCCTAGTCTACAATTTCCTAGTCTACGACGGCCTAGTCTATGACGGCCTCGTCTACGAGGGCTAGTCTAAGGAGTCGACTGCTCGCCTGCGACGCCCTGTCTACGGTATCGAGCTAGCCTCATCTACGTAGGCTCATCTTCGAGGACTCGTCTACGGCGGCATAGTCATCGACGACATCGTCTAGGACAGCCTGTCTGGTCGACCAGGGCCTTCTCTAAGATGGCCTAGCCTAAGCTGGCCTCATCTACGCGGGCCTCGTCTACGTGGGCCTCGTCTACGATGGCCTAGTCTACGAGGGACTCGTCTACGATGGCCTCGTCTAGGATGGTCTAGTCTATGATGACCTCATCTACGACAGACTCAGCTACGAAGGCTAGTCTACGACGGCGTCGACGGCCTTGTCTACGAGTAGTCTACGACGACGAACTCGTCAACGAAGGAGGAAATCCACCAAGTCTGTAATCTCTTTTACGAGGGTATGGTCATCTATGACTGCGCGTCTACGATGGCATAGTCTACGACGGCAACCTCGTCGACGAATTCATCGACGAAGAAGGAACTCCACCACTTCTGGAATCTCTTCTAAGGTGGTACGGAGAGCTGCTCAACGTTTTACGATCTCCATGACCTCTCAAGAACAGGCCTGCTTCTGGTACGTCTTCAAAGAACCCTACAAGAAGGCAGTAAGGTCAATACGGGTTATCCATTACCTATAGTCAGAAGTGGTATGGGTCCGGTAGTGCCCCTCCTCTGTATCACGGGTGATCCCTCCGTTGGAGAAGAAGTATAAGGCGCCAGATACAGCACCGGCGTGCTTGACAGGAACTTTCTAAGCCGGACTACGTAGTGCCACAGGCGCCCTAGAAAAACTCCGGGGATCCTTCGGCCCCGTTGTCACCTCCTCCTGATAAGGAGAGTCTAAGAGTGGACAACCTGACGTACAGGTTTTCCTCTGTGAACGTTCTAGCGCTCTTGGTACGCTAGCATGGAAAAATTGTGGGCACACTGGCCCCATACCAGCCGGAATTCCGAATACCAGCCGGAATTACCAGACTCATCCGAAGAGGAAGTTAGGTGGATCCCGCTAGAGGCGGTGCATTGGCGTTAAACCATACACTACACGAGGAATATCGCTATGACAGGGTTCCGCAAGTGGCTGGACCAGCAGTCTTGCGGATCCAAGGAGGACCCTTTCCGTCCTGAGGTGCAAACAATGTTGTGGACAGGCCAGATGAGGGCCAGTCACTATTGGCGCGAAAAGTTAACGAAACAGACAATGCGAGAGCTTTGGACACTCCTCAGTATATGGACCTGTCCTTTAGTACAAATGGAGGAAGAAGAAGGTCTTCCCTCAAAGGAATTATCAATTCCAATCTTCCTGCTCTTCAGGCCAGAGTAGACCACAATGCCTTCAGTCGCCGACAATAGCAAAACAAGCTCCCATCCTCTGAGAAATTGTCTTCTCATGGAACGGGCAGCAGAGATATCAAGATATACAGCTGCGTCTACGTCTGGATTATGCTGTAGAATGGAGCTTTAGCCAGAGTTCCTCCTCCTCAAAGGAGCTATAGCGAGAGTACCTCCTCCTCATAAGGGAAAAGGTTTTTTTGTTCCCGCTTCCTTTTTATATCCAGAAAAAAGATAAGAGGAGGAAACCAACATTGGGCTTCAGAGACTTCTACACCCTCCTAAATGAGGCAGTTGTTTCGCATAGTAACCCATGAGGTCCAGCAAACAAGACGTTTACTTCCATATCCCACTTCACAGGAATCGCTCAAAGTATTTACGATTTGCAGTAGTGGGCAGACATTTACGGTTTCACGTTCTGTCTTTCGAGCTCAAGTCTGCACCACACATATTCACGAAATACAGTTCCCTGGGAGCGACATAACTAGGACACCAAGTCTTTCGGTTCTGAAGGACTGCCTGCTCATGGCTTCATCCTTAATAGACGTGTCCAGGTCTCCCAACGCCTGCTTTCAGTTTTCGATGCTTGGATCTCATCCTCAATCAGGAAAAATCGGTCCTGAGACCTTCTCACTACATCAGTTTCCTAGGTACATCGGTTTCCTAGGTATAACCCTGGCCACACGGTCAACAAAGGTTTTCATATCAGAGAGTGATAGTGTATCCTCCTGATTCCTCGCTCTCAACTACGAACAAGACCTCTACAGGAGGCGCTATTGAGGCAGTGGTTAAAATCTACAGGGTCATCTTGCCACATAAAAGGGAATCCTCACATGGCCGGAGTCCTACAATGAGGAATATCCTCTCAAAAACTATCTCAAGGCTTGTCACTCCTACTTCCGGCGGTTCCTCACGTCGTCACAAAATGCGGTAGGTAGTCTCCTATGGAGAAGACACTATATATCAGTCTGCCTGAACTGCTGACGGTCTTCCTGGGCCTTTAAGCTTGCCTACCAAGAATAAGACGAACAATGGGCTCACCGATGCGTTCAGCAGGCAGAAACCATTGTAACGGGGAGCTGGACCAACAACTCATTGGCCACATCTTCTCCAGATAAAACACGCCACAAATGGATCTACTTGCGACATGAATGAAAGCCGAATACCCACACTTCGGTAACTGGCTAGGGAATGCATCTCCAACCGCAGGGCGCAATATCTTTGCGTAGGCCTTTCCGCCATTCCCGATGCTCCCATTGTCCTCAAGACAAGGTTGGTGGAGCCTGGTATTCTGATTTTAATAGCCCCAATTGGGCAGAGGCGACATTGGTTCACAGAACTCCACCACCTATCCCTGTAGCCGCCGATCCACCGGCGGCAGTATCTATCTCTGCTTACTATGATCGATAATGCAGTTCGACATCAGGGTCTGAAGTCTCTCTGGTTGGTAGCCTGACCCCTGAGTTCAGGGTTCCACAATCGAAATAATCCACAAGACTGTAGACATTCTTGCCAGAGCAAGTGCGGATAGCACGTGAACATATTCCCGGAAAGGGAAGCGCTTTGTGTCTGCGGTGTAGACCGCAGAAATATGCTTTTCTCCACATCACTGGTGCAAATATTGCCTTATCTATCCATTACAACACACTTGACAGTGCTATCTCGTTATAAAAGAATTCAAACGAGCCCATCGCTCTGGTCAAGCGGGTTGATTAAGCAAGTTCTGAAACGTTTATATAGATCTTTCCCGCCAGTAAGGATGTTGCCACCTCCTGGCGTCTCAATGTGGTTCTTACCAAGCTCATGAAACATCCGTTCAACCAGTACACGGAGCTGACCCAAAGTATGTCTCGTGAAAAATCCCCACTAAGAGTCAGTGGGCTACAGGCGGTTTTCTATCCAGAAGAGTGAGCGAGCTCCAAGCTCTGTCCATTCAGGAACCATACATGCAGTTCAGGAATGCTAGCATGGTGCTGAGACCGAATCCAAAATTCATTCCAAAGGTGCCTTCAGACTTTCGTCTCAATGAGCCAACAATCCTTCAAACTCTCTTTGCGAACCCTTCAACCGCAGCAGGAATGGCTCTACATTCTTTAGATCTCAAAGATGTCTCAGGTTCTACCTTGATAAGTCTAAGACTTTCAGAAACTCTTCACAACTGTTCGTGACATACAGCAGACCAAGAATGGGCCTGTCCCTCACGAAACAAAGCGTCTCAATATGGATCTCATCAACGATTGCATTCTGCCATGACCAGGCCGGACGGCCTTTAACTGAGCAGGTTACTGCTCACTCCACCAGGGCGATGTCCACGTCCGCAGCACTGTTCGCTGGGGTACCAATCTTGGACATTTGCAGAGCGGCGACTTGGAAGTCACCGCACACTTTCTCCAGACATTACTGCCTGGATATCGAACTTCAGAAGGATGCGGCAGTGGGCCAGGCAGTGCTTCGCCATCTCTTTCAGTGATGTGGCCCTTCCTACATCCCGCCATCCAGGTATGCACGTTCCTTGCTATTGTGATGTTACTGTTATGCTGTCCACATGTTGTATGACGACACATACATTGTCTACTGTGACTACAGAGCATTTCCATCACGCGGGTGCATATCTGATTGCTAGCTATTCTGATTCAGGCATGTGAATCTATGAAAGACACCCAAATACTGGATAAGAAATGCGTTACTTACCTGTAACAGCAGTTATCCAGTATTGGTGTCTTTCATAGATTCACATGCAACCCTCCCGCCTCCCCTGGAAGGTCTCACATCCCTCTCTAACAATATTACGCCAACCTAGTTGGGTGCGTACGAAAATCTGAGGGACTGGGGCTCCTCCCAGGGAGGTCCTAGAGGGAGGTCGGAGCTGATTGGCTGACTGTAAGAGTTTGGTCCTTTTTACATAAGGACAAGGAAAGGCCACTAAGGGGAGACCCTTGGGCCTATTTTCTCTATGTATGTCTATAGGACATTACTTTTTTATTTACCGGAGGCTCCCGTCTCGACGACGGGGAATGATTCAGGCATGTGAATCTATGAAAGACACCAATACTGGATAACTGCTGTTACAGGTAAGTAACGCATTTCTTCATTAATTTGTAGAATAATTTTCTTGACTTGAGCTTCATCATCAATGAACCTATTACCCCCAGTTTTCCTTGGAAAGCATCCACAAACTCTTGCTAGGTGCCCTTTTTTGTTACATTTCCTGCACCAAGCGGATTTGGCTTGACAATTAGGATTGTTGGCCAAATGATTGTTGCTTCCGCAGCGATAACATTTTAATTTGGAATTCTCCGAATCTTCTGTCTGGTTGCGCCAATTATCATTCTTAGATTTGGGTGGGTCATTCTTGATTTTGCAGACTTCTGACTCTTCTTCTAGGTTGGTTATTTCTGCCACTTTATCATTGGAGTCTGAAGAATGTATTTCTTTTATGCAAATTGCTGTGTGTTCAATGGACTTTGCAATTTTAATTGCCTCTTGAAGATCGGGTTGTTTTTCCAATAATTTTCTCTGAAGTTATTTGTACAACGTACTAATTGGTCTCTGATTAATGAAACATTAAGATCCTGGAAATCACATAGTTTGCTGAGACCCCTAAGAACTGCGATGTAAGTAGAAACACTTTCTTCCTTGCCTTGAGAACGACTGAAGAACTTGTGTCTTTCTAACACTATATTTACTTTGTCCCCAAAATGAATTTGTAGCTTTATCAAGGTGATATTGTAAATATCCTCATCATCTTCCTCAACTTCCGATTCTGGAAGTGATTCAAATATCTTTCTTCCATTAGGACCCAAGTTGTGTGGTAGTATGTGCTGCTGTTTGAAGGCACTGAAATTTTCTCCTCCTATGGCTACAAGATATGATTAGAAGATTTTCTCCCAATCTTCCCATGGGATGCTGGGTTCTCCAAATTCATTCAAAAATGGTGCTCGTTGGGACATGCTTGAAGCCGCCATGATATTAGATAGCACCAACGGAAGGATAGAAAATATGAAAAGTCAGTGTCTCAATAGTGTGCGTATTACCGATGGTTTGAAAAGTGATACACAGAAGTTGTCTTAACTCTCAGAGCAGTGTGCACATAAAGAGATTCTTAAAGAGGATGCATACAATTAAGAGTACCATGTATCACCACAATGCACAAGGTGCAGAAAGAACAGATGCCTTAAGGTGTGTGAGTCACCATGAATGAGAATGACACACCATGAAGAAGGAAACTGCAGGAAGGAAACTGTGAAACAATGGTGTTCCAATATGAGGTGATTACCGGAGAAGTACACGAAAATTGAACCGAAAAGGGGTGTATTCAAATAGTAAAGGGAGTGCGTGCCTCCGTGAGGTTACCCACCAAATGGTGTTGACTGTAACAAATTATGATGACACACACACAATTATTAGTGTGCGTGTCACCGTAATGCTTATTGTCGATTTAATAGGAGTGCGTGCCTCTGTGGAAGCACACATCAATAGTGGTAAATGAGAGCAAATGTGATGAAACCAATTTGGTGTGCGTGTCACCGTTAAGCATTAATGATATGCAATAATTAATAGACACCTGTTGATGTTCGAGATGAGCTAGAGAGGCACTTTGCTGGGGCCAATAGCCTCTCAGCGCTCCTGTATGGCACTGTGTACCCCAGAAGATGATATGGGTGTGCGTGTCACCGTAGAATAGTACCTCAATTAAAATACATTGACACGCTGTGGAGTGCGTGTCTCCGAAGAATGCTCAATAATTAAGGAATGCCATCCGTAATGGCAATTGACAGACAGCCCGGCCTGAGGTTGCTGGAGCACCGAGATCGTCTCTGGTAAACTGACTATTGAGCCGGCTGTGAGGATGCTGGGGCGCCGGGAGGGTTCCTCTGACAGGAACTGAAGCGAAGATTGATGCGTCAGGCTCGTAGGGAGACGGAAGCGCAGGCAACCGACACGTTCCCCTGCAGATCACGAAGAAGGCCAAGGAAGGTCCTTTGCCCTCTCAAAGACACCGCTGAGGCACCAAAAGACGACAGGGTTGGAGCGCCGCAGGAGTCGGGTGCGGCAGATGGCGAAGTGAGGCCGGGGAATGGGGACGAAAGACAAAGTCCCCGGTCACTACAAGAAATCGGCCACAGTCTCACCCACCCATTCAAAAAATCGCCGAGGCACAACAAGAAGTCAAGATGCAACGCTGCAATTGGGGCGGGAGCCGGCAAGTGAAGACAAAGGCACGAATTTCTTGGGCAAAAGGATATTCAGCAACAAGGGACAGAGCACTGCCGGTTCTAGGCACCCCGAAGGCAAGAAGTGCACTTGCTGAGTAGAAATAGGACAGACAGCAGAGGCAACACCATCTGAGGTGCGCAGACCCACCACAATGAAAGCTCACAGTAACTGCCGCAGGCACAGGATTGACATAAGGAAAGGTTCTGGCAGTCAAAGAACAAAGCAGCCCAAAGCGATAAGGCGAAAGGTAGTCACCCCCAGTAGCGTTATAGGCGCCCAAGAAAATAGTTCCAAAAGAAGAAAGCGCCAACAGTCCCCCAAAAATATCAGAGACACCTCACCAGGGAGATAAAACTGGAAAGTAGAGGTGGTTGAAACGTCACAGGATGTTGGCCAGGTGAACAGAACCTGGTGGGACTGTCACCTACAGGCCGTTGGTGGCATGTCCCACCGACATCCAAGCCATCACGATGCGGATGGTCGGACCGCAGCTGTTGGGGGGGAAAGACTGCTGCCTCCAACAGGCTCCGTCAGGGCATTGGTTGGACACTAATCCCTACAATGGGGGTGGTGCTTGCCCAGGCACCACCTAGGGGATTTGGATGTCTTTTTCCCACAGCCTTTTCATGACAGTTCCACCGCCATGAAAAGGCTTTCAGAATGGGACTTTAGGGGCACCAAGCAGGGCCACCGTCCCCCATAGGCCACTACTAAGTGGCCGGGGGGGCACATGTGAGGCCCCCCCAAACACCATTGCACCGTGTTTCAGGCACCACATGATGACTGGCACACAATGCATGTGATTATTTAAAGCATGCCTTTTACTACTGCCGTGTTGTGCTGCAGCCCTTTTCCGTACCACAGCACAAGCCGCAGTAAAAAAAATGCATGTTTCTGACCGCCTACACAGCGGTCGTATCAAAATATGGTGGGTGGGACCGTCAACTACTTCGCTCCTGCTGCGATGGCGGTTGGATGCTCGTCTGACTGCCATTGTAATGAGGGCCTTAATTAGAACTATAGTACTGTGCAATACTGGTGGGGCCGATTTCTATGTACTTTTGATTAGGAAGACAGTGCAGAACTCCAAAGACAAACCCCACGGCCACAGCAAGAGGAACCAACAGAGTTCATTATTCTGCCTGTGCATCAAGTAAGTCTTGAAACTGCGCTGAAATGATGCCTGGGCCGATTGTGCTCTCTACAAGGATTGTTTCCTCCTACTATTAGCCTGAGCCAGCAGCCACCACAGAGGACGGGCTCCCTGAGTCCCCATGGCATCATGTGCAGGGACTTCACGCTCCAAAGCTCAACTTCACAGTAAGTTTGGCCTCTGTCTTCTGTTCCATGCTGGCTGCACATGCATAAACGAACAATTACTCCTGCTAATTGCTAGGTAAATACCCATTTTCTGATTGATTTGTACGAAGCAAAACTGGAACACATGGGATTAATCAAATCTGAGGCAAATATTTATTTTACTCCATTCTCCTTCAAATACTTAACTTCAGAATATGTTGTGTTTAAATTAGCAGTCTGTATGTTATTCTATGCATAATAACCTGTGACACATACAGGGTGCACATGACAACTAAATCACTTCTTAGTCCACCAATGGCAATGGGGCAAAAATCGTTCTAAGACATTGCTTATAACTATTTCTTCTAATAAATATCTCTCAGTGCACTGTTAAAATGTGCTATAATCATGGCAAGTCTTCGGAATGTTAAAGAAACACAGGGGCTTATTTACAAGCTCCTATTGCCACCACAACATCACCTTCAGTGACGTTATAATGGCGATAGGGGCCTCACTTTATTCACAAGGTATCTTAACATGGCTTAACGCTGCCTCGTAAATAAGACACCCTTTAACACTGTGTTTAGTGTGAAAGGGGTGGGCAGTGGGTGTTGTGGTGGGCGTTCCACTGTATCGCCCACTGATTTTGACACTGCCCCCTATTTACAAGGTCAGTGTAAATAGAAGGCAGCAACAAAATTAAGACCAGGGAATATCTGGTTTTAAACAGGCAAAACGAGAAGAAATTCTTTATTTCTCCTCATTTCTGCGGGTTTCCATGTGTGCTGCCTTGTGCAGTACACAGAGAAACAGCAATTCTCCTATAATAGCTTATGTGCAGAAAGGTCCCCCTTCCTGTGCATAAACAATCATTTAAAAAAAATGCCGCTTTGCAACTTCCATGTGTGCTGCATTAAGCAGCACAAATAGAAGTTACAAAACAGCATTTAACCTCTTCAGTGCTGCGCGAATTTCGCTGCAGTGCTGAAGGGTTTAAAATCGCATTGGCTCATGACGGAAATGTTCCGTCATCAGCACCGGAGCACCGACGCTGATGACGGAACCGTTCCGTCATGAGCATGGAAGGGGCTCATTATTGTTTATGTGTAGGAAGGGTTACCTTCCTGCACATAAATAATCTTCTCCCCAACGCAGAAACCTTTGCACTATGTTGCAAGGGTGCCTGCCTTGGCGCTAGGCTGCTGAACTCACCACCAGCACTAGGGGAAACGTGGGGTGCGCCACATTCTTGTGAATACGGCACATCCCTGCGTTTTTAAAATGGAGAAGCATGATGTCAGCAATGTTTGCTTAATGCCACTCTTCCCTACTTTGCAGTTAATATGCCCCACAGTTTTTAGACTTTTGAAGAGTCTTTATCATATTTTAACTGAGATTCTATGTTTTACTTGGAAACATTTTCAGGGCTGAGCTATTAGAGCCAAGCCAGGCTCTTGCCTCAACTCTCTTGATTAGTTTGTTGGCTCGCTCACCTCTAAACCACATCACATCGCTAAATATCAAGTGCAATTAGGGCATGTCTAGAAGATCAGAGTTTTACAATGTGCTCGGTGCCCGCAGGTGTGCCTGGATGTCTACATAATTGATGTGCACACGGATGGGTATATATAAATCAACATGAGGGTTCTCTGCATGGGTACTCCTATTTTATTTTTAGTGTGCTATTGGCTCAGTACATTTGGATTTATACGCATATGCACATATTGAATCCATGTACAGACTTTGTATGCAAGTCCTACTGGGGTCTAAGATTTCTGCCTCACCATTTTAAAATCCACCAGCCGCCACTGCACACTTGGCTTCTGCCCTCCACAGTGTACAGGATTGGACAAGGAATCCGTCCTGTGTAATCTTTAACTCAGTTCATTTTGAGTGACTGAACAAAGAGAAAGTTCCTTTCTCTTAAGTTACAAAGCTGGTTCAAAGTGTTCTTATTTTTTGATTTACTTTATAGTAGCTTTAGGTACAGCCTATTTATTTTGCCTGCGTTCCTTATAAATCGTAAATTATAAAGTATTTAAATGACATTGTAATATTGTAGCTTCCTGCGATTTGAGTGCTTGTTTAGCTGGTTCATTTTTCTCTCTTGCACAAAATGTTGTTTAATGGAAAGTATTGTGGTTTACAAAAGATTCCTAGTAAAACAGCAGTATCAGTAAATGTTTTTAAAGTTTCCATATTTATTGCTATCTTAAGGTGGCTATGTTTAGGTCACAGTATATTTTCTTTTTTATTTTGTGTCATATGGATGCAAAAAAATAATATAAAGTAACAATTGCACTAGATTGCTTAGGCAAGCCCCAATGTCTTTATCAGTGCTTGTTTTTTCCTGTAAGCACCTGGCAATTGCAAAGTTCACTTTCCTATCCATTACTCCCTGACGTTCTCTGTGCCTTTTAAATATTCTTTTTCTCTGAGTAGCTGCACCCTCCTGGTGAGCTACTTGCTTTCCCGTATGATACTCATATTCCTTAAATCATGTACAAATGTGCAATCAAGCAATATGTGCAACATATCATTTCCTAGGCCAAGCCCACAGTTACAATTACCTTCTGGGCCAATCAGTACGGACTTTAGTTTCCCGTCTATCTTCCAGGGGTTAATCCCAACACGGAACCTTAGTATTTCATGTCTTAACCCTTGGTTATGCAATATATTCAGATACGGGAACCAACCTTCATTTACCCAGGAGTTCTTTAACCACTGGACCGATTTTTTTCTCCAGCATGTCATCTAGGTCCTGTGCCCTTGAGAAAGACTGGCCTTGTTCCCTAAGTGTTCTCTTTGTAAAGTCGCCTATCAGGGCGTTCTGGGTAAATCTCACATTAAGACGCCCTGATACTTTCTGGAGAGTTTTTCTCACATCCTTTGCCCAGCCGAGATTACTTATTTGGATTTCCTCTCCACACCATTGTGAGACCTTAGGTCTCACTCCTGGGTCTTGGCGCTTCCAAAATCTTACCAGGGCCATTTGGGATTGTACACTCCAAGAAATTAACCCTAGTTCCATTCTAATCACTTGGACCATTGTACAAATAAAGACAATAACATTTTAAAAATTCTTCCCTCTACCTGATCCCACTCATGTTTACCGCTCAAGTATAACACTTCTGCCCCATACAATACTTGGGAGGGGGGGGTCATTGCTTCAAATGCCTTTATCATTGGTTTGTGTGTCAGGTCTCCATATTCTTTATTAAACTTTTTTAGCCCACATGTGGATGAAAAAGCTTTTGCTTTTTGAGCCTCCAAATGGGTGCGCCATTTTAGCGCACTATCAAACCAGAGGCCTACGTATCTATATTCCTTAACTGCCTCTAGTTTGTCATCACCCAAAAACCAATTGAAATTCTTCTTACTCTTCCCAAAACATAAAATCTTAGTTTTTTCCATATTTACAGTCAGTATTTTCCTAACACAACAGTGTTTAAAAACAGTTAGTTACCTTTGGAGTCCTATTTCAGTTTGGTCCAGGATCACTAGGTCATCAGCATATAAAAGGCAAGGCACTTTATGCCCATTCATTCTTGGACTTGCGCTTCTTTCCACTTCAAGTGCCGCGGAAAGATCTGCCAAAAAGATTGAAAATAACAGGGGTGCCAAGACGCACCCCTGTCTAAGACCATTCCTTACTAATATCTTATGAGTTAGTGCCCCATGCGTATCTCTAATGACCTGGGCCCAATTCCCACTATGAAGCTCTTTTAGGATCATCAACAAGCCATCCGGTAATCCATATTTTAACATATCTTCCCAAAGTTTATTACGATCCACAGAGTCGAATGCTGCCCGAAAATCAACAAAACAACAATGTAGCTTCCCATTTTGTTCTATCGATTTCCGGGCCAGGGCCCATAGGACGAAGCAGTGATCTATTGTGGAGTGGCCTTCTTTGAAGCCACCTTGTTCCACTGGGATAATTGCTCTCTCTCCTGCCAAAATCTTTAACCTACCTAATATTATCTTGGCAATTTTTTTTTCTCCAATATCGAGTAGATTAATTAATCTATAATTCCTTGCTGCGTAGACGTCCCCTTTTTTATGGATGGGTCTAATTATCGCACCCTTCCAATTACTAGGTATTATCCCTAATTCTAGGATTACTGCAAACTCTCCATTGGCTTGCACTGGCGGCCATTTTGTATGTATTTCAGGCCAAAAAAAAAACAAGCATTGGATAATTGCTTGCAGTTTTAAAGGTGAGACCTACTAGCTTTGTCAATGCTTGTTTGAACATAAAATGTACGTTTTTGAACTAAGCTTATTAACATTTCAGTTATTTCTGGTGACTGCCAGGAGAGTAGTTCATTAAAAAAATATAAGTTATAGTGTATATTTTAGGGTACACTTTCCTTGAGGAGGTCTGCAACCTGAACCCCTCAATCCCTTCAAATTCGAGTAGGTTTTCCATACGACCTGTGTTTATGATAGCTGGGCCGGTGCCTGTGGGAAGGATCAATGTATTACCTAGAAATGGATGTTTATAACCAAGGCACGATAATGTGTCCACCCACGATAGCTTACTACCAAAAGTCAATCACCTCTGTTGACCCACAAAAAATTTGAAGCTAAATACTAAAAGAAAATGTTATTACATTTTTATTGTATTGTTACTTATTGCAGAGGGCTTGTGATGTAAAAGGATGTTCACAGCCCTTATTGTGTCCCTGCAGGTAAAGGTGATGTTGGGGTGAAGATTTCAGCTACAGAAGCAAACAGCTTCCTGAATGTGCCAGCGGGGCACATCCGGGTCAAACGGAATACAAAGTGGTACCACACAATGCCTGATTTTCCTGCCTATTACCAGTACTACAACAGCATTGGGCACTATGAAGGGGTGAGTAGTGTACCCAGGGCTGTGCACCCCTCACGATACTACTTCACAAACTCCGAACATGTGACGTATCATTATGATGATATGATTCTTAATACAAGGCTTTTGTTTGTTTCCAGAGCTGGGCCATGTGAGATCCCAGGCACACTCAGAATAAGCACCTGATTCACATACCTTTGCTCTGGGAGTAAGTGTGACCCACTTCTGGAAATGGACGAGTCTTTCTTGAGTTGGCATGAAGCTAACTTGCAGAAATCAATGTGAATGGGTTCAAAAGAAATGTATCAAAAGAGGGAAGGTTTTGAAATCCTTTAATAAAGAGCAAGGGAAGTATGTTTTGTATGTATGGGGACTAACTTCTGAAAGTTCCCCAAATTCTCTAGTGTGGGTGCTTCATGAGGAGTTATAAACAATGAATGTTTCCCATGGACCATCTTTGAGCAGAAAGGAATACATCCCCCAAATATTAGAAAACAATACATATGCAATGGCAGCATTTTCTTTCCTTTGTTTTCATCTTTTGGTGTAACATATGAAACCAACAGGAAAATGAAAATGGTGTTAACAATAAAAAGAGTGGGATTACTGGCAAAATACTTTATTTTCCTCCCTTTTAAAAGAGAAAAATCGAAGTGAACTATCTTATTTCACGTGCAAACTCTTGGAGAGAAAAAACACTGCTATCGCTTCAAGGCAGCTATAGAGCGATTGCGGCTTTAGCATCAATGCAGCATAGTGGACGTTCATTTTTCCCATAGCTTCCCATCATTTTTCTCAATATGACCATTTGATATGTGTGAATAAGGGGGTTCTCCAAAGGCTTGACGACTCTGACGAGTAATGCAAACAGCCATGGCTGGAGGGTGCCTAACTTCCAAAGCTCAGTGCAGCAAAGGGGTTATTGAGAATCCGCTCTCTAACCTATGTCCTTCTGCCCTCCTCCCGGATACCTCATAAATGTTCTTCACATTCTTACCACATATTTCACATCACTTCCAATGTAAGAAGAGGCCCATGGCAAGGTCCAAGGCCACCATCTAACTAGGTATTTGAGATTAGCTGAAAACTCTTGTGTGTAAAGAAGAATCTTCATCTTAAGAGGGAAGTCAACATTGAGAAGGTCATAAAGCCCTCAACGTACCAAGACCCTTCGCAATTATGATCAACGCAGTGGCGTAACGAAACTTGAGGGGGCCCCCCTGCAAACTACATGGAGGGGGCCCCCCCATTCTCCGTGCCAGTCTAGTGCTCTCAGGCCAGCGACCCGCCATACTTCAGGGGATGCGGGCTATTGTTACGCCACTGTCACCAATGCAGCCGTTATAAGTAACTCTGGATGGTGGAGTTAAAGGTTGGGTTTAGTCTGCCAGCAGGCTATCATAGGTGGTGGTCCATTCCTTACAGGGTCCTTGCCATCAGTAGACCGGGGAAGTTTGCCCAATGTTAGGTGGGTTTCCTGATGCAGACTCCTGTCATGATATACAACACCGGGGCCCACTCATCGCTCAGTTTTGAAAAAAGTACATCCACTGCTCCTTCTCGTTTCTGTTTTAAATCATTAGATAAAGCGACAATGCAGTATTTCAAAAGCAGATGTAACTACAAAGAGCACATTTTGATAATAAATTTTTATTAGTAGACAATAGCAATCTTAAGAGGCATTGCATAGCTACATACACACTTTGACCCCAATTCCATCACAGTCTCTCTCTCTCTCTATCTCGCTCAGTCAGTCAGTCTCTCTCTTTTAGTCAGTCAGTCTCTCTCTCTCAGTCAGTCAGTCTATCTCTCTCTGTTATTCAGTCTCTGTCAGTCTGTCCGTCAGTCGGTCTCTCTCTCTCTCTCTCTCTGTCAGTCTCTCTATCTCTCTCTTTCTGTCAGTCTGTCAGTCAGTCAGTCTCTCTCTGTCAGTCTGTCAGTATCTCTCTCTGTCAGTCAGTCTATCTATCTATGTCATTCAGTCTCTCTCAGTCAGTCAGTCTCTGTCAGTCAGTCAGTCTGTCAGTCAGTCGGTCTCTATCTCTCCTTGTCAGTCTGTCAGTCAGTCGGTCTCTCTCTCTCAGTCTCTCTTAGTCAGTCCCGCTCTCTGTCAAGTCTCTCTCTAAGTCTCTCTCTCTTAGTCTCTCTCCCTGTCAGTCCCTCTGTCAGTCTCTCTCGCAGTCTCTCTCTCTCTCTCTGTCAGTCTCTCTATCTCTCTCTTTCTGTCAGTCTCTCTCAGTGAGTCAGTCTCTCTCTCAGTCAGTCTCTCTGTCAGTCTCTCTCTTAGTCTCTCTCTCTCAGTCAGTCAGTCTTCCAGACAGTCTATCTCTCCCTCTGCCAGTCTCTCTCAGTTAGGCATTCTCTCTCTCGCAGTCAGCCAGTCTCACTCAGTCAGCCACTCTCTCCCTTAGTCAGTGACTCTCTCTGTCAGTTTCCCTCTGTGTCAGTCAGTCTCTCTGTCGGTCAGTCTCTCTCTGTGAATCTCTCTCAGTCAGTCTCTCTCTGTCAGTCAGTCTCGCTTTCTCTGTCAGTCTCTGTTTCTCTCTCTGTCAGTCTCTGTCAGTCAATCTCTCTATCAATCAGTCTCTCTCTCTCTGCCAGTCTCTCTCTGAGCCAGTAAGTCTTGCTCTCTCCCAGTCAGTCTCTCTCTCTCCCAGTCAGTCAGTCTCTCTTAGTCAGTCATTCTCTCTCTATCTCAGTCAGTCTCTCTCCCACTCCCTCTCAGTCCCCCTCTCAGTCATTCTCTCTCTCTGTCAGTCCCTCTCAGTCAGTCTCTCTCGCAGTCAATCAGTCTACCTCTCTCAGTCAGTCAGTCTTTGCCTCTCTCTCTGTCCCTCTCTCTGTCAGTCTGTATCTCTCTACCTCAGTCAGTCTCTCTCTCTGCCAGTCAGTCACACTCTCAATCAGTCTCTCTCTCTCTCTGTTAGTCAGTCAGTAACTCTCTTAGTCAGCCAGTCTCGCTCTCTCTCTCTGTCAGTTTCTCAGCCAGTCAGTCAGTATTCAGTCTCTGAGTCAGTCAGTCAGTCTCTACTCTCTCTCCACTCTCTCTCTCTCCATTCTCTCTCAACTCTGTCCACTCCATCTCCACTGTCTCTCCACTCTCTCTCCACTGTCTCTCTCTCCACTTTCTCTCTCTCTACTCTCTCTCCACTCTCTCACTCTCTCTCCACTGTCTCCCTCCACTCTCTCTACTCTCTCTCCGCTATCTATCCACTCTCTCCACCCTCTCTCCCTTCACATTCTCTCTACTTTCTCTCCACTCTCTCTTTCTCTCCACTCTCTCACTCTCTCTCTCCACTCTCTCACTTCACTCTCTCACTCTCTCACTCTCTCTCTCACTTCACTCTCTCACTCTCTCTCCACCCTCTATCTACTCTCTCTCCACCCTCTTTCTACTCTCTCTCCACCCCCTCTCCACTCTCTCTCCACTCTCTCTCCACTCTCTCTCTGCACTGTCTCCTCCACTGTCTCCCTCCACTCTCCCTCCACTCTCTCTCCACTCTCTATCTCCTCTCTCTCTCCACTCTCTCTCTCTACTCTCTCTCTTCTCACTCTCTTCTCACTCTCTCTCCACTGTCTCCTCCACTGTCTCCCTCCACTCTCCTCTCTCTCTCTCCACTCTCTCTCTCTCTCTCTCCACTCTCTCTCTCCACTCTCTCTCTCCACTCTCTCTCTCCACTCTCTCTCTCTCCACTCTCTCTCTCCACTCTCTCTCTCTCCACTTTCTCTCTCTCTCTCCTCTCTCTCTCTCTCTCTCTCTCCACTCTCTCTCTCCACTCTCTCTCTCCACTCTCTCTCCACTGTCTCTCGCCACTTTCTCTCTCTCTCTCCACTCTCTATCCACTGTCTAGCTCCACTCTCTCTCCACTCTCTCTCTACTCTCTCTGTCTCTCCACTCTCTCTCCACTCTCTCTCTCCACTATCTCTCTCCACTCTCTCTCCCTCTACTCTCTCTCCCTCCACTCTCTCTCTCCACTCTCTCTCTCTCTACTCTCTCTCCACTCTCTCTCTACTCTCTCTCCACTGTCTTTCTCTCCACTCTCTCTCCACTGTCTCCCTCCACTCTCTCTACTCTCTCTCCACTCTCTCGCTCACTCTCTCCACTGTCTCCATGCTCTCTCCACTCTCTCTCTCTCCACTGTCTAGCTCCACTCTCTCTCCACTCTCTCTTTCTATTCTCTCTCCACTCTCTCTCTCTACTCTCTCTCCATGCTCTCTCCACTCTCTCTCTCCACCCTCTCTCCCTCCACTCTCTCTCTCTCTCCACTCTCTCTCTCTACTCTCTCCACTTTCTCTCTCTCTCCACTCTCTCTCTCTACTCTCTCCACTTTCTCTCCACTCTCTCTCTACTCTCTCTCCACTGTCTTTCTCTCCACTATCTCTCCACTGTCTCTCTCTATACTCTCTCGCTACTCTCTCTCTCCACTCTCCCTCCACTCTCTCTCCACTGCCTCACTCCACTCTCTCTCTGCTCTCTCTCTCCACCCTCTCTCTCCACCCTCACTCTCTCTCCACTCTCTCTCTCTACTCTCTCTCTCTACTCTCTCTCTCTCCACTCTCTCTCTCCACTCTTTTTCTCTCCACTCTCTCCCACTCTCTCTCACAAAGTAGTATGCGTTCCATGGGCATCCGCAGAAATGTTTCCGGGGGGGCACATTTTTAACTTCATCTCCAACCCCCTTGCACCCTTCTCCCCTCTGCCTTGCAGTACCCTTCTCGCCCTCCCCCTTGCACCCTTCTCCCCCTCCCCCTTGCACCCTTCTCCACCTCCGCCTTGCACCCTTATCTACCTTGCACCATTCTCCCCTCTGCCTTGCACCCTTCTCGCCTCTGCCTTGCACCCTTCTCCCCTCTGCCTTGCACCCTTCTCCCCTCTGCCTTGCTCCCTTCTCCTCTCTGCCTTGCTCCCTTCTCCTCTCTGCCTTGAACCCTTCTCCTCTCCACCTTGCACCCTTCTCCCCTACGCCTTGCACCCTTCTCCTCTCTGCCTTGCATCCTACTCCCCTCTGTCTTGCACCCTTCTCCTCTCTGCCTTGCACCCTTCTCAACCTTGCACCCTTCTCCTCTCTGCCGTGCACCCTTCTCCTCTCTGCCTTGCGCCCTTCTCCTCTCTGCCTTGAACCATTCTCCCCTCTGCCTTGCACCCTTCTCCCGTCTGCCTTGCACCCGTCTCCCATCTGCCTTGCACCCTTCTCCCCTCCTCCTTGCACCCTTCTCCTCTCTGACTTGCACCCTTCTCCTCTCTGCCTTGCACCCTTCTCCTCTCTGCCTTGCACCTTTCTCCCCTCTGCATTGCACCCTTCTCCCCTCTGCCTTGCACCCTTCTCCCCTCTGCCTTGCACCCTTCTCCCCTCTGCCTTGCACCCTTCTCCCCTCTGCCTTGCACCCTTCTCCCCTCTGCCTTGCACCCTTCTCGCCCTCCGCCTTGCGCCCTTCTCCTGTCTGCCTTGCGCCCTTCTCCTCTCTGCCTTGCGCCCTTCTCCCCTCCGCCTTGCGCCCTTCTCCCCTCCGCTTTGCACCCTTCTCCCCTCCGCTTTGCGCCCTTCTCCTCTCTGCCGTGCACCCTTCTCCTCTCTGCCTTGCACCCTTCTCTTCTCTGCCTTGAACCCTTCTCCCCTCTGCCTTGCGCCCTTCTCCCCTCCGCCTTACACCCGTCTCCCCTCTGCCTTGCACCCTTCTCCCCTCCGCTTTGCGCCCTTCTCCTCTCTGCCGTGCACCCTTCTCCTCTCTGCCTTGCACCCTTCTCCTCTCTGCCTTGCACCCTTCTCCCCTCTGCCTTGCACCCTTCTCCCCTCTGCCTTGCACACTTCTCGCCCTCCGCCTTGCGCCCTTCTCCTGTCTGCCTTGCGCCCTTCCTCTGTGCCTTGCGCCCTTCTCCCCTCTGCCTTGCGCCCTTCTCCCCTCTGCCTTGCGCCCTTCTCCCCTCCGCCTTGCGCCCTTCTCCCCTCCGCTTTGCACTCTTCTCCCCTCCGCTTTGCGCCCTTCTCTTCTCTGCCTTGCACCCGTCTCCCCTCTGCCTTGCACCCTTCACCCCTCCGCCTTGCACCCTTCTCTTCTCTGCCTTGCACCCTTCTCCCCTCTGCCTTGCACCCTTCTCGCCCTCCGCCTTGCGCCCTTCTCCTGTCTGCCTTGTGCCCTTCTCCTCTCTGCCTTCAGCCCTTCTCCTCTCTGCCTTGCACCCTTCTCCTCTCTGCCTTGCACCCTTCTCCACTCTGCCTTGCACCCTTCTCCACTCTGCCTTGCACCCTTCTCCCCTCTGCTTTGCACCCTTCTCCCCTCTGCCTTGCACACTTCTCGCCCTCCGCCTTGCGCCCTTCTCCTGTCTGCCTTGCGCCCTTCCTCTGTGCCTTGCGCCCTTCTCCCCTCTGCCTTGCGCCCTTCTCCCCTCTGCCTTGCGCCCTTCTCCCCTCTGCCTTGCGCCCTTCTCCCCTCCGCCTTGCGCCCTTCTCTCCTCCGCCTTGTGCCCTTCTCCCCTCCGCTTTGCACTCTTCTCCCCTCCGCTTTGCGCCCTTCTCCTCTCTGCCTTGCACCCGTCTCCCCTCTGCCTTGCACCCTTCACCCCGCCGCCTTGCACCCTTCTCTTCTCTGCCTTGCACCCTTCTCCCCTCTGCCTTGCACCCTTCTCGCCCTCCGCCTTGCGCCCTTCTCCTGTCTGCCTTGTGCCCTTCTCCTCTCTGCCTTCAGCCCTTCTCTCTGCCTTGCACCCTTCTCCTCTCTGCCTTCAGCCCTTCTCTCTGCCTTGCACCCTTCTCCTCTCTGCCTTGCACTCTTCTCCTCTCTGCCTTGCACCCTTGTCCCCCTCCGCTTGGACTCGAAAACGTAAGCTGATCACTTTCTTCAAACAAAATAATTTTGACCTAATAGACAAGCTTTTTATTTTTAGTAAATGTATGGCAGTTGCTCTACTATCAGTTTGCAGTTTTCATCCAGTATCCACATGTAATCTGGCCATACAAGGAAAGTGCCACCATCCCAAGCCAAGGATACACACTAAATACTAAGCACTACCAACAATATATCGCCCAAACAAGGGTGGGCAGAGAGCACATCACCCTCACATGCATTCATGTTTTAATGAGGATGCTTTTCTCTCACAATAAAATTAATGTTTTTACAAATGCCATTTTGACACCTCTATGTGATGTACATAACTTTTGTCACTGTAACTCAGCTTACCAAACTCAGAGGGAAGGTTGACTTGGTACACCGAGAGAATATCAAATGACTTGGCGGACTTAAACAGATGTCAGGGTGAGCGTGAAACTGACTATGATAAAGCAAGCAATTAAAATTGTATTTTCTTTAAAAGAACCACGACTTGTCGGAAAACACAATTTCTATTATGTATAAAAGTTCTCAGTGATTACAAACTATATTACACAGGCACGTATGTTGGAGAAAGGACCTACAGGCTGTCTGAAAAGAGATAATCTTCCCTTGTTATCCCATTCCACCGAGACCTCTGTTTCACCTTTCAACAATAAAAAGAAACTTACTCACTGTCTCGTTCCTTGTCCCAAACTTGGTGGCTGAGGAAGTGCTTCTGCATCTGGAGTTCTTTCTAATAATTACAATTCACCATGGGCCAACCTGTGCACAAGCACATAGCAGAGCACTGCGTCTTCGCCACATGCCAGCATGCCAGCTCTCCACATTTACCGAGGCCCACTCAAGAGGGGTGTGCAAATCGCTTTCACTTTCGCATGTTAGACATGCGCAGTCGAGCCGGCTGAAATCATCCAGAAAAGGTAAGCATGCTTTTAGAATGCTGATGTGAAAACACAGAGCCAGCTTCAACCATTGTAATTGTGCCTTTAGATAACTTGTAGGGGGGAGGCAGGGATTGAAGCAGTTTTTTTAAGGGTGCCACAATAGTTTTTTACGGGTGCCACAATCACATTAAGAGGTCCCCAGCCCATGTAGGCCCTCAAACCCTGACAACCCCCCACTCCCCCACCCCTCACCCCTCACAGCCCTGGCCTCCTCCCTTCTCGAACTCAACGTCGACGTTCAAGGCTTCTCATCCAAGTAGCTTACCCTTTCACTGGTAGCGGGACAGTAAATCCCAAAGTATTCCATGACATTTTTTATGGAGGTATTGTAGTGTTCCTGTAGTCAAGGGTAACACCTCAGGCAGTTCGAATAATGCACTTAAAAGTGCTATTACAGGGCTTCAGATGGATTATGTTTGAGGAAAATTATTTTCCCTTCTTCCAGGAAAGCATGTTTTGTTTGTTATTGTCATTATTATTCTTCATTAAAGCTTTATTTGATTTACATACGTAAAATCACAAAAGCGAGAAAACAAGATAAAATAAATTATGCAAACTTGATCATGCACAATTAAAATGATTGAAGTTAAAAAGATTCAAAACTAAAATCAGCTGGTAATAAAATCATAATTACATAGAAAAATTCTTCCTGTAGAAAATCACTGAGCGTTTGAAACTAGAAATCATTAAACAAACAAAGAAATAAGATGTTGTAAAAACAAACGTTGTTATGTTCACGTACAATTGGCAATATAAAATGTTTAAGCGGAACCTTATCTACAGGATAAAAGAACATAACGTGCAAAGTGCATTGGGTAGACACATCATCACATGGACAATTAATCAGAATATTTCACCAGTCATTAATCCTACGAAAAGAAACTAAGGGGCATATTACCAAGCAATAGCGATAATTATCGCTATTGCTTGGTTAGAGACAAAAATTTACCGCTGAGCTGCGGCGATTTTTATCGCAGATAAACCTTGGTATTACCAAGGTTTATCGCAAATGCGGTAAAAATCGGCCGCAATGCATGAATATCGCTGAAAAGTCAGCGATATTCATGCATTACTGAGCTAATGCTCTTAGCCATGTTATCCACCTCCCATTGGATAACATGGCTAAGAACTGCTCAGGATAGGTGTTAGCTTTTGGAGATATTCGCGCTTAGCGCGAATATCTCCAAAAGTTGGTAATAGGAGATAGCGATGTTAGCGACTGTTTCCAGTCGCTAACATCTTGGCACGCCCACTTTGCATGTCATTAGTGATAAATATCACTGACATGCAAAGTGGGG
Organism: Lissotriton helveticus; assembly: GCF_964261635.1. Taxonomy (NCBI): domain Eukaryota; kingdom Metazoa; phylum Chordata; class Amphibia; order Caudata; family Salamandridae; genus Lissotriton; species Lissotriton helveticus. Next base: position 119,938,886 of record NC_136073.1, on the reverse strand, counting down.
CCCAAGATGGTCGCTATCTCCTACTAGCTGTCGCTAACTGGTGTTAGCGACAGCTAGGTAATAGGGAGATAATTTTATCTCCGCTTTCTTGGCTTTTAAAGCCAAAAAAGCGGAGATAAAACCCCTTGATAATATGCCCCTAAATGATGAAAAATATCTAATCTAAAATGTCTCAGGACGAACCTCTTTACAAAATTAAGATAAGGCTGAAGACCATCGGCAACAAGAATCATCTGGTTTTTATGACGCTAAGTTTCACCAATCCCATAGATAATCTTTGGTCATTCAGCAAACACAGACACTGAGCCTTGGGCTCCTTCCTGGTGATTGAGTGAAGCACAGCAGGATTCTTAAAGTATCCAATGTGGCCGAAGTCTGAATAAAACTGTTTAAAGGAATTGAACCAAGGTAATGAATGTGCCTGAGCCAATCTTAAACAATCATTAATACATTTCTGGTTTATCACAGTGTATTCGCAGGTTCAGACTTTATGCCAAAGTAATACTGCTTGAACTCTAATCAAGTTGGACAAAAAAGGAACCTTCAGTTTGGCATGACATACAGGTGAAGAGCAAGCCTGAGGAACCGACAAAAGGTTCCTGAGAAAAACATTCCTTACAATCTGGAGCTGATTGATATTACTAAAGCCCCAGATTCCCGTCCCATATAATGCTGTCAACCCACATTTTGCATTACATATGTTGAACATCTCTTGAACTGGCTTTCGGCCAAGTTTAGTGTCGAATTTATGAAGGGCTGAAAAGATTTGTTAAAAGATAACTTCATAGTGTAAACTGCCAGATTCCAGGAACCCTGAGACTTGAATAAAATACCTAAGTAAGAAAAGGTTGGGGTAAAACTTAATTTTGCATTATCAATCATAAAATCTCGACACTTCTTAACTGTACTCACGCATTTCATAATTAATATCTTACCAATATTAATATCAGGGGTAGCTCCTCCACTAGGGCGGAGGAGCGTCGCCCCACTGCTTTTCGGAGTGCAAGAAGCAGAAACATAAAATGGTAATAACTTTCTGTTATTACCATTTTAAGTTTGGTTGTGGGCGGGTGGTGGGCGGGGCTGCTCTGAGAGCAGGGCAGGGAAGGAGTGGTGTGCCTGCCCACTCCAGAGTGCGCATAAACTGTTTGGTCGGCCCCCTGGGGCCGCCCAAAACCAGTCATGCACACTCTGGCTTTTCTCCATGTAGGCTGCAATGCAGCCCACCTGGAGAAAATGGCCCCCCCATAAGCCGCTAGCTGGGAGGCGCCCCGACCAATCACAATACTGCTTGCAGCATTGTGATTGGATATGAGTAGGGAGGGAGCCTGGCTGCCTGCTTCTGCTTCCTGGAGAGCAGAAGAGCAGAGAAGACGTGGTACCCGGCCGGCGGCAGAAAGGTAAGTAATTTTTTTATTTTATTGTTTTAACCCTCACTGAGCAACCCTCACTGCCCGCACGAATCATGCCGGCCACGACTGATGAACATTCAGGCCCAAGTTGTTCATATAGTTGACAGAGCAGGTAAATAGTTGCTGCAGACTCAACGGAGTGCAGAACATAAGAACGGCATTGTCAGCATACAGTAGACAGGGGACAGGTCTATGGCCAATCTGGAGAAGATCCTTACAGGAATTAGGTAAAACAGAACCCAGACTATTGCTGTACAAAGTGAATAGAAGGAGTGCAAGAACCCACTCCTGTCTGACCCCTCTCTCGAGATCGAAAGTACGAGTTCAGTCACCCCTAATTCCAGATCTCACTCTAGCCCCGCCCCTGCACACATGTCTTTGAGAAGGGATATTAATGGTCGCTCCACCCCAAGGACAGAAAGGGTCTTCCACAATTATTCATGGAGGACACAGTCAAAGACACTTGATAAATCAACAAAGGTTAGAAACAACTGGCCCTTTTTTTTTTTTTTTTTACAACTGGCCCTTTTTCAATGAAGTATATTTGCCAATTACCAGATTAAGATTTCCTTGTTCTATTGTGCCCATTCCGCTACAGAACTCGTATTGCAGGTCAGAAAATACATCATTATCCTCGGCCCACGTGTCTAATCTATTCAGCAATACTCTCCCGGGCACTTTTCCCAAGGAGTCAAGTAAAGAAATAGGACGGTAACACCCGTGGTTCGATCTATCCCCTTTCTTAAAGATGGCACTGTTACAGATTCCGACCATGTCTTCAAAATGTACGAACGACAGTAAGCCCCCAACACTCTGGTCAAAATAGGGTAGCACGTGGGGGCCCCCCCAAGGGTACGTTGGCTTTAAAAAGATCAACCAGAATACCGTCTGGACCTGGGACTTTACCACCCTTGCTGCCCACAAGTGCCAGGATAATTTAATCTATAGTGAAGTATAAATTGCAAGTACACGAGGTCGAGCCACCCGTCCCCTGACTCGGAGTGAGAGAAAAAGAATACATTTTAGAAAAATGGGCCACCCAATCGGACTCGCAGATGGCAGCCTCAAGTCTAATGATCGCTCGTCGAGGTGGTATGAGTAGTGAAGTCAGATAAAAAAGTACCAAATCTAAGGGAGGAAAAATATAATCAGTGGTACTGCGGACATATTCGATGATGATCAATCCCATTTCCTTTATAATAAATATGACGTGAATCTGAAAGAACTAATGCCAAAGTATGATCTTACCTTTTCAAGTGAAGTATGTACTTCCCCGGTTTCTTTCAGCCCTACTTTCCATGGTTGTGGGCATAACACTGTTATTGATTATATTGTTTGTCATTTCTTCCCGACTGAGAAGCTTTTTATCGATTTTCCTTTTTTTTAAAACACAAACTTTATTAAGGTTTGCAGGTGTTCCATGCATAGTATACATTTCAAGATGTTATTTTTTCAGTTTTTATAACACAGTGTACATATCTTCTCAAGGTTCTAGTCCTTGATATCCACTACACATTTTTCATTAATATGTTGCAGTTTACATCCATGGTAGTTATGTATACTCCAAAACGTTGGCATGTCACTATTTCATAGCAATGCATTACACTATTAATTTTATAACCTCCCAGCACCCCCCTCACAATAGACAACCCACCCCCAAAACAGGTAAAAAAAAAACGAAAAATCCATCCGCTGTGGTTTAAGCACCCCTTTGCAGGTGTGTAGTATTACAAGGTGATCATGTCTGATATCCTAGGGAAGGGCAAGACGAGAGAGGGCGGGGGGGGGGGCGAGAGGGAGGGGAAAGAAAGAAAAAAAGGGGGGGCAGAGACATACCCCAAAAACAGAGGTACTGCGTTCGTGGGAGTCAGGCATTATCGATATGTACACCCAATGTATCCCGGGGGTTCTCCTCCTTCCCTGCTGTTTCTGTTTTGAATTCTGCTACCAGCTGTGCCCAGTCTAGGGAGATTGGTCTTTGTCTCAACCCTCTATAGCTATGCAGGATTTCCAGCGCTGTGTGCTCAATCTCTTAGCTAATATCAGGGCTAATCCTGCAAAGCGGCGTAGTGACTTTGCCTTCTTGGGGAGAGGGAATTGGCCTAGTAGGCAGGCCTCTATAGTATCCCAAGGTGAGCGCTCCATTAGTAATTATAAACTCTGGGTAACCTCCGACCAAAACCTCCCAATATGGGACAGGACCATTACATGTGAATAAAATCAGCATTATGATTAGAGCATCATGGGCAGGCAGGAGAGGCGGTGGGGTACTTTTTAGGTCTCGCGACCTATCGATGTGCGCAAGCGCATCGAGCGGAGCGAGAATTCAAGTCGGCAAAATCCTCATCAAACCAAAGGGCTTTCAGCCGCGGTTTTCTTGCAGTTCACTTGAATCACGTGAGCAAACATGCACGAGCATTCACGGCCAGGGCTTCTCCTCCCCTAGCAGCACTCCTCCCACACCAGCAACTCCCCCCTCCCACACCAGCACCTCCCCTCTCTCTCCCCGCAAACACAGCCTTGCCGTAGCAGCACACCTCCCACACCAGCACCTCCCCCCTCCCACACCAGCACCTCCCCTCTCTCTCCCCGCAAACACAGCCTTGCCGTAGCAGCACTCCTCCCACACCAGCACCTCCCCTCTCTCTCCCCGCAAACACAGCCTTTCCTTTCATTTCTCCTCCCCCTCCCCAGCCCGTAGCAGCACTCCTCCTTTTGCCTTTTCCCATCACCTCACCTATTTTATTAAAACGCTTCCACCTCAGTCTCGTGCTTTCTATGACGTTGTATGTTTATCTGTCTCTTGCCATGTTCCTCCTCAGCGTCTGTCTGTCTTTCACTGTCTCTGTTGCTTTGTCTCTGTCTATATGTCCACCTCTCACTGTCTCTGTTCGCTTATCTGTATAGCCTGTCTCGCTGCCCTTGTCTCGCTCTGTCTCTGTCTATCCCTGTCTATGCTTGCATACCTATCTATGCCTGTCCCTGTCTTACTGTCCGTGGCTCGCTCTCTCTGTCACTATACATGACTTTCTATGTCAATCACCCTCCCACAGGAAACATAATATCTACTTAGAGTTTGATGAAGAAATCTACGCCCACTGTATTGCTAGTCAGATCTCATTTTTAAATTAAATAGTGCTGGATCTTTTGTCTTCTATTTTATACACAACAAAAAGATGTTTTTTAAGAGTGGGACTTGATAAATCTTTAGTGCATTTAAAATGCTTTTTTAGACTCTACTTAACAAAAGGTGCACCAGGCAGCATTTCTCCAGCACAAGGCTCGCAAAAGGCTCTCCTCCCACTCCCACTCCACATCAAATGCATCAATCACCCTCCCACAGGCTTCCCCAGCGCTGCCCCGCCCTCTGCTTCACGGCCAGGCCATCTGTTCCCTGCCAGACCTCTCACACCTCCGTCACATCATGTCACCTTCTGTGGAGAAGTGTGGCTCACTGGTTAGAGGAGGCAGACCTGGAAGCAGAGGTCAGCCCGGGACCAGGGTTCAATTCCCGGCTCGCCGGGGTCTTGAGTCCTAAAATGTCCATGGACTCGATAATTCTCGCTCCGGTGCCTACTCGATTCATGGGTTCACACTCTGCGACTCTGGGCAATAGCTTCCTTAATCTCCACAACGGCCCCTCGCGGTGGGATGCTTGGCTTTCACCTTGCGGATACCCTGCCGGGGTTATCTCACAGGGGAATACCAGGACGGGTTCCCTAAGCAAGCGCTTAGAAACCGCTTGGTGATTTGCGCTATATAAATTCCTGTACATTTACATTTACCTTCTCTTCTCTCTGCTCTCCCCTCAGGCGCCGTGACATACTTCAAAGTCTTATCACTTCACACGGCCGCAGGCCGTGCAACCAGAGCACTTCAGTTGGTGCGCAGCCCCCCTCCCAGCACGGCCTTGTTACTCTCGGCAGCCGTGACTCCCTAAACACTTTTTATTTATATTTAATTAGCAGCAGTAGCATTTCATATAATGTGTTTCCAGCATGAGATATTCGTCGCTTTTTGATCCTCGCGCCTTTTCCCTTTCAGTTTGAAGGCTCGAGGTCTCCTTCACGCTTCACTACTCACAGTGTATATATTTTACATTAGAGACTCGTGCTGCTCTTCGTGCTGCCCTTCGCGCTCCACTGCACGCAGAATATTTACGTTTGGTTGGCTTAGCTGATGCACACACACGCAACACCACACACACGCAACACCACTCACCCACTCAACGCCACTCACCCAAGCAACACCACTCACACACGCAACGCAACTCACTCACGCAACGCCACTCATCCACGCAACGCCACTCATCCACGCAACGCCACTCATCCACGCAACGCCACTCACACATGCAACGCCACTCACCCACGCAACACCACTCACACATGCAACGCCACTCACCCACGCAACGCCACTCACTCACTCACGCAAAGCCACTCACACCCACGCAGTGCCACTTTCACCCACACAGCACCACTTTCAGACACGCAACGCCACTCACACCCACGCAAGCCCACTATCACCCACGCAATGCCACACTCACCCACGCAACGCCACACTCACCCACGCAACGCCACTCACCCAAGCAACACCACTCACACACGCAACACCACTCATCCACGCAACGCCACTCATCCACGCAACGCCACTCATCCACGCAACGCCACTCACCCACGCAACGCCACTCACCCACGCAACGCCACTCACCCATGCAACGCCACTCACCCACGCAACAACACTCACACATGCAATGCCACTCACCCACGCAACGCCACTCACTCAAAGCAACACCACTCACACACGCAATGCAACTCACTCACGCAACGCCACTCACCCACGCAACGCCACTCACACACGCAACCCCACTCATCCACGCAACGCCACTCACACATGCAACGCCACTCACACATGCAACGCCACTCACACATGCAACGCCACTCACCCACGCAACGCCACTCACCCACGCAACGCCACTCACCCACGCAACAACACTCACACATGCAACGCCACTCACCCACGCAACGCCACTCACTCAAAGCCACTCACACCCACGCAGTGCCACTTTCACCCACACTGTGCAGTGCACAATAGGTCTCGCAGTAGGAAAGTTGGAGCTATTGGTTTTGTAAATGACAAAGCCCTTTATGTTTTTAAAATGAAAACAAAAATAAAAGGCATTGTTATTTGCAATTGTAATAGCTCCAACTTTCCTACTGCGAGACCTATTGGCAACGCCAGTGCTTGTTCTGTTTTGCCCTCATCGATTTTCCTTTTGCCAAAGTTGGAATTGTTTTAAAAAGTAGTTCTTATGTACGTTGATACATTTTACCTTGCCATGTGCAAATTCTTTTCACTGTACAGTTAACCGCAGTTGTTTTCAAAATCATAGGGTTTTCTCTTCATCCCCAGGCATTTATCTTATCCGTGTCTATTGTCCTGCGAGGTGTCAGTGCCACTGCACTTCACTTTGGTTTCTGACATTTAAGCTTGTTGTTGTAATACTTTATTCGATAACAGAGTATCATAAAAGTAAATACAATTTCATCACGAAAGGTAAAATTAGATAAGAACAAATTTCGAAATACAAAAGCGAAGAAGCAAGTTAAAAAACGAATTAAAATACACATCAGTAATAAAAACAAGTCCAGTCTGGTTTGTTCCAGGGCTAGAAAGTGCTAATTAATAAAGTGCTAGTTGATATAATAACACAGTTATACCGCTTGGTGTCCTACCCCATTCTCAGTTGAGCAAGCTTTGTTTGTATTTGCCATGCTTTTCCCAGGAATTTTGCAAGTCCGCAAATTACCATCATGGATGTAGTATCTGTTGTTAGAATGTGGAGAGCCACTGAATATTGCCTTGTTCCCAGTTCTCTACAAACTGGTCTTAACCATCTTCTCCTGGGCCCCCTGTACGCCCTGCAGGCAAACAAGAAGTGAGCTAGGGACTCAGTGGGATTAGCACACCCCGGGCAGGTAGCTTGATGGTGAGAGAAGTCTCTCCAGCTTCTAGTAAAGGCATTCAGGGGTAGGATTCTATACCTCAATTTCAAAAACAATGTTCTGTCTCTCGGGTTTTTAATGAAATCAAGAAAGGGTTCTAGCTTCCTCTCTGGCTTGTGGTCCAAGAACTCGTCGGTTAAGAGGCCCCCCTTTAGATTTTTCAAGTCTCTTGCTTGAATCCACTCCCAATAGAGTTTCTTGATGGTTTCTTTCGGGGGTGGTGACTGTGATATCCACTCTTCACTTAGCCCCAAATTGATCGCAAGGTCCCTCAATTTTTTCAGCCAGCCAATCTTCATTGGAGAGTTCAGGGTAATAAGATCATCAAGGACAGCAGCATAGTTGGCAAGCTCCGGCGTCCTTCTAAGGCTTACCCAATAAAGTAAAGGCCGAAGGCCAGCTATGTCTTTAAAAGAGCGGCGATCCATGTCGTGGAGTAATGGTTTTAAGGGAGTGGAAATAGGGAGACCCACTAGCTCTCTCAGAAACTTATTCTCTGCTTTAACTAGATCTGGGACTCTGTCGAAGTCCCACAGTTCTGACCCATAAGTTGCAGCAGCCAAGGCCTTACCATCGTAGACTGCTAAAGCAGGGCTAATGGGTCTGCTAGAGGTCGCACGATGATCTCTAGAGAAAGCTCCCGCCACTCTTTTGAGGCTTAAAAGCATTTTAGCTACGTGGAAGTCCCACTTCATTTTACGGTTTATCCTGACTCCCAAGTAGTCAAAGGCATCCACTTCCTCTAGTAAAATGCCATTGAGGGAAACATTAATCCTCCTAACTTTCTTGCTGCTAGACAGCACCATCAATTTAGTTTTGGTGGTGTTAATTGTGAGCCCACGTTCCTCACAAAAGGCACTGAACCTATTTAAAAGTTTCTGGAGACCAGAGGGGGTTTTGGACATTAGGAGGGTGTCATCTGCAAAGAGGAGGGTCGGTATCTTTTCACCCTGCAGGGTGGGGGCATCCACTGGGTCCTCCCTCAAATGGTCTGCCACCCCATTTATAAAGAGGGAGAACAGGGTGGGAGCCATCACACATCCCTGGCGGACCCCCCTCTGTACTGGTATTCTCTCAGTCAATTCTCCTGCACTCCCCCATCTGATTCTCGCATAGGTACCATCGTGCAATCTTTTGATTAACTCTAGGAGATATCGCGGTAGGCCCATGTCATGCAGCACCTGTCACAATTTGGCATGCGGTACAAGGTCGAAAGCAGTTTTAAGGTCAAAAAAGGCCAAATACAATGACCCCTTACCAATGGACACAGTCTTCCAATATGTAGCTATAAATCTGAATACTTGGTCCATTGTGCCTATTTTCTGCCTAAATCCTGCTTGTAGGTGCATTAATATGTCCCCCTCCTCTAACCAAGCCACCATTCTGGAGATCAGAACCCTGCCAACCACCTTTTAGATTACATCAATTAAACTTATTGGTCTGTAGTTGACAGGATCCTCTCTCGCCCCCTTCTTGTGTATTGCGACCACTTCCGCTCCTTTCCAGGAATCTGGGACTGAATGGCCCTGTAACAGGAGATTCATCAAGTGTAAAATAAGATTGGCCCAAACAATGGGGTCATGGAGAATTAAATCGCCAGGCAAACCATCCGGGCCAGCAGCCTTTCCAGGGGCTATGCTATTAATGGCTGCCTGAACCTCAGAGAGTGTAATGGGGTCAACTAATTCAAGATCCGTGCTCTCTGGCTCGGGGTCTAGTTGGACAGCCGGTATTTTCTCCGCACCATCCTCACAACTGTAAAGATTTAAAAAATGGGAAAACCATTGTTGTTCGGTTATATTATTTGGGACGGAGTCAGTTCCCCTTCTAGTTAGTTTATTTATTAGATCCCAGAAGAGAGTTGGGTCTTTTAAAAAGGCCGCCTTCCTGAGTTTCTGCCAGTGATACTCCTCCCATGCCCGTTTTGCAGATACCATGATGTTTCTATATTCCCGTCTCGCTAACCTTACGGCCACAGGATCTTTTTTCCGAAGAGCTATAGAGATGGCTTTTCTCCTTTCTCTGCATTCTGCAGTGAACCAGGGATTGCCACTTTTATATACAAGATTTTTCCTACCTCTGGTCCCCTCAATTTTAAAATGGGAGCCTATGATATCTATAAAGACCTAGTAAGATTCACTGAGATCAACCCCAGGCATATGATTAAGCATGGAATTAAAAATGGAGAGTTCCACTGTCTTAGATGACACCTGGAAAGCTATACTAGACAGTGTTTCCTCTTGACATGCCACCTTGTGCCATTTTAACCTGCGATTGCAGTTAGATGGAACTACTGCTTTTGAGGAGAGGTGAGGGTTTATGAGCTTCCCTTTATCTTCCCATCTGATGCCAGCGCAAAGTGGATTGTGGTCACTATCGGCCATCTGTATGACCTCCATATTTACCACGTTCCCCCATAATCTTAAATCTAAGATGATATAATCAATGTGTGAGGGGCCATTCAACCTGTTAAATGTCATAGCCCCATTGGGGTCCGAAGTTGTTCTCCCGTTAAGTGCCCGCAGGTTATATTCCAGTGTCAGGGCATTGATCTGTAGGGCCCTGACCGTCCATCTCTTAATGGGACTCAGGTTTAATACAGGGATAGAGTATTTCGTGTCTTCCTCACTAGTCCCCAAGTAGATCTTCCTTACTTAGGGGTTCGTACGTACAATTTAAATCACCTCCTAAGATGATATTGGATCGTGGGGGGATACCTGCTAAAGCCGTTTCCAGGGATAAAACTGTGGCCGAGTTTTGATTGCTTGGGCTTCCTCTGGCGTATATATTGAAAAGGTCAACTCTATTGCCATTCAGGGGTCCTTTAAAGGATAAGTGTAAGATATCCTCTGAATTTGCATTATGGACAGAAATATCCAAATTCATTGTTACCTTAACCCATATATGTAGGCCCCCCGATGGGCGACCCAAGCCTTGAGTTACGGCAGGGACAAAGACAAAGAAGGTGGAATAACCAGACTTATACAAGGGTACCTAGCTCCACGTCTCCTGGAACATGCAAATCTCATATTTATCAATGAATTCATGCCAATCTGGAATATCCAGTTTCTTTTTAAGGTCTGCAATGTTCCAGGAGAGGATACGAATTATACCTGGTTTACCCTCCCCAGCCCCATTTCGTTCGGGAAACATCCTTTACAATGCAACTTTTATCACGCAGTGCCTTTACGACGCAACTTTTACAACGCAAACCATTACAACGCATTGCGCTGGGGGGCGCTCTAGGATATGGAATAGATTTAATTTACTATCCAACACCTTCCCTACTATCCACGGGGACTGGAGTTGGAATAGTACATTAAACTATTCACTATCCAGCACCCCAAAGCGCTATCCGTTGTAATGGCATGCGTTGTAAAAACCGCGTTGTAAAGGCATGCGTGGTAAAAGCATGCGTTGTAATGTCATACATCCTTTGGTTCAGTATCAATTGAAGAGGGCTGAACGATAGTTTCCTCTTCTGGAATGCCCTTCCACTCGGTAAGGGTCCTGCTGTTAGGTGTGAACTAGATAATAGTGAGCTCATAGGAACGTTCAGTGTATTCGCTACTCTTATTCCACTTAGGGCCGTAGGTGATGCGTTGGTGAGTCAATCAACCTCATCCAAGCCTGCAAAGGGGGTAAATCTGTTTGAGGTTTGGATGTTAAAAACTGTCCCTCCCAAGGTGTTGTAATAATGTGGCTTGCTTATCCTTGGTTGCCGAGGTATTAGTGACCTAGGATAAAAATAGCTCAAGTCGTGTATCCTTATCCCCTCTCCACCGGTCTCAGACTCCTGGTACCAGTCATTTAGGTACGAAATTACCCTTCGGTCCCTTAAATTAATGATTATTGCATCTCCCTGAGTGTCTTTAGGCCTCTGACCTACCCACCCAAGCCTTCTCACGTTTATGATTTCCCCTTTGATATTGGGAGGTAGTGGTCTATTATTCACTAACCAGTAAATCACTTTTTGTTTTTTAGGTCAGTGTATCCTTCCTTTATCCCTGGTTTCAATTCTGGGACCCTTGTCAATATTGCCATGTATGGGGCGGCTTCTGGGGGCAAGTCAATCTGTACATTCGAGCCTTTGGAATTCCTGGGATCTAACATCCCCCTACTACTTTCTCCACACATGTCTGCTGTTTTACCTGGGGGTACTTCGGATTCCTTCGCCCTGGGTGTTTTAGATGTTTGTAGGTTGGTGTTAGTCTTAGAGGGGGCCTGTGTTTTTTTCGATACCTGGGATGTTGGTTTTGCAATTTTATTCCCTTTACTTAAAGGTGTCAATTTAGGGATATTATCCACTTTACTTAGGTTGTCTATTCCAGATTTCTTACTATTATCTGCCAGCAAACCTTTTAATAGAGTTGTATTTGAGGTGATAGCTACTTCTAAGGACTCCAGCTGAGTTGCTAGCCTTTTAGTTCTTTCCACAAGGGGTAATAATAAGGATATTACCAGGAGCTCTATGTTTCCTATTAGGTCTTGATGTAGGGAGGGGTGAGCCGGTGTCTGAGCTGGAATTGTGTTCTCAGTTCCTATCTTCCTCGTCATTGGGGGATTCCGGGCGATATTGGGTAATTTTGCCCGCCTACCCTTGTGGGTATTTCCCCCCCTCTTTCTCTTTAATGTGGGCTTATTGGTTGGTGGTGGGGGTATAGGTTGCAGATTATTCTTTGGATTAGACATTAAGGGATGAAGTAGCAAGGATTCCTCAGGGATAATTTCTAGTGAGGGGTCTATGCTGGAATTACTATTACTATAAGGTGTACTAGTCTACGATAGTGTGGTAGCGTCACAAAAAATAGAGGGGATACTGATGTCACTGTTAGCAGGTGTTGTCTTCCTACTATTCAAGTTAGGGGTTGTGGCTAATTGGATTGGCCCTAGCGAAGAGCATCTATTCTGGTGCTCTGTAGATAAACGGCGCTCCGCCATTTCAATCTCCTGCCCAAGCTCCGAAGCAGCTTTTGTGAGATACTGCTCAATCGTACCCCTTAACGACCCTCCCTCTACGGATATCCTACCCTTATCTGCCTTTGCGCCCTTTGGAGACATTGTTCATGGACGCTGATGAGCTAATGTGCTAGGTTGCTTATACTACGAAATTGCACAGTGATATGGTAATCAAGGCAAACAGGGAAATATATGATGTTAAAACATACGGATGGTTGCAGCCCAGTTCGGAGTTGTAGTTTGTAGGGGCGCTGATTTTCCCGGGGCGTAGATGTCAATAATATGGCCCGACCCGGCCTCCTCCGGCCTCCTCCGGCCACAGAGGGCCCGCCCTTTGCCCGGGCTTAGCCCGGCGCGTCCCTCGTGCCTCCTCGCGGGACGAGGGACCGAGCGCGTCTTTATGCGCTTTCTGGCGCGTGGAGATTCTGCGTCCTGCCCCTAAGAATCCTGGGGCTTGTAGGCGGCCAACAAGCCGACCGGCGGAGCCAAGCCCGGCCGGTCGACGGTGGGAGCAAACAGCAGGAACAGGGGGGCGGAGCCAAGCCCGGCCGCGGAAGAGGGAGCAACGAGTCCCGAAGGTCAGCCCCAGTAGAAATTACAGCGTCTTGCAGGCACCGGGGAACTCGGCCCGAGCGCGTCTTTATGCGCCTCCTGGCGCGTGGAGATTTGGCGTCCTGCCCCTAAGGATCCTGGGGCTTGTAGGCAGCCAGCAAGTCGACCGGCGGAGCCAAGCCCGGTCGGTCGACGGTGGGAGCAAACAGCAGGAACAGGGGGGCGGAGCCAAGCCCAGCCGCGGAAGAGGGAGCAACGAGTCCAGAGGGTCAGCCCCAGTAGAAATTACAGCGTCTTGCAGGCACTGGGGAACTCGGGCCCGAGCGCGTCTTTATGCACCTCCTGGCGCGTGGAGATTCGGCGTCCTGCCCCTAAGGATCCTGGGGCTTGTAGGCGGCCAGCAAGCCGACCGGCGGAGCCAAGCCCGGCCGGTCGACGATGGGAGCAAACAGCAGGAACAGGGGGGCGGAGCCAAGCCCGGCCGCGGAAGAGGGAGCAACGAGTCCCGAAGGTCAGCCCCAGTAGAAATTACAGCGTCTTGCAGGCACCGGGGAACTCGGCCCGAGCGCGTCTTTATGCGCCTCCTGGCGCGTGGAGATTTGGCGTCCTGCCCCTAAGGATCCTGGGGCTTGTAGGCAGCCAGCAAGTCGACCGGCGGAGCCAAGCCCGGTCGGTCGACAGTGGGAGCAAACAGCAGGAACAGGGGGGCGGAGCCAAGCCCAGCCGCGGAAGAGGGAGCAACGAGTCCAGAGGGTCAGCCCCAGTAGAAATTACAGCGTCTTGCAGGCACTGGGGAACTCGGGCCCGAGCGCGTCTTTATGCACCTCCTGGCGCGTGGAGATTCGGCGTCCTGCCCCTAAGGATCCTGGGGCTTGTAGGCGGCCAGCAAGCCGACCGGCGGAGCAAAGCCCGGCCGGTCGACGATGGGAGCAAACAGCAGGAACAGGGGGGCGGAGCCAAGCCCGGCCGCGGAAGAGGGAGCAACGAGTCCAGAAGGTCAGCCCCAGTGAAATTACAGCGTCTTAAAACCTAACAGAGCATAAACCTAGGGTTAGATCTGGACTGGGATGCAGTTGTTCCTCTTTGCCTTCTTAGGGTTAGGCCTTATCTGGACATGTTTCTCCCTGCTTCTCTGTCAATATTCCTCTCTATACTCCTGACTCACAGGGCATGTGTGTTTTCTCATTTACAGCATTTACGGTAGGAAGTTAATTCTCACTGCACACTAAAGGGTACACAGGCCTTCAGAATGGTCAGAGGGTACAAATACCACTGCTTTATTATGGGCTTCTGAATCCCTTTGCTTGCCTAAATTGACAGTATGTTTGTTTCTTCCTCTCTGTGAGGCTGTATGCTTAGGAAAATAGTCTATTCATGTTTATACTGTGTTAAAGGGAGAATATAAAAACAACTGAGTAATACTGGTAAGGCCCTTTTTCGTGTATAATGGATTATCAAGCCCCTGTTGGTTTACTAGCATGTTTCTTGTGCTATACAGATATATCATTTTAACAAAAGATGCAAATACAGATGAAAGTTTTGCTTTTAAAAGGTCACTGTTTATTCGGTTTTAATAAATTAAGATATGTATTTCTCACTGTGAAAATGGTCTTATGTGGCTGTTAGTCCTTCGATGCTTAATCCTTATGAGAAGTGATCAAAATCATAGGAAATCTGTGCAGTTGGCAGTGAAATATCTCTGCCACTGAGGCTTAAACTGAACCTTTAGTAATTGCATTGTCTGGGAATAGTTTTGTTGTCTGCAACTCCAGCCTGTAAAATAGATGTGTAGCCTGATTAGCTGTCTTGTCTGAGTCCTGTGCCTGTAAAATCTGTGTAGCCAATGGACAGCTGTCTTATTTGAGGACTAAGGGCCTGAGTTACAGTTTAATGTAGGAGTACAGTCTGTGAGGGTGGAAAAGAACATTACCTTCGCCACACTGACGCACAACCGCTCGCTAAATTAAGAGATAAACACCACCCCTGCGGTCAACTCTGAACATTCGAAGGAACAGCTGTGACAGTGGTTCCTTTCAATGTGCAAAACATTTGGCGGCAGGCTGCCGTACATTTTGACATCCATTCACCAATCTGGTACAAAGTTTTTATTTTTCAGAAACAAACTCCCAAGGCAAGTTTTTCTTTGAAACATAAAAAAATGAATGACTCCCACCCCATCAGAGTTTTCTCCCAGAGTGTGGGAGTTATTTTTAGGTCTCGCCTACGGCATTGCTTTAGCAATGCTTGTTTGCGAGATTATATTAAGGCTTTCAAAAGTGTACCCAAACTGCGGATTAGGTACAGTGCATGTGAGCCAGGCGCGTGCACATCGCCAGCCACATCGCACATAGCACACCATTTGTCTGAGCCTCGGCATCAGACTTCAAAGGAATCCGCTCCACCGCCCCCGCATCAGACTTTAAAGGAATGCGCTCCCAGGCCCCCGCCACAGCAATGCCGAGAGCTTGTTAAATAAACATTCTCCTAAATGCATTGCAGCTTTCTTCAAAAAACGTTCGCTCAAATGTATTGCAGCGTTCTTAAATAAACTTTCACAGGTATTGCAACTTTTTTAATTAAATGTTTTCTCAAATCTATTGCAGAGTTCTTAAATAAACTTTCTCTCAAATGAATTGCAGCGATTGCAGCGTTTTAAAATAAACTTTCTCTTTACCTCTCTTGTTTCATTCTTCACTCCTTTTTTTCTCCTTTCATCCTTCCTGTTCTCCACTCACCTCATTTCCTCCCTCTTCTCTGTATCTTAGTCTCTGTCAGTCTCCCTTTCTCACCGTCTATAATTTTCCTTCCTCAGATCTTTCTCTGGCCCTTCTACATCCCTTAACACATATCATAATGTTTCTTCTTTCCTTTCGTTGTATCTCCCACTCCCTCCTCTTTCTCCTCGCCATAGCTACGTAGCGCGCTTTTCATTCACTTTCCTTTCGCAGCTTTCTCGTCACTCCTCGTTTTATTCTCTTTCATAGCTCTCACTCACCCACCTCTTTCCGTTCTCCCCGTCTCTCCACCCTTCCATGTTTCATTCTTTCTTCTTTCCCACCTCGTCGCACTCTTCTCTTTCCTCGCATATCTCTCTGACTCTCTTTTACGTTTCCCTCTCACACATCGCTTCGTCAGTGGTAGTACGCGCTTTGTAAATACAATTACTATCTTCAGCCACTCTTCCCTTTGTATCAAATCACTTTGCTCGCTTTCTTCTCTCCCATTCTTCATCTCCACTATCATATTTCTTGCAAGCTTCATGTACGCCCTTCCTCTTTATTATTATTTGTGTTCCTATTTCTTGTTCTCCCCTTTCTCCACCCTTGTGCTCACACGTTTTGTCCCTCCACTGTCCCTTCTCTACCGCAGAAAAAAACGCTTGTGCGGTTGGGAGATTACACGTGCCCCGTAGTTAAATTACCCAAAGCAGGATGCCTTGTAATGCAAAATCCTTATACGTTGCTTACATGTGGGTCCGGACTAAACCAATGCGGGGTAGCCGATAGACGTGGCAGCTCAGAGTACATTGAAGTGGCGCTTTTTAAATTAAAGCCGCCAGCCTCCGTGCCCGTTTAGCCTTTTCTATTTTAAATGCACAGGATGACTTGCGATATCTACACAAAGCAGGCGCAGCTTTTTACCGCTAATATGAATACACGCTGCCTGCTTACTGTGCGTCATTTATACATGCAGCAACATCGCTGAGGCCCTCCACGCCTGCTCCCTTCCCAACTCATAAGCCCCAGCCAGCAGCGCAGATGGCTTCTAGCAGCCCTCTTTTCCTGCCCCTCCCCCTGTCTACACATCCTCATCTGCTTCTGCGGGGCGCACCCTCCACAACTCGGTATAGAACTGCCCTTTCAAATTGCAAGATCTTGCTGCAGTGTCAGCCCTGCCCCTGGAGGCATTTAATACTTATTGTTCCCGATTCTTCCCTTGTGATCACGACCATTCTTCCCTGAAAGCCTCCTACAAAAACCCCTGTGCACCAAGAACTTCCACTGTAATTATTCCAGCATGTGGCTGATATGTTATTTTATCCACAGAACGCAAGCCTCCCAGGACCGGCGGAGTTTTCATCTGCTATGTGCCCTTATTCGGAGTGGTTTTTTTTGTTTTTTTTTAAACCTTTATTAGCATCAAAAGGATATACAAGTCTAGGCCTACAACCAAATCGGCCGGCATCAATATGTAAAGCGGTCAAAGGTTCCAAGGCAAACAGTACAGATTCAATCAACAAAAAGCAGCGGCAAAACAATCATAAAAAAGGGAGAAAAACACCTAGGAACCAGACGGCCAAAAAACAGGAGTAAAAAAGGTTAATTTTATAATATGGGGATAAGGAGTACGATAGGCTCACTTTCAATATAGAGGTGTCCGAATTCCCAAAACCATCCTCAGCGACAATAAGGGGGGATGGGGCCGTAATACAGGAGAGGCAACACAATACACACCGGGAAACAGGGACATTTTAGACCTAATCTACACGTGTTCATTATCATCTCCACATGCCACCACCCAAACCACAGCCAAGCCAGGACAGAGGGATCGGACAAACATTACATCAAAACTAACCCGTCATAGTGACCTCTAGGAAAAAGGGGGGGGGCCGAGGAAAAGGGGAGAGAGGGGGAAAGAGGGGGATGGGAGGAGGGCAAAGCGGAAACACAAGAAAAGGAAATGAAACACAAAAACGAAAGAAAAAAGACCACGCCGAAACAGGCGTCCCGTGGCGAGAGTACAGGAGAGAACAGGAGCATCCGTAACAGGGAGGGTACAGCAATCGAGACTAAAAGTAACCAACCCAGAAGAAGGGGATCGACGAAGCCACACACCCCACCCCAAACATACCACGGGATGCAAGGACAAACGCGGCCTTACTATAAAGAGATACAAAAGGGCCATAGAACCATAAAACAAACAACAAATAGAACCCAGCCCACCCATCCCACCCTGCACCCCTGTAGAAGGCTATGGCCTACCCTTCAGACAGCGTGCCTGTCGCCCTAAACCAGAACCCGAAATATAGCAAGAAAGAAAGAGAGAAGAACAAGACAAAAAGAAACAGAAACATAAAGAAAGAAAACAGGAGGGAGGAGCATGAGAACAAAAATCAATACGGTCGGCCGCAGCCCTCCGCCCAACCAGATAATCGCAGCAAAATCAGACCAGGACGACACCATTTCAAGCGCCATAAAACTTACAGAGGAGAGGACCTCACACCTCGCAATGGGTACAAACAATCGCGCCACGAAGTCGTACCGCAATAATCCCCAGGAGTCGCGCATATCACCCCCAGCCCTTCCGAACAACAAATCCCACCCACCACATGACAATGTAAAGTGAGCTACTCAATACAAAACCAGCACACAATCGAAAAAAAAAAATTCTGCCATGTAGACAAGGGGGGTCAATCGATACGCAAGTGAGCAAAAGTCCGAGTAGAGAGTTTATAAGCATCAGCAATCGCAGCACGGGTGATGAAGAGCAGGAGATCAGTTCCGCCGGTTGGGAAATTGAGGGGTTCTCTGTAATAGACAAATGCGAAGCCATCGGTGCAGGCGAAGGCGGCAGTCCACCAATATTTCCGGGCATCCCAGCCGAACAGGGCCGCGGCACAATATCCAAGTCCCCAGGGTCAGAACCTCGAAAAGCAGGGAGTTCCAAAGTCACCGGTACACAAAATGATCGGCGATCAGCGGCGGCAACACCTGCAGCAGTCGAGGGGGGCGAGGCAATGGAGTCTCTGACACAAGAGGGAGGCAAGAAGAAACGGCTGCTCAAAATGGCGGCAGATCGTGGCGGCCTCCCGGGGACATCGGGGGCCAGGAATGCGCGCAGGGATCGCAGAGCTTCCAGGATATCTCGGAGTGTAAGCTCCCGCTCACCAGACCAGACCCCTGCGCAATCAGGCAACTCAAGCCCACCGCCACGAGACGATGCAAGGTCCAGATGGTCGGCTGCCATTTCGCAAAGGCAGCCCAGTCGCCACCCTCCGCGACTCTCAAAAAACAGTTCCAAAATGTAGGACTTTACAGAGCTCCGGGGGGCTCCCCGCAATGGCAGCCTTGGTGCAGAAAGGATGTCTGCCCAATGTGGGTCTCCGCCTACACCAGCACCCCAAACAAGCAGAGTCCGGGCGAAGAGGTCCAGGGCCGCCGGACACAGTAGCGGCGGGGGGGACCCCCTCACAGAATCAGTCCCCGGAGCATCTCCCCCACATCAGCCTCGCGGCCACCAGGGCAGGCCCGGATCAGGATCGCCGGGATGTTCGCACAACGGCTCTCATCATTGGTTCACTCTCTCGACCGGGGCCGACAGTCGTCGGATCCCACAGGCTAGGTCCCGGTCTAGGTTCCACGGAGGCCCCGGTCTTGCGGAGGGCACAACTTCGGAACCGCTGCACGTCGAGACCTCCGGGCCAAACGGTAAGTACAAGTGAGGTGTTCCGTCTCCAATTCTCCGATAATGTGTCGTCTCCGGACAGGATATGATACAGGATATACGATCAGGCCGGAGGGCTGCGGGAGCCGAGCTAAAAGGCGACCATTACGCTCGCGAGCTAGGCTCCTCCCCCTTATTCAGAGTGTTATGTACAGTCTGTGCGCACTTTAAGAGACTGCATCTCACCTCGCCACTCTTCTTGCCAGGTGTAGGTTTATAGGCCTATGTAAGAACCCGCAGCTCATTTGTCATGTGACCCACTTCAGCCTCTCCTCACTTTTTAAATCATGAAGCATAATGGGACTTGAAGGCCCTTTGCTTGAAATATCATAGTAGGCCATAAAACCAAATTACAATCGGCTAGTACACTTCTGTTGGTACAATGAATTTTGTAGTGATGTGCATCTAATAACATTTTTCACGCTCAATTAAAAATATTGTTTTTTAAACTCTGGTGTCTTTTTTGGGGGAACAATTTTCGCGCAAAACACGATGCACTGGAAAAACATAGCTAGGGGAGAAGTTGCAAAAAAAGTGTGGACTTGTTGCTTTTCCATTCTCCTCCTCTTGCTGTACTTTCACTCCTACCACCCTCATCTTTTTTGTTCTCTCTTGTCTTCAGTTCTTCCTTTCATTCCGCCCCATATTTTACACACTGTCCCTCCTTTTTTATCTCTCGTTTCTCTTCCTCCACACAACCCCACACACACACAACCCCCACACACAACCCTTCCACACACACAACCCACACACACACAACCCCACACACACAAACTCACTCACACTACCACCCACACACACCCACCCACACACACACAACCCCACACACACACAACCCAACACACACACACAACCCCACACACATACAACCCCACACACAACCTAACACACACAACCACCCACACACACACACAACCACCCCCACACACACACCACACACACAACCACACTCAACCACACAACCACACACACAACCCCCCACACACCCAACCCCCCACACTCACACACCCACACCACACACAAAACCCACCACACACACAACCCCACACACAACCCCACACACAACCCCATACACACACACAACTCACATACACACAACCCCCCACACACACCCCCCACACACACACAACCCCCCCACACACACAACCCCCCGCACACAACCCCCACACACACAACCCCACACCCACACACACAACCTCCCCACCCACACACACACACAACCTCCCCACCCACACACCCCCCCACACAAACCCCCCACGCACACAATACCACACACAACCCCACACACACACACACACACACACTATCTATCTATCTATCTATCTATCTATCTATCTATCGGCCTCACTCTATCTATCTATCGGCCTCACTCTATCTATCACCCTCACTCTATCTATTGCCCTCACTCTATCTATCTATCTATCTATCTATCTATCTATCTATCTATCTATCGCCCTCACTCTATCTATCGCCCTCACTCTATCTATCGCCCTCCTTCTATCTAACTATCGCCCTCCCTCTGTTAATCTATCGCCTTCCCTCTATCAATCTATCGCCCTCCTTCTATCTAACTATCGCCCTCCCTCTGTTAATCTATCGCCCTCCCTCTATCAATCTGGGCAATCACTCAGGGGCACCACAACATCACTCAGGGGCACCACAACATCACTATGCGCTACCACAGCATCAATCTGTGCAACCATTCAACAACAACTGGTTCAAATATGTTCTCTCAATGTTTCAAGCTTTATTACAAATGTCACAAAAATATGTTAATATTTCACTTCTGTTCTTGTATTTTCCTCACAATAAAATACACTGAACATAATCTTCCCAAAAGTTATTTACAAAAGTTAAAGCTATTGCCATTATAAATTACAATAGCTTTTATTTAAGTATTAATTATTTAAAAAAATTAAAATCCATTGTTATTTGTAATATCAATTCATCTAAGTCACGTAAATACAACACATATTGCTTTACAAATGCTATAGATGTCACATTTGCGAAAGTTAAAACTATTGGCATTGTAAATGACAAAGCTATTAATTTCGCTATTTTCAAAACCAACACATAAATAAAATATTTGTCATTTACAATACCAATAGCTCAAACTTTCCTAATGCGAGACCTATTGCATTACAAATGCTTGTTATTTCTTGTCCCCATCCGCTACGGTTTTCCTAGCAGTGACAGACCAGAAAAAAAGGCATTACACAGTCCACCCTAGATAGAACAGGCAGGGTAATATGCTTCCTACAAAGGCGCTTAGTCCCTCAGGCTGTCTCAGGAAGTATTCCATCAGTGGAGCCAACAGGGGTTTCATTGAAGGAATACTTAAGGTCCGCCTGGCCTTAAATAAGGCTGTGGACCATGGGTTTGGCAGACAGGGTCCTCTGTTGCATTTGGAATGGAATAACCTGTCCGCCAAACTCTAAATCGGGCCCTTAACCTGTTATATCTGTGTTACCTAAGTGATGGTCCTGATGTGGGAAGAGGTGTGGTGCAGGGGCCAGGGCGGCTTACTCTCTAACATGGGGGTTCATGGTTCGATCCCCGGCATCAGGTTAGCCCAGCACATTGTGACTCTGGGCAATAGCTCGCTTAATCTTCCTGACGACCCCCAGGGCATGGACACCTCACCTGAGGTAGCTGTGTGCTTTACAAATGCTGGTATTATTATGTCCTAGTCCTGCTCCTGTTATGGTCTGTGTAGCCTGAAGGATAGCTCTACTGTCTGAGGCTTGAGCTTGGGAGGTCTGTGGAACCTAAAAGATAGCTCTGCTCTATAATGCTTGAGTTGTGCCTGTAGCCTGTGTAACAAGAAGCAGAGCTTTGCTGCCTGCAGCCTGATTTTATAAAATGGGGGTAACCTGAGGGGTGAATGCATGAGCCTGTTTGATCTGTTTCCCCGAAATGATAGTTCTTCTATATGAGGTCCAAGGAAGGCCTGTGACATTGGTGTTATCTGACTGATATCTCTGCTATGTAAGACCTTAACCTTTCTGATGTCACTTAGCTCTAATGTCCCAGACCTGAGCGACCATAATGTGAAGTATAGATAAGGTCTCTATTGAATTATGGGTAAAATATTGCATGGCTTTAGGAATAGAGCTGCAGCCAGTGGTCTGTAAGACGTTAAGCATTTAATGAAACCGTCTGCTATACTTTGGTGTTCAATGGTTATTGATAGAATCCTTTTGGTTGTTTGGTTCCTGTGCTGTTGATTGTATATGTAGAGGGCCTTTTTGGAGCTGACAATCTTGGAATGATCGGTTTGGTATTTTTGTGTCTCTTGCAGGTGCTCGAGATTGAAAGGATCCAGCAGACCTACCTTCACATGCGTCACCTTGAGCAGGTCTATGGCAAGGATGCACCCTACTACCAAAACGCAATAGGTGTAAGAACACCCACGCAGGATGAGAAAGGCCCCACCAAAACTGCAGCTCCCTGTGACCCCAACAATGACAAAAGCTGCACAATCACCGGTTCCCCGCCAAGGGCCGAGAAGGGACCTCCACACTCCCACAAGCGCCCGGATTGTGACTCCCGAGATCCCCGTTGCAGGAACTTACCTTGGAACAAGGGTCGCGGTCGTCTGTGTGACCCCTACCAGGAGCCCAGCTGCAGGCCAGTGCCACGCAGTCGGGGGCCTGAGCGGAAACGCCCTGGGCGTCCACCTTTCAAGGTCATGGAGTATAACTGTGACCCCATGTATGATGTCAAATGCCCACGATCCATGAAGGGTATCCGTCGCCGGCTTCAGCCTAACAGGCACCGTGCTAAAGACTCTATCGGCTCAGCCCCTTACCGCCAAGGACCAAGAAAGGGGCGGCGGAGAGACAAGTTTAAGGGTAACTCCAAACCTAACCTGCGGCAGATCTGACAAGGATGGGTGGGCAAGGGAAGAGCAGTCACGCCCTTTGGGTAATCATGACATTTACAGTTAACTTTCTCAGACCTGGTGCTTTTTACAATCCACTGCCAGGAGACAATGGAGCAGAGAATTTGAGAAATTCTTTTTTGCTGAGGACTTTATTTAGATTTTGGTGGAATGGTTCAGGATGCTTCCTTTCTGGTGGGATGGTGGTAGAGGTTGGGATGTGCATATTTATCCTGGAGGCACTGCTTGCTCAAGAGAAAGATACATCTTTGATTCCTAAGAACACTGTTTAACCCCTTCGGGGCGGATGACGAGCTCAGCTCGTCATGGGCGTAACCTGTGCTACGCGGATGACGAGCTGAGCTCGTCACGTAACGCGTTTTTTTTAAAATCGCAGCGCGCAGCGGGAAAACCGCTAGCGCGCATGCGGTTAACCTGTAAACAGCAATCCCTTTGCACAGTCCACACTTGTGCCATGGAGGTGGGCGGCTTCGAGGCCAAGGCCGGTCTGTATTTATTTTTTGCCCCCTCTAAACTAGCATGCAGGCTGGAAGGAACAATACATTTTGGAGATCCCAATGACATCTCTCACAGTTAACTTTTTTACTTCTTTCCAGCATTTATGAAGACTATTGGCATAAAGTGCTTTAAAACCCATGATTTGCCACAAAGTCCCCAAAAAACTCATGAGGGGAACCGCTGTGGGGGGCGTTCCTTCTCCTACCTTGCCGCCAAATCCTGGAAGCACCTCCCCCTTCACCTATGCACCTGTCCTTCACTTGAATTCAGAAAGAGCTCAAAGCATGGCTCTTCGATCACGGACGTTAGGACCTAGCGCCTACCACCCACCCCGGCGAGACAAGTCATGCGTTATAAGAACTCTTTGATTGATTGATTGATTTTGCAAAATGAAGTCCTCTTTCGATCATTGTTCATAGTACAATGTGCTCTAAATTACACAATATTGTAAAATGGTGTGCAAATATTTGAATTATAGTCTAATACGAATAATAAATATAAAATGCAATGAAATTGAAAGTTTTATCAAACTTCCTCAGGAAAATCCATTTCACCAATATCCTACCCGCCTGCGCTCAGTTGCATATCCTCGTTGCAACTGCGAGTCACCTTTGCCTTGAAATCGACATGAGGTGACCATGTTGCAAACGTGAATATCGAATTGCTATGTTGTGTGCATTAGGTGCATTAATGCAACAAGGCTTGTTGCTGGTGCATTTTGGTGCATTAGGTACAGTGACCATCCCGGAGCTCTGGTGATTGGCCATGCATTTGTGCAACATGCTCAGAAGGCATTTCATGGTGCAGGTTTTGAGGTTTGGGGCCCAGAATGCGTCTTTATGATGAGACGCAAAAGTGTGGAATTTGATAACATATCTAAGTGCCACGGGATGAGATACTTCCGAAATATACTTGTCTGTAGAAGAATCCACTTGTCCCTTTTCGTGCCATCCAGGGAGGTGACACAATAAAGCAGTTTTCTTATTTTGTTACATTATGCTCATATTATATGACATTCTTATAATGTTATGTCAGGGTATAAGCCTCTTTTGCAGAGGAAACAGACACAAGGGTGCATGGATGCCCGGAACAGATGGAAAAGGATGAGGGAAGTGGCTGACAAATATTCTTCAGAACATGTGAGAAAGACATGGGACAAATAACGTAAAAATGTTTCATTCAAGCGATTGTGAGAGCCGCAGAGGAAGCTGGTCTGCGTTATCATCAGCATGCTTGTTTTTCTAAGACACCTGTCAGCATGACTGAATGGCAGCCATTGTGAAGCTTTGTAATTGCTCTCTTTGAACACTGACAGGACACAAGGGCCTGTCCGACATTCTGCATAAGAAGGCTCTGGCGAGGTGTCAGACACAGTATGAAGTTATGTTAATTGTTGTATTTAAGTATATCTTCCACTGAAAGGTCATAACAGCATAATCTAGGATTTGACATGGTCCATGACACTATTTTTGCAAGTCCTTATTATTGATATGCACTAAGGAAGTGCTATTTATATACAATTAATAACAAGCATTTGCATTGTAATAGTTCTCGCATTTGCCAGGGTTTGAGCTATTGGTATTGTAAATAACAATGCATTTTATTTAAGTGTTGGTTTTTAAAACAATATGGGTGGCCAAGGGAAGAGCAGCCATGCCCTTTGGGTAATCATGACATTTGTAGTTGACTATCTCAGACCTAGTGCTTTTTTACAATCCACTGCCAGGGGACCCTGTGGCAGAGAATTTGAGAAATTCTTTTTTGCTGAGCACTTTGTTTAGATTTTGGTGGGAATGGCTCAGGATGCTTGCTTTCTGGTGGGATGGTGGTATAGATTGAGATGTGCATTATTATCCTGGAGGCACTGCTTGCTCAAGAGGAAGATACATCTTTGATTCCATAGAACACTGTTTAACCTGGAAACAGCAATCCCTTTGCACAGTCCACACTTGTGCCATGGAGGTGGAGGGCTAGGAGGCCCAGGCCAGTCTGTATTTATCTTTCGCCCCCTCTAAACTCTCTTCATAGCTTGCAGGCTGGAAGGAATACATCATTATGGAGATCCCCATGACTCCTCTTACAAATCTATTTTTTTCTTTTTCCCAGCATTAACAAAGACTACTGGCCTGAAGTACTTTAAAACCCATGATTTGCAACAAAGTCCCAGAAACTCATTAGGGGAACCGCTGCAGGGGTCGTTTCTTCTCCTACCTTGTCGCAAAGTCCTGAAATGACCTCCCCCTTCAACTACGTACCTGTCCTTCACTTGAAGAATTCAGACAGTAGCCCAAGGCATGACTCTTCGATCACGGATGTTAGGACCCTGCGCCTGGCTCCCTCCAAAGTGACAAGACGAGTGTTATAGAACTCTTTGATTGAGTGATTGATTGATTTTGCACAATGAAGTCCTCTTTTGATCATTGTTTATAATACTATGTGCTTTAACTTGGGGAGAGGAGTTGGCTTAATGGCTAGGGCGTTCGATCTTGGACCTGGGGAACTGGGTTTGAGTCTCGGTAATGACGCTGAGCATCCTGGGATTCTGGGCAAATCACTTAATCTCCCCGTGCCTAAAAAAAATGAATGTGTGTCCTTATTGTGTGGCGTTTTAAGCTCCGAGTGACTTTTCCTGATTCATACCCTTATATACATACAATTCAATTTCCCCTTATATAGGAAATCAAGCCCTTATTTACTGCTACCCAAATACAGGCATGGCTACTTCCACCCGTACCAAACGTCACAACGACTTCTTGGAAAACCAGCTTAAGCAGTCAGGGACTTCCCCTTGCTTGAATATTGATTTCTCCATGAACTCAGTTACTTTACAATGAACAACTATTCCCCAGTGGTTCATTCATGACGTTCATATGCCTGACTTTACGTCAAACTATGGCATTCCTAAACACCTTCAAGGTATAAATATAACTTCACTTGTTATGGCAAACTATGGTGGTTCGGAGCAGTTCGAATACCTACTTGCCAGACGCAGCTCACTACAGCAAGTGAAGAAGGAAGCCGACTCTCCAGCTGATGCACTGATCAGGAAGCTGCCTTTCTCCTGCCGAGAATCCAGCTCCAGTGTTTCCGGCTCCCCTTGCGGGTTGTTGGGAAATTGAGTCCTGAGACAGAGATACCAGACCTCTTTCATTCTAAACCAAGGTATGGAGCTGATTAGAACCTAGAGAAACCTTTGGTAGATTCTTGGCAAAAGAACTAAAACCTATGCTACACAATACTTACTTCTTCCCTCATACTAGACTTAGGTTGGGGTCATCGGGGTAGGCGTATTTTAGAAGCAGCAGTTTAGTATTTTAGTCTGGTATTTATGTATGTATTTTTATATGGCTTAGAAACCATACAATGCGCTTACAGTATTATTTCATATTACTGTTTACGCTGTACGCATTATACTTTGCAGTCTGCATAACAATTGTAGCGGTTCACCTCTCTTGCATGAGAAAGAAGACTGTTCAATAAACCTTTTATTGAAATCACCCGTCTCACTATTTCTCTGCAACTCTGTAGAAATGAAGCATTCACAATTGACTGAGTGAAATACTTATCTATTGTTTCCGTGACTCTGGGAGATATATTCTTATTCTTGGGAAACAAAGTTGTCATGTTTATGCAGTTTTCAGAAACTAATCCCTTCTTGTGTATTCGAGAAAGTTTGCGGGTCAAGTTCGCCCTATATATAACTCTGCAAAAATAAAAAAAACTTCCACAGTATTGTTGTAAATTGGCAGCGATCGGGTTAGCGTTAGCAGAAGCCATCCTGTATCTAGAGGCTATCTTGCCCGTTTTGTGTAATCCATTTTCTATTTCTGTCAGCCATTTTGTATGCCATGTGCTACCTCGTGTTCACCATATGCTCTGTCCTACCTTTCTCTTAACTGCTCCTGAAATCTGCCTAGAGACGAGATATATTTAGCATCTTCCACCTTCGCACATGCTCAGTTGATCTTGCAGCTGTCTTTGCAGCTGCCACTAGAATGTTACTGTCAGGATGTGTTTGCCAAAAACAACCACTGTTAGCTCCTCCCACTTGTTGACTGTGCATTTGCTGTATGACCATATATGTACCTAAAACCAGCATTTTGTACTTGTACCACCTTCATTTGAGCCCCTGTGTGGGTATAAAAGGACCAAGCTCCTTCCATTCAGTGTGCTACTTCATACATTACCGAAGGGTGTTGTGTGAATGTAGTTCCACCTCATGAGGTTTAATAAAACTTGTATTTTCTATTCCAGTTTCTGTGCCAACTTCTATTCTATGGTCTGAGGACTCTGTGCAGAGAAGGGAGAACCCCTAGCACTGGTAGGCATTGCTGAGGCCCACTACTACAGTATTGTAAAATGACGTGCAAATATTTGAAGCATAGTCTAATAATAATATTAATTATAAAATAGAATGAAATCGAAAGTGTCCTATACAGTGAGAAAACACTCTTAAAAGTTTTATCAAACTTACTCAGGAAAATCCACTTCACCAATATCCTACACGCCTGCGCTCAGTTGCATCTCTTCCTTACAACTGTGAGTCGCGAGTCACCTTTGTCTTGAACTCGACATGGGGTGACCACGTTGCAAACGTTAATATCGAATTGCTATTTCGTCGATCGTTCTATAAGAAAGTTGATTGTGGACATTCAGGAAGGCACAGAGCAGGAGACAGAATGCAAACTGCTTACAAAGCAGTGCCATTGTCCCTCCAGCAGGCTCAGGGCTTTGGTGGAGAAATGTGACCAAAGTGCTCTTTGGTAACTCTGTAGTTAAGGTGGCATAGAGCATTGCAAGAAGGATGTGGAAAAGGATCTGGTCCAAAGTGAATGTCTTGGGGGGTGGGAGGGAGGGAAGGACATGTCGCGAAACCACTGAACCCCACAAAGACTGGTATGACTTGAAATGGGCAGTCAGTGCATCGGACATTCATTATATGACACACACACACACACCTGCATGTTGGCATGCGGCTGGGTGAAGACAAATAAGTTCAACGTACTTTTTACTCAGGAGAGAAAATGAAGACCACTAAATAGGAGGAAATGACTCGAAGAAATTTATTGAAGATAAAACTAATGTCTATGTATGTAACCTAAAGAAAAACTGCATGAGTAGAAAGGGCCTCATGTACACAGGTGTTTGGTGGCTGCAAAAGCTGTGATTTGCAGCAATATAGGGTTTGCGACTTTAAAACACCTCAATGTGCGTCAAAGCCCTTTCATGAGTCCGAAAATTATTTCTGGCTCGTAAAAGTGCTTTTGTGATCCTTTATGAATCACACATTGGAGAGGGGCCTGAA
The DNA here is from genome assembly GCF_964261635.1 of Lissotriton helveticus. Classification (NCBI taxonomy): domain Eukaryota; kingdom Metazoa; phylum Chordata; class Amphibia; order Caudata; family Salamandridae; genus Lissotriton; species Lissotriton helveticus. The sequence goes on along the minus strand of NC_136073.1, from coordinate 119,909,810 downwards.
GGAGGTGTCCCACCCACCCCATTTGTAATTTTCAATGGTATGGATCAGGGGTTTATGACCACAATTGCAGTTGGATACCATTTATCAGGTACTAGCCCCTATATTGCCCTGAAATCGATTTGCAAAGGGAATTTTGTTTCTATGGAACGGATTCCTGGGTCAGCTTCCACTTTGGGGATCTCGACGGTGGCCCTTTTATCCTTGAATTTTTCCCAAACGAAACATTTTTTTAAAAGCAGCATCTGTGGCTTTATTAGTTATGGGTTGCTTTTTAAAAAAGGGTTCCTGTATGAGAATGCAAATGCTGTCCTTTGCAGTCCTCTATTCCCGCATTGGTAGGAAATCAAAGGAGGTTGCTAATTGCGACTCCCTAAACATTATTCAATAGACAGATCATTCCGTGACCCCCCTGGATTGTTCTATGTGTAATGTGATCGTTTAGTACACAGGGTGCATCACAAACCGCATTATCATTCACAAACCAGCTTGACGACAAATTGTGCATGCCTGGTCATCACATCAGGCCATACATGTGACTGCACTACTACTCCATTTACTACGAGGAAGTAAGAGTAAAAGAAAGCGAAACGAAAGCTATAGGAAAACAGATTCTTTCTTGTGAATTCTATCCCTTCATTCACATACGCGGATGTCCTCGTAGAGCCCAGCCCTCAGAGTTACTCAAGTCCCATTTTGCACTATTAGATCTAAGAGAGAGAATGTGAAGTCACAATTTCACAACAAGCATTCGCAATGCAATAGGTCTCGCATTAGGAAAGTTTGAGCTATGGGTATTGTAAATGACACATTTTTAGGTCGAAGCACGACCTGCATTCAATGCGTAAGCATTGATTGCAGTCAGCTTCGACAACTATTGTGACCCATATTTGGGAATGTGGACAGCAGTGTGCCACGCGCTTTCCCATTGTCAGTTTTCACCACGGGAGCGAGCGCGCTTGCGCAGACGCACACACAGCCCCTGCTTTCGCCTGGCTTGCATGCAAACACGGCGCGCACACAGCCAGGCCCCATCCTCTGCACACAAAGGCACGCGCGCACACACACACACACACACACACACACACACACGCGCATGCACACGCAGGCACACACATGCAGGCACACAGCCCCCCCCTTACCTCACCGGAGTCGGACTTGGGCTCGCACCATCTGCCAAGGGAGCCCCGCAGAGCACTCGAGCTCCTCTGCCACTCTACCAAGAAGCGGAGCTCTCCCCATAGGCATGGGGGACCCGCAGTCTCCCCGCTGGTCTTCACCCGGGCCCCCTCCTGGGACCCGGGACTTCATGTGGCACTTCTCTTCTCCGGGCTCGCGCTCGTCCAAACGAAACGAAACTGAAGAGTGGCGCGCATGCGCAGGTAGCCCCCACCCTCCCACTGCTCACAGGCCGGCAAAGAGCTGATGGCAGCGCAGGACTGGTTTTTAGGTCGAGTAGTGTCTTTCCACTGTTATGGAGCCCGATTAATTGAGATAAAGCCGTTATACAGTCACTGTGGCCGTTACCAGTAAGTTGGGCATTTTGAGGATCTTCATTTAAAAAAATGATGCATTTGTGCGGTCATGGCGGTTTCATGCGTCAAAATGTGTTACTGTAAGGGTAAAGGTGTTATGTAATCTGAAAAGAATACGCAATTATACGGGCATCGAAGACTTTATACCCTGGCTAACAAAGTTGCGTGCCCATAGTAATGATAGTGTGACGCTATGCAAATTTCTTTTAACATGTAACACAATCAAGTGTGTGTGAATAGATGTGATAGAGCGCGCGGGTCACCCGACCAATAATTTCGCCACTTCTGGCTTCGGGCCCATATATTTCAAATCACCATATACATTGATCAGATGACCTCACGCTCTGCTATCAGATATTTGTGAGTTCCCTTCGTTATTCTTCAGCGTACCCGACTTACCATCCACCGACACGGGTACCTATGACCACCATGGATCAGGGTGCTAGCTGTAAAAGGAAAGGCAGCAAAATACAAACCCAACCAAAATACTATTCAGTACCTATGTAAAATGACCACGGACAACTGGAAGTTTTAAAATCTTTATCTAATTTAGTAAATTTCAGAAATAATCAAATTCACAGTAATTAAGCAATCAATAATCAGAATAACAGAAAGTACATAGCTGAATAGGAAATAAGTCAGTGCAACCATTTATAGACTAATGGAATCCGGACACACTTAAATGAAGGATCAGGAATTAGAACGTTTCAGATGAATTACTAAAGATGGGATAAGCTTTGATTAGGACTAGTATTCTAGAATTATTTCAAGGGAATAAGACATGAGTTCGGGACATTTATCTCTATAGGAGAGTCTGTAGAGAGTGACACGCTATGCTTTAAGGCAAAAGTTCTTTAGACAGTTTAAGTAAGGAGGTTCTAGACCATATCAGGAAATGACAAACTGCAATGCAAAATATAATTTCTAACAGGTAGGGCAACATAGGAACACGTTATGAACGAAATGCAAATGACTTTATGATTCAATGGTTGCGGAAAGGCATGGAAAATAAACATATGCAAAAGGTATGTCTTTATTAAAGCAAAAGACAGAAATATAGGAAGGTGCAAGGTTTCAGAGTTTCAGAGAAATATTTACCTAGACTGGTGTGGAAACCAAACCCTGGCCACGGGTCAGTTAAGGACAGGAAACCCTCAAGGAAGGATACCCCTCAATGGACAGCAGGTGCAGAAGGGACACCCAGGACAGGACAGGAAACCCTCAGATTAGGAATCAGGACAGGACCTCTCGGACAGGACCCTCAGGACAGGACCAGCACCCGCAGTTCGGAAGCAACGCCTGCGCTCCACCCTCTCTGCAGCTATCGATCAAGACCCCGATTGGGTCAGCGAACTCCCAGCAACATGCTCCGCCAGCACTTTAAGGTTTAGTAAAACCTTAGTCTATGGTCAATTTCGGACAGAGTGCTCCGCAGTACTCTGTATCTTCAGTCACCTATTGAGTGCGTTGGGTCAGTGACAGGTCAGCTAAACCAGACAAGTCGGACAATTTCCCTAGGTAAACCCAGGGTAGTTATACTGTTCTGGGACGGTGTACCACCCCCCAATGTTGCAAAGTGTCAGAATCCCTCAATTTGGATTGGTCCTAAGGTAGGCTTTGGGTAACACACCAATCAGAGTAGACTATTTGGAGGCCTACTTTGCATTTCTGGGTACCGCCTAGCGAGATTGGGGTTCCCATGAGAAAGTCGCACAGAATACAATGAAAACTTATACATTTGTAACAACATAGGGACATTTGCTCCATCCTCCTGGGTCAGAGGTAGCGCTCTCAGGAGCCTCTTGACTGTGGTTGCCAGCTGGCTGTATTCCACGGTCCATGATTGACTCTGGCCTTGTATCTGGAGCATGCGCAGAAAGGACCTTCAAAATGGCTCGCAACCCATTTGGACCCACATATCCCGTGATACATGAAAAGTAAGCGAAAACAAATTAATACATAGAAATAAATGTATGTAAACACATCATTGGTCTTGTACTTCAAACTTATCATTATAAAAATATACTATGCAATTGAAATGTTAGCAACATATACACACTCACAAGAGCATTACCACATTATTCACGAAAGCTGTGTATTACGCATGCGCACCCTTTCCCTCCAAAACTTATTACTACGTCAGGTCACGTGAGTGTGACTGACGCATGCGCAGAAGCACTTTTCAAGCGGCGGCCATATTTTAGAGACATTGTTTAGTTGTATTAGGAATACACGTAAGCAAGCTTCCTCTACCTCATAAAAATATAAAAATAAAGATTAGTAAGACGTACAATTTATTAATTTATTACACACGGGCGAGGTTCTTGACTCGAGCAAGTCGCGATGCGAAGCTTGCTCTATCAATCCCCTCTTTGATGATATTTACTATCATCACAAAAATAATGGAACCAGATGCCAACTTCTTCACACTTTATACAGCTCTATCTCTTCCAACAAACGATCCAGCTTCTCTTTTTCATTTTTAGTAGGGTGAGAATTTTTCACCTTTTTGTATATCTGATTATTCATTTCCTCTAATTCAACCTCATCCACACTTCGTTTCACTCCTCTGGCATTCACTTGATGCTTTCCGGTGTGTTTACGACACTTGCAACAGACAAATATGAAAAATAGGATAAGACCTATAATTCCAATTGGCATCAGTACCTTAAACAATAAGCTTTTACCTAAGCTAGCAAACCAATGACCTACATTTGAGAGACCATCTACCAGTCTCTTCCAGGCACTGTCAACCTCGAGTGGTTTGAGTTCCTTTTCCAAATTAGTAATGTTTTTCACATATCTTTTGAGCTGCACACTTTTGTCCGGAATATAAGTGCAACAATGTTGCGCCTTCAACATCCGGCAGACTCCGCCCTCTTTTGCTAATAAGGTATCAAGAGCAAGTCTGTTCTGCAAAACCATTGATCTGATCGCAACCATTTCGGTATTGACCAGCAGAAATCCATGAGCTGTGTCAGTAGACAACACATCCACTATAGTGGACAATTTGCAAATTCTGTGAGTGTTCAGAACCACTCCCACTCCAGGTATCAGTGCACTGAAAATACTACCCATTATTTCACCTATGCTTTCTCTTTTACTACGCACTAAGCCATTAGTATTTTCACTGCTTCCAGCAACTTTGTTCACATGGTATATTTTCGGGAAGACAATGCCAAAATAGCAGCTTCCATACCAGTGATCCGGCAATTTGAAATAAGCCTTGTCCCCACATATATAATAAATTCCAGGAAACACAGGCTCTGACCCATTTTTGAAACCCCAACCTCCAATTACCTTGTAATTATGTTCACATTCACTGGAACCAATGAAAAGTTATTATAGTAGCTAGTCTTCTCGCGGTGAAGACATAGCTTTCCTTTCTTTTCAAAATCCAGCAACAGAGCAGGACCCGCCCCACCATTTGAGGTGCCTTCCATGTTCTCAGCCCATTTTGGCCTTTTCTGTGTTTTGTCATCTGCCTTTCTTTTTATTTTTATTCTCCTCTTCTCTGCCATGTTCAGGAACATCTTTTCCTGCTCACGCAAAGAACAGGTCAAGTTATCTCTGTGTGCGTCACCTATGTCTATATTACCTATAGTCAGGAAGTATTCGCCCATATAGCGAGTAACGTCACTTTTAGTATGTACAGGATTCAAGTTCCCAGGTATAGGAAGTTCAGAAAAGATCACGTCATTGTTAGAGTAATAGTACTGTAACGGTCCTCTTTTGTAAAATAAGCTTGCTAAAATGCTACAGGATATTCCATATGTCAGGGGCAGGTGATGGTATGTCACGCCTTCAGCCACCGAGGTAGGTAGCTTCATGCAGACATAGCAATCTTCAATTTCCATAGTCTCTACATAGTGTATTAACAAGTTTGCGAAAACATTTAAATGCGTTCTATTCTTTACTCCATGATAATGTAGTCCTCCCTCATCTGATGTTTCTAGGTCTCGTTTTGTTTGTCTGAGTGCTCTCTCATGTATTGCTACACTTTGTGTTGTTAGTTCTTCAGTCTCAGTATTTACAATCTCAGTAGGGTCAATATTAGTATTTTTGCTCACCGCAAAAGGAATGAAAACTGTTAGTCCTATCCAAAGTAATACCACTACAACTATACTACATACACATACCTTGCAGCACGTCTTGCAACGACTGCAGCTAGGTCTACCATTCACGTTTGAATCAGACATTTTGGCTCAGAAGAAGTTTCTCGACCCCTCTTTGTGTCTTTACACCAGTAGCTTACTTTGTGCAAATTCACGGTGGCTCGTCTTCTTCTTCGGCAGAGTACTCAGCGACTGGTTCTCCGTCGCTTTCGTCAGTTATATCAAGATCTTCAAATTCTTCCAAAACGAGCGTCCATTCAGGAGACTTGTACTTTTTGTTTTGTCTTTTTATTCGATCACTCCTTCTCTTGGAAGTATCTTCTGGTTGTTCTGCTATGCGAGCACTTCTTCTTTCTTCTGCACGTTTTTCTTCTACTGTTTTTATTCTCAGTCTCAATTTCTTTATGTATCCAGGCTCAATGTGCTTTCTTTTCTTAAGTCTTTTAGTTGGTACCGAGACCTCGTTCTCTTCTCTTGCCCTTTTATTTTCATTAGTTTGTGGCAATTCTGCTTCTTCTATTTCCCTTCCTGTCTCACTAGTTCCAGGACTTGCATCTATTTCTTCTGCCTGGTTACTAATCTGGCCTTGTTCAGGAGAATTTTGTTTTTGCTTTTCGAATGTCTCTGTTTCTGTTTCCTGAACACTTTCTCCTAATCCTATCTGATCCTGTTCGAGCACTTCGTTCTCTTGAGTTTCTTCCGCTCAAATCTCTTTACTAGGTCTGATCTGTCCCTTTTCGAAATCAGGAGTTAGTGGAGGAGTATCGATCACTTGTTCTGTCCCTGTCTGACCTTCTCCTTCCTCAGTTTTGATGTGAATCTCAATACCCTGAGGTTCTTCGCCTGTGCCTTGCTTTTCCTCTCTATTCCACTCTCTACCTTTCAAAATTCGTTCGCTTGTTCTGATAGGGTCTTCGGTAAGGTCAATCAATGGTATCCACTCGTCCGGCCATATGCTTTGCAGCTCGTCATCAGCTACTTCTGGACCAACCTTTGGGAACCCTTCAGCAGTCTGGACTCTTGGTAGCTCGTCATCAACTACTCCTGGACCAACGCCTGCGGACCCCTCAGCTTGACTGGTACTGGGCTGTACGTCGTCAGTTACTTCTGGTCTTGCTTCTGCAGGCCCCTCTGCTGGACCGTCTTCTTCTCCAGGCGCTTTGTCGGGTTGTACCTTCTGAGTGTGGCTGGCGTGGATCCAATGGGGAACACCGGCACACTTTACTGCTGTGGTCGTTACCAGGATCACTTGTCGCTTCTCTCCCCACCTCGGTTCCAGGCAGCTCGACCGAGTATGCTTCTTTATTTTGACCCAGTCTCCGGGAACCAGTTTATGGAGAGGAGTCGTTGGATTGGCGACGGCGTCTACTCCGATCTGGCGAGAGATATAACGCACTTGGTCACCTAATCTCTTGCAGTATTCAAGCACCAAATCATCAGTAATACTCAACAGTTTGCTTCCTGGTACCCATGCTTGTCTCATCACTCTTCCCATCAAGATTTCATGAGGGCTCAGGCCTGTCTTTCGGTCTGGAATACTTCGGAGTCCCATCAGAACCAGAGGCAGGGCCTTTACCCAGGTCATGCCAGATGCATCACACAATTTCGCTAGTCTTGTTTTGATAGTCCCGTTTATTTGTTCCACCACTCCAGAAGCCTCTGGATGATATGCACAGTGGAGTTTTTGCGAGATCCCAAATGCCTGACAGAGTTGGTCGATCACCTCATTCTGAAAATGTCGGCCTCTATCTGATTCAATAGTGACTGGAACCCCGAACCTAGGTATCAGTTCTTTCAGTAAACACTTTGCTACTGTCAGTGCGTCACTTTGGGGAGTAGGGTAAGCTTCCACCCACTTTGAAAATAGGCAGACAATGACAAGGACATAACGCTTCCCTTCACAACGTGGCATGGTGATGAAATCAACTTGTACTTTCACAAAGGGACCCGCTGACCTCCCAATTTTCCCTAGTTCCACCATTGTTCTCTTGCCTGGGTTCATCTTTTGACATGACAGGCACCTCTGGCAGAGGGACTCCGCTACTTTCCTGAACTTCCTGCTATACCAAGTCTGTTGGAATACCAGAATCATGGCATCCCTACCAATGTGTGATCCCTCATGTATCAATCTCGCCATTGTGCCAAGCAAGTGTCTGGGTAACACAGGCATACCATTTGGGCCCAAGATGACACCATCCTCTCGTCTTGGTCTACACCCTTCTTCCTTCCACTTCTCTCTCTCTTGCCAGGGTGCCGCCTGCTGCCATTCTCTCACTTCATCCCATGTAGGCACTTCTTCAAACACTCGAAGTTGGCAGCTGGTTCCAGGCCCCCCCCGTTTTGGATTTATGATATATCGATCTCTGGCGCATAATTTTGCCACTCGATCCGCGAAATCATTTCCCAAAGATACAGGGTCAAAGTCCTGCTTATGGGCAGCGCACTTGACCACTGCCAGTTCCTTTGGTAACTGGATTGCCTCTAAAAGGTCTTGAACAACTTTTCCATTTCGAATAGGGGTACCTGATGAGGTCAGGAACTCCCTCTGTAGCCATAATTGGCCAAAGTCATGCACAACCCCAAAACAGTACTGACTGTCAGTATACACTGTTAGGCGTACGTTTTTCCCCAATTTGCAAGCTTTTATCATCGCGATCAATTCGGCTACTTGTGCAGACTTTACTTCAAATAAATAACCTGCTTCTTCAATTTTGGTTAAGGAGACTACCGCATAGGCAGCACTCAGGCCTCCTTGTTCATGTCTTAGGCATGAACCATCCACAAAAAATTCCAAGTCATGTTTAGGCAAAGGTGTTTCTTTAATGTCTGGGCGTGGCTTTGTGCTAAATTCTGTTAAATCAATGCAGTTATGCTCATTTTCCTCCCCATCTTCCATATCCATTGAATTGGGAAGCAGAGTGGCGGGGTTCAGAATGTTGCACCTGACAATTGTTATATTTGCAGCACCCACGAGAATCCTCTCGTATTTAGTCAGCCGACTAGGGGTGAGATACTGAGTTTTTGTTCTTGTTAACAAAATTACCACTCCATGTGGGACATACACAGTTACAGGATGTCCCATGACAATGGATTCACTCTGCTCTAAACTTGTGCAAGTAGCAGCTACTGCTTTCAGACATCCTGGTAATCCAGCAGCCACTGGATCCAGGGTGGCAGAGAAATATGCCACAGGCCTTCTGGTTGTGCCATGTTCTTGTGTTAGGACTGACAACGCGCAATTATCGCGAGTGTCACAGAACAGGGCAAATTCCTTGGAATAGTCTGGCATTCCCAACGCAGGGGCTGTACACAGACAATCTCGCAATTTGGTGAAGGCTGTTAAGCTTTCCTCATCCCATTCTACGACATCCGGTGTTCCTCTCTTGGTCATTTTTATCAAGGGCCTAGCTAGGACTGCAAATCCCAGAATCCATTGCCTGCAGTATCCTATCACTCCAAGGAACATTCTGATTTCTTTCTGAGTACGGGGTAACTGCATCTTTTGAATTATTCTCACTCTTTCTGACGTTACTTTCCTGATGCCTTTCTCTATCTGGTGCCCCAGATATTTCACTGATTTTGCACAGAACTGTAATTTTTCAGGGGCCACTTTATGTCCCTTTTCACTCAGGTGATTCAGTAGGGCAATGGTGTCAATCACACAGTCCCTATGACTTTTGGACGCCACCAAGAGGTCGTCAATGTATTGCACCAAGACAGAATTTTCAGGTAAGACCAAAGTTTCCAAGCATTTTTTCAAGATCTGATTAAAGATAGAGGGGCTCTCTGTGTACCCTTGGGGGACCCTGTTCCAGACATACACGTGACTGTTGAAGGCAAATGAGAAAAGAAATTTTCTGTCTGGATGCAAGGGAATGGAAAAGAATGCATGACATAGGTCTATCACAGTGAACCACTCAGCATCCCAGGGAATCTGGTACAGAATCACTGCTGGGTTCGGGACAATTGGGCAGCAAGGAATCACTATCTTGTTTACCTTTCTCAGGTCCTGCACTACTCTGTACTTGCCACTAGGCTTTTTGATGCCCATAATCGGTGAGTTGCATGGGCTACTCATTACTTCCTGTATGATGTTTCCTTCTAATAATTTCTGTATTTCCAGGGCAACCCCTGCTCTCACTTCTGCATTCATTCTGTAGGGTTTAGTATTAGGATATACTGCATTGTCCTTGATGGCTATTTGTATGGGGTCTACGTTTTTCATTAATCCTACATCTTTTCCGGTAAAGTCCCATACCTCTGGCTTCACTGTTTCTTGGAGTTCTTTGGGCAAATCCTGCATAGTCATTCGTTTAATTTCTGAGTCCGGTCTGATTAACATTAATTTATAAATGCCATCTTCATCTGGGGTCTGAATTTCGACGCCCTTTGGTGTGCAAAAGATGGTACAATTCATTTTGCACAGCAAATCACGTCCCAGTAAGTTTACTGGACTGGTGTCACAAACGACAAATCTATGCATTTCCTTAAAGTTTCCAATTGAGATCTCCATGGGCTCGGTAACAGGAGTACTAATCAATTGATTAGATACACCCACTACTTGGATGGCTTCTTCCGAGAGGGGTAGGTTTGGAACGTCCACTGTTCTCACAGTAGAACGGGTAGCGCCAGTGTCCAACAGAAAAGTGACATCATTTCCGTCAACCTTTCCTTCAATGTATGGTCCGGACTGGTCTACCGGCAAGGAGGCGCCAAGTACGCACTCCTCGTCCTCCCCTCTCAGGCCCCGTCAGTACTGGTCATCACAAAGGAAGGTATCGTTTAGTAAATACTGCGAAGTTGCTGTATTTCTGTTCTCATTGCTTTCCCAGACCTCTACGTCATCACCCTGCGTGGACTTTCCCTTAAATACTTGCTTTGGTGCTCGGGGCAACTGAATCGTTTTTACCTGTGGTTGGGTCTTTCTTGGTCTTTCTTTCTGCGTCTGTGGAATTAAATCAGGTGTTTGGGCGTTATCATCCTGCAAATAGGGACACTCGTTTCGCCAGTGTCCAATTTCCCCGCACTGGTGGCAGGGAAATTTCTTCATTGCCTCCTCCCTGCTCATTTTGGGCCGGGGCTTGCCTCCTCCCCCACCCCCAGGACCTTGGTTCTGAGTAGTTTTGGCCATTTTACTCAATTGTTTTTCCTGCTGTTCTGCGAGCTTCACTTGAGCCCACATAACCTTCTCCTTGAGAGCCTTTTTCTTTTCTGCCATCTCGTCCTCGCAGTACTTTGCGTACCGCAGGACCTCATCCATCTTTTTAGTATGCCAACAGATTTTGTTATCTTTTATCCACTGACAAATTTCGGGTCTTAAACCATTTACAAACCTGTAAATAAAATGTGTCATATCCTTCATCTCGATGTTGTCTATCCCGCTGTATGTTTTGAACACCTGCAACAGCCTTTCATAAAAGGAGTGCACTGTCTCGTCTCTTTCCTGTGTTGTTCTATCTATCTTTAACTATTCCCTAACCATCCTCTGCTTACCAGAAAATACTGATAGAGCGCGCGGGTCACCCGACCAATAATTTCGCCACTTCTGGCTTCGGGCCCATATATTTCAAATCACCATATACATTGATCAGATGACCTCACGCTCTGCTATCAGATATTTGTGAGTTCCCTTCGTTATTCTTCAGCGTACCCGACTTACCATCCACCGACACGGGTACCTATGACCACCATGGATCAGGGAGCTAGCTGTAAAAGGAAAGGCAGCAAAATACAAACCCAACCAAAATACTATTCAGTACCTATGTAAAATGACCACGGACAACTGGAAGTTTTAAAATCTTTATCTAATTTAGTACATTTCAGAAATAATCAAATTCACAGTAATTAAGCAATCAATAATCAGAATAACAGAAAGTACATAGCTGAATAGGAAATAAGTCAGTGCAACCATTTATAGACTAATGGAATCCGGACACACTTAAATGAAGGATCAGGAATTAGAACGTTTCAGATGAATTACTAAAGATGGGATAAGCTTTGATTAGGACTAGTATTCTAGAATTATTTCAAGGGAATAAGACATGAGTTCGGCACATTTATCTCTATAGGAGAGTCTGTAGAGAGTGACACGCTATGCTTTAAGGCAAAAGTTCTTTAGACAGTTTAAGTAAGGAGGTTCTAGACCATATCAGGAAATGACAAACTGCAATGCAAAATATAATTTCTAACAGGTAGGGCAACATAGGAACACGTTATGAACGAAATGCAAATGACTTTATGATTCAATGGTTGCGGAAAGGCATGGAAAATAAACATATGCAAAAGGTATGTCTTTATTAAAGCAAAAGACAGAAATATAGGAAGGTGCAAGGTTTCAGAGTTTCAGAGAAATATTTACCTAGACTGGTGTGGAAACCAAACCCTGGCCACGGGTCAGTTAAGGACAGGAAACCCTCAAGGAAGGATACCCCTCAATGGACAGCAGGTGCAGAAGGGACACCCAGGACAGGACAGGAAACCCTCAGATTAGGAATCAGGACAGGACCTCTCGGACAGGACCCTCAGGACAGGACCAGCACCCGCAGTTCGGAAGCAACGCCTGCGCTCCACCCTCTCTGCAGCTATCGATCAAGACCCCGATTGGGTCAGCGAACTCCCAGCAACATGCTCCGCCAGCACTTTAAGGTTTAGTAAAACCTTAGTCTATGGTCAATTTCGGACAGAGTGCTCCGCAGTACTCTGTATCTTCAGTCACCTATTGAGTGCGTTGGGTCAGTGACAGGTCAGCTAAACCAGACAAGTCGGACAATTTCCCTAGGTAAACCCAGGGTAGTTATACTGTTCTGGGACGGTGTACCACCCCCCAATGTTGCAAAGTGTCAGAATCCCTCAATTTGGATTGGTCCTAAGGTAGGCTTTGGGTAACACACCAATCAGAGTAGACTATTTGGAGGCCTACTTTGCATTTCTGGGTACCGCCTAGTGAGATTGGGGTTCCCATGAGAAAGTCGCACAGAATACAATGAAAACTTATACATTTGTAACAACATAGGGACATTTGCTCCATCCTCCTGGGTCAGAGGTAGCGCTCTCAGGAGCCTCTTGACTGTGGTTGCCAGCTGGCTGTATTCCACGGTCCATGATTGACTCTGGCCTTGTATCTGGAGCATGCGCAGAAAGGACCTTCAAAATGGCTCGCAACCCATTTGGACCCACATATCCCGTGATACATGAAAAGTAAGCGAAAACAAATTAATACATAGAAATAAATGTATGTAAACACATCATTGGTCTTGTACTTCAAACTTATCATTATAAAAATATACTATGCAATTGAAATGTTAGCAACATATACACACTCACAAGAGCATTACCACGTTATTCACGAAAGCTGTGTATTACGCATGCGCACCCTTTCCCTCCAAAACTTATTACTACGTCAGGTCACGTGAGTGTGACTGACGCATGCGCAGAAGCACTTTTCAAGCGGCGGCCATATTTTAGAGACATTGTTTAGTTGTATTAGGAATACACGTAAGCAAGCTTCCTCTACCTCATAAAAATATAAAAATAAAGATTAGTAAGACGTACAATTTATTAATTTATTACACACGGGCGAGGTTCTTGACTCGAGCAAGTCGCGATGCGAAGCTTGCTCTATCAATCCCCTCTTTGATGATATTTACTATCATCACAAAAATAATGGAACCAGATGCCAACTTCTTCACACTTTATACAGCTCTATCTCTTCCAACAAACGATCCAGCTTCTCTTTTTCATTTTTAGTAGGGTGAGAATTTTTCACCTTTTTGTATATCTGATTATTCATTTCCTCTAATTCAAGCTCATCCACACTTCGTTTCACTCCTCTGGCATTCACTTGATGCTTTCCGGTGTGTTTACGACACTTGCAACAGACAAATATGAAAAATAGGATAAGACCTATAATTCCAATTGGCATCAGTACCTTAAACAATAAGCTTTTACCTAAGCTAGCAAACCAATGACCTACATTTGAGAGACCATCTACCAGTCTCTTCCAGGCACTGTCAACCTCGAGTGGTTTGAGTTCCTTTTCCAAATTAGTAATGTTTTTCACATATCTTTTGAGCTGCACACTTTTGTCCGGAATATAAGTGCAACAATGTTGCGCCTTCAACATCCGGCAGACTCCGCCCTCTTTTGCTAATAAGGTATCAAGAGCAAGTCTGTTCTGCAAAACCATTGATCTGATCGCAACCATTTCGGTATTGACCAGCAGAAATCCATGAGCTGTGTCAGTAGACAACACATCCACTATAGTGGACAATTTGCAAATTCTGTGAGTGTTCAGAACCACTCCCACTCCAGGTATCAGTGCACTGAAAATACTACCCATTATTTCACCTATGCTTTCTCTTTTACTACGCACTAAGCCATTAGTATTTTCACTGCTTCCAGCAACGTTGTTCACATGGTATATTTTCGGGAAGACAATGCCAAAATAGCAGCTTCCATACCAGTGATCCGGCAATTTGAAATAAGCCTTGTCCCCACATATATAATAAATTCCAGGAAACACAGGCTCTGACCCATTTTTGAAACCCCAACCTCCAATTACCTTGTAAGTATGTTCACATTCACTGGAACCAATGAAAAGTTATTATAGTAGCTAGTCTTCTCGCGGTGAAGACATAGCTTTCCTTTCTTTTCAAAATCCAGCAACAGAGCAGGACCCGCCCCACCATTTGAGGTGCCTTCCATGTTCTCAGCCCATTTTGGCCTTTTCTGTGTTTCGTCATCTGCCTTTCTTTTTATTTTTATTCTCCTCTTCTCTGCCATGTTCAGGAACATCTTTTCCTGCTCACGCAAAGAACAGGTCAAGTTATCTCTGTGTGCGTCACCTATGTCTATATTACCTATAGTCAGGAAGTATTCGCCCATATAGCGAGTAACGTCACTTTTAGTATGTACAGGATTCAAGTTCCCAGGTATAGGAAGTTCAGAAAAGATCACGTCATTGTTAGAGTAATAGTACTGTAACGGTCCTCTTTTGTAAAATAAGCTTGCTAAAATGCTACAGGATATTCCATATGTCAGGGGCAGGTGATGGTATGTCACGCCTTCAGCCACCGAGGTAGGTAGCTTCATGCAGACATAGCAATCTTCAATTTCCATAGTCTCTACATAGTGTATTAACAAGTTTGCGAAAACATTTAAATGCGTTCTATTCTTTACTCCATGATAATGTAGTCCTCCCTCATCTGATGTTTCTAGGTCTCGTTTTGTTTGTCTGAGTGCTCTCTCATGTATTGCTACACTTTGTGTTGTTAGTTCTTCAGTCTCAGTATTTACAATCTCAGTAGGGTCAATATTAGTATTTTTGCTCACCGCAAAAGGAATGAAAACTGTTAGTCCTATCCAAAGTAATACCACTACAACTATACTACATACACATACCTTGCAGCACGTCTTGCAACGACTGCAGCTAGGTCTACCATTCACGTTTGAATCAGACATTTTGGCTCAGAAGAAGTTTCTCGACCCCTCTTTGTGTCTTTACACCAGTAGCTTACTTTGTGCAAATTCACGGTGGCTCGTCTTCTTCTTCGGCAGAGTACTCAGCGACTGGTTCTCCGTCGCTTTCGTCAGTTATATCAAGATCTTCAAATTCTTCCAAAACGAGCGTCCATTCAGGAGACTTGTACTTTTTGTTTTGTCTTTTTATTCGATCACTCCTTCTCTTGGAAGTATCTTCTGGTTGTTCTGCTATGCGAGCACTTCTTCTTTCTTCTGCACGTTTTTCTTCTACTGTTTTTATTCTCAGTCTCAATTTCTTTATGTATCCAGGCTCAATGTGCTTTCTTTTCTTAAGTCTTTTAGTTGGTACCGAGACCTCGTTCTCTTCTCTTGCCCTTTTATTTTCATTAGTTTGTGGCAATTCTGCTTCTTCTATTTCCCTTCCTGTCTCACTAGTTCCAGGACTTGCATCTATTTCTTCTGCCTGGTTACTAATCTGGCCTTGTTCAGGAGAATTTTGTTTTTGCTTTTCGAATGTCTCTGTTTCTGTTTCCTGAACACTTTCTCCTAATCCTATCTGATCCTGTTCGAGCACTTCGTTCTCTTGAGTTTCTTCCGCTCGAATCTCTTTACTAGGTCTGATCTGTCCCTTTTCGATATCAGGAGTTAGTGGAGGAGTATCGATCACTTGTTCTGTCCCTGTCTGACCTTCTCCTTCCTCAGTTTTGATGTGAATCTCAATACCCTGAGGTTCTTCGCCTGTGCCTTGCTTTTCCTCTCTATTCCACTCTCTACCTTTCAAAATTCGTTCGCTTGTTCTGATAGGGTCTTCGGTAAGGTCAATCAATGGTATCCACTCGTCCGGCCATATGCTTTGCAGCTCGTCATCAGCTACTTCTGGACCAACCTTTGGGAACCCTTCAGCAGTCTGGACTCTTGGTAGCTCGTCATCAACTACTCCTGGACCAACGCCTGCGGACCCCTCAGCTTGACTGGTACTGGGCGTCCTCACTCCTCTTGGTCATCCCATCTTCTCCCCGTTCCCCGCCCCCCAGATGACCGGATGTCCGGTCTGGTGACCTGTCCCCAGCTACTCGACCCACGGGGTCCTAGTGCCCCACACTTAGGTCACGACACACCCCATCTATGCAGTCATGCTAGATTTAAAACAGCGACCCAGCCTTCATACGTTTTGAGGGGTGGTTTAGGACAATCCGGGCAACGTTATACATGTTCAGGGATCATTTTTATAGCCACGGGGAGTAGGTCTTATCTGAATAGGGCATTTCTACAGTGACGGAGACCGTTCTACAGTTAAAGCGGCTTACCCTGGTGCGGGGGCCTTGTGCAGTCACAAGAGCCTTTATGCAATCATGAAATACTTTACATTCACCGAGCCCATCAAGCAGTGTCACAGGCTCAAATTGGCCTTCTGACAGACCCTGTGGCCGCTGTACAGTGATGGGAGCTTCAAAGGGATCTGCGTCCCCGCCCACTGCACTTCACGGCCGCCAGGCCCCGACTCGCATTTCTCCTTCCTTCGTGCCCAGCCCCCCTCCCAGCGCTGCCTTGAAGGCTTTTGTACCTGGGCTCCCCTGTCTCACTTCTTTGTTTAGAGAGAGGTGTTAAGTGACTACGAAAGCCGTGCCATTAGAAACCCCAACCCTACCACCCCCCTGCCCCTCCTCTTTGCCACAGCCTCACCCACCTTCGTTACCCCTCCAGCTCACAGATGAAGACCTCTGCTCCACAGGCACATTCCTTTGGGTCGGGCAGATGACCGGACTACTTGCTGCCCCAGTGCAGGGACGTGTGTGGCCCCGTGGCCACAGGCTTGGCTACTGTTGTGTTCCCTCAGCCTGTCATCCTTGTGTGATCTAGGAAGCACGTTCAAATTATCTTAGTAACAATCTGATATATCGCACAGCGCCCAGTTCAAACAAGCGCCTAGAGTTCATTCTCTTTCCATTGCTGGTAACTGAGCAGCTTTCGTCACCACAACCGATTTTTTTTACATGTTCCTAGAGGCCTTTCAGATTCCCTATCATTCAGTGCTTCTGCCTGGTAAACACGTCTCTACCTATCACCTACACACAATTTACCCCTGCCCGTAGCGGACATTCAGTTTCAGGGCTAATTAATCGGTGCCTCTCGTAGCTCGTGTTTCACACGAGCGCTAAGAGGCTTACGATATGCAGTCCTAATAATTCGGTACTTCATACGCTTACCATACTAATGCCTACGGCGGGTTGAGACTGCACTGCTAATAAATCAGCCCTTCTCACCAGCACCTTGTTCATACAGGCGCCTAGAGGCCATTCACTATGCAGCGCTAATAATTACTTCTCAGCATCACACACGCGCCTACAGTACCACGAGACTGTGGTGCTAATACATCAGCACGTCTCACCAGAACCTTGTTCATACAAGCGCCTAGAGGCCATTCCATATGCAGAGTTATCAGCAAAACAAGCTGAAGGACCTCTAGGCGCTTGCTTGAGCTGGGTGCTGTTAGAAGCGCCGAGTTAGTGACACTGCAACCTGAACGGCCACTAGGAGCTTGTGTTAAATGGACGATGTTGAGAGGTGCTGTATTATTAACATTGCAAACCTCTAGGCACTTGCATGAACTGGGTATTATGAAAAGTTGCGTTCTGCAAACTGAAGTCTTCCACCGATTGGAAACTCTATCCACTGGGGTGCAGAGCACCTGCTCAGGGGAGGATTAATGTTAAAACTCCTCCCCATCCGTTCATTGGTTTCGTTGCTGGGGATTTAAGGCTTCTGTGACACAAGAGCCATAAATAAATAAATACATAATTAATAAATGAACTACCCTCCCTTGGTGGTCGTTTTTTCCTGCTTGAATTAACGTGCGTTGAAAAGGAAAATTGATATAAAATATGGCCACAGGGCCCTATACAAATAAAAAGTCTTAAATCTCGATTTAATAGACTAACACCTCCAAAAATGGAAAGTAACAATATTTATTGAGTGCCAGACCGTATCCTTCAAATGTGTAGGTGTGCGCGTAGGTTACATATAAAACAACGCTTTTTTCCTTCCTCATTACCATCCAAAGTCAATATTTCCTTCCACTCCATAACTTTCTAAAAAACGCAGGGATTTCACACGAGCTTTTCGCCGTTCAGCACTTTTTACACCTGGATCAGCCCAGCATACATTTAAAAATATGTGAAACCGAGGGGAAGAAATTGAAAATCTTCATGCACATTGTGGGTGTTTACACGGCCCGCTTTCATGACTCTATCCTGTGCACGCCTGCGACTCCACACCTTGGCATGGTTTAGTGCACGAAAATGTGCACACTCTGCAAAGCCTCCATTTGTAACTGACGAAGTCCCACATAAAACCCTCACCCTCACACCCCCTCACACACCCCCTCACCCTCACCCTTACCCTCACACCCCCTCACCCTTACCCTCACACCCCCTCACCCTTACGCTCACCCTCACACCCCCTCACCCTCTCTCACCCTCATACACTCTCACCCTCACACACTATCACCCCCTCTCACCCTCACACCCCCTCTCACCCTCACACAACCTCTCACCCCTCACAAACCCACTCACCTTCACACAACCTCTCACCCCTCACCCACCCTCTCACCCTCACTTACCCTCTCACCCTCACACACCCTCTCACCCTCATACACCCTCTTACCCTCTCACTCTCACACACCCTCTAACCCCCTCACCCTCACCCTCACACCCCCTCACCCTTACCCTCACACCCCCTCACCCTTACCCTCACACACCCTCAACCCTCACACACCCTCACCCTCTCTCACCCTCTCACCCTCACACCCCCTCTCACCCCCTCTCACCCTCACACCCCCTCTCACCCTCACACAACCTCCCACCCCTCACACACCCACTCACCCTCACACAACCTCTCACCCTCACTTACCCTCTTACCCTCACACACCCTCTCACCCTCATACACCCTCTTACCCTCTCACCCTCACACACTCTCTCACCCTCATACACTCTCTCACCCTCACACACCCTCTCACCCCCTCATCTTCACCCTCACACCCCCTCACCCTCACACCTCCTCACCTTCACATCCCCTCACCCCCACATCCCCTCACCCCCTTACTCACCCTCACACCCCTCTCACCCACTCACCCTCACCCACCCTCTCACCCTCATTTACCCTCTCACCCTCACACACCCTCTTACCCTCACACACCCTCTCACCCCCTCATCCTCACAACCCCTCACTCTCACATCCCCTCACCCTCACATCCCCTCACCCTCCCTCACACCCCCTCACACCCCCACACCCTCACCCCCCCACACTCCCCCACACCCCCACACCCCTCACCCTCACACACAACCTCACCCTCCCTCACACCCTCTCACACCCCCTCACCCTCACACACCCTCACTCACCCTCACAAACCTCATTCACCCTCACCCCTCACACCCCACACACCCTCACCCTCATCACTCAGTACCACCCCAGTATCACTCAGCACCACCCCAGTATCACTCAGCACCACCATATTATCACTCAGCACCACCACATTATCACTCAGCACCACCACATTATTACTCAGCACCACCACATTATCAATCAGCACCACCACAGCATCACTCAGCACCACCACTGCACCACTCAGCACCACCACATTATCACTCAGCAACACCACATTATCACTCAGCACCACCACAGCACCACCACAGCATCACTCAGCATCACTCAGCACCACCACACCACCACTCAGCACCACCACAGCACCACTCAGCATCACCCAGCACCACCACAGCATCACTCAGCACCACCACAGCACCACCACAGCACCACTCAGCACCACCACAGCACCACTCAGCACCACCACAGCATCACTCAGCACCACCACAGCACCACTCAGCACCACAACGGCACCACTCAGCACCACCACAGCACCACTCAGCACCACCACATTATCACTCAGCACCACCACATTATCACTCAGCACCACCACAGCACCACTCGGCACCACCACAGCACCACCACAGCACCACTCAGCACCACCACAACACCACTCAGCACCTCCACAGCATCACTCACGGCCTCCACAGCTTCACTCAGGGCCACCACAGCATCACTCAGGGGCACCACAACATCACTATGCGCTACCACAGCATCACTGAACGCCACACATCACTCGTCGCCACCACAACATCACTTTGCACCATCACAGCATCAATCTGTGCAACAATTCAACAACAACTGGGTCAAATATGTTCTCTCAATGTTTCAAGCTTTATTACAAATGTCACAAAAATATGTTAATATTTCACTTCTGTTCTTGGATTTTCGTCACAATAAAATACACTAAACATAATCTTCACAAAAGTTATTTACAAAAGTTTAAGCTATTGCCATTATAAATTACAATCACTTTTATTTAAGTATTAATTATTTAAAAAAATTAAAAGCCGTGGCTATTTGTAATATCAATACATCTAAGTCACGTAATTACAAAACATGGTGCATTACAAATGCTATAGGTGTCACATTTGCGAAAGTTATAACTATTGGCATTGTAAATGACAAAGCTATTAATTTAGCTACTTTCAAAACCAACACATAAATAAAAAAATTGTCATTTACAAGACCAATAGCTCAAACTTTCATAATGCGAGACCTATTGCATTGCAAATGCTTGTTTATTTATGTGTTGGTTTTGAAAATAGCAAAATGAATAGCTTTGTCATTTACAATGCCAATAGTTTTAACTTTCGCAAATGTGACACCTATAGCATTTGTAATGCAAGATGTGTTGTATTTACGTGACTTAGATGTATTGATATTACGAATAACAATGGTTTTTTGTTTTTATTAATAATTAATACTTAAATAAAAGTTATTGTAATTTATAATGGCAATAGCTTAAACTTTTCTAAATAACTTTTGTGAAGATTATGTTCAGTGTATTAGTGTATTTTATTGTGACGAAAATCCAAGAACAGAAGTGAAATATTAACATCTTTTTGTGACATTTGTAATAAAGCTTAAAAAATTGACAGAACATATTTGAACCAGTTGTTGTTGAATGGTTGCACAGATTGATTCTGTGGTGGTGCTGAGTGATGTTGTGGTTGCGACTAGTGATGCTGTGGTAGCGCATAGTGATGTTGTGGTGCCCCTGAGTGATGCTGTGGTGGTGCTGAGTGATGCTGTGGTGATGCGATAGATAGAGTGAGGGCGATAGATAGAGTGAGGGCGATAGATAGATAGAATGAGAGCAATAGATAGATAGATAGATAGATAGATAGGTAGATAGATAGATAGAGTGATGGCGATAGATAGATAGAGTGAGGACGATAGCTAGAGTAAAGGTGATAGATTGATAGAGAGAAATAGATAGAGTGAGGGCGATAGATAGATAGATAGATAGATAGATAGATAGGTAGATATATAGATAATACCTCGCACTGAGTGAAGTAGAACTGTTACCATACAGCCTGTGAAGGGTGTCTCGTGTAATGTGTTGGGCGGAAGTAAACACTTGTTTGTTGGCGGTACATTTATGGCACGTGAGGTTGGAACGGGTCGGCTGTGGAGACAGGCACCAGACGGATTTGTTATCTGGGTAGACATGCATTGGAGGAGTGCGTGTCAGGCCATGGAAGACAGGTTCTCCAGAGGCCTGCCTGGTCACCAGCAGGTCAGAGTATCGCCCCCAGAATGCCCAGCCTCGTGCATGGTGGTCCATGGAAAAGACCCAAGAATGATCGCATTCACCTAGCTCCCAAGCCATGCATAACACACTCTTGTAAACTTTGTGCAGCGCCAACCATCTAGGGCTGGACCCTCGAACTGCTCTCCATTGAACACCGAAAGTTGCATTTGGCTTAACGGCCAGAGCCGCCCACTTTGACGCTGAGGAATCAGGTTCGAGTCTGGCGGGCGCCTCAAGCATCCTGTGATTCTAGGCAAATCTCTTAATCTCAAATGTAAAAAAAAATAAGTCTGTCTGATATGGAACTGGTGCTTATGTAAAGCGCTCCGATACCTTCAGGTCGAGTTTGCGCTATATAAAACTGCATCAAAAAAGACATCCAGAAATATTGGCCAGGGACTATTCGACATAGACAGTGATGTCACCTCATCATAAGAAGAGCTTTCACAACTTTATCATACCCTCCTTTAAGTCATAGACTGGGTACAGATTGCATTGTAGCTGATATACGCCTCTATGTCTATTGTGTGTCTTGTATATATTAATTTATTAAACACACACCGGCACAGCAAAAGCATTCATGTTAATACATGAGCATACATTTGGATGCTAATGCATGCAATGGGAATGTATACTTGCAGACACAGCTTTCAGGCCACGAGCCAAACTATCGAATGATCTCACTGGCAAAAAATGTGTAAATATAACACTGAACTTCCCCCTTGTCTTGGGACCGTTTCCATTCTATGTGACAGCGACAGCAACTGTGCAGGGCCTGCAGTGTTGTTCTTTGATGGGGGATTGCTTTCTTCGTTCCTGGCTATGTCTGAACATATTTCACTACAACATTATTAATATTTCGAGGCACGGTTATCAATTTATAGCATGCCAGCCCCCACTGAAGAAAATATGTCATAAGGTGCGTTCCATTTGTTTTCCAGGGAGAGAGAAAAAAGCCCTGTTCTTTTGCACCGTCTCATATATTACAAATCACAACAGCCCGGATATCTTAATTAGCGTTTGAAAACACATCCTTATCAGCCTGCAGTGGCGTCACTAAGGTTGGTGTCACCCAGCGCGGGTAACTCATGGTGTCGCCCCCTCACGACTTTTAGCACCACACAGGCTTCTAGGCGTCAAGAGGAGGTGATGTTACATGGATACTAGGGGCCGCAGCCACTGTCTGACAAAATATGATCGCCCGAGAATCACCTTGGTGGGACTCTGCCCTCATGTGGCCGGTCCAAGAGCCCACATGACATGATCAGCTGACCTGCCCATGTGGTGGGGCCACACGCTTGTCGCCTGATTCCAGCAGTGTCGCACTGTCTTTAAAAGACCAGCGTTGCAAGATCTGTCAGACTCCTCTGCAGCCTCCATTGATGACCATAGACTGGCGTCGCAAAGGGCACCAGTCAGTGCATTCTCCCCCGAGCCCCAGGCCAAATCTTGAGAGGAGCCCCTGCTACCTACTTAGACGCTAGCAGCAGAACCCCATTAACTGAAGCCTCAAATGGGTACTCCAAGCACTGCAATGACAACTCAAAATCTAGACAATACTTGCAGTAGCCCAAAACGACTGAGCCTAGGACCCTACCTACAGTGCAACGCAAGAGCACAGCAAGCATCGCTAAGTCACCACGCAAGTCCTGGCATTTGAGACCTATACGTTATCAAAAGAGGATACTCCAGCCCTTGCGGGAAGTCACTGCCTAATACGTTCATGTCATTTGTAGCAGTTTCTGTGGATAACTTTTTTATCCCTGAACGCGTTTATTGCGATGGGACATGTAGTTTTCTTTTACACATCATACAGAATGGGAAAAATACAAATGAAGAGCAAACTCAAGGAGAGGATGGACGGAGCGCTGAAACTTTTCAGACACTCACCCCCAGTCACAGATCTGGGTTGAATCCATCATCATTCTTTAGCTCACTTAGCCACCTCAGTTCAGACTCAGTTATACGCAAATCAGTCTTGACCCTATTCCTCATGGGATCAGTCCAGCCTGAACTGCCAAGCCAGGTCGTCCCTGAACCGGATACAAGAATCCTGGGGCCGGTTTCTGGGTAACAACCTTTATTTGCCAGGCTAGCTTGAATCGAGTGGCAAAGGGTCCTGTGGGTTCCCTTGCTTGGATCTCATCACTTGAATTAACTCCCCACTCCCTTGTGCTTATCTCCTCTTTCTCTACTTTTGAGATTACTCTAAAACATACATTCTTAAACAAGAAGGAAAGATTGCTGACTCTTTCATCACATCCCATTTCCAATACTACCCCATCCTTCAGTCATATCCACAGGACAATCATATCTCTTTGTAAATATACATCTTATAAAGGTACAGATAAGCACAGCACAGCGCAAGTATCATTGCAGCAAAATCATGGTGCCACATTCATTGACATAACATGCCGCCTGACCCTTCAGATATCTCAGTGGGAGTGACATCAAACTTTTCACCCTGATAACATAAAAAAATCGCTAAATTGCTCGCACAATAAGATTTTATGTAGTGGATAACTTCAAAATCTTTCAACATTAGGCAACTGCAGTACCTGAACTCTCAAAGAGGAGCAGTGTGGGCGCAGATGGGAACCTGGGTTACTCCTAAATGTTTGGCATGAGTTAATGTGCTGCATAATGCCTGTCTATTAGTTATTTGGTAGTACAAAAACATTTGTGTATCTGCACCCCATGGCATATTAGAGAGTAGGGAGGTGGCGGAGTGTCACAAAGAAGTAGCTAGGCAGTGACCAGGGTTGGAAATCATACCTTTCACAAGAGTCCTTTGTGCCTTTGGAGAAGACTGATGTGTTAGTCACAAGGGCAAGAATGATACTGAGTGCCGTGGCCTCCTGGTGCTTGGGCAGTGCCAAGTATGGTTGTGTCAGGGTTGTAGAGTAGCACTGAGTAAGGTAAGCTCAGTCCCGGGTAAGGCAGCTTTGTGGCTCCAAGGCTTTTGTATCTAAGGCAGCTTTCAGTTGTATGAGCAGGAAATGACATTTCGGAAAACACAGCAAAGAATTCCCCTTCCCGTATTCCCACTAGTGCGCTCAAAAATATCCGTGAACAAACACCCTTTCTTGGGGTGCACCACTTCTAACGTGCACAAAAAATCACCAGCATTTTAAAAATTGCATTTCAAAGCATACATTGCGTTCCATTGAGTCTATGCTATGCACTCTTGCACTTAAAGGCACTTACTTAATTTCACATCTCTCTAAGGGTGAGATCACAAAGTGAACCACACAAAACCATGACTGAAATACCTCAAACCATCACGCAACCACTACCAAGCACACACACTTCTTTTTCACACTTACGTTTTTGTGAACAGAGGAGGTATTTGAAATACTATACATGTTTAATTTGTATTAATTGTTCAGAAATGTGGCCCCTTCCGCTGACGTGAGTGTAGCTCAGCTGCTCTCAGGTTCCGAACCTCGAATTGATTCATCGGACACCTGCTGCTCTGCCAAGAACAAAGCCCCGAGGAGATTTGCACATTTAATCACGACCTCCCTCTGCGTGCGTGCCTCTCCTGTGCCGAAGCCAGGCGGCGCTGCTGTGCAGCTGCATAAGGGCAGAGCCGGGGAGCTGATGGGGTGTGAGTGACGGGGGGAGGCTCACAGAGCCTTACACCGCTGCCGAACCAGGAGTCATTCCAAATTTAATTACATATTAAAACATCCGGTGACCGCAAATAGTCTGTCACGGTGTCACCCCATGGGATGGTGTCACCCGGTGCGGTCCGCACCCCCCGCCCCCCCTAGTGACGCCACTGTCAGCCTGAGCTGTAAAATATTTATCCGGGGCCCATGATTCGTGCGGAAAGAAGGGGGGGAATGGTGAGCTTTTGATGGAAGAGCTTTGTGCCGCAGCCCTGTTCATTTTGCTGCTTTTCTCGCAGCGCTGTTTGTTCTAGTGAAGTGGATAATAAACAAACCAGTAGGCCGTCAGGTTTGTGGGGCTTCTCATCCAACATATATCTGTAGCAGGTTATGTGCTTCATAAAGATGTCAACCTCATGCAGAGTTTAATGCGTCCCTGCTTTGACAATTTAAACAGTGTCTCAAACATTGTTTAACAAAATAAAGAGTGGTTCTTGGCAATTAATTTCTGCCATCAATAGTGTTCTCAAACCGGGAGAGCCACAACAAAAGACAAGCAATGGGCGTGCGTCCGGGCCGCATGGGAATAATTAAAAAAACAAGCATGGGATGAATAAAAACGCGGTAGTGAGGATTGGAGGTGAGTGTGACAAAACTCTGCAACTTGTTCCGCCTCGGTGAGGTATATGGGCACTGAAACGGCAACTGGCTCAGCCCTACTGGGGAATTGGTGTTGGACGGCGGTATCACTCTGGGGAGACTGCGTGGTGACTGCGTTTGTCAGTTTCAGAATCAGGAGGTAGTCGAGTGTTTTCAAGCTGAGTGTCCCTAGAGAGATGGCAACACAGCAACAGCATTTGAGGAGCAAGGCTACTGTAAACAAGCACGGTAGTCTTTCATTTCCGTCCAGAAAAAAAAACGAGAAAGGTGCAGAGAACGCCGAACAAAACATGGCTTCCCCGCGAAATGGATGCAAAAAACCCCCAAGCTCTCGGCTTTGCTGTGGCTGGGGCGGGGGAGCGCATTCCTTTGAAGTCTGATGCCAAGGCTCAGACAAATGGTGGTGTGCCATGTGCACGCGCCTGGCTCACATGAACTGTACCCAATCCGCTGAGGTTTGGGTAGACTTTTGAAAGCCTCACTATAATTTGGACAAACAAGCATTGCTAAAGCAATGCTCTGTAGTCGAGACCTAAAAAGAAAGCACACCAGCGGCGGCTGTCATCATAAGGGGAGAGGCGTACGCTCTCAAATATAATTAAAAAATATTAAAATAAGCGGGTATGCATGCAAATAAACGTTAAATATAATAAAAGTAAACTTACCTTAGGTCAGGAGCGCAAATAAACGTTAAATATATCAAAGTAAACTTATCTTAGGACAGAACCTCCTGCTCCCAACCTCTCACGACTGCAGCTCAGCCGACAAGAAACTCCCTACAACAGTCCTTGCGGTGCTCTCATGCTGTGAGAGCAACCCCCTGATTGGAGGGAGCGGCCTCATTCGGCACTCCACAGCGCCCTGGAGGCCTGCTCTTTGCTCTTACCCAGCTGTCTTAAGACACCTGGGTTAGAGATTTCAAAGAGCAAATGTTTGGCTGGCCCTAACAAGACAGCCGCACAAAGTGGCATACAAAATTTAAAAGTGCCCATACCGCACACCCGGCCCCTGTTATTCTGCAGTGGCCCCGCCCCGTCCCGACGCTCGGTTCAGAATGAAAGGATGAAAAATAAAATTGTAATGAAATACCATAATGAATTACCATTTTATTTTTCGTCTCCGGTCTTTGAGGACCCGCCCCTGGAGAACACTAACTGAGGATGTAGGCAGTTTTAGTAATAATCTCTTCCACTGACCAGCTGTAGAGCGATACATTGAGTATTTAATTTACTTTTCAAACTTCTCAGAGCTGGTCGAGCTGGACATACTCCAGACATTGTCACTGAATCGGCGGGATCAGGCCTTTGTTTACCAAGTCCAGGTCTTCACATGGACCAATTACATGAAGAGACAACACTGTGTTCAGTGTGATCAAAAACAGCTCTTTTCAGCCATACCAGGGGGTGGGAAAGCAAGTGGGAGCACATCGGTAGTGGCTGAGATTTAATTTTAGTTGGTGTGTTTTAGAGTAAATAACCATAGAGACTGTGATCCCTTTAGAACATGATAATCAATTTAAACAAAAAGGGAACAAGCATTTGCAATGCAACAGGTCTCGCATTAGGTTGAGTTAGAGTTATTGGATTAGTATATTTGTGTTGTTTATTGGTGTTGTTTTGAGTTAGTTGGTATATAGTACTTGAACTTATGCAGGTCAATAGTCATTGTTTAATATTGTTTATTAGACCTTTTGTCATAGCATATAAACATTGACAGTGAATAGTTTAAACAATTGTAGAGATAGGGCATAAGTTTGCTATATATTAACCACTGCGATACAAAAGGGGATGATGGACGGAGCGTTTGAGCAAATCAAACACTCACCCCCAGTCAACTGATCTGGGTTTAATCCATCACCATTCTTTAGCCCACTCAGCCACCCCATTTCAGACATGGCTATATGCAAATCAGTCTGACCCTGTGCCTCATGGGAACAGTCCAGCCCGAACTGCCAAGCCATGTCTTCCATGGACCGGAAACAAGCATCCTGGGACCGGTTTCGGATTCATAATCCTAATCAGCCAGGCTATCTTGAATCCAGTGGCCAAGTGAGCAAGGGACTCACGTCTGAGCATACCCTGCCACACTTAGGGCGAACAAAGCGATACAAAAGGGGATGATGGACGGAGCGTTTGAGCAAATCAAACACTCACCCCCAGTCAACTGATCTGGGTTTAATCCATCACCATTCTTTAGCCCACTCAGCCACCCCATTTCAGACATGGCTGTATGCAAATCAGTCTGACCCTGTGCCTCATGGGAACAGTCCAGCCCGAACTGCCAAGCCATGTCTTCCATGGACCGGAAACAAGCATCCTGGGACCGGTTTCGGATTCATAATCCTCTTCAGCCAGGCTATCTTGAATCCAGTGGCCAAGTGAGCAAGGGACTCACGTCTGAGCATACCCTGCCAAACTTAGGGCAAACAAAGCGATACAAAAGGGGATGATGGACGGAGCGTTTGAGCAAATCAAACACTCACCCCCAGTCAACTGATCTGGGTTTAATCCATCGCCATTCTTTAACCCACTCAGCCACCCCATTTCAGACATGGCTATGTGCAAATCAGTCTGACCCTGTGCCTCATGGGAACAGTCCAGCCCGAACTGCCAAGCCGTGTCTTCCATGGACCGGAAACAAGCATCCTGGGACCGGTTTCGGATTCATAATCCTCATCAGCCAGGCTATCTTGAATCCAGTGGCCAAGTGAGCAAGGGACTCACGTCTGAGCATACCCTGCCACACTTAGGGCGAACAAAGCGATACAAAAGGGGATGATGGACGGAGCATTTGAGCAAATCAAACACTCACCCCCAGTCAACTGATCTGGGTTTAATCCATCACCATTCTTTAACCCACTCAGCCACCCCATTTCAGACATGGCTAGGTGCAAATCAGTCTGACCCTGTGCCTCATGGGAACAGTCCAGCCCGAACTGCCAAGCCGTGTCTTCCATGGACCGGAAACAAGCATCCTGGGACCGGTTTCGGATTCATAATCCTCATCAGCCACGCTATCTTGAATCCAGTGGCCAAGTGAGCAAGGGACTCACGTCTGAGCATACCCTGCCACACTTAGGGCGAACACTTTGTCACTGGAATCAAGCAAGCCGGGCTGAAGACGGCTGGAATGCCAGAAACCGGTCCTCGGAAGCTTGTTTCCGGTCCAGGGAAGGCATGGCTTGGCAGTTCGGGCTGGACTGTTCCCATGAGGCACAGGGTCAGACTGATTTGCATATAGCCATGTCTGAACTAGGGTGGCAGGGTGGGCTAAGGAACGGTGATTGATCCACCGCAGATCTTTTGACTGGGTGTGAGGGTTTGATTGGTTCAGATGCTCCGTCCATCACCACCCCCTTTTGTACCGCTTTGGCCACCATAAGTGTGGCAGGGTATGCTCAGACGTGAGTCCCTTACTCACTTTGTCACTGGAATCAAGCAAGCCGGGCTGAAGACAGCTGGAATGCCAGAAACCGGTCCTCGGAAGCTTGTTTCCGGTCCAGGGAAGGCATGGCTTGGCAGTTCGGCCTGGACTGTTCCCATGAGGCACAGGGTCAGACTGATTTGTATATAGCCATGTCTGAACTGGGGTAGCAGAGTGGGCTAAAGAACGGTGATGGATCCACCCCAGATCTTTTGACTGGGTGTGAGTGTTTGATTGGTTCAGATGCTCCGTCCATCACCACCCCCTTTTGTACCGCTTTGGCCACCATAAGTGTGGCAGGGTATGCTCAGACGTGAGTCCCTTGCTCACTTTGTCACTGGAATCAAGCAAGCCGGGCTGAAGATGGCTGGAATGCCAGAAACCGGTCCTCGGAAGGTTGTTTCCGGTCCAGGGAAGGCATGGCTTGGCAGTTCGGTCTGGACTGTTCCCATGAGGCACAGGGTCAGACTGATTTGCATATAGCCATGTCTGAACTGGGGTGGCAGAGTGGGCTAAAGAACGGTGATAGATCCACCCCAGATCTTTTGACTGGGTGTGAGTGTTTGATTGGTTCAGATGCTCCGTCCATCACCACCCCCTTTTGTACCGCTTTGGCCACCATAAGTGTGGCAGGGTATGCTTAGACGTGAGTCCCTTGCTCACTTTGTCACTGGAATCAAGCAAGCCGGGCTGAAGACGGCTGGAATGCCAGAAACCGGTCCTCGGAAGCTTGTTTCCGGTCCAGGGAAGGCATGGCTTGGCAGTGCGGGCTGGACTGTTCCCATGAGGCACAGGGTCAGACTGATTTGCATATAGCCATGTTTGAACTGGGGTGGCAGAGTGGGCTAAAGAACGGTGATGGATCCACCCCAGATCTTTTGACTGGGTGTGAGTGTATGATTGGTGCAGATGCTCCGTCCATCACCACCCCCTTTTGTACCTATATATTAACCACTGGCAGAGCGCATGCATATGGGAAAGGGAACAGAATACAATACTGTTGTGTGTCGAGACAAGAAAAGCGAAGAAAAGAAAAGTAAATACCATGTGGCACAAAATAAACACAAAGGACTTAGTAAAGAAAAAAACGAAGTTAAGGTGGCAGGTGGCAGGATAGAGTGCAGGACAGAGGCAGATGCAGAAAGGCGGGGCAAAGCAAGAACATGAGTATAGGTAGGAGAATAGAACGCAGGGCAAAGTAAAAGGCAAGGCAAGGTAATATTATAAGGGTAGGAGACAAGACAGAGGGACAAGCACTGAGTTAAAAACATGAGGATAGGTAGCAGGACAGAGTGTGGGGCAGAGGGACAGGCACTTGGAGGCAAAAAGATGAGGATAGGTGGCAGGAGAGAGTGCAGGTGAAAGGGAACAGAATACGGTACTGTTGTGTCGAGACAAGAAAAGCGAAGAAAAGAAAAGTAAATAGTATGTGGCAAAAAATTAAACACGAAGGGCTTAATAAAGAAAAAAGGGAGTGAGCAACAAGGGGCTGGCAAAGGTAGAGCGCATGCATATGTTTAGGTGACAGGATAGAGTGCAGGGCAGAGGGAGAAGCAGAAAGGCAGGGCAAAGCAAGAACATGAGTATAGGTAGGAGAACAGAACGCAGGGGAAAGCAAAAGGCAAGGCGAGGCAATAAAATAAGGGTAGGTGGCAAGACAGAGTGCAAGGCAGAGGGACAAGCACTGAGTTAAAAACATGAAGATAGGTAGCCGGACAGAGTCTGGGGCAGAGGGACAGGCACGTGGAGGCAAAAACATGAGGATAGATGGCAGTACAAAGTGAGGGATAGAATGAAAGGCACAGGGAGGCAAGAACATGAGGACAGGTGCCAGCATAGAGTGCAAGGCAGAGTGAAGGGCACGGTGAGGCCAGAATATAAGGATAGGTGGCAGGAGAGAGATTCCAAAGATGTAGAATTCCAAAGATGTAAAAGGATTGACACCATCTAGATATTCTAGGTGATGTAAATCCAGCCATTATCAACAGCCAACAAACGTTTACGCTGAAAGTACTTTTGTGAATTGGGCATTGTTATTTAATCTTTAATGATATGTAATTTTCTCCTTTTTTACAAGCTTTTGGGCTTTCAGTTCCCTCAACGTGGTTGACCAAACTGAACCAAAATGATTTACATACAAACATAAGTTTATATGTTGCTTTTAAACGATCAGTACTACATACATTTGTTAAATGCCTCCTGATCATCACCACCCCCTTTTGTACCTCCTGATCATTTAAGGCATCTGAGGAAGGCCGACAAAAGGACGAAATGCATTATGCCGTCAAACTTGAATAAATGCGTTTCCAAGCTGTCCCCCGAGTGGCCTCCGCTCTTTTCTTGGGAAGGGTTGTGTGGATTCAAACATAAGTGTATATTTTACTTTTAAAAGTTCAGTACTACATACATTTGTTAATTTTCCTGAAAGAGGCCACAAAGAAAATATATTTCCAGAAGTACAAAGAATGGATAGACAGATTGAAAAAAAAATACACAAGAGGATAAAATACAGAAAACCATGAATGAAATAATACAAAAAAGAGGGCAAGTTGACATAAAATCAGTTGTGTTTCAAAGCACGATTGTTTAAAAGCAGGATGCACCTCTTGTCACCCTGAGCGATTTCTGAACCTTGATACTTTAATTCAAATCCTGCCCTGGGGTCGGAGACCTGACTTGAAAGGACGGAAAATTGTCAAAACCTCAAATTAGAAGCCTGACTCCTTGGCTAACCTCAAACCGCAGTACTCACCTTCAGAGCCCCAACAAGAATTAAAGGATTTTTTAAAACAGTATTCGCGAGCGCAGAGGAATGTGATTCTGTGTAGCTGTCACTGATGAGAGACTCATCACTAAACGTAAAGAAGCATCCGTCATGTGCGACATCAAGAGCACATGCAATTTGCTTTGAGTTTAAGCTTGACAGGCGGGAAAGCAATTTTAACTTCTATCAACTGAACCCAGCCTCTCTTGTAAATTCCGCACAGATGAAAAATTTTCCCAGAGATCTGTGAACAGAAGAAGGGTTGCACCCCTGCAAAATGTCTGGCAAGAGTATTTTTGCATAGAGTTGCTAGGCACACATTTTGAACAAAACAAAGGTTTTTTTGCCCTCCGGATCAAAGGACCAATTACATAGTGTGGAAAATCCTGCTCCGGTGTGAAAATGGAACATTTTCTTGCAAGACCTAATAATTCAAGCGCGCGGTGGGAGCGTGGGAGCGTGCGGGGGGAGCGTGTGAGGCAGAGAGGAGACACCATGCACGTGCACATCGCCTGTCCCTGCACGCACATGGTTTGTCTCCTTTCGCTCACCAACCGACAACAATAGTGTCTAGCCAAGGCGAAGCAGCGCATGCGCTGCGTTCGCTATGTGAGTCCTAAAAAGGAGGGGTAATCAAGCCTTTGAGTTTGACTGAGTTTATGAATGAGACCAAGGGGTAGTGGTAGGTTAGAAACAGAGCTGCATGCAGAGAAGAAGGGAGAGCGTGGTTTCCAAG
This sequence comes from Lissotriton helveticus, assembly GCF_964261635.1. Lineage (NCBI taxonomy): Eukaryota > Metazoa > Chordata > Amphibia > Caudata > Salamandridae > Lissotriton > Lissotriton helveticus. The sequence continues at coordinate 119,876,810 of NC_136073.1, read as the reverse complement.
GTCAGAGGAGGCAGGGGTGAGAGGTTTACCGTGATGGGGACCTCCTGCAGAATGGGCTGAAGGCCCCTAAAGCTTCTATGTGACAAAGATATTCAAAGTCCTGGGGCTGAATGGGGCCCCCTGGAGGGCGGGGCCCTCCTGCACTTGCAGGGATTGCTGTGTCTTGAGTTCGCCCATGGAGGTTTCAATAATAGACATAGAGCGCATTTACAGAGCAAGCAGTTTAAAGGTATTTTTTAAATTTTCCTGGTTTACTTTGGCAGACAAATAAGAGCCGTGGTAGCATTAGTGATGTCAGAGAGTATTTGCCTCAATGGTGATTTACAGAGGCACACAGCCCCTGGCAGCTACGCCCACCCTCCTGTGTGATGTGTTGTAGTGACTTTGAAAGAGCTCTTCATACCCATCAGCAAGACTCAACATGTGTTGATTGATGGGCAGCACGAAACACCATGGGGGTTGGTTAGTAGGATGTTGAATTGCAGTGTGCTGTGTGTGGGAGGTGTTTTTATGTCACGTGTGAGGAGCAGAGTGTTTAATCTTATCGAGGCACCTGCTGTTGTGCTTTAAGCATGTAGTGGAGCGAGGATCAGAGATAGATCGCTTGAGCTTTCTGCTCTTGTTGCTTACTCGGGGAGGGTGTGGACTATGAGAGAGGTGCTTTGTTACTGTGCATTTAAGTCCTGGATTACACGTCTCTGCCTTGTGCACCTGTTGCTTATGGCTGGGGAGGGGGGAGTTGATTGGCAGATTGTGGGAAACGCCTGCTCTCTGAAAAGGCTTATACCTGTCATTTCTTAAAATGCCTCATCTTCACTCTGACGGGGGCTGTCAATTTACAGCCAGGCTCCCTAACTCCGAGAGATCTTGACTGCACCCCCAATGCTGAGAAAGTTACAGCTTCTTGTTGCTGCAGGAATCACATGTAAAATCCATAGCTACTTGTAGAAAGAATCCACCCTGTTTGCAAAACTTGCTAGCCATCTCCGGGGGACTAAGAAATGTTAAGAGCACAAGCACCTTACATCTGGAGTTAAAAAAAATTCTAAACCTTCCACGCATGAAGCAATATTCTCAGGTACTGCAACAAACGTAATCTAATCTAATTTACTTATCCGTCTCAGAACTCAAACACATATTGTGATGTTGTGTCTTATAAACAATTATTAAAAAACAATCTCTTTCAGCTTTACTTGGGTTTACTTGACTCTTGTGATACTTCCAGCAACATTCATCTAACCTGTTCATGTTTACCATCCTTTGTTGTTGATTCCAACCATATTTCTTAAATAAAAAACTATGGACAAAATCCTTCTCAATATGTGCCTCTCATTCGTAGAACCTGATGCCCACTGTTTTGCTTAATTTGTGATAACATGAGTGCCAGTGCCTCAATCTCTGCTCATAAGCCCACATTCGGGGCAACCAAATGTCAGAGCGCCCAATACCTAGGCTGTGTAGTCTTGAATCCAACTCATACCTCTTTAGTCCACTAGCAGACACCCCCTGCTCCTTAATTGCACTCTTGACGATTCCTACATTCTCCCTTCATGACATTTTTTAGGTCGAGCCTAGCGGCAGTGCTCATACGCTACTCGCTCGGCGAGACTGCTGTAGTAGAGTATGGGATAGAAGCCGTGCCCACTACCAGCCCATATTTTTCATTGGCTTGTGCCATTGTCTTTTGTAAATGCTGCCTTCAGAATTGTTAATAGGCTTGTTAGTCCCTCCATAGTACGGCCTTGTCTTCATTTGTAACATCCCATGGCAACTGGCCCCTTTACATGGTTGTTACACAGGTCCTGTTATTTAGTCTGTAAGCACTATTTACTTTATTGATTTTCTCTTACTGCAGGCTGGACATGCACTGCTTCAGTTGAAACCGCTTGTGTTTTTTTAGGCAGCACAGTCGCCTCGTACACGGGCACCCACTTTCAATCACTTTAACCCGACATTATCTTATGTCTGTTTCAACCGCACAAGTAAAATGGATTTAGAAATGTTTAGTGAATTCTCTGCCAGATTCATCAAAGACCCGTTTTGGGGTCTTTAATAGCGATTCATAAGGAATCGCTATTAAGGACTTGCAAAACGGGATTCATGTAGGAATTGCAAAAAATATTGCGATTCCTACATGTTCCTTATTTGCGATTAGCAAATTGCTAATCGCAAATAAGGAATAACTCCCCATGCATTCCTATGGGCCCCATTCCTATGGGCCTACAGGCCCATAGGAATGCATGGGGAGTTATTCCTTATTTGCGATTAGCAATTTGCTAATCGCAAATAAGGATGCGATTTCAAGGGTGCAGGGGTGTCCAAAGGACACCCTGTAGCACCCCTGAAATGTGAATTCACACTGATGTTGTGCACACACATGTCCAAAGGACATGTGTGTGTGTAACATGCAACTTAGAAAAATGCATTAAAATGCATTTTTCTAAGTTTTCGCTATTTACCACGAGGTTTGACTTCGTGGTAAATAGCGGTCCTAAATTGCGAATTCGCAATTTTTAAATGTTTCATGAATAGCAGAGATTCCTTAAATGCTAATCCTCGCATATTAGCGAATTCTTTATTAGCGATTTTTGCATTTGGGATGATGAATCCCAAATGCAAAAATTGTACTCGCAAAGGGCCAGATTCTCAGAATCTGGCCCTTTTGCGAGCGCATTTCGCTTGATGAATCTGGCCCTAAGTCATGTGAATTCCAGGCAACACATAATTGTGTGCTAATGGGCTGAAGCTGACAACAACACATATGTATTACATGTCATCTGTACTAAAGCCACCTGACAGGTTGTTTTCAAAAGCCTGTTTTATTAACAACAATGCCACCACCACCACCACCAATACCACAACCACCACCAATGCTACCACCGATACCACCACCAATACCTCCAATACCACCAATACTACCACCACCAATACCACCAACACCACCAATACCACCAACACCACCAATACCACTACCACCACCACCGATACCATTCACAAATACCACCACCAAATCAATTCAAATCAAATCAAATCAGGTGTTTGTTAAGCATGACTACTCACCCGTAAGGGTCTCAAGGCGCTGGATGGTGTGTGGGGGGGGTTCGAAGGTTCCAGTCCATCAAGGAGGGGGTCTGTCGAAGAGCCCGGTTTTGAGGTTTCTTGCGAAGATGGGGAGCGATGTTATCTGTCTGAAGTGGACCAGAAGGTCGTTCCAGGCTCTGGCCGCGTGAAAGGAGAAGGAGCAGCCGCCCGATCTGGTCTTTCTGGTGCGGGAGACCATGGCGTAGGAGAGCTGGGCTGATCGCAGGGTCCTTTGGGGTGCGTGGAATTTGTGTCGGCTATTCAGGTATGCTGATCCGGTGACGTGGAGGGCCTTGTGAGCAGGGGTTAGCATCTTGAAGGTGACTCTAGCTTCGATGGGGAGCCAGTGGAGTTTGCGCAGGTGCTGGGAGATGTGGCAGTGTCTTGGCAGGTTGAGGACCAGTCTTGCAGCGGTGTTTTGGATGTTCTGTAGCTTGCTGGGGAGGTTTTTGTTTATTCCGGCATAGAGTGCGTTGCCGTAGTCGAGCCTGGCGTGAGTGATGGTCTTTCTGTGTTCGAGGGGGATCCATTTCAAGGTCTTACGTAGGAGGCAGAGGGTGTGGAAGCAGGAGGATGAGACAGAGTTGATCTGGTGGTCCATTTTGAGCTCTGAGTCCAGGATGATTCCCAGGTCGCGTGTGTGGTCCGTGGGGGTGGGCAGGCTTCCAAGGGCAGGGGCCCACCAGGTGTCGTTCCAGGTTTCTAGATTTGGGCCCATGATGAGTACTTCCGTTTTGTTGATGTTTAGTTGTAGGCAGCTGTTTTTCATCCATTTGGCGACAGCTTCCATGCCTTCTCGAACGTTGTGTCTGGCGGTGTTGGGTTCGTTGGATAGGGAGAGGATGAGTTGGGTGTTGTCTGACACAATGTTGAGTCCGTAGGTTCTGAAGAGGGGGGCGAGCAGAGCCATGTAGACGTTGAATAGCGTAGGGCTGAGGGAGGACCCCTGGTGGACTCTGCAGGTGGTAGGTGTAGGGTCCGAGAGGAAAGGGGGGATTCTGACCTGCTGCGTTCTGCCGGAGAGGACGGAGCGGATCCAGACGAGGGCCTTATCTTGGATCCCTGCATCTTGGAGTCTGCGTATTAGGGTGCGGTGAGAGACTGTGTCGAACGCCGCTGAGAGGTCGAGTAGGATGAGGGCTGCAGTTTCTCCTTTGTCCAGGAAGGTATGGATATCATCTGTTGTGGCGAGGAGGGCGGTTTCCGTAATGTGTTTTTTTCTGAAGCTGCATTGGGAGGAGTCGAGGATGTTGTGCTCTTCGATGAATGTGGCGAGTTGGCTGTTGATGGCTTTCTCGATGACTTTTGCTGGGAACGGAGCAGGAAGATGGGTCTGTAGTTTTTTTAGGTCGGCGGGGTCCGCCGAGGGTTTCTTCAGGAGGGGGTTGATCTCAGCGTGTTTTCAGTCATCAGTGAACGAGGCGGTTGCCAGGGAACGGTTGATGGTGTGGCAGAGCATGGGTGCGATGGTGTCGACGGCTCTGTTGAAAATGTGGTGGGGGCAGGGGTCCGTGGGGGCCCGGAGTGTATTGACTTCATCGTCTTCAGTGTGTCTTCGGTGGTGAGGGCTGTCCAGTTGTCATTCGCTGACTTCAGGGTGTTGGGGGTGGTTGGTGATGGTTCAGTGTGTTGGTTGTCTTCGTCGAAGTAGTCATAGATGCTCTTGATTTTGTGGTGGAAAAAGGTGCTGAGTTTGTCAAAGAGGTCTTGTGAGGGAGGGATGTCGGTGGGCTCGCAGGTGGGTTGGGGAACTCCTTGATGATGTTGAAGAGTTCTTTGCTGTTGTGAGCATGAGTGGAGATTCTGTCTTCAATCGCTTTTTTCCTTCTTTTTCTGATGAGTTGGTGGTGGGTGTTGGTGGTGGCTCTGAAGTTGTTGTGGGCTTCTGTGGATTTGGTGTTCCTCCAGGCCTTTTGGATGCGGCAGCAAGTGCGTCTGTACTCGAGAAGTTCAGTGGTGAACCATCTAGCTTTCTTGGCATGGGTGTTGTTTTTTTTTTTGAGGGGGGCTATGGTGTTGGCGCTGTTGGAGATCCATCTGTGCAGGGTTCTGACTGCGGTGTTGGCGTCGTCGTTTTCAGCGATGGTTGGGGTAGAGTTGCTGAGTGATGAGGTTAGCTGGTCGTTGGTGATTCTGGTCCAGTTTCTTCGTGGGAGCAGGTGCTGGTGTCTGTGGATGGTGGGTGTTCTCAAGGTGAAGTGGACGCATCGATGGTCAGTCCATGGGAGTTCGGTGGTATGGCTGAAGGTGATGGAGTTTCCTGTTTTGAAGAGGGGGTCGAGGGTGTGTCCTGCTGAGTGCGTGGGTTCGGTCACGATCTGTTGTGGAGGTTGTCCAGGAGGGATGTGGTGCTGGGGTCCAGTTGGTTATCGTAGTGGAAGTTGAGGTCTCCCAGTAGGGTGTAGTTGGTGGACGTGATGGCATGCGGGGAGATGATGTCCGTGAAGGAGTTGGCGAAAAGTCAGCGGGGTCCAGGGGGTCGGTAGATGAGGGTTCCTCGGAGGGTGGAGGTAGGGCTGGCCAATATCTTGATACCACCACCAATACCATCTCCACCACCACCACCAATATCACTACCACCACCAATACCACCAATACCTCCACCACCAATACCAATTCCACCCCCACCAATACCAATACCACCACCAATACCACACCACCAATACCACCACCAATACCATCTCCACCACTACCACCAATACCACCACCACCAATACCAAGAACAATACCACCATTACCACCAACACTACCACTACAATAACTCACCACCAATACACCCACCACCAATACCACACCACCATACCACCACCAATAACAATACCACCACCAATACCAATAACAATACCACTACTACCACCAATACTACCACCACAATAACTCACCATCAATACTCCCACCACCAATACTACCACCACCACCACCACCAATGCCACCAACACCACCAATACCACTACCAGCACCACCAATACCACTACAACCACCAATACCACCACCACCACCAATACTACTACTACCACCACCAATACCACTACCACCACCAATACCACCAATACCTCCACCACCAACACCTCCACCACTAATACCACCACCACAATACCAATTCCACCCCCACCAATACTACTACTACCACCACCAATACCACTACCACCACCAATACCATCAATACCTCCACCACCAACACCTCCACCACTAATACCACCACCACAATACCAATTCCACCCCCACCAATACTAATACCACCACCAATACGACCACCACCAATACCACTACCAATCCCACCAATGCCACCACCAATACCACACCACCAATACCATCTCCACCACTACCACCAATACCACCACCACCAATACCACCACCAATACCATCACCAATACCACTACCACTAATACCAACAATACCATCACCAATACAACCACCACCACCATTACCAATATCACCACCAATACCACCGCTAATACCACCACCACCACCAATACTACCACCACCAGTACCAACATCACAAATACCACCAATAACACCACCACCACCAATACCCCCACCACCAATACCATCACAACCAATACTGCCACCACCAATCCCCCCGCCAATACCACCACCACCAATAGCACCACCACCACCAATATAATCACCAATACCACCACCATCACCACAATACCATTACCAATAATACCACCACCACCAATACCAATGCCACCACCACAAATACCACCATAACCAATACCACCACCACCAATAACCCCACCACCAATACCACCACCACCAATACCAATTTCACCACCTCCATTACCAATACCACCACCAACAATACCAATTCCACCACCACCATTACCAATACCACCAATACCAATACTAATACCGCCACCACCAATACCACCACCACCAATACCAATACCAATACCACCTCCACCAATACCACCACCACAATACCAATACCACCACCACCAATACCACCACCACAATACCCCCACCACCAATACCACCACCACCAATACCACCACCAATACCACCGCCACCACTTCCACCACCACCAGTAACACCACTACCAATACCACCACCACCACCACCACCAATACCACCACCAATACTAATGCAACCACCACGACTAATACCACCAATACCACCATCAATACCAATACCAATACCAATACCACCAATACCACCAGCAATACCAATACTACGACCACCAATGCCACCACCACCAATACCACCACCACCAATAACAATACCACCACCAATGCCAATACCACCATCAATACCCCCACCACCAATACCATCCCCACCAACACCACCAATACCTCACCACCAATACCACCCCACCAATACCACCAATACATCCCAATACCACCACCAATACCACTGATAGAGCAAGATTTCGCATCGCGACTTGCTCGATTCATGAACCTCGAAACCATTGTAACTTCGTAACGAATTGTACGTTTTACTAATATCTTTTATTTCCGATATATATGTATCATAGAGACGCTTGCATATGTGTTTTACTAATACGATTAATCCGTGTCCCTAAAATGGCCGCTGCTTGACTTTCCTCTTCTGCGCATGCGTCAGTCACACTCATGTGACTACACTTAGAGATAGTTTTGGAGGGAAAGGGTGCGCATGCGTAATAGCCACAAGATGGCGTATCTCTGTATTAACGTGGTGAAGCTTCCTGCTGCTGCTCTTGTGACATTGTTCGTTGCACTTACCATTAACGCATAGCATATTTTTTATGATGATGAAGCTAAAGTACGACATCATGACATGAAGTACATTCATTTATTTCCATGTATTAATTTGTTTTCGCTTACTTTTTATGTATCCTCGGCACTGAGGGGTGATGGGGCTGGGGAGTCCATCTTGGAGGGCCCGTCTGCGCAGAATCAATCAATGGTGCGATGGCATTGAAACCAAGCCAAAGAAGGTTGATGCCAGAGCCTGCCTGGGAACATGCACCTTCACCCAGCAAGAGCATCTAGATTGTATTATATTGTAACACATTGTATTCTTTTGCATTGTATTCCCTGCGACTTCTCGTGGGAACCCCAATCTTGCTAGGCGGCAACATAACATGCAAATTAGGCCTTAGAATAGTCTGTTCTGATTGGTGTGTTAACCAAATCCTACCTTAGGACCAATCGAAATTTGGGGATTCTGACACTTTGCAACATTTGGGGGGTGGTACCCTGTCCCAAAACAGTATATCTAGCCTAGGTTTAGCTAGAGAAATTGTCCGACTTGTCTGAATAGCTGACCTGTCACTGACCCAACGCACTCAATAGGTGACTTGATACAGAGCGCTGCGGAGCACTCTGTCCGAATTTGACCATAGACTAAGGTTTTACTAAACCTTAAGTGCTGGCGGAGCACTTTGCTGAGGAGTTCACTGACCCAATCGGGGTTCTGATCGATAGCTGCAGAGAGGGTGGAGTGCAGGCGTTGCTTCCGAACTGCGGGTGCTGGTCGTATCCTGGTGGTCCTGTCCTGATCCTAATCTGGGTTTTCCTGTCCTGTCCTGGGGTGTCCATTCTACACCTGCTGTCCCACTGAGGGTTATCCTTCCTTGAGGGTTTTCCTGTCCTTAACTGACCCGTGGCCAGGGTTGGTTTTCACACCAGTCTAGGTAAATATTGCTCTGAGTTTCTTAAACTGCACCTTTCTATTTTTCTATCTTTGCTTCAATAAAGACATACCTTTGCACGTGAATAATTTTCCATGCTTTCTCCTGCAACCATTGCATTTCATAAAGTCATTTACATTCGATTATCATAGCGTGTTCCTATGTTACCCTACCTTTTAGAAATCATTTTCTGTATTGCAGTTTGCAACTTCCTGTTATGATCTTGGGTTTTTCCCTCGTAAACTGACTAAAGTAACTCAGATTTATAGCGTGTTCACTTTGCCCTTATCTTAGTTTTCCTCTCACTTAGCGGGTTCCCTGTCGCACTAGTATTCTTTGATAAAGCTGTATGACTGCCTTTTAGTTGAATTTAAGATAAACTTTCAAAATTTCCAGTTGTCCGTGGTCATTTTATGAAAAGTAAAGATATATTGGTGAATAGTATATTTTGCTGCCTTTCCTTTTACAGCTAGCTCCCTGACCCATCGTGGTCATAGGTACCCATAACGGTGGATGGTAAGTTGGGTACACTAGAGGTCATCGAAAGGGAACACACAATTATTGATAGTAGATTGTGTGGTCACCTGATCAATGTATAGGATAAAGTAAAGTATATGGGCCCGAAGCCAGAAGTGGCGAAATTATTGGTCGGGTGACCCGCGATCTCTAGCAGTAATTTTCTGGTAGCGAAGAGGATGGTTAGGGAATAGTTAAAGGTTAGGTAGGACTAGTTAGTCTAGCTAAGTCGGATGCTGCTATAAGAGTAGGCGCTTCAAAAAAAATTGATCAATCGCTTGAAAATGTTTACTTAAAAAAATTATGAAATGTTTTAAAATCATTGTTCTTGTTATTATACTGTTATATGTATTAATTCATTCGTACGTAAAACGTTTTTTATGTTGTTAGGAATCCCCGGGGAATTGAATAGCGAGTGGTGAATAGAATCCACTTGCTTTGAGGTCATTTGCTCTAAGGAAAGTTGGTGCAGGTTAGGCAGAACTGGAAGCACTGACTAGGGTTTCTCTGAATGTATGATTGAATAAATGATAGTAACGAGGTTCATTGGCAAAATTCCTACTGTGGCATAACCTAGTGAGGGTCGCACCGGAAGAGTAGCAGGTTCATCGGAGCTCGAGTGAAAGCAAAGGGGTTCGCTAGGGAAACTTTAGGCTCGGATATATCCCGGAATGGTGGATGAGTCTAGGGGAGTAACAGGTTCACCAATGCTAGTGTGAAGGGTAGGCAGAAGAGATCTACTCGTAGTGAGTGAAAAGTAAATGGAAGTAGTTTACTTGCAGTAAAACAAATCTTTCCTGTCTAGACACTTGAGCACAGTGGCGAATGTGTATTCGTTGTTAAATAACCAAGCACTGAACACTTTAGAAAGTAAGAAAGTTTCCGTTACCTTGTGAAGGAGGGAGTCAGTCGCGAAGCGGCTCTGACGTCACTCTGTGCCGCGCTGGGATTGGTAGGCGTAGCGAGCTGGTAGCAGAGCTGAAATTGTAAAGGAGGGGTGAGTGCCAAAGCGTGAGAACTGTCTCGCGAAAGGCCGCGCACCCATTGGTCGAGATTATTTGAACTCGTGCATTTCATTGGTCGCACGAAAATAATAGGCGCACTCGGATTGGAAGTGATTTTGTAAACAAGTCACTCACAAAAATCGTATGTGGCATTCGTATAGACCGCATACCAGACCTGATCCACGTTATATGGGATTTGAGAACGATCAGTGGAAAGGCGTCAAAAACGACATTATGTACGGAACTAAGAGAAAAGTGTCTCTCGTAAACAAAGTGAAGAATTATTTCAAAAAGGACAAGCCAATTAAAACTAGAGAAGGTGTTGTCATACCGCAGCCCAACACTCCCGCATCTTTCATGATGTTCGATAAAGGGTACAACACATGTGTATGGTTGGAGAATTGGGTGGAATACACGAAAGATGACGGAGTATTGGCTTTTCCATTAGATGGAACCTTTAATAGCAGAATTCTATTCAATTTGAGAACCCGAATGAATGATTTACATCCCAGACCTAGGTTAACGCAGTATGAAGCACTAGAGGAATGGGAAATTGAGGCTTTTGAAAGGGATAAGCCCCGAATGGATAAAGGGTTAACTAAATTTTATCCAAAATTAAAGCAGGAAGCATGAGCTAAAAAGATGAAACAGTGGAGGCAGAACATGATAGTGGAAGGATTGTTTCCCATGATGCCGGCAGATGATCCTTCTGAGGGAAAGAAACGGTTGGAAAAATCTAAACATTGGGTACCCATTGGAGAGTCGGATGATGAATTATTAGATGACCTGTGTACAAGAAGTCCGCCCCCTTATAATGAAGGACATCGGCCTTCCAGTGCAGGAGATATTTCCCGAAGACTTCCTCCCCAGGAAGAAGTTAGGTCCGCAAGTGTAGGAGGGGGTTACCACATACCTCCCTATACAGAGAGTCTAGGACCAGTGGATACCAGAAACATTTACCCCAGGATGTCAGCTAGTGGGGAGATAGGATATTCCCGTGAAGGAGATTTTTGTTCTCGACCTCCCTACGGAGGCGAGATGAGACCCTCAAGTTCAGGAATGCCGTTATTACAGCCACAGTATGAGGAAGAACGAAGATCCCTAGGTACAGGAAGTTTATTCCCAAGACCAAATTATGGTGAAGGACCTAGTGAGACTCATCCCACTGCCCCGAGTTATGCTCCCACGCTGACCCCGCAGGTGTTGCATGACAAATCCTTAGAGAGATTACTGGAAGAGAAGGAGCGGGAGGTTCTAGCAAAACAGAGAGCTGAGATCATTCGGAAAATGACCCAATTAAACACCAGTCCTGAAGCATTGACAATCCCAGTAACAATCGGACCTGTGGTTCCATTGTACGGGGATCGGCATGAAAGTCCACAACCTCCAGTCATTACTCCCGTCATAGCCCAGCCCAGACCAGAACCCTTAATTGTAGATGAACAGACGAGTGAGTGTGAGTCTGAAGTCTCACTGCTGGATCTGCCCATTAGAAATACAGGGAAAAGGATGCAGAAGAGACATAATCCTTTCAATGCGAGGGAGATTCAGATGGAATCGACTTCGGGTACTAGAAGTGTCACTTTGGTCACACCTGAGGAAATCGAAAGATGGAGTCAGGAATTAGAGAAACAAACTTCGCCAACGAAACCTTTAGACCTCTACAAACTGAGAGTAGAAATTGAAGAATTAATGGCAGGAAACGTAGGATTAGACAGATTAAATACCTACTCTGAGGAAGAGTTGTTGTTTATGTGCAAAAGTCTTACCCGCAATGTCCGAGTACTTCATGAAAAATTGACAGATACTGCTGCTAGTATGGGAATAGACATTACAAAATCGAAACCCTTGCAGAAACCATACCGAGCAGAATTTTCAGACAAAGATTTGGAAAACCTGAATATATCAGGGAAAAAAACACAGGTCAAAGAACTATTGACAGTGTTGCAGAAATGGGGAGACGTAGAAAAATGGAAAGCCAGATGGGCTAGGAAAAAAGATGAGGCCAGGTCTAGGCAGGTAACTCCCGAATTCGCTCTAAGAGAAGCTGAAAAGCCAGAACAGTTATGCCCTATGCGTGAAGTACCAGGGGGAAAATATGTACATGTCCCATGGTCCCGTCAGGATATTGTGTCCTTTACAAATGACTTCCCAAAATTACGAGAAAAACCGGTCGACTGGTACCGGCAGGTAGAGAGATTCGTAAAAGTGCAGAAATGCTTGTGGAAGGACCTGGATGGGTTCTTCGACATAGTGGTCCCTGTAGATTTGTGGACTGAGTGTAAGATAGCCATAGCTTGGCCTAGTGAGGAATACCCGAGAGACGACAAAACAGGGGAACCATCGAAGGAAGTGATGAGGAAGTATGAACAGGTAATTCAACATTTGAAATTAAAAGTGCCTGCAAAGGAAACTGATTGGACCAAGATAGATAGAACTACGCAAGAAAGGGATGAGACAGTGCATTCTTTTTATGAAAGGCTGTTGCAGGTATTTAAAACATACAGTGGTATAGATAACATCGAGATGAAGGACATGACCCATTTCATTTACAGGTTTATAAACGGTTTAAGACCCGAAATTTGTCAGTGGATAAAGGATAATAAAATCTGTTGGCATACCAAAAAGATAGATGAGGTCCTACGGTACGCAAAGTACTGTGAGGACGAAATGGCAGAAAAGAAAAAGGCCCTGAAGGAAAAGGTGATGTGGGCTCAAGTGAAGCTCGCAGAACAGCAAGAAAAGCAACTGAGTAAATTAAATAAAGTTACTCAGAACCAAGGTCCTGGGGGAGGGAATGGAGGAAAGCCCCGACATAAAATGAGTAGAGAGGAAGCGAAAAAGAAATTTCCCCGCCATCAGTGCGGAGAAATTGGACATTGGCGAGACGAGTGTCCATATTTACAAATTGATAATGCCCAAACACCTGATTTAATTCCACAGACGCAGAATGAAAAGCAAAGAAAGACCCAGCAGCAGGTAAAAACGATTCAAGTGCCACGAGCGCCAAAACCTATATTTAAAGGGAAGTCACCACAGGGTGATGATGTAGAAGTCTGGGGAGGCAATGAAGATAGAAATACAGCAACTTCGCAGTATTTGTTGAGCGATACGTTTTTCTGTGATGACCAGTACTGACGGGGCCTGAGAGGGGAGGACGAGGAGTGCGTACTTGGCGCCTCTTTGCCGGTAGACCAGTCAGGGCCATACATTGAAGGAAAAGTTGATGGAAATGATGTCACCTTTCTATTGGACACTGGTGCTACCCGTTCTACTGTGAGAACAGTGGACGTTCCAAACCTACCCCTCTCGGGAGAAGCAATCCAAGTAGTAGGAGTATCTAATCAATTGATTAGTACACCTGTTACCGAACCCATGGAGATCTCAATTGGAAATTTTAAACAAATGCACAGATTTGTTGTCTGTGATACCAGTCCGGTAAATTTACTGGGACGTGATTTGCTGTGCAAAATGAATTGTACCATCTTTTGCACACCAAAGGGCGTCGAAATTCAAACCCCAGATGAAGACGGTATCTACAAGCTAATGCTAATTAGACCTGACTCAGAAATAAAACGACTGACTATACAGGACCTACCTGAAGAACTCCAGCAGACAGTGAAACCAGAAGTATGGGACTTTACAGGGAAGGATGTGGGATTAATGAAAAACGTAGACCCCATACAAATAGCCATGAAGGAAAATGCAGTATACCCCAATACCAAGCCTTACAGAATGAGTGCAGAAGTGAGAGCAGGTGTTGCCATTGAAATACAGAAATTGCTAGAAGCAAACATCATACAGGAAGTAATGAGTAGCCCGTGCAACTCGCCCATTATGGGTATCAAAAAACCTAATGGCAAGTATCGAGTAGTGCAGGACCTGAGAAAGGTAAACAAAATTGTGGTTCCTTGCTGCCCTATTGTCCCGAACCCAGCAGTGATTCTGTATCAGATCCCCTGGGATGCTGAATGGTTCACTGTGATCGACCTATGTCATGCTTTCTTTTCGATCCCATTGCATCCAGATAGCAAATTTCTTTTCTCATTTGCTTTCAACAGTAACGTATATGTCTGGAACAGGGTCCCCCAGGGGTACACTGAAAGCCCCTCTATCTTTAATCAGATCTTGAAAAAATGCCTGGAAACTTTAGTCTTACCGGGAAAATCTGTTTTGGTACAATACATTGACGACCTATTGGTGGCGTCTAAAAGCCATAGGGATTGCATGGTTGACACCATTGCCCTACTGAATCACCTGAGTGAAAAGGGACATAAAGTGGCCCCTGAAAAATTACAGTTCCGTTCGAAATCAGTGAAGTATCTGCGACACCAGATAGAAAAAGGTATCAGAAAAGTCACCTCAGAGAGAGTCAGAATAATTCAAAATATGCAGTTACCCCGTACTCAGAAAGAAATCAGAATGTTCCTCGGAGTTGTAGGTTACTGCAGGCAATGGATTGTGGGATTCGCAGTCCTTGCAAAGCCCTTGATACAAATGACAAAGAAAGGAGCAAAGGACCCAGTTGAATGGAATGACGAGAGCTTAACAGCTTTCACACAGTTGCGAAATTGCCTGTGTACAGCCCCTGCTCTGGGAATGCCTGATTACTCTAAGGAGTTTGGCCTTTTCTGTGACACTCGTGACAATTGTGCATTGTCCGTCCTGACTCAGGAGCATGGTTTAATCAGAAGACCTGTGGCATATTTTTCTGCCACTTTGGATCCAGTGGCTGCTGGACTACCTGGATGTCTAAAAACAGTAGCTGCAACTTGCACCAGTTTAGAACAAAGTGAGTCAATTATTATGGGTCATCCTGTAACTGTGTATGTTCCACATGCAGTTGTGATCCTATTGACTCGTACGAAAACTCAGTATCTCACCCCTAGTCGGCTGACTAAATATGAGAGGATTCTCATGGGTGCTGCAAATATAGTCATTACCCGATGTAACATTTTAAACCCTGCCACTCTACTCCCTGACTCAATGGTAATGGAAGATAAGGGAGATCATAAACATGACTGTATTGACCTGACAGAGTTTAGTACTAAACCTCGCCCAGACATAAAAGAAACTCCTTTGCCTGTACATGATGAGGAATGGTTCGTGGATGGTTCATGCCTGAGGCATGAGCTAGGAGGCCTAAGTGCTGCTTATGCTGTAGTCACGTTACACAAAATTGAAGAAGCATCCTATCTATTTGGAGTAAAGTCTGCACAAGTAGCCGAATTGATCGCTCTGATAAGAGCTTGCAAATTGGGAAAAGACAAAAAAGTGACAGTGTATACTGATAGTCAGTACTGTTACGGGGTTGTGCATGACTTTGGCCAATTATGGCTACAAAGAGAATTCCTGACTTCTTCAGGTACCCCCATTCGAAATGGAAAAGTTGTTCAAGACCTTTTAGAGGCAATCCAATTACCAAAGGAATTGGCAGTGGTCAAATGTGTTGCTCATAAGAAGGGACTTGACCCTGTATCTATGGGAAATGACTTTGCTGATCGGGTGGCAAAACAATGTGCTATGGAACAAATGAGAATAAATCCCAATCGTGGTGGGGTTGGAAACAGCTGCCAACTTAGAATGTTTGAAGAAGTGCCTACATGGGATGAAGTGAGAGAATGGCAGCATGTGACGCCCTGGGAAGAGAAAGAGAAATGGAAAGAACAAGGTTGTAAACCGAGACGTGAGGATGGTGTCATTGTGGGCCCAAATGGTATGCCTGTGTTACCCAGACACCTGCTTGCCCCAATGGGTCGATTGATACATGAGGGATCACACATTGGGAGGGACGCCATGGTTTTGGTATTTCAACAGACTTGGTACAACAAGAAATTCAGGAAGGTAGCAGAATCTCTCTGCCAGAGGTGCTTGACCTGTCAGCAGTTCAACGCTGGCAAAAGAACAGTGGTTGAATTAATGAAAATTGGGAGATCAGGGGGTCCCTTTGTGAGAATACAAATTGATTTCATTACCATGCCTCGTTGTGAGGGAAAAAGGTATGTCCTAGTCATTGTCTGCCTATTTTCAAAATGGGTGGAAGCTTACCCTGCCACACAGAATGACGCCATAACAGTAGCTAAGCTCCTACTAAAAGAGTTGATACCTAGGTTCGGGGTTCCAGTCTTTATTGATTCAGATAGAGGCACCCATTTTCAGAATGAAATTTTGGCCCAGCTTTGCAAAGCATTCGGGATCACTCAAAAGCTGCACTGTGCATATCATCCAGAGGCTTCTGGAGTGGTAGAACAAATAAATGGCACTATAAAAAATAGGTTGGCAAAAATGTGTGACTCTACTGGCTTGAACTGGATAAATGCCTTGCCTCTTGTTCTGATGGGACTCAGAAGCATTCCAGATCGAAGAACAGGCCTGAGTCCCCATGAGATATTGATGGGAAGAGTGATGAGACAAGCTTGGGTACCAGGATACAAACTGTTAAGCATTTCTGATGATTTGGTACTTGAATACTGCAAGCAACTGGGTGACCAAGTGCGTTCTATCTCTCGCCAGATTGGGGCAGACGCCGTCGCCAACCCGACAACACCAGTTCACAAATTGGTTCCTGGTGACTGGGTTAAGATAAAGAAGCATACTCGTTCGAGTTGCCTTGAACCAAGGTGGGGACAAAAGCGCCAAGTAATCCTGGTTACCACAACAGCGGTGAAGTGTGCAGGCGTTCCCAAGTGGATCCATGCCAGCCATACCCAGAAGGTGATACCCGACGAGGAACCTGGAGCAGAAGGTCGTCCAGCTGAGGGGTCTACAGCTGTTGGTCCTGAAGTAGCTGATATCAGACGGCCGAGCACCAGTCCCATTGAGGGTCCTGTAAGCGTTGGTCCAGAGGTAGCCGATGACGTATGGCCAAGCACTAGTACTGCTGAGGATCCCACCGCTGTTGGTCCAAAGGTAGCGGATGACGAGCTGCAGAGGATTTGGCCAGAAGATTGGATACCCATAATCGACCTTCCTGGAGACCCACTCAGAACAAGAGAGCGAATAAGAGAAGACAGAGAGTGGAATAGAGAGGTCGAGCAAGGCACAGGCGAAGACCCTCAGATCATTGAGATTCACATCAAATCTGAGGACGAAGAAGAAGGTCAGACAGGGACAGAACAAGTGATCAATACTCCTCCACTGACTCCTGATGTCGAAAAGGGACAGACTAGACATAGTGTAATAGTTCGAGCAGAAGAAAATCAAGGGATCGAAGTGCTCGAGCAGGATCAGGCAGAAATAGAAGAACATGTTCAGGACACAGAAACAGAGACATTTGAAAGAAAAAGTCAAAATTCACCTGAACCAGGCCAGCTTAGTAACCAGGCAGAAGAAATAGATACAAGACCTGGGACTAGTCAGACAGAAAGGGAGAAGGCAGAAATTGAAGTGCCACAAACAAATGAAAATAAAAGGACATTAGAAGAAAGCCAAATAACAGTGCCAACAAAAAGACTCAAGAAAAAGAAGCACATTGAGCCTAGGTATATTAAGAGACTAAGATTAAGAATAAAAACTGTCCAAGAGAAACTTGCAGATATAAGAAAAAGTCCCCGAATTGCAGAAATACCTGAAGATAGCTCCAAGAGAAGGAGTGAGCGAATAAAAAGACAAAACGAAAAATACAAGGATCCGGAGTGGACCTACTTAATCTTGGAAAACTTTGAAGATCTTGATATTACTGACGAAAGCGACGAAGAACGAATTACTGATTACTCTGAAGAGGAAGAGGAAGAACCGCCGTGAAATTGCTCAGCATAAAAATACCTGGGCAAAGCCACAAAGAGGGGTTAAAATGTTCTTCTGAGCCAAAATGTCTGATTCAAACGTGAGTGGTAGACCTAGCCGCAGTTGTTGCAAAACATGCTGCAAGGTGTGCATATGTAGTATAGTTATAGTTATAGTAATCTGGATAGGATTAACAGTTTTCATTCCTTTTATGGTAAGCAAAAATACTAATATTGACCCTACCCAGACTCCTGACATTGAAGAACTGACAACACGAAGTGTAGAAAGACGTGAGAAAGCACTCAGACAGACAAAACAAGACTTAGAAGCATCAGATGAGGAAGGACTACATTACCACGGAGTTAGAAACAAGACTCATTTAAATGTTTTCGCAAACCTGTTAGTGCATTATGTAGAAACTATGGAAATAGAAGATTGCTATGTCTGCATGAAGCTACCTACTTCTGTGGCTGAAGGCGTGACATATCATCACCTACCTCTGACCTATGGAATCTCCTGTAGTATTTTAGCAAGCTTATTTTACAAAAGAGGACCGTTACAGTACTATTACTCTAACAATGACGTGATCTTTTCTGAACTTCCTATACGTGGAAATCTGAATCCTGTACATACTAGAAGTGACGTTACACGTTATATGGGAGAATATTTTCTGACTATAGGTACTATAGACTTAAATGAAGCACACAGAGACAACTTGACCTGTTCATTACATGAACAAGAAAAGGTATTCTTAAACATGGCAGAGAAAAGAAGGGAGAGTTTCCAAAGAAAGGCAAATGACAAAAGGCAGAGAACACCTAAATGGGCTGAAAACATGGAAAGCACCTCAAATGGCGGGGCAGGGCCTGCTTTGTTGCTGGATTTCGAGAAGAAAGGGAAACTCTGTCTTCATCGTGAGAAGACTAGTTATTATAATAACATTTTCATTGGTTCCAGTCAATGTGAGCACAATTACAAGGTAATTGGGGGTTGGGGATTCAAAAATGGGTCAGAGCCTGTGTTTCCTGTAATTTATTATATATGTGGAGACAAGGCTTATTTCAAATTGCCGGATCACTGGTATGGAAGCTGCTATTTTGGCATTGTTTTCCCGAGAATATACCATGTGAATGAAATTGCTGGAAGCAGTGAAAACACTAATGGCTTAGTGCGTAGTAAAAGAGAAAGCGTAGGTGAAATAATGGGTACTATTTTTAGTGCACTGATACCTGGAGTGGGAGTGGTTCTGAACACTCACAGAATTTGCAAATTGTCCACAATAGTGGATGTGTTGTCTACTGACACAGCTCATGGATTTCTGCTGGTCAATACCGAAATGGTTGCGATCAGATCAATGGTTTTGCAAAACAGACTTGCTCTTGACACCTTATTAGCAAAAGAGGGCGGAGTCTGCCGGATGTTGAAGGCGCAACATTGTTGCACTTACATTCCGGACAAAAGCGTACAGCTCAAAAGATATGTGAAAAACATTACTAATTTGGAAAAGGAACTCAAACCACTCGAGGTTGACAGTGCCTGGAAGAGACTGGTTGATGGTCTCTCCAATGTAGGACATTGGTTTGCTAGTTTAGGTAAAAGCTTATTGTTAAAGGTACTGATGCCAATTGGAGTGATAGGTCTTATCCTATTTCTCATATTCGTCTGTTGCAAATGTCGAAAGCATACTAAGAAGTATCAGGTGAATGCAAGAGGAGTGAAACGAAGTGCGGATGAACTTGAATTGGAAGAAATGAATAATCAGATTTATAAAAAGGTGAAAAATTCTCACCCTGCCCAAAATGAAAAAGAGAAACTGAATCGCCTGTTGGAAGAGATAGAAATGTACAAGGTGTGAAAGAAAGTTGGCATCTGGTTCCATTTTTTTGTGATGATAGTAAATATCATCAAAGAGGGGATTGATAGAGCAAGATTTCGCATCGCGACTTGCTCGATTCATGAACCTCGAAACCGTTGTAACTTCGTAACGAATTGTACGTTTTACTAATATCTTTTATTTCCGATATATATGTATCATAGAGACGCTTGCATATGTGTTTTACTAATACGATTAATCCGTGTCCCTAAAATGGCCGCTGCTTGGCTTTCCTCTTCTGCGCATGCGTCAGTCACACTCATGTGACTACACTTAGAGATAGTTTTGGAGGGAAAGGGTGCGCATGCGTAATAGCCACAAGATGGCGTATCTCTGTATTAACGTGGTGAAGCTTCCTGCTGCTGCTCTTGTGACATTGTTCGTTGCACTTACCATTAACGCATAGCATATTTTTTATAATGATGAAGCTAAAGTACGACATCATGACATGAAGTACATTCATTTATTTCCATGTATTAATTTGTTTTCGCTTACTTTTCATGTATCCTCGGCACTGAGGGGTGATGGGGCTGGGGAGTCCATCTTGGAGGGCCCGTCTGCGCAGAATCAATCGATGGTGCGATGGCATTGAAACCAAGCCAAAGAAGGTTGATGCCAGAGCCTGCCTGGGAACATGCACCTTCACCCAGCAAGAGCATCTAGATTGTATTATATTGTAACACATTGTATTCTTTTGCATTGTATTCCCTGCGACTTCTCGTGGGAACCCCAATCTTGCTAGGCGGCAACATAACATGCAAATTAGGCCTTAGAATAGTCTGTTCTGATTGGTGTGTTAACCAAATCCTACCTTAGGACCAATCGAAATTTGGGGATTCTGACACTTTGCAACATTTGGGGGGTGGTACCCTGTCCGAAACAGTATATCTAGCCTAGGTTTAGCTAGAGAAATTGTCCGACTTGTCTGAATAGCTGACCTGTCACTGACCCAACGCACTCAATAGGTGACTTGATACAGAGCGCTGCGGAGCACTCTGTCCGAATTTGACCATAGACTAAGGTTTTACTAAACCTTAAGTGCTGGCGGAGCACTTTGCTGAGGAGTTCACTGACCCAATCGGGGTTCTGATCGATAGCTGCAGAGAGGGTGGAGCGCAGGCGTTGCTTCCGAACTGCGGGTGCTGGTCGTATCCTGGTGGTCCTGTCCTGATCCTAATCTGGGTTTTCCTGTCCTGTCCTGGGGTGTCCATTCTACACCTGCTGTCCCACTGAGGGTTATCCTTCCTTGAGGGTTTTCCTGTCCTTAACTGACCCGTGGCCAGGGTTGGTTTTCACACCAGTCTAGGTAAATATTGCTCTGAGTTTCTTAAACTGCACCTTTCTATTTTTCGATCTTTGCTTCAATAAAGACATACCTTTGCATGTGAATAATTTTCCATGCTTTCTCCTGCAACCATTGCATTTCATAAAGTCATTTACATTCGATTATCATAGCGTGTTCCCATGTTACCCTACCTTTTAGAAATCATTTTCTGTATTGCAGTTTGCAACTTCCTGTTATGATCTTGGGTTTTTCCCTCGTAAACTGACTAAAGTAACTCAGATTTATAGCGTGTTCACTTTGCCCTTATCTTAGTTTTCCTCTCACTTAGCGGGTTCCCTGTCGCACTAGTATTCTTTGATAAAGCTGTATGACTGCCTTTTAGTTGAATTTAAGATAAACTTTCAAAACTTCCAGTTGTCCGTGGTCATTTTATGAAAAGTAAAGATATATTGGTGAATAGTATATTTTGCTGCCTTTCCTTTTACAGCTAGCTCCCTGACCCATCGTGGTCATAGGTACCCATAACGGTGGATGGTAAGTTGGGTACACTAGAGGTCATCGAAAGGGAACACACAATTATTGATAGTAGATTGTGTGGTCACCTGATCAATGTATAGGATAAAGTAAAGTATATGGGCCCGAAGCCAGAAGTGGCGAAATTATTGGTCGGGTGACCCGCGATCTCTAGCACCACCAATGCCAATACCACCACCAATACCACCACCAATATCATCACCAATATCACCAATACCACCACCACCTATACCACCACAATACCACCACCAGTGCCACTACAATGCCACCATCAATACCACCACACCACCAATAAAACCACTGCCACCACCAATAAGACCACCAACACCACCAATACCACCACAACCAATACCAATACCACTACTACCACCACCAATACCACCGCCACCAATACCACCACCACCACCAATACCACCAATAACATCACCAACACCACAACCATCACCAATACCACCACCAATACCATCACCACCAATACCACCACAAATACCACCACCAATATCACCACCACCAATGCCACAACCAGTACCAGCACCACCAACACCAATACCAATACTACCACCACAATACCAATACCACCACCAATACCACTACCCCCACCAATACCACCAATATCACCACCACCACCACCAATACCAGTACCACCACCACCAATGCCTCCACCAATACTAATACCACCAATGCCACCACTACCTATACCACCAACACCAATACCACCACCACCACCACTAATACCACCACTACCACCAACAATACCAATACCACCAATACCAATAACACAACCAATACCACCATCACCACCACCAATACCCCCACCACTAATAAAACCAATACCACTGTAGTGTAGTTCCTATTATCCCAATAGGCTCTGCGCATTGGAATAACATCTTCAATAGTATAGACGTAGGACTGTGGTTAACTAGGTCTTCTACTGACGATATTAGACTTAAAGTTATGTGTGCCAGCTAGCTCAGAGTTCACTAGAAACTTTCTCGAATAGGCAAGGAGGAGTTTAACCTCCCTGGATAGACAAGTAGGGATTTAGTTTCTGACAACCATAGAACATGACAACTTTGCTCCCCCCTAATCAAGAGTATATCTCTAGAGTCGTGTGAAAACAAAAGACAACTATTTTACTCAGTCAGTATGTGCATACTTAGTTCCACCAGATTGTAGAGAAAGAAAGAGATGGGCGTGTTCAATAAAAGGTGTTATTTATTGATCAGTCTCTTTTTCTCATACAAGAGAAATGAATCGCTACAGTAGCAATACTTAAGGTTAAGTAAAGTGCATACAGTAAAAGCAGGATTATAAAATAATACTGTAAAAGCATTGATATGGTTTCTTAGCCATATGATACTTTAAAATGGATAAAAGATATACATACATATATACATTGACTAATCGTACTCAACTGGTGCTTCTTACTACGCCTACCCCGGTGTACCTGACCTAAGCCTAATACGTGGGAGGGAGTAAGTAAGTAGCAGTTTAAGTTAAGTTTGTTTTGCCAAGAATCTGACTCAAGAATTCTCTGTAAGGGGTTAGTCAGTTCAGTAACTGGGATTTAGAAGGCTGGAGGGTTGGTATCTCTGTCTCAGGACTCGATATCCCAGTTACCCGCGAGGGCGGCTGGAAACGCCGGAGGCTGGATTTCTCGGCATGAGAAAAGGCAGCGTCTCTCTCAGCGCGTCAAAAGGGAGGGGCAGCGTCCATGGGCTTTTCTGCATCAGCTGGGCTCTCCGGCAAGTAGCGCTGTTTCAAGCTCGTCACCACCGTGTGTTTGCTTAGGGCAGCGTTGGTATATTTATACCTGAAAGGTGCCGAGTTTGACGTAAGGATGGACATAAGACGTCAGTAAGAATGTCATAAGGACTGGTCGTTCTTACATTCTTTTCAGGAGTTCTCGAGCGAAATCAAAACAATAGCTGCGGGGGATTACCCAGGTCTGCTGGAGGTTTGATTTGTTTTGAGAACTCGGTGTGCTTTCTAGGGGGCTGGAGGGATAGTGCTTGCTTAATGTGACAGCATGCGCTATGACCTAATCTGAAAACGGGTTTCTGTGCCGTTGTATGGACATTAGTGAATTAATAACCGGACAAGGGTCAGAAATAGGAGTATCAATATAGGTACCTAGATAAACACACTACACCCACTCCACGATTTTATGTACATATTTACTAACCTAAGCAATAGTAAACATAACTAACAGTGCATGTGCATACCGAACCACCCCAAAAAAATTTTTTTGTTTGTATTTGAAAAATGGCGTATGCGAAATGCATGAAATGAGTATAGGTACTGTATGCATCCAAGCAGTATAATCATTCAAAAAGGAGATGCATATTTTATATCAGCATGAATGATTGGCGAAATTACACATGAAATGGCTCTTGATACAGAAAAAATAATTGCGAGACCATCTCATCACATATAAATACAATCGATTGCATATTAAACTAGAGGTTGAGGTAATGTAATGTCTCTAGTATTCCTAAAAATAGAAGCTCTGTTCTCTAAGAATAGTTTTACTTTAAGCAGAAGATAAGTGCCAAAAAAGGTAAATATTTTGGAATTGGAAAAAAAGTTTTCGCTTTTCAGGGGAGAAGAGAAAAAATAGTTCACAGTCACTTTGTTTTCAAAAGACTGAAGGCCAAATTCAGAGTTCAGGGAACGCCGTGTGAAAGTTTGTTTAAAAATCATTCTCTCTGTTCTGGTGAAAACATCATTTCAGACAGACTCTCGAAAAAACAGTCTACAGCTTCTGGTGAAAGTTCGACTAGGTTGGAAAATGTCGCTACCATGCAGTCATGCGCATGATTGCTTTCAATGATGGTTCGATCAGAACTGCTTACAGAAGGTCGTACCTGGTCGATGCTGCTTTCATCTTGTACTTCACTACCCTTCAATCGTAGTGGTGAAGTCTCCACGAATGCCGTCATCAGGATAGGTAGCCGCTGGGGACAGCACAATGCATGAGCCTTTACTGGACCCAACAAAGTATCTGCATCCAATGGTACGTCCGATTGCAGTGTAAGACAGGTGTCCAACACGCATTCTTCGCCGCATAGCATGCACCTTAATACAGGCATTACACAATTCTGCCAGATCGGTCTGAATGAAAGAAACCAGGTCATATTTAGATCTCGTAGCCGGGCTAAGCCAAGGACTTTAGTTATGCGGTCCCGGTAGCGGATAGCTAGGATCGTTTCTTCCATTGTTGCTGGAGTCTTGTCTGTGACATGGCTTGCCATAACGAAGCAAGAGTAGCAAGAATAAAATGCCTGCTATGAGTCCCAACAGGAGTGGAAGTCCGCCAAAGATGGAATGGACGAAATTTGGAAAATACCCAGGATCGCTTTGAATGGGGTTAAAGCTCCTGAAAAAACTGTCTTAAATACACTTGCGATACCACTTGTATCAGAAATATTTAAGATTTCGTTCAGCATTTCTGCGAAGTGTAGGGGGCAATTTGTTGATAACATTGAATGAATCTCTGCCGTTGTCCTTGCAACTTGGAGATCATACGTTTCTTTTGATGACGTCAACTGGGTTGGCGTCTGTAGGAGCACAGTCTTCATTCTGCTTAAAGTATCAATTCGAATAGAAGAGATTTTTAAACTGGGCCATAACCTTCCCTCCCTGTCTGGAGCATCATTCGGGAACAATACTTTTCCACAGCACATGACCCTGGAAGTCACGCTTACAAGATAAGGTTTTCCTGGCAGCAAGCCACAACATCTGTGATCTACAATTAGAGTGTAACTCCCGTTCGAAAGTCTTCTAAAGAATGGTTCTATTTGTGTTGCAGGTGTGCCTAACTGGTGACATGAAAGGTTATTTGAAGTCCCTTCACAGGCCCCATGCAAACTTATACCCTGACACAGAAGTATGCCACTTAGTGATTTTTCACAATTATTACCACTAAGAAATACACTCTGTCCTTTATTACTGACACTTGTGTGTGTATAGGGCAAGTTCCATGTTGACTTAACGTATCCTTTACCCAACCTTTCATACTGGCCTGCCTGTATATATTTTTGGCAGTATTGAAACTGGAAAGTTGTTATCGGAATATTTATTATCCCATGTATTATCCATTCAATGACAGGTCGTTCTGACATTGTCAATGGTAATCTCTCAAGTTTTTCAATGCTCAGAATTGTATAGTCAGCACCCTTTTGTGCCAAACTGATTTGTTTATCAGTAAGGTTAAAGATATTAAATAGTGACGTTGTGTTGATTAAACACCAAGGCACATAGCCTGAACGCAGATTTTGTAACGTCCAGCCAAGCTGTACAATAGAACGTAATTGAGACTGACCGTGTTGCAACATCAGTAAGTCTTGCTCTATTATATCGATTGCAGAAGATACAATACTGTCCAGTGAATATATTCTGGAAGACAGAGTCATTAACCCATTGTCCACAACAGAAAGTGATTTTTCCAAATTAACACGGTCAATTTCCCGTATTTTTTCTGCTGTCTCAATTTGAGTTACTTTCCAAGCTTCGTTGTAAGCTGCATATATAGAGGCCGCTATGAAACGTTTTTGACGCTGTTTGCGTGGTCCCATGATGAAATCACGCAAGTCAGCACCTTCTTTAAGTAAAGTTAAGTGTTGCTTAATTTCTGACAGTGTGGATGTATGTAGCCATTGAAGGCAGAGTTTCCCCACACTGTAAGTAGTTACAATCCCTGGATGTTGTCTCTGGGAGTATCTTGGGTCTGGCCTGGTCAATGTGAACCCCTGTATTTTGTTCAGGAATCTGTCTTGACAGTTATTTGTGTCTGTGGGCCAGATCAACCATTGTTTCCAATCAGGATGTGTTCTGTTTTGGTTTAAAATATAGGATATGTCTATCTCAACATCCGTAGTGCTATTACTGTTAGGTGTTGGTTTTGGAATAGACGGTTTATTTAAGTCTTTGATTTTTGCTAGGCCAAGACAGGTAGTCTGTTGAATTGTGTCATTCAAAAATATAATTTGTTCTGGGATCATGCAGGCTCTAAATAATGATTCTATACCTTGCACTTGCCAATCTTTTGTGCCCCAGATCGTTTTCGTTTCAATGTTATTGTTCCAGAAATCAAAACCGAATGTATTCATTTTTTCAAAAAATGAGTCCGAATATATCAATTTTGTGTTTGTAAGCATGGTTTTCACTCCTGTCTTATTTAACAATTTGAAATAAAATGATTCTGCATTACTTGTGTTAAACCCTGAAAAGTATGAATATTTATCAAAAAATGTCTTTGAACTGCCTTTTGGTGGAGTTGCACAATGTTCCCATTGGTTAAAATGTAAAACATTTCTAGGTTGAGTAGATTTATGCAGATAATGGTTACCATAATGGTTGTAACAAAACATTTGATCGTAATTAGATGAACCTTGCAAATAATCATGTTCTGTAAATTTAGCTGACATTACTAGATCAGACATCATATCATTAATACTTTCAAAGTCCCAATCATCAGCGAATGTGCTTGGTTTTACAAAGTCACTCAATGAAATCTTGAATTGATGAGGATACTTCAGGAGCTCAACCGGACCATATATTTCGTAATCAGTTTTGTCCCATGCTACCCCACCGGGTATAGGATTGGCTGTGAAGTTTACTGAAGAAAGTTCTCTTTTCTCGATGTGTGAAGACTTGTGTGGTTTCAGGACCAAGTTGATATTCTGACTTCCTGTGTTCATTGTAACATATTTTCCCTCAATGAAATGTCCCAAGCATAGTACCATGATGAGCCAAAGTATGAGGATGAATACTCCTAGTGCCACCCAAAGTTCAATCCATGGAGAAATCAGATAGGTTTCTTTTAGTTGATGAAAGAGTTCCTTTGCTTTGTTTTTAAAAGTTTTTGTTGTCGGCTGTTCCTCAGGTTCACTCAGATCCTCAGAAAAATCATCGAAGTTGATGAAGTAGCCTGATGCTGTTCTGTCAATTGTTTCAATTGCTTCTGGATTCCTTTTTGTTTTTGGAATTTTCTTTGTTTCATTAGCATAGTCTGTGGTTACATCATTGTAGACTGGTGTTTCTTGATTTAAGATTTTAATTTGGGTTTCAAGAGGTTTAAGTTCCATGGCTTTGTTGCATAGTCCTTGTTGTTTCACTGTAGGTTTATCAACTGTGATTAGTCTTTCAGTTTGAACCTCTGTGTTTGTAGCAAACTTTGGTGTTCTGCTACTTCTTGGGAGTCCACTTGGCCTACTACTTGTTATCGGCCACATGATTGTGGTTTAACCAGGTCGATGGATACAACTCGGTTCTCCTTTTTACCAGCAAGGGGCGGTAGCACTACTGATCTTGTCCCGTTGACAGACCAGACAGGAACTGCTTTTCTGTAAGAAGGCCCAAATTCCTACTTCACCGCGATCTTCTCTCTGACCAGATCCCCGATTTTTGGAATCTAGACAGGCCTTGCTGGGACAGGTGGTTTCTCCTCAGTGGTTATTGGCTGCTGTTTCAACTTTATGTTGCTCAGGTCTTTTCTTGTTTCGTTTAAGTCCTGTAAAATAGCCAAACGATCTTTGATATCAAAGCATTTTTCTTTAACCACTGAAGTTTGACTGTCGAGGTCCTGGATTAACATTCTAGTCCCAAACAATAGTTCGTACGGACTGAGACCTTTCAGAGAATTTCTTGGTAGATTGTTAAGACTACGTTGGACACTTATTAAATGTTTGACCCACCCAGCTCCCGAACCTAATACCTTTGCCGTTACAGATTGCTCTATGCCTTGGTTTTTTCTTTACACCATCCCGTTTCCCTCAGGAAGGAAGTGATAAGAGTCCTGCAATGCAATGCCCATGCTGGCCATACACCCCCCACAAGCTTGAGAGCTAAAAGCAGGGCAATGGTCAGAATGTAGCATGCCCCATGCGTATATGCCATTATAGACTCGCAAATCTTTATATAACAGTTCAGACGTCAGCCGAGACCTGGGGTCTACATTTTAAGTGATGATAGTCTTAAATAATATACATTGGGACGCATGTTTCTTGTTTAATAATGTGAATAGATCGCGTTATGCTTTCTATTATGTGTTCTGGCACTACCTCGGCCGGTTCGCCACTGCGATCTCTGTTGCAGTTTTCACAATTTTTTGCAAATTTGTGATTATCCACGCTCATCCTCGGCCACCAGTATTCTGATTTTAATTCTGTCAAAGATTCTTTGATTGTCTGATGCCTTAAACCTAATCCCATATGTGCTTCTTGTATTAA
This sequence comes from Lissotriton helveticus, assembly GCF_964261635.1. Taxonomy (NCBI): domain Eukaryota; kingdom Metazoa; phylum Chordata; class Amphibia; order Caudata; family Salamandridae; genus Lissotriton; species Lissotriton helveticus. Next base: position 119,847,943 of record NC_136073.1, on the reverse strand, counting down.
GAAGCCTCTCCTGTTCCTGTTTGGAATTACCCTATCCCCCACTCCAGGGATTCGAGCAAAAGGAACGGAGTTCGCATCGATTATGTTTGTATAATTGAGTGGATAGTTGATGGGTAGCACTGAGCAGTCGCCTTTTGATGACGTTTTCACCGCCAGCATTGTTTCCCCGTCAATGTATTTTCCTGAACGCTTTTTTGTAGCTACGGAAGCCGATTTAGTTGCTTCCGCTGTGGCTGTCTTAGCCAATAAATTCCCTGTAGCGTGAACGCCATCACGCTGATGACTCAATGAATTTATCACGTGTGTCTTTGGTAGTTCTTTCTGTAAAAGAACTACTTGTTCCCAAAGCAATTTTTGCTTTATTGTGGCACCTGTGTCATCTTTGTAACCGTTTTGAATCCATTTCTGTACATCATTATTGTATGATTTGACGCAGTAATACGAATCGCACACTATTAGTGTCGGGAATTCGCGATCGGCATTATCTAGCGCCATTTTTAATGCTATTATTTCAGTCTGTTGTTCTGAATTATTTCCCACTGAGTATTTTTTTGTAAACAGAGGTCTCAATTTACCTCCGCGCCACACGTCTTTTACAATCTCGCAGGTGGCGTTGTAGGCTTGTTTTCCCCAAACCGAGGGTTCTGCATGTCCGTCTGTATATATTACACAGGCGTACTGTCGTATGGGCAGAATGTCGCTAGGCAGAGGATATTCTCTTTCATATTCTAGATTTTTTAATTTTTTCATTTCCGGGTCAAAATAGTATTTCACTCTGTCTGTAGCAAGAGTATCTTCCCATTGTATCCATTTTGGATTTAGTGCCATTGTAGGTAAATTACATGGGCTTGTTAATGCCTCAAAGGCTGATTCTGCTGTTCTGACTGTAATCCGTCTGCCGTCAGCTTGGTATCTTTCTCTTGCTACAGCTGTTTGAACCGCATGAAAAATGTTTTCCTTAATGCTGAATGTTTTTTCAGCTTCTGTGTACAAATGTGATTTGTAAGCTATTGGTACCGTTTCTCCCTCATTAGAGGTTAGGTATGTGAATCCGCATCTTCCTGGGATGACCCGAATCACAAGGTTGCGTGTGTTATCGCGTGTTTGCAGTTTTGTTTTAACTAACATGTCTGTTTGTAAAGATCTCAACATTTCTGTGTGTTTTTGAGTCCAATTGATTCTTTTAAAATCTGGTCTTATTAAGTCATAGAGGGGTTTAACCCTCTCTGCATAATTTATAATGTAAGTTCTTCCGAAATTTAGGAAACCTAGAATTGATTGTAAGTTTTTCAGTGTTCTAGGTGCTTGTATTACAGCACATTTCTCTAGGAAATTGTCAGCCAGGCTTTTGCCTTCACTTGATAATTCATATCCTAAAAACAGGACAGTTAGATGGGCAATTCTTGACTTTTTGAAGTTGAATTTGTAACCCTCTGCTGCGAACCCAGGTATTATGGTGTTCACTCTTTTCAAGTGAGTATCCAAGTCATTATCTGTTAGATAGATGTCATCGACATAAGATAATGCCTCGTCATCATATATTTGTAGTAACTCTGTTACTCTCGCTCAGAATAATCCTGGGCTGTTCTTGAACCCTTGGGGCAAACGACAGAAATTTTTCTGCGAGCCATTTATTGAGAATGCGGTCAAATATCTGCTTTCTGGTGCTATATTTTGACAAAAGAATCCATTAGAGATGTCTAATGTTGTTTTGTATTTTTTGCGCACTATGCTATTCATTAGTGCGGCACTGTGTGAGTTTTGTACTGCAAACGTTTTGCAGCATGAGTTAAGGTGTCTGTAGTCCAAAACTAGACGGTATGAATCATCTGGTTTGGAGACAGGAAACAAAGGATTGTTCATTTGTGAGGTGCATGTTTCAATCACCCCCTGGTATTCAAGTTGATCTAAGATCTCCCTGACCTGTTTTTTAGCTTCTTGCTTAATTGGGTACTGCCTCTGTGCAGTTGGTTGAGATTTTAACTGGATTTTGTGAGGAGGAGAGTCCTCATCCCATCCCACATGATTTTTATATAGTGCAGGAGCTTGGGCTACTGCCCACTTTCTTGCAAGTGTATATTTTTTATGAATTAGAATATGATTTGAGAAGGCAGGCATAATCATTTCTTCGCCATGAGGGCACTCCCTGACAAACTCTGGTGGCCAATCTTTTTCAGCTAGGAGGATGTCATAGCCCTTGGAGAGATTATCCCAAAATAGACCCCTTATTTTTCTAGTCTTATCTCCCTCTATACGTAAAGTTATTTCATATATTTTATGAGGTTTGCTTACTCTGGTATCTGCAGTTTCCACTTGAATGTATTCATTCGTGTCCACTGTCTCCAGATGATTCATCAGGATCTTGCGAGCTATGCTCACTTCTGCTGCGCTGTCTAGCATTGTCTGAGCCCACTCTCCGTTTTTCAACTGAGTCCTCAGGATCCTCGGCATGTTTGATTATTTTTAATAAATACCTTTTCAGGATTTTCTATTAGTTGGGGTTTCACTGGGTTCCCACCCAAACTATCTCTTCCTAGTTCTTCATAGGATTTTTCTATGATTCTGGCAAGTTCAAATGGTTGGTCTGCTATATCTGTGTCCTTCAATCTTTGGCGGATTGCCACATTTGCTGCTTCCCCTTTTATGTTTGCTAGTAATATTGCCGAGACCTGCTTAAAGTCTTTTAGTAATTTCATACCCAGAGTTAAAGCAGGTTCCGGACCGTATTTATTTTGAATCTGTGTTAGCACCTCTGGTATTACCGACATGGATGGAACACCATGTGTTTTTGTGTAAATGGAAGCAAAGACTGTACCCCAGTGTCACAGTCCTCCACATGTGGTGCGATCCCCTTTGGAAGGCAGATAGTCAGAATTCTGTCTTTCTCAACAGGGGTGGTATCTGGAAATACCGCCTCTATTTGAGTGATTTTCTGTGCTAACCAGAATGGAATTTGTTCCCTTTTAATCGGTACTTTACCTAGACAGGACTGCCATGCCAATGACATATGGATGTCCATCTCGTCTGACGAATGGGATTTTCTCTTTCTAACAGAGTCCTGGATCACAGACTCTTCCTCGCCGGATATATACTTGGCTATCCCCCCAGGTTATGACATCAAATGCCTGAATCGGGCTGGAGGTAAACCTGGAGGTGGTCTAGCCATCATATTTAAATCCTCTTTCCAGCTGACTTTTACTAAACTTGCTGATATAGGCACAATCGAAGCCATGTATTTCTCTGTCTCTGACTCTGCGTCAGTTATCTTGGCTGGCATATTAGTCTACTACCCCCCCCGTCACCGCCCCCTCCCTCACTGCCCTTGTTCACCTAGTGGCTGACCTATCTATTAAACACCAAAACTTTATTGTCCTGGGCGACTTTAATCTCCACATAGACAACCCGCTATGTACTAAGGCTACCAACCTGGTAGATACTATGGAGAGCCTCAATCTTAAACAACTGGTTGTAGGTCCCACTCATGTGGCAGGTCACACGCTGGACCTTGTATTCGCTAATTTTCCACTCATCACGGTCCTTCAGCCACTCCCTCTTACCTGGACTGATCACTACCTCATCCCATTCTCTCTTACCTTGGGACGCAAATCTGCCCCAATGGCCCCTAGGAAGGAGCTGGGAAGAAAGTGGCATAAGGTTACTTGCGCTACCCTAGACCCAATATTCCACTTTCAATCGGAGCACCTCTCCCCGGACATCGATGAAACTATTTCTAGGCTGAACTCCACTCTCCTTAAAGCAATTGATTCTATTGCTCCCCAGATATCCATCTCCTCCTCTAGGTCGCGACCCTCTGCTCCCTGGTTCTCCACTCCCCTTCGGGAGGAGAAAAGCAGATGTAAGGCTCTTGAACGCAAGTGGAGACTTAACTATGACTTTGAAGCCAAACATCTTTATAAAACGGCCCTAAAACAATTTCTTAAACTTAAAAAAGGCGCGATGAAAGATCACTTTGCCGCTCAAATTAATAAAGCTAAAAACTCATCTAAAACGCTCTTTAACATTGTTAAAGACTTTATTAATCCTCCGGCCAGGGCCCCCCAGAACACCGCTAGTCAGGCTCTCTGTGAGGGACTCTCAGATTTCTTTTTGGAAAAAATCAACAAACTCTGTGTTTCCTTCCCCACTGAGTTGGTCACCCACTCTTCTCTCACCAGTCCCCCAGAGTCTCCGTCCTTTCATTCATTCAATAAGCTCAACCTGGACGAGGCCATCAGATTACTCACTTGCTGCAAATCGGGTGCCCCCTCCGATCCTGTTCCCGCGAAAATCATGGGAGAATTGGCACCTTCACTTGCCTGCCCTTTCCTTGCCGTCTGGAATGCCTCCCTCCACCATGGCTTCTTCCCTACCACCTGGAAGGAGGCTCTGGTGATCCCAATTCTGAAAAAGGCAGACGCAGACCCCGCTGTCTTTACTAACTACCGTCCCATTTCCCTCCTCCCTAAACCCGCCAAGGTCCTGGAAAAAGCCGTACAGCTCCAACTTACGGAATACTTAGAAGATCACTCTCTGCTACACGGATCCCAGTCCGGTTTCCGAGCCGGATTCAGCACGGAGACGGCCCTGCTGGAAGTATCTGAAACCATCCGAGAATGCGTGGACAGGGGCGAGGAGGCCATGTTGGTTCTCCTCGACCTGTCCGCAGCATTCGATACGGTCTCTCATCCCATCCTCCTCGACCGACTCAAGCAGATTGGCATAGGTGGCACTGCCCTTGGCTGGATCGAGTCCTTCCTCTCACATAGAAGTCAAAGGGTACTGCTACGCCCTTTTAGGTCAGAGATAAAACCTCTATCATGCGGGGTGCCGCAGGGCTCTGCCCTCAGCCCCCTGTTCTTCAACGTCTACCTAGCCCCCTTGGCTGACGTTGTGGAGTCTTACGGAGTTAGGGTGGTCTCTTACGCTGACGACACTCAGCTGGTGTTTTCCTTTAGGGACCACTCGGACTCCGCATTCCTCAAGTTCCGCCAATGTCTTAATAACATCAGTGGCTGGATGACTGCGAACCACCTCCGATTGAATGCTGATAAAACTGAGGTTCTGTTTTTCAATCAGAAAACCCCTATCCCCTCTGCCTGGTGGTGGCCCACTGCGCTTGATCCTGCCCCGTCCCCTGTCCATTCGGCGCGGAATCTTGGTTTCCAATTTGATGATTCCTTGTCATGCAAAACCCAGATTAATAAAGTTACTTCCGCTTGCTTTATGAAATTACGCATGATAAGAAAGATTCTACCCTATCTCCCTCAGGACTCCCGTCGCACAGTGACCCAGGCTCTCATCACGTCCCACTTGGACTATGCTAATAGTCTCTATGCTGGGGCTCCCCAGTACCTGATCGGCCGGCTGCAGATTGTCCAAAATGCTGCAGCCAGACTGATCGGTAATATCCCGTACCGCCAATCTATCTCTGCCTACCGGAGACAACTCCATTGGCTACCAGTGGCTAGCCGTATTCAATTCAAGGTCCTTACTCTTACTTACCGAGCCGTAAACAACTATGGACCTTCCTATTTGAAAAAACGGGTCTCGATATCCTGCTCCTCCAGATCCTTGAGATCCAATGACCTCCGCCTCCTGATCTCTCCCCGGTTCAGACTTTCTAGAACCGGTGGCAGAGGTTTCAGTGTCATTGCTGCCAGACTGTGGAACTCCCTTCCACTCGAGCTGAGGTTCAGTCCTTCCGAAGCAATCTTCCGAGCCAAACTTAAAACCTGGCTCTTCTCCGGACTTTAGTCTATCCATTTTCCTTTTCTTCACTCCCCCTCTCCCTTGGCAACCCCTGAATTTCAGCGCCGGGACACCCCTTCGGGGGTAGCTGCGCGCTCTACAAGCTACATAAAATAAATGTTCTCTGGTGTTATTTTATTTGTGTTCCCCTGATGAGGGGTCAGCTGTGGAATTTTAATAGTTGGTTGGACTGTTGAAGTCCGCATTACATATTTGACTAATTGTCTGTGTATTTTAACGAGTTGTTCTAGCTGTGCTAAAAGTTCTGGTTTCGACATTTTTTCAATGTCTGGATGTAGTGTGTAGCCGGCTAGAACCGGCCACGTTGCTCCTGGTCTACCTAGTGGACCGAGCCTGGTGATGTGATCATTATGTTTTAGGGCGCCTTTAAACCAGAGCAGGTGCTCTTGGTATTTGAGTGATATTTCCACCTCCTCGAAAGGGATGTACTCATCCGGAGGTTCCTCTATCTTGTAATAGTGGAACTCCTTTGTTACAGCGTTTGCTGCTGGAAAATGTATCCATGAATAGAATACCTCTGTCTGCCGATATTCATGTGCCTCAATTACAAATATGACTGTACCACCTCTCGATGTCAGTCCATTTTCTATAAGTTTTAAAGTTATAGTTTTTCTTATGCTGACCGGGATGAGTATTGCATCCGGGTCTTGCTGTAGGAGACTTGTGTCTTCCGCTAGGAGTTGAGCTGCTAATCTAGCTGTCTCCCTATCTCCTTCACCGTCTGACATTTTACTGACAGGAAGGGTTTTTGTTGCAGATCAGGTTTCCACGGAAACAAAGATTAGATGCACAATGTTTTGGAACAGTGTATCCTTCAACGTTGAATAAACCAAAAACCATACATAGGAGTCTCCTCCTACTAAGTTTGGCGGATTTAACCTTTCACCCACTCCAGACGTCTTTGGAGTTTTTATGGGAAAAAAGGGGTCTGTGTGAAAAAGCACGACTGAGTTACTCTAATGTCTTGCGTTAGATTTATCGCCTATCCAAACCGTTGGGCGCCATGTAGTGTAGTTCCTATTATCCCAATAGGCTCTGCGCATTGGAATAATATCTTCAATAGTATAGACGTAGGACTGTGGTTAACGAGGTCTTCTACTGACGATATTAGACTTAAAGTTATGTGTGCCAGCTAGCTCAGAGTTCACTAGAAACTTTCTTGAATAGGCAAGGAGGAGTTTAACCTCCCTGGATAGACAAGAAGGGATTTAGTTTCTGACAACCATAGAACATGACAACTTTGCTCCCCCCTAATCAAGAGTATATCTCTAGAATCGTGTGAAAACAAAAGACAACTATTTTACTCAGTCAGTACGTGCATACTTAGTTCCACCAGATTGTAGAGAAAGAAAGAGATGGGCGTGTTCAATAAAAGGTGTTATTTATTGATCAGTCTCTTTTTCTCATACAAGAGAAATTAATCGCTACAGTAGCAATACTTAAGGTTAAGTAAAGTGCATACAGTAAAAGCAGGATTATAAAATAATACTGTAAAAGCATTGATATGGTTTCTTAGCCATATGATACTTTAAAATGGATAAAAGATATACATACATATATACATTGACTAATCGTACTCAACTGGTGCTTCTAACTACGCCTACCCCGGTGTACCTGACCTAAGCCTAATACGTGGGAGGGAGTAAGTAAGTAGCAGTTTAAGTTAAGTTTGTTTTGCCAAGAATCTGACTCAAGAATTCTCTGTAAGGGGTTAGTCAGTTCAGTACCTGGGATTTAGAAGGCTGGAGGGTTGGTATCTCTGTCTCAGGACTCGATATCCCAGTTACCCGCAAGGGCGGCTGGAAACGCCGGAGGCTGGATTTCTCGGCAGGAGAAAAGGCAGCGTCTCTCTCAGCGCGTCAAAAGGGAGGGGCAGCGTCCGTGGGCTTTTCTGCATTAGCTGGGCTCTCCGGCAAGTAGCGCTGCTCCAAGCTCGTCACCACCGTGTGTTTGCTTAGGGCAGCGTTGGTATATTTATACCTGAAAGGTGCCGAGTTTGACCTAAGGATGGACATAAGACGTCAGTAAGAATGTCATAAAGACTGGTCGTTCTTACATTCCTTTCAGGAGTTCTCGAGCGAAATCAAAACAATAGCTGCGGGGGATTTCCCAGGTCTGCTGGAGGTTTGATTTGTTTTGAGAACTCGGTGTGCTTTCTAGGGGGCTGGAGGGATAGTGCTTGCTTAATGTGACAGCATGCGCTATGACCTAATCTGAAAACGGGTTTCTGTGCCGTTGTATGGACATTAGTGAATTAATAACCGGACAAGGGTCAGAAATAGGAGTATCAATATAGGTACCTAGATAAACACACTACACCACCACCACCACCACCAATACCACTACAACCACCAATACCATCACCACCATCACCAGTACCACCACCACCACCACCACCACCAATACCACCACCACTAATTCCACCACCACCACTAATACCACCACCACCAATACCACCACCACCACCACCAATACCCCACCACCAATACCCCCACCAATACCACCACTACCACAAATACCACCACCACTAATATCAATACCACCACCAATACCAGTACCACCACCAATACCAACACCAATACCAATACCACCCCCAAAACCAATGCTGCCAACAATACCACCAACACCAATACCACCAAAACCACCACCACCAAAACCATTAGCACCACCAATACCACCACCATCATCAATACCCCCACCACCACCACCAGTACCCCCACCATCAGTACCACCAATATCACCACCACCACTAATACCACCACGACCAATACCAGTACCACCACCAATACCAGTCCCACCACCAAAACCAATGCCACCACCACCAATATCATCACCACCAATACCACCACTAATAGCACCAATACCAATACAACCACCACCAATACCACCACCTAAGTGCCTCTCGCGCACTAGTAATAGCAGGGGCACTGTATGAAGACGGAGCTGCAGCCGAGACCATCCCTCCCACCCTCCATGCCTCCCATAATGCACAGCCCACCCTGCACCAGGAGGTGACGCCAGGGCTCTACTACAGATGGAGTGCTTTTTATTAGGCCAAAGATAGCAATGACATTACACAATGACACACTGCACACTGAAATCACAGAGGGGGTAGGAAATAGCCACCCAGCTCTTCCTCCTGAGCCACAACAGTGTAATCATAGAGTGAAAGGTGTTTGAGCACTTTGTTAGCGTTTATAGCTTGGATCATATGTAACTCTCACTTCACACTTTGTGTCCGTGTAATTTACAACACTTACACATCTTCTTCCCTGAACTATTTATCAAAACTTTGAAGACGTCGCAGGCCGGTCTCTTTCACTGATATTTACAATCTAACAAGCGGTCAAGAAGGCCCTTTATTGCAATGCAATTGGTCTTGCATTTGCGAGAGTTTAAGCTATTAGTATTGTAAATGACAATGCCTTTTATTTATGTTTTAAAACCCTAAACATAAATAAAAAGCATTGTCATTTACAATGCCAATAGCTCAAACTGCGTGAAAACGAGACCTATTGCATTGCAAATGCTTGTTTCATCTTTCTCTTCCTCCATTTTTTTTCTGCTTTGTTTTTTTTAACTCTCTTCCTCTGGTGCAGAAAAATAAGTCCCGGTCCCCAAAAATGAGAGCCGGTGGCCTTCACCAGCACCCACGGCTCGCATTAAGCACCGAGCCACTGAAATTAAATATACCTGGCCCATTGCCTCTTCATCTTCAGAAAATAAGTCACAATATATTCACTAAATTCCTGACAACAAGTCTCAATATCACTGTTTTGTACATGAGGTCAATGCCTTGGGCTAGACTTCGACTTGACAATTACACCCCCAGGACTCTGCCCTTTGTCTCTATCTGTACCTCAACTGCTCTTTCTCACTTGCCTTCTTTCTGTCTCTTGGCAGCTCAGCTCAGGAAAGAAATGCTTGTGATGTATACATTTCTTCCTAGTTAGCTGCTTTTAAAGTATGTCTAAAACAAAATCCTCTCACTGGGATCTACCAAGCATGACCATTTCTTTATTTTAGATTGTTCACTTCATCTTTCACCTTATACTTTGCTTCATTCTCTGTTTTGTGCAGCATGGCATAAGCCATCCATACAGATCCGCTGAGTGTAATAAGCTATTTATTACCATTGTTGAATGACCCCAAGCTGTGAAGAGTCGAATCCCCATGAAGCCTCTCACCCACCTCAACCATAGTAATACGTAACATATTACACTGAGTCGATCAGCATGTGAGATTTACTTCATGCTGTGTTTCCATGTGCAGTAGTTATAAATAAAGGTAAATAATTATAAGCAGACAAGAGGTTACATCCATGCAGTGAGAGGAAATGACGATAACCAACTGGTTCTAGGATGGTATCTGTGAGGAGATCAGTAGTGTTTTCTCAAGTCAGTTAAGCAGTACTGTGGCAATAACAAGGAATCTGACCTCTACACTGTAGTCATAAACTATCTGAAACATGCATTTATTAGTACACTTGCTCAAAATAATCAGCGTCATTTGGAGGCATTTAGTTTCACAGGCAATGCGTAAACACATTATTTACTGCAGTGCAAATGTCAAATTGGAGGTTATTACCACAGTACAAGTTAACCGATTTAAAAATGTGAAGTTATTACCACAGTACAAGTTAATTGATTTTAAAAATGTGAAGTTATTACCACAGTACAAGTTAATTGAATTAAAAATGTGAAGTTATTACCACAGTACAAGTTAATTGAATTAAAAATGTGAAGTTATTACCACAGTACAAGTTAATTGATTTAAAATGTGTAGTTATTACCACAGTACAATATAACTGATTTGCAAATGTGGTTATTACCACAGTACAAGGTAACTGATTTACGAAGTTACTATCCAAGTACTAGCTAATTGATTTAGAAATGGGAATTTAATGCAACAGTACAGGTTAACTGATTTAAAAATGTGAGTTTTTTTCCACAGTGCAAGTTAACTGATTTAAAAGTGTGAAGTAATTTCCACAGTACAAGTTAACCGATTCAAAAATGTGAAGTTATTACCGCAGTACAAGTTAACCGATTTAAAAATCTGAAGTTATTACCACAGTACAAGTTTACTGATTTAAGAAAACACTGTTCACGGATTCATAGATACCAATCAAGAGTGATTTTATTGAAGAAAACTTCTGGGCCATAAACCCAAGGCCTACATTTTGTTGTTCCTCCCACTGCATGGATGTAACCTCTTATTCTCTGGTTAGGTTAAATACTTATGTTAAAAAATATTCCCTTTGCTTCTGTACTTTAATGTGACAGATGCCGCTGTTCCGTATAGGGCTGCTATAGGTGTAATTTGACTCTCCAGGTGCTGTTCAGCAAGCAGAGCGGATATATCTTTGATGGCATAGTCCGATCTCGACTGGAATGGGCATCAAAACATTCATGGTAAAAAATTACCATAGCCCCACACAGCATGAGCGATCAATTCTGAGGGAGCATTTCCCTCCGCCTGGATTTTTAGGAGATCCCCAAAAAGCTATTTTAGAAATTAGGGCACACTGTTATAATACATTGGCTGCAAAGGCCATATGTTGTAAAAACAGCGGAGAACTAATTACAAATCGTAGCACTTAAGAGTCTGCCACATTACAGTGTTACTCAATAGAGTCCATTCTATACGCTTCCTGTTTTTAAGCCATGTGATAACAAATGACTATTACATTTACATGTATTTATTGTTAATGTGTTTATTTACATGTATGTACCTATTGTATTGTTGTAGCTACCTCGAAAGGATGTGATAGAGCAAGCTTCGCATCGCGACTTGCTCGAGTCATGAACCTCGCCCGTGTGTAATCAATTAATAAAATTTGTACGTCTTACTAATCTTTTATTTTCATATTCGAATGAAGTAGAGGAAGCTTGCTTATGTGTTTTCCAATACAACTAATCCATGTCCCTAAAACATGGCCGCCGATTGGAAAATTGCTTCTGCGCATGCGTCAGTCACACTCACGTGACCTGACTTAGTTATAAGTTTGGTGGGAAAGGGTGCGCATGCGTAATACGCAGCTTTGGCAATAACGTGGTACTGCTCGTGCAGTTGCTCTTGTGACAGTATATATTTTCCTAATCTCTAATTGCATAGTATATTTTTTATAGTGATAAGAATAAAGTACAAGATTATGACATGTAATGCATTCATTTATTTCTATGTATTAATTTGTTCTCGCTTACTTTTCATGTACTGCGGGGAATGGGGGCCCGAACCGGTTGGGAGCCATATTGAAGGTCCCTTCTGCGCATACTCGTGGTGCACTGAAAGGTGGCAACATTGGACAGTGGAACTCAGCCAGCTGGCAGCCACAGTCGAGATGCTCATGAGAAAAGCCACCTCTGCCCTACGAGAATGGAGAAAGTTGCTCCTTATATGATACATTGTGTGTTGTGATATTGTTTGCTGTACAGCTTCCCATGGGAACCCCAATCTCGCTAGGCGGTACCCAGAGATGCAAAGTAGGCCTCCAAATAGTCTATTCTGATTGGTGTGTTACCCAAACCCTACCTTAGGACCAATCCAAATTGAGGGATTCTGACACTTTGCAACATTGGGGGGTGGTACACCGTCCCAAAACAGTATATCTACCCTGGGTTCACCTAGGGAAATTGTCCGACTTGTCTGGTTTAGCTGACCTGTCACTGACCCAACGCACTCAATAGGTGACTGAAGGTACAGAGAGCTGCGGAGCACTCTGTCCGAAATTTGACCATAGACTAAGGTTTTACCAAACCTTAAAGTGCTGGCGGAGCACTTTGCTGGGAGTTCGCTAACCCAATCGGGGTCTTGATCGATAGCTGCAGAGAGGGTGGAGCGCAGGCGTTGCTTCCGAACTGCGGGTGCTGGTCCTGTCCTGAGGGTCCTGTCCGAGAGGTCCTGTCCTGATTCCTAATCTGAGGGTTTCCTGTCCTGTCCTGGGTGTCCATTCTGCACCTGCTGTCCATTGAGGGGTATCCTTCCTTGAGGGTTTCCTGTCCTTAACTAACCCGTGGCCAGGGTTTGGTTTCCACACCAGTCTAGGTAAATATCACTCTGAAAGCTCTGAAACCTTGCACCTTTATGAATTTCTGTCTTTTGCTTTAATAAAGACATACCTTTGCATATGTTAATTTTCCATGCTTTCCGCAACCATTGAATCATAAAGTCATTTACATTTGTTTCGTAACGTGTTCCTATGTTATCCTACCTGTTAGAAATTATATTTTGCATTGCAGTTTGTCATTTCCTCATATGGTCTAGAACCTCTTTACTTAAACTGTCTAAAGAACTTTTGCTTTAAAGCATAGCGTGTCTCTCTCCATAGACTCTCCTATAGATATAAATGTCCCGAACTCCTGTCTCATTTTTCTCTGAGATAATTCTAAATTACTAGTCCTAATCGAAGCCTATCCCATCTGTAGTGATTCATCTTAAACGTTCTAATTCCTGATCCTCCATTTTAAGTGTGTCCTGGTTCCATTAGTTTATAAATGGTTGCACTGACTTATTTGCTATTCAGCTATGTACTTTCTGTTATTCTGATTATCGATTGCTTAATTACTGTGAATTTGATACTCTCTGAATTTTACTAAATTAGATAAAGACTTTAAAACTTCCAGTTGTCCGTGGTCATTTACAAAGAGAATTTGAATGTTATTTGTTGGGTTTGTATTTTGCTGCCTTTCCTTTTACAGCTAGCTCCCTGATCCATTGTGGTCATAGGTACCCGCGTCGGTGGATGGTAAGTCGGGTACGCTGAAGAATAACGAAAGGAACTCACAAATTATCTGATAACAGACCGTGAGGTCATCCGATCAATGTATATGGTGATTTGAAATATATGGGCCCGAAGCCGGAAGTGGCGAAATTATTGGTCGGGTGACCCGCGCGCTCTATCAGTAATTTTCTGGTAGCAGAGTTATGGTTAGGGAATAGTTAAAGGTTAGGTAGGACTAGTTAAGCTAGTCAAGTCGGTAGCTGCTAGTATATTGATGCTGCTACAACAGCGGCCATTTCGGGGACTTGATCACTCTCTTGAGATGCGTTGCTTTTGAAATTTATGAATTGTTTGAAAATTGTTATTCTTGTTCTTATATTGTTATATGTATTAATCCATGCGTATGTAAACCGCTTTGTTAAGTGTTGTCGGAACTCCCCGGGGAATTGAATGGCAAGTGGTGAATAGAATCTACTTGCCTTGAGGTCGCAGGCTCAAGGAAAGTTAGGTGCAGGTTAGGTAGAACCAGAAGCACTAACTAGGGTTTTTCTGAATACATGTGTGAATAAATGTTAGTAACGAGGTTCATTGGCAAAATTCCCATAGTGGCGTAACCTAATAAGGGTCACATCGGAAGAGTAGCAGGTTCATCGGAGCTTGGGTGAAAGCAAAGGGGTCCGCTGGGAAACCTTAGACTCGGATATATCCCGGAAAGAGTGGATGGGTCTAGGGAAGTAACAGGTTCACTGATGCTAGAGTGAAGGGTAGGCGGAAGAGATCTACCCGTAGTGTGTGAAAAGTAAATGGAAGTAGTTTACTTGCAGTAAAACAACTCTTTCCTGTCTAGACACTTGAGCACTGTGGCGAATGTGTATTCGTTGTAAAATAACCAAGCACTAGCACTTTAGAAAGAAAGAAAGTTTCCGTTACCTTGTGAAGGGAGGGAGTCAGTCGCGAAGCGTCGCTGACGTCACTCCGTGCCGCGCTGGGATTGGTAGACACAGCGGGCGGGTAGCGGGGCTGGAATTGTGAAGGAGGGGTGAGCGCCGAAGCGTGATAACTGTCTCGCGAAAAGGCCGCGCACCCATTGGCCGAAAATATTTGAACTCGTGCACCCCATTGGTCGCACGGAATTGCAAGACGCATTCTGATTGGAGGTAATTTTGAAAACAAGGTTAAGCGTAGACGTCGTATGTGGCACTCGTATACGCCAGAGACGAGACCCGATCCAAGAAACCTAGGTTTTGAAAGGGATCAGTGGAAGGCTAATAGATACGGCATTATGTACGGAAATAAGCGAAAATTGTCCCTTGTAAATAAGGTGAAGAATTACTTCAAAAAGGACAAGCCGATTCAAACTAGAGAGGGCATTGTTATTCCACCACCAAATACTCCCGCCTCTTTCATGATGTTTGACAGAGGGTACAATACATGTGTGTGGTTAGAAAATTGGGTGAAATACACAAAAGACGACGGAATAATGGCCTTTCCGTTAGAAGGTACCTTTAATGGTAGGATCTTATTCAACTTAAGAACCCGAATGAATGAATTACATCCCAGACCAAGACTAACGCAGTATGAGGCATTAGAGGAATGGGAGATTGAGGCTTTCCAAAGAGAAAAGCCCCGAATGGATAAAGGGCTGACAAAGTATTACCCAAAACTGAAACAAGAAACCAGAGACAAAAAGATGAAACAATGGAGACAGAGTATGATTGTTGAGGGACTGTTTCCCATGATGTCAGCAGAAGATCCTCCTGGGGGGGAGAAAAGAACAGAAAAGACCAAACATTGGGGGCCCCTGGGAGAATCAGATGACGAATTGTTAGATGACATATGCATGAGAAGTCCGCCTCCTTATAATGAGGGACACCGACCTTCGAGTGCAGGAGATATTCCCCGGAGACCCCTACAAAGGGAAGAGGTCAGGTCCGCAAGTGTAGGAGGGGGTTATCTAATTCCTCCTTATACTGAAAATCTAGGACCCGTAGAAGCCCGAAGTATTTACCCCAGGAGACCCGTGGGTGGGGAGACGGGATATTCACGTGAGGCAGATTTTTGCTCTCGTCCCCCCTATGGAGGCGAGATGAGACCCTCAAGTTCAGGAATGCCGTTATTACAGCCCCAGTATGAGGAAGAACGAAGGTCCCTAGGATCAGGAAGTTTATTCCCGAGACCAAATTATGGTGAAGGGCCTAGTGAGACTCATCCCACTGCCCCAAGTTATGCTCCCATTCTAACCCCGCAGGTGTTACATGGAAACAATTTGGACAGGTTATTAGAAGAGAAAGAGCGAGAAGCGCTAGGAAATCAGAGAGCTGAGATAATACGGAAAATGTCACAGCTAAATGCAAGTCCTGAAGCCTTGACGATCCCAGTAACAATCGGACCGGTGGTTCCGTTGTATGGGGACCGTCAAGGAAGTCCGAAACCTCCCGTAATTACTCCTGTCATTGCACCGACCAGACCAGAACCATTAATTGTAGATGACCAGACAAGTGAGTGCGAGTCGGAGGTCTCACTGCTAGATCTGCCCGTTAGAAATACAGGAAAAAAGGATCCAGAAAAGACATAATCCTTTTAACGCGAGGGAAATTCAAATGGAATCGACCTCAGGTACTAAGAGTGTCACCTTGGTGACTCCTGAAGAAATCGAAAGATGGAGTCAAGAATTTGAAAAACAAGCGTCCCCAACGAAACCTTTAGATCTCTACAAGCTGAGAATAGAAATAGAGGAATTGATGGCAGGAAATGTAGGATTAGATAGATTAAATACCTACTCTGAAGACGAAATGCTGTTTATCTGTAAGAGTCTCACCCGAAATACCCGAGTACTTCATGAAAAACTGACAGACACTGCTGCTAGCATGGGAATAGATATTTCAAGATCAAAACCACTGCAGAAACCATATAGGGCAGATTTCTCAGACAAAGATTTGGAAAACTTGAATGTTTCAGGGAAGAAAGCACAGGTCAAAGAACTATTGACAGTATTGCAGAAATGGAGAGTGGCATATGAGGACTCGATGAAAGAAGTCTACCATATCAAGAGACGCATCTATCATAACAGAATCCGCATTGAAAAAGCCACATACTATGCAGACAGAATCCAGAGGGCAGAGAATTCCGCTAAGGAACTGTTTAGCATATACAAGTCTCTAGCCACCCCTAAAACGGCAAGTCTAGATAAAGATCACTCAGTAGCAGCATGCAATCGCATCGCTACTTATTTTGGAGATAAAGTGTCTAAAATCTACGCCGCCTTCCCTGAAATACCTCATGCAGCAGAAGAGCCAACAGATCTAGCAGCAGAGGAAGATGATCGTAATCGGTTACTTAACTTTATCACCCCTTTACCGGAAGAGCTAATTAAAATCTGTAGGTCTGTTAAATCTGGCTCTCCTCGAGATCCCGCACCCCCTAAAAGATTGAGTGACAGTCTGGAGACCCTGGAACCCTACATCAGGCATGTGCTAGATGTTTCCTTCCGATCCAGTTCAATACCTGAGGATTGGAAACAGGCTGTGGTGCTTCTCCTCCGCAAGAAGCCCAACATTAGCTTCGAGAACTTGGACAATCTACGCCCCATCTCCTTGCTGCCCTATCTCTCCAAGGTAGCGGAGAAGGTGGCAAATAAACAGCTAATGACATATGTGGAGGAAGGCAACCATCTTCATCCTACCCAATTCGGGTTTCGGCCCCGTCATTCGACGGAGTCCGCCCTTCTGAGGGCTACCGAAGCCCTCAGGCAGGGTGCCGACGAGGGACAAACAATGGCGCTAATTTTATTAGACCTTAGCGCCGCGTTCGACACTGTAGCACACTCCATCTTGCTACAGTGTCTGGACAAGGTCGGGGTGAAAGGGGCAGCGTTGAAATGGATTTATTCATTTCTCACTGGCCGGGGTTTCCAAGTGAGGCAGGGTGACTACTACTCGGAGCGAATTTCTTTGGACCAGGGGGTGCTGCAGGGCTCGTCCCTGAGTCCAACACTCTTCAATCTTTATGTCGCTCCGATTGCCACCTTAGTAGAGAGTCACGGCCTCAGCTTGGTGTCGTATGCCGACGACACGCAGTTGGTTATCTCCCTATCACGCGCACCCGGTCTTTCGGCGGACACCTTCAGAGCATGCATGCAAGACCTTGCTGCCTGGATGTCCGCCAATTGCCTCAAGCTCAACGGGGGCAAGACCGAGGTGCTGGTCGTGGGGGGCTGCCAGTCTGCGTGGACGTCGGCATGGTGGCCATCTTCCCTGGGCCCAACACCCATTCCGTGCCAAAAAGCGAGGAATCTGGGCATCTGGTTTGATGCCGCCCTCACCTTTGGCCCTCAGATCAACCAGGTGGTCGGACTATGCTTTGGGATCCTTAAAAGCCTTAGGAAGACGCTGAAGTTCTTGCCTGTGAGAGCCCGACAGACCTTGGTACATGCACTAGTCACATCAAGGATGGACTATGGCAACCTTCTCTATTTAGGCACCCTGGAGAAGAACCTTAGCCGCTTACAGGTCCTACAGAACGCCGCTGCCCGATTGGTGCTTAGACTACCCAGAAGAGCTGCTTCTGCAGCGGCTCTCCGGTCCTTGCACTGGCTCCCGGTCAGAAGCAGGGTAGAATTTAAAGCACTTTGCACGTGCCATCGGATCATTAATGGGAGATCCCCTCTCCCTCTACAAGGACTTTTGACACCTTATGAGCCTCCCCGTTCCCTGAGATCTTCCGGCTCTGGACTCCTGGTTGTCCCTAAGGTGTCCAGAGCATGGATGGGGGGAAGATCTTTCAGATGCCTTGCAGCCGCTAGATGGAATAAACTGCCCATGGCGTTACGACTCGAGCCATCTGAATCAATTTTTAGAGCTAAGCTCAAAACTGCTCTATTCGCTTAGTTGATGCGCCGTTTCTGTATGGTCCAGTAATAAAGTAGCTCCTTAGCGCGGGGACACGCCGTTGTTGCGTCACCATGCGCTTTACAAAACCCCCTAAATAGAAATAGAAATAGAAATGGGGAGATGTGGAAAGATGGAAAGCCAGATGGGTCAAGAAAAAGGATGAGGCCAGGTCTAGGCAGACAACTCCCGAATTTGTTCTAAGGGAAACTAAGAAACCAGAACAGTTATGCCCTATGCGTGAAGTACCAGGTGGAAAATATGTGCACGTTCCATGGTCCAGACAGGATATTGTGTCCTTTACTAACGATTTCCCGAAATTGCGCGAAAAGCCAGTTGACTGGTACAGGCAGGTGGAGAGGTTCGTAAAGGTGCAAAAATGCCTGTGGAATGACCTGGATGGGTTTTTCGACATTGTGGTCCCTGTAGATCTGTGGACCGAGTGTAAAATAGCCATAGCTTGGCCTAGTGAGGAATACGCGAGAGATGAAAAAACAGGGGAACCATCGAAGGAAGTAATGAGAAAATATGATCAGGTAATTCAGCATCTGAAACTAAAAGTGCCAGCAAAGGAAACTGATTGGACCAAGATAGATAGAACCACGAAGGAAAGAGACGAGACAGTGCACTCCTTTTATGAAAGGCTGTTGCAGGTGTTCAAAACATACAGCGGAATAGATAACATCGAGATGAAGGATATGACACATTTTATTTACAGGTTTGTAAATGGTTTAAGACCCGAAATTTGTCAGTGGATAAAAGATAACAAGATTTGTTGGCACACAAAAAAGATGGATGAGGTCCTACGGTACGCAAAGTACTGTGAGGACGAGATGGCAGAAAAGAAAAAGGCTCTCAAGGAGAAGGTTATGTGGGCTCAAGTGAAGCTCGCAGAACAGCAGGAAAAACAATTGAATAAAATGGCCAAAACTACTCAGAACCAAGGTCCTGGGGGTGGGGGTGGAGCAAAGCCCCGGCCCAAAATGAGCAGGGAGGAGGCTAAGAAGAAATTTCCCTGCCACCAATGCGGAGAAATTGGACACTGGCGAGATGAGTGTCCTTATTTGCAGGATGATAACTCCCAAACACCTGATTTAACTCCACAGACGCAGAATGAAAGACCAAGAAAGACCCAACCACAGGTAAAAACGATTCAGTTTCCCCGAGCACCAAAGCAAGTATTTAAGGGAAAATCGACGCAGGGTGAGGACGTAGAAATCTGGGGGAGCAATGAGAACCGAAATGCAGCAACTTCGCAGTATTTACTAAGTGATACCTTCCTTTGTGATGACCAGTACTGACGGGGCCTGAGAGGGGAGGACGAGGAGTGCGTACTTGGCGCCTCCTTGCCGGTAGACCAGTCAGGGCCATACATTGAAGGAAAGGTTGATGGAAATCATGTCACTTTTCTGTTGGACACTGGCGCTACCCGTTCTACTGTGAGAACAGTGGACGTTCCAAACCTACCCCTCTCGGGAGAAGCAATCCAAGTAGTGGGAGTATCTAATCAATTGATTAGTACACCTGTTACCGAGCCCATGGAGATCTCGATTGGAAACTTTAAAGAAATGCATAGATTTGTCGTTTGTGACACCAGTCCAGTGAACTTACTGGGACGTGATTTGCTGTGCAAAATGAACTGTACCATCTTTTGCACGCCAAAGGGTGTTGAAATTCAGACCCCAGATGAAGATGGCATTTATAAATTAATGTTAATCAGACCCGACTCAGAAATTAAACGAATGACTATGCAGGATTTGCCCAAAGAACTCCAAGAAACAGTGAAGCCAGAGGTATGGGACTTTACCGGAAAAGATGTAGGATTAATGAAAAACGTAGACCCCATACAGATAGCCATCAAGGACAATGCAGTATACCCTAATACTAAACCCTACAGAATGAATGCAGAAGTGAGAGCAGGTGTTGCCCTGGAAATACAAAAATTGCTAGAAGGAAACATCATACAGGAAGTAATGAGTAGCCCATGCAATTCACCCATTATGGGCATCAAAAAGCCTAGTGGCAAGTACAGGGTAGTTCAGGACCTAAGAAAGGTAAACAAGATAGTGGTTCCTTGTTGTCCCATTGTCCCGAACCCAGCAGTGATTCTGTATCAGATTCCCTGGGATGCTGAGTGGTTCACTGTGATAGACCTATGTCATGCATTCTTTTCCATTCCCTTGCATCCAGACAGCAAATTTCTTTTCTCATTTGCTTTCAACAGTCACGTGTATGTCTGGAACAGGGTCCCTCAGGGGTACACAGAGAGCCCCTCTATCTTTAATCAGATCTTGAAAAAATGCTTGGAAACTTTGGTCTTACCTGGAAATTCTGTCTTGGTGCAATACATTGACGACCTTTTAGTGGCGTCCAAAAGTCATAAGGACTGTGTGATTGACACCATTGCCCTACTAAATCACCTGAGTGAGAAGTGACATAAAGTGGCCCCTGAAAAATTACAGTTCTGTGCAAAATCAGTGAAATATCTGGGGCACCAGATAGAGAAAGGCATCAGGAAAGTAACATCAGAAAGGGTGAGAATAGTTCAAAAGATGCAGTTACCCCGTACTCAGAAAGAAATCAGAATGTTCCTTGGAGTGATAGGATACTGCAGGCAATGGATTCTGGGATTTGCAGTCCTAGCTAGGCCCTTGATAAAAATGACCAAGAGAGGAACACCGGATATTGTAGAATGGGAGGATGAAAGCTTAACAGCCTTCACAAAATTGCGAGATTGTCTGTGTACAGCCCCTGCGTTGGGAATGCCAGACTATTCCAAGGAATTTGCCCTGTTCTGTGACACTCGCGATAATTGCGCGTTGTCAGTCCTAACCCAAGAACATGGCACAACCAGAAGGCCAGTGGCATATTTCTCTGCCACCCTGGATCCAGTGGCTGCTGGATTACCAGGATGTCTGAAAGCAGTAGCTGCTACTTGCACAAGTTTAGAGCAGAGTGAATCCATTGTCATGGGACATCCTGTAACTGTGTATGTTCCACATGGAGTGGTAATTCATAACTCAGTATCTCACCCCTAGTCGGCTGACTAAGTACGAGAGGATTCTCGTGGGTGCTGCAAATATAACAATTGTCAGGTGCAACATTCTGAACCCCGCCACTCTGCTTCCCAACTCAATGGATATGGAAGATGGGGAGGAAGATGAGCATAACTGCATTGATTTAACAGAATTTAGCACAAAGCCACGCCCAGACATTAAAGAAACACCTTTGCCTAAACATGACATGGAATTGTTTGTGGATGGTTCATGCCTAAGACATGAACGAGGAGGCCTGAGTGCTGCCTATGCGGTAGTCTCCTTAACCAAAATTGTAGAAGCAGGTTATCTATTTGAAGTAAAGTCTGCACAAGTAGCCGAATTGATCGCTATGATAAAAGCTTGCAAATTGGGGGAAAACGTACGCCTAACAGTATATACTGACAGTCAGTACTGTTTTGGAGTTGTGCATGACTTTGGCCAATTATGGCTACAAAGGGAGTTCCTGACTTCATCAGGTACCCCTATTCGAAATGGAAAAGTTGTTCAAGTCCTTTTAGAGGCAACACAATTACCAAAGGAATTGGCAGTGGTCAAGTGTGTTGCCCATAAGAAGGACTTTGACCCTGTATCTTTGGGAAATGATTTTGCCGATCGAGTGGCACAATTATGCGCCAGGGATCGATTGATCATAAATCCAAAACGGGGGGGGCCAGGAAACAGCTGCCAACTTCGAGTGTTTGAAGAAGTGCCTACATGGGATGAAGTGAGAGAATGGCAGCAGGCGGCACCCTGGCAAGAGAGAGAGAAGTGGAAGGAAGAAGGGTGTAGACCAAGACGTGAGGATGGTGTCATCTTGGGCCCAAATGGTATGCCTGTGTTACCCAGACACTTGCTTGACACAATGGCGAGGTTGATACATGAAGGATCACACATTGGTAGGGACGCCATGATTCTGGTATTCCAACAGACTTGGTACAGCAGAAAGTTCAGGAAAGTAGCAGAGTCCCTCTGCCAGAGGTGCCTGTCATGTCAAAAGATGAATCCAGGCAAGAGAACAATGGTGGAACTGGGGAAAATTGGGAGGTCAGGGGGTCCCTTTGTGAGAATACAGGTTGATTTCATCACCATGCCCCGTTGTGAGGGAAAACGATATGTCCTTGTCATTGTCTGCCTATTTTCAAAGTGGGTGGAAGCTTACCCTACTCCCCAAAGTGACGCACTGACAGTAGCAAAGTGTTTACTGAAAGAACTGATACCTAGATTCGGGGTTCCAGTCACTATTGAATCAGATAGAGGCCGACATTTTCAGAATGATGTGATCGACCAACTCTGTAAGGCATTTGGGATCTCGCAAAAACTCCACTGTGCATATCATCCAGAGGCATCTGGAGTAGTGGAACAAATAAACGGGACTATCAAAACAAGACTAGCGAAATTGTGTGATGCATCTGGCATGACCTGGGTAAAGGCCCTGCCTCTGGTTCTGATGGGACTCCGAAGTATTCCAGACCGGAAAACAGGCCTGAGCCCTCATGAAATCCTGATGGGAAGAGTGATGAGACAAGCATGGGTACCAGGAAGCAAATTGTTGAGTATTACTGATGATTTGGTGCTTGAATACTGCAAGAGATTAGGTGACCAAGTGCGTTATATCTCTCGCCAGATCGGAGAAGACGCCGTCGCCAATCCAACGACTCCTCTCCACAAACTGGTTCCTGGGGACTGGGTCAAAATCAAGAAGCATACTCGGTCGAGCTGCCTGGCACCAAGGTGGGGACCGAAGCGCCAAATAATCCTGGTAACAACCACAGCAGTGAAGTGTGCAGGTGTTCCCCATTGGATCCACGCCAGCCACACCCAGAAGGTATTACCAGACGAAGAGCCTGAAGAAGGAGGCCGTCCAGTAGAGGGGCCTACAGAAGCAAGACCAGAAGTAGCTGACGACGTACAGCCCAGTACCAGTCGAGCTGAGGGGTCCGCAGACGTTGGTCCAGGGGTAGCTGATGACGAGCTACCAAGAGTCAAGCCTGCTGAAGGGTTCCCAGAAGTTGGTCCAGAAGTAGCTGATGACGAGCTGCCAAGCATATGGCCAGATGAGTGGATACCCTTGATTGACCTCACCGAAGACCCAATCAGAACAAGAGAGCGAATTTGGGAAGGTAGAGAGTGGAATAGAGAGGAAAAGCAAGGCACAGGCGAAGAACCTCAGACTATTGAGATTCACGTCCAAACTGAGGAAGGAGAAGGTCAGACAGGGACTGAGCAAATAATTGATACACCTCCACTGACTCCTGATGTCGAAAAGGGACAGACTAGACATAGTGTAATAATTCGAGCAGAAGAAAATCAAGGGATCGAAGTGCTTGAACAGGATCAGATAGGATTAGAAGAACGTGTTCAGGACACAGAAACAGAGACATTTGAAAAGCAAACACAAAACTCTCCTGAACAAGGCCAGATTAGTAACCAGGCAGAAGAAATAGATGCGAGTCCTGGAACTAGTGAGATAGGAAGGGAAGAAGAAGAAGCAGAATTGGCACAAACGACTGAAAATAAAAGGACAAGAGAAGAGAACGAAGCCCCAGTGCCAACTAAAAGACTTAAGAAAAGGAAGCATATTGAGCCTGGATTCATAAAGAAATTGAGACTGAGGATAAAAACGGTAGAAGAAAAACGTGCAGAAGAAAGGAGAAGTTCTCGCATAGCAGAACAACCAGAAGACACTTCCAAAAGAAGGAGCGATCGAATAAAAAGACAAAACAAAAAGTACAAGTCTCCTGAATGGACGCTCGTTTTGGAAGAATTTGAAGATCTTGATATAACTGACGAAAGCGACGGAGAACCAGTCGCTGAGTACTCTGCAGAGGAAGAAGACGAGCCACCGTGAAATTGCACAAAGTAGAGTACTAGTGTAAAGACACAAAGAGGGGTCGAGAAACTTCTTCTGAGCCAAAATGTCTGATTCAAACGTGAGTGGTAGACCTAGTCGCAGTTGTTGCAAAACATGCTGCAAGGTATGTGTATGTAGTATAATTATAGTGATATTAGTTTGGATAGGACTAACAGTTTTCATTCCTTTTGCGGTGAGCAAAAATACTAATATTGACCCTACTGAGATTGTAAATACTGACATTGAAGAACTGACCACACAGAGTGTAGCAAGACATGAGAGAGCACTCAAACAAACAAAACGAGACCTAGAAGCATCAGATGAGGGAGGACTACATTATCATGAAGTTAAGAATAAGACACATCTAAATGTTTTCGCAAACTTGTTAATACACTACGTAGAGACTATGGAAATTGAAGATTGCTATGTCTGCATGAAGCTACCTACCTCTGTAGCTGAAGGCGTGACATACCATCACCTGCCCCTGACATATGGAATAACCTGTAGCATTTTAGCAAGCTTATTTTACAAAAGAGGACCGTTACAGTACTATTACTCTAACAATGACGTGATCTTTTCTGAACTTCCTATACGTGGGAACCTGAATCCTGTACATACCAAAAGTGACGTTACTCGCTACATGGGCGAATACTTTCTGACTATAGGTAATATAGACATAGGTGACGCACACAGAGATAACTTGACCTGCTCTTTGCGTGAACAGGAAAAGATATTCCTGAACATGGCAGAGAAGAGGAGAATAAAAATAAAAAGAAAGGCAGATGACGAAAGACAGAAAACGCCAAAATGGGCTGAGAACATGGAAGGCACCTCAAATGGTGGGGCGGGACCTGCTCTGTTGCTGGATTTTGAAAAGAAAGGAAAGCTATGTCTTCACCGCGAGAAGACTAGCTATTATAATAACATTTTCATTGGTTCCAGTGAATGTGAACATAATTACAAGGTAATTGGAGGATGGGGTTTCAAAAATGGGTCAGAGCCTGTGTTTCCTGGAATTTATTATATATGTGGAGACAAGGCTTATTTCAAATTGCCGGATCACTGGTATGGAAGCTGCTATTTTGGCATTGTCTTCCCGAAAATATACCATGTGAATGAAGTTGCTGGAAGCAATGAAAATACTAATGGCTTAATGCGTAGTAAAAGAGAAAGCGTAGGTGAAATAATGGGTAGTATTTTCAGTGCACTGATACCTGGAGTGGGAGTGGTTCTGAACACTCACAGAATTTGCAAATTGTCCACTATAGTGGATGTGTTGTCTACTGACACAGCTCATGGATTTCTGCTGGTCAATACCGAACTGGTTGCGATCAGATCAATGGTTTTGCAGAACAGACTTGCTCTTGACACCTTATTAGCAAAAGAGGGCGGAGTCTGCCGGATGTTGAAGGCGCAACATTGTTGCACTTATATTCCGGACAAAAGTGTGCAGCTCAAAAGATATGTGAAAAACATTACTAATTTGGAAAAGGAACTTAAACCACTCGAGGTTGACAGTGCCTGGAAGAGACTGGTAGATGGTCTCTCAAATGTAGGTCATTGGTTTGCTAGCTTAGGTAAAAGCTTATTGTTTAAGGTACTGATGCCAATTGGAATTATAGGTCTTATCCTATTTTTCATATTTGTCTGTTGCAAATGCCGTAAGCACACCAGAAAGCATCAAGTGAATGCCAGAGGAGTGAAACGAAGTGTGGATGAGCTTGAATTAGAGGAAATGAATAATCAGATATACAAAAAGGTGAAAAATTCTCACCCTACCAAAGATGAGAAAGAGAAGCTGAATCGCTTGTTGGAAGAGATTGAGTTGTATAAGGTGTAAGAAGTTGGCATCTGGTTCCATTATTTTTGTGATGATAGTAAATATCATCAAAGAGGGGATTGATAGAGCAAGCTTCGCATCGCGACTTGCTCGAGTCATGAACCTCGCCCGTGTGTAATCAATTAATAAAATTTGTACGTCTTACTAATCTTTTATTTTCATATTCGAACGAAGTAGAGGAAGCTTGCTTATGTGTTTTCTAATACAACTAATCCATGTCCCTAAAACATGGCCGCCGATTGGAAAATTGCTTCTGCGCATGCGTCAGTCACACTCACGTGACCTGACGTAGTTATAAGTTTGGTGGGAAAGGGTGCGCATGCGTAATACGCAGCTTTGGCAATAACGTGGTACTGCTCGTGCAGTTGCTCTTGTGACAGTATATATTTTGCTAATCTCTAATTGCATAGTATATTTTTTATAGTGATAAGAATAAAGTACAAGATTATGACATGTAATGCATTCATTTATTTCTATGTATTAATTTGTTCTCGCTTACTTTTCATGTACTGCGGGGAATGGGGGCCCGAACCGGTTGGGAGCCATATTGAAGGTCCCTTCTGCGCATACTCGTGGTGCACTGAAAGGTGGCAACATTGGACAGTGGAACTCAGCCAGCTGGCAGCCACAGTCGAGATGCTCATGAGAAAAGCCACCTCTGCCCTACGAGAATGGAGAAAGTTGCTCCTTATATGATACATTGTGTGTTGTGATATTGTTTGCTGTACAGCTTCCCATGGGAACCCCAATCTCGCTAGGCGGTACCCAGAGATGCAAAGTAGGCCTCCAAATAGTCTATTCTGATTGGTGTGTTACCCAAACCCTACCTTAGGACCAATCCAAATTGAGGGATTCTGACACTTTGCAACATTGGGGGGTGGTACACCGTCCCAAAACAGTATATCTACCCTGGGTTCACCTAGGGAAATTGTCCGACTTGTCTGGTTTAGCTGACCTGTCACTGACCCAACGCACTCAATAGGTGACTGAAGATACAGAGAGCTGCGGAGCACTCTGTCCGAAATTTGACCATAGACTAAGGTTTTACCAAACCTTAAAGTGCTGGCGGAGCACTTTGCTGGGAGTTCGGTAACCCAATCGGGGTCTTGATCGATAGCTGCAGAGAGGGTGGAGCGCAGGCGTTGCTTCCGAACTGCGGGTGCTGGTCCTGTCCTGAGGGTCCTGTCCGAGAGGTCCTGTCCTGATTCCTAATCTGAGGGTTTCCTGTCCTGTCCTGGGTGTCCATTCTGCACCTGCTGTCCATTGAGGGGTATCCTTCCTTGAGGGTTTCCTGTCCTTAACTGACCCGTGGCCAGGTTTGGTTTCCACACCAGTCTAGGTAAATATCACTCTGAAAGCTCTGAAACCTTGCACCTTTCTGAATTTCTGTCTTTTGCTTTAATAAAGACATACCTTTGCATATGTTAATTTTCCATGCTTTCCGCAACCATTGAATCATAAAGTCATTTACATTTGTTTCGTAACGTGTTCCTATGTTATCCTGCCTGTTAGAAATTATATTTTGCATTGCAGTTTGTCATTTCCTCATATGGTCTAGAACCTCCTTACTTAAACTGTCTAAAGAACTTTTGCCTTAAAGCATAGCGTGTCTCTCTCCATAGACTCTCCTATAGATATAAATGTCCCGAACTCCTGTCTCATTTTTCTCTGAGATAATTCTAAATTACTAGTCCTAATCGAAGCCTATCCCATCTGTAGTGATTCATCTTAAACGTTCTAATTCCTGATCCTCCATTTAAGTGTGTCCTGGTGCCATTAGTTTATAAATGGTTGCACTGACTTATTTGCTATTCAGCTATGTACTTTCTGTTATTCTGATTATCGATTGCTTAATTACTGTGAATTTGATACTCTCTGAATTTTACTAAATTAGATAAAGACTTTAAAACTTCCAGTTGTCCGTGGTCATTTACAAAGAGAATTTGAATGTTATTTGTTGGGTTTGTATTTTGCTGCCTTTCCTTTTACAGCTAGCTCCCTGATCCATTGTGGTCATAGGTACCCGCGTCGGTGGATGGTAAGTCGGGTACGCTGAAGAATAACGAAAGGAACTCACAAATTATCTGATAACAGACCGTGAGGTCATCCGATCAATGTATATGGTGATTTGTAATATATGGGCCCGAAGCCGGAAGTGGCGAAATTATTGGTCGGGTGACCCGCGCGCTCTATCAGATGCATTCTGAATCTGCTTTACTGGGGTTCACATTTTTAACTTTCAAATTACCTCAGTTTAAAAAGAAAATGAGCTTTAATTTATTGAGCTATACCAGCAAATTGTTTGCTCATTCATTTATTCATTAAACTTTATTCGGTCATTACGACCATTAAAGTGCGAATGCTTGCAATATATGAATCCATCATTACACATTAAATAAACCATCATTAATCAATACATATATGCTAAAGGATATTAAACACCACAGCTGGAATAAAACATGTTCTAAAAGAATAAAATCTATTAATATTATAAAAAACATGTGTCACATATTTAAAACAGGCGACAGAATATAATCAGATTTGGTCAATTTACAAATAGTAGCAATACATGGGTATTATAAGCATAGTACAACTCTTTTATAGCAATTACAGAAAGCAGAATATTTTGTCATGCACGCAAGCCTTCGGATTATTAACATTTTACCCAAAAACTTTGCAACACCACATGCTACAAAAGGCCTACAATCTGATTTAAGGATGCGGAGTGCTTCCTGATGGCAACGGGTGCCTAATGACCTGCAAACTGGGGATAGCCACTGAAATCTTGGAAAGTTATAAAGCAGACAAGCAAAGAAAATGTGGCCAATTGTTTCAGCCTTTGCAGCACAGCCCGGACAATGTTGGGTAGTGGACGAGAGCTGGCGCCAAGTAGCTGTGAAGGAATTCACGGGAAGACAGCCTAATCGAAACTGAATGTACAGTTTTCTATCCTGCGAGATGGTAATACGATCCAGGTAGGCCTCAAAAGTGCTTTGTATTTTGAATTCCATGAATTCCATCATAAATCGACCAACTGATGATTGTGCAACAAAGGATTGTGCTGCCCAACTCCAGTACTGAGATTTAACCAATTCTTTGCTAGGCAATTGACTTGCGTCTCTACCATCCCCAGCACTTCCCAGGCCTATCGCTGTTAATAGTGATCTGACTTCCTTAAACCACTAGGGGCCCGATGAAGGTAAATCTAATTTACCAACTCTAGAATACCGAATTTTACCGATTCGGTATTCTAGATTCGGTAAATCAGATGTAGGAAAAAATTCGGTAATTTTTACCGAATCTGTATGATTCTGTAATTACCGAATCGGTATTTACCGATTCGGTAATTGCCATTGATTTCTATGGGCCTTGAGGCCCATAGGAATCAATGTCAATCAACTGGGGTTCTGCAAGATGGTGTCAGTGTAAGCCTGCGTACGCGGCTGTCACCACGCCACGCCAGCTACCGGAATCACAGGTGATCGGCTACCTGCCCTGAATCGGTGATGCTGGGCTCCCAAGAACAGCGCGCAAACCAAGTGTTGAGATAACACAGCTCTCGGCACAGCGCTCGGTGGAGTCTGAGTGGAACCGCGCTCGGGATACTTAACAAAGCGCTGGTGACACGAAATTAGATTGGCCTTGCGGTCCTGCTTGCTTCTCTGGCGGTGAATCACAAAACACTTCAGCTTCCTGGATCGAGGTCTCTGTTCGTTTCTCCCGCGGCACGGACGTCTGGAGAGCACTTTAAGAGCGGGATAAAGAGATATTGCCTGGAAAGACAAGAAGTGCTTCTTGGGAGCTTCTATTGTCTAGCGTCAGTGTGGGCAGCTTACTTGACTCTCTTTGAGAAGTGGGAGCAGCAAAGCACCTTGGAGAAAATGAACTCTCGTGGCAAAAAGAGCTTAAGGCAAAGACACCCACCATTGGAAAGGATCTCTCGGCGGGAGAAGATGCTGGCAAGATCAAGCCTAGACAGGTCAGTGGGGTTACTGGGTTAAAAAAAAACATTGGCCCTATAGGGGCAGGGGCGGGGGCAGGGGTCTGCAGTAAAGAACTTAAAGACCATAAAGACAATAATGCTACTTCAGCGCAGCCCCCTCCAGCCAAAATCTTTTTAGCGGCCAAGAACCAAGCTACTAACGCTAAAAGCAACACAAAGAACTCGCAATGTGTTAATAAAGCTGAAGACTCTTCACAATTGAATTGCGATAATGGCGATATCAATCAAGTAACCACTGCTAAGATGGAACTCAGTAATGCCCCTCCGAGACCAGAAGTTACCCCCACCTCGACCTGCAATCTTGAACATTTAGCGGAACCTTCGCTACCGCGGCCTACCTCAATTGAAGAGCATGATTACACACTTGACCCCTCAATGCCCCCTAATCATCTTTTAACCCCACTTCCTAATGAGGGTGAACACCCAGAACCTGAAGAGGAAAACACTGGCAATACCTTATGTACTCATTTTGATAATCTGAATACCGGGGACTATCCCACAAAGACGGAGGCTGCCATCCGAAACCTGGAAGTTCCACCTGGGTCTGGCGTCCTTGGACCCCAGATGTTGGTCAAGAGGCCTTCTACTCGGTATCAGACAGTACTCCGAGTTCATCAGGGGAAGAGGAGACTGAGGAAGATGAAGGCAATACTAACAGTTCCAGTGAAGGGGAAAGCGAGGCTTCCCGTAATAACACTGGTACAATTGTTCGTCCTAAAAAATCAAGAAATAAGACCAAATGGGGGAGTCAACTCAAATGGGATTACTCGGACTCGCAAATGTCATATCATTTAGAAGAAGAGGAACCGACCACACTGCAATCAATACCGCAAGGACGCAGCCTAAGAAGACTGCAAGCGAAAGATAGCGAGACATCAGAACCCTCACTTGCTGCCATTCTCGCCTCGATCAAAGTCTTTCAGGAGGAGGTGAGAGGTGAAAACAGAGCAGCTAAAAACGCAGCGAAAAAACTGCAGGGTGGACTCAGACGACTGAATAAGACCTGTACAGACATTAGTGAGAGAGTGGGCATGGTCGAGGCCAGGACCGAACACCTGGAAACTGAAGCAGCGGCAACCAAACAGGCCACCGACTCTAATTCTGCCTGCCTCATGGATTTAATGGCAAAAATCGAAGAAAACGAAAACCGACAACGCCGGAATAACCTGCGCCTGCTGGGGATTCCAGAAGGGAAGGAGGGGGATGACCCTAGACAGTTTATTGTCAAACTACTGCAAGACTCTTTTCCTGAAAATACTGAATGGGACTGGGACCACGAAGTACAGCGAGCACACAGGTTTCCCTTCTTTAAAAAAAAACAATACAAAAATGGTAACTTGACCGAAGGACAGCCCCGGGTCTTCCTTGTTTACTTTGGCAACTTCCTCCTGAGACAACTGGTTTATGACAAGGCACGCCCCAACTCAAAAAAAGGGGCTCATGGATTTACCTTTTTTTCCAAACCGGATTTCTGTCATCAGACTGTTGAGCGCAGATGGCATCTGCGGCAATTGATCTCTCCCTTCCAACAACTAGGTGCAGAGGTGTATCTTATGAACCCGGCTAGATTAAAGGTCATTCTACATGGGGGGGGTGGGTGGAGGGGGGCCCCGGGGGGGAAGGGTGGGTAAGGCCACAAAAGACACATACAGGTACTAACCATACACACTTACATCAAATTTTATTGACTAGTTTTGTCTCTTTTTTCTATGGTATGTAAATGGGTGCTGCCATATCCTTTAGATGGCTAGGAGAGAACCATTACGTATCGTCTCTGTCAATGTTTGTGGTTTGAACGACGCCTCAAAGAGACAAAAGAGACAAAAAGTGGCGATGGGGTTACGAACACTTGGGGGAAACATCATATGCCTACAGGAAACTCATGTAGAACAGTCAGAACACACTTACTAAATACATTAGGGTTTAAAGTAGTGGGTGCTACTAAGCAAGGAGCTAAGACAAAGGGTGTAGGAATCTTAACTGATAGAAAATTTGCTATTAGCAATCCACGAACCAAATCAGATTCACTAGGAAGGTGGGTTATTGCCCAGATTCAACTTCCTAATAACATCTCTTTCACTCTCTGCTCACTATATGGTAGTAACGCCGATGACCCCGGGGTCATTAATCAAGTTTCTAGTGAGTTAGTACATTGGCCTACCCCGATAGTCCTATGCGGAGACTTTAACATACATTTACCTAGTAACTGGGATGCCAACACAACTTGGAGATATAAAGGAAGGAAACCCCAAGTTTTTCAAGCTTTAACTAACCTCATTCAAACTCACGGCCTGATAGATGGCTGGGGGAGTAAAAACCCATCACTCTCTGGATACACTTTTTACTCAGCCCGGCGCCAAGTACTGGTTAGATTAGACTATTTTTTCATTTCTGCATCATTGGCCCGCAGCTTCACTATAGATATCGCACCCCGCTTTATGTCCGACCATAACCCTATTTTTCTTACCATAAGGGAGTTTGGGCAACCCAGAGAGGATTCCAGATGGAGTTTTGAAAAAGCTCGATTATACGACCCCAGCTATATAAATCACATGCAAGGATGGATCCAGGTGTTCCTAGAGATAAATATTGGCTCCGCTTCCCATATGACAGTCTAGGATACCCTAAAGGCAGGGATCAGAGGCGAGACCCTTAGGTTTTCTGTACAAAAAAACTGAGCCGAAAAAACCCAGATCAAAGATCTCCAAGAGAAATTAAAGAAAAACTGAAATAAAGCTAACCCAAACAATACACGCAGGGCTAGATTGTCAACCAATTCAACAAGAAGCAATTTTGGTTCGGGCAGAAATAGGGGCGGTGTTTATGGATAAAATCGCAGCTAAGTGGGCAGCAGCAAGGGAGAAGACGTATGAGTGTAGTGACAGCATTGGACATCACTTAGCTGTCAGGACAAGACAACAAACTACCTCTAGTGAAATCCATAAAATCAGACTTGCATTAGGAACAGAGGTTACGGATCCTAGCGATATTCGGCACGAGTTTCAGGAGTTCTATGCAAGGCTATACAAGGAAGAAATCTGTTGCACAGCCGACGTTTTAGACAGAGAGATTTCTAAATACCTCAGCGAGATAGAATTAAGCAAATTGAGCCTAGGAGATAGCGAACTATTAGATCTCACCCCTACATGGGAAGAAATTCTGGAAGCCCTTAATAGCCTCCCAGATGGGAAGGCTTCTGGACCTGATGGCATCCCGTTGAGTTCTTTAAAATATTTGCCAGTCAAATTAAGGTTATATTTACAGAGATAATTACTTCCATCTTTAATGGCACCTCCCCTCCAGCCTCTTGGTCTAGTGCTAGGATTTCTATCTTTCCCAAAAAGGATAAATCCCCACTAGAAATGAGCTCTTACAGACCAATAACTCTCATCAACTGTGACTCCAAAATATTCTCTAAGGTATTAGCCTCCAGAATATCCAGAATAGTGGAACCCATTGTTTCAAAATGGCAACACGGTTTTATACCTAAGAAAGGGACCACTGAACATGTCAGGAGAGTTATTACTCTGTTCGATGCTGCCCAAGTAGCCGGAGACCCGATGTCACTTATATTACTCGATGCCGAGAAGGCTTTTGACCGGGTCTCATGGCGATTTCTCTGGAAGGTAATGGACAATATGAGGTTCGGTGGTAGATTTATGCAGGCAACGCAGGCACTTTATCACAATCCAACTGCTAGTGTTACCATAAATGGACAACTGACGGAACCCTTTAAAATATCACGAGGCACCAGGCAGGGATGCCCCTGCTCTCCGTTGTTGTTCGCCCTTTATCTAGATCCCCTCAGTAAACAAATAGAGAAAAATCACAACATTTCTCCAGTAACATACTTTTAAGACAACTGTAAAATCTTGGCTTACGCTGACGACTTTGCTATTACCACTCCAGACCCTGTCAATTCCACATTGGCATTAGAGGAGGAAGCCCTCAAATTTGGGAGACTTTCTGGATACGCCCTAAATAAAAACAAAACACAAATACTAATAAATAGTAAAATCATCTGGACTGATACCAGAGTTGTACCAGAGGCTAAATACTTGGGTGTACTAGTCTCACCCAGACTGGAGGAAATAGTTGCAGTTAATTTGGCTCCCCTTGCTGTTCAGACGAAGGAGGCACTAAAACAAATTGATAATTTACATCTAACATTGGTCGGTAGGTGTAATGTCATTAAAATGACTTACTTTCCCAAACTACTATATTTTTTTCGCTGCATCCCTCTTGAGTTTAGTAAAAAAGACCTACTTAAATTCCAACAAATTTTACCCAATTCATTTGGACATACGCTCAGCCCAGACGCGCATTAAAACATCTCACACTACCAAAAGATAGAGGGGGATGGGCTTTTCCTAACAGTTCTGGGCGGCAGTCCTGCAATATAGCTCAGTTCTGCTAAGAGACTCCACCTTCGGAACTGAACCATCTTTACCCTCACCCTTTCGGTCTCTAGTAGGGGAACAATATTGGGGCTGCCTACTCCGAGAAACAGCTTATGGATACTACAATCGTGTTAAATTCTAGACGTTAATGAATTCTTACAAAGTTTTTCGACATGTCTGGAGAATTTTGGGACTCAGTAGATATAATTTTTATTCCCCAATAACTAATAACAACAACTTACCTGCTATATTTAGTTCATCTTATTTATCTGAATGGCATAGAGCAGGGATAACAAAACTAGGAGACATTATAACAAATAGGGGGATCGAATCCTTTTCAAATTTACAGATGAGATTTAAACTAAAAAGTCAAGAATTATTTAAATACATGGCCATTCGCGACTACTTAGCCAGAAAGGTGGGAGGAGCCAACGGATTTACCGAGGTTGAGCTTATGAATACCCTCCGGAACGTAACCTCTGTACGTATAGGGACTATCTATCACATAATAAATAAGGAAACCCCAGATGACTTAGAAACCATTGCTACCAAATGGCATGTTAAACTTGATTCCCCCCAAAATATATTTTACAATTCCCTGCGACTATCACAACATATCTTAGTTTCTGCTAAACTCCAAGCACAACATTTCAAAACTATATTCTTTCTGTATATGACACCTAGCAAAATTATTAAATGGGGGTCTGGGAGAGGAACACTATGCCCACGCTGTTCCGAAATAGGGGCAGACTCTATACACATATTTGCAACATGCCCAACTATCTATTCTACCCTACTTAGAATACAGAACTTACTCTGCGAAATAACTAACCAATCAATACTCCTAAACCCCACGACCATTCTTTTAGGAACACAATCTGACTCTGTAAGAGTAAAGGAGGAAGGGTTGATCTTTGTTGCAATGGCAATTTGGAGGATATGTATCTCCTCCAGTTGGCTAGACTCTGAATTTCCCTCCTATGCACAATGGCTGGCTAGATTAGTCGCCACATACCATTTAGAAAAGACTGTATATGCCAAGAAAGGACGAAGGAAAAGGAGGATGGGGACTGAAATCTGGGGAGAATTTTCTAAATGGATTGACCAACAAGGGCAAGGGGACTCATAGGCATAATAGGATTAACAGGTACCCCCCTTCCTTATTGTGTATGCTTATCTATACCTGTATCATTGATCAGCAATACATATGAGAGATGGGAGGAGGGTGGGGGGGGTGTCTTGAATACTCTTTGCTTCTGTAACGCTGTTTGAGACTTTGCATTGAGAAAAAAAAAAAAAAAAAAGGAATCAATGTCAATTACCGTATCGGTAAATACCGATTTGGTAAAATTACCGAATTTGTAAGGGGGACAGGGTGTCACTTTGACACCGTTTGCACCCCTGATTCTGGCTTGTGTGCCACATGGCACAGGTGTACATGCACATATGTGCATGTACACAGGAATTCATTATTTACCATGACATAATATGTCATGGTAAATAATTCATTCTTAAGGGCAGGTGGCACTGTTTTTAGTGCCACCTACATCACAAATTTGCGATTCGTAAATTTACCGATTCGGTAATTTACAGAATCGGTATATTTACCGATTCTGTAAATATGCCGAATCGGTAAATTTAAGGCCCCTTACATCTAAAACTCCAAATACCGAAAACGGCCGTTACCGACCGGTATTTGGCCTCCTACATCTGGCCCCTAATCTTTTGAAAGCGATCAAGTTTGTAAACCTCATGAAGCGCTGCCATATAATGGGAAAGCTCAGGAGTTTGCCTGAGACGCAACCAGAATAGTAAAGGACGCAGACTAGCTTTGTCCACAATTGTGCATCTACCCATATCAAGTCGCAAAGGATGAAGGGGTGTGCTCTGGGGGAGTAAACATAAATATCTTAAACATTTGTTTTCAGTAATAAGTAAATTTTCGGTATTTTCGAATTCCCAGAGTTCTGCCCCGTAAAGGTCAGAGCTCGCTACCTTTTGCTCATAAATCTGCAAGGGAGCAGCTGTTGGCCTTGTTTGGGAAGTTCTGTGTTCCTGAATCAGCGCCCCAATGGTCTGTCCCCCCTGAGTGTTCTATGAGGGTTTATTAGCAAATGTTTTGTTTTCGAGATGTTAATATCGAGGCCTCTTTGATCACAAAAGGCCTCAAAGCAATTCAAATGCAGTTGTAAACCACTGGGCATTTTAGACACTATCAATACTTCATCTTCAAACGGGAGAGTAGTTACCTTTAATCCCCCCAGTGCAGAGACATCCGCTGGGACATCTGATAAATATCGGACAACACCATTAATAAATAGTGAGAATAAAGTGGGGGCCAGCACACACCCCTGCCTGACTCCCCTTTCCACACTAATTGGGTCCGACAACTGCCCCTGATCTCCCCAGCGGACCCTGGCGTAGTTGCCCTCATGGAGTCCGACAACCATCGCCAGGAATTCTCCAGGGAGGCCCAGCTCCTGTAAGACACACCACAGCATATATCTGGGGATTAGATCGAAAGAAGACTTCAAGTCTATAAAGGCAATATATAAACCCGCCTTTTCAATGCTCACGGTTTTCCAAGCCAACAGGC
Organism: Lissotriton helveticus; assembly: GCF_964261635.1. NCBI lineage: Eukaryota > Metazoa > Chordata > Amphibia > Caudata > Salamandridae > Lissotriton > Lissotriton helveticus. The sequence continues at coordinate 119,810,837 of NC_136073.1, read as the reverse complement.
TAAAAAGAAAGACCTGGTCAATCGTACTAATCCTCTTTCTGAACCCTGCCTGGAAGGGGACAGAATATCTTCCTCCTCCAACCAAGCGGTAATTTTAGTTAAAAGTGCCAGAAAAAAAACTGTGCACTATCGATCAGATTGATAGGCCTATAATTAGTTGCTAATGAGCGGTCACCTTATTTGAAAACTGGGATCACCTCGGCTCCCTCCCACATAGGTGGAATAGGAGCCCCTGCAGCAATGCCATTTGCCAGAGCCAGAAAGTATTTGGACCAATTGGGAATATTGGTTAAGAAGACATCACCAGGGATGCCATCAGGCCCCGGAGCCTTTTCCTTTACAAAAGATTTTATACAGAGTGTAATATCTGTTATGGAGAATAGACTTGAGGTCGGATGGCTGCTATGCACAATAGAGAAGACCTCATCAATCATATCCCTTGAGACAGTATATACCGCAGTAAAATGGTCATACCAAGTTGATATGGAAATATTATTGGATGGTGGATTTGGTTTTTCCATCCCCCCTTGTCACAAGAAGCCACAATTGCTAAGAGTCTTTCCTCCTACATGCATCACTAATCTGAAGCCAGCGGTCTTCCTCCAAAGCCTTTTTCGCCTTGATTAAAGCTGCCTTATAGTTTCTCCTTACTTCCCTGATTTCTTCCAAAATATTAGCCCTAATTGCATTTGCTAATTCCAATCTTAAGGCCCTACATTCTTTATTAAACCAACTAACGCCAGCTTTGTTAGTTTTAGGCTTACCCTTGGGCCGATGGGGCATGATAAAATAAGAAGTCAGTTGTTTAAAAAAGTTGAATGGCACTCCATGATCTTGTAAAGCTCATCCTGTTGCTCAAGTAAATTTCCCAGTTTGCGGCAACTATCTAATAGTTCAATCTTTATTTTTCCAATTTTCGCTGTATCAATAGCGACTCGCTCCCATGTTATACGCCTATTGTTATTCGAGGGATTCATATCCCCAGAAGTAAGTTGTACACTTGGGGCTGTTTGGGCCAGTGACCACAATGAGGACATTGTGAGATCAAGGGGGTTATGATCACTATTAGTGGTCGCTCCAACCACCATATCCAATACCCGAGGCCATAGCTTGACATCTAATAGCAAATAGTCGATACAACTCATACTAGCTGTCCTATTAAAAGTATTTTCCCCCTTCCTATCTGACCTTGTCCGACCATTTGCTTGTTTTAGCCCACATTCAAGCGTTAGTGCATAAAGCTGCAATGCTGTGCATGTCCATCTTTTGATAGGAGGCGTCAAGCCCCGGTAAACACCATAGCTCATCGATTTTACCACTGTCTTTTAAATCCTCTACGTTCAACGGTTCGTTGGTTACATTAAAGTCACCTGCTACTATTAATGGGTCAATCGTTTTCCTCCCTTCTAGACAATCCTCTAGCAATTGCAAGGTAGGAGATCTATTACCAGCTTTAGAACCTCAAGCATAAATATTATAGAGATCTAGACCAACACCATTTTGGTCCTTGATGTGGATGGCTAGAATATCCAGGCTATGAGTATCGATCATACAAAGGGTTAGTTGGAGATCTATTTTCACCCAGATCAAAACGCCTCCAACCGGCCGCCCATGCATTTTGTTCAGTACTGGATGACAAAAAGTTACATACCCAGGTATAAAGACTGGAGCGGTCGACCAGGTTTTCTGTAGGAAACATATATCATATTGTTCTATGTATTGTACTCAATATGCAAGTGCCATTTTGGACCTCACACCAGCTATATTCCAGGAAACTATCCTGAGCAACATTGGGGAGCGTCCTGTTGATAAGTGCTGAAGGCTACTCCCTTCCGAGATGCAACTTAAGTGCGAGTCTAGAATTAACTCACCCAAAACATGCCAAGAAGGTAGTCCAAAATGTATATCTTTTCCTAGTCTGGTCCGAAATATCCAATTTTGCAATGAATCTCATAGATCGTAACCAATCAACCTCTGTTGGGAAGACTGGAGAAACCCATAATTTACATATCTCTCTTTGTGCCAGAAGTACAGCATAAAAAATAAGCTTTGCATTGTCATCTGTGCCCTCACCTTGCAGATCGAGTCTTCCAGATATAACCAACTCAGGGCTTACCTTGATCTGCAACCCTAGGGCGCTTGACAAACAGGTACTCACGACCTCCCAAAAAGCCTGGATCTTCGGGCACCGCAGAAACATATGCAGATTGTCTACATTAGGGCTTTTGCACTTGGGGCACACCACCACACCGCCTGAGCCAAATTTGGAAAGCCTTCGTGGGGACGAATACGCCCTGTGCATCGATAAAAAATTATTCCTCCTTAAATTTACAGGGTTTACTATTTTATAAAGCATAGACATTGTTACTTGCCATTGGTCTTCCGTAGCGATCTCCGGCAAGCAGTCTCCCCACAGGGTCTCTGGTAACTTGAAAGGGCCGTCCTCCATTTCTAACATCAGCCAGTACCATAATGCTGTTTCTTTCTTAAATACACAGTTAGAAAAAAGCTTCTCCTCCAGCTCATTTAGGATCCGATTTGATCACCCGAAGCCGCCGACCAGCTTTGATTCTGTAGATATTTAAATCTAGAGAAACCGTGACCCCATTCCTCCTCACACAGCCCCCAGGAAATGAATTTACCATCCAGGAATAACTGTTTCCATCTCTGGAGCCCCCTCTCCTATAATGGTCGAGCCAGAAAATCCCTAGACCAGAGTGGAATTCCCGGCGAGTCCCAAATTGAAGCCATCTAGCTGTAATATGGAATTTTTAAGGCCCTCCTGATTCTAAACCAAGTCTCTGCCAAATCTCTTGAAAACTGTAACCTAACCTTTTTGAAAAAATTTGGATCAGCGAATTTGTACATAAAACCATTGTCATCGTAATCTTCCTTCTTCAACATTGCTCCAAACATGTTACCAATTGACGTGTTTGTCGGTCTGTCCAGCAACATTCTACTATTTTTCAACGAAAAAGTCCATGAATAGAGTTGCAGATCCAGGACCGCTAAACCCCCCTTCACCAACCTTCTCCTAAGCTTCTTCCACGAAAGGTGCAGTCCTTTTGATGCCCACAGAAAAGTACTAATCTCACTCTGAATTCTTAAAAACCAGTCCTTCTTAAACGTCAGTGGGACCGTTTCAAATAAAAATACTAACTTTGGCAAAATCATCATTTTCACCAAATTTGCCAGACCAAACAGTGAAAGTGGTAATGTGACCACCCCCGTAAACTAGCGCTTTTCTCCTTTTTAAGCCTAGCAAAATTGACTTTAGTAAGATCTGCTATATTATGATTTATCCTAAATCCAAGGTACCTCATCTCATTCTTACATATGATTCCCTCAGTATTTATATTCCAGGCCATAACTTCTGTTTTTTTGTTTGTTAATATGTCGTAGCCTGAGACAGTCCCAAACTCTTCAGTAACATGTAGGAGACTTCTCATAGTTTGCTGTAAATTGGGGGTATAAATGATTATATCATCTGCATATAGTCCTATCTTCCTGGACCAGCCTTCAAACTCGAAAGGTACTATATTCTCAGCGCTCCTTATCTTACATGCCAGAGGCTCTATATATATGTCAAATAAAAGTGGTGACAGTGGGCACCCTTGCCTGGTCCCACGCCTGATCGAATCTGGCGGGGTCAACAATCCGTTCACTAACACTCTTGCCGTCCGGGCTTGATATATAGCTGACAGAGTTTTGCAAAAATGTGATCCAAAGTTAAGGTGTTTAACTAAAGTGTGCAAATAAACCCAATTAACTCGAGCAAATGCCTTGGCGGCATCTAAAGTGATAAACAGTGAACAATGTTCCCTCAAGACCTATATAGTGAAAATAGTATCACTTCTATACTTTTACTCTTGTTATTTTACACAGTATACTGCAACATCAACTTTTTTTCATTTGTATTTTTTATTCTGATATTTTTTTATAAATTTTTCTGAGTACAAAAGTCACGCTCCTTTTTCTGCGTCTGAGGGATCGGAAAAAGGAGCGAATGTAGTATGAATGAGTGAGTTTGTGTGTGGTTATGTTTATTGGTGTATTCAAGCATGCTTTCCTTTCTGCACGGTAGACAAAAATGTTTTTATTGTCTTAAATGAATTATTGTGTATTTGATCAAATGATTTTCAGGAAACGTATATGTTATAAATGATAAATTGATAAATGTGACTTTTGTACTCAGAAAAATTTATAAAAAATATCAGAATAAAAAATACAAATGAAAAAAAGTTGATGTTGCAGTATACTGTGTAAAATAACAAGAGTAAAAGTATAGAAGTGATACTATTTTCACTATATAGGTCTTGAGGGAACATTGTTCACTGTTTATTGCTTTTGTTGCTCCTCTCGTTCCCTGACCTGCGAAGTAAATATAGAGGGGGTCCCATATATATGTTAAGGCATCTAAAGTGATAACCACCAAGGGAAAATCGTGGGCAGAGGCCATATCTATAGAGCCAATAATGGAAAAAGTCAGCTCTTTCAGCCGTCTGCCTCTAATAAAGCCCTTTTGACCCCGTGAACTATCTGTGAAATGACGCCATTCAGCCTCCCAGCGATAATTTTAGCAAAAAACTTGTAGTCAGTGTTCAGTAGGGAAATAGGCCTGTATGATTCAACACTCTTTGGTGATTTCCCTGGCTTGGGTATTAACGTTATGTTTGCCACATTCCACGAGGGGGGCAAAAACATTTCCTGCAAGAAAATCTCATTAAACAGCTAACAAATAATTGGTGTTAAAATTCCAACCAACATTTTATAAACTTCACCAGGAAGGCCGTCTGGCCCGGGTGCCTTGCCTCTCTCCACCCCCCCCCCCTCATAACCTCCTCAACCGCTCCCTCCGTAATCTCTTGATTAAAAAAATCCTTAAGCTCATCCGATAGAGGATCCAATAATTCTGCCCATCTCTGGGCTGCCTGGTCTTCAACCTCCATATCTTCCTGATAGACCTTCCCAAAATACGCGTGAAAAGCTGCAGCTATTCCTTTATTATCTGTAATCATCAAACCCGTCTCCTCACTCTTTACTTCTTTGATCAGGTTTTGAACTTGGTCACTCTTTGTCTTCCAAGCTAAAAGCTTGCTGCATCCCTCTCCATACTCAAAATGCGCAAGCTGGCTGGCGTCCTACTTCTCCTTAACTCTCTCTCTCAAAATTCCTGCTAAATCTGCCTTTAAATCAGTAAGATCTTTTAAAACCTTTTCACTGGGCCCCCTATTACTCAAGTTAACTAAACCCGCCGCCAATTTGCAAATTTTCTCCTCCAAGTCTGTGACCCTACCATAATAAAGTCTACTTTTTCTAGCTGCCATAGCTCCCAGTCTCCCTCGCAAAAATGCCTTATATGTATCCCAAACGATCTCTGTCTTAGCTGACTCATGGTTCATCTACAAAAGCAACTTTTGTCTCCTCCTTCAAAACCTCCACTTCCTCCTGATCAAAAAGTATCATTCGATCCAACCTCCAAATTGAAGCCGATGTGCTGTCCCCTATTATCAACCGAAGAAATATAGCTGAGTGGTCTGAGAGATGTACTCCAATATGACCCACCTGAACAACTGAGTCAACCAGCCTTCGGTCCACCAAATAGTAATCAATCCGGGATTTATGATGATATTTTTTGTTATAAAACATAAATCCGAACTGCTTTCCAAACCTGCATCTCCAAATATCACATAAACCCAGCTGAGTCATCAACAATCTGACTCTATTCGACATTCTAGGATTCACCGCCCCTCTACTCTTTTCAGATCTATCTAATTTGTGAGCCAGAACTGTATTAAAATTGCCAGCTATAATAATATGCCCAGAAAAATTCAATAATTTCCTAGCCAGGTGATCTAGAGGTCCTATATCGTCCTGGTTTGGGCCATAATATCCCACCACAATAAGCACTTGCCCATATACCTTTACCTTAAGAATCAATCACCTCCCTCCTACACTAGCCGCCTTACCTAAACCTTGTTTAATTAGAACTGCGACTCGCTTAGTCACAGCTATCTGTGGAGTGTAAACTGCATGAGCCAACCAGCGCTGAGATACAAACAGCTCCTTACGCTCATCTCCAGTCAAGTGGGTCTTCTGTAAAATAACTACTTGTGCCGGAGAATCCCTCAGATATTTCAAAATCAAATCCCTTCTTCTCTTCACACGCATTCCATTAACATTCCACTATATCCTTTTCAACTTGTTTGAACTACCCCCACTCATCCCAGCCATAAACAAACAATCTCTCATGCCCTCCCTTCCAATCACAGCAAAAACGCTCCTGAGGATTTTTCTGCATTTTCCCCTTTACCCCCCCCCCCCCCAAAAGGGGCCTAAATTCTGCCCCCTTTCCCCAGAAAACCCAATCCAAGTACCCATGGCTACTAAGCCCTATGGGTGCCCTTTGACGGGCGATGCCTTTAATAAACATTACATCCTAAATAGAAACTGAAAGTACACGCGCTGAGTTCTTTAAGAGACAACATGAGCAGTCTTGCAAACAGCCTAAAACTCCCAGCTTCAGATATTTCCATGTTGACACTGTTCCAAGAACTTGTCTACCTCTTCAATAAAATGGAACAAATGCATCCTATTGCTCCACATCACCTTTAAAAGAGCTGGAAACTTCAACTGGACCGAAGCCCCCAATATCGTCAACGGCTCGATCCTTTTACCAAGCTCCCATTGTCTATAGGCAGTGCAGGTGATAAATCTGATCTTACCTCAACCTTAGCACCATCTACTTCCATCATTTTCTGCTTAAGAGCACTCGCTACAATCTTTTCTTTCAAAGTATACGTCATAAAATGTATTGAAATTTTCCTGGGTTTAGACCGGTTAGGGTTCAGCCTGAAGGGATCTCGATGTATTCTCTGAATACCTCTGGAGATCTCCTCCTCTGTCTCCTCCAACTGCAGCTCACTCTTCAACAACTGTGCTACATACTTTCTAATATCTGCTCCTTCTTTACCCTTCGGAAGTTTTAACATTTTCAAGTTATTTCTTCTCTGCATATTCTCCAATCTTTCTACCCTTTCCTCGTGTTCCCTTTCCTTAATCTTGATTACTTCTAGCTCTTTCCAGTTTAACATAACCTCATCTCCGAGGTCCTTAAGCTCAACTTCCAGCTCTTCCGTTCGACTACTCAAATCATCTATCTTTTTCTCTAGCAAACCGCAAGCCACCCTGATACTTTCCTGGTTCGACTCTGATATCTCAAATCTCTTATGCATTTCTAGATTAAGATTTTTTAGCATGGCTATTATAGAGAGATCACTGCTCGCCTGCTCTGCCTCCCCCTGCTGCTCAAGGTGGTCCGACTGCAAATCCCCAGTAGTTGATAAAGTTGCACCTAGTGCTGGGACTATACTTACATCAGGACCAGTTACCTCAGGGCCTGAGCCCTGGCGTAGTGCACTTAAATTAACCTCATCCTGAACCTGTGGTGCATCATCACCCTCACCCCTAATCTAGAGATAGAATTTGAAAACGATTGGGGCTCAAATGCTTGGACCAGTCCACCAGATCTGTATCAGACACCTCTCCCTCTCCCAGACCGTCCCCGACACCAGTCAAACTACTCTCCCTACTTTGATATACCTGCCTACTCTTGGGGGACGTAACTGACCCCGTTAACTTTGTTGGTGGTGGTTTCCCCTTCAACACCAAAGTCTTTGGGAACACCTTAAAATACTATCTGAGTGAGGAAGGCACCTTAATCTTGCGCTCTGGTGAGCCCCCCCTTGCCAGTTTTTTACAGTTTTTTTTTGTTCTTGACAATAAACCTATCCTTAGCCTTGACCTCCTTAACCTCTATGTTGTTAGAATCCGGAGAGCCCTCCTGGTTAAATAATAACTTCTGCACCCCCTTCCCAGCACTCCTTAGCGCGTATCTAGAAAAAACCCTTGAGCCTACCCCTGCATCTACTGTATCCCCCAAGTTGCTAACTTTAGCGGGATTCCCCACATGCGGCTTGCACACATTCACAGCCTTGGGGTCTGTGGAGGCTCTGCTGTTTACCCTAGAGGGTAAAATCTCCTGCGACTGCTCCTGGGCTTGATTGTGGAAAAAAAGTACCTTTGGCGCCTTTGACACGGAGAGCCGGTCCTCCGTAGTTTTTTCGCTCCTTCTGTCAGCCTGCCTACCTCTCCCCCGTCCTCCCCCTTGAAAGAGAATCCTGGCAGCTGCTCAGCGACCTTTGCCGACCTTCGAACGCCGCTCTCTCCCAGTTTAGCTCTGCTTGACTCGCTGGCTCCACCTCTGCAGCCTCCTCCCGTCTCACCAAACTCCAAACGCCGCCATGCACAACACAGTGATTTTCCGGCAGCTAGCGTATTTCTATCGTCCCCCAAAAAAAGTTATGAAACATACGAAAATCCCAGCATCCTCCGACACCTACTACAGCTCGCCGGACTCCGCACGGTACGTCAACAAACCTAAATCACCACCCGCCTTTAGACGACACCCGCAACCTGTAACTAGCCGGCCGCCATGTTTTCCTCTGTCAAGGTGAACTATTTTTGTGAGGATAATTGTGATGTGTCATCATTCTTGCCTTGACCAAACAATATTGGAGTCAATTATTGAATCAGTATTGTTAGTCGTATCTGTAGTACCTATAGTGTTATCTATAGAGTTAGAAGTGTTAGTGTCAGTAGATGATCCCCTATTCTCTGGTGATTCAGATACTACTGTAGTGGAACTAAATTTAAGATTAGCTTGGGTGCCTAACGGAGGGTTTCTATTGCTACGAGTATTCTGCTTTGCAAATATAGCTGGGACACGTCTCGCACGGATAGGAGGAGAAATAGGGGAAGGGTTGGGAACCGGGAGTGTAGTGGCAGAGGAAGATGCATTGTTAGAATTTATGACCTCCACACAAGGGTTTAGAGTAACAGGGGTCAGAATTTCCTCACGTTCCACTAAAATATGGTCAATACGATCTAAAACACCGTTTGTTGCCACTGATTTATGGGCCAGTTTACGTCTAGTGGACTTTGGGCAATGACCACTTGTCCCCATCCTCATTCATAGCCGATTTCCTTTTGACCATAAATTTGGAAGTTTATGTTATAAACAGTAAAGAATTTTGTAATGTAAAAGGACAAGAATACTATAGAAAAAAAGGAAAAAGAAATTAACTCTATTGTTAGAATCGATAACTACAGCCAGTCCTGTAAGTGTATCGAAAACCTAAAAACAAAGAAATTAAGACCCAAAAAAGCTGTAGCAATGTCACAATATAAGTCCAATAAGCTAGAGTCCAGCGTGATAGTATCAGAATAACAGACAAAGTAAGGGCCAGGAAAATACTTCCAGGGAAATTTACATAAATAACTCACAATAATGTTGTCCCCGGGGCGCAAAGCAAGGAGAGGTGGTCCTGCCGTGCTTCTTCCTGGCAATGACGGGCCTGCCCGGATGTCGTCCATTCATGTCCCGCGCTGCAGTGATTATTGACGCTTTTTGTAGAGCTAGAAGAAATGCTCCTCTCTCCTGGGAGCAAGGTACTCTGGGGCTTGGAGTCCCCTCAGTAGCAGCAGCAATGGCAGGGCGGTACAGAGCAGTGAAGCAGCATCCCACGCTGCGGTGATCGTTGGCACTTTTTGTAGCGCTAGAAGAAAGGCTGCTCCCTCCTGGGAGCAAGGTACTCTGAGGCTTGGAGTCCCTTCAGTGGCGGCAGCAATGGCAGGGCAGTGTGGAGCAGGGAAGTGTTGTTTACGCTTTTCCCTGCTATCATTTCTTCCATTCTTGGATGTGATTTCATTCTCTCTCCTTCTTGTCCATGCTTATTCTCATTTTCCTCTCCCTCCACCTGCTTTGCTCAATCTCCTTCACCTCCCAAAGCTTTCCACCCTTTCTCATTTGTTTTCTGACAGTTTTCCCTTTTCTCTCTACTATATTTTTAACTCTTTCACCATGCTGCTTTTTTACTCTCTCTAGCTTTTGTTACGGTATCTCAACTTTCGTATTATTCTCTCCCTTCTCTTCCCCTATTGTGTATTTTCTCATTCATCCACTCGCCCTCTGTCTTTCTCACTGTCTCGCCCTCTCTGCAAAGAGTTTGAGTGGGCCAACATATTTGCAGCTACTTATAAAGTATCATGTTGTTGTACATAATAATAATAATGGCAGTACACTTCACAATGTGAATTTTCTTCAGACGCTTAAGAGGTCATGCCCCAGTATGTAGGGAGGTGGATATCTGACTATATGGTTACCCCAACTTTTTGCCTAGTGTTTAGCTGGTTTTTGACTTAGTTGGCCTGGGATCCTGCTATTCAGGGCGCCAAGCTATCTGCTCTCTCTGTAAAATGGACTACATGTACCTTAGGTACATACCTGATTGGATATTGGGTCACATTATGAGCCCCTGTATAGTGTACCATAGGTACCCAAGGCATGGGTGCATCCAAGGCCTACCCGGGGCTGCAGCATGAATTATGCCACACCTGGCTGGCCATCCAAATTGACACAACTGGCTGATCACTCATCTGGGGCAAGGTTGTGTAATCACCCCTTGCTTGGGTAAAGTATTCCTATACCTACCCTTATATATAGACACAAATATACCTATAAGTCACTCCTATGGCAGGCCTTAACAATCCTGGAGACAGAGTGCTTGGTTTTATGTGAGATGGTGCTCTAGCATGAGCTGAGCCTGTCTGCAGCGTTCGGAACCATGTCCTTATAGCTGTTCTATGAGATAGCCATACCATATACTCTTAAGTGCATTATAATCCTCGCGGTTATTGCTAACTTTGGTTTGGCTTTATCAAAACATGTCGTGTAAGGTGTCATACGCTTTGGAATACTACCCCCCTGCCAGTTCTGGCGGTGGGGTAGCATTCCACCCATCTAGAGGGAGAAGACATGTCATTGTAGCTTTACCCGGTTAAAGTTAAACAGAGCCTCAGCCTCACAAAATGGATGCTGCTGCCACAGACACAAGTCTGACCTCCTGCAGCTGGGAGCCCTTCCAGCGAGGGAGGCCTGGACAATAGGTTTCCTGCCTTGGGAGGGGCTAGCACCTCCCCAGACAGGCTATAGTGTATTGGGGCTGGGTGGGTTGAAAGGAATGAGACACTGCCTGGGGCACACAAGGTGCTCCACGCATAGTCCGGTTCAAACCAGTTGCTGGGGCACTCCATCCCAGCCTCTGGCGTGAAACTAGACAAAGGGAAAGGGGTGTAACCACCCCCTTCCCTGGTCCCACCCATAGGAGGGACCTATCAGGTAATCCAGCCCCTTTAATTCGTATAAAACTAGGAGCTGAGTCTAGCGACTTCAGATTATTCTGAACTGAAACTCTGAAACAAAACTCTGGCCCTTCGACATTCTACTGCAACTAGAAGACTGAAGAATCTCCCTTTGTTAGCAGCCAGTTGATCACTGCTATAGGAGGGTGCGGTAACGCTTTTCCTAAACGCTTATGCTCCTGTTTAAAAAATCGATTTCAGTGGGTGGAGGGCATACTTATTTTAAAAGCTGTCGCTCTGTTTTTTAAACTTGCCCTGAACACTTACTTGATATCACTGCCTGCTCTGTTGCCCCGGTCCACCGCAGCCTTGTGGCTGATTGTTGTGGAGGGCTAAAAGAGGAGCACGGACCTGAAACATCCACTTCCGGTAGCGCGCACTGACCCGCCATTTTGGTTGGCGGTCCAGTTGTTCTACATCCTCTAACATCTACTTTAAAAGGGCATGGAGCTTGAGCGCAGCGGGTGCGCCGACAGCGCGCCGAAGGCGCGATAAAGGCAAGCCCGTCTGCACCCGTCCGCGCCAGTACGTTGCCACTTGCCAGAAGTGCTGTCCGATTTAGCTCAGAAAGACACACCTACTCGAGAGAAGCTCTGCTTAATGTGCGTCCGCTAGGCCATCTTTGTACGAACCCCCCTTTACATCCTTTGAGCGGCCCTATTAGATGCTCATGTGGGAGGTTTTCACTTCACACACCCATGCCCCTTTCTATTCTCCCTGATACCTCTTCTCAATGTTGACTGAAAATCCTCCAGTTAAATGTAAGATCTCTTGTCAAACACCACGCTGAAATATATGACCTCATTGTCGATGAAGCCCCTGATATATTATTCTTGATGGGGACATGGCTCAAGGATGAGGTGGTTGCTGAGCTTAATCTGGCCCTCCCCCCTGAATATTCTATATATACGATCAATCGGGATACCAGGGGAGGTGGCATAGCGGTAATCACAAAGTCTTGCTACCCCTGTCTTTTCAATAAAATATCTATAGAAGGCTGCGAAAGCGCCCGTTTTTGCATTTCTGTACACCCTCATCTCACTCTCTCAGGACTTTTGATTTATCGATCCCCAGGACAGGACACCGCTTTTAGAAATGCCCTGCTAGAGACAGTTGGTCCACTTGCTATGGGAACTGCCAACTTCAGTATTTTTGGCGACTTAAATCTACATTTCGACCTTACTCAGGCCCAGACTATCAGCAGTTTGCTCGCTGAATTAGGAGCTTTTCAACTCTACCAGGTGGTCACCAGTCCCACTCATGTGGGTGGCCATCTGCTGGACCCCATATTTACGAACATGGAGACGGCAGTGGTAAAGACCCCTACCCCGGTGGCCTGGTCTGACCACCTGATGGTTGAATTGTCCCTTCCCGTCTCAGAACAACTCCATAATAATATAGAACGAACTGTCTTTAAACGTCCTTTGAGGAAGCTCAAACTTGAGGACTTTCACCATCTCCTTAGAGAAGATCCCCCAGGCCCCTTTGATGATGTAGAGACAGGGTATGATATATTTTGTGCCTGGATTACCCGGGCACTCGACTCTCTTATCCCAGCAACCTGGAGCAAATGCCGCTCTCAGGAACCAAGTCCCTGGTACAACGATACATTGACATCACTGAAGAAAACATGCAAAAAAATGGAGAGAGACTGGAGAAAAGACTATGACCCAGGGAAAAAAGCATTGTACCTGGCAGAACAAAAAGCTTATCATAGAGCCATTTGTAAGACACGAGCAGCTTATTATGCCAATAAAATTAGACTTAGTCCTAATCCTGCCAAATTCATTTTCAAAGTCCTTAAAGATCTTAGCACTAAGAAAGTCTCAGCGCAGGCAATTTCTTCAGAATTTCATTGTGAAGAAATAGCCTCCTTTTTCTTGGAAAAAGTACAGGCTATTTACCGGTCCTCCCTGCCGTAACTTCATCTCACGAGTACACCGCCCCTAGACCCAGGCCAAGCTCATGCCTTAAAGTTCTCCCACAGATTTCCCTCGAAGAACTGAGTAAACTATTTGTCAAAATCAAATCCGGCTCCCCTGCCGATCCGCTTAAGCCTGCTCAGCTCAGAGAATCTTCCTCGCTCTGCCTGATACCTGTGTGTCAGTTAATCAAGGCCTCCTTTTCATCTGCCCTAGTACCAACTAAGTGGAAACAGGCTTGGTTTACCCCCATCCTCAAAAAACCCACTCTGGACCCGACCAAGCCTGAGAGCTACCGACCCATTTCTCTCCTCCCTTGGGTGGCAAAAGCGGCTGAAGCACATGCTAACAGCATACTTACTAACTTTCTACAGTATAATAACATTCTAGATGTCTCCCAACATGGCTTCCGTGCTGACCATAGCACGGAGACTGCCCTCCTTGTGATGACAGAACATCTCTGATCCATTCTTGACTCCGGTCAAACGGCAGCACTGATCCTTTTAGATCTCAGTGCCGCCTTTGATACAGTTTCACATAAGGTCTTGCTTTGCCGCCTGGAGGAGGTTGGGATCTCTGACCTGGCCCTTGACTGGTTCAGATCGTTCCTGACAGGTAGATCCTTTTGTGTCTCAACCCCTCCCTTCCAATCCCAAGCACATCCGATCGAGCAGGGCGTCCCCCAGGGCTCGGCTCTGAGCCCCACATTATTCAATCGTTATGTCCAGCCACTGACTGCTGTCGCCAAGCAATGGGACCTTACTATGGTCTCATATGCTGACGACACACAGTTAGTGGTTGCTCTTCCGGATGGCTCCAGCCAGGATGCTTCCAGGTTTAAAAATGGTCTGGCTGCGGTGGCAGACTGGATGACATCTAACTGCTTACAGTTGAACGCTAATAAAACTGAGGTCTTGATAGTTGCTAAAAACACCGAGCTATGGGGTGACCAGTGGTGGCCCACCGTCCTAGGTAAGACCCCATACCTATAAATGAGGTTAAGAACTTGGGGGTATGGATAGACCCCTCTCTCAGTTTCTGTGGCCATACCAAAAAAGTTGCGGCCACGTGTTTCGGCATCCTGCGTGGCATTAAACCGATTTTAAAATTATTTGACGCATCCACTAGGCAGCTGATAATTCAATCCACCCTTCTTTCTCGTCTGGATTACGCTAGCTCCCTACTTTTGGGGGCGAATCAAGCCGAAATCATCCGGATGCAGCGTATCAAGAACGCAGCTGCAAGGGCCCTAGTCGGCCTTCCAAAGTTCTGCTCTGCCACCGAAACCATCCGGAAGCTCCATTGGGTCCCAGTGGCACAAAGGATTCAATTTAAGACGCTGTGTATGTCTTTTAAAATTCTGAAGCTGGCTACTCCTAAAATCCTCGACAACCTGCTGATCCCATACGTACCGTGTCGACTTTTGCGCTCTATGGGACAGCACTTGGTCATGGTGCCCCGTATTAAACGCTGCAGAGCGGGGGGTCGCTCCTTCCGCTACCTGGCAGCAAAACTGTGGAATTCGCTTCCGATCCACATCCGAGCATTGGATGACCTACTGTCCTTCAGGAAGGCAGTTAAGACTCATCTCTTCCCTACCAAAAAATAACTTTTTCTCTCATGGTATTTGTCTGACGGGGTCTCCATAGCTGTATTTCTTTTTTCTGCTGTAAGCGCCGGGACACCCCATCTCTGGGGCAGCTGAGCGCTATATAAATATTTATGAGCACTCAGTGTTTGTGAAAATACCCCTCACACACCAAAAGGCCCCTTGGTGTCATGCTTCATCATCGGGGTCTTCGCACCCCTCTATCGGGATGCGGCGTGCTGCGACCGACGACTACGAGGGAGCACTTACAAAGTTGGCTATGTGTGGTGTACAGTGTGTGGGTTGTGTTACAAGTGAGTAGGGAGTGTTGTGAAAAGTTTTAAAAGGTACCTGGCACTAGAGCGGAAAAGGAAAAAAGGTTTTATTCTGTGCTCTGGCTGGTACCGTTAAAAAGAAAGTGCAGGGCGAGGTCAATCTGTTGTATTAATGAACAGGACCTCTGATGTGCTTATGTGTCGACATGTTTCGGAGACAGGCTCCTTCTTCAGGACAGGGGCACAAACTCCCTTCCCTACTCACGTCTTTTGTTACGTAAAACTGTGTATTTACAGAAAAGTGAATTTTACTTTAAATAGGCTAAGTGTGCCTACAGCGGTCTGCTACAAGCACAATGACCTGTAGAAAGACAAAAAAAGAGAGATTTGCCTAATGGTTACCCATGTAACGGGTAGTTCATGCAGGTGCAGTCACCTGGAACCTCACCATTTGCTTAGCGATAAGCTTCCATAAAAAAGACTCACTACACATACAACATAAAACATATAGAGCACTAGGATTTTTTGTAAACCTGAAATTCGTACTTGTGAAGCTTGGTTGGCTTCATGAGCAAGATAGGAGCGTCGGGGTGTTGCTCCAATGGCAATCTGCAGTAGAGGATGAAGTGGCCATTACTAATCATTCTTTAACACTTACTTCTGTGGATGGTTAGAGATGATCGTGGCCGAATGGTACTCCTTTGGTGTTATACTCACATAGTAAGGACGCTCAGATCGCCGCCTTACCCCGTCCGCTGCTCCGCTGGTTGTGGAGTTGCTAGCGGTTTAGGCTATTTATAGGCTTTTTCGTTAATTGGGCGGAAAGGAAACTCATCCCATGTTTGGGTATTCCGCTGTGTGGCCATACAGGGCGCCTGTATGTTCCAGATGCGCTGACATGGGATAAGTGTCTGCAGGCGCTGGAGGTATTTCGCTGCGCATGCGCGTTAGCCTGCCACTGTTCAGCGGCGCATGCGCTGTTGGGAGTGTCTCGTTTTGTGCGCACGCGCATTTGACACACGCATCTCTTGTGCGCTGTCTCCAGTGCGCTTGTGACCATGAGCCCGGTATCCAGTGACTGTCAGATGTGATGAAGTCACAGACGTTCTCATTGTCTGGGTATCACACACGGACAACGATGGCAGATATAAATAAATGAATGAAATAAATTAAGAGTCAGACAGAGTGGGACAATGTCCATTTCTTCATTTGTAGTTGTAGTTCGGCGGACACAGTTGTGTGGACTGGGAACCAGTTGTAGTTCGGTTTTTCGCTGGGTTCGTTCATTGGGTGGTCTTTTACGTGGATAATTGACTCCACGGGACATCGTCGTTGAGCCCGTTCAGATGGGTCCCCAGACGGAACACCCATCGCTGTTCTTTCTGAAAAAGGCCCACCTCAGAGGGTAATTGTTCGATGATAGTCCATTTTAAATCATTCACACAGTGTTCGGATGTCAAGTAATGTGTGGCCATTTTTGTGGTGCTTTTTTTACACCGTACATTACTCTTGTGTTCGTTCATTCTTGTCTTTACGGCTCGTGTAGTCATGCCTACATACTCGAGGTTGCACGGGCACGTGATGAGGTAGATCACGTTTTTGGAGTTACAATTTGTGAACCTTCTTTGTTCCCATGTGGTGCCGTTGCTGAAGCTGAGTCTCGTGCTTTTGTCAGTCAGATGGCAGCTACTGCAGTTACCACATGGAAAGTGTCCCTTAACACTTATGGTTGGTTGTGTGGACGCAGTCACTGGTTTTGGTCTGGTGTGTACCAACATGTCTTTGAGGTTGCGCCCCCTTCGGTGTGCAAACATCGGTTTTTCTAAGTTCAATCCTCCACATGTTAGTATCCGCCAGTGTTTATTAACCAGTTTCGACACCTCATTGGATACTGTGTTAAAAGTCGTAACACATATTGGTCGTTTATTTTCAGTGGGGTCCTTTGATCGGTCTTCCAACAGCGACTCTCTATTGTTGTTTCTTGCCCTTTTGAAAGCTTTGCTGACAATCCTATTTGGATATTCTCGTAGTTTGAGTTTCTCCTTGAGTTCACCAGCTTGTCTCTTGAATTCGGACAGGTCTGTACAGTTGCGCCTGAGGCGTAAAAACTGTCCATAAGGTAGGTTTTCTCGTAGGTGTCGAGGGTGAAAACTGTCATACCTTAGTAGACAGTTTCTCGAGGTGGGTTTAAAGTGAGTAGTTGTTTTTAACACCCCTGCCTCCGCGTAGATATTGAGATCCAGAAACACCAATGTTTGATTTGAAATGGTGATCGTGAATTTCAGGAAGGGGTTTTGATTGTTGAGCCATTCCAAAAAATTCTCAGCGGACAGGCTGTCGCCTTCCCAGACGACCAGGATGTCATCGATGTACCTTTTCCAGCATTTTATTTTCGATCTGAATGGGTTTTGGTCATGGAGAATCTTACTTGTCTCGAGGTGGTGCACATAGAGACCAGCCAGGCTTGGAGCAAATGTGCTTCCCATGCTGGTCCCATGGCACTGTTGGTAGATCGTATTTTTATACTGGAAAAAGTTTTTCTGCAGAGCCAGAGAGATGCACTCCAATACCAAACCACGTGGTGTTTGGTACCTCCATTGTGTTGAAAAAAGCACTTCTTCAATGATTATCAACGTTTCATCGTGGGGGAGGCTGGTGTAGAGGCTCTCCACATCCAACGATATCAGTAGTTGGGTTTTGGGGTCAAATGTAGTTTCTTGAAGTAGTTGTAACACGGCCTTGGTGTCCTTTAGATAGGTGTTGGTAGATTGTACTAACGGTCTCAGGAAAGCGTCCGCGAATTTGGACAGTGGCTCTAGAATGGAGCCAATACCCGAGACTATTGGGCGGCCTGGTGGTTGGATAAGATTCTTGTGGATCTTGGGAATGCTGTAAAAGTACGGGATACGAGGTTTTTTCTGTTCCAGAAACTCTCCTTCCTTTTTGCTCAGCCAATCATGCGCTAAGCCTTCCTCGATCATTGCTCCAATTCTGATCCTGAGGTTCTCTGTTGGATCTTGATGTAAGACCATATAGTTGCGTCTGTCTGACAAGAGTCGTAGACATTCGGTGTCATAGTATTCGGTGGATTGCAACACTATGGCACCTCCCTTGTCCGCTGGCTTGATGACGATGCTGGTATCATCCGATAGGGTTTTCAAGGCAAGTTGTTCTTCCTTGGTCGTATTGTGGAACGTGCGTGTGGCAGAAGCATCCAGTTGGTTGACCCCTGTCATCACTGCTTTTTCAAAAGCCAGCAGTTCAATAGGGAGTGCTGAGTCTGGAGGGGTAAAGGTAGACTTCGGTCTCAAACCTGTGTCCGTTGTTAATGCCTGAGTTGGTTTGTCTGCAAAAAATGCCTGTAGTTTTAGTTTGCGGACAAACTCTTTCATCTCAAGGTTCATTTTAAACATATCTGGTTTTTGTGTTGGTACAAATCCCAAGCCTTTATTCAGTACCTGTCGCTGAATATCCGTTAAACGCTTGGATGATAGATTTACCACTAGGTCCCTCTCTGGTTGCTGGTTGATGCTTGGTTGGGCAGGGAGCCTGTCATGCTCCTGGTTTGACAGGCTCCCTGCCCAACCAAGCATCAACCAGCAACCAGAGAGGGACCTAGTGGTAAATCTATCATCCAAGCGTTTAACGGATATTCAGCGACAGGTACTGAATAAAGGCTTGGGATTTGTACCAACACAAAAACCAGATATGTTTAAAATGAACCTTGAGATGAAAGAGTTTGTCCGCAAACTAAAACTACAGGCATTTTTTGCAGACAAACCAACTCAGGCATTAACAACGGACACAGGTTTGAGACCGAAGTCTACCTTTACCCCTCCAGACTCAGCACTCCCTATTGAACTGCTGGCTTTTGAAAAAGCAGTGATGACAGGGGTCAACCAACTGGATGCTTCTGCCACACGCACGTTCCACAATACGACCAAGGAAGAACAACTTGCCTTGAAAACCCTATCGGATGATACCAGCATCGTCATCAAGCCAGCGGACAAGGGAGGTGCCATAGTGTTGCAATCCACCGAATACTATGACACCGAATGTCTACGACTCTTGTCAGACAGACGCAACTATATGGTCTTACATCAAGATCCAACAGAGAACCTCAGGATCAGAATTGGAGCAATGATCGAGGAAGGCTTAGCGCATGATTGGCTGAGCAAAAAGGAAGGAGAGTTTCTGGAACAGAAAAAACCTCGTATCCCGTACTTTTACAGCATTCCCAAGATCCACAAGAATCTTATCCAACCACCAGGCCGCCCAATAGTCTCGGGTATTGGCTCCATTCTAGAGCCACTGTCCAAATTCGCGGACGCTTTCCTGAGACCGTTAGTACAATCTACCAACACCTATCTAAAGGACACCAAGGCCGTGTTACAACTACTTCAAGAAACTACATTTGACCCCAAAACCCAACTACTGATATCGTTGGATGTGGAGAGCCTCTACACCAGCCTCCCCCACGATGAAACGTTGATAATCATTGAAGAAGTGCTTTTTTCAACACAATGGAGGTACCAAACACCACGTGGTTTGGTATTGGAGTGCATCTCTCTGGCTCTGCAGAAAAACTTTTTCCAGTATAAAAATACGATCTACCAACAGTGCCATGGGACCAGCATGGGAAGCACATTTGCTCCAAGCCTGGCTGGTCTCTATGTGCACCACCTCGAGACAAGTAAGATTCTCCATGACCAAAACCCATTCAGATCGAAAATAAAATGCTGGAAAAGGTACATCGATGACATCCTGGTCGTCTGGGAAGGCGACAGCCTGTCCGCTGAGAATTTTTTGGAATGGCTCAACAATCAAAACCCCTTCCTGAAATTCACGATCACCATTTCAAATCAAACATTGGTGTTTCTGGATCTCAATATCTACGCGGAGGCAGGGGTGTTAAAAACAACTACTCACTTTAAACCCACCTCGAGAAACTGTCTACTAAGGTATGACAGTTTTCACCCTCGACACCTACGAGAAAACCTACCTTATGGACAGTTTTTACGCCTCAGGCGCAACTGTACAGACCTGTCCGAATTCAAGAGACAAGCTGGTGAACTCAAGGAGAAACTCAAACTACGAGAATATCCAAATAGGATTGTCAGCAAAGCTTTCAAAAGGGCAAGAAACAACAATAGAGAGTCGCTGTTGGAAGACCGATCAAAGGACCCCACTGAAAATAAACGACCAATATGTGTTACGACTTTTAACACAGTATCCAATGAGGTGTCGAAACTGGTTAATAAACACTGGCGGATACTAACATGTGGAGGATTGAACTTAGAAAAACCGATGTTTGCACACCGAAGGGGGCGCAACCTCAAAGACATGTTGGTACACACCAGACCAAAACCAGTGACTGCGTCCACACAACCAACCATAAGTGTTAAGGGACACTTTCCATGTGGTAACTGCAGTAGCTGCCATCTGACTGACAAAAGCACGAGACTCAGCTTCAGCAACGGCACCACATGGGAACAAAGAAGGTTCACAAATTGTAACTCCAAAAACGTGATCTACCTCATCACGTGCCCGTGCAACCTCGAGTATGTAGGCATGACTACACGAGCCGTAAAGACAAGAATGAACGAACACAAGAGTAATGTACGGTGTAAAAAAAGCACCACAAAAATGGCCACACATTACTTGACATCCGAACACTGTGTGAATGATTTAAAATGGACTATCATCGAACAATTACCCTCTGAGGTGGGCCTTTTTCAGAAAGAACAGCGATGGGTGTTCCGTCTGGGGACCCATCTGAACGGGCTCAACGACGATGTCCCGTGGAGTCAATTATCCACGTAAAAGACCACCCAATGAACGAACCCAGCGAAAAACCGAACTACAACTGGTTCCCAGTCCACACAACTGTGTCCGCCGAACTACAACTACAAATGAAGAAATGGACATTGTCCCACTCTGTCTGACTCTTAATTTATTTCATTCATTTATTTATATCTGCCATCGTTGTCCGTGTGTGATACCCAGACAATGAGAACGTCTGTGACTTCATCACATCTGACAGTCACTGGATACCGGGCTCATGGTCACAAGCGCACTGGAGACAGCGCACAAGAGATGCGTGTGTCAAATGCGCGTGCGCACAAAACGAGACACTCCCAACAGCGCATGCGCCGCTGAACAGTGGCAGGCTAACGCGCATGCGCAGCGAAATACCTCCAGCGCCTGCAGACACTTATCCCATGTCAGCGCATCTGGAACATACAGGCGCCCTGTATGGCCACACAGCGGAATACCCAAACATGGGATGAGTTTCCTTTCCGCCCAATTAACGAAAAAGCCTATAAATAGCCTAAACCGCTAGCAACTCCACAACCAGCGGAGCAGCGGACGGGGTAAGGCGGCGATCTGAGCGTCCTTACTATGTGAGTATAACACCAAAGGAGTACCATTCGGCCACGATCATCTCTAACCATCCACAGAAGTAAGTGTTAAAGAATGATTAGTAATGGCCACTTCATCCTCTACTGCAGATTGCCATTGGAGCAACACCCCGACGCTCCTATCTTGCTCATGAAGCCCACAACCAAGCTTCACAAGTACGAATTTCAGGTTTACAAAAAATCCTAGTGCTCTATATGTTTTATGTTGTATGTGTAGTGAGTCTTTTTTATGGAAGCTTATCGCTAAGCAAATGGTGAGGTTCCAGGTGACTGCACCTGCATGAACTACCCGTTACATGGGTAACCATTAGGCAAATCTCTCTTTTTTTGTCTTTCTACAGGTCATTGTGCTTGTAGCAGACCGCTGTAGGCACACTTAGCCTATTTAAAGTAAAATTCACTTTTCTGTAAATACACAGTTTTACGTAACAAAAGACGTGAGTAGGGAAGGGAGTTTGTGCCCCTGTCCTGAAGAAGGAGCCTGTCTCCGAAACATGTCGACACATAAGCACATCAGAGGTCCTGTTCATTAATACAACAGATTGACCTCGCCCTGCACTTTCTTTTTAACGGTACCAGCCAGAGCACAGAATAAAACCTTTTTTCCTTTTCCGCTCTAGTGCCAGGTACCTTTTAAAACTTTTCACAACACTCCCTACTCACTTGTAACACAACCCACACACTGTACACCACACATAGCCAACTTTGTAAGTGCTCCCTCGTAGTCGTCGGTCGCAGCACGCCGCATCCCGATAGAGGGGTGCGAAGACCCCGATGATGAAGCATGACACCAAGGGGCCTTTTGGTGTGTGAGGGGTATTTTCACAAACACTGAGTGCTTCAATATCCATTGATCACTCTCCTTTTCCCACTAAATGTTGGATTTCTCTTGTTTATTTGAATACCCAGTGGAGCATAAATCCAACGATTAGCTCTACCTCCCCCTCTTGTTTTTGATATATAAATATTTATAACATAACATAACATAACATTGTGGTCAAGGAGTAACCACCCTGTGCATACAGGCAGCAACTAGTGAATTGCCAGTTTGCTTTGTCGACGCTCCCAAAGGATCCCGACGACTCTGCTTCACAGGACTGGACTTCTAGACTTCTCCGACCCCGACCCACACCTCCAGCTAGCTGAGACCCGTGGCGGACACGAGAGACGTGGGACCGGACACCTGGCCACTTTGCTCTTTGCTAAACTGTGCAGCTTCTGAGGCGTCCTCGAAGTTGTGCATTGGGACTTGAGAAGCCCCAACACCGAGTCGTAAGTGCACCGAAGCTCAGCCCTCCACACTCCACGAGTGCTGAGTGGGGCCTGCTCTTGCATTTCCTCTTGACGCATCTTTGCGGTTGCTAGCCCATTAGCTAGTGGCCATCTTGAAGACTCCATTTTAAAACAACGCTGCTTGCCTAGTTGCTCTGGGCATGCTCCTGCTATCCTGCAAAAGGGAAGCTCCACAGACCTTGCTGGTCTGTACCAGAAGCCGATCTTCGTATCCTGCATGGGTTGCCTTTGCCAAGGCTTGTTGACTCCAGTCCGGAAGCCGACACCGCCAACAGTGAGAGCCTTTGTGGGACAGTCACTATCCAGCTCCTGGTTGTTGTCGACACCTCATGGTCCACGTGGCTGCAGAGACAAGCTTCACTTCTTCACCTGATCGCAGCTCGACATCATCTGGTTCCGTTCTGGTTCCATCCTGGTCACTGGCTAGTGGCCCAGACTCTGTCCCCTCTGCTTTCAGGTTCTTCACTTCTCCGATCCGCCCTTGGATCCATCCGGACATTTTCTTCCTGGTCGCCTGCAGCATCTTCTTGCAGCTCTCCATAGGAATCGACAACGAAACCCGACACAACTTCACACCTATGCACCCGGCTCCCCTGGGTGAGGTAACTCGAGTACTCCGGTGCTCACGTGGGTAATAACTATCCAAGTGTCCTAATTTAACTGGGTTTCCTCAAAGTCCACCCGGACTGTCCGAAATCAACTAGTTTCTAAACTTTACGTTCCCATTCTAAGTCTATGAGAACCCGAGTGTGTGTTTAGACACTGCACACGCATCCTGTGGGACTCCTGCTTCCTAACCTGTGGTTATTCAGTGTAGCCCCGCCGATTTCCTAGGCCCTAGGCCTATTCACTATTCCTGCAGTGGTACTTATACCACTTCTTTAGTATATGGTTTGTGAGGCCCCTAGGGCAAAATTGTATTTGTGCAACTTAACGTATGTTTATTAAGTTACTTGTGCTGTATCTCGAACTCTGACCTCATAAAGAGTGCAGAGGTGTTGTGTTAGAAATAAATACATATATATTTTATATATACCTTGTATGGTGTCCTTTCATCTGGTATTCAAGGGGTTATTATTGGTAAAACAATTGGCTCCACATGCTCTCTGAAGTGTTAGCCTAAGACTGCTTTGTCCATGCTACCACTAGGATAGCTGGTCTATAGAGTTGACTTTACAACCATCACCATAAGGGTTGTTTGGACTGATACAGGGTGCCCACTAGAATAGTGGACATCACATATCAGGCCAACTTCTCACACAGTACATACTGGTAATCTTCATTATCCGATTCATAGTTCTCGTCCCAGTCTTAATCAACCCATTATTTACTGGTAATCTTTCCGTACTTGCACCTCGATTTTTTAAATACTTAATATACAGGAGGAGGGACGGGGGTGTATTGACTTCCAAATTAGAAATGATGGAATCCTTTTGGCTCCTGATGGACTCCATAGATCGGTGACGTAAGTGTTAGAGTGAAATGCAATTAAGACTGGTTTAGAATATTGAGTTTGCAGTTACATGCAGAAGAATAAAGATGTGGGGGGCGGAAGGTGGCGCACAAACAAAATGGCTGCACACCTGTGAGGCTCATGCAGCCTGGAACATTGATCCGGCATGTATCCTGCTCTATGGAACAGCTGCGGTAAACTATTGATATCCTGCTGCTGCTGATGAATCGCTGAGGCTCCGGTGCGAGTTTCAGCTGATTAAGAGCTACTCCGGCCCGCCGCGCCTCAGAGAAATCCCGTCGGGTGGAGGTGTGGAGCTGTCGAGATACGCTGTGGCGATTCTGAAAAATAAGCAAGCACAGGGCCTGCCATGAGGGGACTAGACCCTGTGACGTGGCCGCACTGACCGCATAAGGTGAAAGAGACCGGACTGCGGTGCCGCTGCCCTCAATCGAATTAGGTGCGGAGTACAGGTGCCTTCATTGCCTGCTGCCAGTGGGGGACAGATTCGGCGCTAAGGTGTCTTGGGCTGCGTTGGTGAGTGAAAGTGGTGCTCTGTGCAGACACCGACCTGGACCCTGCGGCGGCCGCCATTTTACAATTCCCACCAGCTGCCTGAACGAGGAAGGAACCCTACTGGGGACATCGCGGTGCACCCACAACTGCTATCATAGCTCAGAGCTAAATAAGAGTGCCCCCCGCCCCGAGATGCATGTGCCCTCCCTAACCAAAAGGTATCTACTACGCCATATGCCGAGCAAGTCTCCATCAGAAATTATTGCCCTTAGTGCAGCGCTAGCAGCAGGGTGTAAGGGCCGAGCCTGTCCATGTCATCATCTAGGATGGCATTAAAATCTCCTCCCCACAGCATTGTACTACAGCCTGTCGCTCTGACCTTCGTCCAAACATACCGAAAAAACTCTGGGGAGTCCACATTGGGGCCGTACACAGCTACAAAAACCAAGGAGATGCAGCACAAAACTCCATGTATACGGATATATCTTCCCTCGGAATCTCCATGTACCAAACCCTCCCGCCAGTCCTCCCCTCGCTTGACCAGCACAGCTACCCCACGGGCATAATTGGAATAAATAGAGGAGTAAACATTTCTCCACCGACCATGTCGGAGCTTCTGCGATGGTGCAACATTTAAATGTCTCCTGCGATAAGCAGACGTCTATGTTATGTCTGGATAGATAAGCATGCACGAGTACGGATTTTCTACTGTCATTGAGCCCTCGAATGTTCCAAGTGAGACAATTTAGTGTATTAGCGTGAATGCGTGTAGTGCACACTGACTAAAGCCGTGCTGGCTGTGACGACGGGACTTCCTCCAATTATAGGCTGCACAGTCTAGCCACCAAGTTGCATTCATACTGGCAATAAACAACAAAACAAACCCTTCCCCCCACCTACCTCCCACTCCAACCCCCCCAATCAGGTTGCAGAATACCCATCCTGAAGAAAAAGAAACACACAAATATGCACAGCAATATAGGGAACCTTCCCATGGGGGCACAGTGGCACCGGCAAACTTCCCTGTTCACACAAAGTGGCCGAGAGTACAGCGGATAGTGCTATAGGCCCAAGACCACAGCACCCAATACTAAAGGAGAACTTCGTACTATAGAACACCAGGACCCATATCAACAGATTAAGAAAAACTTCCCTGGGCCTTTGCCACAACGTCTCAGACTAGCAGGCTAACATACAATACCTTACCCATATCAGTTATGGTCACTGAGGTGGTTGTCTTTAGACTTCTCGGCCTCTCGGATGCCTTTGTTTTTCTTGCCCCCAACATGTCTGGCAAATTTCAGTGCAGACTTTGCATCTGTAAAAAAGTGGGCAGTTCCGTCAAAGGAGACTCTCAACTTGGCTGGGTACAACAGGGAATATGGGATCTGCACTTGCAGAAGGATGTGTTTGGCCGGGAGGAATTCCCGACGTGCCGCCTGCACAGCTGGGGTAAAGTCAGGGTAAAACGAAATGGTGTTTTCTTTGTGCGATATTTGACCTTTCTCCCTAGCTAACCGAAGTATGAGATCCCCATCCTGGTAATTCAAGAGCTTCGCTATGATGGGCCTAGGTGTCGCTCCGACAGGGGGCTTCGGCCCCAGTGAGCGGTGAGCTCGCTCTGTGGAAAAGTCAGCCCATAACGCACCTGATGCCCAGGCTGCTGGCGCAGGACGCCTCTTAGTTCCCATCTTGAACAATTACCAAATAAAGAGACGGGCGCTGGAAACAGGAAAACAAGAAATAGAGTTTTATTTCTCATGAGGAGAGCCTGTCATTTCGGACACCCGCATAGTGTCTTCAGGAGGTGCTCTCTCTAACAAGTTTCTCTGAGGCTTCGTCTTTTATACACATGTTTATGATGCACAAACATTCCTTATTGCAATAAAGACGCTTTGAAGTAGGAAAAAGTATGCTTGGAATCACAGCTTCAGGCCTATTCCCATACCAGTCGCTCAGATGTCATCCTCACCTCCTGAATGTAACAAGAGAGTGTGATCTCTCAGCCGGACATTCCTACAGGACACGAGGGCAGGAGGGGATGATCAGATCAAAGGTTGGGCAGGCGATAAGATCGGGCATTTTGGTTGGTGTATCACGGTTTTGTTACCCTGGGCAGGAAAAAGGGGGGGTGTACATCCACGAGGCTTGGTCTTAGGACTTGGGACCGGGTCGAAAGGCCAAGTGCAGCTGGGGGGGGGCTCGTCAGCTGAGGGGAAGGGTGTTCTTGGGAGAAAATGGGGGGGGTGTGGGTCAAGCAGGAGTGTTACTTCTAGAGCAGGGTCACGCAGAGGGAGAGGGTCTTATGGCCAATGCATGAGCAGTGCGCGCGGGGAGGGGTTCCGGGGGTTCAACAAACGGGCAGAGAGGCAATGGTGCCTAAAATGGCTGTCGTGTACGTGTGTGCATGGGTCTATGCTGGCGGGATAACACAGTCAGTGTTTCGCGATATCCGTTCTGCTTACAACAAGGGGTACAGTGAACACAAATGAACGCCGCTTATGTGCATATACATTGCCATTTTCAACAGTCGCCGCTTTTTTACATAAGTAAGTTCATTTCGGTGTTTACCTCAACTGACGGAGTGTACATACAGCCATGTGTGGCCAATGAAATAGCGTTGGTCAATACTAGCAGATTGCGTGTAACCATATACAGTTAATACGATTGGCGGAATGCGGTACATATGAATTTACATTTGTTGGGTTATTCATATAAGTCTAGAGATCGGCATAATACTTAGTCGGGGTCAATCAAGAAAAAGGTTCCGACACATTATAGGATCAGGTTCTGACTTTCTCTCCGGTGACATCAACATACAGTAAAAAGTGCTCTGATACCTTCGGGTCTTGTCAGTGCAATAAGAGACTTTTGGAAAACTAAATACATTAGTGACCGATGAAACATTTTTGAAAGCAATACAAAAATGGTTGAGGGAGGAATTCAGTTCGATACAAGCAATTAGTCAAGGGGTGTGTAGAAAGTTCAGGAAGGGGGGGTCTTCGTCACAATGTCTTTTTAACAGCGAGCCATCACTGGTAGGCACTGGTAGTCCGTCTTCTTTCGTTGGCGCTGTTGAGCACCGGCGGTGGAGCTATAGGTCCAGCTCGGATTCATCCTTACGCGTTGCAGGGTGCGATCAGTCCTCTGCTGTTAGATCACAGTCCTGTTTCCTAACTGATCTTTTTAGGGGTGCCTCATGCTGGGCACCTGCGTGTCTTTCTTCTTCCGTGGCAAAACCTTATTCTATCTAAATGCTGCTCTTCTATTCTGAGTCAAAAGTTATGCGAAAAGGGTGATGTTGTTGAATAATCGAGGGAAGAGAGGGCGGAGTGGGATCAGATCTTTGAACACACCAAGGGACCAAAGGAGCAAAGGACGACGAGCAGGCAGGCCCATCAGTCGGGCTCAAAAGGGACGGGGACTTCAGGCACGAGTGGGTCAGCAAATCGAGGGCTTCAAGGCAGCCCTTCATTCCTTCATCTGCCGAGTTTGAGAGTGGTGCCTCGTCCCGCGTCTCGTTGCTCTGCGACTCCACCTTTGGCTGAGGTCACACGTGCTTCATGATCTGTGGCCAGGCTGTGCGTCACGTCCAGCTCCTCTCCTCCGGTGATTGTATCTTTGAATGGGTACAAAACAAGTTTTTAGAAAAACTGGCAGGAGAAGACATTTATACATCTCAATTCCGTCCCCAATCCTAAGTAGGTGGGGGATAGGTTCATCGGTCACAGTCAGAAGTCATCACTTATGGAGTATGTAGGAGGGCATTTCCACTGAATTCGTAAGCCTATTTGGCGTTCATTCGTGACGTACGTGGAGAGAAATCGGACTCCCATCGACAGTGTATTCTATCAAACTCGAAATCGAGTCCTTAGGTAGAGACTCGCCCCTTTTTTTTAACCCAAGTACTGACAATCTTACATCTCCCTTAGGGGTCGGCTAACTCTTGCAAGCGGGGGGTTATCATCATGAGAGGGGGGCAGAGGTTAAACATGCTTTTCACGGGGAGCGACAGTTAATCAAGGTCATCAATTACGCTTCGGGGATAGCTGATATGGAGCTGGGGTCAATCGGGGGAAGCGAGGACGCTTTGGACAGGGAGCTGGGGTCAATCGGGAGAAGCGAGGACGCTTTGGACATCCGCACTTAAGTGCAGAGGGGTGAGGCAATCTGGGCATTGGGGATTGCATTTCTAACGAACTGAAAAACAGAAGACCATTGACGTTATAGTCCCCCTATAAAAAGGCCAGATTAGGGGACATCAGTCGTCTTACCTGTCCTTTCTTTCATTACCAACTCGGGTTCTATCGTTTTGCAGAAAGGAGAGGAAGTAATATGGCAAGTTACAATCATTTTAGTTCCTGTCAATTTTGCCGAACACCTTTGTGTTCGAAGAGACCCAATTAGGTTTGTGCCGGTGGGGCACAACGTTACCAGACAAGGGAGGAGGGAATAGGGGGATCCTCAGAGAGAGAGAGAGAGTCGTCCGCACTCTAAACAAACCATTCGGTACACGTATGACATGGAGAGAGAGAGAGAGAGAGAGAGAGAGAAAGAGAGAGAGAGAAACGTGTACAATAATGGGCCATTCAGTGCGCACACAACACAGAACAGCAGGGGTCAAGTAATACGGAAACACAGGCAGAGGGACGACGTAGACCCATACATTACGTGCACACAAACTTAGGCGGGGGAGACAGTACATGTATTATATACAAAAATCCAAGACAAAACATAGAACAGTTATTGGTATTATATACAAAAATTCAAGACAAAACATAGAACAGTTATTGGCCAAAATGATCTCTTCCTGTATGCTGCGCATCCTTAGCACCCTAAGCTCTTTTTACCTTTTTCTTCTTCTTTTATCGTCGGCTGCCTTCACTGGTGGCTTTGGCTGTACACACTTACGCCTTTGGCAATTGGTCAAGAACTAACCTGGTCGGGCTAATGTGTTTCCAGGCTGAGGCAACAGTGGGTGTCAGTTGTGAGAACAATGGGGCAGCTTTGAGTTTCATGTCTATGAGGGTGTGAAAAGGAGGTAGTAGATTTTAAACACTGGCAACATTCCTAGTCCTCCAAGCGGAGGGTACTTGGGTAAACCTCACCTCGGAATATTCCTTAAACTTTCCCTATTTAGTTAAACGTAGGAATTTATTCATTAGTGCACGTCATTCTTGGTTGTATTATTCGGGGTGCCAAGCGAAGTCATATTTTGTAGTTTCCGCTTCAGGCTGTCCTCCCAAGCGCTAAGTTCAGGGGGAGAAATAGTCATTGTTCGCTCGTCGTGTGTAGGCACCATAATCGAACCCCTTTTTCCCATCTCTTTGTCCGCTAGATCACCATTTTTTTTCGTACTTTAATCGACGTTCCGATGTGACCTGCAGAAAGAGGGAAAAAGAAGGGGGGCGGGGGCAGCATTTTAAAAACACATTAGCGCGCATAAACCCGAAAAGGCTTTTACTTACTACATACTCGGCCTATCTCCACGGGATGCAGTCCCTGCCAACTTGGCGTTTAAGCCCAGGTGGACCGTTTAGTGTGGGAGAGATGATTATCGGAAGCCTGTGGATAGCATAGGTCGCCCAAGTGTGGTATTACGGATCGTGTGCAAGGGGGGGGTCGGAACAAAGGGCAGTCGGTGCAAAGTGGGGGGGCGAGCTCGTGCTCTCCTTTGAGGAAAAGGGATAACCTACAGTGGTACGGGGTCGTTGTCGTTCGTACTAGGGGGGTCAGGTGGCACTCCTTCGGGGCGACTTGGGGGCATTTTAAAACAAAATTCCTGATACAGGTAGCATATAAAGTATAGGCTAAATACCAGGATCTTTAGCGGTTGCTTTAGGCTGTACAAAAATGAAAAACACATACAACAAAAACCTGGACCATTCATATTTGCAATATTTCTGCGTACTATACTTTTTAACCCTTAACTAATCGAGCTGAGCCATTTCACCTGTATTTTAGTTATATCGGAAATAGTGGTCATTTATTCGAAACTTACCAATCTACGCGTGACAACTACGTTTGCTTTTTCCAAGAATCTTTAATAAGAATGTCGGTGCACAAATACGGGCCTACAACCCCGTGGGCCGGCCACGGAGCAGGCTGGAACTGTACATGTGGGGATACTTATTAGTGGAAAACCTAATGGAGTCGGTGGTCATTGATTTCATAATAAAAAGTGCGACAAGTGCAGTAAAATCATATCGAAACTTCAGTGTGAGCGAGTATCATAAGTGTTGAAATTCGAACTTTCAATAATCATGATGCGCCAAAACTTAACAACAATTAATTGTCCGAATGTTCAATCAGTACCCATCTCATGTCAATTCATTGTCCGAACACATAATCAGTACCCATCCCATATCAATTCATTGTGTTTAAAAACTGCATACATATTTCATGACACCAAGGCTGAGCAATCGGGGTACAACAAGGAGTTGAAAGTTTCATTTGTACCAGCGCCATTTTGGGGGCAGCCAGGCAGATCCAGGCATAGTCAAAATCTCCACCAACTCGTGGTTGGCCCAGAGCCTCTTTCGGCAGTCCAAAAGTTCCGTTAAAGGGCAACAGAAAGGATCGGCGGTATGAACCATCAGTCAAAGGGGGAGGGAGGCAACAATTTTTTTCTACCGGGTCATACTGGGTTTTTACCGGAACTGATCCAAACTGTAGTCTGCAGGATTTTAGTCATTCAAACTGAGGCTGGCGCCAGCATGGGAGCGCCGACGTCTCGTGGCTACATTTTCATCGTTCCGCGGGCAATCATGGCAGTCATTCCCCATCGGGGGTGTCTGCGGGGGTTGGGGGCCACCGTGGCTCCTATAGAATCTTCAAAGTCGAGGAGAACACTTTTGATTGTGGGACTCATTTCTTAATCAACAAGCAAACGGGCCATCCCTTCACGCCGGGCCCGCTCCTGCAGGGTCGACCGCCATTTTACGAGTGGACGAACCCTTGTCGGGTGAGTGGAGCGTTGGGGGTGCCACTGGGGGCCTCCACCTGGGGAGGTGGGAGAGGCTCGTTCGTGCCGCCTCTCCCTCCCAGCGCACCCCACGCCGTTTTTCTCGGCGTTAACATTCATGATGGCCGGACCAGGCGATGAGAGGGGGGGGAGGCATAGGCAAGACACCCCCCCCCGGTGGCCTGCAAGGCGCCGCTTCAGGGCCGAACGGGGAGCTTCTACCAAGCCGTGGCTGGACCAGGAGATGCGAGGGGGGGGGTCGGTGGCATGAGCAAGATATCCCCCCCCATGTTGTCGCAGCCATTATTGAAGAAAGAAGAGGGGACGCCCGGATCCCGTCGGCCTCGGCTCCTCTTCTGGCCCACCTTACGCGACGACCTCCCCGGCCGACGGCTGGCAGCAGGACCCGCCCTACACGTGCCGAAGATCTCGTCTTCCGGATGGGCGTAGCCGCGGACCTGTTGCACTTCGGGAGTTTCCAGAATGGGGGTAGGTATCTGCTGACTTGTATCTATCTCATGTTACCGTTATTGGGGCGTGGCAGGCGGGACAGACATGTTGGGAGCAGTGAGAGGTGGCGAAGCCTAGTTGCCTCGTGGCCGTCGCGATGTCAAGCTTGGCTTCTCTCACCATTTTCATGTTTCTTATTACGGGCTTATTTCTAACGTTTCTTATTTCTAGCGAAATCATGTGTTTTATCGTGAGCTATTTCTAACGTTTTCCTATTTGTGGCCTACTGATTTTGCTTTCTTATTTCTTTCTCTCTTTTTTTCCTTTTTTTTTCTTCTCTTTCTAGCGTGTTTCATGCTAAAGTTTCTGTTAACAGGATACGGTGATTACTTCGTTATTGTTGCATATGTCCTTTTTATTAGGGGTGCCCTCCGGTCGAGCCAGATGACCTACCTCTAATAAATGGTCCGGGTGGAACTAGTTTACCAATCAGTGGGGAGTAGATAGGCACGAGAGATTTACAACGGGGGACAAAGGTCCACATTACCTACCCTTCACTACTTGCAAAGATTAGACAGAATATTTCTTTTCTACGTTATTTGCAAACAGGGAATGCCTCAAAAGAACTATTCCTTGAACAATAAATGTCCAGACAATCAATCAATCAGTGGGGAGAAAAACAGGTATGACGGATTACAATAGGGGACAAAAATCTGCATTACCTATCCTTCACTATCTGCAAAGGGGGGCAGAATATTTCTATTCTTCCCTGTTTGTAGACAGGGAATATCTCAAAGAGCAATAAGAGTATAAAAATCGATAACAAACAATCAGTGGGGAGAAAGATAGGCATGACGGATTACAATGGGGGACAAACGTCTGCATTACCTATCCTTAACTATTTGCAAAGAGAGAGGAACGTTCCTATTCATCGCTGTTTGCAAATTGAAAATGTCTCAAAGAGAACCAATACTTCAAGTACAATCAATCAATCAATCAGATGGATAAAGCCATCCTACCAATCGGACGTAAAGGCGTCCTACTTAACCTTACCCGGACCGGACCGTGTGGGCAATTCTTCGCCTTCCCTTTTCCAGCGCCCAATCGTTCTCTTTCTCCATGTTTTTACCGCAGCATTCCTGTGGGATTCCAGTCAGGACAGTAGGTCACTTGAGAGAGGTCCGTTCGGAATCGGTGAAGTTTATTCAATCGGCAGCCGGACGAGGGCCCTCTCAAGGCAGGTATACTCCAATCGTTTAGATGTTCACCCCATCGTCTGGACCTCTCTTACCGGACCTTATGTCGCTGATGGGCCCAACGTTGGGCGCCAATTGTGGAAAAGTCAGCCCATAACGCACCTGATGCCCAGGCTGCTGGCGCAGGACGCCTCTTAGTTCCCATCTTGAACAATTACCAAATAAAGAGACGGGCGCTGGAAACAGGAAAACAAGAAATAGAGTTTTATTTCTCATGAGGAGAGCCTGTCATTTCGGACACCCGCATAGTGTCTTCAGGAGGTGCTCTCTCTAACAAGTTTCTCTGAGGCTTCGTCTTTTATACACATGTTTATGATGCACAAACATTCCTTATTGCAATAAAGACGCTTTGAAGTAGGAAAAAGTATGCTTGGAATCACAGCTTCAGGCCTATTCCCATACCAGTCGCTCAGATGTCATCCTCCCCTCCTGAATGTAACAAGAGAGTGTGATATCTCAGCCGGACATTCCTACAGGACACGAGGGCAGGAGGGGATGATCAGATCAAAGGTTGGGCAGGCGATAAGATCGGGCATTTCGGTTGGTGTATCACGGTTTTGTTACCCTGGGCAGGAAAAAGGGGGGGGGTGTACATCCATGAGGCTTGGTCTTAGGACTTGGGACCGGGTCGAAAGGCCAAGTGCAGCTGGGGGAGGGGGGGGGGCTCGTCAGCTGAGGGGAAGGGTGTTCTTGGGAGAAAATGGGGGGGTGTGGGTCAAGCAGGAGTGTTACTTCTAGAGCAGGATCACGCAGAGGGAGAGGGTCTTATGGCCGATGCATGAGCAGTGCACGCGGGGAGGGGTGCCGGGGGTTCAACAAACGGGCAGAGAGGCAATGGTGCCTAAAATGGCTGTCGTGTACGTGTGTGCATGGGTCTATGCTGGCGGGATAACACAGTCAGTGTTTCGCGATATCCGTTCTGCTTACAACAAGGGGTACAGTGAACACAAATGAACGCCGCTTATGTGCATATACATTGCCATTTTCAACAGCTCTACCACAAATACCGAGGATAAATGGGGATCAAAAAGTTCATGGAGTAAATCTGTGATTAAGGTCCCCATTTTAGATATGGCAGTTGTCTCCTGAATTCTAGTTATGTGAATATTATTGCGGGGTGACCTCGCCTCCAAATCATTGTTCTTAGCCCGAATAATTCCCAGCAGTTTATCCATATGTAACAGTTGCTCCTTCGTCTCCACCTAAAATTCGTGAAATTCGGTATGGCGGTACTCCAGTGCTTCGAGGCGTGTTTCATGTGCCGTCACCTGTGACCAGCCACGGCCTGTGTAGGGCATGCCACCGGGCGGTGACGTGAGGCGGGAGAGGGGCAGGGTGGGGGGTTGTAAAATGCAGGAAACAGACGATTTCAGGTAAGTAACAAAAAGAAAAAACATTTTGTTTCGCACGCTGCATTGCATTTGGCGATGCGGCACGCGCAATGAAATTCGATTTATTTATTTAAAGCCCGCCCGGAGTTCCACCAACATGGTATCTGTTCCAGCCACCGTGGCTGTGGGTGCACTGCCTCCCTCCGCCATGCCGGATCGCTGGGCCTCTGCACCGCAGCCTGTTTTCTTAAACAAGAGTTTTCTTGTTTGGGGTCACCCCGGACCATGCCCTGAGCCTGGGCGCCAAACAGGACCCCTTGACAAAGTGATTAAGGTGAACTATGCAACGTGAGTGCAAGCAGGGTGTGTCCCGGGCCGGTCTCTATCTGTGCCCAGATTCACATTTACGGGCCTATAAATGCGCCTTCTTTTTTTGTATGCCCCAAAGTCCTTGGTCTTTTTGTTTTTGTTTTGTGTTTTCTTTGAAGCGTGGGAGAGGGGGCTGGAGGGCAGCAGCAAAAGTCCTGGGGGTGCCTCACCTGGGTTTATGTGCAGCGTGGCAGCAGGGAGGCACCTATATGGGACCGCAGCTCCCGGCTCAATGGCCGGCCCCCAGCCTCACCTGAATCCGCGCTGCATATAAACCCAGGTGGGGCACCCACAGGACTTTTGCTTCGCACACAACAACCATGGAGTTTGACGCTGCCCCAGATTTACAAAGTGATGTAAACCTGAGGAAGCGTCAAATCCATACACCTCCCTAGGTGAGGCTTAACGAGGAGAAATATGTTAATCCTCCTAGTTTTTCCCTCTTTCAATGTGTGCTGCATTCTGCAAAACACATAGAAAGAGGAAACCGCCTCATCTAATTATTTTTTGTGCAGGAAGGTGCCCCTTCCTGTACAAAACCAATCCTGCCTGCAATGGAGGCACCCTTGACTACGTTGGCGCTAGACTGCCAAAAAGGAGCAAGCACAGGCAGAAAGGACATGAATGCACTGTATTGCTTAAATACGGTGCATTTCTGCCCTTTCACTTTGGCGTAGGGCAGTGCAGCAAGGCGTCTTGCTGTGCTGCCCTACACCAAAATGCCGTAAATGAAGCCCATGGTCTCTGAGATCCGTGGAGGACGGAAACATTTGCTATGCTAGGGAGACAATGCTGTGACATAAATCCCTTGGTTTTAGGCCTATTGGTGAATATTCTAAAACTGAGGATGTTGTGGAACTGTGAATTGGGGTTTAGCTTTTCTGGACAAAGTTTTGTTAGGGATTGCGAAATGCAAAACTGTTAACCCTGAAATCGTGTGCTTAGTATCAGAGAGGGGAACATTTCTGACCCACAGTCCTTTCAGGCCTCACAGGACCTAACAAGAATGATGCCATGGGAAGAAACATCTTTCTTAAGGTTGTCTAGGGGCATTACATAGCACCGTTGCAGAAAACACATATCGATGTTTGCAGGTTTTGTTCTCAAAGATGAATTTGGAGCCTTGCATAGAAATCACTGAGCATTATTCAACCCTACCAGTCAACCGCATGTGACATGACCCTTTCCCTTAGGAGGGTTTTACGTCATTGCTTATAACACACTATTGACATCAGCCCCATACAATACACTGCAGCCCATATCCCAGGGTATAGTCTAGAATTCATTTGTTGTACTGACTACATATTTCTGTGCGGGTGGAAGGACATTTCTGGCCATGCCAGAGGTCCAGTCACATGGATCAACATGAAGGCTTGCAGGCAGTTTTAGAAAGATTGACAGAACTGAGGAAGCAGTATGACAGGATTTTTACTAACCTGTAATGTATAATGAATTATTTTCACATTAATACTATTCCCCCTTGCTAATACTTGTTTTATTATTTTGTTATGGCTAATCCATATATAGAATAGTAGGATAGGGTACAATAAAATGGCAATAACCCTAATGCTTGAGTGTGTACTGGCTTGGGGGAGGTGTTGAAAATTTGGAAGGACCCATATTTTTCCGACAAAGGCTTTTTGGGCAAATGTTTGCAGACCAACAGCATTTTTATGGGAGACCTAACCAATTACCCTTGGTGAAGCTACACTTATGTCTTTGGGGGCTAGGGAAGTCTAGTTGTGTGTGTATCCATAAAAAGAGGTGGTAAGCAACACAGGTGTACTGCAGGCTAGAAACAGCGCATGTTTGGGTCTCGCCTATGCAGCGCGCATGCGCTACATAGGAAAAAGACCTTTAGCTATCGATGCCCTTTTTCGGCCAAAAATGTGCCCGCGTTGCATTGCTTTCAATGGCAAAGCGTGCAGGTGTGGCGATTCCCTTGTGGGAGCGAGCTTGGAAACCATCTGTTAATAATTAACAGATGGTTCCTGCTCGCTCCCACAAGGGCAACAGGCGCAGGCCCCCTCCTCCCTCCCCCTGCTGCCGCGTGAGGTGCGCGCGCTTGTTTAAAAGGACTGCAGGCTCACATTAACACTGAACACTTTTGGTGCAGAAAATCTGCGAGTCCCTCGTAAAAACCGCTCATGCACACGATACACTACTTGGTTTCCCAAAATTGAATACAATTTACCTTCATGCCAACCTACACAAACCCCTTATAAAAATAAACATTGAATGTACTCTCTAATGTGACATGACCCTTTCCCTTAGGAGGGTTTTACGTCATTGCTTATA
Source organism: Lissotriton helveticus (assembly GCF_964261635.1). Taxonomy (NCBI): domain Eukaryota; kingdom Metazoa; phylum Chordata; class Amphibia; order Caudata; family Salamandridae; genus Lissotriton; species Lissotriton helveticus. The sequence continues at coordinate 119,773,438 of NC_136073.1, read as the reverse complement.
ACACACTATTGACATCAGCCCCATACAATACACTGCAGCCCATATCCCAGGGTATAGTCTAGAATTCATTTGTTGTACTGACTACATATTACTGTGCGGGTGGAAGGACATTTCTGGCCATGCCAGAGGTCCAGTCACATGGATCAACATGAAGGCTTGCAGGCAGTTTTAGAAAGATTGACAGAACTGAGGAAGCAGTATGACAGGATTTTTACTAACCTGTAATGTATAATGAATTATTTTCACATTAATACTATTCCCCCTTGCTAATACTTGTTTTATTATTTTGTTATGGCTAATCCATATATAGAACAGTAGGATAGGGTACAATAAAATGGCAATAACCCTAATGCTTGAGTGTGTACTGGCTTGGGGGAGGTGTTGAAAATTTGGAAGGACCCATATTTTTCCGACAAAGGCTTTTTGGGCAAATGTTTGCAGACCAACAGCATTTTTATGGGAGACCTAACCAATTACCCTTGGTGAAGCTACACTTATGTCTTTGGGGGCTAGGGAAGTCTAGTTGTGTGTGTATCCATAAAAAGAGGTGGTAAGCAACACAGGTGTACTGCAGGCTAGAAACAGCGCATGTTTGGGTCTCGCCTATGCAGCGCGCATGCGCTACATAGGAAAAAGACCTTTAGTTATCGATGCCCTTTTTCGGCCAAAAATGTGCCCGCGTTGCATTGCTTTCAATGGCAAAGCGTGCAGGTTTGGCGATTCCCTTGTGGGAGCGAGCTTGGAAACCATCTGTTAATAATTAACAGATGGTTCCTGCTCGCTCCCACAAGGGCAACAGGCGCAGGCCCCCTCCTACCTCCCCCTGCTGCCGCGTGAGGTGCGCGCGCTTGTTTAAAAGGACTGCAGGCTCACATTAACACTGAACACTTTTGGTGCAGAAAATCTGCGAGTCCCTCGTAAAAACCGCTCATGCACACGATACATTACTTGGTTTCCCAAAATTGAATACAATTTACCTTCACGCCAACCTACACAAACCCCTTATAAAAATAAACATTGAATGTACTCTCTAATGATTTATCACGCTCAAACTATAAACCACTATCCCGGCTAATTGAGGGTATTCCCAGTTTCTTATGAAAGGCCAGCCAGAAAGCAATCTCTACGATACTATGTAAATGTTTGTTAGCTCTACATCAATGTGAATCTCTTAACACAACATTAATTGCTATAGTAAAACAAGTGACCGTTTAAAGTTAAGTCCACAGCCCTCCTGAGGCGGCACGCGTGCAGTTTGTCGCAGCGCTAGGCCGCGCCGCAGCGCACGTGCTCTTGTTTACAGTCGCTTCTGACAGCTGTCTCTTCCTACTCTGCCTACACGTTCTCTCTTTAAGAGATGACATTGGGGCATTGTGGGCAGGGAGGAGGAGGACACGCCATCTTCAGTGGAGAGGAAGGCTGGCTGAGACAGGAGCGGCGCCGGGCGGAGGAAGATGCGCTTTCTCACAACAAATGCTTGAACTCCGCACTGCACGAGGAGGCCGTGACGAGATGTAATAGTGAAGCCTCCAGCAGCACCACCATACCTACACCATCCTCCCCCTGCCCTAGGAGCTAGGCGTGCTGGAGCAGCACAGCCCAGAGAGGGGATGGGGACAGAGTGGCAGCACGGTAGGGACCTCTGTTGTGACATGGAGACCTGTGTGTTATTGTAAGGGGCTGTCACCGAGATTGTCTATGACCCCACAGGGAGTTGGATGGGTGTGTTGTGATAGCCATCGGTCGCCATGTGATTTACAGACCCTTTGAGTGCAGGGTTTGTTGTCATTGGGTTCTGCGTACGAATATGGGAGCCTGCTGTCTATGGGTTTTTTTTGCGACGTTAAATGAATATCTTTCCGGAGGGCGCATTCATCATATTAGTGGGCGCATTCATCATGTCAGTTTGTGTATACTCCGACCTGGTTATATGTCTCCGATGGCCCTGGGCGTTTGATGTGACCTGACGGATTTATTAGTGTTGTCGGTACCTCTATGAGCTGGGGAAGGAGGTAGGGTGTCTCTGTTATAACGGAGATAGACCTCTTTGTGTTTGCGTATGTACATGTGTTGATTGATGTCTTCCTTGTATGAATCAGTGCGTGTGTATACTCATAGGGTGCCAATAGGAGCATATACTTATTCTTAGAAGTAGCTGTTTGTGTCCCTATTGAGATGTATGATGACCTTTGGCAGAAGTGTTTGTCTTCATGTTGTGAGTTGTCATTTTGATTCAGTGAATTTAAAGCGACTTATTTAAGACACCAACAACACTTTGGCAGGTTAAAAAGACAGTTCAGGACTTCAAAGCAGTGGTTGAGGGAGACGTGTGGTAAATCAATCCTTGGCTGTTGTTTGGTCACTTGTGTGTGTTAGTTACCTGTATTTGTTCACCCCCCCCAGTTTTATGTGTGTGTGTGTATATTGTGAAGTGTGTATAAGGGAGTGCACCTAGGAGGAAAGGAGGATTGTGTTCTTTAGGGGATCGGTCTGTGTAGCCACATGGCTCTTTGTATTTGTGCATTCAAGGAGGTCCTGTGTGTCTCATAAGACCTATCTGTAGATATGCATGATGCGCAAAGGATGGAATATGTTTAGCCTTGTACACTCATGTCTAGCTAGCTAGGCCTATATAACCAAAGGGCACCTTGCACAACTATAGCCGTACAGGAATATGCTTTGATTTGTGTGCCCTCTGTGTGTGTTTGTACTGGGGTTATAACCTGGCTCTTTAATTATTTGTGAATGTATTTGTGCTCTGTGGTCGTGGCTAAGCGGTGAGCTGTGTGTATGCCAGGTAAGAGAGTAAAACGGATTTGTGCAAGCTGATAAGATAAAAGTGATGTGCCTCATTGTTAAGTAGTAACTATCAGGTAGATGCATCAAGCATTTTTGCGAGCGCAACCGGTGGAATCGCAAAATTCGGCCGTTTGCGCCCGCAAAAATGGCATTTGAGATGCATCAAGGGTTAAGGCAATCGCAATTTAAGAATTCGCAAATAATTGCGAGTTCTCAAATTGCGATTGCATTTAAGGAATCGCAATTTGCGATTCCTTAAATGCAATGCATGAACCATTCCAAGATTGCGAATTCGCAATCTGGGGCCGCTATTTACCGCGAAGTCATACTACGTGGTAAATAGCACAAACTTAGAAATATGCACTTTAGTGCATTTTTCTAACTTGTATGTTACACACACACACATGTCCTTGGGACATGTGTGTGCGCAACACCAGTGAACATTACCATTTCAGGGGTGCAACAGGGTGTCCTTCGGAAATTGCAGCACATTTGCGATTCGCTAATTGCTAATCGCAAATAAGGAATGACTCCCCATTAATTCCTATGGCCCATAGGAATGAATGGGAAAGCCATTCCTTATTTGCGATTGGCAATTAGCGAATCACTAATAAGGAATCAGTAGAAATCGCAAATAATATTGCGATTGCTACATGCATCCCGTTTTGCCAGTCTTTAATAGCGAATCCTTAAAATTTGCTATTAAGGACTCGCAAAACATAACTTTGATGGATCTGGGGGTATGTGCCACGCGCTATACAAACCAGTAACCTGGAAAATCTTATCTTTTTATGCACACTTTAATAATACTGGGCCGTAAGGACTCTGGTTATGGTCTGTGTAGCCGTGAGGCTGGAGATCTGATCATGTTGACGATCCGCACTGGGTATATGTACCTTTTCATACTGAACATGTCCGACAATTGAATGAATGTGTAGTCAGTTTTGTTTTGTGTGATATGTGCATTAGCGCATAGTGAACGTACTGAGTATTGCTCTGTGTACAGGCCGGAATCCGCCCCCGTGCACTCGTTTCGTGATGGTCTCTGACGATTCGGGAGCGGCTTGCATAGCCTTTGATGCTAGGGGTACAGGCCAGGGTCTATTTTCAGAAACAACCCCCTTTCGATATACTCTGCGTGCGATCTACACTCTATGACCGCTGTAGCTCGAGAGTGCAGCTGAGGTTGAACTTGTCCTGGCTGCTGTGACGGGGTTTGCTGTGCTCTCCTTCCCGGGGGAACTGGCTGCACGGTGTTTCCTGTCAGTCGCGGTGCAGAAGTGCGCCTCATTGTTTGCCCATCCGCTTCTGGGAACGATAAGCGGGACCCAGAATAGGCCTTTATGCGGTGGGATGTGGCTGTTGGCGAAGATTTCATACAAATAAAGACGCCCCTCTTTACTGGAGACGTAAAGTTGTAAAATAAAAAGAAATGGTGTATGATAATCATAAAGTAAAGAGGAAGGAACACTCGAAATGGTTTGCGTACTCCCATCCTGCTGCAAACGCTGTGTGCCCCGCGTGGGACCATGCAGAGGTGAATCCTGAGCAGGGATTATTTTGGATAGAGATGCGTCATTCTGCCCTCGCCGCAAACATCATTTACCACGAAGGCATTACCACTACTAACATTTACCACGTGACACTTACCACGCAGGGTGCCTTCCACGCAGGGTGCCTTCCACGACGTCTTTACCACGGGCTGGGGGGGAGATGTGGTATTCCTTCGAGTCGTTCTGCGTGGGCTTGGGGGGCAGAGGGGGGCTGGGGGGGGTCTCCCCCCCCAAAAATAACAAGCGGGGGCAGAGGGGGGCTGGGGGGGGTCTCCCCCCCAAAAAATAACAAGCAGTTTACTTTAAAAAAAAAAACGAACATAATTTTAATAGAAAAAGGAAAGAGCCTCCCCCAAAGACGTGCCGTGTACGTCAAAAAAACAGTCCTTTTTTTATTTTGGTATACGTGTTTTGACGCTTGTTTCAATGGAGGATGGAAGTAAGGGCTCGTAGAGAAAGACGTGCAGGTAAGACGTTTCTAGGCGTAGTAAAATCCTACGTTGTAAATACCAGCGTGGTAAAGCCACTTGCGATGTAAAATTCGCGTGGTAAAGCCATGCGTGGTAATTGAAATCGTGGTATAATCATATATTCACCATGGCAGGCGCCCCTGCTGGGGATGACAAGACTCGGAAATCATTCCTCCCGGTCAGCTCCCCTCCCCTGCGGTACTCTGAAACTCCTCATGCTTCTTTCCCTGTTGCAAATCTGCACACAAAGGACCGGGAAAGGCAGACTTGAGAATTGAAAATATAGCATTTCTGGAAACCGCTTGAGTTGCCAGTATATTGACGGAAACGCTGCTCGGTTAAAGCAATATCGACCTGAGCAGAGTTCAGAAGAAATTCAATCTAACTGGAAATAGGCCTTTTATCACTTTTATATTTAGTATACAGGAATGGAGGCTAAATCAAATCGCCACCCCTCACTCCAACCCAATTCAATATTCTTAACGATAAAATGAACCCTAATGTTATAGTTAAATGTAACACATTTCATTTCCCACCAGTACCTATTTGATTTTTGTACTTCAGTTTGCGTCATAATATCGTAGCAATTAGGCACACAGGGCCTCCTTTTGGAAAACCAACTGGTCGTGCATTTAGTAACTCCTTTACTAATGTTACAGCAGTGTTTTCTGTCATTTGTTGGGTCAGAGGAAGTTGCACTGAACAAAATATGGTTTCCTGATTGACCGTAAAATGAGATTACCCATTTGCTGCTACCGACCCCATTTGGTAGAACCTTCTCCAGTTTGGTGACTTGCTCATTTAACAGTGAGATGCCATTTTTATTTAAAAATGATGATTTTTTAAAATTTAAAAATGATGGTCTATTTCTCAATTTAGCTTAAACACTTCAGTTTTGAGTGTTCTAAAGTTTTGCAAGGTATGTTTTTAGAGGTAGATTTGTCACTGCTTTTTCATGTGGCTGAAAGAAGCAGCATCACCAGCTGCGACTGGAGGTCATGGCTGTGTTTTTAAAACCAACTCCTGGGTAAGGTTGTCATGATTAAAATCTGTTTTTTGCGCAATATGAAAAAAAAGTTTTCTGTTAAAAGGAACCTCTTTTAGAGGAACAAGCCATTGCATGTAAAAACAAGCATTGGTACAGCCAATAGGTCTCGCCTTTGGGATCTTATAATTGTTTAGTTATGCAATAGTTGATGTTGTTGCACCAAGGATATTGTGCTGGATAACTAACACTTATAAGGTCCCAAAGGCAAGACCTATTGGCTATGCCAACGCTTGTTCCATTTGCAGCTCTGGGACGTTCTTCAGACTTCATTTTAAAATTTAAAATGACATTAAAGTTAGGACTGTTAAAGGTAATTCAACCGAGCATTCACCTGGAGTTTCACTCGTGAAATTGTTACAACATTTGCCATTGTGACTGGAAAGTAAGGGAGCTTAGCTGCAGTGCAGATTACTTCTAGAAATGAATTTAGGCAGGGTTAGGTAGCTTTTGATGGAATGTTCTTAGGTTTACATCCACATATTTTTTCTTTCCATTTTCTTGGAGGCCCCAGTATGTTGACTTTATGGAGAATTAACTATCCACTTACTGATGTGTGAGTACATGAGTACCTTCTGCCAGGATGGTGCCATTACTGGAGGGAAACCTTCTAAATCGCCATCATCCTCGACCTCCTAAAAAGAAGACTTTTATGTCTTCCATTCTATCTCTGCCACGAGCATTAGGCCAGATTGATGTAATTGTTATTAAGGCTGATTTGTGTAACTTATTTTCCCCAAAGTTATACAAAAAGTCTGAAAATGTATGCAAAATGTGTGTAAAAGGTTTTGACCAGAATCTTACATTACTTTTCTAGGTGAGGACTGATGGCATACCTTTCACTGAAAAGTTTCTCTAAATACTTGCATAAGAACTGGTTGTATCTGAAAATTACTAGTTCAAGAACACAATGGCTCTATTTGAGACATTACTAAAATAGTCTCCAGTGGGATACAAATCATGCAAAATTTGGAATTAAGTCAAATGGTGAACATTTTGCAAATTACTTAGTGTGAAATTTGTAAATTACCTCACTTTACACCCACATATTGAAACTAATACATAGGCTGAGTTATTACATGACACTAGCATTGCTCACAACTGCCACTTGGACAAGTAGCAATTGTTATGGACCATGGTACTGATGAAGACGCAGATGTACAGGTTATGAACCAACTATCAATGACATAAACCTGCACACATTTGAACCCTAACTTTCACTGGATGCCAAGTTACTTGGATTCTCCCTTGGCATCAGCCTCACTCTCATGGAACACATTACCAAGAAAATCAAGACATCCTGGTACCAGCTTCCTCTATTGAAGAAAGTGAAACTGCTCCTCACATAAAGCTACTTCAGAACTGCTGGTCAAGCCCTCGTAATTTGCATCTAGATGGAGCCAATGCTCTACTACCAGACCTCCCAAACTCTGCAATACATTCCGTTTACCTGCACCCTACATACCACAACACATCTCATAAAACTTGAAGAAATATGACCACACCAGCCCCATCCTGATGAAATTCAATTGACTCCACTTTCTGGCCTGTATTATCTTAAAACCCAGCTACTTCAGTTACAAATCCCTCACAACCTCCACCCCGTATATCTAACTGTCAAGTTTACCACCACCACCAGTGGTTCTCAGCACACCGGCATCCAGGGAACCATGAGATACGAGAGGTCAAAGAACAAACAGAAAAAAACCAAAGTAACAGTCCTTCTCCATTTATTTACCAAAAACCTGTTAAGTCAAAGTCAAAGTCACATTTATTCAAATGTTCGGTCTTTTAAAACCATTACACTATATAATATCATTACATTACTTAAAGCATTCTATATGTAAAACAAGAACATTTGTAAAAAATAATAAAGTCTTCATTCATTATTCTACACTTCGTAAAATAAAAAACATGTCCAAAAAGTGCTGCACCATAACATCATCCTCATCTTAAAAACCATCATCATAAAACTATATATTAAATTATTTGGTTTTCCTCTATAATTCTTCCTAATTCCTTTAGATACAAATTTATGAATTTAACCCCCTGCAGACTAGCGGAAAGCGGAATCGAAGACCCACCCAACCAGGTGGTTACAGCTTCCCTACATGTTTGTATGTTCATATTTGTATTTGTATTTGGTATTTGTTAGGCGCGTGTATTACCCGTAGGTCTTTCAGCGCCAGCGGAATCCTCAGAAGCCTGTGAGTGGTCACTCGTTAGAGCTGGAAGAGCCAGGTTTTCAGTAGTTTGCGAAATCTCTTGTGGTTTTGTTCTGCACGAAGATGCAGGAGAAGGGAATTCCAGGTTTCAGGGCCAAATTTAGAAAAAGCTCTGCCTCCGTTTCTGACTGTGCACACTTTAGGTATGGCTAGGAGGAGTTTACTGGACGAGCGAAGGAGTTTGGCTGGTTCGTATCTCATCAGTTTATTGTCTAAGTATTTGGGTCCATTGCTGTTTAGAGACTTGTGGACCGAATAATCCTCTTTTTCCACGGGGAGCCAGTGGAGGGCCCTCAGTATGGGGACAGAGGGGATGCGGGGGGGGGCAGTCTGGCCGCCGTGTTTTTCAACACCTGGAGTTTGGACAGAAGTTCCTCATTAATGTTAGCTATTAGGGCATTTCCATAGTCTAGATGACTAATAATGAGACCTTGGACAAGGGGCATCCGGGAGGGTAAAGGAATCCACTTGAAGATTTTTTTAAGGGTTCTCATTAGGCCGAAACTGGTGCGGATTGTAGTGTTAATATGATCAGCCATAGAAAGTTTGTAGTCGATAATTAAGCCCAGGTTGCGTGCTGCGGCTTTGGGTGGAGGGCTGCGGCCCAGGGATGGTGGCCACCAGTCGTCGGTCCATATTTTCTGGGCGTTACCGAAGAGTAGAATTTCGGTTTTGCTGGCATTGAGTAGAAGGTGGTTATTCACCATCCAGTCACTGATGGATGCCATGCATTGATTAAATCTGACTTTGGTGTCATTGGGATCTGCCCCGAGTGTGATTAGTAGTTGCGTGTCATCAGCGTATGACACTGTATTGAACCCATAATCACAGATAATCTCAGCCAGGGGAGACACATACAGATTAAAAAGTGTAGGGCTCAATATGGAGCCCTGGTGAACTTCTTTGTTGATGTTATGTTTTTTGGACACGAAAGAGCCTATTTGAACCTTAGAGGAGCTAGCAGTCAGGTAGCTCCTAAACCAGTTTATCGCCGGGCCCCCAACACCAATCTCTAACAAACTTTTAGCAAGGTTTTGTGGGAGATGGTGTCGAAGGCCGCGTAAAGATCCAGCAAGATCAGGATAGCGGACTGTCTATCGTCGAGAGAGAGTCTGATGTTATCAACAATTACAAGGAGGGCGGTTTCGGTGCTGTGGCACGCCCGGAAGCTTGACTGGGATTGGTCTAGCAGGTTGTTGTGTTCCAGGTATTGATAAGCCTTCATTTGGATACTATTTAGGATTGCGGTTTCACAACCCCTCATAATTTCACTGCCATATGTGACAGAAGGCATTAACTGTGCCAGCATAACAGATAATAGGTGGCTGTAAAATGGACATCTTAATTTCTTTTTTAATAAATTGAAGCCATAGATAAGACTTTGTGCTTTAGCCCTCATTGCTAGAGACTGATGTTTATAACTCAGTTTTCTCTCGATTTTAAACCCTAGGTATTTGTATGAGGCAACAACCTCGACTTTTTTAACGTCCAAAAACCACGCTTGTTTTTTGAATTTGGCATCCACTAACCACACTACCTTTGTTTTAGATAAATTTAATTCTAATCCATATTGATTCATATAATTTGCTAGTGTACTCATGCTGCGTTGTAGCCTTATTGGGGTTTGTCTGAAAAGCACTATGTCGTCACCATACTGTAAGCACCTAATTTTCTCTTTGGCTAACGTTGGTAGATGGCTGTTTACTCCAGTAAGTGCTTCTTCCAGATCAGCTAAATACAGATTAAAGAGGCCTGGGGCTAACACGCACCCCTGTTTTAATCCGTTGTGGATACCTATTTTATTTGTCACACAACCACCATCACCTATTTTCACCTAAGTCCCGGTATCAGTATACAGTTCTTTGATGGCGTTCAGTAAGTTGTTTGGAATTCCCACGTTGCTAGTTTTTTTCCATAGGTGTTTTCGGTGCACACTTTAAGTCCACAAAACATGCAAACATCCATTTGTTCTGATGTTTGGCATTTTCGATTAGTAGCGTTATGGCTGATAGATTAGTCATTGTGCCTGCCCCTACCCTGAATCCGGTTTTGAGACCGAGGTATCAATTTTGTGTCGTCAGACCATTTTTTGAGATGTTCCAGCAAACAGGTAGCGTATAGCTTAGCTTCAACATCTGTTAAAGTGATGAGTCTGTAGTTGCTGGGCAGTGACTGATTTCCACCTTTAGAGATTGGTTGAAAAATGCTTCCCCTCCATGATTCTGGGATTTTATTTGTCAGGAACAGCTCCTTAAAAAGTGGTGTAAGATAGACTGCCCAGTAAGCAGGCTCTTCCTTAAAAAGAGCATTTGGCATACCATTTGGGCCTGCTGCACCCTCTATTTTTAATTTTTTAATGATTTTTGTTAATTTTTCTGCATCTGTAAGTTCAGGGATATTTTTGCTTTGAGGTTTATTCATGATGATTTTTTCTTGAGTTCCTGTGATTATTGGTGCTGCTGTTGACAGGCTCCTTCTCTTTTCGGTTACATTATCACAACTGTCTGTATTTTGTTTGTACTCCAGTTCTTTGCACATGGGCCACCCACATGGCTGCGATGATACCTACAGTATGATGTCTGGATTTTCCATGTGTCAGCGTGTTTATAACTTGCCAAAATTCTTTCCTGTTAGGTCGTTTACTTGCCACTAGCAGTTTATTCCAAATAAGCTCATAATGTTTTTTTTTTTTAATTAATTCTTTTTAGTAAGGCATCGTCGACACATCATACCATTATTAACATGCTGAGGAGGCAGTACATTTAACCGCATGCGTGCAGCGGCTTTTTTCGCGCTGCGCGGCTTTTTTAAAAAGCCGCGTTACATGACGAGCTCAGCTCGTCATCAGCGTGCGAGCGGCGCAACTGATGACGAGCTGAGCTCGTCATCAGCGCCGAACCGGTTAAAACAATTTAGCTTCTGAATTACATAGATTCAATTCACAGTGCATAGCTTAAAACAATTAGGGGGGTGTGAGGCTATCATTTGCAATCATGTGTGCCAGCGGGGTACAAATATCTCCACGGTAGGAGTTCCAAGGCCCCCAGACCGTAATGCATTTCCTAGGACACCCCTGGCTATGTAGACTGACTTTTCTCTGAACATGCACCAGTCTAGGTCTTCTTTCCATGATTCTACCCCTGGTGGTTGAAGGGCTCCCCAATGTCGTGCAATATTTCTCTTAGCGATCATTACAGCCAGAGTAGCCCAAAGCTTTGTGTAGGAGTTGAGGTCTGTTGGTTCCCAAATGTTCAGGATGCACCTACGGGCTTCCGGAAGCAACTCAATTGTGAGTACCTCACTGAGGATGTGGTGAATAGCTCACCAGTAAGTTTGTATTTGGTCACATTCCCATATTATATGTATGAAGGTGCCCTCCCTCACTCAGGAGTGGGATTGAGGCCACACTATGGGACCTAAGGTGTGGGGTGGGGGCTCCGCTGCTTCTGGGTCGGGCGCTGAACCACCCTCTAGTGGCCCTTAAGGCCTTCTGTGGTAGAGTCCACAGAGTAGCGTGCTGTGTGTTATGTTGCGAGTTTGGAACGGGGCTGAAGCTGGGTTATTAAGTCCTGTCCTGGGGAGAGGGGTTTGGGGGGTTTTGTTGGGTGTTGGGGTTAGGGGATCCGGCTGCTGCTGTGTGAGGGGTGTTGGGCTGGTGCTGATTTTGTACAGAAGAAACTACTATGGGGACGTTACCTGATTTAAAATGCATTTCATGGAATGTCCGTGGTCTCAGGACGATGGTGAGACGTCACAAGGTGCATGCCCACTTAGTGCGGCGCGGAACTCAGATTGCGATGCTGCAGGAAACCCACTTGACTGAAACAGAATGTGCTGCACTGCAGAGGAGGTGGCGGGGGCAGGTGTTTGGGACCACGTACTGAGCGTTTGCCAGAGGTGTGTTAATTTGGGTTAGAGCTGGGATACCGTTCCAGGTCATTTCTAAGCGGGTGGACCCGGAGGGCAGATATGTGGTAGTGGAGGGGAGGCTATATGGTCGAGAAGTGACCCTGTGTAGTGTGTACGCCCCTAATACGGAACAGGCCTTATTTTTTGATAAATTGTCGGGCTCATTGGCGCATTACCTGGCGGGCCCCGTCATTTTGGGTGGGGACTTTAATTCGATAACTAATGTGGACTTGGATAGATCCCATCCGCCATTGACCGATTCGACAGTGCGCAGGCTAGCTACCCAGAGGAAGGAGTGGCAGGACAGTTGGGGGTTACTAGATGTGTGGAGAGAACAACACCCTGCAATGAGAGACTATTCTTTTTTTTCAGCATTACATGCATTACATGTGAGGATAGACTCTATACTCTGTAGTGATCGCCTGGCCGCAATGGTTAGACACACGGAATACTTAACTAGGACACTTTCGGATCATAACCCCTTACTGATATCAGTACAATGGCAACAGGTGAGATCGGCGATTCCCACATGGAGGCTACAGCCCCACACGCTGGAGGATCCGGTGTTTAGCGACGCTGTCCGCCAGGGCATAGCACACTATTTCAGGGAGAATGAGGGCACAGCGGCGACGAGACTGGTGGAATGGGATGCGATGAAAGTGGTGGTGAGGGGAGTGTGCATGGGCAGGTTTGCTAATGTAAGGACTTCGCTTTTGACTGACCTGGCGAAGGCTGAGAGTGTGCTACGGGGATTAGAGCAACGTAGACCGGAACGACCGGAATTGCAGGTGCGATTGCTTGAGGCCAAGGAATTGGTTGCGAAGGAAACTGAGCGGCTGCGGTGCTACGATTATAAGCTATATATTGTCAAGGTGCATGCGGAGAGGGACAAGGTGGGTACGCTCCTTGCCAGGCTTGCTGATCCAGAACCTCGGGGGTGCCCAGTAATGAGCATAAGAACGGAAACGGGGGACGTAGCTTATTCGCAGGCAGTGGTCTTATCGCGCTTCGCGTCCTATTACACTGATCTCTACGAGTGCCAACTAACGGTAGACGCGCCTGAAATACGTGAGTATCTGGACTCTATTGCTTTGCCGGTACTGGAGGCTGAGGATGCAGAGGATATAGGGGGGCCCATAACACTGGCGGAGATTAAACTGGCCATCAAACAGATGGCCAAAAACAAAACGCCGGGCGTCGATGGGTTGCCCATAGAATTCTATGTGAAATTTGTTGACATTTTGGCACCTAGGCTGTTGGTAGTATACTCGGAAGCGGGACAGCAGGGACATCTACCCGAAACATTGAGAGAGGCGCTGGTGGTTCCGTTGCTGAAGCCTGGTAGGGAGGCACTGGATGTAACGTCCTATCGACCCTTATCCATGCTGACGGTGGACTACAAGATCCTAAGTCGTATCTTGGCCGCCAGACTCCTGCCGCTCATGACCAGATTGGTGCATGTCGACCAGGCAGGGTTTATCCCTACCAGGAACACATCTATGAATGTGCGCCGCTTACTACAGATATTGGATGATGCTAGGGGCTCGCAGCAGGATCCGGTGGTGTTGTCTGTCGACATTGAAAAGGCTTTCGATAGCCTTGAGTGGAAATACCTAGATGAGGTACTGGCGAAATTTGGACTGGGTGAGGGATTCCGGCGATGGACGAGGGTACTGTACTCCTCGGCCACGGCTAGGGTGCGACTGGGGTCCTCAATCTCTTCAGCTTAACCGGTGCGTAGGGGGACGAGGCAGGGATGCTCGCTCTCTCCTCTGCTATTTGCACTGTCCATGGAACCTTTAGCAGCACTGGCAAGGACGGGCGTGCAATTTCAGGGGGTGACGCAAAGGGCGAAGGCGCACTATATATCACTGTACGCGGACGATCTATTACTGTACTTCGCCGACCCCGGACAAGCGCTAGAGGGAGCTGTAGCCATGCTCTCACGATTTGGTGAAGTGTCAGGCCTTAAAGTAAACTGGTCCAAGACCTGTGTATTTCCACTCCGAGAGGGCACACGCAGCCCCCCCCTTGGGCTGGATGTGATCTGGGAGCCTTCCAGCTTCACATATCTGGGTGTCCGTATTTACCTTGAGGCCACGAACCTATTGGAAGGAAACGTGGGGCGATGCGTGCGCGCGTTGAGGGGTTGTGTAAACTTCTGGGCCTCTCTCCCCTTATCTGTGCTGGGCCGTGTAGCGCTCTTGAAAATGGTGGCACTCCCGAGGCTACTTTACTACTTTAGGACATTATCGGTGTGGATCCCGCGGCGCATGTTTGCGGACCTGCAGATGTTGGTGACCGGATTCCTGTGGGGGCAGAAACGGCGCAGAGTAGCGTTGACGACCCTGACTAGGCCCAAGCTAGAGGGGGGGATGGCGGTGCCAGATTTTGAGCTGTACTATCTGGCAGCTCAACTGCAGGTGCTGACGCAGCATGTGGCAAGGGAATTCAGAGGTCCGGACATTACTAGGGGGCAGGGTATCCAACGGCATGTTTTGTCATACATTATCATGCAACAGAAACTGGAGGTGAGGGACCTAACGCTGGAAGAAAGGACGCTCAGACTCTGCTGGAACAGGAGCCTGAAGAGAGCAGCCATCTCCCGAGCGTACGCGCCGGAGATTCCGCTAGGAATGCTGACCGCGCTGCCGCATGGGGGCGACTGGTCCCCGCTATCGGACTGGGAGGAACTAGGGCTGCAGGTAGTTGGAGATCTATACGTCGAGGGGACACTGGCCCCGTTCCGGGAGGTGCAGGACAGGTTTGGTCTGCCAGCCGGGGATTTCCTGCTGCATGCGGCAGTGATCGCGGCGATGCAAAAACACTGGAAAGGGGGGCTGGTGGAACCGGAGACGACTCTGGTGTGTCAATACGTGGTTATGGCTGCGGGCACTACCAAGGCGGTTACCTGCCTCCATAATAGACTACAGCACGAGGGTCTGGCCCCGCTGGGGGCACTGAAAGCAAGTTGGGAAGCTAGCATAGGTAGGCCCATTCCGGATGTAGTCTGGGGCCATGTTTTAGAGCGAACCTGGAAGGGAACGAGGAATGCCCGATTCCAACAGATACATTTTTTCATTATTCATAGGGCTTACCTGACCCCGGAGAGGATAGCGAGATATTTTCGGGTACGGGACGCCGTATGCCCGAGATGTTTAGCGCCTGAGGCGGACTTGGATCATTTGCTGTGGGGGTGCCCGGGACTAGGGTCATACTGGCGTGACGTGGGAGACCTCCTGAACGCCGTTACAGACAGGGAGGTGGATTTCGATATGGCTGCATGCTTGCTACTGTGGTTCCCTCATACAAAGCGGACGAAACTCACTAGCAAATTTATCGATCTGGGCCTTATGCTGGCCCAGAGGGAGATTACCTGGCACTGGAAATCTAAAGAGGGGCCATCGGTGAAGCGGTGGATGAATGAGCTGTTGAAATGGGCGGGCTGTGAGAGTGTCATCAGAATGCGGCAGGCTACCAGGAGTGCCACTGATAAATGCATGGATATGGCGAGAGCGTGGGAACTGATCGTGCAGGCGCTGCGCGACTATATGGTAGGAGGCGAGGCTGATGATGGAGAGCACTAATTGGAAAGGACTACATGGAGCATTACTATACAGTAGATTCTACTGAGCGATGTCGTGATCTGGTTTTACTGTAATTTATATACACTCGCACTAGCAGCAGCTGGGCAAGGGGGGGAGGGCAAGACACACTCACCTCGGGGTAGTTAGGATCACCATGCGGGCCATAAGGTGTTTAGGTGCTGGGATCTAGTGGCAGATTGCAGCTTAGGGACCCTAGAAGACTATCCCTAGAGGACAGGGAGGCGCGCGAACTATGTCCTATAGTTGGTCACCTTTACCATATATGATAGGTTGCCATCACATTGGTTCCAGCACCAGGACTAGTCCTGGCACTATCTCGTTGTGAATGGGTTGTAAGGGGAGTTGTTGTTAGGGGGATTAAAAGCGGAAACTGTGTATCGTAGATGACTGCCTATTTCTGCAGGGCGGGCACACTGGCGTTTCCATATCTGTGAGACATTCCACGCCGCCTGACCTCCGGGTTGTGGGCTAAATGGCTGTGTATATTATTGTATTTGGATTGGTTATTCAATGATGCACTAAGTGTACTGCCTGTCCTGATTTGAGATTTTTGTTCAGAATCCGCAATAAAACCCTATTTAAAAAAAAAAAAAATTAAGGTGCCCTCCCTCCCACACTGTCGATTACACAATTATGTTTTATTTTTGCTGCGCAACAGCTCTTCTTATATTGAGCTCTTCATTTTTTAAGCTCACCAAAAACCTGTAATGACACCCCTTTGTCCATCAGGACTGCCAACCCTCTCAAAGTGTAGGAAAGAGCTGAACACACACCACTTTAAAGAATACTACATCAAGAGAAAAAGCCCTCCTCCTCTCTCAGAATTGAGCTTCCACTCCTACTTCCTGTTGACTGTATCTTTGCCTTTGACCCTGCACTGGTGCTCTGCTACCTTTTGTCTAGATTTGAGCAGTGCAAATGACACATACATAAATTCATGTGGTGATTAAATTCTGTCATTGCCAATAAGAGTAAGGTTAAGACAACTGCCAGACACTCACTTTGAAGTGTGTCCATGTCTATTGATAGACCGCATACTGCACGATCTGATGTCAGATCCAAATTGTATTGTACCGAATTGAAGGCCCTAAAAACCAGCACTGTGAGTGCACTGTCACTCAAACAGTGTAAGGGTGGAGCATCTAAACATTTTTAGTGTGTTTTAACATTTTCTGCTGGAAACATGCTTAGATGTGTGCCATGCTAACAAGAGCTACACTGATAATATGAATGGGTCTGCATAATTAATAATTTAAATCCTACAGTATTATTGACAGATAACATAGCCTAAATTAATTTCTGCCAGGCAGAGCAGAATCTGAAGCTGAAGGAGCAACGACAAAAACAGTCTGAAAACGTATGGGTTAAGTGATTTAAAATATGTGTTTGATCCGGTCTAAAATTCAGTAGTGGGTCTTTCAGATTAGGTACATTTCATGCTCCAGCTGGGAAGCCAATAGCCCATTGGTGGAGACAGAGAGACTTTCCTGTACTTGCCTAGAAGCTGTGTGAGGGGATTAGTCATGACCTCTTTTCATGAGATTCTAGGCTTTCGTTGTGATAGGGTTCAGATGATAATTAACATGTCAGAGTCAGTGGAGGATAAGATTTCCAAGCGTGTATGGAGATGGTGATATACATGAAATGAGGCAAGGTTCATGTAATGAAGCCTTCAGGGTTAGATGCCTGCCAGGTCAGGCCAGAGGCAGCTCCTGCTTTATTTTGGAATGTGAGAAGGTGTTACATATGGAAGGATGGTACAAATTATGGACCTGAATAGAGCACTTTACCTGCTTTGGTTTACGTTGGAATAGGAATAGTAAATGTGATCCCACCAAAGGGTAGTACTTTATCTACTTTTTTTTAAATTGGAGTGGAAATATTAAATCTGACCCCTCCAAATTATATGGCAAGTTAAGGAAATAAGTGTGACTCCCTTGAGGAAGACTTTTTGAAGAAATGGTGTATTTTGCAGCAAAATGTTTGCATAATAACATAAACAATTAAAGAGGCTTATTAACAATACAGTTGCCCTCTAAAGAGTGTTGAGGGGCTTTTTGTAGTCTGTCTTTCTCTACATTTCTTCCCTGGCCCCTCCGATTCGCCACAACCAGGGAACGGCGGTTACCTGGCACAGCTGCGGTCCACCACCGCAACGACTCAGAGAGCCGTAATCCAGCGGACAGAATATCGCCACTGCTGGTCTGGCTGTCCATGGACCGCCAGACTCGTAATCAGGCCCTTAGCAACGTGGATGAAATTATTGCACATAGGCCACATGCACGCCAGTGCAGTTTTATTTTTAGGTTTAACTTTTTTTATTAGCAGTTTCATTGTACATACAGTTGCAGTTCTACTGTTTAATGCGCATTGAACAAGAATGCATAAGTATATTTCTAGTACATCCAATGCTGCGGCAACCCTTGTTTGCAATATACTTTGCCGGTGCGTGCAAAACATTTACGTTTATGCTGCAGAGAGATGAGTAGGCCTAACTTAAAGAGGGTGAGAACTTACCTGTACAAAACTAAACAATGAAACCCCCTGCCCCCAAAGCCCCCCTTACTGGTATGCATATTTCCTCATTCCACTATGACGCCTTGGCACTCTCAGAGATCACTTTATCCCAGGAGCGGCTTCCGTTGCGGTTAGACGGAGGGTCAAAGGTATTTTGGACACGTACTTTCATTGAATTCGGTTGACAACAGGGGTTAGGAGGGGCTGCCAAACTTCTTTAAATCTGGACACTGAGCCTGTGAGGGAGGCCTGAATGCGTTCCATCCCCAAAATGTACCACAGTTTATGGAGCGAACCTGTTGGGTGGGTACCGTTTGCGTGCCCCCAGAGCTAAGTCCATCTGTTTTCCTATGCGGGACTTCAGTGAAAATGTTAGGGGATTGGGCAGGTCCTAATACTACCTAGCTCGGGAATCTTGGAATCTGTGTCTCGAACTATCAATGTCATCCAGGATTTGAGGCCAGTACTTAGGCAGAACCGGCAAGTCCCACAGCAAGTGTAACAAAGTCCCTTCCATCCCACACCCCCTCCAGCAGGTAGGGCTGCGGTCTGGGTTCCCCTGGTGTAGGCGCACAGGTGTCAGCAGTTTTATTTTTAAAGGATTGGTCCAGCACACTAACTTTATAATTTTGCCCCAGAAGGCGGGCACATTACGTGATAGGGCAAAATGGAATTATTTCAGGAATTTAAAGAATCCTGAAATTACACAAATTACTCTTGGCCCGCATGTTTTCTCATTTTGCTTTGAAATGCGTCAAATTTTAACCGAACCCAAAGAACTTGTCTAGAACTAATGTTCTTAGTGCCTGATTGGGACAGCCTCAGATCTGTATAAAATGTTAAAAATAATGCTTAGGCTGCCGACAAGGTAAATAGGCACGAGTAAAAAAGACTGCACAAAATGTTATTTAGCAATAAAATGTGGAACACCTTTTCCTGACCATGCCACCAAGTTTGAGAGCTTTTAAAGTCAGTCTATGGTTCAATTTGTGTTTAAACATGTGGCTGCTTGATAACAGGCATACAGTATGTGTGTTAAATATTTGAATGTATTTGCCGCTCTAAGAGGCAACCTAAAATTGAAGCCATCACACTTTAACAATTGTTGTAAGCAAGCTATCACACTTTAACAAGTTAGTAGTTCTTTTATAATCTGCCATTTTCAAAAAACTGCTGCTTTGAAAATATTGTGAGGTAAACATCAATTGTCCATTTAACTTTACAATAAAAACAAAAGATGAAACAAAATACAACCTGGACATGAATGTATTTCTGCTTCTAACATTGATTTTCCTTAATTCTTTTTGGTTCGTTTTAGGAGACAAGCAATAATAAAATGTTTAGTAAAAACCCTAATAAAAACAAGCATTGGCATAGCCAATAGGTCTCGCCTTTGGGATCTTATACGTGTTTAGACATGCAACAGTTGATGTTGTTGCACCAAGGATATTGTGCTGCATAACTAAACACTTATAAGGTCCCAAAGGTGAGACCTATTGGCTATGCCAATGCTTGTTTTTTGTTTTTACTTTAAGCCATGTAGCAACATAGCTCATGCTTCCTGAGGCAGAAGCAGCCAATCTTTTCAATGAATGTTCAAATTGAATGAGGAGCAGTTGGGTGGGTTATAAAGTAAAAGATTTCTAGAGCATCTAGGGAATGACCTGAACGGAAGAGGCTCGCATAAATGTAAATGTCCAGTATTTTTAAAGCGCGAACAATTACCCGAAGGTGTCAAGGCGCTGGGGGATGTCAGGAAGATTAAGCGAGCTATTGCCCACAGTCACATGGTGCTGGGCAGACCCCTGCCGGCCGAGCCGGGAATCAAACTGTGATCCCCAGTGTCCAGCATCACTCACTTTTTTCTGAGAGGTCCTGAAGAAAGCCCCCAAAACTTTTTTCCGAGGGCTGAAACATGTTGACCATGATAAGGTAACCACAAACTACACATAATATCTGTAACCCATTACCTTCTCTCCTGTTTTTAAACATACCCCAGACAACCAGGAATAAAACAAATAGGTGGAACTCTGGAGGTATTTTTAGATTGCACTCACTTCATCACACTCACACACACCTCAACCAGCTCCACTGTAATCAGGTGTTGCAGCATAGCCGGGTAGCATTCGGCTACCCGGCTGGGACCCGATGATGAAGCATGACACCGACCAGGTCGGTGTGTGAGGGTCTTCTTATTAAACCAATGAGGTGCCAGACACTCTAGAGTCAGACAGCCAATTCATTTGGCCGTCCTTTGTGGTTACTAAATTACTACAGGGACGTGGACGGCCGTCTACAAGTTCTAGCTCTCTAACTTTGGTTTTTTGAACTGTTACTGGATAAATCTTGAGGCGGGTGTTTACAGAGCCACCAACAAGATAAGCGGAATCTCAAAACATATTTAATGAAAATGCCTTAAATGCCTTGAATATAGTGTGCCGTGAGTTTTAGCTTGTTCCTGAAAACCTGCTATTTCGAGAGCAAGCCCTGGGCTTGTTTAACAAGCAAAGGGGTTGGGGTGGGGAGGGCGGCAACGGATAAAGAGAGCCCGTGAGTGGTGAGCGCGCTCTTGGTAGAGCGAGCGGCCCATCTGTTTTCCATTATCGCGCACGCGTCTGGGCACGATAATTGAAAACAGATGTGGCCTGTGCGCGTAACCCCAAGCCTTAGGCCGTGGGCGGTTACATTGGCTGGGAAAGGCAGCACACGCACCCGCCATTACCCACTTGCGTGCTGTCTTTTAAGGAAGAACCGCGCAATCACCAATAGAAATATTGGTGGAGAAATTGCCACAAGCACAAGCTTGTGAAAAGTCCTGGTCAGCTGCAAGAGGTCGTTTTCCTACTGCAGCGCATGCTCACTGCTGTAGGCTCGACCTAAAAATGACAAAATAATGAAATAATATTACTACAAAATGTGCCACGTTATGCCGCATAATTAGCCTTTTTTTGCAACATAATTTATTCAACCGTGCTGCATGATTTAGGCCTCTCCTGCCACATAATTTCAATGGCCGTTGGTATTACTTTTCTTAATGTATTTTGAATTACTAAAAACTGCTGTTCTTCTCAACTATTAATTGCACAAACAGCGCCACAAGGTGGCAGCTGTATTTAGTGCCGGTGTTGACAATTAAGTGTCAGTGCGGAGCACCGGAAACCACCGACTAAAATTTAGCACTGCTAATACCTCGAATTATACTCAACAGACTTATAACAAACAAACAAAAGCACATTTTCTGAGTAAAGTTCTACATTCATGAGAAGTCTGATGCAAATCGGTTTACCCGTTTGGCTTGTAGGCGTGAGCAAAACTTTCTATGGGAATTAGACTGGAGATAATTTCTAATTTCATCCCTTTACCTGTTTCCGCTACATGGCTCTGCATGCAGATTGGCAAGTCGGACCTCAACTATCTACGGTACTGATTTGCCAAATTTCTTAGAAGTCTGTATACAAGATCAAAAGTTGTAGGTAATAAAAAATGTCTTTTCAATGGAAAGTACGTCTGAACCATAACTACACAGTGAGTAAAATCATTTTTGGTGACTTCATGCTCTTTTAAATAATGCATGGGCATGTGGCACCAATAGCATTATAAGCAGTTCACATAACCACAAGGAGCAACAGGTGACTTTGTCCCTCAGGGGAGGCAGTCACACCTTAAGATGCTGCACTATGGGTCACACTTACCTAAGTGAATTGATCGACTTCTTTCTGTATCTACTGCATCATTTTTTTATAGTCTGGGTTGGCCTTTAGTTCTGCCCCTTTCAAACATTGGCTTTCTTCGACCATCTCTTTCAGCCCTTGCTTGAGACTTTACCAACCAGAGCTTATCTAAGTCCAATGGAGTATTTATCTCTCACCTAATGCAATTGGCTATTTGAATGTATCCATTCACCCAGTGGTTAATTAAAAAAGTAAGTGCTGGGGCTCTTCTCAGGAGGCAGTTTACACAATCTCTTTTCTCCTGTCAGAGCCACCTAAAACAGAACCAACTACCAGTCATGAAAGTGAGAGGAAGATGTGGCGTAATGGCAAG
The DNA here is from genome assembly GCF_964261635.1 of Lissotriton helveticus. Taxonomy (NCBI): domain Eukaryota; kingdom Metazoa; phylum Chordata; class Amphibia; order Caudata; family Salamandridae; genus Lissotriton; species Lissotriton helveticus. The sequence goes on along the minus strand of NC_136073.1, from coordinate 119,751,268 downwards.
ACCTGACGACTTTGGAGCTGGGGAACCCGGTTAGAGTCTCAGTGTTGGCTCAACATCCTGTGATTCTGGGCAAATCACTTAATCTCCCTCTGCCATAAATGAACGTGTCCATAATTGGTGCCCATGCAAAGGCTGGTGTCGATGGTTATGTGCCAGTGCTGTGCACTGGAAACCACTGGCTCAAATTAAGTACTGCTTTCACCTCCACAGAACTGCATAAGAAACTATTTTGCATCTATGTCTCTCTCTGTCAGCTCCTCCCACACCCTCTCACGTGTCACACTCTAATCATGTGTTATCAGAGACGTTTTAAAGCATGGGCAAAGTAGGCTCTGACCTAGGGCCCCAACCTATCAGGAGGGCCCTCTGATAGAGCCAGTGCTGTTCTCCACACAGTCCTGCCCTCTTGACCTTGAATGATTCTTAAAGATAGATTGTTTTAAATACCATTTTCCTTTAATTAATTTCTAATACAAGCGATATGTGGCAGTCTATCACAGACATTTTGCAGACAAATGTTGCTTGTTTTTCAGCACCATGCAACATCCATATAAAAAATTCACTTTAGATCAAAACTGGACCTCACATATGAGAAATTGCAACAGGTCACAGAGATTATTTGCAATACTATTAGTGACCTACTCTTATATTACAATATTGAAAACACGCATTACTATCCCTGAATATTAGATTTAAACACATTTAGAACTTGGGCCAGTTTGCCCATGCAGTGTCGGTGACCTGGCCAAAGAGGGCATGAAAGAGCTGAAATTGAATCATAAAGTCAACGCTTTTCCAAACAGGGGCCCCTAAAATCCTTAAAATGTCCCTGCCCAATAACAGATTAATCCAGACCTACCGACTTTGTCAATGCCAATGTTCTTTAACTGGCCCCATGTGCCGCACCAAAGGCTTTTTAAGCTATTAAAAATGTTACAAATTGTTTGTTCATTTTTTCCTTAAACGTTTCAGAAAGCTCCTGTTGTCAATGCAATAGGAGCGAAAGGCAGTATAATATAGGCTCCTGCAAGCCCCAACGGCGCAGGTGCGCCACCATCTGAAATCCCTGATAGTGTCCCATAAAATAAATGGCGCGTCATGGGCGCGTGGCCCAGTGTGGTATAATTCGTGTATGGCTTCATAGCCCCCGGGCAGACCCGCAGCGCTGTGCTCAGACGTCACGTGACCACAAAGGAGCACATAAGGACCACCCCCAGAGGTAAGACTCGTGCTGCTTGCACAATGTGCACCTCTGACCTCATAAGACTTATGAGCACGCGAGGGGGCTATCAACGTCCGTCTCAGTGCCAAAGAGAGAAAATAAAGATGGGGGTATGTGGGCAAGAGGGCACTTCCTGACCTCAAGAAAACTAGAACTGATAGTTTAAAGCTCCGTGTCGCTGACTGAGACCTGGAGGGGGTATTTTCCATGTCATGCACGGGAGAAAGGTGGGGGCGGGGGCTGACGTGGATGGGGCACCCGCCGTGCGCGTTTTGGCCCGTGCGGGGAGGGGGTCTGGTTGCAGTTATGCCATTAGGAATTAGCATTTACGCAAATGAAGGAGGCTGTGGCAGGAAGGGTGGGGGCGCCTGGTAATTTGGAATAACAAGAGCGTTCAGCACTGAGGATCCAATGTTACATCCTGCCGCGGGCGGGGGGTGGAAGGAGAGGGGAGGGTGCGCCAACAAAGTCCCTGATTGTTCTATGTGAGAAAGCCGTGAATGAGAAGCCTCACTGGAGGCCTTATGTGCCAGGGGACCCCTCCCCCTAACACCACTACACTCCAGGCCCTTGCTACAACCCCAGTCCGTCTTATGCGAAGAATGTATATTTCACTCACTTCTACAGTCGCGAGAACTGGGAGTTGCTCTCTCGGTTCTGCCATTCTGCAAAAAGGAACAAGAATCACTGCAACTGCTTCCTGTTAAAGTTATTGGAATGTTAGTGCCGTGTTCATTTAGTTTTATTTCAATCCTGGTACTCGTAAAGTGGGAGATGTAATGCACTGTTCAGCAGGCTGTGCCGTGGACTCCCACCAAAGTACTTAAAATGATACTTTCTTAACACTGCGGGCCCAGTGCATGATAAGAGGCCGCAAAATATGTGTTATTTAGCCAGAGAGAAGGAGCAACAAGACCCGCGGCTGCGAGATGCGCTCTGTGGTGGGGGAGGGTGTTGAAGCACGAGGATGACAAATGTGACTGACGTTTGCAGAACAGAAATATCTGCGACAAGAATCACTGCAACTGCTTCCAGTTAAAGTTATTGGAATGTTAGTGCGTGTTCATTTAGTTTTATTTCAATCCTGGTACTCGTAAAGTGGGAGATGTAATGCACTGTTCATCAAACTGCAGGCTGTGCCGTAGGGGCGGGACAGCGGATCCCTTTGAAGCACGGCCTCGCGGTCGTGAACAGGGATGTAATTAGAGGGGAGGAGGGGGGAGGAGAAGTGGAGACCTGAGGCAGAGCAACAGATGGCTTTAAAGTGGACGCGCTCGAGGCGGGCGGATGGAAAGCGCGTGCAGTAGGGGGCGGAGCAGATCCCTAGAGTTGCATCAGGAAAGCTAAACCAGCAGGCGGATGCGCGTTCACGATCACATGCACTTGAGGAAAACGCCGGCTGGTTTAGCTTTCCTGATGCAACTCTAAAATTCGATCCTATCCATTCCTGCGGAATGGGACAGGCTCGACCTAAAAACAATGAAGTATTACCTGTGACGTGGTTATATACACTTAAACTTGCACACGTTTATCACAGCTGTGTACAATGCTCTTCTCTCCAATGCATCAAGAGTTGAATTAGAGCTGTTAACAACTGCATCTTCGTAAAGATTTGTGCCTATTCAAAGTCCGACTAGGCCAATTAATAGGAGATGGGTGATGGCCGTTCAGGGTGGAAACCCTCACTCCTCCAGACACTTATGTTGTTTGTAGCATTTCTGAACTAGAATTCGTTCATTACTTTGCTTTTCAAAGACAAGTAGCAGGTCACTGACTGCAGTGGGGTGAGGCAGAGGACATTTTTAGTGCCTAGAAAACTTAAACTCAGGAGGCTCATTCCAGTATGCATCATTTTTTTCTTAGTGGTCTCATTATCCCATCCATATAGTCTGTTATACGTTATCACTTTTAGCCTCTAGTTTTAAAAATATAACTATGAAATGCTAATGGTTTCTTGCATTTTACAAAGGGGGAGCCGCAACGGCACCGCCAAGCATATTACGGCATCAAGACCACTGCAACACTGCCAGACATCGCTGATACATGGCAGTTGCAGCGGTCCATGGTGGTGCGACCACCCAACTTGTAAAAGGGCGGTCAGACCACCGGTGTGGTAGTGCCCGCTCTGCCACCACCCCCAAATGTCCCTAAACAGTATTATAACAATCAGTTCTAGCCCATGCTTCCACCTCTAAACATTATCTACCTATTACAGCTTTAACACCCCATGCCCTCTTTAGCGCCCAACACTTCCACCCTGTTTATCTGTTAACTTCTTAAATCCTATTTCATACTCCCAAATCTCCATCTGACACATCCTTAAAATGTGCCTACCCAGGCAAGGCCGAGGGCCTCCGTCCCTCCTTTACTCCATGGATTGCTCCTATAGTTCAATCCAGAGTCTGGCCTCTTTTCAGTTACAGACACACCTCTCTTCGGAGTCTGTCTCTGTTTCATCTCGGTTTGTACAGCGCTTTTCGTCCTTGCCTCGAGTTGCTTACTGTATCACCAGGGACGTGCTCAACACAAAGCGGTCCTGCAGCTTAAACTCAATGCTATGTCGGACGCTGTCTTGTTTTCGTCTGTCAGATTCCTTCTGACAGTGGTGAGTTTTTTTTGGATGCCGAGGCAGTAGCCTCATTACTCCACATTCATTTCGAATTTTTTAGTCGCTGTTTAGGTTGTCTTATTGATGTGTGACGCTTTGTCACAGTTGAGGTTGTATCACATGGTCAGCTCAGTGATGGGCCGCGGGTAGCGGTCATTTGAGTTTGCAGAATCGTCAGCATGTTTCCTCAGAGAGTCTCGTCTTTGTCTATCAAGTACCTTCTGATAGTGTTGAGTTTTGGGTGCCTGCCACGGCGATTATGCCATCAGACAGTGAGAGGGTTTTGGTTGCTTGCCGAGGCAATTATGCCATCAGGCAGCGGTGTCTTTTGCGTATCTGCCGCGGCGATTATGCCATCAGAAAGTGAAAGGGTTTTGGTTGCTTGCCGAGGCGATTATGCCATCAGGCAGCAGTGAGTTTTGCGTATCTGCCGGCGTTTGCCTTCAGGCAGTGATGAGTTTTTGGATGCTGCGTTGCTGTTTCAGTTTCGCAAGTTTAGCGCTTCAATGGGACGTGGGTATCGGTCAAAAGGGTTTGTAGAGATGTCTGCGAGTTTCCTGATCAGTGGGTTTTCCTTTTGATCTAGTCCTTTGTAGTATTTCCTGTTGAGTTTGAGGAGATGGTCGTCCAACATCTCAATGCCCAGGTCTCTGTGGAGGTCTGCTGTTCGTGTGAACATAGGTGCACCTGCTGCAGTCCGTAAGGCCTTGCTCTGTAGTCTCTGTAGGTCTTCCTAAAGCTGCGGGAGGCAGCCACTCCAAACTGGTGAGGCATATGTCATAGTTGGTCGAATTATTGCGGTGATTGCTCGCACCTTGCTCTGCATGGGCATCGACTTGGTCTTCAGGAGTGGGTATAATGCAGCCAGTTTGGTTGCTGCTTTCTGGCAGGTCTTCTCTATGTGGTTCCTCCAGCTGAGTTTAGAGTCCAGAGTCACCCCCAGGTAGGAGCTGCTGTTTTCCCATTTAATCTCACACCCATTGAGGAGGATCTGTGGATGTTTCCTGTTCAGTTTCCTGGTAAATAATGTTGCTGTGGTTTTGCTTGTGTTCAGGGTGATCTGCCAGTCGCTGTACCATTCAGAGAGACTGTTGAGTGATGCCTCAAGGTTCTTAGCCACTTCTATTTCGCTGAAGGATTGGGAGATGACTGCAACATCATCAGCGTAAAGAGCCAGATCAGTCTTCTTTAAGTATGTGGGGATATCGTTGGTAAATATATTAAAGAGAAAAGGTCCGAGAATTGATCCCTGAGGTACTCCAGCGAGGATAGGGCGTGTTGACGAGCATTCCTCCCGTACCGTCACGTGGAAGGTCCGTCCTGACAAGTAGTTGGAGAGCAGTTTAACCAGGTAGCTTGGGAACTTGAGTTTGATGAGTTTGTAAATCAGTCCCTTGTGCCATACTCGGTCGAATGCTTTGGCTACATCCAGGAAGACTACTCCTGTAGACTTGTGGATGTTGAATCCGTGGCTGATGAGGTCCACTACTCTGAGAAGTTGGTGATTTGTTGAGTGGTCTTTCCGGAACCCAAACTGTTCTTTGGAGAGGAGGTTTTCACTTGAGGCAAAGTCTGTGAGACGAGCGAGAATAACTTTTTCAAAGAGCTTTGAGAGGCCCGATAGCAGACTTATGGGTTGGTAGTTTGCAGGGTCTCGTAGAGGTTTTCCAGCTTTAGGCAAAACAATGACTCTTGCCTCTTTCCAGGCTTTGGGGAAGTACTGCTGCTGCATACACGCATTGAATATCTCTGTAAGTTGATCCACTGCAGCATCTGGGAGCATCTTGATGGCTTGGTTTGTTATTCCATCCTTTCCTGGAGCCTTGCCATTTTTTAGTTTCTTTATTAGGGCTAGGACTTCACCTGTTGAGCATTCCTCAATGGTTGAAGCTTCGGTTTCTGGCGGGTGCTCCAGGTGGTGCTTTGTGACCTCTTGTTCGACTTCTGCTGCCATTTTGCTTGCCTGGTTGGGCCTGAAGGATGCCTCCAGTGTCTCGGCGAGGACCTCTGCCTTGTCCCTGTTGCTGCATGCCAGGTGTGTCTTTCCTTGTATGGGTGGGTTTTATTCTTTCTTTCCAGTCAAGCGCCGGGTCATTCTCCATAGAGAGTTGTCCAAGTCCTTCAGGTTGGCTGTTGCTGCTTCCCATTTCTCACCTCTGTGCTGGCTTCAGCTGTCTTGTCAGCTCGTTGTATTTTTTCAGCAGGTCAGGGGTGCAGTACTTTTGCCACTCTCTCCGGGCTTTGTTTTTGACAGCTATCGACTTCTTGATGCCATTCGGAAGGTCATAGATGGAGCAGCATTTGGGCTTTTGCTGGGGGATGCTGCGTTCAATAGCAGTATGGACTGCAGCTGTGAAGTGGTGGACCGCATGATCAATTTCTTCAATGCAGCGGATGGGGCCAGGGGCCAGTGTCTCCTCCAGGCTTCTCTTGTAGAGACTCCAGTCCGCCTTCTTGTAGTTGTGCCTGTTGCCCTGTTGTTGGTTTTCAATCACATCTCCAACTGTGATCAATACTGGGTTGTGATCAGACGTCAGCGCTGTCGAAGTCTCAAGCTCCATAGATTGTGATAGGTAGTAGTGTGGCTCACTGGTTAGAGGCGGCAGGCCTGAGAGCAGAAGTCAGCCTGGGACCAGGGTTCAATTCCCGACGCGGCAGGGTCGTGGACCTTGGTCAGCGGACTCGATAATTCTCGCTTCGGTGCTTACTCTAATCAGGGGTTCCACTCGGCAACTCTGGGCATTAGCTTGCCTAATCTCCACAACGGCCCCACCAATTCCAGGGATGCCTGGCTCCACCTTGGGGACTCCCAGCAAGGGACCATCCCACAGGGAAAGCCAGGACGGGTTCCCCAGAGTTATACAGCGCCAGGACGCCCTGTTGCTGGGGCAGCTGTGCGCTTTACAAGTATACTACATTTACATTTACATTTACTTCATGACAACGATGTCCAGGACGTTGGGATTGTACCGTGCAGCACCCGGGTAGTGTGTTGGGCAAGTTGGGCCTGCCGCTACAAAGTCCTTCTTCCTGGAGTGGGCAAGTAGAGCGTGTCCTTTCGTGTTTGCAGTGAGAGAGTTCCAGCACTGGTGCTTGGCATTAAGGTCTCCTCCAATTAGTGTTGGGATGTTGGGATCTAGTAAGGCATCTAGCTCTTTTTGTTGTAGCTTTTCTGGGGGTGAGGAGGCAGCAATCAACCGTAGAGGGCCTGCTGGTGTCTGGATCTGTATGCCAGTTGCTTCAATGCTCCCCATTGGTGGTAGTACAATCTCGTGGTGCTTCACTTTTGTGCTGACAATGACTACAGTTCCTCCGCCCTTGGCTCCATTGGGGCGATCTGTGCGGTACACCCTGTGGTTTGCTAGGTTAAGCTTCTGGCTTCCTTGGAGATGTGTCTCAGAGATAAGCGCAACACTCACATCCTTAGTTTCCATCAGGTGTAGGAGTTCATCTGTTTTCTTCTGAATGCTGTTAGCATTCCACACCAAGAAGAGAGAGCTTCTTTTAGTTTTTGCTGCCATGGGAGTTGCTTTCTTCACCTGGGAAAAGTCCGGCGATGATATTCGCCACCATTGTCACCACTGGGTGGATGTCCATGTCTGCGACTACTTTCGCAACCTTCGCATTGAGTTCCTGCCAGTTGATGGTTGAGCCTATTCCACAGGATGGTCCCGGTGTGGTTGTTGGAGGTGGGCTGACTTGCTTAGGTGCCGTGACGTCCGCGTATGTCCTTCCATCCACGTGTGCATCACTACTGCTGTCTGTTGTATTGGGGGTTGGGATCCTGTGTGCCAATGCAGGTCTGTGGTTGTAGGTCTTCCTTTGATGCTGGTCTGTTGCTGATGAGTGTTGGGAAGACCGTTGTGGTTGTGGGGGTGGCTGGCGTTGTTCAACCTTCTTTGCCTTCTGCAGGTAGGGACAGCCGCGATAGCTCGCTGGGTGGGGTCCTGTGCAGTTGGCACATATTGCTGGTTCGGTTTCCCGGTTCCGTGTGCATTGGTTAGAGATGTGTTCGCCTCCACAGCGTACACACTTTGGCTTCTGTTGGCAGAAAGCAGAGGTGTGCCCCAAGCGATGGCAGTTGTAGCACATGACTGGTCCTCATTTCCCTCTAGGTGCTTCTGTGGTAACGATGCAGCTGCAGCTGCAGAGCCGTGTGACTGCTGAGAGGTCTGCTGGCTTCCCATCCTGGCTTGGGGACAGGGTTACAACAATGAGGGGAAATTTCTTGTTCTTGTCTGCTGGAGAGGCAATCTGTGCAATATTTTTGCCTGGGAGACCAAGTTCAGCTAAGTCCCCAGTGATGTGCTCAAGTGATGCATTTGCTGGGAGCCCCCGTATTACAAATCGCTGGGCTTTTGCCGTGGTTATTGAAAAGGTGTGGTACTCCATTTTCTGTTCTGTAAGTATGGTGGTCACAGTCCTGTAGTCATCTGGGGTGGTGAGCATAATCTTGGTGTGGTCTTGCCTGGGCTTGATTGTGTAGGAGGAGGTGCAATGGTCATCCAGTAGCTCCACGAGGTCCTTGTGAGTGGCTAAGTTCTTCAGGATGATGGGGGGGATCCGTAATCTTTTTGTGGGACCTGAAGAGGTCCCTGGTTCACCTGCCTCGTGGTCCTGAGGGTTGGCGTCGCAGTACTGGGTATGTTGGAGAACCTGATAGCGGTTTGCGGTTGCAACTGTGGGGCTAGTGAGAGGTTCGCGGGCAAGCTTTGCGTGTTTTTCCGGTGAGCTTGGAAGTGAGTCGCGCCCCTTTCTCTTTGACTGAAGGCGCCATTTTATGTCGTCTCCGGTGTTGCTGGGTTGAGCCCCAACGTCTGCATCCATGGTTGATGCTGCTTGGTGGGGGGGGGGGGCTGTGGGTCGCCTTGAGCAGACATAGTGTAGCAGCTATGGGGCTTCTACGGATATAGTATCACTCAGCATTTGCTGAGAAAACCTGAAAATCACAAACAGTTTGCCAGGGGAGTCGCAAGATCCAGAGTTTTACAAAGTCAATTGATGCAAAACCACAGAATCAGCTGATGTAAAATCACAAATGCAAACAATGCAAGAGAATAGCACAGCGTTTAGCAGGTCAGAAGCGCAGGAAGCAAATGATGCAAAACCACAAATTCAGTTGATGCAAGATCAGAAATGCAAGCAATGCAAGAGAATATGACAGTGTTTACTAGATCAAAAAGCACAGAATCAAATCACCAGTGCAATTGAAGCAGGTACTCACTGTTTTGCTGACCCCCGGTAATCCAGCGGAGACTCACAGGAAGGCAGCACGCCCCGCACGGGCCACGGCAGGAGCAGTCAGTCCAGGAGGATGGATCTGGGGGAGGGTCTGGGGAAGCCCTTGTGATTCTCAGGCAGTCAGCCTGCCCCCCTCTCTGGTGCGCAGCCTGGCCCCGGTCAAGCCAGGGAGACGCAGGCCCAGCACCCAGGAGGAGTAAGCTGGGTAGTGGGGATAGCCCTTCTCCTTTCCCTCCTTGGTGCACAGCCTGGCCCCGGTCAAGTCAGGGAACGCAGGCCCAGCACCTTAGAGGAGTGGGGAGAGAGCGTGGAGCGAGGGAGGGAGAGCCCTAATCAGGTGCTGCAATCAGCTGGTCGATGAGTCATCCTCAGCTGGTCGATGAGTCATCCTCTCAATGATCCAACATCGAAATCAATCCAACATCGAAATCTAATGAAATCAATCAATCCAATGAATGACTGATCGATGCTATGTCTGCCCGAATGTTGCGATTTATAAGCGGGGGAGTGGGGGAGTGGGGGGCGCTGTAATTGTGGGGAGAGCAGTGGATCGTGTTTTTAACAGGAAGGGTGTGTGAGTGGGGGGGGAGGGGTTACTAACCTGTTCAAGACGTAAGGGGAAATGGCAGTGCCTCAAAGCATTTCATATTATGAGCCTAGCAATGCAATATCTGCGTTTGTTTTTATTCGTTTTTGTTATACTCTGGAAATAAGTTGTGGGAAGTTGCCCCACATTTTTTATTTACTGACTTGCTTCAATTTAAAGCATGCTCCATGCCTTGCATATATGAACATTTCAACATATATCTGGGAAAATATTACAATAAAGATGCATTGACCGAATAAAAAAAGCGGTCCCACCTGTAGACGCTAAGGCACGTTTGAGCGCTACGATGCCACACTACTTACAACCGCGAGCTATACAAGTAACAAGCTATACAACCACGCGTCTAAAGTCAGAATTGGGTATCCTGTAGGAATGCATTCAGCCAGGATTTCGGGTGTCCGTTGCCTGTGCGCTTCCTGAATAGATGTATTTTGCATACGTGAATTAATTCATTCCTCCATCCATAATTCCATGTCTCATTCAGCACCAGTGCCCGTTGTGTAGAGCGCCTCGGACTGGGAACAAGCCCCCTGCACATCATTCGGTGCCAGGCTCGGTGACGGCACACAAGCAGCCACTGTTGGCTCTTTGCCACCTCTGCCGGTGGTAGTGAGTGAGGCCAGCACACAGGCCAGGGAGCAGAAACCCTTGCGGCACAGGGGCCCTGGCAGGTGCACTGGTTTTCAAAGGTGAACCCCACACACCCTCTGTGGGTTTTACTCTCTTTGTCAGGCTGCCTGTCAGCAAGGGGCCTTGAAGACGTCTTCAGGGGGCAGCCAGTGCCTTAGAGTAGCAGGGGAAGACATGCCAAGGCACAATGCTGCGGGAGGCAAAGAAGGGTCCAAGCCCCCTATATAATACTATCAGGTGACACCCGCCCCCACCCCCCGCATTAGAGACATTTAACTACCCAAGGAATTCTGGGAGATGTAGTCCTGTTTCACCTGACTTGAAGCAATTGGACCAGTCCTCACGTTTACAATTATTAGTAACAGTGACTTTGCTCTAATTGCCGTATTATTGCATTAAAGTGCTCTGAGGCTGTCTCCCTAGGTGTTGTGGGGCTGCACACTAATCTCAAACGTGAACTACACACACGAGAGGTGCAATGAGGAATGTCTCAAACTGGGGGCAGAGGAGCCAGTTGTTTGATGCCAATCTCTGAGTTATTGTCAACAAAAAAGCTGCTATGGGTCGTACATATTTCTCTGTGCGCCAAGTTTAACTAAAACCCATGAAACTTTTAGTACCAGCACTCAATTTTCCCTCCTGTATCAGCAACCCTTATTTCCACCCCCAGGTGTGCAAGCGCGATTGTTTCCTGGGTAGAGTTTGGAGTTAGGCATTTCCTCCACATTACCAGCAGCAGCCCCTGACTCTTGAAGACTGTAAGCCACTGGTAATTGGTGCACCTGTGCCAGGCGTGGGGCATTAAACTCACCTGGGAAACTCTGTCCGTGAGCACTGTGCAGCAGCTGCAGGAGGAGGAAGGTGATGCTCCCAGTCCAAGGCATGGCTGAGGCTCACATCCCCTTCCCCGGGGTGTCGCCAAGCCCTGGGTCCGCACACTTCTGAGTGGGCTGACCGGTGGACTCCTTATAGACATGGCTGAGAGACAGAAATGACACAGCTAGGCAGCGTGTCCACAGAAGAGCAGAGCAGAGGAGATAGGGTGACCAGAATTATAAAGCCAAAAACTGGACATTTCCCAAAAATAGAAGAAGGAATACAATTTTATTTCAACCCGGTGCATAGAATGACAGTGCTCCTTAGTAAAGAATTACAAAAAGAACATATATAAGACTCCTTTTTAGAGCCAGTAGCATGCCTGTTAATTACATTGCTTTTGTATAACAGCTGCTAAGTGTCACTGCCTTGTAAAACATAAAAAGATACATACCAATGCTATTATCCGACCCTCTCTAAAAGCAGGGACATTAGCTTAATTTCCTGAAATCTGCCGGGACAGCTGGTGGAAAACCAGCACTGTCCGAGCAAATACGGGACTCCTGGTCACCCTAAGAGGAGAGGCTCTGGAGGCAGCCTGTCCTTATCCGAGAAGGATCCCATGGAAGCCTCTCCTTATCCGAGGAGGATCGCGGGGCAGCCTATCCTTATCCGAGGAGGATCCCGAGGCAGTCTATCCTTATCTGAGGAGGATCCCGGGGCAGCCTATCCTTATCCGAGGAGGATCCCGGGGCAGTCTATCCTTATCCGAGAAGGATCCCCTGGAAGCCTCCCCTTATCTGAGGAGGATCCGGGGGTAGCCTGTCCTTATCCAAGGAGAATACCAGGCTTGCCTGTCCTTATCCGAGGAGGATCCCGGGGCAGCCTGTCCTTATCAAAGGAGCAGAGAGAGGAGGATCTCGGGGCAGCCTGTTCTTATCTGACAAGCAGATATAAGATGATCCTGCATCAGCCTGTCCACGCGTGAAGTGCTGAGAAGGGGTTACCTGGAGCACCTTGTGTAAAGACTAGACACATACAAGAGAGGATCCCGAGGCAGACTGTTCCCATGCGTGAAGCATAAAGGGGTGGATGGTAGCGGAGCCTGTCCACAGGCGAAGAGCTGAAAAGCATCACTCGGAGCAACCTGCCAGGAGCTAGCTAACAGATTGGTGTGGATTAAGGAGTAGACTTTGGTCAGCGAGAAACCGATAGAAGCTGATTCTAAAGCAGCGTGTCCACAGGCGATGAGCTGAGATGAGGGCTGTAGCGGCTCCTGGAGGGAGTGCTGTGGGACGGTGGGGCAGGGGAGGGGCAGGGTGGGGTGTAGTAAACTCCGGATTAAGGCAGAAGGGAGTTTAGTAACTTAATAAATAAATAAAACAAATTACATTGTGCGCACTGCAAAGCGAAACTGAAATGGCGTGTTTATATTAAGGGATTCCGGGCACTATCCAGGACCGCCGCACTTTGAAGCTCCTTAACCTTCAGGATTAACCATAGGTGATGTCACTGACCATGTCATGAATGATGTAATATGTGACGTCCAAAGTGGTACAAAAGGGGGTGGTGATGGATGGAGCATCTGAACCAATCAAACACTCGCACCCAGTCAACAGATCTGGGTTTATTCCATCACCGTTCTTTAGCCCACTCTGCCACCCCAGTTCAGACATGGCCATATGCAAATCAGTCTGACCCTGTGCCTCATTGGAACAGTCCAGCCCGAACTGCCAAGCCATGCCTTCCCTGGACCGGAAACAAGCTTCTGGGGACCGGTTTCCGGCATTTCAGCCGTCTTCAGCCCGGCTTGCTTGATTCCAGTGGCAAAGTGAGCAAGGGACTCACGTCTGAGCAATATGTGACATCATCAGCAGTACATTTCACTCATACAAAACTATTGAAATTCCCCGTTATAGTTAGTTCAGCTAACTATAACTCGTGCGCCCGCAATGCACTGCTGATGACATCACATATTACATCACTCATGAAATGGTCAGTGACATCACTCATGACATCACTGATGACATCTCAAATGACATCACTGATGACATCACTGATGACATCATCCAGTGAATGTGTGTCTTTCTGAAAAATAAATATTTTTTATATATGTATATGTAAAGGTCAATGGAAGAATAAATGGGTAAATAAGTGTCTAAATGGATGCTTTTTTTGTAAAATTGATTGTATAACTGACTTATTAAGTGTATCTTAGTGAATACATGTATTAATGAGTAATGTTTAAATATTTAAATATCTGTATCAGTGTCTCACTTTGTGTATAAGTGGCTGCATGGGTTGGTGAGTAGCTACATGAGTGTGTATATGGGTTATTACTTTTTCTTTAGTATCAGTATGAGTGTCTCTATAGTTCGGTGAGGGATATTACTTAGCGTATAGATGCATGAATGAGTGACTCACTGTTTGTATGTGTTTTGAACACAGCATGTGTGCAGGACTGTATGGGTGGATGAGTGTGTGTATGGGTGTGTTAGTGAGTGAATGACTGTCTCAATAGTGTCTTTATGACTAAGCACAAATGTTTTAAACTAGTGTATGTGAGTATTGATGTAGATAAGTGAGTATATGTGAGAGTGAGAGATTGGAAGAGTTCCTGTATAAATAAGTATGTGTTTCTATAAGTGATTGTTTAATAGAGTCAGTATGTGTACGTTTCTGTAGAAGTAAGTGTAGTGGTGTGTGTAAAGCTGTATATGCAAGTAAATGGATGTTTGATAAGTTTATTTGCATGTGTGAGTATGTGTGTAAGTAACTCTATGGATGAGTATCAGTGTTTAACAGGATGTATAGGTGTATGAGTACATGTGATGAGTGAGTACATGTATGAGTGACTATATAGAACTGTTGGTGAATGAGTGGATGTGTATGTAGATGTTGGAATTACTGAATAGGTTGTTGTAACTGGTATTGGTATCTCCATTTTTTTGAAAATTTTTGTTTCTATTTCTGAATGTGTGTATCAAAGGTTATGTTAGGGTGAGAGGAGGTCTGCCACTCTTTCACAAGGATTATGTAATCAGTGATATCATCAGTAATGTCATTTGAGATGTCATCAGTGATGTCATGAGTAATGTCACTGACCATGTCATGAGTGATGTAATATGTGACGTCATCAGAAGTGCATTGCGGGCGCGCGATTTATAGTTAGCTGAACTAACTATAACGAGGGAATTTCCCTGGTTTTGTACAAGTGAAATGTCCGACTAACTAAAACGCCCCTGAAACCTAAGGTTTTTTATATGCTAATTTCTAACTATAATGTGCCTGAAACTTATGTTTTTTTCAGTGAATTTCAAAGGTTTTTTAAATGCTAATTTCTAACTATAATTTGCCTGAAACCTATGGTTTTTTCAGTGAATTTGAAAGGTTTTTTAAATGTTAATTTCTAGCTGTAACGTGCCTGATATCTATGTTTTTTTTAAGTGAACATCTTAGGTTTTTTAAATGCTAGTTTCTAACTATGCCTACAGAGGTAGGACATGTGAAGAAAGAAGAAAAAACGCACAGAAAGGAGAAAAAGAAATGCAGAAAGAAGCAACAGAAGTCCTCAAAGACGAAGAAAAATGCAGGAAGAAGAAAGATGCTTGCTAACAGAGACAGTGGTCCCTAGACAAGAGAATTTGAGAACAAAATAAATATAGACTAGATAGTACTATATTCCAAGTGTCCAGCCGGACAGTTTAATTTCACATAATATAAAGATAGAGGTAGTGCATGGTGTAATACAAGTGGGACACCAGCCGATGTCCAACTCACACACTGGGGGGACAAGAACACAAGGGGGTTATAGGCAAGGAGGGGTCATCTGAGTATCATAAATCATATACAGACAATCCATGACAAACACATATGCATACAAAAATTCACTGTGTAACTATGCATTTAGTGCGTTAGGTCGACGACGTTTCGAACCATACATAATCTAAGGTTCATCCTCAGGACAGTAATAAATGCCTAAAGAAACAATATAATAACTCCAGCCCACACCGAAGTATGGACGAAAACAATGTAGCTCACAGCGATGTGTGAGCTTGGAGTACCAATTATCGGGGGAGGAAGTGTCCCGTCTGACAGGGTCCAAAAAGATCTGAAAGCACAGGTCCTCGATGGGGGTCCTTGTGCGACGCGGCCAGTGCTACACGATGGACGAAGAAGAAAGATGTGTAGAAAGAACAAACAGAGGAGCAGAAAGAGACCTTGTTGCAAAATCATCCTGTACCCTCAACTTTTTCGGATGGGTACTGGTGGTAACTGACTCTTACTAACCAGTCCTAGAGCCAGTGCTATGCAAAAAGACACTTAGAATACAGTTAAAACACCTACATACACTAGGGAATACTATGCATTGGAGTACCCCTGTGATTACCATGGCTTCCTCTGTAAGACCCTAGTACATAATAGGGCAGGGGGATTAAAACAACCTCCTAAAATGCGCCACAGTGCGCGTTTGCACACAGGTGAAGAGAGGGGGGCCTGATGTGACATGTGTGCAAACAAGCCCTGTGGCTGTTTTAATTTGGGGGATAAAGTTCCCTTGAATCCTGAGTGTCCCTTGGGTCCAACTAGACCACCAGGTATCTCCATTTAGTGCCACAGAGCTGCATTGCAGAGAGGGGGCCGTTTTAAGTTGGTAGATTAAGTTCCTTGAATCCTGAGGGTCCCTAGGGTCAAACTTACCCACTAGGTACCTCCAGTAAGCGCCGTTGCAGAGAGGTGTAAAAAGGGGCACAGCCTGGACCACCTCTCTGCAACGCAGCATAGTGGCGCTTACTGGAAGCACCTGGTGGGCTAGTTGGCCCCCAGGGGCCCTCAGGATTGAAGAGGAAATATTTCCCCAACTTAAAACGTGCCACAGGGCGTGTTTGCACATGTCACCTCAGGCCCCGTCCCCTCCCTTCACCACTGTGTAAACACGCCCTGTGGCCATTTTAAGTTGGGAGATTAAGTCCCCTTGAATCCTGAGGGTCCCTAGGGTCCAACTAGCCCATTTGGTACCTCCAGTAAGCGCCACAGAGCTGCGTTGCAGAGAGGTGTAAAAAGGGGCATGGCCTCTGAACACCTCTCTGCAACGCAGCTCCCTGGCGCATACTGGAGGTACCTGGTGGGCGAGTTGGCTCTCAGGGACCCTCAGTATTGATGGGGCCTCTGAACACCTCTCTGCAATGCAGCTCCGTGGCGCATACTGGAGGTTCCTGGTGGGGTAGTTGGCCACCAGTGACCCCCAGTATTCAAGGAGAATTGGTTCCCCATCTGCAAGCGCGACAGGGGGTCAAGTTTGCGGAGTACTGCAATGAGGGGGCGGGCCCTCCGGCGCAATGCCGGTCTTTTTTAAAAATTAATTTTTTTAAGAAGGGGGGCTGTGTGGCCCCCCTACTTTTCCTATTTTATTAGCTCTGGGGATCCCATCCCCCAGGGCCTGACCCCTATTTTATTGTATTTCTTTTTAAATTGGAAGGGGGCAGCGTGGCCCCCCTCCCGAGGCTATAATTGTCCCCGGGGATCCCATCCCCCGGGGCATGGTCAGTTCTTTTTTTTAAAATGTAATCATTGGAGGGGGCTGCGTGGCCCCCCTCTTCAGGCCATTTATGGCCCCGGGGACCCCATTCCCCAGCCTTTCTGTGTTTTTAAAAATATTTTATAATGGGGGACGGGGCTATGTGGCCCCCCTCCCGGGCCCCTTATGGCTCCGGGGACCCCATCCCCCGGGCTGGCCGTATCCATTGGGGACTGTGGAGGGGTCCCCAATCCCCCCACGGTCCCACCAGCTCCCCGCGTCCAGCCGGAGCCGGCATTGCTTTTCCACACGGGTAGCTGCTAAGATGCAGCTCCCCGTGTGGAAAAGCAATCTGCTTTGGTTTTCGGAAGAGATCTCTCTTCCAAAAACAAAGCAGACTTTGCTATGGCAGAGCGGGAGCCGCAAGGCTTCCTCCCTGCCACAGAAAACAGCAATCTCCCGAGGGTGGGCACCCCAGGAGACTGCTGGAGCCGGCCCTCGGGGGTGGCATTCCCCGGTGCCATCACAGGCTCCAGGAGTGGGGCCGCGCAGCCCCCTCCCAACATTGTTAAAGCCCTGGGAGGTGGTAGTCCCCGGGGCTCGGGGTCCGTAACAGACCCCCAAATTTACATATTAGTGCCCCGGGGAGGTGGCAGTCCCCGGGGCGTGTGGGGGGCTCTAGCCCCCCACACAGGTAAATATTAATTTAAAAATAAACCCCTGGGTTTGTGGTCCCGGGGACTTGGGGGGGCCTTTGACGCCCCCTATGCATTTTAAAAAGAAGCCCCAGGGGGTGGCGGTCCCCGGGGCTGGGGGGAGGGCTGTGTGCCCCCAGGCAAATATTTCTACAAAGTTCCAGGGTGTGGCAGTCCCCGGGGCTGCGGGGGTCCTCTTGGACCCCCACAATTATTTTTGGACTTGGCCCACCCGGGGGCTAATTAATAATGAAGCGCGGGAGCCTGCACTTCGTTTTTTAAATTTTCGCGGCAGTATCTGCGGATCCTCCGCGCATCCCGCGATTAAAATACATATATACATATATATATTTGGGACCCCTTAAGCAGGCCTAGGGGGTCAGGCTGTTTCTACCCTGCCCCCTTTTCTTGTTCCGGGCCCTAGTTTTTCTGTTTTCTTGTGCCTCGGGTCTACCGAGGCACAAGATGGCTGCCAATACTTCCTGGTTTGGAGTGTTGACAGCCAATTAGCATGAAGCTCGTGATCGGGAGGGTGCATGGATCCTGCGCGCCTCTATATATCGATATTTTTTTAATTTTGATTTTCTCAGCAACTACTGAACAGATTTACACCATTTAACAAAAAGAGTTCTTTCTGAACGAAGGGCTACCTTTTTGCCACATTTGGTGTAATTCCGTTCAGCAATTGAGGTTGTAACCGGACCTAAAGTTTCCTATGGAAAATAACATGGAGAAAACATGTTTCGGCCCCCCCTTGCCGTATCACCGCAAAACTTTCAAGAAAGGAGCAGACCGGAGCGCCCCACACGTTTTAAAAATTTCGCGAACATTCGTCAATCGGCGCCAAAGTTATTAGGAATAGAATGGTCCAAACTATAACTCCCTACTGGCGACCACCAGTAGGTAATATATTTATACACCAGCAGCATACATAAATCTAACCTATTTAGTCAATCTAATTCTTCTTGTGTATGTGCACCACCACAGAAACACTTATGCAGAGTTTAAACATTCTGCACCTTTGCTACAATTTGTTTTTTTTGCTAAACTTTATACACTAAATGTCTTTTCCATGGACTTAGACGTGCCAGCCCACGTGGTAATTAAAGCCATCATATTCGCAGATGGCACCAGGAACATCTTATGGATATTGGGGGCCAAACATATTTTGGGGACCCCTGTAAGAACAGTTTTGAATTTATGAGCCTATTTTAGCTCTTTCATGTCCTCTTTGGGCGAGTCACAGACAGTACACAGACACACTATTCTACATTTGTTTACATGTAATATTCAGGAATATTGAGGTGTGTTTTCAATATTGTAACACCGCAGCATATTATTGCAAATAATCTCTGTGACACTCTCCCATTTCTCATATGTGTGAGGTCCTGATTTGATCCCCCAAAAAATGTTATGCATGTTGCATGAAACACAACATTACTCTACAAAATGTCTTTAATAGACACACATCTAAGTATGGGCGAATTATGTGAATTCGCAATACGCGAATTAGGGCGAAAGCGAACTCGCGGTCTGCAAAATCCGCTTACTTTCGCGAGATTGTGGATTTTTTTATTTTTGCGTGTTCGCTGGATTTTTTTCACCGCGGCTACCGCAAACCTACCCATGCGGTCGTATATGGGCGCGTCCATCTTGTTTTCACTGTTCGCGTTGCATATTTCTGTTTCCGGTCGCTAGTTGCATGCTCGCATTGTGCATTTCCTGTTCCCGGGGCGCAATTGCGTGTTCGGGTCCGTTTTGCGTGCTATCGGGCAAAATATAGCGCAAACCTACCCACGTGGTTGCAATGGGTGTGGCCATCTTGTTTTTTATTCATTGCTATGGTTCTGGGCATGCCTTTTCTATCCTGTTTCAATCTTTGTAATCCTCTGTTTGTTTGAACTTTTTAAAAATATTCTTTACTCATTATCTATCTCTCTATTTTTGTACATCTATATTTTATGTTTTTTCAACTTTTTGTTACTTTAATAACTACTTTTTTTTAGCTCTCTCTTTTCTATTCTTTTTTCCCCCTATTCTCTCCTATTTTTCCTTTCTTCTTTGACCCAGGACCATAGCAAAGGGAGCCGGCAAGTCGAAGGGGAAGAGTCCCGCACCCCTTAGCCGGCTCCCTTGCGGGCGATTAAGGGGCGTGTCAGTAAGTCTCAGCGAGATCTTCAGCACGGTGGAGGTGGCCGCACTGGTCTTCTTTGCGCAGAGCCACCTCCCCAAGACCATTGCGGCAGGCCCGGTACCGGGTATGGCCTCCGGGAGCGTCACCAGCTATGGGGTAAGGTGTGCCGGGCCATGTATCAGGAGTCTAGGGTCCGACGCACCTACAACCAGGTGACGCACCGGTGGTCCGACATCCTGGACCGGGAACAAGACCTGCTCCACCTGCTTGGCGTTGAGATCCCTGGGTTTGGTGAATACTAGTAGCTATTTAATAACTACTTTGTTTTCTTCTGCTCTGTGTTATATCGCAAATATATGTTTTTTCCGAAGAGCAAGAATGCTGCCGATTACATTGCAGGTAAATTATGTTTCAAAAGCTTCTGTGATTGCAGGTGCTTGCCTGCTTAGTCAGTGGCGGTGCTGCTATGCTTACTTGTTTTCAATTTTGTGCTCATTTGGCCTGAGTGATTATGTATGAGTGTACTTTACAGAACTGCGTAATGCTAGAGAGACTAGAGACTCTAGTCCAGTCCTTCCTTTGTACTCCTGCCACTAAGAAGAGATAGTGGTGGTGGATTGATAGGTTGCGTATATTATGACTTGTTATGTAGTAGGACATTTGTTAGTGGTCTACAAATATTACGGACTGTGTCTGTCACTTCGCGTGCTGCTGAGTGCTGCCAGTCCTAGTAGAAACTTTTTGTAGTTGGTTTAGTAAGTTACATAACTTTCCAAGAAGACGGTCCGCGAATCCAGCAGTACTAATATCCTAGTAGACCACATCAGATAGATCAATAAATTTAGTGCAATTGTTGTTTATTTCCCCAAAATAAGTTGTTATTGTTTTTTTTAAATGATTGATTTCTTTGACAACAATCATCCATGTTTGTGTCTTTTTTGTATGTACATCAGCTCCTCCCAGGGGCAAGAGGACAGAGGTGGGGGTGGCGGCGCCGGCGGAGCAGGAAGGCCAGGATCGGTCCGCTGAGGGCTCTTCTGCTAGCCCCAGCAAGTTTTCCTGTTAATATTAATAATTATACTTCCCTAACTTTTACAGCACCTATTTATTCCAAACGTTCATCATAATTATATTTTTTCCTAAATCGTCTTTGATCTTCTTGTAGACTGTTTCTAAATTCTTATCCTGCCTCTACTTTGACTCTCTGTGCTACTACTATTTATTATTATTAGTCTGTCTGTGTAGCTAGCTAAGCTTGCACAGTTGGCAAAAGGTGTTAAACAAAACTCCTATTCAGCAATAGCTCTAGGCACTGAGTGCAGTCCTCTGGGTTGTCCATAATGTCTATTGAAGTCTTCTTAATGTTTATGCTTTGGCAATTCCCAACAATAAAATGTCAATGGCCACCAAGAATAAGATACTAGTTTACATTTTGCTTGGATGGGAGGACATACCACTACTGTTGCAGGGACTATTCTGCACATACAGAACTATGGACAAGAAATAGGGCATTGGTGATAATAGGCGCAGTTAGACTTTCCACATATCTCAGTCATAACAGAAGTTGAACCCCCAATCTCCTTACTGACTATCTAGTGTGTCAGAGACATTATTTAGCTCCGGAATGCAGCGATGATCCCCAATGATTATGCAACCCAGAACATAAGACTAGGGAGTCAGAGTCCCGACCTCTCAGAGTCACGGAATCATGCTTGCAAATTGCAAACCCTTTCACTCACTCATTCTTGACCATAAACCACAGAGTCTATGTAAGTTTTAAAGCTTTATTAAAAGTAAAACAACCAGCTCTGTGTGTACTCTGTATATTTATTTTCAATTGTGCAGTATATAAAACATTTATGAAAATCAACTTCATACTAGAAGAGAAACAGTGAACTCATAAAAACTGAACAGTGGCTGATTTACACATTAATTGTGGGAGACCCCTCACCTGATTGGAACTTAAAGTACTGGTGGTGATGATGATGAGTAACATATTGCTCTTGTTCGTAGAAGGGAATCTTCTGTCTGTTATGAGAAAAAAGGTGTGCGTTAAAGTGTAGCATGTTATTGCTAAGCATAAATAAAAACACCCTCCCCTTCCGAAAGGGGAATTTTTAGTTTAGACTAGAGAGTCACAAATAATTAAATTTGTTTATGTAGTAAAAAAAAATTTCATTCCTAGACAAAATAGGGAGTGGTGTATATGGCATCTAAAAATATGAAATGCATTTTCTAGGCGGAACACCATCGGCACAGCCCACCACCAGTGCCGGGGCCAGCGCGGAGGTGGTCACTTCAGGGGCAGATGCGGTGCCAGCAGGAACTGCGGTGGGGGATGCCTCGGTAGTGGCGGGCAGTGGTAAGCTATTATATTCCTTACTTATTGAGATTGCAGAGTAGGCTCGCAGCAGGGATGTATATGTTGTACAGTACAAGTACACTGTACTGTTAAGAAGACTTACAAATTTAGAACTAAGTATTGTCAACCAGGTAGAAGACAGTCACCCTTGACTTCGCATTAGCAATAGCATTAGTGGCGGGAGTAACCAATGGCCTCCTCTAAATTTGACTTCAACTCAGCTGTGAAGGACGAGCGAGTTGAATTAATGACTGGCAAAGAATGATATGTGTTTTTGAATGCAGGCACAGGTGGCTGGGAATCTGATGCATGGCAGGTTGAAAGCTGAAGCAAGGATGGGTGGAAGCAGAAAGAAAAGAGGACTGCCTGGGTGGGTGAAACAGAAACTGTATGTGTGCGCAATATATCTATTCGGTCAAATTCAAATGCAAGTCAAGCACGGATGCATGGGTGGCGGTTTACAAAATAAAATAAAAAGGGTGTTTTTCGGTGAGAAAAAGTAAGGTTTGTCCAGTTGAGACATTAAGAAGAATGATTGACATTTACTTTGAATGGATGGATGCCTGGATGGTATCTTCCTCATAGATAGCATAGGTGTATGTAGAGTAGACAGAGTAGACGGTCACTGGATGAAGAGTGTTACTTTGAAGAGCATGTAACACCGCACGTCCGTGCCAGAGTACCAAAGCCGAGGAAAGTAGAAGTTGTAATTTTTCAGAATACTCCCTTGACTAACAGTAGTTTGCAAGCACAGCATATATTGTGTATCTATATTGTATAGTTCACATTATCAAGTCAAGTCACAAGTGCCTTCCTCCGGCGATTACGGGGATCACTCACTACCTATGGTTTTTTTTTTGTTTTTTTTTTAAAAACCTTTATTTGCATCAATAGGATAGACAAGCGTGGGCCCACAACCAATCCGGCCGGCCACAAGTCACAAAATGATCAAAAGTCAAAATAAGCGACACAAGGCCAGCTGGCAGGCAGGCAAACATATTTAAAACAATGCTAAGGATAGGACAAGCGACATTAACGGCCCAATATCAGGAGCAATGAGGTCCATTTTATAATAAGGGGACAATGCTCATGGCAGACTCAGAAAAATACGGGAAAGACCAATAAACAGAAATACACCCACGCCAAAATGGTAAGAGGAGGGGAGGGGGAGGAGGACGTGAAGACACGAGTCGATCGTAGCACAAAACAAACGCAAAATATAGTAGATAAGCATACAAGTACTACCAGCATCTTATGCCCCCCACCCAATAACACGCTAACAAAGGCAAGGGGAGCGGATCGACTGCACGATCGAAACCTACTCGCCATACGAGCCTGGGGAAAAAAAGGGGGGGGGAGGGAAGGGGGAGGGGGGAGGGAAAGGGGGAAAAATAGGGGGGAAACAGAGGGGAGGAAACCAATAAGGGCAAGAACAGGGAAAGGGGAAGAAGAAGGAACAAAGAAGAAGAAATATAAAAGGAGAAACACAATCGTGCAAGATGGGCGCCACCCCGGGCCAGGCGTCCCGCGGCTAATAATACAGAAGAAAGTAGAGAGCTAGCGAGAAGAAGGGTGTGGCAGTCGCGACGGAACATCGAAACTGATAAAAGTGGCATAGCAACAGACCCCAACCCACTCATGCCAGAGAAGCGAGGACAGAAGCGGCACCGCTATAAAGGGATAGAAAAGGGCCATAGAACCAAAAAAGAAACATCTGAAAGACCCCGCCCACCCGTCCCACCCCGCACCCCTGCAGAAGGCTACGGCCTACCCTCCAAACAGCGTGCCTGTCGCCCTAATCCGAAACCCGAAATATAGTAAAGAAAGAAAGTAGAATAAGGAGACAAAAAGAAGGAGGAGAGGGAATATGAAACAAAAATAAGATGTGAGGGAGGAGCCAGAGGATATGAACAAACACACTCGGCTACGACCCTCCCCCGACCAGCAAATGAATAATTATCAAATCAGTACTACACCTTCACATACAGCAAAAACCCGCAGGGGGGGGGAGGGGGAAATTCTAACGTTTCACAATGTCGAGAGTACAAGCATCAGTGCAACGGGCAGATAAACCAGCAATCTATCAGTGTTGTGCAACTTACCCTCAGCCCTTCCTAATCACAAAACCAACCCAATAAAGGATAACATGGAGCGGACCACCCAGCACAGAATAATCGTAATGTTGACCAGGGTTACGGCAGTGATGTAGATTAGGGAGAGCCACCATACTAATGGAACACAAAAAGTCAATGAAGCAAGTCAATTGTAGCAGCAGCGACAGGGCAAGCAAAAGCAAGCCGGAGTCCAGTTTCGCAGTTCGACAATGCAAAGGTACCCCTCCAGGACAAAAGCTCGAATCCATCGAAGCGGGAGCAAACAGCGGACCACCATAGTTCCCAGTTGTCCGGGAAGGAGCAGATCTCCACGTCGTGTGCAAGTCCTCGAAGTCCGGGCGGTGAAAAAGCGGAGGTTCAAAAGCCACCGGCCCATCAAGCGGCCGAAGAACAGCGGCAGCAACTCCTGGCTCAGCCGAAGGGGGCTTCAATGGAGGCATCAGGACGACAGGGGTGCAGGAAAGAGCGGTGACCCAAAATGGCGGCGGGCCGCATGGGGTCAGTAGAAGCACCGGGGGCCAAGACAGCGTACAAGGACATCAAGGCGTCCAGGACATCTCCGAGCGTGGGCGCACGAGCACACGCCCAGGCCTCCGCGCAATCCGGCCAGCAAGGTTCGTCGGTGCAGAGCGGATCACCCCCCACGTTGTTGGTAGCTATTTTGTGAGTTTCGCCGCCGCGCACTCCACCGTGGGCCCCCAAACAGTTCCCAAATGTAGGACTTTACAGACCTCCGGAGGTTCCCAACAACGGCCTCACCGGCACAGAACGGGCAGGCGCTCGATGGGGGGGGGCCCCCTCCGAACCGTGGCGGGCCCCACAAGCAGGTGCTAGGCGCGGGGTCCAGGGCTGCCGGACAGAACAAAGGCGAAGGGACCCCTTCACACAGTCGTCCCCCAACACATCTCGTCCCCCTCCAGCCGCACGGTCCACAAATCGGGGCCGGTTCAGGATCGCCGGGGCATACACACAACGGCTCCCACCAGTGGCTCACTCTCGCGGCCGGGGCCGGCAATCTTAGCACCGCCGGTCGGGTCCCACAGGCGAGGTCCCGGTCTCGAGCGCCCGGAGGCCCCAATCCTACCGAGGGCACAACCGCGGACCCACAGCACGCAGGAACCTCCGGACCAGACGGTGAGTAAGAGTGGGTCGTTAAATTCCAAAATCTGTAGTGAAGTATCGTCGTAATACAGGATATATTGCAGGATATTCGAGGTTGGCCGGAGGGCCGACGGAGCCGAGCTAAAAGGCGGCCATTACGCTCTCGAGCTAGGCTCCTCCCCCACTCACTACCTATGTTAATAATTTTTTTTCACCTGTGTCATTCATGTGTGGCCTATCAGTGTTCCCTCAATCAATAAAAACAAAGCACCTAAAGTCATCCCTTATATAAGCAAATATACTGTGAAGGGATAGATGATCATATTATCTTCTTCATTTTCCTTTGGTAGTAGTCAGGGGCAGGGCAGGGTGAAAGTTAAATTAGTTGAGCAGTAGCCCTTGTAACAGAGTATGGCCAGTGCCACTGGTAACAGTAGTGCGAGTCTGCGTCATCATGGCTTGTGTCTGTTTTTCTTCGGTGCAAGCTGACTGCGCTGGCAATATGCCGG
The DNA here is from genome assembly GCF_964261635.1 of Lissotriton helveticus. Taxonomy (NCBI): domain Eukaryota; kingdom Metazoa; phylum Chordata; class Amphibia; order Caudata; family Salamandridae; genus Lissotriton; species Lissotriton helveticus. Next base: position 119,725,711 of record NC_136073.1, on the reverse strand, counting down.
CTTCCACAAATTTATGTACTAATTTCTCTAAACAAGAAAGAAGAAGAGGACTGTGTACTGTCTGAGTCTAATGTAGTGAGTCCATATAGTGCTAGTAGAATTCCTGAAACTCCTACTAATGTTAGAGCAGAGGCCGACGAAGTGGGAGGTTAGATAGATACATGCCACAAATGTTATGTATTGTGCTTGCAAGTTGCTAGTGCTACTATGACACAACTTTCTGTTGAATTACTTTTGTGTTAATCTTAAAGAGTATTGGTTACAGTACTTTTTTCTTTCTTCATATAGATACTCCTTCTAAACTATCAAGGAAGGAGTTGGCTATCCGGGCCAGGCAACGGAAGCTGGAGGCAATTGTCGCCGAATATCGGCGGCTGGTGGCTCAGGAGGAAAGGATGACTCTCAGTCAACATCGACAACAACAGCCTCATCCTCCTCCGCTGCCCCTGGGTCATACAGCCAGCGCAATCCTCCAGCGGTACGGCGCCGTGGTCCGGCAGCCACCCGCCGCCGCCGAGCAGCGAAACAAACAGCTGCCCCCCACAGTACCTGCAAGGCTCGTGTGCACCGACTAACCCTGCGAGTGGCCTACCTTGAGCAGGAGGTGGAGAGGCAGAAAGCCCTGCTCAAGGCCCTCCGGAGAGAGCTGCGTGACCACCTGGCCACATGACACCGCCGGCCAAAGTAGAGAGAGACTGTCCCTTGCCCCTTTTTTAAAGACTTTTGCGGGGGTGGGAATTGGGCGTTGGGGTTTTGAAACTTTTCTTCGGGACATTTCATGGACATTGGTTGGGGTTAGGGAGGGGGGTGAGTCGGGTCTTGTGGGATAGTTTATTTTTGTTAGGGTAGAAATAAATATTTATTTTCCACTTAAACATAGCATACTTGTTTTTACTGTTCTGTGGAGGAGGCGGGGGGGGGGGGGTTTACTGTAAGTTTGTTTTCCTGAAACTTAACTTGCTGGTTGATTCAAATTGTCTAAGTAATCGCTCAAATTTGTACAAAGTGCCACTGACAGAGTTAGCGAATTCAATTGTCCTACTACTTTACTAGTACTACCGTCAGTCTCTCCTCTCCTCCTACTCCATTATTCTTCCTCCACCAAAATGCTTATCTTACCTGTGATTCGTGTTTGAGAATAGGGCTAGGCACAGGGCTGGCTGCATGGCAAATGGCGATTAAGGTTGGTTACGGAATCCGGTACGGATGAAATAGCATCGTTGTGGTGGTAGTAGTAGTGGTACACACCTGCAGTAGCAGCGTATGAAAAAAAAGGAAATGAGACATTGAGTGGCCTGAGGAGCATTAGAACAGTACAATAGTACATAGTACAGTACACAAGAACAGTGTAATAAATTGTAGCCTAAGCAATGCTAAAGTATTCCATCAAAAGTTAACTACTAGTTGCGTGGATTATGGCTACTACAAGAACCAGTACTGAAGGACACAGCAGCGTAAGCTTTCGTCACGTGTAGTAGAATGTTGTTGTTGATGAATCCACTCAATGGTGGACATGAAATTCTGAATTGATTTGCAAATACTCATGGGTGTGTGTCAAGCAGAATAAGAATATATCCTCGGATTCCTTGACCTGCCTTGAAATTGATTTTCTGTTGCTTTTGACCTTATCCTCCCCAGCAAGCGTGTGGAATTATTGGTGTCATTTAGTCACACCTCAATGAAAACCACACAGCCCGGGGGAAGAGGGTTAGGGTTTGAAAAATGGATGGGAATGGGGGTTTGGGGGAAGGTTTTTTGGAGAGAGAAAAAAAACACAGCATGGACAAACAACAAATGAAGAAAAACAAATCGTTGGATAAGAACATATCCATAAATCTTTTAAGGGACATAAAGGAAGTGCATGCATGAAGTTGTTTGCTAAATGGATGGTTAGGTTACTGAAAAGTAGTACTTATACTACAACTTACTAACTAGTACTAAACAATTTAGACAGTACAGGGCTGCAGTAATTACGCAATTTCACTTGCCTATCTGCCCTCAGAGAGAATAAACACTTAGTAGTACATTACATAAGTTTTCAAAATAGCAAAGAAACTCATCAAATAGCTGTAGGGATGAATTTGAAGCAGAGAGCAAACGCACAGAGTCGCACTCATAGAAGTTCACAACAATAACATTATTTAAAAGATAAGGACAAGTGAAGTGGATACTGTAACTGTATGTTGTAGTTGTCCTGGTCAAATTGGGAAGTTGCATGCATTTAGCCATTCCTCTTATTCGCGGTACTCCTACATTCCATCGGGCGCTCCGTCGATCAATCTTGGTGACCACACTGTCCACTGACTGCCTGGCGGATGCGGAATTGTGGATTGCTATGGTAAGTCTGAGTTAATGTTTTTCCCATCGCACAGGGTAAGTGACGGCCTGTAATTGTCGATGGAAAAACAGAAAGGGATTTTAAAACACCCCGGAGGAAAAATATAAGGTACGGTGCATAGTGCAAAAATAACACTTTCACATTCAGAGGCGGCAGTATTACATACATGCATCATTTCTAAAGTGCTTACTCTGAGTATCTGTTTCCAGGATAATAATTAGCACACACCAGGCCAGGGCCATGCAGACGGTCAAGGCAGGCACCACTGAGTGAACTAACCTCCATGTAGCATACCTCTTTGACACAGACAGACAAAGCAGATCTAATTTTATACAGCAAGCCACATAGCCGCAAGTTTACATGAACCGCTGTCTGGACTCTGGCATAACACTACACTGGATCGACCACCCCATACCACGACTATACAGACATGTAGTTCTGCTGTGGTTGTTGTTGACTTGTTTACCTGTTTGCCACTCACGAAATGGCCATAGTTCTTCCGTAAATCGACGATGATGATCCATCCATCCCAGTGAGTGACTTTGAAGATATTATGTATCTTTGGTCATCATGACTCATCATCATCATGGTGTTGGCAACCTCAATGTTGTTCATGCAGTCACAGTCTACTCTACACACAGTGAGTCCAAGGACATTTTCCATATAAAAAATTCAACGTAGTGGCCCCTGCAGCAGAAGTGCAAATTGCATTAAACAAGGTAAACAGAGTAGACTTGAGTTACATTTAGTGTGTAAAAGATTAAATAATAACAGAACACATAGGATTCATTTCATGCACAACAAACAAACAGCAATTGCTTTCATCAGAGCCAGAAAGCCAGTGTTGTCCACTGCATGCCATCTCATCATTCATTACCTGTTCCACTTTTTGTCAGCATCTTATTCTTAAGTGAAGGGCCACAGGGCAGCCTCTCGTGTCTTATTTCAGAAGTAACAGTCAGCATAGTCAGTCATTCCAGTCCCACTTCTTTTGAGGGGACTCGTCTACTTAGCGACAGTTTCTTGATTCTGCGTAATCCGGCCATCTGCCTTGAGGGAAATGGATAGGGGGAGTCTGGAGGAGGAGGATAGAGGAGCATGACTGAGTTGTGAACTTCAGGAATGCAGACAGCGGCACCTTCAATATGGAAATAAGACGAAGACAGTGCTGCTGATGGATTTGTTGTGATTAGAGTTTTGTTGTGCTAAAAGTTGCAAAACAAAGAAAATGTATGTATACGGGTGCTGCACTCTGCTTGACCTTTTTATGTGTTTGCACGGTATGTGTGCTGCGTTAGATTAGTGCCTGCTCACTGTTATATGACAAAGTGTACGGCCTGGTCCCAAAAGGTCACCAGGACTCTAACACGCACTACAATAAATTCAAATTCTCCAATTCTACGTTCAAATACAGTTTTATCATAACATCAAAAATAAACCATCACAATTTCTCATTTCTGGCGCATACATTGAAAGTTATTCACAAAGTAAACAGTTGTATTTCCATTGTATCATTGTATATTCAAATCATAATTCTAGTAAATACTCTAAAAAAAACAATGCATTTCGGGGCTAGAGCCCCTTCGTCAGGGGTCTGTTTAAAGGGAAAGAAAAGAAGAAGGAAACTCAGTTACTTTTGGTGCTTATGAGGATTATAAAACTTTTGCAACTTGTAGTTTTAACGATTCTTACCACGGGTGTGGGGTGACTCGACAAATCTTATACTAAGTAGTTTATTGCATGGCAGCGGTGAATCTAAAAGGAGAAGATTGTTTAGGTATCTTGCTAGTTTGTTGAACTATATATAAAATTATTAGTGTTTACTTTATTTTATTGTTTGAATTGATTTACCTGAGCCTTGCTTGCATATTACATATCTGCAAAAGAAATATTTCGTTTGTGGTCACTTAAGGGGAATGTCCAAACTAGTTCATATCAACAACGCGGAGCGTTTTAAAAAAAATAGTATTCATTGCTCACCTGTGAGTCTTCTATGGACACGTAAATTAATTGTCCTGCGAGAGTCAAAAAAATACAAGTTCCAATGAACATTGTGACGTGCATTTAGGGATTTGTATTCTGTGGTCTATAGAGTTATAGATAAGATTTTTAGATAAGATTTATAGAGTAAAAATCTTATCTATAATTCTATAGACCACAGAATACAAATCCCTAAATGCATGTAACAATGTTCATTGGAACTTGTATAAACAAAATATTTCTTTTGCAGATATGTAATATGCAAGCAAGGCTCAGGTAAATCAATTCAAACAATAAAATAAATTGTTTGAATAATAATTTTATATATAGTTCAACAAACTAGCAAGATACCTAAACAATCTTCTCCTTTTAGATTCACCACTGCCATGCAATAAACTACTTAGTATAAGATTTGTCGAGTCACCCTACACCCGTGGTAAGAATCGTTAAAACTACAAGTTGCAAAAGTTTTATAATCCTCATAAGCACCAAAAGTAACTGAGTTTCCTTCTTCTTTTCTTTCCCTTTAAACAGACCCCTGACGAAGGGGCTCTAGCCCTGAAATGCATTGGGTTTTTAGTGTATTTACTAGAATGATGATTTGAATATACAATGATACAATGGAAATACAACTGTTTACTTTGTGAATAACTTTCAATGTATGCGCCAGAAATGAGAAATTGTGATGGTTTATTTTTGATGTTATGATAAAACTGTATTTGAACGTACAATTGGAGAATTTGAATTTATTGTAGTGCGTGTTAGAGTCCTGGTGACCTTTTGGGACCAGGCCATACACTTTGGCAAAACAAAGAAAGACACACAGAAATAAAAGTGAATAAGGACGAAAAAAAAAAGTAAGTATTTCAAGCCTAGGTGTCAGGGAAGTAGAGCTCGTCCTCAAACTCTGCGAATTGAAACAGGAGTAGGTCAGCTAACAGAGAAGAACTTCCGTCACCTAAATCGGTGTCCTCTTCTTCCTGCGTGGAGTCACGTATTTTGTAATCTGGTGGTATGAAGTGCTGATTCATCTTGATCATTGCTAACCTCTCCACATTTTTGGGTGAGAGGCGGGTCCTTTTTGAAGTTACAATGGCACCAGCAGCACTGAAAACACGTTCAGAAGACACGCTTGCGAGTGGGTAAGACAAATAATTTATAGCCAGCTTGGTGATCAGTGGCCATTGAGGCCTTTTCCCATACCAATACACCAATGGGTTCTGATCAAAGAAAACCTCTGTTGGGTCATCCAGATAGGCCTGCACCATCCACTCAAGGTCCTCCAGGGGTGCTCCACTTTGTGTACCATCTGTTGCCTTTGCATCAACACTGGAAAGAGCAGACCCTGGATGAGTTATCCAATTTGCTTCCGACAATATTATGGCTGGGCCTGGTGCAGGTGATGATGATACGGTTGCTGGTGTCGGTAACGGCTCTGAGGGAAAGTGACTGCCTTTGGTCACAGAAGTGGACTTGGATGCCGGATGGCCTGCTGCTTCAGTAGTACTTGTGGTGGTTCCTTCAATTTCCTGCCGCTCTTTTTCAAACCGAGTAGCTGACAGATCTAGCCAATGTTTGTAATTGGAAACATCTGCTCCAGAAAAAGGAATGAATGTATTGCTGGCCAGTGACTTTTTGTACCGTGGATAAAGAATAGTGGCACAAATGTAATGTTGTTCTGAATGTATTGCTTTAAGCCTTGCATTGTGAACTAGGCGGCTTGATAAGCTCTCCGCCAACCGATATGCGTCTTGCTTTTCAGCATCAACTCGGAACGTTGAAGACACCGCCTTCAGTTGGTGCTCTAGCATGCGCAACAATGGGATAGCTTTGCCCAAATTACAGTCCTCCATGCTGACTTCACGGGTGAAGACCTCAAAAGGACAAAGCATGTCTGTCAGGCTTTTAACTAGGTCCCATTCCTCCAACTCTAGCCTCATGTCTTTCATAGAAGCAGCCCGTGCGTGAAAGACATACTCATTGATTACCAAGTACTGCTCAAACAGACGCTCAAGCATGAAGAAGGTTGAGTTCCAACGTGTTGCCACCTCCTGAATGAGTCCTCTGACTGGCACTCTACGTTCAAATTGAATGATCCTCAGCTGTTTCCGGGCCTTAAAAGAATGGCTGAAATGTGTGCAGATTCTTCGGCAGGTGGTCAGTAACTTGCTGACTGTGTTTTCTTTTTTCAAGAAATCTTGAACAATAACGTTAATGTGTGCGCCAAACACAGCACTCTGAAATAGCCACCATCAGCCATGACCTTAACTATATTACTGCCATTATCTGTGGAAACATAACCAATCATGCACTTTCTTGGATGCAGCCATTCAAAGACCTTACTGTTAAACTCCTCCAAAATGTTTACTGCAGTATGAGATTTCTCCATGGCACACATGGCTACTGTTGCATGTTTCCGAGTAGCTTGAAAAATTGTGACACTGTCAACACCTGTAGCTATCTTCTCTCTAACCCCCGCAAAAGAGACCCAGTGTGCAGTGATGCACATGTAATCAACAGCTTGGCAACTGGTCCACATGTCTGTTGTCAGGTGGATAGTGTGAACAGCACTCTTCTGCAAAGCTGCCCCAATTACGTCCAGCACATCTTGATGTAGTGCTGGAACCGCAACTCTGGCAAGATAGGATCGGCTAGGAACCTTCCATTTAGGGCAGACTGTTGCCACAAATTCTAGAAAACCCACCCCTTCCACGAAAGAAAAAGGGAGAAGGTTCAACGCTAACATTTTAGCCAGCATTGCATTATACAGACGTGCCGTTGGGTGGTTGCGTTCAAATGGCGCCTCCGACCAAAACATGCTTTTAATGGTGGTCTGGACCGTTTTCATATGTGATGATAATCCAGAATTCTTCAACCCAGTTAGGCTCATTGATGTACTTTTTCGCATTGGTGTCTCTACCAGACTCTTACTGTCCCTCCTAGATGTTGCTGGGGTAGAGGGTGTGGGCGCTACAACTGCAGTGCTGCTGCCCGGGGTACTGTGTATACCTGAAAAAATGTCTCTCGCTTCTTCACCGCCCCCCTGCACCATCAGCTCCTTGGTCATCACCAGATGCAATATCAATGGCTACATTTGGATTTGTACTTTTGGCTTTCCGGATGTTACTTAGGTGCGCCTCCCACTGGATGCTGTGGTGTTTTTGGAGATGACCTCTCTGGCCTCCGGTACCATAGTTGGTACCAAGCTTACCCGACTAACTACTTGTTTACAAGTCGAACAAATAATGCGTTTTTCCGCCTTTTTGCTAATACTAAAGAAGTCCCAAACTGGGGAGTTGAGATTTCTGGTGGTAATGGTGGAGGTGCCACTTTCAATGCCAGATGAAGTGGAGGATGGGCGTGGCGGAATTTTTCTCTGTTGTGCACTTACAGCACCACTACTTGAGGTAATGGAGGTCGAGCTGGATGGAGGTCCCTGACGGCCCTAATGAAGAGAAAATATGGAAGTTGTAGGTCCTGTTGGTGTAGTAGTTACCTGTGTTGGTGGTGGTACCAGTGCCACGCCACCCACACCCCGAGCAGCATTTCGGGATAGGGTAAAAATGTCTGTCTGCTGCATGCCCACTGGGGCTGGAGTGACGACTGTGATGACTGGGTCGTCATCGTCAGGTCAGACTCTTCATCAGCAGCAGAATACACCACTTTGACTTCTTCTTCGTCATCACCCATAACTGAAAGCCTTGCGGGAACCTTCCTTTTACATAGCTTTGTCGGCTCATGGCGTGCCTCCCTCTCAGACTGAATTGGTGGGTGCCAATCAAGATCTAGATCACTAGAAGGAAGGGGGCTTGAAGAAGAAGTTGTACTAGTAGCCCTCCTTTTCCTTGTTGGGGATCTGGAAGACAATGGATCATCAGGAGTGGCTTGCTCGGCTGATACCTCCGCATGAATCTCGATTTCCTCATGTGCCGCTACTTCTGGAGGAACAAGCATTGTGGGCAGTTGTGCCTCTCCTTGCGCCTCTCCTTGCGCCTCTCCTTGTTGCACCTGTGGTTGTCGTTGCGGCTGTGGTTGAACACTCGTCAGATGAGTTACACACTGCGTTGATTGGATGCTACTTTGCGATGAGTCAACGCCAACATCACTGGTCGATGGTGAAAGAGCAATTAAAGTGGCTGCCTCTGCGGCAGTCATGGGCTTGGGCCTAACTTGGCGTGGTGGCACTGAGACCAATGAAGCGGAGGTGCTGCTCCCAGCTTGGTACCCGGCAGACACCGCTGCTGCAGGCGTAGTTTTTTCCCCACAAAAAAGTGTCGGTCGGCACACCAGTCTCCTTGGTAAGTGGTGCCACTTGCTTCTTCTGCTCCTTCTTACTGGCAGTGGCACTGGCAACTTTCTTGGTAGAGGAGCTACAGCAACCTTTTCTTTGGATCCATCTTCTTCAGATGTCAGAACAGCAGGACACAGTTGCACGAGTTGCAGAGTTGTCTGTGGCCACACGTGACGTCACGTGACGCTGTGCACACACCGCAGAAGGACTTCTTCCTGGCACTACAACAAGTGATGATGATGAGGATGATTCCTGGTTCTCAGTCTTTGTGCGTCTAAAAGCAAAGAAGCCAGAGAAACATCAGTTAAATAAATGTTGCATATGTAGGGCTTCAATGAATACTATTGCAACTAGGCATTTATTATTATTAAAACAACACACCAAAAACGGAAAGACCCAAAATAAAAATTGCAATTCTAATCAAAAATGGATGTTTAAATTAATAGAAGAGAGACCACACAGAGAGAGTTATTTCATGCACCCATTCATCATATAACCCTATGCCTACTGGCCCACAACCGCAAGCTTGCCGGCCTATGGCAAAAACTGCCTGGCCTCAATATGCCCCCCACCCACATAGCCAGGCCCTGGACCAGGCCCCAACAACACCCAAAAAATCGAGAAAAACACAAAAATCACCCCAATCCAATGCCATCCATGCCCTAAATGATGTTTAAATTCAAGAGACCCCACAGAAAGACTTGGTCAATGCACCACTGAGTACCCCTGGGCATAATGGATGAAAGTAAGGCAGACTGGCTGCATGCCTATGGCACAAAGCACACTGCCTGGCTTCAAAATGGCCCCTATACCCCCACCCACATGGCTAGGCCCTGGACCAGGTATCAAAATGGCCCCCACCCACATGGCCTGGCCCTGGACCAGGCATCAAAATGCCCCCCACCCACATGGGCAGGCCCTGGACCAGGCCTCAAAATGGCCCCACCCACATGGCCAGGCCCTGGACCAGGCCCTAACAACACCCAAAAAATCGAAATACACACAAAAATCACCCCATCCAATGCCATCCATGCCCTAAATGATGTTTAAATTCGAGACCCCACAGAAAGACTTGGTCCATGGACTTGATCTTTGTGCCTCTCCTTGCACCTCTCCTTGCGCCTCTCCTTGTTGCACCTGTGGTTGACGTTGTGGCTGTGGTTGAACACTCGTCAGAGGAGTTACACCCTGCGTTGATTGGATGCTACTTTGCGATGAGTCAACGCCAACATCACTGGTCGATGGTGAAAGAGCAATTAAAGTGGCTGCCTCTGTGGCAGTCATGGGCTTGGGCCTAACTTGGCGTGGTGGCACTGAGACCAATGAAGCGGAGGTGCTGCTCCCAGCTTGGTCCCCGGCAGACACCGCTGCTGCAGGCGTAGTTTTTTTTCCACAAAAAAGTGTCGGTCGGCACACCAGTCTCCTTGGTGTGTGGCGCCACTTGCTTCTTCTGCTCCTTCATACTGGCAGTGGCAATGGCAACTTTCTTGGTAGATGAGCTATAGCAACCTTTTCTTTGGGCCCATCTTCTTCAGATGTCAGAACAGCAGGACGCACTTGCACGAGTTGCAGAGTTGTCTGTGGCCACACGTGACGTCACGTGACGTTGTGCACACACCGCAGAAGGACTTCTTCCTGGCACTACAACAAGTGATGATGATGAGGATGATTCCTGGTTCTCAGTCTTTGTGCGCCTAAAAGCAAAGAAGCCAGAGAAACATCAGTTAAATAAATGTTGCATATGTAGGGCTTCAATTAATACTATTGCAACTAGGCATTTATTATTATTAACACAACACACCCAAAAACGGAAAAACCCAAAATAAAAATTGCAATTCTAATAAAAAATGGATGTTTAAATTAATAGAAGAGAGACCACACAGAGAGAGTTATTTCATGCACCCATTCATCATATAACCCTATGCCTACTGGCCCTCAACCGCAAGCTTGCCGGCCTATGGCAAAAGCTGCCTGGCCTCAATATGCCCCCCCACCCACATGGCCAGGCCCTGGACCAGGCCCCAACATCGCCCAAAAAATCGAAATACACACAAAAATCACCCCAATCCAATTCCATCCATGCCCTAAATGATGTTTAAATTCAAGAGACCCCACAGAAAGACTTGGTCCATGCACCACTGAGTACCCCTGGGCATAATGGATGAAAGTAAGGCAGACTGGCTGCAGGCCTATGGCACAAAGCACATTGCCTGGCTTCAAAATGGCCCCTATACCCCCACCCACATGGCCAGGCCCTGGACCAGGTATCACAATGGCCCCCACCCACATGGCCAGGCCCTGGACCAGGCATCAAAATGCCCCCCACCCACATGGGCAGGCCCTGGACCAGGCCTCAAAATGGCCCCCACCAACATGGCCAGGCCCTGGACCAGGCCCCAACAACACCCAAAAAATCGAAATACACACAAAAATCACCCCATCCAATGCCATCCATGCCCTAAATGATGTTTAGATTCGAGACACACAGAAAGACTTGGTCCATGCATTTGATCTTTGCGCCTCTACTTGCACCTCTCCTTGCGCCTCTCCTTGCGCCTCTCCTTGTTGCACCTGTGGTTGACGTTGTGGCTGTGGTTGAACACTCGTCAGATTAGTTAAACCCTGCGTTGATTGGATGCTACTTTGCGATGAGTCAACGCCAACATCACTGGTCGATGGTGAAAGAGCAATTAAAGTGGCTGCCTCTGCGGCAGTCATGGGCTTGGGCCTAACTTGGCGGGGTGGCACTGAGACCAATGAAGCGGAGGTGCTGCTCCCAGCTTGGTCCCATGCAGACACCGCTGCTGCTGGCATAGGTTTTTTCCCCCCCAAAAAATGTTGACCGGCACACCAGACTCCTTGGTTAGTGGCGCCACTTGCTTCTTCTGCTCCTTCTTACTGGCAGTGGCACTGGCAACTTTCTTGGTAGAGGAGCTACGGCCACCTTTCGTTGGGCCCATCTTCTTCAGATGTCAGAACAGCAGGACGCAGATGCACGAGTTGCAGAGTTGTCTGTGGCCACACGTGATGTCACGTGACGTGCACACACCGCAGAAGGAATTCTTCCTGGCACTACAACAAGTGATGATGATGAGGATGATTCTTGGTTCTCAGCCTTTGTGCACCTAAAAGCAAAGAAGCCAGAGGAACATCTGTTAAATAAATGTTGCATATGTAGGGCTTCAATTAATACTATTGCAACTAGGCATTTATTATTATTAACACAACACACCCAAAAACGGAAAGACCCAAAATAAAAATTGCAATTCTAATCAAAAATGGATGTTTAAATCAATAGAAGAGAGACCACATAGACAGAGTTGTTTCATGCACCCATTCATCATATAACCCTAGGCCTACTGGCCCGCAACCGCAAGCTTGCCGGCCTATGGCAAAACTGCCTGGCCTCAATATGCCCCCCCCCCCCGCCCACATGGCCAGGCCCTAGACCAGGCACCAACACCCAAAAAATCGAAATACACACAAAAATCACCGCAATCCAATGCCATCCATGCCCTAAATGATGTTTAACTTCAAGAGACCCCACAGAAAGACTTGGTCCATGGACCACTGAGTACCCCATGGCATAATGGATGAAAGTAAGGCAGACTGGCTGCAGGCCTATGGCACAAAGCACACTGCCTGGCTTCAAAATGGCCCCTAGACCCCCACCCACATGGCCAGGCCCTGGACCAGGCATCATAATGGCCCCCACCCACATGGCCAGGCCCTGGATCAGGCATCAAAATGGCCCCCACCCACATGGCTGGCCCTGGACCAGGCCTCAAAATGCCCCCCACCCACATGGCCAGGCCCTGGACCAGGCCCCAACAACACCCAAAAAATCGAAATACACACAAAAATCACCCCAATCCAATGCCATCCATACCCTAAATGATGTTTAAATTCGAGACCCCACAGAAAGACTTGGTCCATGCACCACTGACTACCCCTGGGCATAATGGATAAAAACAAGGCAGAGTGGTTGCAGGCCTATGGCACAAAGCACACTGTCTAGCTTCAAAATGGCCCCTAGACCCCCACCCACATGGCCCGGCCTTGGACCAGGCATCAAAATGGCCCACACCTACTTGGCCAGGCCTTGGACCAGGCCCCAACAACACCCACAAAATCACAATCCACACAAAAATCACCCCAATCCAATGCCACCCATGACCTAAATGATGTTTAAATTCAAGAGACCCCACAGAAAGACTTGGTCCATGCACCACTGACTACCCCTGGGCATAATGGATGAAAGCAAGGCAGACTGGGTGCAGGCCTATGGCACAACGCACACTGCCTGGCTTCAAAATGGCCCCTCGACCCCCACCCACATGGCCAGGCCCTGGACCAGGCATCAAAATGGCCCCCACCCACATGGCCAGGCCCTGGACCAGGCCTCAAAATGGCCCCCACCCACATGGTCAGGCTCTGGACCAGGCCCCAACAACACCCACAAAATTGAAATACACACAAAAATCACCCCAATCCACTGCCATCCATGCCCTAAATGATGTTAAAATTCAAGAGACCCCACAGAAAGACTTGGTCCATGCACCACTTACTACCCCTGGGCATAATGGATGAAGGCAAGGTAGACTGGGTGCAGGCCTATGGCACAAAGCATACTTCCTGGCTTCAAAATGGCCCCTAGACCCCCACCCACATGGCCAGGCCCTGGACCAGGCATCAAAATGGCCCCCATCCACATGGCCAGGCCCTGGACCAGGCCTCAAAATGGCCCCCACCCACATGATCAGGCTCTTGACCAGTCCCCAACAACACCCATAAAATCGAAATACACACAAAAATCACCCCAATCCACTGCCATCCATGCCCTAAATGATGTTTAAATTCAAGAGACCACACAGAAAGACTTGGTCCCTGCATCACTGACTGCCCCTGGGCATAAAGGATGAAAGCAAGGCAGACTGGGTGCAGGCCTATGGCACAAAGCACACTGCCTGGCTTCAAAATGGCCCCTAGACCCCCACCCACATGGCCAGGCCCTGGACCAGGCATCAAAATGGCCGCCACCCACATGGCCAGGCCCTGGACCAGGCCTCAAAATGGCTCCCACCCACATGGCCAGGCCCTGGACCAGGCCCCAACATCACCTAAAAAATCAAAATACACTTAAAAATCACCCCAATCCAATCCCATCCATGCCCTAAATGATGTTTAAATTCAAGAGACCCCACAGAAAGACTTGGTCCACGCACCACTGACTACCCCTGGGCCTACTGGCTAGTGTGGCTTTAACACGCACCCCAAAATTAAAAAAAACTTCCACATATAACAGTGAGCTATTCAATTCCATGCCATCCGTGCCGTAAATGATATTTAAGTGCAACAAAACTCAAAGAAACAGTTGTATCATGCACCCATGACTAACCCGGGGCCTACTGGATACTGTGGCTACCCACAATATATTCTTTTTAAAGTTGTGAAAAAGTTTATAAATTGTAGTTGCAGCAACTGCAATGTCCCAAACAAACAACACCAACTCACTTGTAAAATCTCAAATCCAAAAGTGATCCATACAAAAAGTCCTAAAATACAAATATCCAGCAGCAGCCACAAAGAGTAATCCTTCCAGCTCCAGATCCAAATGAAAAGTGACTAGGACATTGACAAAGCACTGGGAGGAGCCTGCTGGACAGGAACAGGAAGTTGGAGACTCTGGGGCACTTCCTTCCTCCAACCCCCCAAAAAAATGGACTCCTTACACAAAAAAGTGCAGCCAAATGTCAATCTGAGGAGTTATTCTGATCCAAATCATCATTTTCAGAAGGTTTATGCTGCCAGCGATAGATTTCTGGTGCAGAATTGCAATTTTTGCTACTCCGGGAAAGCGAGCTGTTCAAATCTCTTGCCGGATGTCAGCTGCGCGTCGCATGTTTACTCTCGCGATGCGTGATCGTGGGCCCTTATGACGTATTCACGTTCTGTACTCGCTGTCGAAAAGTCTCACGCGATCACGCAGCCAGATCCAAAATGGCGCAGCGCACGCATACAGGGAGGAAAGCAACTCGACGAACTCAGAATCACGGTAAGTCAACGCTGCGTGCGCGAGATTGTATTTTTGAAGGGCGATCAAGCAAAAACATTTTCCAACTAGCGAATTGTGGATTTTTGGGCAAATTCGCCTGATTTGCGGACTGCAAAATTGCCAAAAATCTGCAAATTCCGCGAGCGTAACAAATTTTTCGTCCATGCTTACACACATCATCAATATGGAAAAAAGCTAAGGAAATTTGCATTTAAAACATTCTGTTTGAGAATCATTTAATGCGATCAGGGCAATACTCTAAAAGTATGGGGCCCTGGGCTGAAGCCAACTTTGCCCTTGCCTCAAAAAGTCTCTGGATGGCATCTGGCAGTCTTTTTGGCGTGCCCTCCCTCCTCCTTTTCCATGAATTCCCCAACTACTACTCGCCAACAATGCACCTCATCTCTCTGTAGCACCTTTCTGAAAAACATTTTAAACATTTAATAGTGCTACTCATAGTTTACTCACACTCAGTTCTGTGATCTGCATGGTACAAGTTCTTTGTAGCAGGCGTATTAACCCTCTGCGCTTTGTTGGTGGTATGAGTGCCCATGTTAGTGCACGTTAGTGATGCGACCGTGTGAGAGTAGGGTAAGAGAAGTGACTGTAGGGTGAGTGAGGTGACCATGTGAATTTGGGTGCAGATGTAAGTGCAGAGTGGGACAAAAGAATCATGGTTAGTGATGGGCTTGTTTAAGTGAGATTGCAGATTGAGCAGTGAGGGGGACAGCTGAGTGAAGTGTCACATGAGTGCAGGGTGAGTAGTGTACTGGTGTGACTAGGGTCAGGTACAGGGTGAACAGCGCAAGTGCATTGTGAGTGCAGAGTGAGCGGATGAATGGTGGGAGTGCATGGTGTTCAGTGAGTGCATTGTGATTGCTGTGAGTGCAGGTGAGCATAAAAGTGAAGGGCGAGAATGGGGAGTGTGTTGTCTGAATGCAGGGTGCATTCCCAGACACTTGAAGTAACTCAGCATGTTATTTACGGTGGCGTAGGGTTTTCAGATATATATGTTAAACTATTGCTAGTATGGCGTTACTCAGGGATCAAGGGCGGATGAAATAAATCATGTGCTGATCCTGCAACAAACTTCCAGTCTTGTGATTAGGGTCGCCAGCTCATTATTTTGATGTCCCAGACGGTACAAAAATAAGCAGTCACCTAAAGCTGTATTTTCAGCACTTATCTATTCATACTTCGAACAACAAATATGAATAGAAAGCACTTTTAATTGCGTTCTAGGGCTGCCTGAATGATCCAGGACTGATAATTAAAGTGAACAAAGACAGAAAAGTCACATTATAAATCAAAACATACTTTATTTATAACCCTATTTAGTGTCAAGACAAGGTCTTTACAGGCTCTTTATAAACAACACATGGCTGGCATTATTATTTTGGCAAACTTACTTTATATTCCTTTTTATGAAATGCATTCTCACACTAGGGCAGTAAATGTAAAATACAAATGTAAGGAATAGGCAGAGTGGGGGCCCAGGGGTTTCTGGAACCAGAAAAAACTAAGCCTCGGTAACCAGTTTACAAAGGTATGTAAATATGCAAATAGTCTCTGGCCTCAAGGCAGTTGCCTTCAACCTCCTTGCTGCTGGGCCCTGAAGCTCAGGTCACCTGCACCCACCGAACGTGGCACACATCATTTAATTTATGAGACTGGACTGTTATGAGCAACTCACTGGTGCAACCAAGGCAGGCGAGAGAGTGTAGTACTGCCTGTGTCTGCTACAGCGACGATGGGGCCCCTGGAGGCTGGAACACTGGGGCTGCTGCGGGCATAGATGCCAAGGTTTCAGATTGCCATGTGTGACATTTTCATAATTTCAGTGTAATTATGAGCGATATTTCAATGACTATGAGTGACATTTTCTTTCGAGTAAATTATGCAATGAAGATGATCAAAACATTTAAATATCAGAAATTACACTCATTTGAGCAAGAATAAAATTGAAGAAGATCTTAAAACACCATAAATGGTGCAAAGCACCAGAAATGGAAGGGAACTCAGTCATGGAATGGCACGGTATGGCCGCTCATTGTATAGTAGATGGTCATGTATTGTGCATGTCCTTCCCTTCCACAGAGGCCAGTGGTCCATTTTCAAGCTGCGCCATCCTTGAAGACGAACTCATGCAGAGCATAGAAACTGCACCGCAATACACAGCGCGCAGTGCTGGCAACGTAGAACCACCTTCATTAAAAAACACATACCGAAACCTCATGCTAGGAAACAGAAATCAAAGGTTTTTGCCAACCTACGGGTTTCAAGTGTGTTTTGTCAAAAGCTGTTAGGAGTGTTTTATAACACAGGGCAGCTGGGAAAACGGTTTAAGCACTTGACATGGCTTGTGGTACACATCATGACCAGTATGGAACCCCCATGTTGTATGTGGGGGTAAAAGGAATATTTAAAACACCTTCTGATACTTAATCTGCACATTCCCATGTGCTTTCGTGTAATACAAGATTGCTGCCTGCTGTAGAGGTGCCCCTAAAATTGCCAGCCTTTGCCCACACTGGGCCAGCAATCAATCAGGAGAGCACCAGAAAAATCAACAGCTAGTATGACTGTCAGAAGAGACCCACCTGTTTTAAATTACCCCCAAGATACAAAGAAGCACGGCCGCCATAAAGCCGGCTGCATTTGCTAGCAAGTGCTTGAAATAATGCGTGTACGTACCTGCGGCATTGCTGTCAAGTTTTTAAGATTGCAGATGTGCGACATTTCAATTGCGATTGCAATCGTAGAGCCCACCGAGGCACCAAAGGCATGTATTAAGCACAAGTGGTCTTGGAAGGGTAAGAAAGTGCACATAACATTCCCAACTTTCAAGGTTGTACGAGGCTTTAAACATATCCCAGCCTTACACGTTCTATTCTTTCAGAGTGCGAAATAGCAATAATCATTGAGAAAGGCCTTTTTTAGAAAAGTAAGGGAAGATGTAGAGCTGCCTCTTGTAAGTCTATCGCTTCAGTGAATCAGGTAAAATATCAGAAATTGTCACAATGCACAGGCCTTGATCTATGTATACTGTAAGGTATGTTTCTACGCGGCCGCCCATTATTTCTAGACTGGGGGCCTATAATATACTCTCAACTTTGATTATGGTTGCGATTTGCGCACCGTCACGTGACTACAATAAATCACAATTTTTTAATTTTGATTTATTGCAGCCACGTGACAGTGCGCAAGACGCAACCACCCATAGCTGTCAAGGTTTCAGATTGCTATGTGTGACATTTTCATAATTTAAGTGAAATTATGAGAGACATTCAACGACTATGAGTGACACTTCCTCGCGAGAAAAATCAAGCAATGAAGAAGCGGGAAACATACAATTATCAGAAATGACACCCATTAGAGCAACGAGAAACTCTTAAGAAGATCTTAAAACATACCTGCAAAAAGAAGCACCAGAAATGGAATGGAACTAACCTTGTGCCCTTGTAATCTGATTGGTCAGTGGGCAAGGACACTAGGCATCGGGCAAAGCTCAGGAGAGTGAGGCTGAGGAGCACATAGGTTACAGCCAGCCAGGGCGCTCATTGCTGCTCTCAAGCCTGCTAGTATTAGACAAATGCTTAATCAACAGTGGAGTTACCAAGACAGGAGATAATTCGATTTAGTTGTATGACATTGGCCATTGCAGAAGAGCACTCCACTTGCTGTCAGCTGTACGTATATTATTATATCCCGGGCTCGCTTGTTTGTTTGTTTGTTGACGCCCTCAATGACAACCTCCGTCACGGACTCCCTCACTACCACGCTTTAACAGTGCCCTTCAAGTCTCTATAATTACTCTTTTGCCGAGATGCATTTAATTAGGTTTATAGAGTCACTCATACCAGTGTAGGGTGACAGAGCACTCTACATCACACACACATTAACAGAGACAATCAATCAAAATGTGAAAATCAGTGAATAGGAATGTTACATATGCTAGAGGATAAAGGACTACAAGGGGTAAGAGTCACACATCATCCACACTGATAGACAGTATAGTTTAAGAGTGCTTGGTCTAGAGAGGCATAAACTTTAATTTAAAACGTAACATCGTGGTTAGGGGGTTCTCTTTAATAACAAGAACTGATTATTTTCTTTACCAAAATGAACCCCTTTTGCAACATTCTAATAATGAAAGACTGGGTGGGGGAATCATAGCACTCTAATCTATATCTTGCAGTTTGCATGCAGCTCTTTTATGACAGTTAATAGCTCACTGGGATTTTAACTTAAACACTCACTGAAAGTAAACAAAAGGATGTATCGAACAAAGCACTAACCTATTTACATGATATGCTCTCCCTGATCTGCATTCAACACATACTTTGCAGCTGGCATATTAACGCTCTGCTCTACTTAATATTCAGCCAAAACTTCCACTAGACAAAATTCCTATCAATATCGTGACATTTTCTTTGTTGTATGAAAATTTATGGAGGAAAGGAAGACAGAAACAGATGCTTGTAAAACTAAAATACTTGCACACAACGTGAAGACTACTTGCAGTCATTAATAACGTATTTGCTCCTAATTGATTGTAATCAGGTTACATTGACAAAGGGCTGCCATCCACAGTTAACTTCTAGAGTTTGACTCGAGCTGTGTGAACAATCAGAGTAAGAGTCTCAGGAATAAATATTTAGATATGGCTGTGAAGATGACCATAGGGAATCTTTTTCATGCTAACAGACCGGAAAGGGAAACAGTGCCCCGAGGAAAAAGCTTAGACTTGAAAATATAAAGCTTTACTGGAGGCAGGAGCTGAAAGAAACCGCCGGTGCAGTTAGGATAGGTGCCACTGCCACATCCTCGCACTGGACTCTGGAGCAATCATCATGGTCTCAGTCTCCACTCAGCAGAACAGTCAGAACCGGGACCAATATGAACTTTAACTTTTATTCCCGGACGGCCGCCCGCCCCACGAAGCATCCCTGTGGGCGTCAGAAGACGGGCAAGAAGGAATGCCAGAGGCTATAAATAATTAATGGCCTGCACCCACGAGGTCCCTCTTGGTCATCTCTGGCCTCAGTGAGGCCTCGCCTTGCTCACCAGACACGCACTTTCAATTGCGCGCCACCGCCACCGTGACCCTAACGGTGGAAAATGCGCAGCCGCAGACTCGAAGACATCGGCGCGGAATTGTAAGATATTTTGTCAAGTCTGGGACGTGGGTGGGTCCGTAGTTGAAGCTCACATTTCGAGCCCGTCTGCAATGTGCTCAGGGGGCCCCCTGGTCCTCGTGGCCCCCCTGCAACGCCGGGGCTGCGGGGGCCTTTGTTACGCCCCTGGTTTAGGGGGTCCTAGAAGTACTTCAAGGGGTAAAAAACTATATAACTATAAAAAAAACCAAAAAAAAACGCTGTGATGCGCGCAGGGTGCGCGGATCCAGCTGCGAAAATGAAAAAAAACAAAGTGCAGGCTCCTGCGCTTCATTTAATTAAAGCCCTCAGGTGGGCCAGGTCCCAGGGACATGTGAAAGAAAAAGTGTGGGGGAGTCCAATCCCCCCACACTGCCCCAGGGATTGCCACCCCGGGGCAAAACATAAATATTTGTGGGGGGCACATGGGCCCCCCGCAGCCCCGGGGACCGCCACCCTGGGCTTGATAGTTTAAATTTGGGTGGCCTTAGGGGACCATCACCCCCAGGGGCTTTTGGAAAACAAAAAGTAACCTGTGTGGGGGGCTCGAGCCCCCCCACATGCCCGGGGGACCACCACCTCCCCGGAGCACTAAGTATTTAAAATAGGGGGTTAGTTACGGACCCCCAAGCCCCGGGGACCATCACCCCCGGGGCTTTGCAGGGGAAGAGGATGCCTGGCCCCCCCTCCTGGGAGCCAATAATGGCCCTGGGGACCGCCACCCCCCTGGCCCGGCTCCTGCAATGTCTCGGGTTGCCCACCCCCGGGACACTGCTGTTTGCTATGGCAGGGCGGGAGCCTCGTGGCTCCTGCCCTGCCATAACAAACTTGGTTTTTGATTTTGAAAGAGAGAGCAGGGAAACTCCCCATGTGGGAAACCAATGCAGGCTCCTGAAGGACGTGGGGAGCAGGCAGAACCGTGGAGGCATTGGGGCTCCCCCCACGGTCCCTAAAGTTGTATATTGGCCTGAGAGATGGGGTCCCCGGGGAGAATATAAATTAGTGATAGTAGCTTAAAAAAAAATTACGGTAACATTTAGAGTCGCGCACCCAGAGCTGGGTTCAGCGCGGCCCCCTGGTGTGAGCGCGCTGGGTACGTGACTCCCAGCGTGGCCCCCTGGTGTGAATGGCTGGGTGCATGACTCCCAGTGCGGCCCCCCTGGTGTGAACGCATTGGGTGTGTGACTCCCAGTGCGGCCCCCTGGTGTGAACGCGTTGGGTTTGCGATTCCAAAACATGCTGGGTGTGCGACTCCAAACAAAAAAAATAATATTTTTTAATTATACATCAAGTTTATGTGTTTAGATCTTGGTTGGCTCTAAAAAGAGCCCTTGTGTTTATTGGGAGATTTTGGTACCTATGCAGAGTCTAAACTTTTTGAGAAAGACTCTGTTACCCTCATCTATAAAATGTACACCATCTCTCCTATAGATGCCATCCTTACTAAAACGCAGATTGTTGTTGTAAATGGACCCCATCCTATAATCTCTGAGCTAAGCAGAAACAGCTTTATTGACATGTTTCCTAGCTACCTCAAAATTGATTGGACCAGTTCCATTTATGTCTTTGGCATATGTTAAAATAGACAAAGGCAGTTTGGTGGAAAAGTGATATCAATTCTCCAAAGGTGTCCTTCATAAGCATTTCCAGACCTACCCCAGTCAAAGTGCCTAGGTCATTGCCACCAGAGTGCACAATTATGAGGTATGGGTGTTGGAGATGCAAAAAAGGATTTAACCAATGGCATCAATTGGTGCCACTTTAATCCTCTCTGTCCAATCCATTTAATGTCTACATTTGGCAAAGGCAAATCTTTGTCAATAACTCTGCTTTCAGCATACCTTTTGCTCTAGAAAATATAGCTGTGTCTCACAATCCACACCCTAAGCATCTTGAAGGGAGGCCTGGATGCACTCAGAAGATGTCTGTATGTGAAATGAGCAGTTTGAAAACTACGATTTTTCTAAAATGGTGTATAAGATGCAGCTTTAAAAAAACAGAGAAATGATTGGCTGTTTGAGAACATTATAGTTTGAAAAATAGGGTGCATGTTTCTGTGTTTTAAAAGCATGTTTCTTATTAATTAGTAAAAACAGTTTGAAAGGAACATTAGATAGGATAAGCTGATATTTTGAAAAGTCAAGCACACTTGCTGTTTGGATTTGCAACATTGTGTGCTGAACTTGTGCCCTGTGTGTTCAGTTGAGTGTTCCATGAACTGTTAATATGGTAGCAGGCATTAAGCAGAATGGGGGTAGGGTTGAAGGTTATGTCAATTGGAAAGGGTTGAAATGTGTAACCAATAGAAATGTGTGTTAGCTTTTGAATTAATGTGGGAAGCAATGTGATTTGATATTTACGTGTGCGCAGAATGAGAGGGAAAGTTCGCCATTTTTTGGTTTTGCTAAGAGAAGTGCACTACAGGCATTGTGTGCATAAGAAAATCTGGTGTGTGATTCAGATACTTCTTAATCTACAAATCAATTTGAAAGGTGATTTATTAATTTGTGAGGTGTTGTATGTGGTGCCTTTGTTTTTAATTAGACTACTGTGTTTCTCCTGCTAAAGTCCAGGGAATAGTCTTGCTTATCTAGAATCACACTGTGAGTCTGTGTGCATTTCTGCAACCATTGTGACAGAAGCATGTGGTTACTTCATGTCTTTGCTGACACATAAGTGCTTAAAAACCTATCCTGTTGTCAAGTTTCAGTAAAATTAGAACCCAGTCACTGCTTATGGATTCACAGAATGATTCAGGCATTGACACTAGCAGTGCTGTTCTGAAATGTGTAGAATGTATATAGTCACCTAACCCCTTCCACACTAGTGCGTCTCTCTCGCTAAAGTCCAGGGTATAGTCTTGATTGTTTAGAATCACACTGTGAGTCTGTGTGCATTTGTGCAACCATTGTCACAGAAGCATGTGGTTACTTCATGTATTTGCTGACACATAGGTGCTTAAAAATCTATCCTGTTGTCAAGTTTCAGTAGTATTAGAACCGAGCCACTGCTTATGGATTCTCAGAATGATTCAGGCATTCCCACTGGCAGTGCTGTTGTGAAATGTGTAGAATGAATGCAGTCACCTAACCCCTTCCAGACTACTGTGTCTCTTCTGCTAAAGTCCAGGGTATAGTCTTGATTGTTTAGAATCACACTGTGAGTCTGTGTGCATTTGTGCAACCATTGTCACAGAAGCATGTGGTTACTTCATCTCTTTTCTGACACATAACTGCTTGAAAGCCTACTCCCCTTGCACTCCTCTAGTGACCCATTCAGCACCATGTACTAATCAATTCACTGCGCCAAAACCCAACCAGTTACAAATGCACCCAGGCACTCTCCTTGCAGTACTCTAAGCATTCAGTCAGTACCCAAGTACTCGTGCAGTGACCCAGGCTAGACACATGGACTGCTATAAAACCCTATCCACTATGCACGCAGTCCTCCAACCACCTAATCACGTGTTTTTCACACCTTCAATTTCTCAGTCAGTATCAATACATTCCAGCACCATGTACATTCACTGCACCAAAACCCAACCACTTATAAATTCACCCAGGCACTCTCCCTGCAGTACTCTAATCATTCAATCAGTACCCAAGTACTCATGCAGTGACCAGGCTTTAGCACATATACTGCTCCATTCCTCTATCCACTCTCCTTGCAGTACTCTAATCATATATATATATATATATATATATATATATATATATATATATATATATATATATATATATATATATATATATATATATGAACACCCAGTCCTGCTCCCGAAGAAGAAGGCACGCACACGAAGCTGTCAGGATATGGCTTATTTATTGCATGGGTCTCCCTCGACCCTGAACTCAGAGAGACGCGTTTCGCCTTCACAGAAGGCTTTCTCAATCTAATTGGCGCCAAAAATGCATAGGTATTTAAAGCCCTTCTCACCAAGCGCAGGCATCAACATAGAAAAAATACTCTTGCAAAGAGATCTTTACATTAATAACAGCATACATGCAGTATTGTAAATGCCTATAACAACACTGGTCAACGAATATGTAAAAAATAAGCACAAATAATGTTTCATTTCGCAGCTAAATTCCAAACCAGCATAATATGCACCTTTTATCTTCAATAGGCACATACACATGAACTTAAAGTCGCCTGCTATGGTGATCACTTATCAGGCAATTGAAACATGGCGCCAATCTCTCACATTGTATTTGCCAGCCTATTTGTTATGTATATATAGTAACTATTAATAAAAATTTATTAAAATCGTGCTGCACAAATGCTCAAATGTAACGGAGTTGAGACAAGATATCACCATTTCACATTTCAAAGACATGAGTCCACCGGAAATCAGCATTTGTCACACATTCGGATAACGACATTCTCTTGTATTCCGGAATTTTCACTGGTTAGTTTTTCAAGTCTCCAACAGTATTAACAGCACAATGCGGATACTCGCACTATGGGGCCAGAAAAAGCACAAACTGGTGAAATGTCGTCTTGAATGACTGCCACCTGGTGCGTACTGAGCTTGCTGAAGGACTCCCACTCCCATAATGCATCATGGCAACTTTATAAGTATTGGTGGCGACCACATGAAAACAAATTTCAATGCTAGGCAAATGTTCCAATTGTAAATCAATGTCAGTATTGCATTAGTCCGGTGGGCAAATGCCAAATAAAACCATAACATTTTGTGTCTCAGAAATTAAGGTCTCCAATTAAATAGTATTAGGCAGCACATTTTGTCCATTCCAACCAGGCACAAAAACTCGAGGTAGAAGGAGACCAAATTAACAAAGTAGTATACGCCAGACAGTCCTCACCACTTTCGCATCGACGTCCGTGGTGCCCAGCCACCAAAAGTGCACCAGTATCTCAGGAAAGGCATTTCTATATATATATATATATATATATATATTTTTCCATTCCAGTGCTCTTTTCGTGAACGTGGCGCTATTTCCAGCTGTGCGTTACCTCGCGGCGGAGCAAAGCCGCTATATATTTCACACAATCTCCTTTGCAGGTGAAAAGATAGGTCGCACTCTGGTGATAGTATGAAAAGGTATGTTCTTTTTATTTCATTGGAATTGCCTCCAAACAGAGAAACACACCAACGCCTTTCGATCTCCCACTGAGATCTTGATCACGGTCCCGTGATCATGATCTCAGTGGGAGATCGAAACGCGTATGAAATAAAATGAACATAACTTTTCTTACTATCACCGGAGTGCGACCTATCTTTTCACCTGCAAAGGAGATTGTGTGAAATATATATATATATATATATATATATATATATATATATATATATATATATATATATATATATATATATATACATATATATATATATATATATATTCACGTTCACAGCGCGTAGCAACCGCTACGCCGATGCACTCTCCTTCGATAGCACACAGACCGCTTCAATCACCTTTTACGCTTTTCATATGTCTTTATTATTCCATTTGCTGCATTGTGAAATCCGGGCAACAGAATAAACCCCAACGCGTTTCGGCGAAGCACTCGCCTTGGTCACGGGAGGATGTGAACTTTTTTTTGTTTTTATATATATATATATATATATATATATATAGATAGATAGATAGATAGATAGATAGATAGATAGATAGAGATAGATAGATAGATAGATATAGATTTTGATTTAGATATAGATATAGATATAGATAGCATAGGAGGCTTGCTTAGTATATGGTGCTCACTTATGCAAATGTAGCACCCTGCACTGATCCAGACAACCCTCATGGTGATTTTAGCTATCTTAGACAACCTTAGCTTAGAAAGCTCTCTAAGTGGTAGCTGTGGAGAGCAGCCTTCAGGCTTAGTCCAGAAGGAGTGGAAGGCTGCTTGCTGTATCAGTACCTAATCTTATAGTGTTGATTAAAGTGAAAAAGAACTTCACAGTGTAGTTATAAAAATATGTATTTATTATAAACACTCACTAACACATTTCAATATCTCGGACCCAGAGATATAACCACAGTACCCAAAATGCTTTCATAATAGTACACGTAAGTAACACAAATACAAAGTTGTTGCAAGTGGGAGACCAAGCCATTTACTAAAATAGTGGAATGCAAACCACAACCTAAGTCAAGGCAAGACCCAGAAGACGTGGAAGAGTAGGGGACCCAAGGAACCACCCATGGTAAGTATCCAGGAACTCCAGGGAGGCTGTATGGAGAGTGGGAACACAACCATGGACTTAATACAAGTCAACGGGTAAGTCGCGGTTGCTGTTTTTAGAAAGAAGGACCCTACTCAGAGGACACTGAAGAAACATAGTGGAAGATGTAAGGCTGAATAGCCACCGCACCAGTGGATACCCCAGGAACCAGGATACCTACACCAGTCTGGTAGAAACCAAAGGTGGATTCAAGATGAGAGGTACCTGCAAGTAGAGGGGACACAGTCTATGAGACACAGGAGTGGCCAGGAGGTACTGAAGACAAATGCCCACTGATGTCGGAGCTCCAGGTGAGTTGCCGGAGCCCTTGAAGTTGTCTCTGTGCAGGCCAGTCGACACTGTGGAAGACAAGGGGCCCTTCATAAGCTGTCCCACCTTGGATGTCACGAGCCAGGAGGTCAGTGTCCGGCAGGGGCACCAACAAGCCTTGGCATCGACAACCAACTTAGTAGTCGAAAAAGGTGCAGTGTTGGGTTTAGCACAAGCAGGCAAGTCCGAGCAGGCCCTGAGCAAGCAGGGGAACCCACTGGAGCCAAAGAAGGCCCTCAAGAGGACCCACAGGCTGGAGACACAGGAGTCACAAGAGGACCTTGAGCAGCTCACCAAATGATGAAGGCCAATGGTGTAGAGGATGCGGTGCAGGCAAAGATCTTGGCTGCAGGAGTTGCTTGAGGCTGTAGCTTCTTGGAGAACAAGGATCTCTGGTAAAATGAGTCTACAAAACTTGGCAATGGCAAGTCGATGCGGTGCACAGGGGTACTGCTCCAGTGGTTCCGACAAAGGATACTGGCTTCAAACTTGCTTTGAAGACAATGCAGGCCTCAAGGAAATTACAGAACCACCACCTGTCGGAGTCTGTAGGAGCTCAGGAACAGCAAACCGGTCAGCATCATTGCAGTGCCTGCAGACGCAGAGAAGTGATTCCTTCACTTCAAGGGAGATTCCTTCGGGTGTCCTGGATGTCAACAGGCCTGTAGAAGAACTTGCATGGAGCACAGGCACAGATGACACAGAAGACTGGCAGGACGCCGAAACCAGGAGCAGCAGGACTCTTTCTAGTTGCAGTCTTGGTTCGCAAAGCGAAGTCCAGCTAAGTCCAAAGTGCCCAGACGGTTGAGGATAAAGTAGTTTTGGATCTGAATCTTGTCCCACAATGAATCTAAGGAACCACCCACAGGTAAGCCCTTCAAGTATCCTAGGGAAAAGGTAGAGACGATTCAGGGGTCTCTCCCACAGGAGGGGCTGGACAGTGTGGAGGATACTCCCATGACCTTTGTCCAGTAACATGCCAGAGCAGGAGCCAATGGCTCGCTGAACTGGTTTCAACTGGAGTCTGCAAGGAGCAGTCTAGTGGTGCTGGCACACGCCCCCACCCTGTCCCAATACACTAGGTCCTGTCTGGGAGATGGTCACTTCTCCCTGTGACAAGAAACCTATTTCCCTGCCTTCCCCTGCTTGAGCTTGGCTCAGCAGCAGGAGGACAGATTCGTGTCTCTGGTCGGCAGCAGCCAAAGTTTGCTGTCTGAGTCTAGAAGACTGGCACAGAGAGCACTGAGGGCCTTCCAGAGGAACTTTACAGTGCAAACGGTGTTGGAGATATGATTCCAACATGTTTGATACCAAACACAACAGGGTTTGTTACAGCCAGTTTAGAGTTAGCCATCGCATTATGGCACATGGCCACTTTATGTATCGTAATGGCTGATGCACTTATAACCCAGAATAATGGACTGTGTATTGTGGGGGGTGTCGCGCTCATGCAGCGACACCCTCACACTTATAAATGAGCACCATGCCTTCAGGATTGAAAGGCCTGCCTTAGGGGTGACTTATAGGTATAACTATAAGTTATAAAGCAACTTATATCTGTGGTACGTGGTGCTAGTACTATCTTACATAGGCTGCAATGGCAGGCCTGTAGTTACAATTTGAGTGGTCTGCCAAGGGTGGCATAATACATGATTCAGCCCAAGGGGGACCCTTGGTGTACCTATGCCCTGGGTATCTTATTACCATACACTAGGGACTTACAAGAGTACACCAGTTGCCAATCGGGGGTGTACCTTAGTACTCACCATGTCCACATTAGGGAAGAAGCACAGAGACTGGGGTCCTAATTAACAGGATCCCAGTCAGACTAGTCAGAAAAAGATAATGATACTAGCAAAAAGTGGGGGTAACCATGAAAGTAGATCCTTATTTCCTACACAACCCCTCCCCCCCAAATGTAAGGAGATGAGATTAACCTTGCGCAGCTGTTCTTGCCTGCCGTGACTGTGCTGTGCTTCGTGTTGCCTGCTTCTGCGGAGGAAAAGGAGTTAAGCGGCACTTGTATTGATTGTACCTGAGGCTGTTAGACAGGGGCTGGGACTGTGAGACCCAGGCTTCAGCGCGTGAAGACCGGAGCGCACCTGGAGTCTCTTCCCGCCCCTGCTCCGCCCTGTTTGCTGGCTGCCTGCTCCGCCCTGATTTGCTGCCTTGAGTATTTACAGCTCGCGGCCCCCGCTCCGCGGGTGCCGCTCGCAGCTGTTCTTGCCTGCCGTGACTGTGCTGTGCTGTGCTTCGTGTTGCCTGCTTCTGCGGAGGAAAAGGAGTTAAGCGGCACTTGTATTGATTGTACCTGAGGCTGTTAGACAGGGGCTGGGACTGCGAGACCCAGGCTTCAGCGCGTGAAGACCGGAGCGCACCTGGAGTTTCTTCCCGCCCCTTGCTCCTCCTATTTAGGACACACCCTCCACGTCAAGCGGGACGCTTGCGGGACGCCGGGCTAAGCCCGGGCAAAGGGCGGGCCCTCTGTGGCCCTCAGTGGCCGAGGTAGGCTGGGCTGGGCCCGGTTATTTTCATCGCTTGTATTTCTTTATTTAAAGTGATTGATCCTTTCACCTACTGGAAATACGCCTGACTGTTTGCGGAAGAAACCATCCATCTAAATTGACTGGTAGCTTCCTCGGACTTTATTTTCGGGCAGCCTTCGTCGCATCTCCAGGACTGTTTTTTATGATTGTGGTATATTGTATTAATTTTTTTATTCACTCAACCGGAGGAAATTCATCGTTATAACATAAATTTGTGGACACATTGTCGAAAAGATGTCTAAGAAACTGCGTTCTGGAAGGGAAGTGGGCGGTCTGCCTAGTGCAAATAATGAAACTATTCGCACGAGAAATAAATCGGTAAATAATCCCCCCCTTAAGGGTCAATGCCATCTGTATGAGCTTTGGGATTTGCCCTCCCCTAAGAACGCTAATTTACTCTTTAAAAAAAAAACCTGCGCCTCGACCCAGGAGGTCCATATGCAATCTAGTACATGCCTGCCGCTTTCTTCTTCTCAGCTCGCACTACAACAATCTGTGCCAGTGGTGTCTTCTTCCCCTGTTTTCTCCGAAGGGAATGGGGAAAGCAAACTCACTTCTTTAGCACATGAGAGGGAATCTACGAATCTTCCATCTATGCCTCAAATCCCGTTGAAGGATAAGTTGGATGGTGATTTGTCCGCATTATTCATTGATCATGAACTTTGCGGCCGGTATGTAGATATAGCGAAAATGGAGTCCCTGGCCCCTATTAAATCCCCAGGGGGTGCTACCCCATCTGGTTTAATGTTGTATAGTAGTACCCCCTCACTGAATGATCAGGATATGTCCGATTTGCTAGTCGCTTCCGGGACCCCGGGCCTTAATCTTTCTGGCATCTGCCGTCCACTGGAAGCATGTGAAAAACCTATCTCTGAATCCATGATTGCCTTGGAACAATTACTAGGCTCTATTTTATCTCTTTTGGGGAAATTTGTTGGCAATTCGGATTGTATTTTGGAATCCGTTACCCAAATACTGAAGACATTGTTACAAAAGTCACCGGATTTGAGGAGTGTTCCCCCCATGACCGAACATAGTCGGCCGAGGGGGGAAATAAATGTGGCTTCAGTGGATTTGGACACGAAAGCTGGGACATCGGTTTTGATACCACATACTGCAGCTATCCCCTTAACTGCAGTGCCGAACTGTATAAATAACTCAGTTCTTGTGATAATGGAGGAAAATAAATCCATTTCTGATCCTAAAGTGGTTCAAGACCTATTTCCCATCTTCGTGTCTGAAAATAAAAAAGAATCCACCGAGGATAAAGATGAGGCTAAGGCAAAAAATTCGAAATTTAGAAGCAATAAGGGGAATAAAAGGAAACCAACTCGTAAATATAGGAAGAAAAGGCAGCGTCGGATAATTTTTCAAAATTCAGTCTCTGCACTGGAGAATGAAGTGATTGATCTAGAGCCATCTTCTATATCGGGAAAGGCAGATATTGATATTGAACGGAACTTACCCATTAGCACCTTTTTTAAGGTAGAAAGTGATTTGTGTTCCCCAATGCCTTTGGAACCCATTCCACAAATGGGGGGCCCCCCTACCAGTCTGTTTCCACCATCAGCGACTGGAGTTTCAATCCAAAATCCATCTGGGTCCCTTAACCCTTTGGCCTCTCCATTCCGTGTAGTTTCAGGGAATGGAGATCGCCATTTCCTGGATTGTCCTTTAACAACTTTAAACGCTCCAGTAGAAACCCTTGTGTTAGACTTTTTACCTTTATTTGACGTTGACTTGCCCTTAAACAGAGCTTGGCTTCTTAAGCGTTTTAGTGAGATTGGTAGTCTCCATCACATCCAAACTAGGGATATTGAGTTAGTCTCCCTGTTTGGTGAAGTCAAGGTAACGAGTATAAGGGTGAAATTTTATTCTCCTATTATTGTAAATCTGATACTACAGCAAGCTGAGAACTTCCAACGAATAGGCATTGATATTCTCCCGATCTTTAACCTTGGTAATATAAACCCGTCTTTCGGGGAGGTATCTAGAAGGGAGGAACAAAATGGGGTAGCCTCTCCTCTTAGAGACCTGAAGATTTGGGTATCTAAGGGAAAACGCTCGGTTTCACAAGTGAAGCCACTTCCGCTGACTCAGAACTCCTCTCTGGTAGAGGATAATAATCGGTGGAACTGGCTCCACAGTGCCTTATCCACTAAATCAAAAGATGATCCAAGATTGTTTCAGCATCTTTAACACCCCACTAAATATTATCTCCTGGAACGCTGCAGGGATTCACAGTAGCCCAGAGAAGTTTGAGTTGCTATTTTCTCTAGGAGCAAATGTGATCTGCCTACAGGAAACGTGGTGTATTGATACGCTGAAGGTCTCTAAGGATTATTATGTTCTGGAAGTCCCTGCCGTCCCCTCTAAGAAAGGTCATGCCAGGGGAGGGATTGCTTGCTTATTATCTAATAAATTGCACTGGAAATTCACCCATTACATGGATTCTAGCAAACTTTTCCATGCCATAACCATCGACAATTTGTTTAATAACGGGATAAAGTCCCCTATTGTAATTGTGAATGTTTATATTCCTCCGGAAGAGTGTTTTAATGCAATTTTAAAGCAGGTATTTCGATACATTGATTTAATTAAAAATGTCCCATTCCCTCCGGACATTTTGTTGGTAGGAGACTTGAATTGCAAAATCTCCCATTTTAGCCTGGATCTTTTTAGGAATAAACCTAAAGAAGAGGCGTATTTTGTCCCGCAAGCAATCTTCCCTGATAAATCAGTGACAAACAAAAGAGGGAAGATTTTGCTAAATGAACTAGCGGCCGTCGATGGACTTATATTAAATGGGAGATTTCCGTCTGACGTGCCCGCAAAATTTACTCACAAGTCTCCGTTTGGGTCCTCTATCTTGGATTATGCTATTGCAGACTATGGTTTGTTTTCTCTTATTCAGGACCTTAAGATAATATTCACTCCTTTGAGCGACCATAGTATACTGCTTGTTACTATTTCCTTACAGCCTCTGACAATCGCACCTTGGTCTATTAAGGGTAGTGATGCCGCTTTTCACGCCTCTTCGGGAAGGTGCTATTGGAATCCCACTGCCATTAATGGGGTACAGGATTTTTTAGACGATACCCTATTAATTTTAAATGAGTGGCATGGGAATGAAATAGCATATTTTGAAGAATTTGTACGTAATATTACTTTTTATGCTAAAAAAACTTTCCGACCTAGAAATAGGGTAGCGGTCCCGAGCATATTGCATAGCCTGAATAAGGAAATAAACAAACTGGTTCGCAAACAATATTTTGATAGAGTCATGGATCGTGGAAAAGAAATATCAAGGCTTAAAAGAAAGAGAAGCAGATTTCAGTTAAAATTAAAAAAAGTAAGGGAGGACAATGTATGGATTAATCTGAGGGAATCGGTTGTCCATGGTAGGATCAGAGATTTCTGGACAATAATCGGTAAGGGGTGCGGTTCTAGACTAGGCCCATCCCCTATCCCTATAGCGGAAGAGGATTGGATTTCCTATATTCGGGATCTCTATGCAGGGAATGGGATTTTAAGTGACGATATTGCCACCGGTGTTAATTTAGGCAATGATATCGCCATTAGTGTTACTCCCTTGGGTCTTACTAACTACCCCGTTGAGAAAGAAATTGAGATAGCTATAAAAAGCATGCGGGTCTCCGGGGCAATGGGACCCGATGAACTCCCCATGACGGTCCTGAAGTCGGATCCTGTAAGGTGGAGTAAAATCCTGTTTCCCCTGTTTAAAGCATGTTTTATGACGAAAATGGTTCCTGCCTCTTGGAGGGGAAGTATTTTGGTCCCTATTTTTAAGAAGGGAGTTAGGGATAGCCCCAGTAATTATCGTTTGATTGCTCTCCTCGACTCCATCGGAAAGGTGTTTGCGAAATGTCTTCTAAAAGCCCTCTCCGGTTGGGTAGAGGAGAATAATATCCTGCCACTAGAACAGACTGGCTTTCGTAGGGACCACGGTACCTTAGACAACCTAACTGCCCTTCATGTGGTTACTGATAAGTATGTTCAGGTGAGAGGTGGGGTGGTGTATGCTGCCTTTATTGATTTCTCCACAGCGTTCGACAAAGTGGACCGCGGAACGCTGTGGAGAAAATTGGCAGTGCTTGGTCTTCCATCCTATCTGTTGGAGCTGGTGCGGGCTCTACATACAGAGACCTGGTGTAGGGTCCTGATGGGGGGCGAAAGGGGGTTATCGGATATAATTCCTTCTTTGAATGGCCTTAAACAAGGCTGTTTGTTGGCCCCCCTCTTGTTTTCCCTGTACACGGTTGACTTACCCGCTGCCCTGTCTTCCAGTGAGGGCATCGCCCCGGTGGTCGGGGGGACCCCTATATCTTGCCTGATGTACGCCGATGATGTCCTTATTCTTGATCTAACCCCTAAAGGACTCACAAATCGGCTTAATGCTCTTCATACTTTTGCTGTGGCTCATCATATGAAGATTAACATTACTAAAAGTAAAGTTATGTGTATAGCTGGTACGAAGAGGTGCCGCTCTGTTGATTTCGGTTGGTTTATCGGGGGCCAAAAACTTGAGGTTGTAAAGTCCTATATTTTTTTTGGGGAAAATCATTATGGCTAACCTGAGTGAGAAGCTCCACATAGAGCATTGTACACGCAAAGCTATTGCCCATGGCAAAGGTTTAAATTCCCTATACCATGCAACGGGGAAACGGCACTTTCCGATTTTATTGGAAGTGTACAGATCTAAAATCCCCGCTACAATTTTGTATGGTATTGAACTTATAGATGTGAAAAAGTGGGACTTTTGCCATAAGATTGAGGGGAAACTTCTAAGATCTCTCTCCTCCCTAAACACTGCGTGCTCTTTGGCCGCCTGTAGGCTCGACTTTGGCCTCAGGAGTAGTTGGGTACAGGGACTATCGGCCCTTGTTAGATGGGTGGCCTGCCTTGCAAGAGCAGAGGTAGGGACAATGAGAGCTCTCCTCAAAAGTGAATTATTGGGTAATTTTAATGAGTTTTCTCAACTTGTTCGTAATTTTAGAAAAGCTGTAACCCTTCTAAAATTAGATGAAACTGCCTTGTTTTTGTATTCTTCTTTACAGTTAAAACTTGTTTTAAAAGCAGCTTCATGGGACTTATGTTTCCAGACGGATAAAAAAGTAATTTGTGGAAAAAGGAAGGTAGATCATCTCCTTGATTCCTATCTGTGGAAACTCCCACAACCTTATGTAATATGGAACCTACCGCATGGTATCCGTAGATTTTGGTTTCTTTTACGCTATGATTTATTACCGTTAAACCGACTGTTATCTAAATGGTATGGCTCCTCTCCCTTGTGTAATCTTTGTAAAGTAAATATCCAGGACTGTATGCATGTGTTGCTGATTTGCCCCGCGCTTCGTAAATTGCGCTTTAGATGGTTAAAAGTTATCTGTCTGTATCTTGGCATTGTCACTTTGAACGATTTTCTGTTTGCACTTTATTGCCCTCCTAATGAAATGTTCTGCTTCTATATTTTTAACTTTTTTAAAGGGTTCTTAGCTATTTATTAATATGTCTCTGGAGATGTGTCTTGACTGTCCGACTTTTGTAGTTTTGTTTCATATGTCAGTCTCGTATTTACCTGAGGATGTTTAAAGGATATATTTTCTTTTTTGCCTGTTTGTGCAATGTAATTGTTGCGTTGTATTTGTTGTGTGTTAAATTCTGTATATTTTATGTGGCCCTCTTCTGAGAGCCAAAAACA
The DNA here is from genome assembly GCF_964261635.1 of Lissotriton helveticus. Taxonomy (NCBI): domain Eukaryota; kingdom Metazoa; phylum Chordata; class Amphibia; order Caudata; family Salamandridae; genus Lissotriton; species Lissotriton helveticus. The sequence goes on along the minus strand of NC_136073.1, from coordinate 119,691,103 downwards.
TAATAAAATAAATTGAATTGAGTATTTATTTTCTAAGTGGAAATATCAGGAGAGGCCATCGGCATTGGCTTGGTTACTCCCAGGCCTATGATCCACTGAAAAGTCCATCCTGTGTAAGGAAATGGACCACCTCAAAAGTTTGGGATTTTCACCCTTCATTTGTTTAAGCCATAAGAGGAGCTTATGGTCTGTCTGAACAGGAAAGAGAGTATCAAATAGGCGTGGCCTCAACTTCTTCAAGGCCCATTGCACAGCAAAGGCCTCCCTCTCTATAGCTGACCAACCTTTCTCCCTGGGGGTCAACCTTCTGCTAATAAAAGCTACTGGTTGGTCCAGCCCCTCTGCATTAATTGTGACTAAACAGCTCCTACCCCTATCTCAGATGCATTTTTCTGGACAATGAAGGTTTTGGAATAATCAGGACTTTGCAGATTGTGAGCAGTGCATATGGCATGTTTCACGTATCACTTAGAAAAACCTCCTGTAGTACCCAGTCAGGCCAAAGAAAGCTCTGACCTGAGTCTGGGTAGTGGGAGCAACCCAGTCCATGATAGGCTGGACATATATTGCTCTCCAACGGCTAAACTTGGCCTCCACCTACCAGGTGACTCAAGTATATAACCTTGCTCTGCCCTATCTTGCACTTGGTGGCCTTGATAGTGAGGCCTGCCTTTTACAGGGCCTCCAGAACATTTCTGAGGTGGACCAGGTGATTCTCCCAGGTGGAGCTCAGGACCAAACATATCATCTAGAAATGCTGCAGTATAGGCATTTAGAATTGTTAAGACTTTGTTCACCAGCCTCTGAAATGTGGCGGGTGCATTTGTCAGACAAATGGGCATCCCAATCAATTTATAATGCCAACTAGGGGTTGAAAATGCTGTTTTTGGCGTGGCAGCCTCAGCGAGTCTGATTCAGCAGTAGACAGCAGTCAGGTCAAATGTACTCAGATATTTGGCTGAGGCCAAAGTATCTATGATTTAAGCTGCCCTAGGAATAGGATGGACACCAGTCAAAGGATTGACATCAGTCCTAGTGACTTCATTGAGGCCTCTGTAGTCCATGCAAAACCACATCTCTCTTTTGCCACCCTTGGTGTGAGGTTTTGGTACAAGGACTACTTGACTAGCCCAAGGGCTTTCTGAAGGCTCAATGACCCCCAATCCCAGCATCTTTTGGATCTCTGTTCTTATGCAGCCTCTGAAATGGTCGTGCTGTCTGTAAATGTTGTTCTTTACAAGAAGACTGTCCCCTGTGTCCACCTCATAGGTACATGAAACCCCTTGGGGTGTGTGTGTGGGCAACAGGAGACAAGACTTGTTCTTCCCCCGGATTGATGTGTCCTCCCCACCTAGGACTCTCACCCCTTTTCCCCTTATTTTTAGTACTTCTGCCTCTGTAGATATTTGGGTGTCTCTGTGCACCCGACCTTTGGAACAGTGTCCTCTTTTTTTATTGACACCTCATAGGTACACCAGATGGTATGACTGGGTGTTAGAGAGAACATGTGCTTGTACTGATTGAGGACCTTCCTGAAATCAGCTTGCTGCTGGTCAGTGGGGCTGCCTGTCAAGGCTACTCCTTCAACTGACCCATCAACAGGGTTCTGAGAGAGGAGATCAGGGAGAGGGTCACTCTCTTCCTCTTGTCCCTCATCAGTGGCCGTGAGCATGCACATGTCAGCCCTATCTAGGTTGCGGTCGATTCACATGAAGTACCCTGTCAGGACTACTGGGAGTACCTAGGTCCATCAAGTAGATTACCTCACTTTTCTTTTTAAGGATGATGTGGCAGTCACTCCATTTGTCGTGGAGAGCTGCTGGGGCCACAGGCTCCCACACCAACACTTTCTGTCCTGGCTGGTAAACAGTCAGTACAGCCTTTTTGTCATGCCTTCTTCATATACTCGGTACAAAATGGGGTGGTGATGGACGGAGCATCTGAACCAATCAAACACTCAAACCCAGTCAACAGATCTGGGTTTAATCCATCACCGTTCTTTAGCCCACTCTGCCACCCCAGTTCAGACATGGCCATATGCAAATCAGTCTGACCCTGTGCCTCATGGGAACAGTCCAGCCTGAACTGTCAAGCCATGCCTTCCCTGGACCAGAAACAAGCTTCCTAGGACCGGTTTCTGGCATTCCAGCTGTCTTCAGCCAGGCTTGCTTGAATCCAGTGGCAACGTGAGCAAGGGACTCACGTCTGAGCATAACCTGCCAACTTATGGCGAACAAAGCGGTACAAACGGGGGTGGTGATGGACGGAGCATCTGAACCAATCAAACACTCACATCCAGTCAACAGATCTGGGTTTAATCCATTACCGTTCTTTAGCCCACTCTGCCACCCCAGTTCAGACATGGCCATATGCAAATCAGTCTGACCCTGTGCCTCATGGGAACAGTCCAGTCCGAACTGCCAAGCCATGCCTTCCCTGGACCGGAAACAAGCTTCCTAGGACCAGTTTCTGGCATTACAGCCGTCTTCAGCCAGGCTTGCTTGAATCCAGTGGCAAAGTGAGCAAGGGACTCACGTCTGAGCATAACCTGCCAACTTATGGCGAACAAAGCGGTACAAAAGGGGGTGGTGATGGACGGAGCATCTGAATCAATCAAACACTCACAGCCAGTCAACAGATCTGGGTTTAATCCATCACCGTTCTTTAGCCCACTCTGCCACCCCAGTTCAGACATGGCCATATGCAAATCAGTCTGACCCTGTGCCTCATGGGAACAGTCCAGCCCGAACTGCCAAGCCATGCCTTCCCTGGACCGGAAACAAGCTTCCTAGGACCAGTTTCTGGCATAACAGCCGTCTTCAGCCAGGCTTGCTTGAATCCAGTGGCAAAGTGAGCAAGGGACTCGCGTCTGAGCATAACCTGCCAACTTATGGCGAACAAAGCGGTACAAAATGGGGTGGTGATGGACGGAGCATCTGAATCAATCAAACACTCACAGCCAGTCAACAGATCTGGGTTTAATCCATCACCGTTCTTTAGCCCACTCTGCCACCCCAGTTCAGACATGGCCATATGCAAATCAGTCTTACCCTGTGCCGCATGGGAACAGTCCAGCCCGAACTGCCAAGCCATGCCTTCCCTGGACCGGAAACAAGCTTCCTAGGACCGGTTTCTGGCATTACAGCCGTCTTCAGCCAGGCTTGCTTGAATCCAGTGGCAAAGTGAGCAAGGGACTCACGTCTTCTTCATATACTCAGCCATACATGAACGCAGGGCAAGGACATAGTCAACAATAACCTGTTTAGGAGGTTTGAGAGGTTGCTCCTATCCCTCCTTAACTAGACACAATGGACCCAATGGATGTCCAAAAAGAAGTTCAAAAGGGCTCTAGCCACCCTTCTGTGGAACCTCTCACTAGGCAAAGAGAAGGCAGGGTAGTAAGACATTCCATTTTCACCTGAGCTTTTCTGGAAGTCCCATAATCATACCCTTTAGGGATTTGTTGAACCTTTCAACTAGCCCATTGCACTGTGGATGGTAGGGTGTGGTAAACGTATAGTTTACTCCACACTCTTTCCACATTGCACTCATATAACTAGACATGAAGTTGGTACTTCTGTCTGTTAAGACCTCCTTCGGGCACCCCACTCTGGAAAAGATTCCCAGGAGGGCCCTGGCCAATACAGGAACTGTAGTCGTTCTGTGGGTAATAGCCTCTGGATACCTAATGGGATGGTCCACTACCACTAGTATGTAACTGTGTTCAAAAGCATTTGGATGGTTCAAGGGACCAACAATCTCAATCCCTGCCCTCTGAAAGGGAACCGCAACCACCGGGAGTAGAATTAAGAGGGCCTTTGTAGTGCACTGGCTTGGCAAGTGACAAAGGAGCAACAAAACTCCTTGGTTTCCTCTGACATATGGGGCCAGTGAAAATGAGGGAAATCCTGTCCCAAGTCTGGCTTTGCCCAAGTTGTCCTGTAAGGGGCATGTCATGTGTATGGAAGAGAAGAAAACCTCTGCACGTCTGGGATAATACTAACCTCCTGGGAGCACCAGGCTTGGCTTCTCTATCTTCAGAAAAGAGGAGCCCAATCTTCCCTTTAGATCCTATGGGATCCACTGACATTTCCTGCTTCCTCAGCGGCAGCTAGCTGTCTGAGCGGTTCAAGATGGGGGCAGCATTGCTACTCCAAATTCAAGTCTGCCCTGGAGGACCCACTGACCCTAAGAACTTTGCCTGTTCAGGCCCAAGTTCCTCTGGGACAGTTCATTTGCAGGGACTGAGATCATCTCCCTCAGGAGACTGATCCTCACTGAGAATTAAGGAGGAGGATTATTCCTTACCCTTACTGCTCCTTCTCTCAGGAGCACTCTGGTCCATTCTTTCAGGATCCAGTGCTTCCTCAGTGCCGAGCTGTTTTTCCAGCACCCTGGTTACAGCAAAGGCACTGGCAGAGATGCCCATCGTCTCTGCATGAGTCCCAAACAATACTTCAGACCAGACTTAAGTTTCTAGATCATTGCTCTACAGATAATATACAGGTAGATCTGGAGATACCACAACTCTTGGCCAGTTCACCGCCCCAGCTAAGATTCACAACTGTGAAGTAATGATCAGTCCTGAAATTGCTAGCGTTTGTTACTTGGTACATATTTCCAAGTATGATCTGTTCAGGGGACACAAGTTTCTCTGTCAACATTGTGACACTGACCACTGTGTCCCTGTAAGCCATAGCTTATTTTCCATTGATTAAAGGCTGTTGTCTGTACTTGCCCAAGTTAGTGGTACTTACCAGTAAGGAGCAAGATCTATTCCACCATCAAAGACAAGAACAGCCTGAGATGTAATTCTGACTAGGGCAGACCCCACCTCAGAACCAAAGGTTAATCCTACTAATCCCTTGGTTGCTGTACTACCACTTGTACTGGTGCTAGGGCGAGCAGTTGCCTTAGGGGCAGTGATAGTAAGTTTCTTGACATTTGGACAATCAGCATTTCTTGTCCAATGGGTCTTTACCTTACATAAAGAATACCAAGGTTTCTTTATACCCTTCTTGGAGTTTTGGGACTCACCCCCAGATGCAGATCTTTGGGGACCTTGAGAAGACTCATTTTTGTCTTTGCCCTTCTCCCCACCCTTCTCCTGGGATTTAGAAGAATCTTGCTTATTTCTGGTCACCTCTCCCACCATAGTTTTTCGGCTTAACCCTGGTGCAGACCCATTAGTCTACCTTAATTCCCAATTCCTAGGGAGAGGTCAGAACAGAGTCCACCACGTACCTGTACAGTAGTTGGTTCTGACAGGTATTAAGGATGTGCTCCCTGATTAACAAACTGTATAATACTTCATAATCCTGTACCTTGCTTCCATAAAGCCCGCCTTCCAGAGCATTAATAGCACTGTCAAAGAAATCTACCCAGTCTTGGGTTTGTACCTTCTGAGTATCTCTGAACTTGTGTTGCTCAGTGGTTAAGCCAAGCCCATCTATGAGTACACTCTTCAGGACTGGATAAATGTCAGCATCCTCTTCTCTAACAGTGAGGAGCTTGTCTCTACCTTTGTTAGGAAAGGAGAGTCGCTGGATAGCTGCCCACTGCCTATGAGGGATCTTCTGAACTTTACAGGCCCTCTCCAAGGCGGTGATCCATTTATGGATATCATCCCCCTCCTGGTAAGGAGGGACTATTAGGCTCAGGATCCTAGTATCAAAAGAAGGTTCCCTGATTCTAGGTACACTATTTGTCACATTTATTCCTCCTCAGGATCAGGGTGATGCTGAAAGGGGTCCACCTCCTGATTTCCCCGCGCTCTGACCAGTATAACTCACAGAGCACAAAGGTAATCAAGCGAGGGAAAGATAAGGGAAGGGACAGGAACGGAAGGGATAGCTGAAATGACAAAAGAAGAGCATTAAAACATATATCCTAACTACTCTCGTTTCATTCTTGCTAATTAACCTCTACCTACCACTTGGATCAGGAGGTGAGCCCTTCCTCTCTTCTTCAATTCGTCTCTTATATATTTACACTAGCTTCCTAAAAACCAAACCAAGAATTACTATTGGTTCACTTTCATACTGAATGATACTACCACAAATGTACATACAGAAAACGTACCCTTAATTCCTTTCCCTTGAAATTATAACAGGACTCTCTCCAGTAACCCGGAAGCTCACACTTCTCTGTAGGACACTAAATGTCATTCCAGGGCTCTGAAGCTGAAGGATTCAGTACAGCATTGAAAACCATACCAGTTCATCCAAAAGAGAGCAATAGAAAAAAACCCAAAAATGCAGTATTCCTAGCTGGGCCCAACTAAACGGAACACATAAAATACGTTCTGAAATAGGAACAAGTCCAACCTCATCCGAGGCTTACCAGCTTGAAGACTTGACTCCCATTAGCGCAAACCTTTAAGCCTTTGTTTTAAAGGGTTTACTGAAAACAGTGCTCTGGAGCTCCTCAATGTAATACGTACTGTTTTCCAAAGTAGCCAACGGACTTCAAAATAGCCTGTGCACTGCTTGTACAGGTTTCTAATGTTTCCTCCTCTCGATATCCAAAAGGGCTCCACTTCCTCCCTGTCGCAGAAAAACGATGAGGCAAACACCCAAAGTAACCGTCGCTTCTTGCAGACAAAATCCCTTTTCTGAATCGTGTCCCAGCCAGAAAACACTCCACAAAACCCTTCCTCGCTGAAGCCACAAGCTAGAAGGGTGAAATGAGTGGAGCTACTATTTAATTATCCTCTGCTTCCTGAGTCTCTACACAACGCGTGTCTCAGCCGAGAACACCAAGTTTCTTTCCCGCTGCAGCTGCTAGCGGGAAAGCACTGTAACAAAGTTCGTCATGCAACAAGTATTTTCCAGGCAACTCTCAGGTACATAAATTAGGAAACACGGACTCGTTTTCTATTTTCCTCCAAGATTCTGAAATAAGCAGCTCCTCTCCTCGGAACTGTTATGAAGAAAGCCAAGTTCAGAATTCACAATCACAATCAGCGTGCTGTGGTAAATAAATAAATAATACCTCTATTTTTGACTGGACATAACAATAACCGATAGCTCAATAAATAAGAGTCAAGATTCGAGGTAGTAGGAGTTTGCAGGTTTAATACAGCATAAAGGACAGGAACAGGACAACCTGCACGGGCAAGATCTGGGATGGCTAGCCAACAGGGGGCCCCGACAGCTGTCGGGCAGAAGCTGGAATGAGCGCGCTAGCTTTTAATAACAGTACACAAGTATATATACTAAAACAATTGCATTACAGTACATACAATAGGCGGAACAGTGGGTGGGGCCTGTAACAGTCGCGAGAGATAAGGCAGAAAGGAGGTGTAACAAGAGGCGTGAACAGGGCGTATACATAGACATGTGATGTAAACGTAACGGAATATGTCACAAATGGGGCGGAAACATGGAGGGGGCTACCTAAGGAGCCGGGACCTCTAACCTAGTGGTGCGCGCAAGCTGGCAATGACGTGTAACTAGGGAGAAGCTGGGGGCTATGACTTCTGAGCTAGAAGGAGAGACGAAAATCTGGAGAGTCAGAGCGACATGTACCTAAACACTATCTAGTATCTGATGTTTAGAGAACATGTTGATAGAATCCAAAAGTTATCAGGGTAAAGGCTAACAGACACTAAGACTGGTGCATGCATTATTCTACATGTAGTGTGTGTTGAGGAATATTAAATGACCATAAATACAGTATTTCTCTTACATGGAGACGTAAAGGCTAGACGATGACTGAAACTATTGATGCGATTCAGTAGCTTAGGAATGCAGAGAAGGAGAGCTGGACTGATAACTGGAATCATAACATACTCTTGGCAGACTGGCAGGCAGAGCCAGGCCGAGCCGGGCACTGTGAGGCAGGAAGTAAGTGAAGGGTCAGGGATACAGGTGGGGGCTGTATCGCTCCTCAGCGAGGGTTCAGAAAACAGGAGCTGAATCTGAGTCCGGGCCCTTTTGAGGCCTAGAAACGGGGATTTTACAATGAAATAACGTGCACACTGAGAAACGTGGCAACGTAGCTTTACATAGGCTCAATACTCGTAGCTTTCGCGAGAACTGGAAACTGGCATACTGGAGATGGACACAACTGTAATTGCGTCTTTAATCGATCATGGGGAATACATATGCATATTAATCATGCACATACAACATAAGATGGGGGACACGTAGGGACACAGAACATGGCAAAATTTACTTTTCCACAGTGCCCCGGTGGTAAGCAGTGGTATATACCCTGAACTCCTCCCCCTAGGATTGCATTCTGGGAGATGTAGTAAGGTAGGCGCCCTATGCCAGATCATGACAGTATATCCTCCCCCCTAGCGCCTCCTAGCACCAGGCTTGTTCGGGTTCCGGGCATAAAACAACCACACTGCACTAGGGGCATGCACTCCGGTACAGGGTTCCCACGAATCGTCCTCTGACGAGTACCCCTTCCAGGATACCAGATACCACACCTGCCCATTCCGGATACGGGAATCAAAGATTCGCCTCACCTTGTACTCCAGTTGGCCATCCCTCATCACAGGGGGAACCCCTTTACGCCTACCAGCTCTAGCAGGTTTGAGCAGGCTACAGTGAAAAACCGGATGGATTCTCAATGAGGCAGGCAACTTCAATTTATTCGCCACCGGGTTCACCACACAAACAACTTCATAAGGCCCAATGAAGCGCGGATGGAATATACTGCGTAGGGAAAAGCGTATGTTCTTGGTAGACAACCATACCCGATCTCCCACTTGGTACACCGGGCCTTCTTGTCTATGTCGGTCTTCCCATTTCTTGTAAGAGGTTTTTGCTCTCACCAAATGCCTTTGAATGCGCTTATGGATTAGCAGCAAGGCTTTCATCTGGGCTGTCACAGTGGGGTGGTTCAACACGTCACTAGGAATGGCCACAGACAGAGTGTGTACGTGATATCCAGTATTTGCTCGGAACGGTGTTTCTCCGGTAGAACAATGCCAAGCATTGTTGTAGGACAACTCGGCTAACCACAACAGAGATACCCACGATTCTTCCGCCTCTTCAGCGTAACAGCGCAGATCTTTCTTAAGTGTCTGATTTAACCTCTCAGTCTGACTATCAGACTGAGGATGGAAACTGGTTGATAAAGCATCCTTCATGTGTAACGCCTTACACCACATATGCCAGAACCGAGCTACAAATTGTGGCCCTCGGTCAGAAATGATGGTTTTCGGGATTCCATGTAACCGGACCACCTGCGTCAATAACAATTGAGCGGTTTGTGCAGCCGTAAGAAGATTCCTACAGGGGATAAAATGTCCCCTCTTTGTCATGCTGTCCACCACAACCAGGATAGCATCACAGCCCTTATCCAATGGCAACCCCAAAACAAAGTCAATACTAATCACTTGCCATGGTCTCGAAGGGGTCGGAAGAGGCATCAGAAGATCCTTACTCTTTGTTTGTTCACCTTTCACTCTAGCACATGTTTCACACTGGTCAATCCAGTTCTTCACATCCCTTATCATACCTTCCCACCAAAACTGTCTCTGTAGAGCATGAATCGTTTTTTGATGACCCGGATGACCTGCCACCATGGCGTTGTGACACCAATTAAAGGCCATCAGACGGAGAGCATGAGTGGGAAGAAACAGTTTGTTCTCACGCATCGGCAAACCATGTTTAAGGGTCCTGTGTTTCTCCTTCGCGGCCCACTGATGCCATTGAATCAATGAACGATAGTTACGGACTGTATCCAAGAACTGTTCTACTTGTAAGGAACACAGCACCATCTCTGGAGATAGGATCGGCAGTGGCACTCTTTTTACCGTTGTTTCAAGATCAGATTGTCTAGATAGGGAGTCCGCTTTTCTGTTTTCCGCTCCAGGGCGAAAAGTGATGGTAAAGTCGTACTCCGAAAAGAACAACATCCAGCGCATTTGCCGTTGTGAAATGTGCCTGGCTGTCTTCAGATACTGTAAGTTGCGATGGTCAGAATACACCGTAACAGGGTGTTGACCCCCCCAGAGATAATGACGCCATTCTTGGAACGCTCTCTTCACCGCAAGCAGTTCTTTCTCCGCCACCATGTAATTCACCTCTGCAGGAGTAAGTTTCTTTGACAGGAATGCCACGGGATGTAATTGGTCTGTGCCCTTGTCTCTTTGCGAAAGAACAGCCCCTATCGCCACATCAGAGGCGTCTGCCTCCACCACAAAGGGAACATCTGCTTGAGGGTGTCTGAGAATGGGGGCTGAGCAGAAAGCCTCTTTCAACTGTTCGAACGACATCATGGCTTCAGGGGTCCAACAAAAAGCTACCCCTTTTCGTAACAACCGGGTTACTGGAGAGGCCAACTGCGAGAAATGTGAGATAAACCTCCTGTAGTAATTGGAGAATCCTAGAAAACATTGGACATCTCTCACACTCCTAGGAATAGGCCACTCTTGCACAGCTGCCACCTTTCTATCTGCCATCCGAAAGCCCTGAGGACTCAAAATGACACCCAAAAATTCAACTTCAGTAACCCCAAACTCACACTTACTGAGTTTACAGTACAAGCTATGTTCCTGCAATCTTTTCAGAATTAAGATAACCTGACTGACATGTTGCGCTGGGGTGTTCGGTAAATCAGAATGTCATCAATATAGATAACTACGAATTGATCAATGTAATCTTTCATAATGTCATTAAGAAAGTACTGGAATGCCGCAGGGGCATTACAAAGCCCAAACGGCATTACAAGATACTCGAACAGACCAAACGTGTTTTAAACGCGGTTTTCCACTCATCCCCGGCCCTTACGCGCACCAAATGGTACACGCCTCGCAAATCCAAACGGGTGTAGAAGCTGGCTTCTTTTACCTGATCTAACAAGACTGGGATGAGTGGAAGAGGATAGTGGTTCTTGATAGTGATCTTATTTGGCTGTCTAAAATCGATGCATGCCCTTAATTCACCATTTGCTTTCGAAATAAAGAAAAGGGGTGAAGCTGCCGGAGAACGTAATGGACGAATAAACCCCAGTGAACAGAGATGGTCCAAATAGGTCTTCAGGTGTTTTGTTTCAGAATCCGACAATGCATATACTCGGCAAGATGGTATCTTAGCCCCTTCTACCAAATCGATACGACAATCATAGTCGCGGTGGGGCGGGAGCCTCTCAGCCTCCACTTCACTGAACACGTTCTGAAACTCATGGTATTCCACGGGCAAAACAACCTCCTTCTCTGCTGCTGTAGCTATCTGGAAAGCCTGAGCCAATGACAGCGTGTGCGATTCAACGTTTCTTTTCAGACAATGGGTTATACACTGCTCTGATTCAAACCGGATGGTTTTTAACTGCCAATCCATGGTTGGGTTGTGTTGCCACAACCAGGGCATCCCTAATATGATTTTGTATTGTGGAGCAGCTATCATGTTTAACCTGATATTCTCCACATGATCCCAAGGTTGGCCCACGAGAGACAACTCCAACAATTCAGAATGCTCAACAATAGGACCAGATTTCAAAGGGGTGCCATCAACTGCCAGAACTGTTTCGGGTCTAGATGTGGGCACTCTAACTAGACCCAAACGCTTCACTAAGCCATAATCAATAAAGTTCCCGGTGGCACCAGAGTCTACCATTGAGCGTACCGGGTGTTGTTGCTGACCGATAGTCAAAAACATGGACAGCACCACATGTGACTCTGAACCCACCCTATTCGGCACCTCTAATGAAGGTATCCTCCACTCTGTAACAGACTCTTCATCTCTTGCCACCCTCTCACTGTTTTCCTGGTCTCCAGAAGTACCCCCTATTGACGTGACAGCCACCTTCTTGACGGGAAAGGGATAACTCCTGTTCTTTGGTTTCATAGGGCAGTCACGCACATAGTGCCCCTTCTTCCCGCAGTACATACATAAACCTTGCGCACGTCTGCTTTCTCTTTCCGCTTTCGTCAGAGGGGGACGAACAGCCCCAACCTCCATAGCCTCTGGACCTGTGTCTTTCCTAACAGGCGGACTAGCAACCTCAAAACCACTCCTAATGTTACCACCCTTCCTACGCTCACCACTCCTCTCCAAAAGACGATGATCCAACCGCAAAGTGAGATTGATAAGATCAATACAACTTGTGGGTTGAAGGTCAATTTGGGCTAACACATCCTTGATATCGTCATTCAATCCCTGGTAGTACAACGCCATCCTCTTCTCTTCAGGCCATGCCGTTTCCACTAGCAGACGATTGAAAGTGGTCATGTAAGTCACAAGGTCCTTTCTTCCCTGACGCAAGCCCAACAGATCACGATCTGCACTGAGAGTGGTCGCCCGCCTATCGAACACCCTCTCAAACGCCCTCCAAAAAGCTACGCAGTCTGACATCAACGGATCATCGTTACGAACCAAGGGAACCGCCCAGTTAACAGCATCTCCTGTAAGATAGGAGATAGCAAAAGCTACTCTAGACAGATTGGTGGGAAAAGAAGCGGGCCTGCACGAATAATGTAAGGTTCTCTGGGTCAAAAATGTTTGTATCTTAAGAGGATCCCCAGAATAACGTTCAGGGCTGGCCAACGGGATAGGAGGGGGCACCGTAACCTGTATTGGAAGATTACCCCCAGAAACATCAAAAGGATTACGCGCCTGCTTTCCTACCCTCGCCCTAAGAGCTGCAGTTTCAGCACGGGAATTCACTAATTCTTGCTGTACCACCAACAAGGCCTGCATCACATCGTCCAGGGTAGTCATCTTTCAACACCCCCTGACCGGGAGGAGTATAAATTCTTGGGTATGTGATTCTGTCACAGTTATTCCTCCTCAGGATCAGGGTGATGCTGAAAGGGGTCCACCTCCTGATTTCGCCGCGCTCTGACCAGTATAACTCACAGAGCACAAAGGTAATCAAGCGAGGGAAAGGTAAGGGAAGGGACAGGAACGGAAGGGATAGCTGAAATGACAAAAGAAGAGCATTAAAACATATATCCTAACTACTCTGGTTTCATTCTCGCTAATGAACCTCTACCTACACTTGGATCAGGAGGTGAGCCCTTCCTCTCTTCTTCAATTCGTCTCTTATACATTTACACGAACTTCCTAAAAACCAAACCAAGAATTACTATTGGTTCACATTCATACTGAATGATACTACCACAAATGTACATACAGAAAACGTACCCTTAATTCCTTTCCCTTGAAATTATAACAGGACTCTCTCCAGTAACCCGGAAGCTCACACTTCTCTGTAGGAAACTAAATGTCATTCCAGGGCTCTGAAGCTGAAGGATTCAGTACAGCATTGAAAACCATACCAGTTCATCCAAAAGAGAGCAATAGAAAAAAAAAAAATACAGTATTTCTAGCTGGGCCCAACTAAACGGAGCACATAAAATAAGTTCTGAAATAGGAACAAGTCCAACTTCATCCGAGGCTTACCAGCTTGAAGACTTGACTACCATTAGCGCAAACCCTTAAGCCTTTGTTTTAAAGGGTTTACTGAAAACAGTGCTCTGGAGCTCCTCAATGTAATACGTACTGTTTTCCAAAGTAGCCAACGGACTTCAAAATAGCCTGTGAATTGCTTGTACAGGTTTCTAATGTTTCCTCCTCCCGATATCCAAAAGGGCTGCACTTCCTCCCTGTCGCAGAAAAACGATGAGGCAAACACCCAAAGTAACCTTCGCTTCTTGCAGACAAAATCCCTTTTCTGAATCGTGTCCCAGCCGGAAAACACGCCACAAAACCCTTCCTCGCTGAAGCCACAAGCGAGAAGGGTGAAAGGAGTGAAGCTACTATTTAATTATCCTCCGCTTCCTGAGTCTCTACACAACGCGTGTCTCAGCCGAGAACACCAAGTTTCTTTCCCGCTGCAGCCGCTAGCGGGAAAGCACTGTAACGAAGTTCGTCGTGCAACAAGTATTTTCAAGGCAACTCTCAGGTACATAAATTAGGAAACACGGACTTGTTTTCTATTTTCCTCCAAGATTCTGAAATAAGCAGCTCCTCTCCTCGGAACTGTTACGAAGAAAGCCAAGTTCAGAATTCACAATCACATACAGCGCGCCCCGGTGGTAAGCAGTGGTATATACCCTGAACTCCTCCCCCTAGGATTGCATTCTGGGAGATGTAGTAAGGTAGGCGCCCTATGCCAGATCATGACACTATTGATGCCATCATGGGACTCTAGTCCCAGTTTCTTCCAGGCTTTCCGTACTCCTTCTCAAGGGCCAATTGATGTTGCCTGAGTCTAACTCTCTCAGGTATTATCAGATGGTACTCCCTTTCAAAGGAGTCCTCCCTCTTGCTAGAGATGGAGGTCCATGTGGAATGATCTGAAGAATTGGATTGGGTAGAGGGGGACCTAGACCACCCCTGCCTACTCTGAACCCTCCCAGGTGGAATAAAGGGGACACCCTCTGTGCCTTATGCACTATTCCCTGGGAGACCAGAGTTTGCTTGTGTGGAGTCCCCAGAGTCCTCTTGGCCAAACTCTGGATTAAGGTCAGTAATGGGAACCCCTCCTAGCCTCTCTTCTAGAGCCTCCCCATCCACATGTTCCTGCTCCTCTGTCCCGCCAGGATTCTGGTCATCCTGGTGAAGTAGCTCTAAGAGGTACTTTGTAGTGGGGTTGCTACCTGCCTTTATCCTTCTAAGACTACACAGGGTCCTTAGTACCTGGAACTTCATACCACTGTACTTAGCAGGCTGGGGCACACTGAGATCCCCAACTAAAGACATGATGACTAGGTGTAGTGTGTAGTGTGGTGTTGCACCTTTCTAGCCTAGTGTAAACTACACTTCTTAAGATTGGAGAAAGAGTGGTGCTAAACCCTTAACAACCAATATAAAAGTTCATTAGAATTTACTTTGTCTATAAAATATTATTTGTACCTAATGCTAGTAATGGTTCTTCAATTAATTCATACCTAGATTAGCTGGTAAAACAATGCAGGCTTGAATCCCAGCCGCTGCCCACCAATGTAGAAGGTTGGCTTAGTATATGGTGCTCACTTATGTAAGTGTGGCAACCTGCACTAATTCAGACAACCCAACACCAAGAGTGTAAAGCAGCATGTTTTACCAGTGCTTAATCTTATAGTGTAGGTCAAGTGAAAAAGAACCACACAGTGGTGTTATAAAAATATGAATTTATTATAAACACTCTCTAACACATTGCAATATCTCCTACCCAGATATATAACCACAATACACACCATACTTTGATAATAGAACACATAAGTAGCACAAATACACAGTGGTCCCCAGGGGGAGACCAAACCATATACTAAAATAGTGGAATGCGAACCTCAACCTCAGTCGAGACTAGACCCAGAAGACGTGGAAGATTAGGAAACCAAAGGAACCACCCAAGGTAAATACCAAGGAACCCCACAGAGGCCATGTGCAGAGTGGGAACACAACCGCAGACTTAATACAAGTTAATGTGTAAGTCACGTTGCAGTTTTTAAGAAGAAGGACCCTTCCAAGAGGACCCTGAAGAAACCCCGTAGAAGATGCAAGGTCGGAGAGTCACCCCACCCGTGGATACCCCGGGAACCAGGATGCATAGGTGCGAAATGATGTTGGAAACTGCCGTAGGCCACAATGGAGTGTTGCGGGATTCTGCACATACACAGACCTATGAACAGGAAAACAAGACCTCAGTGAATAGGTGGTGTACCAATCTACCACATCCCTACCCAAAGTCCCTTACCGACTAGCTATAGTGTCTCATTTGTTCTCGGTCTACAGCGAAGCTACAATGATTAGTCAACCCAGTACACGTAACCCTATCTTGGGTATCGCGGGAGCCAGACACTCTTTCGCTTAGCCATTCATACTTGTCCACAATGCGAGTAATCAGAGATGCAGTATAGTTTAAAATGTTTATTTCTACTAACATGCTCTGTGGTGCAGTACACTAGCCAATACTAGCAGCAAAATGCATAAACACAATACAGTCAGCATTGTTACAATTCCATAGAATACAAACGGGGAGGTCATGTTATAGAAAACAATGGAAAAGGATGGAATGACCTAACCACCCTCCCCATGGCAAGAGATAGTTTATTATAAAACAGAAGACCTCTGGGCTTTGTCAGCAGACCCCCATACCTCACAGCTTAGATGCAATGTACACATCGCAGGACAAGCACGGGACTTCTCTCTGGAACGGTGTCTCTACGCGTATGTAAAAACAGCTTGTGTTTGCAATATTAAAGTATATGATTTCCAGAGTGCAGCTTTACAAAGCCTGCTATGTCTAGGTGCAAGGGACGGATCAGAACAGAGTAACAAGGGGCATTGTTGTTTAACCTTGAACAACATGTGCAGACTAAACCTCGGAACACAGCAAAGAACCTGCAAAGCAGACAGTTTTCATGTGTAAAAGGGGCACAAATAAGTATTGTGAAATAGATGCTTGCAGTGTTGTGTGCAAAAGCAGGTTCATGACAGCTAAGCGCATGCTAATTTAGCAATTGTCGACAATGGACCTATAAGCCGTACTACAGGAGGACTTCAGTGAAGATGCCGCTAGCGAAGAAGGTGAAAGAGTCCGGTGGAACCCAAAGGTGGATTGAAGATGAGAAGTACCTGCAAGATTCTATGCAACTCAGGAGTGACCAGTAGTAGGCACAGAAGACGAATGCCCACCAATGTCGGAGTTGCAGATGAATTGACGGTGCTCTTGAAGTTGCAGCTGTGTGGACCAGGCGATGCTGCAGAAGACCAGGAGCCATACACAAGCTTTACCACCTTGGATGTCAAGAGCCAGGGGGTCAGTTCTGGCAGGGGCACCAACAAGCATTGGCAACAGGCAACCAACATAGTAGTCAAAAAAGGTGCAGTGTCAGGACCAGCAAGGTCAAAGTGACTCACCACGAGCAGGTAAGTCAGAGGAGGCCCCAAGCAAACAGTGGGGCCCACTGGAGCCAAAGAAGACCCTCAAGAGGACCCAGGGGCCGGAGGCACATGAATCGCAAGAGGACCTTGAGCAGATCACCAAATGATGAAGGCCCTGGTGCAGAGGATGCAGCGCAGAAAAAGATCTTGGCTGTAGGAGATGCTTGAGGCTGGAGTTTCTTGAGCCTGAAGATCTCTGGTGAAAAAAGTCAACAAGCCTTGGGAATGGGAAGTCGACACAGTGCACAGGGGTACTGCTCTAGTGGTTTTGACAAGGGATACTGGCTTTAAACTTGCTGTGAAGACAGTGCAGGCCTCAAGGGAATTGCAGATTCATCACCTGTGTTGCTGAACCTTTCAGAGTCCATAGGAGCTCTGGAACAGCAGACCGGTCAACTTTATTGCAGTGCCTGCTGGGGCAGGGAAGTGACTCCTTCACTTGATTCCTTTGGGTGTCTTGGATGTCCACATGCCTGTAGAAGAACCTCTATGGAGCATAGGCACAGATGGGGCAAAAGCCTGGCAGGACGATGAGATCAGTAGCAGCAGGAGTCTTCCCAGTTGCAGTCTCAGTTCCCAAAGCAAAGTCCAGCAAAGTCCAAGGTGCCCAGACTGTTGAACATGAAGTGGTTTTGGATCTGAATCTTGTATGCTGGGAGCAGAACCGATACATCGACCCTGTTGCAGGAAGTGGAAATGGCGCATCACCATAACAACCGTATCGAACGACTTATCACCACCACCACGGAAGAACGACTGATGCATCCCCTCGACAAGCGTAGGGAAACCCAGCACATCGGCATCGACGCAGCACTGAGGCCACTGCCTCGCCACCATCACTGAAGGATAATTGACACATCTCTTTGACAAGCGTGGAGAAACGCAGTGCATCAGCTTCAGAAGCAGCACTTTGAGGCTCCAATGCCAGTTTTTTTAAACCAATCCATCACCATCAATCGGGCGTGAATGCGGGAGTGACATAGACCAATCGACCCCACACCTTGTGTTTACGACCAGAATCAAACTACTGATTCCCCAGGCTTGCGTGGCCCCTGTAGCCGGTCTGCGCTCAATCGTGGTCAGTCTGAACTGTTGACTTTGCCCTGGTCCAGCTCAACCTCAAGTAACCACTAAAGCACTATTCGCTCTAAGAGATATTTTTAGACTTATTCTTTTTAAATTCATATCTTGACTTGTACTGATTACATTTTGGTCATTTTGTCTTGTTTTCTTTAGAATATAATAATCTATTTTTCCAAGGTTGTGTGTAGTCTTTTCACCCTAAAAACACCATTATTATTTTAAAACACTATTATATATATATATATATATATATATATATATATATATATATATATAAAAAAAAAATATATATATATATATATATATATATATATATATATATATATTCACTGAAAAAACCATAGGTTATAGACCATATATAGTTAGGAATTAGCATTTAAAAAACCTTTTTTTACTCCTACAAAACCATTGAAATTCCATATATAGTTAGTTGTACTAACTATATATCGCGCACCCGCAATCCACTGCTGATCATGTCACATATTACATCATTCATGACATGGTCAGTGACATCACTGATGACATCACTGATGACATCTCAAATGACATCACTGATGACATCACTGATGACAACATCCAGTGACTGTATGTTTCTGTAAAGTTAAAATATGTCTTACATATTGAAGAATGAGTGGATGTATAAGTGTCTGGATGAAGGATTTATTAGGTGCATGATTGACTGTATGAGTGAGTGAATAAATGTGTGTCACTGAGTGCATGAGTTAGTGACTAAACTGTCTTAATTTGTGCATCATTATGTCTGTTGTTCTGTAAACTGCTGCATGTGTTGATCAGTAGCTATATGAGTAAGTATATGGGTTATTGATTGGTTGCCCAAGTATTTGTATGGGAGACTGAGTGTGTGTGTGTGGGTGGCTGGGAGGTGTATGACTCTGTGCATAGATGTGTTAGCAGTTAATTCAATAGATGTATGGGTTCAAAAGTGCATGTGGAAACACCTGTATGGGCGGTTGACTGAGTGCATTGGTGAGTGAATGGATATCTCAGTGCTACATGTCAAAGTAAGTACATATGTAAAACACAGTACATGTGACAGTTGACATATATATATAACTGTGCATAAGAGCCAGTGAATGTGTGAGTGGCTGTATGGATCATTGTGTACTTGTATCAGGCATTGTAAAAGAGAGTAAATATGTGTTAGTATATGTTTGAATAAGTAAGGTGTGTATAACTGTATAGTTGAGGAAATGGAGGTGTGATTGATTCTTTGCATGACTGACTAAGTGTCTGAGTAACTCCATGGATGAGTGACAGTCTGTGAGTGTCTGTTTACACTGAGTGTATCTAAGGTTATATTAGAGTCTGAAGAGGTTCATCGTATTATCACATGAATGATGTCATCAGTGATGTGATCAGTAATGTCAAATGAGATGTCATCAGTGATGTCATCAGTGATGTCATTTGAGATGTCATCAGTGATGTCATCAGTGATGTCATTTGAGATGTCATCAGTGATGTCATCAGTGATGTCATTTGAGATGTCATCAGTAATGTCATCAGTGATGTCATTTGAGATGTCATCAGTGATGTCATCAGTGATGTCACTGACCATGTCATGAATGATGTAATATGTGACATGATCAGCAGTGGATTGCGGGTGCGCGATATATAGTTAGTACAACTAACTATATATGGAATTTCAATGGTTTTGTGTGAGTAAAAAAAGGTTTTTTAAATGCTAATTCCTAACTATATATAGTCTATAACCTATGGTTTTTTCAGTGAATTTTCAAGGTTTTGTAAATGCTAATTCCTAACTATATATGGTCTATAACCTATGGTTTTTTCAGTGAATTTCATTGGTTTTTTAAAAGCTAATATCTATAGCTGTAAAATGTATTTTTCTTTAAATCAAAAAATTTATTTTATATGTTTATTAATATTTTTTTTTATTATTATGCTTTGGTTCGCTCCCGGTTCGCGAACCGGGAAGCTTCCCGTTAGCTTAATTTGGTGCCGCGACCCGGTCCGCGAACCAGTAAACGTTCCGTTTGCGCAACTGCCGCGTTAGAAATCAACATCGTGACGCATCGCGGAAGCGCGACGTATCACGTTGTCGCGTAATGCGTCTTATGACGCGCCGCGTTAGCGCACCCGGAAGTGCTCCGGAGCGCGAACCGAGGCGCAAAGCGCAGCTCCCCGGAAGCGATCCGGGGCGCGTTCCGCAGCGCGTAACATAAGCGTAACAGGTCATGTGACTTGTTAATAAAACTTTTCATTGGTTCATTTCACTTTTGGTTTCCTAATGATGTAAGGCTAGGTCATGTGATCTAAAAATAACACTTTTCATTGGTTTAGACCTATTTTTTTTCCAAAATGATGAAAACCCCTCCTTCTTTCCTCACTCTGACTTTCATCTTTGTGAGAGGAAGACCCTTTGTGAGCACTGAGCAATGGCTTCATTGGTAGCTTCAGCTGGTGCACCCCCACCACCACCACCACCTCCTCATGGGAAGAGAGGACCACCTCCACAGTTCATTAGCAACACAGAGGAGGAAGAGGATGAACAAGAGGAAGAAGAGATACAGGCACCACAGTTTTTACAAGAGGAGCCCCGGGTTTCTCATCGGAAAACTAGTTTCATTTGGCAGTTTTTTTCAATCCCTGAAGGGCAGAAAAAAGTTAATGCTCGATATGTGACGTGCCTGATATGTAAAGAGGACTTATCTAGAGGCACCTTAAAGAAGTATAGCTTCGGCAACTACACCATGCACCGTCACATGCAGAGGTGGCATCCACTAAACTACAGCCGGGCAGAGATTCGTGACCTTCAGGACAATCCTCCAACTCCTGTGGCCAGGACATCAACACAGATATCTTTGTCAGGGCCAGAGGCACGGGAAACCGTGCCAAACATTCAGGACAACTTTGTCCATATGAAGTTTACTTGTTTATATTGCGGTGCATTACTCTCTCGTGCCAATATGAGCATTAACTTAATCAACAGAGTATTTGAAAACCACAAGTGCTCTGAACGCCCCAGAAAGTAAATTTTTTTTTTGCTCCTGTTGAGCCCTTTCCAATGCCTGTTTTTTGTTGTTTCCCCTCCAAAAAAAAACAAAAAAAACATAAAACTGTCCAAAAAATACAAAAAAAACAAAAAATGTTCAGAAAAATAAAAAAAATATAAAACAACAAAAACATTTAAAAAAAAGTTCTTTTCAGAACTACCTCCCCTTTCAAAAAAAATTGCTAGAATGTTTAGCACTCTGGCAAGCTGTATTTCTTTTGGTTCGCTTCCTGGTTCGCTCGCCGGTACGCGAACCGGGAGTGAACCAAAAAAAATTAAAAGAAGAGTAAGTATAAGGGAAGTAAACAGAGAGTAATGTTAAAACAAAGACCGCTATAGGGTCTAAACCAGAGATACTGTTTAATAGATTTATTTACCGAAGAAAAGAGGGAAGAGGATATAATTGTGAAAAACAAAATAGATAAGGAAGTGAAAGAAAAAAAGGAGAGTAGAAGAATAACAAAGAAGATTTTCTTGGAGAATGTGAGTGAATGTTCAAAATAAGATTAAAACATGTGGAATAACAGAGAGAAAAAACAGAAAACAGAAAAGAAGAAGTAACACAAAAAGAATAATTGAAACAGCAAAGAAATGTAAATAACATAGGGCCATATCATCAACATAGGCAATAAAAGTTTTGCAGCTTTTATCAGCAGAAATGTGTCGCTAAAGCCGCTTTTGCGGCAGAAAACTGCTGCTAAAACCACTTTAGCAGCAGTTTTCTGCCAATAAAAACAGCAATAATTTTATTGGCTGTGTTCATAATATGCCCCTTAGTGTGCTTCAACTACACAGAGAAAGCATAATGAACAAGTAGTGAAAGAGTGATCAGTCAAAGACACTAAGAGTAATAGAGACGGAGTGAGTGAACAAGAGTGAGGAACTATGAGAAGAGAGGGACTGAGAAAAGGAGTGGAAGGAGTAGAGTAAGTAGGTAATAGAGAAAGGAATGAGGGAAGTAGCAAAGGCAGGAAACTGAGGGTTAAAGAAATGAAGCTGTGGAACTAATAGTAGGTGAATGTGATAGAAATGTAACGAAAAGAGTACAAAACATTTACCTTATAATTGTCGTTAACTTACTCACTTTTTATTTTTATACTTTCAATCTGTGAAAGAGAGAACAAACATTTGAAAAATATTAAAACATGTATTTAAAAATTAGAAAAGACAACGGAAAAGATTGAAGGACAAACAGTTTTTCAACAACTTTGACACTTACAGAAGCTTCTGCTTCTCCAGGCCCCCTACACAGTCCTAAAGATATACATTTTAAACTAACAGTATCTTGATGCAGATGAAGTGAGGCCTATCTTAAAACATGGTGCATCTTTTGCACTGCTGTTGTCTCACAAAAGTGTCGCAAGACACTAACATTTTAAATGATTGTTTCAGGATGCCAATAAGATGTGTCCTATCCAGAGGTTTGTTTGAGGTGAGGCCTACTCAGGGTTCCAAATGAAATTTCGAGTTGTTGAAGAGAACACAGGACATAATACATGTGAAGGTCTACCAATGAAGTAAGTCGTGTCCACTTCACTCTTGAACAAACGCCAGACCTCTTCTGTGTCCGTGGACAGACCTAAACTTCATCTGCACAATGTCATTCGTAAACTTAGGAAACACAGGTGATGTAATTGAAAAATGTGGAGTTTCTTTTCCTCATTTCACAATCACATCACCTGTGTTTCCTTTGCTTAGGTACCTCATAGTGCAGATGGAGTCTAGCATATCAAAGAGTACACATAAGTTCAGCAGTGTACACAACAATTTTGACATTTACAGAAGACTCAGCTTCTTATCTTGTTGGAGATGAAGTGAGGCCTGTCTTGCAACATGGTGCATCTTTCGCATCACTGCTGCATCGGTTTCATGTGGCACGGGTTTTTTACAGCATGACACATCTGCCTAGATGCATCAATTTGTAATTTTGTCGCCTCATAGCAAATCTTTTCCACCGCCACTGCGTCACAAAAGTGACGCACAGTGGCGCAAAAGAGGCATACACCTATCATAAATCTGTCCCTAACATTTTAAATGATTAATTCAGGATGACGATAAGGTGTGGCCTCTCCAGAGGTTTGTTTAAGGTGAGGCCTACTCAGGGTTGCAGATCAAATTTACGCTTGTTGTAGAATACAGAGGAGATAATACATGTGAAAGCCTACCAATGAAGTAAGTCATGTCCACTTCACTCTAGAACAAAGGCCAGACCTCTTTTGTGTCCGTGGACAGAGCTAAACTTCATCTGCACAATGTCATTCGTAAACTTAGGAAACACTGGTGATGTAATTGAAAAATGTGGAGTTTCTTTTCCTCATTTTACAATTACATCACCTGTGTTTCCTTTGCTTAGGTACCTCATAGTGCAGATGGAGTCTAGCATATCAAAGAGTACACAGAAGTTGAGCAGTGTATACAACAATTTTGACATTTACAGGAGACTCAGCTTCTTATCTTGTTGGAGATGAAGTGAGGCCTGTCTTGCAACATGGTGCATCTTTCGCATCACTGCTGCATCGGTTTCATGTGGCACAGGTTTTTTACAACATGACACATCTGCCTAGATGCATCAATTTATAATTTTGTCGCCACATAGCAAATCTTTTGCACCGCCACTGCGTCACAAAAGTGACGCACAGTGGCGCAAAAGAGGCATACACATATCATAAATCTGTCCCTAGCATTTTAAATGATTAATTCAGGATGACGATAAGGTGTGGCCTCTCCAGAGGTTTGTTTAAGGTGAGGCCTACTCAGGGTTGCAGATCAAATTTACGCTTGTTGAAGAATACAAAGGAGATAATACATGTGAAAGCCTACCAATGAAGTAAGTCATGTCCACTTCACTCTTGAACAAAGGCCAGACCTCTTCTGTGTCCGTGGACAGACCTAAACTTCATCTGCACAATGTCATTCGTAAACTTAGGAAACACAGGTGATGTAATTGAAAAACGTGCAATTTCTTTTGCTCATTTCACAATCACATCACTTGTGTTTCCTTTGCTTAGGTATCTCATTGTGCAGATGTAGTCCAGCATATGAAACAGTACCCAGAAGTGCAGCACTGCATGCAACAACTTTGACACTTACAAAAGCTTCAGCTTCTGCATGCCCCCTACACAGTGCTAATTATATACATTTTAAACTGATGGTATCTTGCTGGAGATGAACTGAAACCTATCTTGCAACATGGTGCATCTTTTACACAAAAGTGACCCACAGCGGCGCAAAAGAGGTGCACGGCCATCATAAATCTGACCCTAACATTTTAAATGATTGTTTCAAGATGCCGATAAGGTGTAACCTATCCACAGATTTGTTTCAGGTAAGTCCTACTCAGGGTTGCAGATGAAATTTAGGTTTGTTGAAGAATACAGAGGAGATAATACATGTGCAGGCCTACCAACGAAGTGAGTCATGTCCACTGCACTCTTGAACAAATGTCAGACCTCCTCTGTCTCCTGGAACAGGCCTAAACCTCATCTACACAATGTGATGTGTAATGTTAGGAAACACAGGTAATATAATTGAAAAACGTGCAATTTTTTTTGCTCATTCCACAATCATATCACCTGTGTTTCCTTTGCTTAGGTATCTCATTGTGGAAATGTAGTCTATCATATGAAAGACTACGTAGAATGTGAGCACTGTATGCAACAACTTTGACACTTACAGAAGCCTCTCCTTCTCCATGCCTCCTACACAGTTCTAAATGTACATCATAAATACAAACAGTACAGAATTAATTATACATGTTAAATGGTTTATTTTTGCTGTTCTCAGAATGTATCAAATTTCACTAAAAACAGTGACTTGAACGTATTCATCATATAACAGCGGGGAAAAAAACCCACAATCAAAATGATTGTGTTTAAAAAACCCATACAACATAACAAATCAGAATTCAGAACTCCTTAAAATTAACTTACTTTCCATGACGTCGAAGGATGTCCTATGAACAGCTTACACTCTGTTGTGCTGTTATTACTTTCAGCCCGCCACTTTCTGAAAGAAAACCTCCATCGTTTTGAAAAATATGTTACATACAATAAATGACTTCTCGCTCTCTACCACACGTTTCCACAAGGCCAAATCATGTAAGAGCCATTTATAACTCTTGGAATTCTTGTAAGCCAATCCCGTCATTTTGTATTTCCGCAACTTTCAGAATTAAAATGTTGAAGATCATTTTCACAATCCTGGACTAGTAATATCTTACCCTTCTTGCTCACTCATGTTCTACATTTCCTATGACACTGATACTGCTTACTATGAAGCAGACTTACACTACCTCTATGACTACTACAATTATTTAATTCTCTACATCACTTTTAATCACAAAGCAATATAAAACAGTAGACAGCATTGCAGACTTACATTCCCTCTACTTCATGTTTTGATTGGCTGCTTCAATTAGCTTATAAAAAGAAACAGTTTTTCTGAACTCATTCAAAGTGCAGGTTTTTTTCCATGACGTCAAGTGTTATGGTAAGAAGTTATGTCTCTGTACTACACTTATCCTCAAGGCCAAATCGTGTAGGAGCCATTAGAACCTCTTGAAATTCCTCAGAGCACATCCCGAGATTCTTTCCCTAAAATTTTGGTTTTAAAAACACCAGGTAAGAATTTTTAAGGTCATACTGCAATTTTTTTTTTGAAAATTAAAACAGAATCGTTGCAGAATGACCAGCCATTTCTAGACTTTAAATAAGCTGTGTAATGTCCTGATGTTATTGAAGGACCGTCATGATATATAATTGCTGCAGTTACAAAAGTCCTTCCTGATATTGACAACTGTGAAGCCACAACATTTTTAATTAAAGTTGTCAATTTTGTTCCATCAGGCCTACATCGTTGGAACATTAAAATGACATACTGGCCATATGTTCGTATAAATAATGTTGACAACATTTCAGACTTACATTGGCTACACTCCATGTTGTGATCAGCTGCTTTTACTAGCTTATTAAAGGAGACTGATTTACTGTCTGGCAAAGTTAAATATATAAATCTTTCTGAGTCTACACTAGTAGTACTTGATACCCTACAGTTCTCGCAGTCATGCTGCCATTGATTAGAAAGCCCAAACAGGTGATCTACATCTACACCTTCAGCATGCAATACATCAAGCATATACATTAAAAACTCCGGACAATCTTGCTGAATATTTTGAGAGAATTGGGTTTGACCTGAACATCTGTCTAACAGATTTCGAATTTCAGACACACTTTCTATTTTTGTTCTATCAGTGCTACATTTCTCTAACACAGAATTTAACAAACTGCAAAATCTTTGATCAGAATTGACCACAATCTCTTCTTTTACATTTTCTAGAGAAAACAAAACATTAACCACTACATTAGCATAGCAGTTGACACCAGAACTGTTTTCAAATTGAAAACCAACAACATCTTCAACAGAATCCTTTTTGTTTCTGCTTATAATTTCAGGTTCATCGACTTTTCGTCTTTTTGCTACAACCTCCCTAGTATTGGTCACATTTCTTCGTTTCCGGCCTATCACACGTTTCTCAAACAAAGGATATTGAGGCAAATGTGGCGCATACTCTCTTCTTAACCTATTGTATTCCTTAACACAATCTAGATCCGCACAAATGTTTGTGACATCACACTCAATCAAGTACAATCCCGATAAAGTTCTAACTCGTGACAATGCCACATATGCCATACCCTCCTTGAACACAGAACTGCCAATATTCACCAATGCACTGTCTACACTTAAACCTTGCGATTTATGGATTGTCACCGCATATGCCAAGCAAACAGGAAACTGCTTACGGCGAACATATAAGTCTTTTACAAGCAAAAATCTAGCAGAACAACGACCAATTAGCTGTACTTCCTCAATGCCATCAAATTTTTAAAAATTCAATTCCATCTCTATTTCTGTATTTCACAAAATCAACAACATTACCCATTGATCCATTTACCAGACCTCTTTCAACATGTAAATTCCTTCTTAAAATTATACGGCAGTTTAAGCACACATTCAGAGTCTTTTCAAAACCTGCAGTTTTAGATATAGTCTTCTCTAATGAATCCAATTTTGATTTCAAATTCTCAGACAAAATAATTGTTGATCCCATATGCTCTACTCTGTCAATAGCTTCCAGTTTCACAATCTCTTGGTTTTCTAAATGCAACATTTTGTTGTTGAAGATGGCACATTCTGCAAGAGTTGGCATCAAACATATTCCAGATTTCTTCTC
This sequence comes from Lissotriton helveticus, assembly GCF_964261635.1. Taxonomy (NCBI): domain Eukaryota; kingdom Metazoa; phylum Chordata; class Amphibia; order Caudata; family Salamandridae; genus Lissotriton; species Lissotriton helveticus. The sequence goes on along the minus strand of NC_136073.1, from coordinate 119,663,925 downwards.
AGTAATTTTCTGAAAAATATTCTCAGGCACAACATCTTGTTCTGGATATAAATTTGACAGTAATCGTGCATGTAAAGCTTCTTTCCCATGCTCGGTCACTTTTCCAATTCTAACATATTGTAGAATATTCTTGTAAACTTCATCCTTCGCCTGACGCATATTTTCATGCAGTTCAGCATAATTGAAGTTTAACCATATATTGACGTTGCCAATGCTCCCTAGGCACTTCCTGGTATCTTCATGCGTGAGCATTTTGAACACAGGTTGTCCTTTCACTGGTGTCAGCTGCAGAAGATCTCCGAAAACAATGATGTGTTTGCCACCAAATAACACATCATACTCTGTTTTGAGAACTTCTTGCATTCTCAAATGCACAAAGGCAAGCATGACATTGGAAACCATGCTTACTTCGTCAATGATAAGAAGTTTCATTTTCCTCAAGACTCTTGAAACTTCACAACAAGCATCTTCAGATAGCTTGTGATATTGTAATTTGTTGTCATGCTCCACTGGCAGCATCAGTAAACGATGTAAAGTAATCCCTTTAATGTTATGTGCTGCCAGCCCAGTTGGAGCGGTAACAACACAAGACAGCGGTGATTCAGTCCTTTTCTGCAGATAAGATGCAATTGCTTTAATCAGAAAACTTTTTCCAGTTCCCGCTTCTCCACTCACGTACAGTCGGACAGGCTTTAACGACGTACATGAGCACTCTTTCTTCTCATGACTTAATCCATGATCAATTTGCTTGGTAACTTCGTCATATATTTTCCTCTGCTCAACGTTGAGTTGTCTTTCCAAGTCTTCTAAGTTAACCGCATCCTCCTGAGCATGTGCCATGGCTCTTTCCACTTCATTCATGGCAGTGGCAGCTTCATTTTCGATAACAGGTCCTCCTAGTGGATCCTGACTCAATGAAACAGAACTCTGACTGTCCTAAGAACTGTCTCTGGCAATCTCGGCTGCAATCGTTGCTTCCTGCTCGATTTCCGCATTCAACATTTCTACATATTTGGGAAAAGCAGGACATTCTATGGTCTCCTTGGCGGCAGTGAAAGAGTCTTCGTAACAGAGGAAATCTCCAAGCAGTTCCTCTTCTGCACGCCAAGGCTTGAAAAGTTGCAAAAGTGCTAAATAGAAAAACTCCTTTTTTTCAGGAGATTCGCCACTCAATTTTCGATGGTTTACCAAGTGGCATTTTCTTTGCTTGACCAGACATCCCTCACTTCCAATTACAGCATACACTCCTTTCTCAGTATCTTCTTTGATGTTCCTCTTGAATATGTAATTTTGTAGAACCTCATACAGACAAACATTCTCGAGGTGACTGCTTCGATTTGGATAATATGGATGTATGACGTTACAACGCATACTTTTACTCCGCGTACCATTACAACGCGGTATTTACAACGAATACCGTTACAACGCATAGCGCTTTGGGGTGCTGGATAGTGGTAAGTATAATTTACTATTCTAACTCCAGTCCCCGTGGACCCTAGGGAAGGTGTTGGATAGTAAATTAAACTTACCTCTTATCCTAGAGCGCCCCCCAGCGCAATGCGTTGTAATGCCATGCGTTGTAATGCCCGCGTTGTAATGGTAGTGCGGAGTAAAAGTTGCGTCGTAACGGGTGTATACCGATCAATATGTATCCAACATGTTGGTCTTCAAAATGTCGGTACTGTTTGGCTCCTTTTCCGCCAAATACTCAATTTCCCGCACAGGTTTCAGAACTCGATTACGCGTTGCAGCAAGACCAAGACTCGCCCAAACGATACTCCTAGATTTGGCATAGAGACTTGCTGAAGACAACCTGTCAGAACATTCGTAAGCTTCGATTTCTCGATGCGACAACATCTTCAGACTGAAACTGTACAACTTCTTACTGAGGCTCTTTTCATGGGAAATGTCCTCCCACATATCCTTCAATTCTGTCTTTTCTTTTTTGGTGATGTAAGATGTCACATACCGAGCCACAGCCATACAGTTATCAGCCACAAACTGTATATCCATGTTAGCATTCCACATGGACAAAATCACTGGGTTGTAGTCGTTGATGTACTTGGACTCTTCGTTCCTCTTCAAATTGTATGTGTTTTTAGGTGATTTCTTCATCACATTATGTCGCAGCGAAGACATCAAACTGTTTACTCTTCCTGTAGAAATCACCGGTCGTGGAAAGCCAAAACGACATTTGGTGTAGAACTTGTCCTTGTTTCGGAATTTACGACGACAGTACTTTCCACAACAATGGCTTTGGAAACGTAGAACTTTTTCTCTTAGGCTTTTCTTCTCCTTTGCGTTTGGAACAGCACACGTAGAATACTGTTGTATGAAACTCATCACTGAGTCTTCTGGATCTGTTCCAAATGTAGGTGCATCCTTGATCCACAGCAGCATATGTATATGAGGAGCACCTCTTGCTTGGTACTCCTTTCTCCAGAAGAAATCCAACACCTCTCCAAGAGGTGGATTCTTCTTATTCATGATGAAAGACATCATAGCTTCAAATCTATGATTGAAGTACCTGCATACATTGACTGGATCCAAAGAGCACAGTTCTCCAGGTGTCTTGAATTCGATGTTTTCAATGTTTCCATTTGCCTCTCGTAGAAATTCAAGTAAGTCTTCCCAGCCATACTCGGCACAGCTCAGAGTGAGGAACCATGTGGGAGTTCTTAAGTTCCTCAGCATACATTTTAAATCACCATGACGACGGTACCAGTACTCATTAGTACCACGCTGACACGCCATGAGATTAATCAGGTGACAATCCAAAATACTGTCTTGGACATTGACTTTATCCATAAAGTCACTTGCCGAGATGTTTTGCATGTGTATACCACTTTTCAAGATGTGGTTCACTGCATATGACAGTCCAGACAGATCGCTTTCAAACAGGAGATGAAACAAATAGGGAATACATTGTCGAAACCTAGCATCTCCTGCATACAATCGCAAAGTCCGGTATTCAGAAGCAGGAATTTGATGAGGTCGCTCATCATATCTTCCTCCCTGACCTGTTGGAAAAAGCTGTGGGAAACACCGAGCTTCCAAACTTTCCTCCCAAACACTAATGGGACTCCCTTTGGCTTGTTTCATTTGAAACAACTCAATAGCATTCCCCATGACTTCCTTGGAATGCAAAGGATGAACACTATAATGTTCATATATTTCTTCACTAGTAGAGGGTTCTACTTTCTCAATTTGACCAGCACACAAATCGCTATCCTCTTCCTCACTTACTTCCTCTTCTGCAACATATACATTCTTATAGTACTTATTATTTTTTTTCAAATACAATGTTGCCTTTTTGACTTTCCTAACATCCACTAAATCTTGCCATATTTTCTTAATCTTTGTCGGAACCCCATTAACTAAGATAACCAGAGGTTCCTCTTCCACTTTTTCTACTCCAATTGTGTTAATGTTTTTCTTCAAATCTAGAGGCAAATAAACAACTCTTCCCTTTAATCCTCTCTGTAAATCAATTTCCCTGTCTTTGGCTCCATTCTTACAATAGCCTGAAAGGGATGGATACTTTGAATCAAAATAGATTCATAAGTATTTAAATCCTTCAATTCAGAAGGAATCTCAACCAATTCCAGATTATTATGAACTGCTCTAGCAGGCATCTGGTTTTGATTTAATTTGTTACAACAATAAGTACACACACGTTGATCCGATCCCAAATCAAAACAATTTTCTACCATCAAGTATGTTGTGAAATCCTTCCATTCACTATTATTTTCCCTTTCACTTTTTGCATATAAATCCACTAACTTAGTCTGATTCTTATAATAAGTGCGTCGACAACACACACAAGTGAAATTAGGCCTCTCACTTGATTTCACCTGAAACGTCGCAATTTCCCTCTGAAAATTATCTGTACTGGAAACCTGTACACTATCTTCCACATTACCCTCTTCTTCTTGGTCAATTTCAACATTCTCCTCTTTACTTCCAAAGTAACAAAACTCAATTTCTGCACAAATATTCTTCACATCTACTTCTGAACCATGCAAAAGAGCAGCGCATAATTGTTTAAGCATAATTGCTGGACTCTTAGCATAATACAACATTCTAACTAATTTCCTCACTTTATTATGATGCACTGCTAGCATCCTGAAATGATGAAAAACACTCTGGCATACTCTCCTGGAAAGACAAGCCAGTGAATGACCATGCAAACCTGTCACTTCTCTCACTCTGCAAGGATCTAATTCTTGCAACAACTTCATTTTCTGCTTCAAACTTTTCTTATTAAATGTCCGTACAAAATCACAAAGCAAATTGATGGAATCCTGTCGCACACTGCAAATACTACTACACTTCCAGGTGTACACAGGACCCTTAGGACGTCTTCCTAAAACCTCATTACCTAACACCTCTTCTGTCTCTGTTGTCACAAGTTTTTCTTTTTCAACTGGACAACCATCTTTCACTTCATAAGCTCGACCACTGGTGTCAACTGCATGCACCAAATCATTATCCTGGAAATAACTCTCCTCATTAAAAAATGCCTCACAACTTGAACTATGCATCCATTCTCCGGAAAAAACTTCACAAAAATTACTACGATTAACTATTCTCTTCCATCTACTATTTCTTTTGAAATCATAAATTGCCTTGTTTAGCTTCCTAATTCTATTGATTATCAAAATAAATAACTTACGTTTAATTTCAAATGCCTGATCAATAACTTTCTCAACTTTTTTTTTCTCTTATAAAAAACCACTTTCTGTTGACCTTTCTTAATATTTTTTAACAAATTGCCAATTATCCTGTTGCGGAACATTCATTTACGAATGTCCCTAAACTGTTGTTTCCTTCTACTATCATGCACAGAGTTATCTCTTGCTCTAGCAGTAACATTTTTCATTGGCCTTTCCTTTCCGTTTAAATTGCTTCTTTTTTTCTGGACTGAAACATTTTCTGTAGTAATACTTTTTTTACTACAAATATTACTTATGAATGATTTCGTGGTCTTACCCGGTGCTTTCTTGGTGACTTGACAACTTTTTTTTGTAGAGGACTGCTGCAGTATTTGATACACCTGCTGTCTTTGACGTTTTGTAGCCTTTCTAATTCGAGCCTTAGTTGGCATTTTCAAATTTTGAAATGGTCTGCAGTTGAATCTGTGGTAAAATATAATAAAAAATGTTATTAACCACTATTACCAAACAGTAAATCAATAACAGTCGTCAAAAACTTAACACACTACTTGACATTTTTACATAGAATATTTTTTAGTGCTTTGGCAAATTTAGAATACACAAATAGCAGAAAAGAAATGGAATTCTTCTTCATTTACCTGTCCTGTTTTATATGTGAATCTGATCTAATTTTATGAGCATATTTTAATATTTTATTGAAGACACTACACATAACCTGTTTTTGAAGGTGTGTTTAATTTAAAATTAAACAGTTTACATTTTTACTTTTCATTTATTGTAAATTTTAAAAATAAATGTTTATAGTTCCATAGGCTCAAGCAGGTCATCTTCCCACCCTATGTCATACAATTCTGACAAATCTGCATCCTCATCATGTTCTTCTTCATCCTCAGGATTTAAATTATCCAAGGGATCTACTTCCACTGATGTTTCAATTACGAGTTCAATGATGAGGTCGAGATCAACTGATTGCTGATTGTCGCTCATGTTGATGCTGTCGTTATCTTTAAAGAAAGATAACAACAATGAGATGTTGCAGAGTAAGAGACAAATCTCAGAGATTATAATAGTAAAATTGTTTAACAAGAGTAACATTTTGCAGCTATTATTTAGCCATGTCCAGCGATGCTGAGGAGGTGAGGCCTATGTCCAAGTTTTCAGTGAACAGGACTCATCTCTTCTTAACCTTGGATAAGCCTCGCCGACTCTGTGTCCCCTGCTCATACTTAAATGTACAGAGGCAGATTTATGCTAAGTGGCGCATCCCCACGGATGCACCAGTTAATGTGCACCGCTGCTCTGCCAGCCATAGTGTGCCGAATTTACAATGTGGAGCACCATTGAGCAAAAACAGCACAGATGCGTCACGCATCTGTGCCGCAAAAGCAGCACATTGCAGGAATCACGTCATAAGCGCGACATGTCTACTGCAATGCACAGGAAGAACCCTCACATTGCATGGTGCATCACTTCTTATGCCTGTTTCAAACAGGCGTAAGGATTTGATTCAGCAATGCTATAAAGCTGACTCAGTGAAATCTTCTATATTTCACTGTGTTAGTTTTACAGGGCTTTCATGCAAATTAATGCATACCTTGCAACAAAACACCTATATGAAAACTGACCCAGGTTTCATGTGGCACAGGACTTTACAGCATGACACATCTGCCTAGATGCATCAAGTTGTAAATATGTCGCCACATAGCAAATCTTTTGCACCGTCGCTGCGTCACAAAAGTGACGCACAGTGACACAAAAGAGTCATACACCTATCATAAATCTGTCCCTAACATGTTAAATGATTGATTCAGGATGACATTAAGGTGTGGCCTATCCAGAGGTTTGTTTAAGGTGAGGCCTACTCAGGGTTGCAGATTAAATTTACGCTTGTTGAAGAGTATAGAGGAGATAATACATGTGAAGACCTACCAATGAAGTAAGTCATGTCCACTTCACTCTTGAACAAAGGCCAGACCTCTTCTGTGTCCGTGGACAGACCTAAACCTCATCTGCACAATGTCATTCATAAACTTAGGAAACACAGGTGATGTAATTGAAAAATGTGGAGTTTCTTTTCCTCATTTCACAATCACATCACCTGTGTTTCCTTTGCTTAGGTATCTCATAGTGCAGATGGACTCTAGCATATGAAAGAGTACACATAAGCTGAGCAGTGTATACAACAATTTTGAAATTTACAGAAGATTCAGCTTCTTATCTTGTTGGAGATGAAATGAGGCCTCTCTTGCAACATGGTGCATGTTTTACATCACTGCTGCATCGGTTTCATGTGGCTCGGGACTTTACAGCATGACACATCTGCCTAGATGCATCAAGTTGTAAATATGTCGCCACATAGCAAATCTTTTGCACCACCGCTGCGTCACAAAAGTGACGCACAGCGGCGCAAAAGAGGCACACACCTATCATAAATCTGTCCCTAACATGTTAAATGATTGATTCAGGATAACGATGAGGTGTGGCCTATCCAGAGTTTGTTTAAGGTGAGGCCTACTCAGGGTTGCAGATTAAATTTACGCTTGTTGAAGACTATAGAGGAGATAATACATGTGAAGACCTACCAATGAAGTAAGTCATGTCCACTTCACTCTTGAACAAAGGCCAGACCTCTTCTGTGTCCGTGGACAGACCTAAATCTCATCTGCACAATGTCATTCGTAAACTTAGCAAACACAGGTGATGTAATTGAAAAATGTGGAGTTTCTTTTCCTCATTTCACAATCACATCACCTGTGTTTCCTTTGCTTAGGTATCTCATAGTGCAGATGGACTCTAGCATATGAAAGAGTACACAGAAGTTGAGCAGTGTATACAACAATTTTGACATTTACAGAAGATTCAGCTTCTTATCTTGTTGGAGATGAAATGAGGCCTGTCTTGCAACATGGTGCATCTTTTCCATCACTGCTGCATCGGTTTCATGTGGCACGGGACTTTACAGCATGACACATCTGCCTAGATGCATCAATTTGTAATTTTGTCGCCACATAGCAAATCTTTTGCACCGCCACTGCGTCACAAAAGTGACGCACAGTGGCGCAAAAGAGGCATACACCTATCATAAATCTGTCCCTAACATTTTAAATGATTAAATCAGGATGACGATAAGGTGTGGCCTCTCCAAAGGTTTGTTTAAGGTGAGGCCTACTCAGGGTTGCAGATCAAATTTACGCTTGTTGAAGAATACAGAGGAGATAATACATGTGAAAGCCTACCAATGAAGTAAGTCATGTCCACTTCACTCTTGAACAAAGGCCAGACCTCTTTTGTGTCAGTGGACAGAGCTAAACTTCATCTGCACAATGTCATTCGTAAACTTAGGAAACACAGGTGATGAAAGTGTTTTTTTAAAGCCTTTGCACCATTTTTGGGTCACTTTTAACATGGCTATGTAACTCAAAGAATCAAAATCTAAATTTGCCAAGCACAGGTGCGAGCATATTTACAAGGAATTTGCACCACGGGGAAAGGTATTAAATTAAAATGGGAAAAATAACATCAGAGACACTCAAATGCCTTATAAATATGCCCCAAACAACCTATGAAGCTCTAGCAGTACATATCCAGAAATGTAATTGATTTCAAAAAACGTTTTTAAACACAACATATAAATCAATTGTATACCTACATTCATGGGGAAATGACTTAAAATGTACTTAAGACACATGAAAGCGTTTTTTGATTGCCCTTGCACCATTTTTGGGTCACTTTTAACATGGCTATGTAACTCAAAGAATCAAAATCTAAATTTGCCAAGCACAGGTGGGAGCATATTTACAAGGAACTTTCCCCACGGAGAAAGGTCTTTTAATTTAAAATGGGAAAAATAACATCAGAGACACTCAAATGCCTTATAAATATGCCCCAAACAACCTATGAAGCTCTAGCAGTACATATCCAGAAATGTAATTGATTTAAAAAAACATTTTTAAACACAACATATAAATCAATTGTATACCTACATTCATGGGAAAATGACTTAAAATGTCCTTAAGACACATGAAAGCGTTTTTTGATTGCCCTTGCACCATTTTTGGGTCACTTTTAACATGGCTATGTAACTCAAAGAATCAAAATCTAAATTTGCCAAGCACAGGAGGGAGCATATTTACAAGGAACTTGCCCCACGGAGAAAGGTCTTAAATTAAAATGGGAAAAATAACATCAGAGACACTCAAATGCCTTATAAAGAAGCAGACACCATTATTTCCTTGTCATAAATTTTAAAAGCATTCCTTTTCCTCAAAAACGATTTTCAAGTCATAATTTGAAAACACTGCACAGCTCCTATGTACAAAAACACCCTGTCAGTACTAATACTTCACATTATCTCCAATTACAATTTCTCAAAGAAACAAAATCTATTTGTAAAACACTTGAGACAAAGCAACATTTTAAAAACACAACTTTCTTAATAATTTTCTCCTTAAAGCATACTATTCTCTATCTAAATTAAATAAATCTTTTCTCACCTTAGCAAATACTTTATGAGTTTCAAAACAGTCTCAGAAATACACCAATTTGTCTTCAGCAGAACAAAGGGTATGCACTCCAGAGGCTGCAGCTATAGAAAGCACAGAAATGCTGTAATTCATCACACATATCTCTCATGTCACCCAATCAAAACTCTTCCCTCACTTTTTTCAAATCAAAACCCTTCCCCCCTCTGCCCTCTCTGCCTTTTTTGCATAGCAACCACCTCCTGGAAGACCTCTGGTGTTTGCAAGTTCACACAACAATGTTTCAATTGAACTCTGAACTCTCAGTGCACCTGCGTATCCAGTGCAATCTTTCATTAAATGATTTTTTCTTGACCATTCAAATTACATCTTTCAAAGAACTCATCCATGCACCCTAACTTTCTGTTTTCAGCAATCAAAATCCACCAATCACTGTTACTGCTTCATTAACACAGAAACTCCACAGTTTTTTTCATTTTAAACTCTTATTTTTTCAACTGCCATTTCATTACCACACTTCATCTGACTGCAGCAGAACCTTCTCTCACCATGTTTTCTGTCTGGATTGTTGGACATAGTTACATCTACTGGGCTCAGAGGTATGCTGATAACAGAAATTTACCTAACCTCAATTTACAAGATGTGGAAATTAAGTGGTTTGGCCACAGAGGATTAAAATGTCACCAATTGATACCATTGGTGAAAACCTTTATGCATTTGCCAAAACCTGACCTGTTAATTGTGCACTGTGGAGGTAATGATTTGGGCACTTTGACTGGAGTAGGTCTGGAAATGCTTTTAAAGGACACCTTTGAGCAATTAATGGCACTTTTTCCTCAAACTGCCTTGGTATATTCAAATATATGCCAAAGACAGAAATGGAGGTGGTCGAACCAATTTTGTCCACAAATTGAGAAGTCGAGGAAGCATGTAAACAAATCTGTTTCAGCTTACATGAGAGACCATGGAATGGGCTCCGTGTACAACAATAACTTGCGTTACTGCATGCAAGATATCTACAGAGGAGATGGAGTTCACTTCTCAGATGAGGGCAACAGAATTTTCATTTTGAATTTAAGACTATGCATTGGTACCTACTTATAAGTACCTAAATGTACCATAAACCCAAAAGCTCTTCTCAGAGCTACCCCACATCTGATCACTCACAATTATTATTTTACTCTAACTTTTTTCACAAATTTTCAACAAAGTACGCTCCCCGGAGCGCTACCCGGTACGCAAACCGGAAGCTAACCGCGCAAATTGTTTAAAAAAAATGTTTTTTTTTCGCACATATGGGCCTCCTCAGCCATCCTCAGAAAACCTAGGGGGTCAAAATACGTCTACCGTGTCCCCTTCTACCCATTCTGAACATTATGTGCCCTCCATCTTGTATCTTAATTCGACCGAAACACAAAATGGTGGACTCCCATAACGCTTAAGGTTCGCGTACCGGGGCGCTCGCCAGTTCGCGTACCGGGGCGCTCCCCGGGAAGCGCTCCATTAAAAAAGGTGGGAAAGTAATTTACAGAAGAAACCCTTGAGACACTTTCACCAAATATAGATTTGCTCATACTACATACCAATCCCTACCATTTTCACAAATTTGGTTGAAATTCCATTTAGCCATTTTGCCTGTAGACCTCTCTAAATACCCTGAGGTAAATTACTTCACAAAACACATCTGAAGTGTTGGAATTGACAACCAATTAAAATGTTACTTTCATTTTCTATTTTTTTTTTACCTGACACTTGATTGGTTATGTACCTGAATATATATAAAGGAAGAGAAGGAAACACAGCCATTTTGACTACTACTTCCTGGTGTACATTTCAATAGGATTTTCACTAATCACTTCAACTTCTTTGTAAAGGTAATTTGTTATTTTAAAAACTGAAGTATATCTAAAATTAATCCCAACAGTGCCCTATCTCTACTAATATATTTTTTATCCAAATTTCAGACAAAATGGAAGGCGAACACAAAGTTTCATTTGAAATTGTCCGGCAAGAGACCAACCAAGAAATAATTGATCCAAATTATATAGAATTTATGGATGAAACTTGGGACCAAGAACTACTGCAATGTGTGCAAGTAGTAGATGTCCTCCTTGAAAATGAGGACATTTTACATACTCAAACATTACAAGCTATGTTCAATGAAAATAACGACATTTCAGACAGTGAAATGTTAGACATTTTATTAAATTTTGAAACACAATAAATAATTGCTTAAAAAATAAAGAAATAAAAAAATAATCAACAAAACCAACAATCAATTAACATACATTATTTGAAAAGTCTATCATTCTTTTTTCCTTATAGTACGCTCCCCGGGCCGCTTCCCGGTTCGCGAACCGGGCGCTATCCACGCAAAAAAAACAAAATTTTTTTTTTTTTTGTTGCCCCGCGGGGCCCTTTTAAAGCCTCCACATCAAACCTAGGGGGTCAGGGAGGATCTACTATGCCCCCTTATGGTCATTTTCGCCTTTGTTTTGGCCTCCTCTTGTCTCTCGATCCTACCGAGAGACAAGATGGCGGCCGCTCCGGACTGTTTAGAATGTTGACAGACACTGAAGAGCCAATCAGCTTCGCTTCGCGAAGTTCCGTTACGCGTCAAGTACGCGAACCGGGGCGCTGCCCAGAGCGCGCTTACAGATATATATCTTTTTTTGAACGTTAATTTTTCAAAATCCACTGGAGCACATATATTGAGACCTAGCAAAGGCACATCGGGCTAACAGTCCCTACAATTTTGCCAAGTTTCGTGCAAATCCATTCAGCCGTGCGGGCTAAAAGTGAGGCCAACCGCCCTATGGAAATTAACATGGTGCCAACGTGTTTTGGGACCCCCCTTTTTTCTCGGCCCCCCCCTTGACGAAACCCCCCCAAATTTTCAGGGGCTGCTCAAAAACAAAATGTTCCATTTTCCTGAAAATTTCAGCCAATTCCGTCCACAAACGCCAAAGTTATTAGACATAGAATTTTCAAAAATCCCATAGAGAAAAAATCCTAACTATATATACCTACTGGCGACCGCCAGTAGGTAATATATATATATATATATATATCTCGCACACCCCATCACAAGGAAGGATTGAGTACGCACTCACAAGGGTTTCAGATTTTCCCAGATTTTCAGTTTATTTTCATTGTTACCAGCATATCAGTCAGCGCCAGGGGTCTTGCGAACTAGGAGCCATCCCGGAACACATATATATATATATATATATATATATATATATATATATATATATATATATATATATATATATATATATATATATATATATATATATATATATTCAGCAAAAGGTTAGCCCAAAATGAGAAAAGGCCGCAGGCAGATTAGATATTGTTCCTCTTTATTTAGTCTTCAAAGTGCAAGCCAGCTGCATACAGGATTCAGCCTTCATTGGTTAAAATGGCCAGACGCGTTTCAGGAGAATTCTACTCCTTTCATCAGTGGCATAGCTGCTGAAATCGACAGGATACTTCCACCTTTGCACCTGATTAAATTCAAAGTCCCGCCCTTGTGGGCGTAGCCACCCCCGTGGCTCCCTGGATCTTGTAGTGCAGGTAGGTACTGCTCAAATTAATTCCAGTCGACTTCGAGCCATAAATTCAATCCCCAGTGGGTTAGAAGTCGAACACTGTAAACTGCACAGCCTCTGCTTCTCAATGACGACGGGAACTCCTGCCATCTCATGGAGTCAGCATTACCTGGTATTCCGAGCCTGCACGCAGGCAGGGGGCCTCTTCTCGCGGCCGGACTGAGCCGCTCACATTCAGCAAAAGGTTAGCCCAAAATGAGAAAAGGCCGCAGGCAGATTAGATATTGTTCCTCTTTATTTAGTCTTCAAAGTGCAAGCCAGCTGCATACAGGATTCAGCCTTCATTGGTTAAAATGGCCAGACGCGTTTCAGGAGAATTCTACTCCTTTCATCAGTGGCATAGCTGCTGAAATCGACAGGATACTTCCACCTTTGCACCTGATTAAATTCAAAGTCCCGCCCTTGTGGGCGTAGCCACCCCCGTGGCTCCCTGGATCTTGTAGTGCAGGTAGGTACTGCTCAAATTAATTCCAGTCGACTTCGAGCCATAAATTCAATCCCCAGTGGGTTAGAAGTCGAACACTGTAAACTGCACAGCCTCTGCTTCTCAATGACGACGGGAACTCCTGCCATCTCATGGAGTCAGCATTACCTGGTATTCCGAGCCTGCACGCAGGCAGGGGGCCTCTTCTCGCGGCCGGACTGAGCCGCTCACATTCAGCAAAAGGTTAGCCCAAAATGAGAAAAGGCCGCAGGCAGATTAGATATTGTTCCTCTTTATTTAGTCTTCAAAGTGCAAGCCAGCTGCATACAGGATTCAGCCTTCATTGGTTAAAATGGCCAGACGCGTTTCAGGAGAATTCTACTCCTTTCATCAGTGGCATAGCTGCTGAAATCGACAGGATACTTCCACCTTTGCACCTGATTAAATTCAAAGTCCCGCCCTTGTGGGCGTAGCCACCCCCGTGGCTCCCTGGATCTTGTAGTGCAGGTAGGTACTGCTCAAATTAATTCCAGTCGACTTCGAGCCATAAATTCAATCCCCAGTGGGTTAGAAGTCGAACACTGTAAACTGCACAGCCTCTGCTTCTCAATGACGACGGGAACTCCTGCCATCTCATGGAGTCAGCATTACCTGGTATTCCGAGCCTGCACGCAGGCAGGGGGCCTCTTCTCGTGGCCGGATTGAGCCGCTCACATTCAGCAAAAGGTTAGCCCAAAATGAGAAAAGGCCGCAGGCAGATTAGATATTGTTCCTCTTTATTTAGTCTTCAAAGTGCAAGCCAGCTGCATACAGGATTCAGCCTTCATTGGTTAAAATGGCCAGACGCGTTTCAGGAGAATTCTACTCCTTTCATCAGTGGCATAGCTGCTGAAATCGACAGGATACTTCCACCTTTGCACCTGATTAAATTCAAAGTCCCGCCCTTGTGGGCGTAGCCACCCCCATGGCTCCCTGGATCTTGTAGTGCAGGTAGGTACTGCTCAAATTAATTCCAGTCGACTTCGAGCCATAAATTCAATCCCCAGTGGGTCAGAAGTCGAACACTGTAAACTGCACAGCCTCTGCTTCTCAATGACGACGGGAACTCCTGCCATCTCATGGAGTCAGCATTACCTGGTATTCCGAGCCTGCACGCAGGCAGGGGGCCTCTTCTCGCGGCCGGACTGAGCCGCTCACATTCAGCAAAAGGTTAGCCCAAAATGAGAAAAGGCCTCAGGCAGATTAGATATTGTTCCTCTTTAGGCTGAATCCTGTATGCAGCTGGCTTGCACTTTGAAGACTAAATAAAGAGGAACAATATCTAATCTGCCTGCGGCCTTTTCTCATTTTGGGCTAACCTTTTGCTGAATGTGAGCGGCTCAGTCCGGCCGCGAGAAGAGGCCCCCTGCCTGCGTGCAGGCTCGGAATACCAGGTAATGCTGACTCCATGAGATGGCAGGAGTTCCCGTCGTCATTGAGAAGCAGAGGCTGTGCAGTTTACAGTGTTCGACTTCTAACCCACTGGGGATTGAATTTATGGCTCGAAGTCGACTGGAATTAATTTGAGCAGTACCTACCTGCACTACAAGATCCAGGGAGCCACGGGGGTGGCTACGCCCACAAGGGCGGGACTTTGAATTTAATCAGGTGCAAAGGTGGAAGTATCCTGTCGATTTCAGCAGCTATGCCACTGATGAAAGGAGTAGAATTCTCCTGAAACGCGTCTGGCCATTTTAACCAATGAAGGCTGAATCCTGTATGCAGCTGGCTTGCACTTTGAAGACTAAATAAAGAGGAACAATATCTAATCTGCCTGCGGCCTTTTCTCATTTTGGGCTAACCTTTTGCTGAATGTGAGCGGCTCAGTCCGGCCGCGAGAAGAGGCCCCCTGCCTGCGTGCAGGCTCGGAATACCAGGTAATGCTGACTCCATGAGATGGCAGGAGTTCCCGTCGTCATTGAGAAGCAGAGGCTGTGCAGTTTACAGTGTTCGACTTCTAACCCACTGGGGATTGAATTTATGGCTCGAAGTCGACTGGAATTAATTTGAGCAGTACCTACCTGCACTACAAGATCCAGGGAGCCACGGGGGTGGCTACGCCCACAAGGGCGGGACTTTGAATTTAATCAGGTGCAAAGGTGGAAGTATCCTGTCGATTTCAGCAGCTATGCCACTGATGAAAGGAGTAGAATTCTCCTGAAACGCGTCTGGCCATTTTAACCAATGAAGGCTGAATCCTGTATGCAGCTGGCTTGCACTTTGAAGACTAAATAAAGAGGAACAATATCTAATCTGCCTGCAGCCTTTTCTCATTTTGGGCTAACCTTTTGCTGAATGTGAGCGGCTCAGTCCGGCCGCGAGAAGAGGCCCCCTGCCTGCGTGCAGGCTCGGAATACCAGGTAATGCTGACTCCATGAGATGGCAGGAGTTCCCGTCGTCATTGAGAAGCAGAGGCTGTGCAGTTTACAGTGTTCGACTTCTAACCCACTGGGGATTGAATTTATGGCTCGAAGTCGACTGGAATTAATTTGAGCAGTACCTACCTGCACTACAAGATCCAGGGAGCCACGGGGGTGGCTACGCCCACAAGGGCGGGACTTTGAATTTAATCAGGTGCAAAGGTGGAAGTATCCTGTCGATTTCAGCAGCTATGCCACTGATGAAAGGAGTAGAATTCTCCTGAAACGCGTCTGGCCATTTTAACCAATGAAGGCTGAATCCTGTATGCAGCTGGCTTGCACTTTGAAGACTAAATAAAGAGGAACAATATCTAATCTGCCTGCGGCCTTTTCTCATTTTGGGCTAACCTTTTGCTGAATGTGAGCGGCTCAGTCCGGCCGCGAGAAGAGGCCCCCTGCCTGCGTGCAGGCTCGGAATACCAGGTAATGCTGACTCCATGAGATGGCAGGAGTTCCCGTCGTCATTGAGAAGCAGAGGCTGTGCAGTTTACAGTGTTCGACTTCTAACCCACTGGGGATTGAATTTATGGCTCGAAGTCGACTGGAATTAATTTGAGCAGTACCTACCTGCACTACAAGATCCAGGGAGCCACGGGGGTGGCTACGCCCACAAGGGCGGGACTTTGAATTTAATCAGGTGCAAAGGTGGAAGTATCCTGTCGATTTCAGCAGCTATGCCACTGATGAAAGGAGTAGAATTCTCCTGAAACGCGTCTGGCCATTTTAACCAATGAAGGCTGAATCCTGTATGCAGCTGGCTTGCACTTTGAAGACTAAATAAAGAGGAACAATATCTAATCTGCCTGCGGCCTTTTCTCATTTTGGGCTAACCTTTTGCTGAATGTGAGCGGCTCAGTCCGGCCGCGAGAAGAGGCCCCCTGCCTGCGTGCAGGCTCGGAATACCAGGTAATGCTGACTCCATGAGATGGCAGGAGTTCCCGTCGTCATTGAGAAGCAGAGGCTGTGCAGTTTACAGTGTTCGACTTCTAACCCACTGGGGATTGAATTTATGGCTCGAAGTCGACTGGAATTAATTTGAGCAGTACCTACCTGCACTACAAGATCCAGGGAGCCACGGGGGTGGCTACGCCCACAAGGGCGGGACTTTGAATTTAATCAGGTGCAAAGGTGGAAGTATCCTGTCGATTTCAGCAGCTATGCCACTGATGAAAGGAGTAGAATTCTCCTGAAACGCGTCTGGCCATTTTAACCAATGAAGGCTGAATCCTGTATGCAGCTGGCTTGCACTTTGAAGACTAAATAAAGAGGAACAATATCTAATCTGCCTGCGGCCTTTTCTCATTTTGGGCTAACCTTTTGCTGAATGTGAGCGGCTCAGTCCGGCCGCGAGAAGAGGCCCCCTGCCTGCGTGCAGGCTCGGAATACCAGGTAATGCTGACTCCATGAGATGGCAGGAGTTCCCTTCGTCATTGAGAAGCAGAGGCTGTGCAGTTTACAGTGTTCGACTTCTAACCCACTGGGGATTGAATTTATGGCTCGAAGTCGACTGGAATTAATTTGAGCAGTACCTACCTGCACTACAAGATCCAGGGAGCCACGGGGGTGGCTACGCCCACAAGGGCGGGACTTTGAATTTAATTAGGTGCAAAGGTGGAAGTATCCTCTCGATTTCAGCAGCTATGCCACTGATGAAAGGAGTAGAATTCTCCTGAAACGCGTCTGGCCATTTTAACCAATGAAGGCTGAATCCTGTATGCAGCTGGCTTGCACTTTGAAGACTAAATAAAGAGGAACAATATCTAATCTGCCTGCGGCCTTTTCTCATTTTGGGCTAACCTTTTGCTGAATGTGAGCGGCTCAGTCCGGCCGCGAGAAGAGGCCCCCTGCCTGCGTGCAGGCTCGGAATACCAGGTAATGCTGACTCCATGAGATGGCAGGAGTTCCCGTCGTCATTGAGAAGCAGAGGCTGTGCAGTTTACAGTGTTCGACTTCTAACCCACTGGGGATTGAATTTATGGCTCGAAGTCGACTGGAATTAATTTGAGCAGTACCTACCTGCACTACAAGATCCAGGGAGCCACGGGGGTGGCTACGCCCACAAGGGCGGGACTTTGAATTTAATCAGGTGCAAAGGTGGAAGTATCCTGTCGATTATCAGCAGCTATGCCACTGATGAAAGGAGTAGAATTCTCCTGAAACGCGTCTGGCCATTTTAACCAATGAAGGCTGAATCCTGTATGCAGCTGGCTTGCACTTTGAAGACTAAATAAAGAGGAACAATATCTAATCTGCCTGCGGCCTTTTCTCATTTTGGGCTAACCTTTTGCTGAATGTGAGCGGCTCAGTCCGGCCGCGAGAAGAGGCCCCCTGCCTGCGTGCAGGCTCGGAATACCAGGTAATGCTGACTCCATGAGATGGCAGGAGTTCCCGTCGTCATTGAGAAGCAGAGGCTGTGCAGTTTACAGTGTTCGACTTCTAACCCACTGGGGATTGAATTTATGGCTCGAAGTCGACTGGAATTAATTTGAGCAGTACCTACCTGCACTACAAGATCCAGGGAGCCACGGGGGTGGCTACGCCCACAAGGGCGGGACTTTGAATTTAATCAGGTGCAAAGGTGGAAGTATCCTGTCGATTTCAGCAGCTATGCCACTGATGAAAGGAGTAGAATTCTCCTGAAACGCGTCTGGCCATTTTAACCAATGAAGGCTGAATCCTGTATGCAGCTGGCTTGCACTTTGAAGACTAAATAAAGAGGAACAATATCTAATCTGCCTGCGGCCTTTTCTCATTTTGGGCTAACCTTTTGCTGAATGTGAGCGGCTCAGTCCGGCCGCGAGAAGAGGCCCCCTGCCTGCGTGCAGGCTCGGAATACCAGGTAATGCTGACTCCATGAGATGGCAGGAGTTCCCGTCGTCATTGAGAAGCAGAGGCTGTGCAGTTTACAGTGTTCGACTTCTAACCCACTGGGGATTGAATTTATGGCTCGAAGTCGACTGGAATTAATTTGAGCAGTACCTACCTGCACTACAAGATCCAGGGAGCCACGGGGGTGGCTACACCCACAAGGGCGGGACTTTGAATTTAATCAGGTGCAAAGGTGGAAGTATCCTGTCGATTTCAGCAGCTATGCCACTGATGAAAGGAGTAGAATTCTCCTGAAACGCGTCTGGCCATTTTAACCAATGAAGGCTGAATCCTGTATGCAGCTGGCTTGCACTTTGAAGACTAAATAAAGAGGAACAATATCTAATCTGCCTGCGGCCTTTTCTCATTTTGGGCTAACCTTTTGCTGAATGTGAGCGGCTCAGTCCGGCCGCGAGAAGAGGCCCCCTGCCTGCGTGCAGGCTCGGAATACCAGGTAATGCTGACTCCATGAGATGGCAGGAGTTCCCGTCGTCATTGAGAAGCAGAGGCTGTGCAGTTTACAGTGTTCGACTTCTAACCCACTGGGGATTGAATTTATGGCTCGAAGTCGACTGGAATTAATTTGAGCAGTACCTACCTGCACTACAAGATCCAGGGAGCCACGGGGGTGGCTACGCCCACAAGGGCGGGACTTTGAATTTAATCAGGTGCAAAGGTGGAAGTATCCTGTCGATTTCAGCAGCTATGCCACTGATGAAAGGAGTAGAATTCTCCTGAAACGCGTCTGGCCATTTTAACCAATGAAGGCTGAATCCTGTATGCAGCTGGCTTGCACTTTGAAGACTAAATAAAGAGGAACAATATCTAATCTGCCTGCGGCCTTTTCTCATTTTGGGCTAACCTTTTGCTGAATGTGAGCGGCTCAGTCCGGCCGCGAGAAGAGGTCCCCTGCCTGCGTGCAGGCTCGGAATACCAGGTAATGCTGACTCCATGAGATGGCAGGAGTTCCCGTCGTCATTGAGAAGCAGAGGCTGTGCAGTTTACAGTGTTCGACTTCTAACCCACTGGGGATTGAATTTATGGCTCGAAGTCGACTGGAATTAATTTGAGCAGTACCTACCTGCACTACAAGATCCAGGGAGCCACGGGGGTGGCTACGCCCACAAGGGCGGGACTTTGAATTTAATCAGGTGCAAAGGTGGAAGTATCCTGTCGATTTCAGCAGCTATGCCACTGATGAAAGGAGTAGAATTCTCCTGAAACGCGTCTGGCCATTTTAACCAATGAAGGCTGAATCCTGTATGCAGCTGGCTTGCACTTTGAAGACTAAATAAAGAGGAACAATATCTAATCTGCCTGCGGCCTTTTCTCATTTTGGGCTAACCTTTTGCTGAATGTGAGCGGCTCAGTCCGGCCGCGAGAAGAGGCCCCCTGCCTGCGTGCAGGCTCGGAATACCAGGTAATGCTGACTCCATGAGATGGCAGGAGTTCCCGTCGTCATTGAGAAGCAGAGGCTGTGCAGTTTACAGTGTTCGACTTCTAACCCACTGGGGATTGAATTTATGGCTCGAAGTCGACTGGAATTAATTTGAGCAGTACCTACCTGCACTACAAGATCCAGGGAGCCACGGGGGTGGCTACGCCCACAAGGGCGGGACTTTGAATTTAATCAGGTGCAAAGGTGGAAGTATCCTGTCGATTTCAGCAGCTATGCCACTGATGAAAGGAGTAGAATTCTCCTGAAACGCGTCTGGCCATTTTAACCAATGAAGGCTGAATCCTGTATGCAGCTGGCTTGCACTTTGAAGACTAAATAAAGAGGAACAATATCTAATCTGCCTGCGGCCTTTTCTCATTTTGGGCTAACCTTTTGCTATATATATATATATATATATATATATATATATATATATCGCCAGTAGGTATATCGCCAGTAGGTATACATAGTTAGGATTGTTTTCCATAGGGAAATCGCAACATTCTATTGGGAATAACTTTGGCGCCGGTTAAGGAATCTTCCTGAAATTTTCCTTAACTTTGCCTCGCGGCGCTCCGGTCCTTCCCTGAAAGTTTGGGGGGGATTCGTCAAGCGGGGGCCGAGATAAAAGGGGGGTCCCAAAACGTGTTTTCCCCATGTTAATTTCCATAGGGCGGTTGGACTCACTTTTAGCCCGAACGGCTGAATGGTTTTCCACCAAACTTGGCAAAATTGTAGGGACTGGTAGCCCGATGTGCCTTTGCTATGTCTCAAGATATGTGCTCCAGTGGTTTTTACGAAAATTAACTTTGAAAAAATATATATTGGGCTACATTGGGCTATATATATGTTAGAGCCCAAATGTAGCCCAATGTAGCCCAATGTAGCCCAAAGATGGCCACCAGAGACAAAAAAAAAACAAATGTAGCCCAAATATCAGCCAGATGTAGCCCAACTATAGCCCAATGACAGAATGTCCCAGAGTGTTCTAAAGAACAACTAGAGCGCTAACAGTCTTACTTATGACAAAAGTATGGCACACCTGAAGTCATATTGATTGGAATAAAGTGTTAACACTTAAAACATTTAATTTACAAAGGAACAAAATGAGGGGGTTCATTTTGCCATAGAAATTATGATTAGTGCTGAAGAAAGAAAAATTAGGGCACATTTTGAGTGACTTCTCAAATCCTCTTATATTTCATTAAAAAAATTCTGATATGCAGTCTCCCAAGATGGCCACCAGAGACAAAAGAGCCTGTGCTTAAAAACCCTGTTAGCAAAGCAGGCATTTGAGATTTAAAAAACGTTTTAATATATAAAAACGTTATCCGCTAATAGAATTAGAATTAGCATTTAAAAAACCTTGCGAATTCAATGAAAAAAACATAGGTTTCAGGCCTTATAGAGTTAGGAATTAGCATTAAAAAAACCTTGCGAATTCACTGAAAAAACCATAGGTTTCAGGCCTTATATAGATAGGAACTAGCATTTAAAAAACCTTACATTACAGTGAAAGGAGGTCTGTCACTCTGTCACAAGGATGGTGTCATCAGTGATGTCATGAGTGATGTCACTGACCATGTCATGAGTGATGTAATATGTGACGTCATCAGCAGTGCATTGCACGCGCAAGTTATAGTGAGTCCAACTAACTATAACGTGGGAATTTCAATGGTTTTATGGCAGTAAAATTTCCAGCTAACTATAACTGGTGTGAAACCTATGGTTTTTTCAGTGAATATATATATATATATATATATATATATATATATAAAACCTACTGGCGACTTAGATCCTAGTTTCCATCGGAAAAACGTTGTTTAATTTGCTAATAACTTTGGCATCGTTTGACGAATGTTCGCGAAATTCTCCAAAAAAGGTCTATCCAGGTCAGCTCCTATCTTGAAAGTTTGGGGGTGATACGTCAAGGGGGTCCCTAAAAGTGATTTTTCATGTTAAGTTCCATAGGAAATTTGACTACAGGCTACAACCCGAGCTGCTGACCGGAATTACACCATATTTGGCAAAAAGGTGGCGCTTGCTTCAGAAAGCGACCTTTTTTTTCAAATGGTACAAAACCGTTCTGTAGCTGTTAAGACATTCAAAATATAAAAGTCTAAAAATCAATTTCCCAAAGGAAACTTTAGCCAAGGCTACAGCCTGAACTGCTGAACGGAATTACACCAAATTTGGCAAAAAGGTAATGCTTGATTCAGAAAGCGACTTT
Source organism: Lissotriton helveticus (assembly GCF_964261635.1). Lineage (NCBI taxonomy): Eukaryota > Metazoa > Chordata > Amphibia > Caudata > Salamandridae > Lissotriton > Lissotriton helveticus. Next base: position 119,641,735 of record NC_136073.1, on the reverse strand, counting down.
TTTCTTTTAAATGTTGTAAAACTGTTCAGTAGTTGCTGAGAAATTCAAAAAATCAAAGTTTCGATACCCGGGGCAGCGGTGTATTTGCGTACCCTCCCGACCACGAGCTTCACTGTGATTGGCTGCCACGACCATAAGCTTCACTATGTTTGGCAGTCAACACTCCAAACCAGGCAGCCATCTTGTGACTTGGTTGAACTGAGTCACAAGAAAACAATAGAAAAAAGATGCGTGCAGCCAACGATGATGCGTCGTCTGGGCGGGCCGCACTGGATCCAATATCTGTTGCCCACTGGACTGTGCATTTAATGAATCAAGACTGAATTTGAATTGTGAGCCCCGTTGACCGCAGTGTAGGCTGGAGGCAGTGGTCAACAAGGGCCCACAGCCACATGACGTTGACTTGAACTGCACAGATTGGGAGCATTTGGTCTTCTAGACCAATTATACTCTCTTACACAATTTGATTCGGCACTAATCTTGACCGCAGTGTTGGCCGGAGGCAGCGGTCAGCAAGGGCCCACAGCCATGTGGCGCTGACTTGAGCTCCACAGTGTTAGTGGTACCTGAAGCACTCAGCGTGTGCACAGCCAGCGACTATGCGTGGTCCAGGCGGGCCGCACTGGTAGCAATGTTTGTTGCCTACCGGGCTGCGTCATCTGCAATCGCGACTCTATCTGAATTGTCTGCCCTGCTGACCATAGTGTAGGCCGGAGGCAGTGGTCAGTAAGGGCCAACAGCCACGTGGCGTTCACTAGAGCTGCACAGAGTTAGTGGCACCTGAAGCACTCAGCGTGTGCGCAGCCAGCGATGATGCGTGGTCCGGGCGGGCCGCACTGGTAGCAATGTATTTTGCATAATGAATTCTGCCTCATGAAGGCTACGTGGCAGTGACTTGTGGTGCACGGAGTTAGTGGCACCTGAAGCACTCAGTGTGTGCACAGTCAGCCGAGATGCGTGGTCTGGAAGAGCCGCACTGGTAGCAATGTCTGTTACCTACTGGACTGTGTCATATGTAATCGCAACTCGATCTGAATTGTGATCCCTGCTGTCCACAGTGTAGGCCAGAGGCAGTAGTCTGTACAGACATGACTCTGCGGTGCTGTGCTGCTCGGTTCGCAGGGGGCCTGTATCGAGGAGGCCGGCGGTCATGGTGGTGGCCTTGTGGCAGGGTGAGGGACGATGCTCTGGCAGACGCTTTGGCCTTCCCATAAGTGAACCACGCCCAGAGCTCCAGCCTATTTATTCACACTTGTATGCTGTAGTGGCGTACGTTGGACCAGCCCACTCCGCTTCTGCTTACAGGGGGTGACGACACAGCTACATGACCAAGATCTTCCCCACTGCCTGAGGTAACATGGTTGCGTCCACTGTCCACAACACTACAAGCACCAGTAGTATATGTACACATGGAGAGGTCTGTGCTCTGCATAGTGAGGTCTGTCCAGCACATCCCCGCTACACTTGGCATTGTGTGCATTGTTATCGATGGGTGACTTGCCTCCTTCACACATACTTGGTGCCCACCTCTCCCAACATTCAGCTATTGTGTGGCTGAGAGGCCATGCTGTTTTGGGAAGGTCCACTGTCTTGTTCTGCACTGCCTCGAAGGAGTGGGGGGGGTAGGGAGGAGGCCCTGGGGGTGCTGGCGGTCGGTGTTGTGGCCTTCTTAGGTGTCGGAGCTGCATGATCAGTAGCTCCATGACATGTGTTGGTCATCAGATGTGGCTCTGGGCTGGGCTCCCTTTTATACTGTGGGTAGTTGTCCTGCTTTACACCAGTAAAAGGCAGATGTTACGCTGCTTATCGCCTGTTTTTGAATCGCTTCCCAGATTTGGCTGGTCATTGAAAATATCGGGAAGTGGTGTTTTCGTGTTTTTTTTGTACAGGAATGCCTACTCTGCATATAATCTGCATTAGTTGTCGCTGACATTCGTGGTGATGTTTTTTGCGGAAGCTATTGCTGTAAAACTGGCGATATTGGCAGTTTTCACCAGGTTGAGAATGGAATAATAATTCTTTCGCCACTTTTGCTCTGCTAAAGTGCCGATAACTCAGCGATAAGTCCTTGAGAATACGACCCATCGTTTTTTTTTTTTCGTCCAGTTTTGTGCACCCAGCCGCTTTAAAAACAAAATATAGTAACAATTTTTGGGCCCTGGGGGTTTTTGTGGGATCCCCTGAGCAGGTCTAGAGTCAGGGTGTTTGTACCTGGCCCAAGTTTCTTGTGTTTTTCATCTTTATTCTTGTGATTCGCATGTAGCTACAACAAAGTCCTAATAAACACAAGGGCTCGTTTTAGAGTCACCCTATATCCAAACAGTAGGGACTTCTCGCCGAGTTAGCAGCACTTTAGCGCAGCAAAAGTGGCAAAAAGATTATCGTCTCAAGTTGGTGCACACTGCCACATTGCCCACAGGCTGACGGTACCAACACAGCGGACAATCAACATCCTTCCACAGATAAAGCTGCTGGCTGTGCTGCACCTGTTGGCCTCAGGTACCTTCCAACTAACAACTGGGAGAGTCATAGGAATCTCACAGTCAGCCCTATTAAACTTCCTCACACGACTCGGATGCATGTCCACAAAAGCAACGTAGGGCCCCTGTATCCACACCACCCGCTCGTCTTAATTCGTAGTATTCCTGCACAACCAACCCCAACCCCAGCCGTTGCTTGACGCCTCTGTGCTCCAGATCCAAGATGGTAGTCACTGAAATGAGGGTGTGCCAGGTCATGAAGTCTAGTAGTCAACAGTAGTGGAAAAACAGTACTTTATTAGAAAAACATAAATTAACAACACAAAAACATCAAACAACAAGTGACATTCCCAACGAGGAACATCAACTTCTGGATCGAAATAAGTTTAGATCGTTCTGGAATTCCCAAAACACCGTATTCAGAAACCTGTTAGATAAAATAAGACAATGGTCAAGCTTTAGTATGGTCACAAATATAATATGGTACAATGTATTGCACTTGGACAAACCGGAATGCTTACAGGTATGATCAATCCTGCACAAAATGACCGTAACAGACGTTCCTGTGGTCGTAACCTTCGTAGGAAAGAAAAGGAAAGTTACAACCACACAAACTTCTGTTACGGTCTCATTATGCAGGATATATCATACCTGTAAGCATTATGGGTCATTTCAGCTTGATACACCTGCATGTTCACTTCACCCACACTGCACAAGAACAGCTGGAGACCAAACAAGTGAACCACGCCATAGCAGGCTTCCTGCACATGTTTGGGGCAATTGACTGTACACATGTACTACTTGTGCCCCCTGCCAACACTACACACAATCACCGCAACAGAAACCACATGCATTCCAACAATGTTCAGGCAAAACTGGACCACCGGGCCTGTACAGCAATGTCGTTCCAAACTTCTCTGGCAGTGTGCATGATTCCTACATCTTTCGCAAGCATCCCATCCCATATTTCGCAAGCGTCCGCCGCACACCGATGACTGTCGGACCCTGCGCACCCAGACGTCAATGCTCAACTGCCGCCACCGGCATGTCTCCAAGAGGGCCCACCAAGTGCCCGAGCAACCTCCTCAGCCATCGCTGGATTCCGCAGCACAGGCCCCCAGCACATCCTGATGCACTGCGCCGACGAGTCATATCTGTACATCCAGCTGCCTTTGGCATACACGCAGTCCAGCCGAACTCACAATTCAAATCGGGTCTTGATTGCCAGGATGGTGTATCGAGTCCTACGCATCATTGCAGGCTGCACACCTGCTCAGTTCGGGTGGCACTAACTCAGTGCAGCTTAAGTCATCGCCATGTGGCAGGAAGCCCTTGTGGGCCAAAATGCCTCGGCTGCCACCAGCTTTGTGCACCTCAAGTCATCGCCACGTTGTGGGAGGCCCATGTCGGCCAAAGTACCTCGGCTGCCACCAACATAATAACCACAGGGATACACCCAGATAGAGAGTGGAAATGGCATCTAGCACGTGTGCCCCGCCCTTTTTATTGGCAGGGTCACATATCCTGTGATGCCTGTGCTGCATGAGTGTGGTGTGGGTGTAAACCAGCCGTGAGGGAGTGGCTGTGGCATGCTGACAACTAGACCTGTGATCAGCAGATCACTACAGAGAGGACCTGAGACATGTAGCATTGTAGATACCTCCCTGTAAGCGTAAGCGGAGTGGGCTGGCTGAAACGCGCATCATTCACGACTTTGCCAATATGGTGGTTTGAATCCACACATCCACCGAGATAGGTACACGATGGGTGAGCGACTCCACTTTTTTCTCCCACAAAAATTTATATATATTAATATTTAAGAAAACAGAAGACATTATAATATTTTAATAACAAACAAAAAAATTACAAAAACTATTTTTAGGATATTAAAGTTACAAAATATCACAAAAAAAATTCAAAATTACTGAAAAAACATAGGTTTAATGAACATTATAATTCAAAATTAGCATTTAAAAAACCTTTGAAATTCACTGAAAAAACCATAGGTTTCAGGGACGTTATAGTTAGAAATCAGAATTTAAAAAAACCTTAGAAATTCACTGAAAAAACAATAGGTTTCAGGGACGTTATAGTTAGTTGGACATTTCTCTCGTACAAAATCATAGAAATTCCCCCGTTATAGTTAGTTCAGCTAACTATAACTCGCGCCACCACAATGCACTGCTGATGACGTCACATATTACATCATTCATGACATGAGTGATTATATATATATACTAGCAGCCCGTCCCGACGTTGTCCGGGTATGATTTGCTGCTGGCCAGTAGTATATTATTTTGTAGGATTTCGTTTTGATAGCATTTCTTATCTGTGACAGGCCTGTGAAACGCTCCGATTCACAGTGCACTGCTGATGCACTTAAGAGTGCGCGTTCAGTAGTGTGTGAACTCTAGTTTCCCTACTTTATTTTTCCTTGCATTATTATATAGCGCGAACTCGACAACATGGCATGAGCACAATTTACATTACAGAAGAACACACTCATTTGTGGTAGGCACGGGGAGACAAAGCGATTTGCCTGGAATCACAGGATGTTGAGCTGATGCCGAGATTCAAACGTAGCTCCCCAGCTCTAAAGTTCGCAATTCTAGAACTTGTGGCGAGAGGTGTGTCTAAAAGTGTATGTCGGTGCCGGCCATCAATGAGAGAGTCCTGTGCATTTTTCAAATTGGTGGTGAAAAAATATGAGTATGTTGCTGGAGATGTGGGCCGCCGAGCCACCAATGTACTTACAGGGTAAACACCCATTATTCTGCAACTTTCTTTCCGCATACCATCACTCCGCATACTTTCATTACGAAAGTACCATGACTCCGCAATGCCATTATAAAGCATGGCATTACATTTTATATGCATTTACCAGGCATACATTTACAACGAAATTCGTAGATAAGTATGGGTATAGGGGTATATGTTTTGGGGTACTGAGGTATATGTTTTGGGGTGTTTGGGTATTTTAAGGGTTCAGATATAGTTGTGGGTTATGGGGTACAGGGGTCATTTTAGGGTTTAGGGATAGGTATGGGTTTTGGGGCACAGGGGTATTTTTAGGGTTCAGGGCTAGGTTTGGGTTTTGGGTAATAGGGGTATTTTTAGGGTTCAGGGGTAGGTTTGGGTTTTGGGGTACAGGGGTATTTTAAGGGTTCATGGCTAGGTTTGGGTTTTGGGGTACAGGGGTATTTTAGGGTTCAGGGGTAGGTTTGGGTTTTGGGGTCCAGGGGTATTTTTAGGGTTCAGAGCTAGGTTTGGGTTTTGGGGTACAGGGGTATTTTTAGGGTTCAGGGGTAGGTTTGGGTTTTGAGGTACAGGGGTATTTCTAGGGTTCAGGGCTAGTTTGGGTTTTGGGGTACAAGGGTATTTTTAGGGTTTAGGGATAGGTTTGGGTTTTGGGATACAGGGTATATTTATAGGGTTAAGATGGGTTAGTGTTTAAGGGTGTTGGGGTATTTTAAGGAGTAAGGGTGGGTTATGATTTTGGGTTGCAGGGGTATTTAAAGGGAGCAGGGTGGACACCCGGAGCTGGAATGTACAGAACCTGGGAAGAAAAGACAATGAAATATTGGGCACAACGCTCGCTTTCCGTAATCCCGCGCCCCGCACACGCCCACGCCCCCGCACACGCCCACAGCACACGATATGAGACATGGCATGAAGGGCGGAACATACCACACGCCCCCAGCGTTTCTCACGCCCCCAGCACACGCCCACAGCACAACGCAGACACGCCCACAAGGGACTACTTTGCTGGCACGGTTCTTTTACCTTTTAAATGTATATGGTGGGCGTCTGCATAGCCTATGTCCTTCTGCTGCAACTGCCCTTTCCAATGCTGTATTGGGTGTTGTGATTGGTGCTGTGGTTCCTGAGATTACCCGCCTCAAAGGTTTGGGCTCTATATATATATATATATATTTATATATATATGTAAGCTCCAGCCTGTCCCTCGATGCACTTTCCGTGCGGACAAGAACGGGACATCAAATAACGCCACAGCCAGACTAGAAATATTTTCACTAGTGATATGCTTTTATTCGTGCATACAGGGTGCAAAGCCTTGTTTTTTATTTATTTATTTATTTATTTTTTATTTATTTTTTCACTAGTGATATCCTTTTATTCGTGCATACAGGGTGCAAAGCCTTGTCAAACCCGTTTCGGGCACCGGCTGTGCCCTTGCTCACTGACAATTCGCCATGGTTACTCCACCAGTATAAATACCACAGTGTAAAAAATGCGCGCCAACCTTCCAGTTTCATAATAAACATAGGTAAAGGACTTGTGCCGTTAAAGGCTTCACTGGTTACAAGGAATGGTTCCGCCATATTGGAACGGTGCATTTAGACATAGCCCAAGATAAACATAACATGTAAATATCAACATAGGTATACCTAAACAAACGTAATACAATTTTGAATCGTAAAAAACGTTAGAAAATGCATTATATATATAGCAATGGTTAGGTTGTTGATTTCATGTAAAATATCAAAAAAGTCCACCAGATGATGAGAATAAGATCATGGAAATCTTCGCAGACAAGGTTTCGTGGTCCGTTCAAATGGCATTAAGTTTGGTCCCTAAACATATATATATATATATAAAAACAATCAACACTGTGCAAATACGCTGAAATAACATACCGATATGCAGGAAAATTGCGATGTTTACAGTCACGATATTTAGTTATGCCAAATGCCATATTACATCAATAAAGTGCTAATGTGCTAAATGTATAAATTTAATTGTAAACATGCGACCTGTGCAAACTTGTCCATTTAAATTAGAAGAAGGTGCATAGTGCAAAAATGCAAACGGAATATATGTACAATATGGGACTTTTCAGAACGGTGCAAAAATGCAATGATATTGAAGACCATGATTTCATGTCGATTCTCATATAATCATCCGGTGTAGGGCTAATTTAAATTAACATAAAGTTATTATAGTGCACAAATGCGCTTAGAACCAGTGGAGTCTAAACATATAACGCGAGTGTTGGCATAGTTAACACGTTGTATCTATATGTGTCTCTGGTCACGGTGGAGAACACAATTGTTAAGAAGCTTGCAAAGAAAAAGGACACTCCTTAACAAATGATAAGATAAGGAGTAAAAAGTGCATAAAGTGATGTGTAAACAGTAATTTGCTAAAAAAACGTAAAATTGTGTATTAGGTCCTCTTAGTTAATGAGGTTCTCAGCTTGCCCTCTGAAGGCCGGGACTAGTTACTAATAGTGTATGTCTGTATGCTGAGTCAGTCAGATACCTACTGAGTATGGACTCCAGGCCTGGAGTCCATTGGCGCCACTTGCTGATTAGAGAAAATTGCGGAGATCCCCCCCCCCCCCCATGTGGAGGCCCCCAGGAGTCTTACTGTTATATATATATAAACCACAAATCCTTACGGAGAGATGAAAGATGCACTCGCAGGATTCTTGAATTACCCAAAGGCTTTTAATTCCCAAACATACCAAGGTTGAAGAAACAACCAACACGTTTCGTTATCGCTGATAACTTGTTCACGGTTGGGATTTAGGTACATTCAATTCAACCAATAAAAACAGTTTTCCATTGAGCTTTGTGACTCGTGATGGTGAACTGTGTTTATGTGATGTATTATGGGAGATGTAATTTATTGTTAATATATATTTTGGTCATTCTTTCGTTAGTTGTTATTTGAACGATTTCCTTATTTACGTATGCATTTATTGTTCATTCTTGTATGTATCATAAAGTGACGTACCTCCCTAGATGTATCATTTTGAAAATATGGCGCAGTGGGGCATTTTTTTTACTGCCGCAGCGTCACAAAAGTGAAGCAACAGCAGTGTAAGGACCTAATAAATGAGGCCAACTTTCTTCTTTAGGGCCCTACTACTGCCCCACAAGAGACCTCAGCAAGCCTACTTCTGATATATATAATATGGACCACACATTGGGCGTAAAGGACAACTGACTTGACTCTTAGTTTACTAGTGACATTGTCGTCATGAGAGGGTGTGGAAGGAAAGTTTCTAAGTTCATGCTTCAAAACTGTTCCATGGAAACAGTGCATTGCAAGGCAGTGATGTTATCTGAGGCATTAAAGTGAACCTCTTCCGCATGTTAATGTCATCTACTTTTTTGACTTTGGAAGAGACTTACATGATATCTCTTGCACACCAATATTTTCTTTGTTTGACTCTTCTGCGTCAATTCTGGGCTCGCTCAACCGTAATAAAATAAACTCTCTGCTACGCATCACAGTCTCTGGGCATAAGGGCTGTTTGTTCCACCCCTATCATGGAGAGGTCCCCACCTGCCACTGAAAAGTTGCAAGGAATGGCCCACCTAGCTCAGCTTGTTTTACCTGTCTGAGCGGAAAAATGGCAGTTAAGTCCTTCCTTGTTAGACTGAAATCTACTCTCAGGATTGTTTTTTGTAGTGACTGTGGCCACACTGATTTGCCCTTCCAAATACACTAGGCCTTATGTATGAAAAGTACTGCATCGCTGGGGTGAAACAGCGATGCAACACTTTTCAGTGCGCCATTCTTGCAACACAATGGATGCCCGCATTTACTGTACGGCGTTCCATGTCATAAGGATTTACAGGTACGTAAGGAATCTTGATGTATCTGTCGGCACAAAAATTGAGTATTGCTGGAGTGTGTCTGGAAACAGAGGCAGCTCCAGCAATGTGTCATTTCACAAGGCCTGCATCACCCCTTACAGCTGCTTCTAGTAGGCGTAAGGATTTGACGCAGTGATGCCATACAAGTGATGCAGTCAAATCTCATAGATTTCACAAAGCCACTTCTACAAGCTTTTCTGCATCAGAACGCCCACCCTGCATCCATTATACCTGTCAAAGATAAAATGTAGCGCTGGCGTTCACAAAGTGACGTACCTCCCTAGATGTATCACTTTGAAAATATGGCGCAGTGTGGCACATTTTTTTTGCTACCGCAGCGTCACAAAAGTGAAGCAATGGCAGAGTAAGGACCTAATAAATTAGGCCAACTTTCTTCTTTAGGGCCCTACTACTGCCACACAAGAGACCTCAGCAAGCCTACTTTTGATTTCTTTTTTTCATGCCTTTGAATCCGGTAAGCTGGCATAGTCGAGGGGCCCCCCTTGACATGAAAGGCATGTGGGTTGGTGGGCACCCGCATTGTTGAGGTTGTGGAATATCCGTTATGCCCCTAACCTGGACCTGATTTGTTAACATTGGTGGTATCCCCCATCTGGATTTACATTTCTGGAAGCACTTAGAAAGTGTTGGTTGAGTCATGTCTCGACCCTAGTAATTTTAGCTCTCGTTCTTTCAGGATTGGAGTTCCCACCTTGGCTGCAGGCAACAGTCTGGATTCTGGTTTAGTGCAGGGGGCTGAAAGATGGTGATCTGTATGCATAAAGGCAGTAGGAATTTCCTCCGCTCTGGACCATACGTGGGGCAGAAGAAAAACAAATGTTCTATAGTTTCAAATTGACCCCTACGTGCCTGGCACTCCATGCTGTTAAATTTTTCATTGTTCCTCTTGGTACAGAATACTCTAGTTGTGGGGTCTAATACCTGAATTGTAAGGGCCAAGGGCCGTGTAATCTCATCAGTATATTACTCATAGCTGGCAAACATTTCAAAATTCATAAAATCAAGAGTCAGAGTGCCTCTACTATTGCACATAGTGTCAACACATACTCTCTGCCAGTATTCTCAACTGATAGCTATTTCAGTAGTGGGGGTTATATCTTCTGGATCAGCCCAACATTCTTCCATACCCAGTTTGCTAAGCATTGTTCTTACATGCACTAACCACTGTACATTATGAGCACTAGGCAAGGCCAATAGATCTTTAAAGTGTTCTCTATATGCTTCAAGGTAAGGGGATGACCATATCCTGTGCCAGTAGATCCAAGGCTTAAGTGCACTTTACAGGTTATTTTCTTAAGTGACAAATCAAGAAATAGTGGGGTCAAAGGCATGCTTTTTGGAAGGGAAAACAGTAGCCTAATGAATCTATTTTCCGTAGACAATAAAATATTACAATTAACATTGCCCCACATTTTGGCTCCATACAAAGCAGCTCCCAGTGCCTTTACATTATACATTTCAGCTTTCTTGGAGACGATTTTGGTAAAGGCCATCAACTATCTTGATGTATAAGACAATGAACAATCTGATTTATGAATCTGCATAGACCAGTCCATAGAGTGTGTTAATCAAAATTAGGAACTTGTTCTGTTGGGACTGTATCAGCATACAGCTTGCATATGTCTTGCTTCTTTCCAGGCAAAATACCATACATTTTGTCTTGGAACTATTAAGTTCTAACCACCGTTTCTTACAAAAGGTATTAAAATCAGCTCATAACTGTTGGAGACCATTAAGTGATTTGGAGATCAGGAGAGTGTCATCTGGAGAAACACAGCAGGCACTCTCCTGACGCCCCCCAACTGGTTTGTATCGCAGCCATGCCTATCCAAGCGGGCCACTGTGGCGGGCACATCCTAATACCCCCCACAGGACCCCTGCCCTTATGGTGGGCGGTCCAGAATTCCAACAGGATGGCGGGCGGACCGCCCGTCATCCTAATGACCCCCTAAGTATTTGCTACGTATTGCAGGTGGCACTCGGTCGATAATTGCTTGGGACGCTATGCTGACCCTTCTTATAGATTAGAACGATTTCAGCTGAATGCCAGGACATATGGATCAGCATTCCCTAAAAGATAGCATTTAAAACATAATTCATATAAGATCACCAGACCTTTAAATCTTGTTTAAAAAGCTCATTCAGAAACTGGTCTGGCCTGGTGCTTTCCGTAAGAGTGGAATTAATAGCTTCCTCGGTCTAAATAATTCTCACTACATCACAGGGTTGGCCTGTGGTCTTCACTCGTTGGATGTCACTTCTAGTAATTCAATAACACCCCTTCACAACCCTAAGCCAGCAAATACCTTTATTGGTTAAAGACTTAAAGTGTCGTGGCCTTCCCAGTGATTTTGGGCTATCTTAAGGACAAGGGTAAAAAAGAACTGTCCCATCTGTGGAGTACATGGGTAGTGCCCCATGTCCCCTTGCCCTCACGCTTGGGTTTGAAGCAAGCGGTGTGAGCGTTGTTAGGTTTGGGGTAAACAATAGTGCCAATAATTACCAGACCCATTACTACCCCAAACCAGTCTCTCCCAGTTTAACCCCTGTTCCTGCAGGGTCCTCTACCCACACTGCAGCAGGGGCTAGAGTGCTTAACTCCACCCCCCCCCCACATACACACAACCCCAAGTGTCGCAACCGATTCTGGCATTCACTAACTGTGTATCTGACTTACCCTGACTAGGATTGTCGTTCCTACTTGTACATGGTGTCTCACCTGACAACCAGAAACCCAATTTCTAGCCCTCAAAATGTCACATAATTATGCAAAAGCAGATTTAGCGATTTCAACACATCCTCATTTTGCCACCTGGTGCACAACTGGATAAAAGCTGGAGCAGTGTAACACATGTGAATAGCCTATAGCTAATTAAACAACAAGCTACAACTAACTTCTATATAAACATATGTGCTCCATTCATATGTACGCTTTCAAAACGCATGACATGTCTCTTTGAAGAGGTGAAGGGAGTAACTGTAAACAGAGGCGGAACCAGGTTCAGGAGTAAATTACATTCTTAGAAATAACTGAAAAGGAGAAATACGTGGGACACATGAGGCTCCCAGGGCACAAGCGTAGGACTGTACGAATATCAAAGACAACAGTGACCAAAAACTGCTGCCTTTTTGTACATTTTGTACATTGGCAATGCAGCAGTACACCTTGTGTCTGGTCCTTTCTATTTGTCACAATTCTCTCTTCCACCATTCAGAGTCTACCCTCCCTCTCTAGGCCTGGATCCCCAGCGTTCATTCTTCCTCTTATCATATCACTCATGTGTTCATTCTTTCACCACTTCTACTCACACCAACACATTCAAGCCCCCCTCTTGCCTCCACTACTTTTGTTTTCCTCTATCATTCACCTTTGTGATTCCCAGTTTTCCTTCTTTCCTGGTCCTTTTCTCCTCCCACCTCCAGTTCCACTCTTAAATCCATGTATGTCCTCTTTGTACATCCATCTCTTTCAGTTGCCATTCACACTGACATTTCTTTCTCTCATTCTCAAGCTCCTGCCATGCTCCCTCACACCTCTACATCTCGTTCGCTCACATCTGTAACTAACAAGTCTTGCTTGTATATTTATCGCTCGAGTTTCTTTGCACTTCAAGCTCCATTATTAGTTCACTCTATGTCTTCAGGTGTGCTGCCTATTTCCAATCATTGCTTAATTTGTAAAAAAAGTAAGTGTAGGTCCCTAAAATTCGGGAGTTGGGACTTACCTTCCTCAGTGTGTAATCAGCAACTGCAGCACCACAACCGGACCCTGACCACCAATGACCACTGCCACCCCAACAGTTTGACAAGGAAACTGCCCAGAAGTGTGAAAAACGTCCACTGGGGTTTGTACAAATAGAAGTGTGGCCAATACAATGAATGGTAAATGATCAGTATATTGGTGGTCTCTAAATGTCAGTGACCTTAGTGAAAACAGAAGAGGGTCTGACCAGGGCCGGTCCTGGGATATGTGGGGCCCCAGGCATAATAGGCACATGCGAGGCCCCTATAATTTGCATACGATTTAACCTCACAGGAAGTGACATCATAGGAAGTAATATTAATTGGCCATTGTTTATATGGCATTGATGAAGTTGCCTTGCAAGAAGCTACTTACCTACTTTGGATATCAGTCACATGGTTAAAATAGCATTAATAATCCTAATAAAATGTACATAGATATTAAATCGCTATTCAGTAGATTGAATGAAGTTTAAATGTAGTTTAAATTAATTATTGGTTATTGTTCTATTGAATTGGATGAATGAAAATGATATGCTAACCGGGCATTCTGATTCTGACATTAAGAGATGTCCAAAGGAGAGGTGCAGACTTTACTAATGTGTAGAAAGGACAGTTTTAAGGGTTTTTCCAAAAGACTGGAGCTACACCATAGTGCAAGAGTGAGATAGTTCCAGTCCTGCTCAACTAGAAAGGAGAGGGATCTGCCTCCAATTAGGGCCATCTAAATTTTAGGATGGCACAGGAGTTCGGATGGCATAGAGTATGGAGTTCTGGAATGAACGTGGAGAGTGCTGGAGAAAGAGAGAACCTTTTTAATGCAGTGCACAACGACAAATGGATTGTACTTGCAGATAGAGGATTTTAGACCAAAAACCCAGCAGACAGCAGAAAGGTGGGAAGAAATGGCATAGCGATGCAGCCATCTCAGATGAGGAACCTAGCACATTTCTGAATGAATGAAGGGTACTTAATGCAAAAGGCAGGAAGCCCAAGAAAGCAGGCATTTGCATAATCTAGTGAGAAGATAATTGACTGTACCGCAACCTCACCGTAGTGATAGGGCAGAAAAGGAAGGATTTTATGTTGCTTATGGATGTAGTAAAGGCAAGTGGATGAAACATGGATGCTAGAAAATGTATCCAAGATTTATTTGCTTACTCAGCCAATGTGGGCGATTGACCTACTTCCATCAGCCACCAAATAGAACACCATATTGAATGAGACCCTTAAAAAAATTAGAACCCTTGATGTGTCACTATAAGGTTTTAATGAATTTGTCTTCATTCAGAAATCAACTGCTAACATGCAGTTACAAACAAATTCTTCAGCAGAGTCCTGGTTGCCAACGGGGAAATCATGTTTGGGTATCAATATGCACAAGATATCAGCAAGAAACCAAAGGACTGTTTGAGTAAGGCTAATTGGGGATTGGATCTAAGTGTCCCATGAGATTCTCCTTCATCGTCTCTGGACGATTGGTATTAGGGATGCTGCCTTGGAATGGTTCCGGTCCTTTCTGGCTGCGCGGTCATTCCAAGTGTCTGTTCCGCCGTTCCACTCGCACGAACACGCTTTGGGTAGGGGGGTTCCTCAAGGCTCTATCTTGAGCCCCCTTCTGTTTATTCTGTATGTGGGACCTTTGGCGAAGGTGGCCAGAGATAGGGGGCTGTCCCTCGTGTCGTATGCCGATGACACCCAGTTGGTGATTGCCTTCTCCAAAAAATGCAGGACCAATCTGGAAAACTTCAAGGAGGATCTAACATCTATCTCGGCCTGGATGAAGGCTAATTACCTTCAATTAAATGCCAGCAAGTCCGAGATCTTGTTGTATGGGTAGGACCAGGGACTCTGGTCAGAGCAATGGTGGCCCGATCATTTGAAGCCCGCACCGGTGCCAAAGGAGACGGTGAAGAACCTGGGCGTCTGGTTCGATACCAGTCTAACATTTGATAAGCAGACAAAAGCTGTAGCCACAGTCTGCTTTGGGCTTCTGAGAGGATTGAGACCCCTGCTTGGTTTCTTCCCTCCCAGAGTACGTCAGACCATCTTGCAGGCTTCCATCTTGGCGAGGCTTGATTATGGCAATGACTTATATCTTGATGCTAACAAAGCCAGCATCAAGCGCTTGCAGAGGGTCCAGAACACAGCCGCACGTATGTTAGTGGCTCTCCCTAAATCGCACTCTGTGGCCCAAGTTCTTGTGAAGCTGCACTGGTTGCCAATTGAAGCACGTATCCAGTTCAAGGTGCTCTGTATTGCGCACAAAATCCTGAGACTTCAAGCCCCAGAGGGGCTATCGGGCCTACTGAAGCCATACCTGCCTAGTAGAGTTTTAGGATCGACTAATCAAGGTTTGGTCTGTCTCCCCCGTGTTAGGAAAGCAAGGGCTGGGGGCCGGTCGTTTGGCCTCATGGCAGCCAAACTGTGGAACTCTCTTCCAGTATGTATTCGTGCCATCCCCAATCTTCTGACATTTCGTAAGTCCTTGAAGACTTGGCTGTTCCCAACTCTGTGATATCCCTCGCTAGCTGCGCTCTCTTGCTCCGGTTAGGTTTCTGGTTGCGCTGGGACGCCTTGTCGCTGAGGCAGCCATGCGCATTACAAATCCTATAATAAATAAAGAAATAAATAAATAAAGATTAAATAGCGGAGACCCAATAAAATCCACAAGCCAGAGGTTTAGTACTTAACAGAAATAGGTGGCAAGTGGATTGTTCCTTGTAGGCTGCATTGCAGCCTACATGGAGAAAGGGCAGAGTGGGCATGACTAGTGTGGGTGGCCCCAGAGGGCCGAACAAACAGTCAGCGCCCTCAGGAGTGGGCAAGCCACTCCTCCCATGCCCTAGAGAAGCCCTGCCCAAAACCAACTGCTTGTGCTTTCTCGCAGTGCGAGAAGCAGAAACATATTGCCATTTTATGTTTCTGCTTCTCGCACTACGAGAAAGCAGTGGGGAGACGGTCCTCCGCCCTAGTAGAGGAGCCGCCCCGTAGAGAACAGTACACAATATGGAGAGGTGATTACCGGGGGAGAATGTTGTAGACAGGAAAGTGTATTGGTTGAAAGGGTCAAATGGAGCACATGGGAAAGTGGGGATAACAGAAGGAAGAAGGGAAAATACCAGAGTGCAGTTCTTACATGGGAATTAGGCACAGGAAAGTGATGCAGACTGGTTAGAATAGATCACACATGTAGCTTCACATATTTATGGAATCTGAGCCACAAATACTATCTTCTGCCACTTTTCAAAGTATTCTTCGGTAGGGTTAGTACCCAAAACCACTGAAACGGGTAAAGGTTGCCTGGCACACCACAAATTATTGTATGTTTTATTAGGAACCTCTGCATTTCAAAGTTCACCAGTCTCCCTGCATCTTACTTTTTTGTGTGGATTAGGTAAATCTTACATCATTATCTTTTACATGCAATTCCCTAAACATCATCTCTCTACCACCTTGTTTGCATTAATTCTGCACATTTCTATCTCTCCTCTTCCCCTGTCGCCCTTTCCGCCAGGCCAGGGCATTAAATGGGCTGAAAACAATGGGTGGGTCTCTAAAAGACGTGTGGACTATGTAATTAAGGGTGTAGCTTAAATACATAATTTAAATGTCTCTGATTCCCATAGTCTTCCATCTGACTGGTACTTTGGTTCCTCCCTATGCTTTCTGTGATTGAATCCAGAAATATAACTCAACCACTGACATACACCTGAAAACAGCCAGGAGTATTGGTTTTGACATTTGTTGTTAGCTGTTTAAGCTAAAAAAGTAACAACAATAAATTATGTTACTCTCATCTTGTCACTGTTTTGACCAATAATTAGCTCCTTCACACACATTTGCATAGAATCCCAACTGGAATGCAGGACCGTAGCTCTTTGTGCTTTTTTTTTTTTTTTATTGATTCAGTTCAATAGCCACAAAGTAAAAACATAATAATTATAACAAAACCAGAAATTGTATACAGAGGTAAACTTATGGTGCAGGTATATACTCAAAGATAAAAGAAAAAACTAGAACAGAAACAAGAAAGACGCGAATAATAAGAGCAAAATCAGAAATACAGTATCGAAAACAGTCACGACAAGTAACCACAAGAAAAGAGTCATGCTAACGGACCCAGATGGTCTATCATTGCCTGCCAAATTTTACACCCCTTTTGCATTTTCCTAGATGATTTAATCCTATATAGATTAAATTCTAAATAAAAAACATTATAAAACTTAGCTCGCCACATTTCATATACAGGTGCATCTGACTTCAGCCACATTGAAGAATTACATAAGCGAGCTACAGCCATAGCCATAAATAAAACATATCTGTTTTTTTGATACCCCAAAAACGGATTGGTGTCATTAGATAAGCCAAACATAATCATCTCTCTTGAAATTGCCACATCACATTTTGTAATATAAGCCAGGAATTTTTCTATAGATATAAAAAAAGGTTTTAACACAGGGCAGTCTGAGAATATGTGCACAATATCTGCCTGGTCAGATTGACACCTTTAGCATTTTCCATTATAAGCATTACCCCATTTCAACATTTTAAGCGGTGTATGATAAAGATTAAATAAAGTTTTATAATGCTGGGAGTATAGATTAGCAGACAAAATAATTTTAGCAGCAGTATAAATTTACTCTTGAAAAGGTACAGCCCCTGTGCCCAATCTAATACACCATTTAGACTCCTGTGAACCCAGATCATCCTGTTGTGTATTCAGCAGGTAGTTATAAAGTGTCCCAATACGCGGTGATTTTCTGAGTATTTCGATGAAGTCGTTTGTGCACAGTGGTAGAGTATTTGGATGTCTAAGAATAAAATCGCATATTTGTAGAGAGACTATATTTATCTTTTAACTCCTGAAATGAAATGATTGTGCCATCCTTCACCACGGTGCCTATGGATATCATGCCTTTTCTCCCCCATAAAGACATAGTGCGATCCCAAAATATTGGCGGAAGCAGTTCTGTAGAATTACATGGTGTATAGAAATTGATACGTTCAAGAGAAATAAGTTTCCGAATTGATCGCCATCCTTTAAAGGCAGACCATACTAGTTTAAATCTGGTTCTTTTATAGTAGCTAGGTTCTACAAAGGAAAGCAGCATTTGACGAGATTGAGGACCAAGTAGAAGAGAAAAAATATCCGGGCTCTCAAACATAGGTGGAGTTCCACCAATAGCAAAATATTTAATATTCTGTATAAGACATGCCAGATAATAAAATGCGAAATTTGGAACACCCCAACCCCCACGTAAAATTGATAGTGTCATAAATTTGGAAGCCCTTCGTGCAGATTTCCAGCCCCATAAGAATCTATCAACTATAATTGCAATTTCTTTAGTTGTAATGTAGGTATCTCCAATGGTACCGCCCGAAAGTAATATAGGACTTTTGGCAGGATGGACATTTTTAAAACGTTGCGTCTCCCAACCAACGACAAATGCAAGCATTCGAGTTTCTCAAGTTGATTTCTAACAGATTGCAATATATCTGTCCAGTTCACCATAATCAACTCTTGTAACGATATTTTAATTTTAATACCCAGGTATTTGGCCTCAGAAGTGACACGACTATCGTTAGGGCAAAGTCCAGCTGAACAGATGACCTGTGTTTTCTGAATGTTGAGCTTATACCCTGACACATTACCAAATTCACAAGTCAGGTTTTCAATTTCGCATAGTGCAGATTCTGGTTCAGATGTTATAACCGCAATATCGTCAGCGTAGGCTAATACGCGAATATTGCCCCCGGGTAAAACCATAGATTGTATATTTTGGGATGCCAGCAGCATCTTTAAAAGGGGCTCTATGTACATGGCAAATAATAATGGTGAACATGGGAATCCCTGGCGTGTGCCTCGAGTGATGTTAACGGCAGCTGATTCTTGGCCTGACAGACAAATCTTGGCTCTAGGATGTCTATACATAACTTGTAAAGCATATATAAATCGTGGTCCGAACCCCATTTTCCCCAAGATTGCCCATAAAAATGCCCATGCAACGCGGTCAAACACTTTTTAAGCGTCTAAAAACACCAAGCCAACGTTCATATGATTTACTATAGCATAGTCTAAGGTTGCAATAACACGATGTATGTGGTTAATTGTACCGCGGCCTGGAAGAAAGCCGTGCTGGTGTTCAGAGACTAGTTCTGGTACAACTTGAATCAGCCGGTTCGCAAGTATTTTAGAGTATAATTTCGCATCTACATTAATAAGTGAAATAGGTCGATAGGACCCAGGTAGATGTGAAGGTTTATCTTTTTTTTAAAAATACTATTATACTTGCCTCATCCCACGAGGGGGGAGAATTTCCGTTTTGAGCATTTAGAAACGTCGCCGACATATCATCTTTAATAATAGGGAATAGTACATGGTATATCTCTAGGGGAAATTTATCGGGACCACTAGCTTTCCCCAAGGCCAATTCTTTAAGGGCAGTCTCAAGTTCTTGCATTGTGATTGGTGACTCTAGCTCCTCTTTGTACAAAGAGTCTAATTGAGTTAAATCAAGTTTATCTACATACTGGCTAATTAAATCAAAAGAAAAATTTTCTTGGGTATAAAGATCTGTATATTAGTCATGAAAAACCTGAAGAATACCGTCTGATGAATCTACTAGTATGCCTTGACTATTTTCTATAGAGGTTATACGCAGTGCTGTCTGGCGCCCCGCATTCTTTGAGCTAGACATCTTCCCACATTTTCCCCATATTCATATCTCTCCGCCCGATGGATTTTATACTGGCGTGCAATGTCTTCGCTCCACACCCCATTAATCTTAGCCTTGCATTTTGTGACTTTATCTTGTATCACGCAACTATCTTGTTGTAGACTTATAACATGTGTTAAGTCACGTTCTGCATTCGTTAAGTCCTGTAAAAGTTGTGCCATTATGTGTTTTTCCTTCTGTTGAAGGCTCCAGCCATAGCTACATGTTTCACCATGTATGCCTGCCTTAAAGCAGTCCCAGACCATTGCATTGGATGTAGAGCCCCTATTAAGCTTAAAAAAACTGTTGAGCCCAATCTAAAATTTGCTGCCGATAAATCTCATCTGAGAGCAGTTTCTTATTAAATGTGAATGACCTCGGTATATGTTGGATTTTAAGCATGGGCATATCTATAACAATCGGAGCATGGTGAGATGTAATACGTGGCATTACAAACATACAGTAGCCATCTGCCATATGCTTAGGGATAAAAATATAATCTAGACGCACACATTTCTTATGGGGCGAAGAAAAAAAAGTAAAACCAGGATCCCGCGGGTTTGCCAAGGGCCAACCATCAATCAACCCATGTTGAAATAGTAGTTCTTTAAATACCTTGGGCTTCCTGCCTACATATCCCCTAAACCTCGAGTCCCAGGTATTCGTCTCCCCATGAATATTAAAGTCACCAAGTAGGAATAGAGGAGTGCCCCAGAGAGCCAGCTCTACATTCAGAAATTCTATCACAGCAGTGTCATCAATATTAGATCCGTATACCGTACAAATTGTTGCAGCAACATTCCCGATAACACATTCAACAATTGCCCAACGTCCTAGATTATCAGCTTTAATTCTCCCAGTTGCAACTATGGATTGTCACCCCAATATAGCCACTCCCCGATACATAATAGATTGTTTGGAGGCCGCCAGTACTTTATAACCAAGATCATTCAAAGTTTTTCTATTAGCCCATGGAATATGCGTCTCCTGGAGACATATTATATCAGGTTGAATCAGGCGGATCTCCTGCATTACACGTTTTCGCTTATGAATATTATTAAGGCCGCATACATTAAAAGAACACATATGCAAATTATAGCTAGCCATCACTACGAAATTGACTCATCCCATGAGTGCACCAAAAAAGAAAAAACAATAGAGCAATTAGGCTTGTCGTTCTATGGCTTTGACTGAATTGTTCCCCTTTTTCCACCAGCACACCCCCGTGCCCCTCCCAACCCACCGCCTCCCCCAGCACACCCGCCCCCCCACCCCCTGTGACCCTCCCCGAAAACTAAGGCAAAGGGGCTCTTTGTGCTCTGCAGAGAGACCATATATTGAATGATTATGTAAACTGAAAACCTATTTGACTCACAGACAGGCACAGTGTGAGAGCCTCAACTCCAAAGTGATCAACTGTAGTCTGTTATAAACACCTGGATGAGACTCAGTACAACGTGTGCATCATCCAAGAGTAATATGCTGTGAAATGAAATACAGAAACACACATGCTGGAAATAGCTAGCACTCTTGGAGAATGTAAGTTTAAGTAAAACATAGAAAATATAAACAGGAACAAAATAACTGCCATTGGATTACCGTAACATCAGGGTCACTGGAATTATGAGGCAGGCCTCATTCCTGCGGGTGGGTGAGGGAATTCGTCCTTTAAAAAAGGAACCTCTTTGCAATCTGTTGTTACTACTCCGACCCAGGGTGGCCCGTTTGTGTTGCCATTTTGCTGCTTCTGTCATTGCCTCCAGATAAATAATACAAGTAAAATTACACCTACAACAAGCCAGGACTATTGGCTTTGCCAGTGGTTATTAGGTGCATAAGATGAAAAAGCAGCATCTACGGCTTAGTGTAAATAATATTGAAAATGCTTCCGTTCTGACATGATGAGACTGTGAAAGAACTATAACGAGTCTCGAAGTTACATTAAAGGCAGCGAAGGGTGGCACTGCTGCAGAGTTAAGATTTATTTTTTCACTCTGAGGGTGAGGGTAAAAAATGGAGAGCCCGACAGGGACCCGTCTCAGCACCTGATTTTTAGAACTGCCGGTGCTGTGCACTGGCAGGACCTGGCCCACTTAAAGCCCTGCCTGACAGATTAGACTGCCGGGCACAGCCTGATTGCCCTATAAACCAGTCTGACCCTGCTGACGTGATATACATTCGCAGTGCTTAATTTGAGCCGGTGGTTTCCGGTGCGCAGCACCAGCACTCAATCATTAACACCGGCGTTTGAGCACTAGTTAAGAACACAATCATTTTTAGTGGGCATAGGCAGATTAAATGATTCGCCCAGAATCACAAGATGTTGATGCGATGTGGATACTCAAACCTGATTACCAATCCCCGGAAGGGGAAGAATGAGAGGGGAGGATGTATGACGTTACAATGCATACTTTTACAACGCATACCTTTACAACGCATTTTTTACAACTCAACATCCATTACAATGCATTTCATTACAACGCATGCCATTACAACAATTTTTTTTAAACTACCTTTACAACGCATTCCATTACAACGCATACTACCTTTACAACGCATACCATTACAACGCATAACATTACATTGCATGTATGGTAAGTTTTGGATAGTGTAGGGGTAAAAATTACTATTCTAACTCCAGGGGGTGCAACAGTAGGGTAAGTGTTGAATAGTGTAGGGGTAACAATTACTATTCTAACTCCAGGGGGGTGCAACAGCAGGGTAAGTGTTGGAAAGTGTAAGGGTATTATGCGTTGTAATGTTATGCGTTGTAATGGTATGCGTTTTAATGACATGCGTTGTAGTGGTATGCGTTGTAGTGTCATGCGTTGTAATGGTTGCGTTGTAATGGCATGTGATGTAATGGATGTTGCGTTGTAAAAGTTTTGTTGTAATGGTAGTGCGTTGTAAAAGTTGCGTTGTAAAGTTGTTTCCCGACAAAATGAACACAGCTGAGTCTAGAAATAATGAGGAGTCTTGTGCTGTTCTCAATTTACACCATTCAACAAACTTTCCCGGTTTTCCTTTCCCAAGATTTGTCTCTTCCTAGCAAGATAATTTTCTTCTTTGATAACTTTATTTCGGTCAGAGACCATAAAAGTGCAATAAAATATATACAAGCACAATAATAAAACATAAATACATTAGAATTAAAAAGTTATTAAACTTTGGTTATCAAAGGAATAGTAGAGGATAGAAGCAACAATCCGTTTTTTCTTGTAGATAAAACTGGTTCTTCTCCGCCACATGCCTAATAGAAACCGGGAGACAGCAAAAACAATGGGAGGGGCAGTGTCATAAGTTAGCACTCTACAAGCGTGTACACAGTGTCGGAAACCAAGATTTTTGCATAATGGGATAATCCAGCATTTCCGAATTTCACTATATGCTGGACAAAAGAAAAGGATATGTACAATGTCTTCACTGGCATAATTACAGGCAGGGCAGTTGGCATTTGTCGTTTTTGCCCATCTGGATGTCAGTGCCCCTACCGGTAAAGAGCCGTGCCTCAATTGGATGTACAGTTTTCTTGCTAGTGGAGGCTGCACCAAGTCCAGAAACACCTCTGCCCTGTATTCGACTTTTATTGTAAGGAACTCAGTTGACAGTCTGCCCAGGGAGGTAGAACAATGTAACAATTTAAGATTGTACGATTTTACAGCTGCCACCAGTACAGTCCTTTGCATCCTCATACAGCTGTCCTCCGGTGTGTCCCACAGTTGGGGAAGGCCAATTTGATAAAAGAGAGTCTTGACATGTACCAGCCACGGTATATTCTTACTCTTTAGCTGTCCCCAAATAGTGTTAAATTCTGCTCTAAAGGGTTCAAGCTCCGGGACAGACCAGAGCCTTCTCCAATAGAGCAGGGGACGTGCAGCCACCAAGTCAGAAATAGGCTTCAGACCCAAGTCCAAACGTAATGGTAGGAGGGGTGTGCTTTGTGGGAGACCAAACAGATGTCGCATAAAGGACTGCTCTACTTTCATTAAGTTACATGCATTAGTATGTCCCCAGAGTTCGGCAGCATACAAAGCAGCAGACCTAACCTGTGTTCTGTATATCTCTAGGGCAGGGGTAGCCGATTTAAAGATTGAGGCGTTATGGAGTCTACCTACACCACCCATGATCTGTGCAAGTCTCAAAGAGGATTTAGAGGCTTGATGATCCCATGTACAATGCTCAGTCAGAGTCACCCCCAGGTATATAAAGGTCTTGACTCGCTCAAGTGGGGTTCCATTCAATGTGGGGTTTGGACGGGTGTACCTCGGGGGGTTGAAGATCATGAACTTGGTTTTCTCCAAGTTGATCTCCAATCCCCGCGAGGCACAAAAGGAGAGAAAGCCATCCAAACCCGCTGGATGCCCGATGATGTCCGCGACAACAACAAAGTGTCGTCCGCGAACATCAGAGCGGGCACCCTACCGGTGGCCAGGCATGGGGCGTCATTGTCCCTGACACAATTAAGTCTGTCTATCAGGCCATTAACATACAAACTGAAGAGTGTGGGTGCCAGTACGCAACCCTGGCGTACGCCCCGGGTAACAGGGAAGCGATCAGATAATTCCCCGTTTTTCCCACACCTCACCTGGGCATAATTCCCGGTATGAAGTCGGATTAGGGCATCTAATAAGTAAGGAGGGAGACCAAGTTCCTCCAACACCTTCCAGAGCCTCTCCCTAGGAACCAGATCAAATGCGGCCCGCAGGTCCACAAAAACAAGGTAGAGGCTTCTACCCTCTACTCTTGCAGTTTTCTAGTATAGGACCTGCAGGCGAAAGATCTGGTCCAAAGTCGAGACCCCTGATCTAAATCCGGCTTGAAGGGTGGTCAAAGTTTTATTTTCCTCCATCCAGCCAGTAATCTCTCCAGTAGAATTCGGCCCATCAACTTCTGGGTCGTATCGAGTAAACTAATTGGTCTATAGTTTGATGGGGCGAGTGGGCAGCCCTTTTTAAAGATTGGAACAATCTCAGCTCCCAGCCAGGTCTCAGGTACTGGGGAACCCTGTAAGACAGCATTAAACAGAACCATCAGGTATGGGGCCCAAATTTTTGGCTGGGAACGAAAAAGATCTCCAGGGAGCTTGTCCAGACCCGGAGCCTTATTCGGGAGCAGTTTCTCAATTGCCAATTCAACTTCCCTAAGTGAGATATGGACTAAGCTATTAGTGGGAGACCTATTGTGGGCATCCTGACTCACTACAGAGAGACCAGGGCCCAAGGCCCCCGGCAGTCTACACTCGTGCGGGGGGTCTGGGGCCGTAGGAATCTCGGGAGCTTGGTTGAGGCTATGATTTTGACAGGTAAAAGTCCCTGAGCCCGGGGCCCCCAGCAGTCGAAACTCGTGCAGGAGGTCCCGGGCCGTACGGGTGCGAGGAACCGAGAACCCAGGACCCAAGGCCCCCGGCAGTCTACACTCGTGTGGGGGGTCTGGGGCCGTAGGAATCTCGGGAGCTCGGTTGGGGCTATGATTTTGGCAGGGAGAAGACCTTGAGCCTGGTGCCCTCAGCAGTCGACATGCGGGAAGTCCCGGGCCATACAGGTACATGAAATCGAGCTCCCGGGCCCCGGCAGTCTGTTCTCGTGCCGGAGGTCCCGAGGCGCACAGGCTCGAAAGGCCAGAACCGGTTAATAATAATAATAATTTTCTCATTAACAGAACCCAGCCAAGCCAGTGTGATTGACACTACTTCCATATGTCATAATTCCGTGCCGAAAACAAACGCAGACATTTCTCTGTAAGTGTTATTTTGCAGAGCAGTTTTGCAGGGAAGAACAACAACTTTCTATTTACTAAGTATACATTTTGCACCAGTGTTTTTGAATTGCTAACTGTCGGTGCAACATAAATTTTCACCAAAGTACCGATTTCCATGCTGATGTTCTTTCTCTGCAAAACTGCACTGCAAAATGGGCACTTACACAGAAATGTCTGCGTTCGTTAAGCCACATCCCCTCCCCACTTGTAAGGTTTGTGGATTCTATGTTAAGAAGTGTTCAAGGAGAAATGGGCTGGTCGAAGTTGCCTATTGACAAGAGCCCCTTCACTTCTTTTTTTACAAATTAACCACTGATTCATTGTGCAAACACCAGATCAATGTTCTTCAGGTTTGCTGCCTATTTCCAATCATTGCTTAATTTGTAAAAAAGTAAATGCAGGCCCCTAAAATTCAGGAGTCAGGGCTTACCTTCCTCAGTGTGTAATCAGCAACTGCAGCACAACAACCGGACCCTGACCACCACTGACCACTGCCACCCCAACAGTTTGGCAAGGACACTGCCCAGAATTGTGAAAAACTTCCACTGGGGTTTGGAAAAATAGAAGTGCTGCCAATACAATGAATGGTAAATGATCAGTGTATTGGTGGTCCCTAAATGTCACTGACCTTAGTGAAGACAGAAGAGGGTCTGACCAGGACCGGTCCTAGGATATGTGGGCCCCCAGGCATAATAGGAACATGCGAGGCCCCTATAATTTGCATAGGATTTAACCTCACAGGAAGTGACATCATAGGAAGTCATATAAATTGGCCATTGTTTATATGGCATTGATGAAGTGGTTTTGCAAGAAGCTACTTACTTACTTTGGATATTAGTCACATGGTTAAAATAGCATTAATAATCCTAATAAAATGTACATATATAATAAATCGCTCTTCTTATCCTATCCCTGTAGTACATACCAAGGGGGCAAGCTGCTGAACTACTTCTATAAAGCTATACATCGCGAACACACACACAACACATCGAGACACATAAGGGAATATAATCGAGTGCATGTTTTTCGGGCGTGATTTGTATGTGTGCCCTTTGGTTGAGTGGCAGAACTCTGAGCAGCCGCGGCCCGTGGAGGGAGTTGCGGTGGGGCAGAGAGGCGGGGCGGGAGAAGGGCAGGGTGGGGGGGTGCTAAAAACGGCATATGGATAATTGGAGGTAAGAAAACAATTTAAATAATAAAACAAATTTCGTAGCGCACGCTGCATCGCATTTTGCACAATACCTCCAATTATCCATGTGCTGGTTTTTAGCACCCCCCACCCTGCCCCTCCCCGCCTCTCTGCCCCACCACAACTCCCTCCACGTGCCACGGCTGACTCTGAGTATGGTACATATAGGCAGTATGGTTGTAGAAAAATGCAAAAACGTATTCTTGTGTTATTGAATACTAACATGTAATTATAGAGCGCAGCAGCTTCTTTCTACTGCAGACACAGAAATAACAAAAACGTAAGCACAGCGAGTGGGGATGCACTATACCAATATGTTACAAAAGAAGATTATTCATTTTCAGGAAGAAAGGCAACAGGATCCGGTATATCCAGTAAGACAAGACTTTATTCCACAAGTCATCACAAGTACGGTCCAAAAACGAATGACTCAAAACGGTCAATTCCCTCCACATGACTCCCCCGCTCTCCATTCAAATCACAACACTCACGCATACAGCACGCGAATAACAACACGCGACACTCACACTTTTAAACCACAACATAACAAGGTATTGTTTATAGATGATGCACGTGTAGTCACGCGCGTCATTGCAAACAATAACACACCACACACCTCCCTCCTTTTCTTTTTTTTCTTTTTTAAGTAAGAACACAATCTCTGAGCCTGCTTGGAGCCCTGCGACTCCTTGAGCTCTCAATAATTCTTGTGTTGTAGAATTACAAGAATTACCTGAAACAACAGTAGATTCAGACAAGCCCAAACCATCAGTAGTGACACCCAAAAACACATTAGATAAATCATCCTCAGGAATGTGTCCGCTCTTATTAAATTTTGAGACTCTACTAAAATGCCAAACCCCTCCATCCAGTACTCTTACAGCATTCCTAAATACCTCAATTACCTCAATTGGGTCAGACCATTTTGCCAATCCCTTATGTACAAAACCTCCCTTTTTTAATCTCACAAAATCCCTTACCTGAATAGGAACACAATATCTTGTACTCTTTTTTAACAAGTCATTTTTCATTTTCTCCTTATATGCATCAACTTTCTTGCGAATTTCTTTAAAATCAACTTCAGCAAAATCAATACGACCACTATCCTTGTTCTTTAACCACCAAGGAACAAGATTAGTGCTAGGTTTCCGCCCTCTCAACAACTCAAAAGGAGACAACAAGGTAACCGCATTAGGAGCAGTTCTGTATGATAATAACATAGATTGGATTGCCTTATTCCAACATAAACCACCCTTAACAGCTAACTGAATAGCTTCCTTGACTACTCTATTAAATCTTTCTCTTTGGCCATTGGCCTCTGGGTGAAATACCGCTATTCTTTTGTGAGAAATACCACAACTACTAAAATAACTTTCCATTTGCTTACTAACAAATTGTGGTCCGTTGTCTGTTACTACCTCTTGAGGGATACCCTCTCTACAAAAAATGTTGTCCATGAATTGTATAATAGCATCACTAGTATCTTCTCTAACCATTTTTATTTCCCGCCATTTTGAAAAATAATCTATCAGCACTATGCCAAAAGAATACTGTTGTGGCAGCACACTAAATGGTCCAATGATGTCAATACCAAGTTTGTTCCAAGGTGATGCAGGTAACTCCACAGGTTGTGACACACTGGGCAAAGCCTTTGCTGTTTTATCACTATTGGCACATAATCCACATAACCTCACTTGATGTTCTAGAAAATAATCAATGCCAGGCCACCAAAAATTGATACCAAAATGCCCTTCATGAGCTAAATCAAGAAATTTCTTCCTGAGACCAAAAGGTGGAATAAATTTGTCACCTCTTAATAAAATACCATTTTCTATGGCAAGTTCGTCTTTAATTTTATGATAACTCATCAACCCACCAGTGAAATCTCCTCCTTCTGGCCAACCCTTCAATATAAATTCTTTTACTTCTTTAAGTTCTATATCCCTATCCATTTCTTCATTCCATAATTTCTCTTGTACCACAGAATTCTCTCCAAATACCAGATTAACGTCACTAACAACATGTGCAACTTCACACTCATCTCTATCAACCACATCAGACTCTTTACACGCCAAAGGAAGCCTTGACATGCAGTCTGCATGAACGTTAGATTTCCCAGGAATATATTCTAAAGAATACTGAAAATTTTGTAACCTAGAGGAAAGTCTTGCCAACCTTGATGAAAGTGTACGCCCTCCACCAGGTGACAATATATGCACCAGAGGCTTGTGATCTGATTTAATAATGAACTTTGTTCCCCACAGAAAAGGTCGAAAATGTTCCACCCCCAAACACACGCTAAAAGTTCTCTTTCAATTACTGAATAATGTCGTTCTGACTCTCTTAATGTCCTTGAAGCATACGCCACAATCCATTCTTTGCCCCATTCCTCCTGAATCAACACTGCACCCAACCCGCAATTACTTGCATCAACCATCACAATACATTTCTTCCCAATTACAAATGGTTTAAGACAAGGTGCTCTTATAATCATTGACTTTACAGCATTGAAAGTAGCTGTCATAGAATCTGTCCACTCAAACTTAGCATTTTTCTTCAAAAGCATTCTAAACAGTTCAATCACAGTTGCATAGTTTTGAATGAACTTAGCATAAAATTCTACAAGCCCCAAAAAGGCTACCAACTGTTCTTTATTTTGAGGAATAGGTGCTTTGCTAATATTCTCCAAATGTGAAGCTTTCGGTTTAATTCCATTACCACTAATGCAATGTCCAAGGTACTCCACTTCCTCTCTTCTGAACTTACACTTGGCAGCACGAAGTGTTAGCCCCTTATCTGACAATGCATTTAACACTTTCAATAAATTTTTGTCATGTTCATTCCCATCTATCCCAAAAATTAAAATGTCATCATGAAATGCAACTGCTCCCGTTAGACCAACCAAGGTTTCTTTCCTCAACCTTTGGAATACCGCAGCTGCACTTGCCAATCCGAAAGGCATCCTGCAAAATCTAAATAAACCCTCAGGTGTAATAAAAGCAGTTAAATCCCTTGAGTCTTCATGTAGAACCACTTGATGATATGCGCTCGCTAAGTCCAAACAGGAAAATACTTTGGCATTGTCCAACGTGGAGATCATTTCGTGTAGATTAGGTAAAGGATGTGAATCTACACAAATGGCATTATTTAAACTGCGCAAGTCCATGCATACGCGAAGATCTCCTCCAGATTTAATTGAAATCACAATTGGTGAAACCCAAGGAGATGACTCAACAGGTTCTATTATTTTCTTTTCACACATATCATTGAGCATTTCCTTTAACTTTAGTCTATATGAACGAGGAACATTTCTAACTTTGTGACGGATGGGTAAGGCATTGGCATGTACTTTTATCCGATGTTCAAATCCTTTATATCTTCCTAAATCATTACAGAATAATTCAGGAAATTTCTCTTTAATTTCAGAAATTAATGTATCCTCTTTTCCTTGGCTTAATGTAAGAATACTTGAATCAGCGTCAATAGAATAAACAGGAGGATCAGCATTTGGATCAAGCTTGATACCAAGTTGTTCTTGGTGTGGCCAACCTAAAAGTGAATCACCAGATTTTGTAATATATATTTTCCCACGTGTGGAACGACTCTTGAAATTAAGTTCAGCTATAAAATAACCAATAAGTTGCAATTTATGACCAGTACAGCCACTTGGTGTAATGTCTGGTTGTATTAAATCAACATTAGGCCAATTGGATGTAAATAAAATGTCAGGTAGAATGGTATACCATGAACAAGAGTCTACAAAAACTTTAGTAGATACACCATCAATAATAATCTCACAAGAAGGAAATGTTTTGACTTTTGGTTCTTTGGTTATGCACATATTAGTATTGACATCAAATTCATAGTCACTTGAACTCTCTTGCTCCTGATCTTGAATTAAACTAACTTTCCTTGGAACTGATCTACAGACTTTAGAAAAATGCCCCTTTTTTTACATCTCGAACATACTTTGTCTAAAGCCAGAAATGACTTAGAATTCCCTAAATGATAACCACTTCCACATCTAAAGCAATACATGTTGTACACTCTTGAATCTGGTCTTTGCCAATTGTTCATCTTTTGATCTGGCTTTTGCCAACCGCTCATTCTTTGGTCAGATTTTTGCCATCTGTTTTTATTTTCAACCTTATATCGTTTGTCATTCCTTGGATAAATAGTCTTTTTATACTTATCTGAATCCTTAAATTTGTCATTCTCTTTATTAACAATTAACACATCTGATTTACTTTTGTTTTGTGATCTAATCTCATCCACAAATTTATCAGAATGTTCAATAGACTTTGCTATCTCAATCGCTGCATTAAGAGACATATCAGAAGTTGTCCATAACCTCTGTTGTATTTTTTTATTTTTGGTACGCATAAGGATTTGATCTCTTAGCACTTGGTCATAATTAATATGTTCAAAGTCACATGTCACTGCTAATGCTCTCAAAGCAGACACATAGTTGTCAATAGACTCATCACTTTGTTGTTTCCTTGAGTAAAATTTAAATCTTTCTATGACCATATTAATCTTCTTCCCATAACTAATGGAGAGTTGTTTGGATGCAATTTGATAAGCATTTAGATTAGAAGTATCACTTAAAGGAGGTAAACTTTTAAATTCTTTAAGTGCAATTCCTCTAAGACAATGCTTTAACAAGGCTAATTTCCTTTCTGCTCCACAATCTTCTTCCTCTAGAACTTCTACATATGCTAAAAACATAGGTTCCCAAATATCCCATTCAATTGGAGGATCACCTTTAATGGTTAAAAAGGATGGAGGTGGTTGAATTCCAGCCATAATTATATAAATATTTATATTAAAACAAGTATTATTCTTAAGTTGTTGTTGTACATCAACTAAAATATTGTTTATTTTTAATGTTTTTCTTTTCTTTAGTATAATAATAAGATATGATACACAGGATGTATGTGTTCGTATCACAGAAGCTTACTTACTGTTCCTCAGATCGTGATAGTGAAGATTATCTGCATTTTTCATTATATATACTGTTCCAACGATAAATTGTATTTGACACAATTTCCTTGATGAAAAACGCAATGCATCGATAGCAAAACGAGAAGTCTTAACTGTAGAACAGTGGAGGACAGATCCAGATTTCTCACCAATAAAATATCACAATAAACATCCAATGAAAAGACATTTAAAATCCATCGTTGCTATCATCCAATGCAAGACAAGAATAACAGCCAATGAAATGAGTCCAGAGAAAATCTTCCGTGTCAGTAACCAATGAAAATGCAGTATGGCAGAAATTCATGAAACTGCTCGTAAATCCATAATAATTTCACGCAGGAGCGTGTTCCCGATCGTCACCAGTGTTACAAAAGAAGATTATTCATTTTCAGGAAGAAAGGCAACAGGATCCGGTATATCCAGTAAGACAAGACTTTATTCCACAAGTCATCACAAGTACGGTCCAAAAACGAATGACTCAAAACGGTCAATTCCCTCCACATGACTCCCCCGCTCTCCATTCAAATCACAACACTCACGCATACAGCACGCAAATAACAACACGCGACACTCACAATGTCAGGTCCCCTTTGGAAGCAGATGAGCTACTTGCCACCATTAGTGTACACGTAAACCCTCCGGACCGTGGGTGAACCCTTTGTAAATTTCTGTAAATGAGTTAAAAGGGGGGAGGGGAAAGGAAAAAAAAAAGGGGGATAAGGTGGGGAAATAAATAAAATAAATAAAGAAAAAAAAAAGGGAAAAGGAAAAGGAAAAGGAAAGAGAAAGGGGGGAGGAAAAAAAAATTGGAAAAAAAAAATTAAATAGAACATAAAAAATACAAAAATAAAGGAACAAAAAAAAAAAAAAGAGAAAGGGGAAAAAAAGGGAAAAAAAATATATATATATATACACGACATTATTAACATTTGGATGAGGTCACACAATTTTGTTATTAAAACAATATCGGGTGATACACTATAAAAAACCACGAACTGAAATTCTATCATAGATCTCCACCCCAGCATACTAACGTCAACATTTTCTGAGCAATTAGGCTGTAATGAAGCCTATATTTTCTATTTCCCAAACTATTCCCCAAACTTATCCTTTTCTATTAGAATATTATCAATAGAAATAATACTCTATAGAATAGCTGCTAGATAAGAGACATACAACTTTGCTTTGTGATTAACCACTGCTTATATTTTAAGCATATAGACCGGTAAAATGATTGATAATATAGATACTAGGGTATGGAGCGGGAACATGTCAGAGACGACAAGCTGGCAATCCATCATGCCAGAGTAAGTCGGGGGGGGGGTTTCTAGGGGAGGGAGGGAGGGAGAGGGAAAGGCAAAATATAAAAGTCCTCAGAAACCGAATCTTATAATAACGAATAATATAGATCCAATTGTGTCTCCAGGAGACTACTTAACTAAAACAGAAGGAGATATAGCTAAAGATAAGTCGCTTACAAAAACATTTAACAGAGTTGAGAGATCAGAAACAGTGCTAAAGAGTCTTAAAACGAATGTCAG
Source organism: Lissotriton helveticus (assembly GCF_964261635.1). Taxonomy (NCBI): domain Eukaryota; kingdom Metazoa; phylum Chordata; class Amphibia; order Caudata; family Salamandridae; genus Lissotriton; species Lissotriton helveticus. Next base: position 119,608,675 of record NC_136073.1, on the reverse strand, counting down.
ACATTAAATTCCTATCCTGGAACGTAAATGGTCTGCGCGTCAGGGCTAGAAGAAATAGAATCTTACAATACCTACGAGACTCACCCGCGCAGATCATTGCGATCCAGGAAACACATCTGAATAGACAGGAGATCACGGATATACTTAAAAAACATAAATGGGTCGATAAATTTATAACTACAGACCACAATGCTAGTATCCGTGGTAATGCTATCATCTTTAAAAAATCAGCAAAGGCCCAGATAATGAGTTGGAAAACTGACGCCAGCAGTAGATGGTTGTTAGTCAACGCTCAATTAAACTCAAAGGTTGTCACCATCATTAGCTATTATGGACCTAACCAGGATGACTCTTCCTATTTAAATATTTTTCAAAATCAGCTGATTTCTTGCTCTGACCCTATAATATGGGTCGGAGATTTTAACCTTGTCTTAGATCCAAAACTAGACAAATCTATAAACTCCAGGGCCATAGTACATAGCAATATGAGGGATACACTGCTTAGAAGTATGTCGAATCTTGGTCTAATTGACCTATGGAGACAAAGAGCTGGGAACGCTATGGGTGTCTCATACCACAATTATAAATACGGTCATAAATCACGTATAGACTACGCTTTATTCAGTTTTTCAATTAAGGAGCAGGTTAAATCTATAACATATCTCCCTCTACACCTGTCAGACCACTCTGCAATTTCTTTCTCGATGAAATTGGAGCAGAAACCTACTCACCCATCCTGGTCTTTCGACCGAACAATTCTATTGGAGGATGAAGAGAAAGACTATCTGACGCAGGAAACTGCCTCCTTTTTAGAACAAAATATAGGCTCTGCCTCTCTAGTCATCATATGGGAGGCTTGGAAGACCTTCATTAGGGGGTGTATTACAGGTAGGGCCTCGTTCAGGAGAAAGAAATATGAAGAGGCAATTCGACATATAGAGCTAGAATTGACCCAGCTAGAATCGTCAGACCAGCTCGCCTCTGACAACCAAGAGGAGAAAAAAGAACTAAAGGACAAGCTAGACACATTATTACAGGACAGGATAAGTAAAAGATGGCAGGCAAGTAAACTTGCACATTTTGAATATGGGGAATCTGCTGGAAAACTGCTGGCTTGGAAAATTAAAGCTGATCAATCCAGGAACTTTATTAAGGAAATAAGGGTAACTGGGGAAGTCAATATCAGGTCAACAGACACAGCTATTGGGGAAGCCTTTAATGAGTTCTTCCAGAATATCTACACCGAGCAACTTAATGTAAATCTAAATTAAAGGAATGAATGGTTGAACAATATAACCCTTCGAGAGTTGGAAAGTCACCAAACCGAAAATATAGATAAAGCTATAACAGAGCTGGAAGTTTCCAACACCATTAAACAACTAGCACAGGGTAAAGCCCCGGGACCAGATGGTCTCCCCGGAGAAATATACAGGGTACTTAATTCTATCCTTACCCCATTCCTTACAAACCTTTTTAATAACATAATGATTAGAGGGGAGACACCACCTAGCTCTTGGGGCGAAGCCAATATAGCTTTAATATTAAAAACAGGCAAGGACCCAGCTGAGTGTGGATCATATCGCCCCATCTCGCTTCTCAACAATGACTATAACATTTTTACTTCAATCCTGGCTGCGAGATTGGGAAGCGAGATTGGGTCGATTATTCACCCTGACCAAAAGGGGTTTATTAGAGACCGGCAACTGACTGACCTAACTTATGATTTGGTGGGAGCTGCGGATATTGCCTCAACCTTCGGCTTACCCCTGGCCATCATGACCCTTGACGCAACAAAAGCGTTCGATAGAGTAAATTGGGAATACTTAAATTTAATAATGGAAAAATATCATCTAGGCCCCAAATTTTGTCGAGCCATAGGCTTACTATATAACAATGCTAGAGCATCCCTATTAATAAGTGGTACGCGAACATCTCCTTTTAAAATTAGTCGAGGAACAAGACAGGGTTGTCCCTTATCCCCCCTTCTCTTTAATTTATACGTAGAACCGTTTGCACAATCTATAAGGGAAGATACTAATATTCCTCATTTTTATTTTTCGGGATGGGAAAAGAAGATTGGCCTTTATGCCGATGACATAATTATATACACAACGGATCCTGCATTGGCATTCCCAATTATTATAAAAAAAGCGGAGGATTTCGGAATATTTACAGGATATGAAAGCAACGCAGGAAAAACCGATATCCTGGTGTGGAACATCCAAAATCTCCAGCTCCCGGTAAAATCTTCATTGAGGTACCTGGGAATTACTATTACCAAAGATCTAGCAAATCTGGCTCAAAACAATTTAGCCCGTATCTCCCGAGAATCTCAAATCTTGATGAAAGCTTGGTCCTTTCTCCCGCTCACCATCTACGGGAGAACCAGTCTGATAAAAATGAGTATCCTCCCGAAATTTACTTTTATTTTTAATTCCATTCCGTTAATCTTCGACACCAAACAGCTTGCAAAATGTCAGCAAAATGTTAATTCATTTGTTTGGGGGCATAAATCCAGCAGAATAGCCTGGAAAAAATTGAGAAGGAGAAGAGAAAAAGGGGGGCTTGCACTGCCAGATTTGGAATACTATGCCTGGGCATTTCACTTGATGCATTCCCGGATGTTACTTAAGATCCCCTGGGAAAATGCAAATGGGCTTATGTATACGGCAATGCTAATGGGTTCGGGCCTTCCAGTGAACGGATTCCTCTTTAAGTTCGGCCATCAAAAGTTCTTTAAATAAATCAGATTAAAGACACTATTTAGTATCCTAAAAGAATGGTCCCAAATAAAGCTTAAAACTGGCATAGGATACCTATCCAAACATGCCCCGATTTGGGACCTACCAGGATTAACACTACAAGAAACCAATATAGTTAAAAGAGTCTTGCTACACGCAGGTATTACACAGTGGGGTGATCTCCTGGTGGAAAGATCAATTATGGATTGGGATATTTTTAACTCCAAGGTAACATCATCACTCTCTTGGTTAGTATACTTGCAACTAAGCAGCTGGCTCCGGATTCAAACTAAGAAGAAAGCAATGATGGGAGAAGAGAGTGCGTTAGAAAATCTCTTAGTTGGAAGACCCCCCGGGAAAAAGGAAGTAGCACTTTTCTATTGGTATATCATAGAGGATGGAGAGAGAGATCCTAATCTCCCGGAAAAACTCTGGGGTGTGGAGGGAGAACCACATATGGAGGACATATGGGAGGAATCTTTCGCCCTCCTCTATAAAATTATCAAGCCAGCATGGTTGAGGCGCAACCACTTTTTTACACTTCACAGAGCGTATTATTCTCCTAAACGTCTGTCGAAATTTCAACCCGGGAAGTGTTGTGGCAAATGTTCTCTTCCAGCTGCCTCAGATCTCCACATGTTTTGTGAGTGCCCGAACATTGCTACCTTTTGGAACGAAGTCAGAACAACACTTGAATCCATTCTTGGTTTACCTATCCCGTGTTCGTGGCTTTTAATTATTTTTGGAATAAAAGACAATATTAAGGGACCAGAGAGAGAATTTCTGTTTTATGCCATTTTACTGGCAAGAAGAGAAATCTGCAAAAACTGGGTAAACACAAACTCCCCAACACATGCAGAATGGTTGTCCTCACTATATGCAACGTCTAAGCAGGATCTATCAAGAACATGTAGCCCTCGATCTTTGAGATTTTGGGACCTTTTGATCAATTGGAGAAGGGACAGTTAGCCAACCCGGGTTTTTTTTTTTTTTTTTTCCCGGGTCCGATGATTAGGCCTAAGATCTCTCTGTCCAAAGGGTGCCACCGAAACAGATTTTGGACACTGGCCGAACTGGTCTGAAGAGAGAATGCTCGTCCAAGCTCTGCTGGCGACGCTGGGATCGACTCTCTGAGCACTTGGAGCTTAGTATTGGGCTCCTTGGTGTAATAAAGGGGTCTCTCCTCGAGTCTGCGCAGATGGGAGCGCAGTTGGATCGATTTAATGGCTAATGAGGACAAAAAAAAAAAGACTTTATTCCACAAGTCATCACAAGTACGGTCCAAAAACGAATGACTCGAAACGGTCAATTCCCTCCAGATGACTCCCACGCTCTCCATTCAAATCACAACACTCACGCGGGACACTCAGCCTACATTCATACAGCACGCGAATAACAACACGCGACACTCACACTTTCAAACCACAACATAACAAGGTATTGTTTGTAGATGACGCACGTGTGGTCACGCGCGTCATTACAAACAATAACACACCACACAATACCTTCATTAGAACACAGCAGATGTAAGGGCACACAGACTAGGCGTGGGGACAGCATGCCGCTTGCTGTAAGCAGCACCCCTGGGGTGACATGGGAACAAAACAATTTGAAGGCACGAGGACCCAAGGCAAAAACCATGAGCCTCCCCGGCACAAATTAGCTGTATTGGGAGAAGGGCTAAGAATTAAAGTGACAATAGCATAACAAAAATGCGTTGAATGTGTGGAGTTAATTTAAAAATGGTATGGGTGCAGAAGAAAAGAAAGTTGCTGGCAGTTGGGCTGTGCATGTTATTAGGAAGGGGCGCTGTGCAAGTTGCCCATTTCCTTGCATGCCGCCTGCTCCGAGTGCCCTTGGGTTGGACTCTGAAGAGCCCCTGCCCAGAGAGCGGAACAAAATATTTTGAATTTGAGTGACCAGGTGCGGGGGAGAGGACCGAAGAGAGTTGCATGCGCATGCTACCTGCTTTGAACGTTGGAAGGGGTGCTGTGTATCATAAACATGCTCCGCGCCTAGAGCCTTGCGCGCCGCTCCAACACAGACATTGCACTCCAAGATTTATGGCTTATCTAAAGTCACAATAAACACAGACCTACCGTTTCTGACTCCCTGCCGTCCTCTGCATGCAAACAATAGAACGAAAAACTTTACTCAGCCAAACATATAAGCCACACTGCTTTGCAGAAAACTTCACCACAAAAGAGTTGTGAATCGATTAATGGAAGCTGGAAGAGAGCCGTTTTACACTGAAGTTGCCCAGAAGCCGTAATCGCAAGAACCCACATTTAATGGAATAAATAAATAAATAAGTTCCTTAGTGGAAACCACACAACTCAAGGACATGGGTGAAATCGCGATTGTGGAGAATACTAGTTTTCAAATATACTGCCATGTACCCGGGTGCGCCGTACATATAACACAGCACCACGACATGTGGATGAGCTGGCACCTCAATTAGAGAGCTGCTTTCAGCTGAATCACAAGGTTACATCTGGTGAGGGCAGGCACACAGTGTGTACACACACGCACGAGCTGAGACTTGGCATACGAGCATGTAAAAGCAGACACAGCATGCAATATTTCATAGTACACAATGGGCATACTAACGGCACGAGTAGATATTCTGTATACTACACATGAGAGCAGGCATATCTGGTGCAAAAACCGCGAGAGCAGGCATACCCACTTGGCTTCGTGAATAAGCAGTGAAAGTACGTATACTTGGTGTGCAAACAGAGAGATGAAGCTGAAAGCGCCCACACACCGCAGGCATGCCTGACCCGTGACGATGCAGAATCACTAATAACAAGAAGAGGCCCCTGATGCTCTCTCTACCAGTAGGCGGGGAGGGCCACATTATGGCAGACGAGATAAAAGGGTATTACGGAAACCATCATGGTCTCCACTGACTCAATATCCAGTCAACTAACTAGCATGAGCTGAAGCAAATGGCCCTATCTTATAGCAACTGGGGTGAACTAAATGGTCTGCACCATAAAACACGCATTGGCCGCGCGGCCGTGCAGGATAATGAGTTTGAGGCTCACACTGAGGCAAGAAAGAAAGATCTCCAGACTGTGACTCCTTTCAAACTTTCTTCCTTCAGAAGGTACAGGATATTATCACCGACATCAAGATACGGCCAGCTCCAACCATGCTGCCTAGACAGACTGATCTGCCAACTCAGATGAAAGAAGCCAGGGTCTCCCCACTTTTAAAGAAAGCAGGAATGGATACGAAAGCCTTAAAAAATTACAGGCCTATCTCGCAGTTACCATTTCTAAGCAAGATCCTGGAAAAACACGTTCTCAGCACTCTAGCCGGCCATCTTGAGGAATACCATCTCCTTCATGCCAGACAGGCCGGGTTTCGGCCCCAACACAGCACAGAATTAGTCATGGCCTCGGTCGCCGATGAGCTGAGAGTCAGGGCTGATAATAAACAGCCATGCGCCCTGATTCTCTTAGACTTATCGGCGGCTTTCGATACGGTCAGCCACACCATCTTGCTGGACCGGGTCGCGAAATTGGGGATCTCAGGCCAGGTGCTAAAGTGGCTAGAATCCTTCCTGTCGGGTCGAACCCAGAGAGTGCAGTTAGGAGACCAGCTGTCCGGGATCAGTGAGGTGGCCCGGGGGGTGCCCCAGGGGTCGGCTCTATCCCCCCTGCTTTTTAATATCTATTTACAACCGTTGGTGGAGGAGCTCATGCATATGAACTGTGAAGTTTTCAATTACGCAGACGACACCCAGCTATTGGTCCAGCTGGATGACACTAGAGAGGCCCAGGAATCAGTACGGAGTCTACTCAGCTTCACGGTCAACTGGATGACTAACAATCTGTTGAAAGTGAATGCTGATAAAACGGAGGTGCTGGTGATCAGCAATAAAGAGGATCCCTGGAATGACCTGTATTGGCCTCCCGAGCTGGGAACTACTCCTTCTCCTGGTACTGTGGTAAAAAGCCTGGGATTAAGGATCGATGCAGATCTCTCTATGGCCCCTCAAGTCTCTGCTGTTGTCGGATCCTGCATAGGTGTGTTGAGGCAACTGAGAAAGCTAGTTCCCATCCTATCTGCCTCCACCCTGCAATCGATCGTATCTGCCACAGTTATCTCGAGACTTGATTATGGCAACGCCCTATATCTTGGCTTGCCACGGAAGCTGTTGAGGAAGCTGCAGGTGGTTCAGAATGATGCAGCCAGGCTGATCTACTCCCTGCCCAGAAACTCGCATGTAACCCCCCTGCTTCAAAAGCTGCACTGGCTTCCAGTGAAATTTCGAGTCCAGTTTAAATGTCTCTGTGTGGCCCATAAGGCACTCTTCGGGAAAGCCCCAGAGTACATTAAGCAACGTTTGAAGAGGTATATTCCTGGAAGATCTTTTCGCTCAGGAACAACCTCCAACCTGACTCAACCTAGGTTCAAACTCAAAACCAGAGGAGGCAGGGCTCTGTCTGTGCTTCTCCCGCAACTCTGGAATGAGCTTCCGTCTACCCTGAAGGAGGAATTCCAGCTACTACCCTTCAGAAAAAAAACTGAAAACCCATCTATTCAGAAAGGCATTCACACAGTTTAGGCGGCAAAACAACTGAGGGTTCTTTGGCTGCCAGTGTGTTATGTTTTCTGTTAAGCGCTTAGAGACCGGCGGTGATAGGTGCTATACAAATAATCTATAACATAACATAACAGAAAGTTAATCGGGTTAATTAGAGGCAAACGCACTTTAGCGCCAGCCGGAACTGCTCGCCTCTAGCAAGTGCGCCGAACCACTGCGCGCTGGCGTCCTCACACAGTTGGAATCACGCCAGACTCAATGTTAAGAGTTCAAGCAGGTTCCCCATGACTTTATGGTGTGCAGACTATCAGGTAAAGAAACAAGCTCAAACACATCATCGTGATCACGATCGCTGTGAAAGCGAAAGTGATTGCGATAACGCACTAAAACACGTAAGGGATGCGCGTGCAAGCGCGCGTCCTTGTGCACATTCTAGCAAGCTGGTCGCCGCTTTAGGAGCACTTCCCAAAGCAGCTACTAAATGTCTCTCCGAGCAGGGAATGCGCGCTGTCTCAGCGAGACCTAAAAAGACTGAAAATGTACTCCTGACAAGGGCAGAAATATAACTTTTTCCTGGTTGGAAAAAAGGGAGTGTTAAAAAAAGGTGGATTTGCAACTGCTCAGCACATTTTCGCATGATCAAATATAATATAACATGTTAATCTGTAAACGCATGTTCACCCTAGGGTCTCTTGCCACTGGAATAACATGTTTAGTGTTACCCAACTCTATGGTACTCACTTTATTGACCTTGGAAGGATGAACTGCTGAGCAGACCTCTGGGATTCAAACCTATGACCATGCATATTTGCGCCTGCAAAATTGGAATCAACGTTTGCTAGGAGCATGAGTCCCAGTCATACTTTGATAAAGTTTCCCATATTCATGAAAATAAAAAATCTACACCAATGAAAGTATATATAGAAGTAGGTGCAATGTTGTGCCTTTCTTTAAAAATGAGGCCCCTAACTTATTTTCTTGTTGCTCATTATGGCTTTACACTGATATTGACAGGCACCAAACACATTTTACTAAAACACCTCAGAAAATTGGTTTCTGAAGTTCAGTTCAGCATAACTCTTTTTTCAAGTGTTTTATATTTACATTTTATTTTGAAAGCAAATATCATTAATCGTTCTTTTAGGATTCTGTAAATAGTGAGGGAACATTCAGTGAGCATTATAAGTGCCTCAAATTGATACATTTTGCAAAGGTGGTTGTACTTTTTACTGAACCACCAGTAATGCAAAATGGTCCAGGGAGGACCTGGCTTGGCAGTTCGGTCTGGACTGTTCCCATGAGGAGCAGGGTCAAGACTGATTTGCATATGGCTGGATCTAAACTGGGGTGACATGGTGGGCAAAAGAAGGATGGGTTTAATCCAGATCTCCTGACTGGGGGTAAGTTATTTGTTCTGCATTCCGTCCATTATTTTGTGTCTTTCGCAGTAATGAAAACTGAGCTCACAATATTTCCATACAGCACTGGCCCAATAAATAAAGGCTTTGCATTCATCAATCATATATGCAAGTTTGAACCATTTGCCCTTATAAATGCAAATCTTGCCTTATTGGCAGACAATCTTTTCACAGATTAGTAAAAAAGTAAAACTTGAAAACTTCAAGCCCTTGAACCTAAACAATATGTCCTAGGAGTTCTGCAACAGGAATTTCAGACGCCCGGTAATCGAGAAGATTCTGGCGATGTGGCTGCCGCAGCCTGCACTTGTGATTCTGCATATTGGTGGTAATGACGTTGCGCAGTGTGATTGGAGTGAGTTGGCTGACTTATTGGTCATTAGCTGGCGTGGTTGACCCAAGGTTTTCCAGAAGCAGTGGTTGTATGGTCCCATATTACCCCCAGGGGAGCTTGGAGAGGGGGTAATCTGTTAGGGCGGTTAATAAATTGATTAAGTACTTGAACAGTAGTATTTTACGATTGCTCAAGACAGGGTGTCTGAGGTCCATTTCACACCTTTGTCTTAAAGGTGAACAGTTTTTTGATCCAGATGGTGTACATTTGTCTTAGATAGGTAATTAGGTGTTTGTTCATGTCTTGTTTTCCTTTGCAGCTCAGTTCATGGCATCGTTTTGGGGAGGCCCTCTGTTATGCAAACCATCTGTCTTGTGGCATGGTGGGTTTAGGGTTGGCAGGGAGTATTTAGAGCACCTTCGCTTCTCGCATCAAAATTATTTTGCATGATTGGCTATTTCATCTGAGGCCTCAAAAGGGGCGTATGGGAGCCTTAAGGCTGTTTTTTACTTCTGTTTAGCTGGGAGCTCCATTGTTTTGGCCATTTGGGAAAGCCGGAAATGCGGTCTGGACCCAGGGCACAAGTTCTAAAACAAGCATTGAAAATGCAATAGGTCTTGCCTTTGAATAAGTTAAAGCCATTTGCTTTGCTAATGGTATTGCTAAAACAGGCAACTATACTAAATCTGTATGGTCAGCACTTAATACCCACTGCACCCTTGTGGTACAAATTATAGAGTGTTACAACCTTCTGAGGGACGTCATGATTTCCCATCACAGCATCTAAGCTGAGCACGGTTCACTAAACCCTGACAGATTCCCGTTTCCATTCAAATAGCCCTTCTCCGGAAACAAGACTAAAATTACACACATTTCCCCATAAACAAAGAAATTTAAAACATCGGCAAAAAATGAAAACAAGAGGCAAACTAGGTTGAAGCCATAAGGTGAATTTAATATGCAGATTATGTAAAGGATGCTTCACAGTCAAGAAACTATGAAGTAAAGGCACCAAAGTTGAGCTGCACAAAAACAAGCCACACGGAAGAGGAGTTCGACGATTACACGTGCAGAAGGTCATAAACAAACATGTAATTAGTTGTGCATTATTGCTTTGGTCACTAAGAATTTTGAGCCGAGTAGGGAGAATTTACGTGCAAACTTTAAACAATAAAAGCAGTCATCGAATAGCTGAACACAGTACAAATGTATATACCAAGAGTTGCATATGTGCAAAAGCATGCAAGCTCTAACAGGCGTTCATTATTTAATTGAAGAATCTCTTTATCTAAGCCGACTATCAACTGCGCTGGCTACCACACACAGGTAAAGAGGCATGTTAATCAGTTACTTAAGGTTTTAGCTAGAGATACAAATATTGGGCTCAGTAGACAGTCAGTCCAAAAAAGACAAGACAACCAATGGGACGCCCACTGAGCAGGGCACTGAAAGCGAAATCAGAGCAATTCGGAGATGCATTACAAACAAGTGGAAGAAGGCATAATCAGACTATCTGTGGCATTAGCACCTTTTTTTTATACAGGAACTATAAAGAGAGGAAGGCAGCAGAAAGTAAAATGGCTGGTGGTAAGGAAACTTCCACAATGGAATATTCAGAACATTTTAATTATCTGTAAGGAGAAGAAGCAAAGCTGCTCACTGCAGAAACTGGGATATTTAAAAGCGCTGTGGCTACCTACCAAAAGAATGTTTGGGACTCACATTAAAATTGCCAGTGTTTATTTTAGCAAGGCCATTCCTAGGAAACAAATCATTCGTTGATTTAATAACTTGATGGGTTCTCCAAATATCTAAACACTAGCAGCCCGTCCCGACGTTGTCCCAGCTGTTATGCTGACTCTCCTCAACCTCTTGAGAGTTCAGTGCGTGACAGCGTGCACGCGACGCAGCGCGCGTGTGAAAGAGCAGCCTGTTTATTTTTTTTTTATCCCCGCTGGTACGCTGGCTCACCTCAGCCCCCGCCTGAGCACTGTAGCAATATGTTATGGTGTGTAACGGCTCCAGAACGCATCCAGGATTTCCGGCCCATTTTCCACGAATGCCCCGGAAATGCCTTGCCCATCGCTGTATGCCCACACCCCCGGCAGAACACACACGCCCACAAGGAAGTAGTGTGAAGGCTTTGTTTTTCTGAATGCCGTTTTAATGTCGGAATGCCACGGCCATCGCTGTATGCACACGCCCCCAGCACAACGCCCCGAGCAGAACGCCCAAGCCCACAAGGGACTACTTTGCCCCTAAGGTTCTTTTACCCTTCTAATGTATATGGTGGGCAGCTGTATAGCCTATGTCCATCTGCTGAAACTGTCCTTTCCAATGCTGTATTGGGTGTTGTGATTGGTGCTGTGGTTCCTGAGATAACCCGCCTCAAAGGTTTGGGCTCTTCCTTTATAATATTAGTATAGATAAATAGAAAGAGAAAAGGGGAACACAGGCTAAAAAACAAGCGTTAAAATAATTTTCCAGTCACGAATACGTGGAAAAAGGGTATGACATGGCTGTGTGGGATGAAGATGATGAGTGAAGACAGTCAAGGTGCCACAGTGGATCAAATGTTCATGGGTACAAAGCAGAAGGCAGCCCTTTTACGGCAACAATGGTTTGTTTGCTCTGGGAAAAAAGCCGGTGTGGGTCATTAAGAACTGGGAACCTAGTCTTCTTGAATTCTAGAAAGGCAAGAGAATTGGGTCCAAGTAGAAGACCGGGAAGAGGAGCACAAGGCCATGGTAGCTTTGCGCCTCTAAAAGGGATTGTTTTTAGGTGTGTGTCTGAAGAACAACAGCGAAATCTTATTACTGGAGATTGAGTAGTTATTTAAAATCTGCTGTAAGGGCGCTGAGCCTTAGGTCATGAGATCTGTATCATTAAATTAAATATGGTAAACCTACTTTCTCTATGTAGAATGTTTTGAATCCGATAGGTTTTCGCCATGGAGCTCTACAAATTGAAAAGCCCATTTCACCTACAAACATGGGTCAAATACAATCATTACTTAAATGCAAAGCTTCCATAAAAAGGCAAAAGTGGTTCCAATTTTCCTTCTACCCACTAAGTTATTACTTTAATATGTGGGTGAGAAAAGTATTTATTTGGGGATATACAGCTCTAAGATACGCAAGGAGTTCACTGATAGATCCTCTTTTTGCGTAAGGGTTAACGGTCAGAAATAATGATTGAGGGAGCATGTGGAGACTGTCAAGGACCTAACAGGGGAGAAAAAAAGTCGTACAGTCACTGGGTTGTACGAGTACAAAGACCGTCAAAATCTTTTTAGCAAAGTCATTAATGGCCAGAATAAAGGCAACCTGAAGTGCTTTGAAGATGCCACCCGAGCGCAAAACGCATATGTTAAGTAAATCATATCACAGATATAGGAGCCCAAAGAATTTGTATGTAACCAATGTAGGAACAAACATCACAAAGAGAAAGGTACAGAGCAAGCTATCGTGCAAACGCATGGGTAAAATACCAGCAGATAAACATTAAGGAGTGTGCTCGTGGAGATTCCTAGGGGGGCAGCTTTATAGGTAACTTGGGCACATCGAACAACTGTACAGTGTGTAAAAAAATTGCATTTCAGGATATAGGCTTTTGCAGCAGAGGATTACGGAAGTAGAAGATCCTCCTTACGTGAGTGGTAAAAACTAAGACATTCCAGCCTCAAGTTTATTCGGTCATAACAGGATAGTGAAACGAATACTTCCCGAATTCTGTGTGAAACTACGAATCCTAAATGAACTCCAAGTTGCGTTTACAGCCAATGCAATGTCTTTGCGCCATGTTGACTCAGACATTGACAATTCTGTGCATTAGCACTAAAGAGTTCAGTCCCAGGTTATAGTGCCCAGACAAAAACAAATACTACTAACAATGAGAAACCCCCCAAGATTGTTTCGAGAAAACAAAATACATTTTAGTTGGACAATAATTCAAAGTTAACTGCCAAGAGCTTAATGTTCCGCCTGTGAGACAATTTTTTTTTCCATCTAGCATTATTGTCACTAACTTGATAAAATGTACTACTGATACAAGAATGGATATTTTCTGTTGACATTCATTGCATTCGGAAGAGCATTAACAGACATCTAGAAAAGATTAACTTAAAGGTGAGCACAAATGGTTTTATGAGAACCAACTTAAGGTCACAAGAAAAAGACAATCCCTTGCTTTCTAGAAACAAGAGCAATGTGGCTGTGATCCCTCAAACTACTTTAATTGCTCGCCGTGAGATGCACTAAAAAAAGTTGAATGGCACAACCCATATGGAAAGCCTATGGTTCCACAGCGCCCTCTAAATTGAGGAAAACAAAACACACAAAAACTTCAATCAAAACAATTACCGTCTGATCTTGCTACAGCAACAACCTCCACGTGTCAGCCGAATTATTAAAATAACCACGTAAAAGAAAAGAAGAGCCTTAAACTTTATATGCATATCGCCTATGTTGTAGGTAGATTAGGTAGGCAGCAGGACATGTCTTCAGATTATTAGGATAGATGTATTAAGATAGTACAGCAGAGCAGTAAACCTCACAGCTGACCAGACCATCAACTGCCAAGGCTGGAACATCCACATCCCAGATAGAACAGTCATAGGTACTATGGGAGGTTGGGAAGGTGGGAACACAAAGAAAGGGCTACTGACACCAAGTAGCCATATTGAAAGAAGCAGAAATATACAACATATCTTGCCTGCTAGCTCTGCACTACAAACGATCTTCAATAAACGCAGTGCAGCTGCAAAATCAAGTTTGCACTGGGAGAAGTAGCATCCTATCAAATCCTTCCCCTAGAGGAGTGCGCCTGAAATGTTGATCAATAAACACGGGCTGGACTTCAGCTGTCAAAAACTCGACTTCAGCTCTGCTGTCAAAAACGTCACTTTCTATGTAATAAGGAAGTCGGACTACCAAAAAATAGCTTATGGGTACATCTTCATAGAGAGTATAGATTTAACACCATGCAGCGAGTACTCGGGTCTCAGTGCAGCGGTTTGGTGAGTTCAGGCTTAAGTGATGTTTGAAGCATGGTGCAGATCCATGGGCATGCGAGCGCAGCAAAGCAGAGCCCGCCGACATCCCAGGCCGGTAGATGGTCACATGGTCGTTTGCAGGCTTCATTGTGCAGCAGGCGAGCTGGGCTCGGCCTGCACAGACCCTGTAGGAAACGGTGTGCGCTTGGCAGCAGCCAGGCCTAGAGGGCGCCCCCTACAGGTCCATGCGCGGAGCTGCTCTGCGTTTGCAGGCATGGCGCAACAGGCGAGGGAGGGGAGATGAGGGTGCTCTGCAGGGGAGATGGGACCTGGTGTAGAGAAGGGAGCAGGCGGCCGTGGGGGCAGAGGGAAGAGGGGGCAGTAGAGACTGGGGCGGCGACAGGGAGATGCATGGGCACGTGGGGAACATACCTGTCAAGTGGCCCCATGTCACATGCGACCCTTTGAGCCACTGCTGGCTTCGTAGAAAACGCCACTTTGCACACTCTTATTGTTTACAGTGACACTACAAGTCCCAGAATGCAACGCCGTGAGGTTTGGGAGAAGAGAGACCATCGAGGGAGGCATGATGATTACAGAGTTAGGACCTGTGACTGGAGAGTAGCAGTGAATAGGACACATGGGAGATTTAAGACTTCGGTGCGGAGGCGGGCGGCGGCTGGTGAGGAAGAAAGGGGATTGGCATGGGGTTAGGGAGGAAGACATGCATGCAGGGAACAAGTCGTAAAAAAAGAAGTGGGGGGGACGCTGTCACCGAAAGTGATGTCACTACAGGAAGTGACGTCACGCAAGGTGCCGAGCTCCTCGTCCCAGAGAGGCCAAAGAGTTAAGTCCAGCTGTTTGGCAGGGGGGACGGTGTCCCCCCGGTAAAATAAGCGGGGGGACGCCGTCCACCCGTGTGGTACCCCGACTCGAGCCCTGCATGCATGGAGGGAAGGACACCGAAAAAGGCGAGTGGGCAAGGGAGAAGAAAAAGGTGACATGGAAATGAAGGGAGGAGTGCACGTTGTGTAGGTAGTTGGGAGTCATTTAAGGGTTGTGAATTGAAACCCCATGGGGCGAAGGCGGGAAGATGAAGACGCGAGGAAATCAATGAAAGGCAGACGAGGGCAGCAGGCAGGGGCCCAAGACAGGCAGACAGGCTGCGAGGAAGCGTGGGAGTGACCTGAAACATGAAGGGCACATAGTGGCACTGCGAAAAGAGTGGCCACTGAAGTGGAAGGGGCCGGAGTCTACACACCAGAACCCTGTAGTGGCACTAAGTAAATGTTACACGTCACTCCTTATAACAAGCGCGGCGCGGTCCCGAAAGTAAAAGAGGATCTCTTGTGAAAAATGTGTAAGTCTCAAGTGCTTGAGTGTGTGTTTTGTCAGGCATTACAGTGCTTAGTTTGCAGAAACGAAGACAAACATTATTATTATTATTATATTTAAGTTTATAGAGCGTACAGCTACCCAAAGGTTTCCCGGCGCTAGGAACAGGATGAGGGCAGAGGACCAGCAAGTTAGAGACTAAGGCAAGAGAAAGACAGCCTATTGATTAAACAACCATGACTTAGCGTCCTTGCGGAATTTGAGATAGCTGGGTTCTGTGCGCAGGTGAAGAGGAAGAGAATTCCAGAGGGAAGGAGCCAGGTAAGAAAAAGGACCGTCTCCCCATTCTGGCTTTCTTGATCCTGGGTACCCGAAACTTATGCTGGTTAGCAGAACGGAGGGCGCGAGAGGGACAATATTGCTGAACTAGCGTTTTAAGATAAGATGGGGCCTTGCCAGATTTGATCCTGTGCATAAAGCAAAGGGCCTTAAACTTTGTACGACTCTCAATGCAGAGCCAGTGCAGGTTACGTAAGGAAGTGGATGTCGAGGATTTGTGAGGGAGTTTGCAGAGTAGCCTGGCCGCTATGTTCTGCACCGTCTGTAGTTTACGGGTTACTTCTTTGCAGGCACCTAGGTACAGGATATTGCCATAGTCCAGTCTGGATGTTATTAGGGCCTGGACTACGGTTTTTTGTGTGTCCTGAGGAAGCATCCAGATGATCTTCTTGAGCCACTTGAGGATGGTAACACAAGTGGAGGCAACTCTGACCGCATGTTGTTTCACCGACATCTGGTCATTAAAGGTAATGCCAAGGTTTCGGGCAGTTTTAGAGGGGGCAGGAAGAGGGCCCATTTGAAGCGGCCAATGATAGGGGCCCCACAAAGAAGTATTCTTGCCGAACAGAAGGAGTTCTGTCTTCCCCCAGTTGAGTTTTAATTTATTTTCATGCATCCATTTGGCAATGTTATTTAATCCAGAACAAAGGGAAGAAGAAGTAGATTGAGGGTTTGCGGAGAGTGAGTAGATGACCTGGGTGTCATCAGCGTAAGAATAAATGGTTAGCCCAGCTTGTTCTGCAATAGTGGCCAAAGGTCTGACGTAAAGATTAAAAAGTAAGGGACTCAGGATGGAGCCCTGAGGGACACCATATTGAGACTATTGAGGACGCCCCTTAGCTGGGGCAGCTGTGCGCAATACAAATATGTGTAACATAACATAACATAACATAACTTGTGTGTTTTGGAAGCAGAGGTAGTGGAAAAGACTTGAAAAGTACGATCAGAAAGGAAGCTAGCAAGCCATTTTAAAGCAAGACTAGTGATGCCATAAGACTGAAGAGTGTTAAGAAGGATGGAGTGGGAAACCGTATCGAATGCGGCACTTAGGTCAAGCAAAATAAGTGCTACGGTATCCCCCCTGTCAACCTGGCATCGGATGGTCTCGGAGACACCTAAAAGTGTCGATTCAGTGGAATAACCTGACCTAAAGCCAGACTGAGATTGATGGAGAATATTACTAAATTCAACGTATTTGGTTAGTTGCATGTTGATGTGTTTTTCAAGAATTTTTGAGAAAACTGGAAGGAGTGGGATGGGGCGGAAGTTAGCTGGGTTTTTGGGGCCTGCATTCACCTTTTTCAGTAGAGGTACTATCATAGCGTGTTTCCATGCACTGGGGACCTTAGCTTCCTTGAGGGATGTATTAAGTAGTTCAAGAATAGGATTAAGGGTAGAGGGGTCCAAGACGCGTAGAGTTTGTGGGGGAATGGGATCCAAGGGGAGCCTGATTTGATGTTCCTGATGATATCATGAAATATGGTGATGTTAAGAGGGTCCCAGGCTGTTAACTGCTGAGTGGGGCTACTAAGAGTATGGTCCGGAGCCTCGTGTTCACTGAAGAGATCCAGTGTGGTTTGTTCAGAAAGTAGATGGGTGGGGGTTGAGTCTCTGAAGTCAGCGTATATGCCATCGATTTTAGAGATAAAGGCCTTTCATTTTAGTGTTACGTGATCAGTTTTTGTCTTTGCCAATACGTTTTGCTGTGACTGCAGCAAAAAGAAAACAAGCATTTGCAATGCAATAAGTCTCGCATTATTAAAGTTTGAGCTATTGGCTTTGCTAAATAATGCAACACCAATAGCTCAAACTTTAATAATGCGAGACCTATTGCATTGCAAATGCTTGTTTTTTTTGTCTGTTTGTGGGCTTGTCAGGCTGGACTGTTGATTTTTGTGAAGAAAATAAAATCCTGCAGTAAGCTTAAATGAACGGAATCGGACATGCAAAACAGGTATACAGCATATGAGGGCAACCTGAAAACGTGTTTGTTATGGTGTACGTCATGATCTCCTACTGTTGCACTGACCTGCTATGCTATGAAAATTTGCTTTTGGTGGCACAGTCGCGTTGCTCAAATGGGTGTAATTTCTGATATTTACGTTTCCCTCGTTTTATTTGCTTGATTTTACTGGCAAAAAAGTGTCACTCATAGTCGTTGAAATGTCACCCACAATTTCCCTAAAATTATGAACACGTCACTCATAGCAATCTGAAACCTTGGCAGTTAGGGTGATGTCACGATCTAATTGCACCGCCATCTTTCCGGAAACAGACATTTTCTCCCTCTAGAAAACTTAAGTTTAATGACCCCGTAACATGTGCTCGTTGCTCACCCTAGGGAATCTCACTCTGATAAAAGGCCCTCACTTCTCGACTGAAGTGCAGTTCTTCTCATCCCGCGAGAAGAATGCGTGTCCCTGACCTTGCCCTGCCCGAACCGCTTTAGGAAGGTGTCTCTTATATGCCATTAGCATTTTGAGCGCGCGGCGGCTCCCTGATTGTTGTCGACTTACTTTCTTGGCAACATTGTGGCCCTTTAACTGGACTGGGCTTAGGGTTAATGCTACAAGTGCAAGTCTGTTGAGGGCTGGTGGAGCCCCTTCAGTGTGTTTTGAAGTCTTGCTCACTAGCCTGCATGTTCCAAGTTACATTTTATTACTAGCCCATTGATGTTAGATGAAGTTAAGATTTTACTTGCAGTTTCCTGATCGTCAGTATCCCTTGGCTAGTTCAGGCTTCTCAATGCTTTTTAGGTCGAGACTATGATATCCCGCAAGGGATCTATAGACGAGAGTATACTGGGCAAACCAAGATCTTAAATCATTGCGGATTTCGGACAGTTCGTGTGGTGCACTCGTGCTGAAAGCGCCTCCACATCAAGGCCATCAGCCTCCTTCCCACAGGCATCTGTTGCTTCCCCAGCGTGCGCAGTGCACGCTCGGCCTCACTTCTCCTCCCCCCTAATTACATCCCGCTTTCACTTTCACGGCCGCGAGGCCGTGAGCTTCACTTCAAAGGGGCCGCCAATCCTTTCAGCACACCGCTACCCCGCAACCAGCATTCAAACCCCACCTTTTAGTAAAAAAAAACAATTGCAGCTTTGCCCAGCTCTCTACTATTTCCAATGTTCCAGGTTTTACAAGTTTTGCCTCTTTTCACTTGCCGCTTTTCTCTGGATCACACATTTGTTTACTGGTTTCCCTGGCCTCCTTAGTGCCGGTCCGCCAGCTCCCACGTCTGCCTCTACCTCATCCTGCGCCGCCCCGGAATATTCTGCTTCACCTTCCATGTCCCGAGCCTGCTCTGCCACTGTGTTCCGCTCCAGCTCTCTGCTCTGCCCTGCCGTTTCACCATACTGCACTGCCATCTCACCTCTTCACCATCCCCGGTAGGTTCGCTTCACTATACTTCGGTTTTATTCTTCTACTGCTTTGTGCAGCTTTTAGGAAAAAAAGCCTCTCTTTTGCTTTTGGAACTTCCTGCTGTCTGCGACTTAAATGTGCACCGTGCTCATTTTTCGACAGTGTGCGATGCTTTAAACAATAGAGTTTCATTTTATTTAGAGGCTATTTGCGGGGCAGGGCGGTACAAGTTTTGAAAAAGAGGAAGAAAAGTGTTTACTATTTAAACATTTACGCTAAAATCTGTGCTTAGCATAGTGTGCTGCAGATTGGTATTTTGCTGCTTATGTCTTTACATCCAGACATACAATACAACAACTAACATTATACCTATTTATTTTATTTTATTTAATGCGATTTTATATAGCGCGAACATTACCCGAGAACGAACCAGGACTATTGGCTTTGTCAATGGTTGTTAGTTGCGCCGCGCACCACTCTCTGGCTCACCTCCTGCTCCCCCTTTCACAATGCGCGTGCACCCCCCCCACCCCTCCCATTTGTTCTCTATTCGCCTCCCGCACCCATGCGGTCTCTTGGGCTCTGCGGGCACAGCCATGTTTTTTTTCAGTAATTGAAAAGAACACTTTTCGTAGCCACAGTAGGGATAGCCGTGGCACAGAGCAGCATACCGGGTCCCGGGATGAAGACATTGCAGGCATGAGAGCCACTGTTTTATGTTTTTTTTAAAACATCACACATCTCCAATAGAAGTGCTTAAACAGCTGGGCACTTACCGCACCATCCAATGCTCATGACACCAATGGAGCATCTGTTAAACCCTGCAAGGTGAAACACCAATGCCCAGAAGTTAGATCGTTGTTTTAAACATTTACTGTAAAATCTGTGCTTAGCATAGTGTGCTGCGGACTGGTATTTTGCTGCTTATGTCTTTACATCCATATATACAATACAACAACTAACATTACACCTACAACGAACAAGGACTATTGGCTTTGTCAATGGTTGCTAATTGCGCCGCGCACCACTCTCGGGCTTACCTCCTGCTCCCCCTTTCACAATGCACGTGCACTCCCCCCACCCCTCCCTTCTGTTCTCTATTCGCCTCCCGCACCCGTGTGGTCTCTTGGGCTCTGCGGGCACAGCCATGTTTTTCAGTAATTGAAAAGAACACTTTTTGTAGCCACAGTAGGTATAGCCGTGGCACAGAGCAGCATACTGTGTCCCGGGATTAAGACATTGCAGGCATAACTTAACGTTTGCTTTTGTAATTGCTTCACTTGTAGTTTTCTCCTCATGTATCAGTTATGTTCCTATTGTGAAGCGTTCTGACACCTTCGGGTAAAGTCTGCGCTATATAAAACGCATTTTATGTTTCTTTTAAAAACATCACACGTCTCCACTAGAAGTGCTTCAACAGTCGGGCACTTACTGCACCATCACTCAGCACCACCACAGCATCACTCAGCACCACCACAGCACCACTCAGCACCACCACAGCATCACTCAGCACCACCACAGCATCACTCAGCACCACCACAGCATCACTCAGCACCACCCCAGCACCACTCAGCATCACCACATCATCACTCAGCGCTACCCCAGCATCACTCAGCACCACCATATTATCAATCAGCACCACCGCATTATCATTCAGCACCACCACAGCACCACTCAGCACCACCACAGCATCACTCAGCACCACCACAGCACCACTAAGCACCACCACAGCACCACTCAGCACCACCACATTATCACTCAGCACCACCACATTATCACTCAGCACCACCACATTATCACTCAGCAATCACTCACCACCACCACATTATCACTCAGCACCACCACAGCACCACTCAACACCACCACAGCATCACTCAGCACCACCACAGCATCACTCAGCACCACCACAGCACCACTCAGCACCACCACAGCATCACTCAGCACCACCACAGCACCACTCAGCACCACTACAGCATCACTCAGCGCCACCACAACATCACTCTGCGCCATCACAGCATCAATCTGTGCAACCATTCAACAACAACTGGTTCAAATATGTTCTCTCAATGTTTCAAGCTTTATTACAAATGTCACTAAAAGATTTCATATCTTTATGGGGTCAACATGACCCCATAAAGATAAGAAACCTTTTACGCCAAAAGGAAGTGAGACGAGCCCGTCCAAGTGGGCCGTCTCAGAAAGAGAAAAGTCTACGTTACAGAATGCTCTTTCCCAATGGCTGGCCACCGTTTAGCATAAACGGTGACGCCAGCCAATGGGAAAGAGGGGCGGGTCTTAAAGCCTAATACTGAAGCTGACCAAAAAACATAAAATCTCGCCAGCAAAACTGTGCATGCGCAGCCCACGCAGGTGAGACCTAAATAGAAGTGGGGGGACGCTCCAAGTTAGGTGGTGTCCCCGGAAATGACCTCACAACAGGAAGTGACGTCATGAAATGTAGTCCCCTCTAATTAACAAAGGTTACAAGGCGATGGGGGCAGGTTCAAAGGGCAAAACACAATGTTTACGTTGGAATTTGTCACTGTATTGACACTAAAAGGAGCAGGGAAATTAAAGCTGCGATTGTTCGGTGCATATTTATTGCCCACAGTAAATTAGCCTGTCTCCGTCTGAAATGTGTGAATACATACTGACCTTTTCTAATATACGGCCACGAGCGCCCGTCTGTCATACTGAACGGCTCCATCAACGTGAAACAACTTAAAGAGCTCTATTTGCCCTCTCTCGACAATAGGAGGTGAGGTTTGGTGATTTCAGAGCGCGCGCAGGTGCAGATTCGGGTACCGGCTCTATCTTTTGGGCAGGGGGGGGCGGCGTCCACCCGGTAAAAACCCGGTAAAATGAGTGGGGGGACGCCGTCCACCCGTGTGGTACCCCGACTCGAGCCCTGTCTGAACCGACTGGCACCTCTTTCCTGGAAACCAAGGGAGCGTGGTTTTCCTCTGCCATGGTTATTTTTCATTCTCATGTGAGAGGGATGGTGTCTCCCTTTTTTGGGGGGAGTAGGGCTGTTAGGGGGTATGGGTTACACTTTTAATGGGGGTGAATGTTTGATTTGTTCGGCATTACGTCCATCATTTGTGTGTCTTTTGCACTTTTAATGGGTGCAGTAGTGGCACTTCTCTGCCGGGCTCCTGCGCTTTTAATAGGGCAGTACTGGGAGTTCTGTGCCGGGCTGCTGCACTTTTAATAGGGCAGTACTGGGAGTTCTCTGCTGGGCTGCTGCACTTTTAATGAGCAGTACTGGGAGTTCTCTGCCGGGCTGCTGCACTTTTAATGG
Source organism: Lissotriton helveticus (assembly GCF_964261635.1). NCBI lineage: Eukaryota > Metazoa > Chordata > Amphibia > Caudata > Salamandridae > Lissotriton > Lissotriton helveticus. The sequence goes on along the minus strand of NC_136073.1, from coordinate 119,586,291 downwards.
GGCAGGACTTGGAGTTCTCTGCCGGGCTGCTGCACTTTTAATGAGCAATACTGGGAGTTCTTTGTAGGGCGGCTGATCTTTTAATGGGGCAGTACTGGGAGTTCTCTGCCGGGCTGCTGCACTTTTATTTGGGCAGTACTGGGAGTTCTCTACCGGGCTGCTGCACTTTTAATGAGCAATACTGGGAGTTCTCTGCCGGGCTGCTGCACTTTTAATGGTATGTACTACAAAAAAAGTTGCCAATGCTGCTAATATCAGTCAGTCAATTGTTTGTCTTACTCACACACGAATAGAACACTATGTGAGAAGTATCTGATTTTTTGAATCAATCTTTTAGATTTTCAATTTATTTCAAGTTTTCATTTTTTCATTTACTTTTTGTACATTTTAAATATTTCAACAAAACATTTCAAAAAACATCACATAAACAAAAATGTAATCATTATTGTTTCACCTCCCCTTCATCTCATTCATACATACTATCACTAAAGATCTTTGTCAAACATACTCAACACGCATTCATACTCCTAACACTCTAATATCAAAAAACTTTATTTGTACAATTTATATACAATTTTTCGAAAGGAAACCATAGAATCTAATTTGAAAGCGTAAATCACTATAATACAAGTATCATTGGATTTTCTTATGGTTTCAACATAACAAGGTCTACGCGTTTCAAACTCTCTTTAATGTGGAGTTCTCATCAGGACCATAGATTGCAAATGAAAAGGAAAAAGAAAGGGACCTCTATTAGTTGTGGTTGTTTTGAGAAACTGTTATAGGCTCAACAGCCACCTCTCTTCGTCTTACCTCTCTAATTGTCAGACAGATTTGTATTCCTTAAATCACCAACGACCGCGAAGCGGGACCACCTAAATGGTAGATAAACATATTGGTATTCTTTCTAGTCCCAAAACATGTATCAATAGTCACCCAACATCTAAGGATTACTCACTGCTATCTTGTGGTTGGGCGCCTCTCTCTGTAAAAGAGGACAGATGTTTTGTTTAATTTGAGCGGTCCTGGTCGCCAAACTGGTTGGTAAATGGTCTGTTAAAAGACTGCATGGCTTACCTATTTTATTGTTTTTTTTTGTCCACATGTGAATTGTGAATTGCGGGGAGGACGGGGGGATTTTGATTTTCTCGAACGGAGCCCACGATGCGCCTAAAAAATAGGGAGGGGCATTTATTACTGCGGTTGGGGCATTGCGCTTTCCATAGTGATCTAGGGAAATTGTTTTCTCAATTGTGTTATGAGATAGTGCTCACCTTTAGTTCGTCTCGTGTTCCGATTCCATCTGAGTCCGGTCTCACAGTCTCCGGCATTCCGCGTTCCTCCACTTGTGTTTCCTGTTTGTTAACCGTGTCACATGATTTCTGGATTTTAGCGGGCGCCATCTTACAGTGGCCAAGATTCATGGGTTTAACACTGTATGTTAGTGTTTAACTGTCGTAGTGTGCCTATTAAATGCTGTTTCCCATATCTTGGGTTCAAATTTGGTGATTGCGTTGGATGAAAATAAAGATAATATTAACATTGACGATTTGTTCTTTGTATTTCGTTTAGGGGGGCCATCTTGGATAAGGGAACTCAATCACCAAGTGGTGGACTATACTGTAAGTGCATATTTCGGCCATGCTCACATTCTTGGTCTTTATTATAATTTGTACATTTCGGAAAGTTCATTTAATCCATTGATGGCTGTATTGAATTTCACAATCATCATTGCTTCTTTTCTTGAAAGTTTGGCTTCCAAATCTCCTCCTCTTGGTTCCTGTTCGACTTTTGCAATCACTGACCATCGCAATTCATTATCTCCGTGATTTTTTATTTGCCAGTGATTCACCAATGGGGCATTAGGCATATGCAAATCAGTCTGACCCTGTGCCTCATGGGAACAGTCCAGCCCGAACTGCCAAGCCATGCCTTCCCTGGACCGGAAACAAGCTTCCTAGGACCGGTTTCTGGCATTCCAGCCGTCTTCAGCCAGGTTTGCTTGAATCCAGTGGCAAAGTGAGCAAGGGACTCACGTCTGAGTATACCCTGCCAACTTATGGCAAACAAAGTGGTACAAAAGGGGTGGTGATAGACGGGGCATCTGAACCAATCAAACAATCATATTTGCATATGGCCCTGTCTGAACTGGGGTGGCAGAGTGGGCTAAAGAACGGTGATGGATTAAACCCAGATCTGTTGACTGGGTGTGAGTGTTTGATTGGTTCAGATGCTCCGTCCATCACCACCCCCTTTTGTACCACTTTGTTCGCCATAAGTTGGCAGGGTATGCTCAGACGTGAGTCCCTTGCTCACTGTGCCACTGGATTCAAGCAAGGCAGGCAGAAGACGGCTGAAATGCCAGAAACCGGTCCTCGGAAGCTTGTTTCCCGTCCAGGGAAGGCATGGCTTGGCAGTTCGGGCTGGACTGTTCCCATGAGGCACAGGGTCAGACTGATTTACATATGGCCATGTCTGAACTGGGGTGGCAGAGTGGGCTAAAGAACGGTGATGGATTAAACCCAGATCTGTTGACTGGGTGTGAGTGTTTGATTGGTTCAGATGCTCCGTCCATCACCACCCCCTTTTGTACCACTTTGTTCGCCATAAATTGGCAGGGTATGCTCAGACGTGAGTCCCTTGCTCACTGTGCCACTGGATTCAAGCAAGGCAGGCTGAAGACGGCTGAAATGCCAGAAACCGGTCCTCCGAAGCTTGTTTCGGTCCAGGGAAGGCATGACTTTGCAGTTCGGGCTGGACTGTTCCCATGAGGCACAGGGTCAGACTGATTTGCATATGGCCATGTCTGAACTGGGGTGGCAGAGTGGGCTAAAGAACGGTGATGGATTAAACCCAGATCTGTTGACTGGGTATGAGTGTTTGATTGGTTCAGATGCTCCGTCCATCACCAACCCCTTTTGTACCACTTTGTTCGCCATAAGTTGGCAGGGTATGCTCAGACGTCAGTCCCTTGCTCACTGTGCCACTGGATTCAAGCAAGGCAGGCTGAAGACGGCTGAAATGCCAGAAACCAGTCCTCGGAAGCTTGTTTCCGTCCAGGGAAGGCATGACTTTGCAGTTCGGGCTGGACTGTTCCCATGAGGCACAGGGTCAGACTGATTTGCATATGGCCATGTCTGAACTGGGGTGGCAGAGTGGGCTAAAGAACGGTGATGGATTAAACCCAGATCTGTTGACTGGGTGTGAGTGTTTGATTGGTTCAGATGCTCCGTCCATCACCACCCCCTTTTGTACCACTTTGTTTGCCATAAGTTGGCAGTGTATGCTCAGACGTGAGTCCCTTGCTCACTTTGCCACTGGATTCAAGCAAGCCGGGCTGAAGACGGCTGAAATGCCAGAAACCGGTCCTCGGAAGCTTGTTTCCAGTCCAGGGAAGGCATGGCTTGGCAGTTCGGGCTGGACTGTTCCCATGAGGCACAGGGTCAGACTGATTTGCATATGGCCATGTCTGAACTGGGGTGGCAGAGTGGGCTAAAGAACGGTGATGGATTAAACCCAGATCTGTTGACTGGGTGTGAGTGTTTAATTGGTTCAGATGCTCCGTCCATCACCACCCCCTTTTGTACCACTTTGTTCGCCATAAGTTGGCAGGGTATGCTCAGACGTGAGTCCCTTGCTCACTGTGCCACTGGATTCAAGCAAGCCAGGCTGAAGACGGCTGAAATGCCAGAAACCGATCCTCGGAAGCTTGTTTCCGGTCCAGGGAAGGCATGGCTTGGCAGTTTGGGCTGGACTGTTCCCATGAGACACAGGGTCAGACTGATTTGCATATGGCCGTGTCTGAACTGGGGTGGCAGAGTGGGCTAAAGAACGGTGATGGAATAAACCCAGATCTGTTGACTGGGTGTGAGTGTTTGATTGGTTCAGATGCTCCGTCCATCACCACCCCCTTTTGTAGCACTTTTAATGGGGCACTATGGGGAGTTCTCTGCAGGGCTGCTGCACTTTCAATGGGGCACTATAGGGAGTTCTCTGCAGGGCTGCTGCACTTTTAATGGGGCACTATAGGGAGTACTCTGCAGGGCTGCTGCACTTTTAATGGGGCACTCTATGGAGTTTGTTCTCTGCAGGGCTGCTGCACTCCTAATGGGACACGCTATGGAGTTTGTTCTCTGCAGGGCTGATGCACTTTTAATGGGGCACGCTATGGAGTTAGTTCTCTGCAGGGCTGCTGCACTTTTAATGGGGCACTCTATGGCGTTAGTTGCCCTGCAGGGCAGCTGAGCATTGAATGAAGCATGACTGACACTTATCTGCGTGTCCGAGAGCTCGAGGCGCTGCCAGTCACCCTCCAGTGCACCGCTGCGCAGGGTGTCCGTGGCGCGCGCAGCCGCCTCACTCGGGCGTGACCCGGGTGTCTCCGTCACCCTCACTCGCCACGGCTCGCGCGCCCAGCATGGCTCGCCTCTTCAAAGCGACCACCTGGTACCTGCTCCTGTGGATGGTGTTCTGCTTCCTGCTGCCGGTGAGTCCAGCCCTCTGCCCCCTCCCCGCCGAACTACTGCTCCGGCTCACATCCTCCAGGCGGGGACCCGAGGATTTCTACTCACAGGGAGGGAGGGGGTCTCTGTAAGTCTGAGGAGATTTCAGCCGGGCGCGAGCTCCGCGCGCAGGGTCCGCCTGTCAGCTGTGCGCTGCTCCTCAGGGGGGCTGCGTACCTCGCGCCTCCGTCTGCACCTGTGGAAAACGGTTCCTCAATGGCTCGGCTGGGCGGTGTCTGCCACCTTGAGGGGGTTCAGTCCCTAAGAAGCGCTCCGTCCCTCTGCGGCGCTGGACTCCCTCCGGGGCTGAGCCTCTGGCTACGGTACCAAATGTACTCTGTGTCTGGGGATCCCTGGGGGGTCTTCATGTCCCAGGAGCGGTCGGCATCTACAGGGTCTTCTGTGTGCGTGTCCAACCCGTTCTTGTGCGTTTTACGAGGGAGCATGCTGTGTGTATCTATCCCAGCTCTTCAAATACAACTTTGGAAAAACATGCACTCGCTAGCGAAGAGTACCTGTTTGCTTCCAAGAAGTGCCGGTACTCCTCTCCTAATAAAGTTACCGTATAAGCACGGAGAAGTGCCGCTACTCTTCTAATGAATGTATTGTATCAGTACTGAGAAGTGCTGGTACTCTCCCATTAAAATGATTGTATCAGTACTGAGAAGTGCCAGTACCCTCCTAATAACATTATTGTATCAGTACTGAGAAGTGCCGCTACGCTCCTAATAAAGTTATTGTATCAGTACTGAGAAGTGCTGGTACTCTCTTCATAAAGTTAACGTATCAGTACTGAAAAGTGCTGGTACTCTCCTATTATACTTATTGTATCAGTACTGAGAAGTGCAGCTACTCTCCTATTAACATTATTTATAAGTATTGAGAAGTGCCACTACTCTCCTATTAAAATTATTGTATCAGTACTGTAATGTGCTGGTACCTACTAATAAAGTTATTGTATCAGTACTGAGAAGTGCTGGCACTCTCCTACTAAAGTTATTGTATCTGTACTAAGAAGTGCTGGTAGTCTCCTATTATAATTATTGTATCACTACCGAAAAGTACAGCTACTCTCCTAATAAAGTTAGTGTATCTGTACGGAGAAGTGCTGGTAGTCTCCTATTAACATTATTGTATCTGTACTGAGAAGTGCAGCTACTCTCCTAATAAAGGTATTGTATCAGTACTGAGAAGTGCTGGTACTCTCCTATGTAAATTATTGTATCAGTACTGAGAAGTGCCGCTACTCTCCAAATAAAGTTACTGTATAAGTATTGAGAAGTGCCACTACTCTCCTATTTAAATTATTGTATCAGTACTGTAATGTGCTGGTACTCTCCTAATGACATTATTGTATCAGTACTGAGAAGTGCCGGTGCTCTCCTACTATCATTATTGTATCAGTACTGTGAAGTGCTGGTACACTCTTTTTTTTCAGATTTTGGGAATGTGGCACTCTACCTGACACTACCAACCCCTTTTAAAGTACAGTTTACCCATTCCTTTATTTTTAAATCAAGCAGTGTAAATCTTGAATAAATGATTTCATTCTGTTGCTCTCTGGTTACACACAGACCTCTTCAGTCCATTAACTAATAGAGGTTTCATAATGTACTATAGTACATTTCCCACTAATTAACTTAACTTTATCAAATGTATTTCTCATTTAAGGTGCACGCTATTTTAAATGTAGCTACCTGAAAATCAAAGACCAAAAAAAGTAGAGAATATTATGTGTTTTTTAGTCACATCTTTGGCCCCGTACCCACGCTCACTGACCCCTCCCCATTGCATGCAGCATCACAGTTCCAAAACGCTTTTTTTAATGCGCTTTGACCGGTGACATAAGGTATCCATGCCAAATTTGCATTGTTTTTTCCCAACATCCTGATGATTGTCAAGGTATGCAAAACTTGTTGATTCACCTGGAGTGGACCAAGAAAATAGGCAAAATGAAGCTATATTTTGAGTTCATGGGTAAAAAATAGGATAAAAGTGCTCAACAAAAATAGTGTCACTTTTCCAAGCTTTCAGGAACATCCAGAGCTGAATCAAAAAGCCAATTTTTTACCCCAGTTTTGGTATTTTTTAAAGAGGTAGCTAATTTTTCCTACTTTCTGTGCTTTCAGCTTACTTCTAGTTTGTGCTGGAAACCGGTGTCAAACTCATGGGTACTCCAGTTAACGCTATAGATTTATGAAAGTAGACAAAATTCTGAATTCAGCAAGGGGTCATATGTGTAGATCCCGCAAGGTTTTCCCAAAGAAACGTAGGGGCTGATTATGATGTCGGTTGGACTTGTGTCCGACCAACACCATCACAGACTAGAACCACCCAACCATAGTTCGGCAGTTCCAACTGCAGAATTTGGATGCGACCACACTATGGGCGGTCAGAAACATTTATTTTTCAATGGTAGATTGTGCGGCTGGTGGAAAAGGCCTGCAACACATGTTGCCATTGAAAAATGAATGTCTGTGAACATCCCTGCGTGCCACATGGTGCAGGGATGTTTAGGGGGCACCACAGGTGCCCCTCAGACTCCATAGCGGAGGGCCAGCAGGGAAGTGGGCCCTGCTAGGGTCCCCAAAGCCACTTTCTGACAGCCTTTCCATGTCAGAAAGGCCGACACAGAAAGGCTGGGTGAAAGTGACATCATAATCCTGACGGCGAAGCCGAGGCTAGTTCTGCCGCCATTAAGGGATTATGATGCCTTCTGGTGCTCCGACAGACTCAGTGCAGCTGAATCCCCCCACGAGTTTCCCTACGACCGCCATCATAGTAATACGGCAGTCAGAGGAAAACCATCGATGTCAGGCAGAAAACCTCCAACAACCTGTTGTATGGGTTTCCGCCCAACATCATAATCGGGTCCTAGATGTTGAAATGAAAAAATATTGAACATGAGTAGGAAAAATGACCATTTGTTAAAATGTTTTCCTCTGTAACTTTTTTCATGGTAGCCCATTTATAAAATGAATATACCATTACGTCCGCTAGACCCTTTTGGTTGCAGGGATATAAAGGGTTTGTAAGTTGGTGGGAGAGGTGTGGCGCCGCGGCCAGGGCGACTGACGCTGGAATCTGGGGACCACAGTTCGATCCCCGGCTCCGGCGGCAGGTTTGCCCAGCACCATGTGACTCTGGGCAATATCTCGCTTAATCTTCCCGACGGCCCCCAGCGCCTAGAGACCCTTACGGGTGATTGTGCGCTTTACAAATGTGGACTTCTTAAGTTGTGCAAGAACCCAAGTAGCCCAGAACCAACAACTGAGCTGCTTCGTGGAAAGGTTTTTCACTGTATACAAAGTATAGACCAATTCATATGGTGAAGTATATAGACAAAACAAGCAATTGCAATCCAATAGGTCCCGCATTTGCAAAAGCTAGAGCTATTGGCGTTGTAAATGACAATGTCTTTTACCCATGTGTTTTGGAGTGGAATGGAGTGTATATATGTGGTGTGGAATTATGTGGGTTGGATTAGAATTGTGTGGGGTGGAATTGAGTGGTGTGTAGTTTATTTGTGTAGTGGAGTTATGTGGTACAGTGAATAAATAGGCCTGGGAGCTGCACAGAATAGAAAGGAAGATAGAGAGGGATAGGTAGTTTGTGCATGAAGGGGTGAACAAACTCCATATCAAGGGGTAGAAGGAGTGTGAGAGAAAGAAAGGGAGAGCAGGCCACAAACGCATAAAGAGATGTGTATGCAGAAGACACCTCAAGAAGAGGAGGAGAGCGTGGGTTTGAGGGACGGAAACCTTGAAAAGGCAGGGGAAAGAAATTGTGCTTGAACACCTGAAGTTGACCACATGAGAGAGACAGGAAGAGTGTGTCAGAGAGCGAGAGAGAGGGGTAGGAGAGAGAGAAAGAGAGAGGGATGAGTGGGAGAGGCACCCAGAGTTAGGGGGAGGCCAGAGGTGGACCAGTGCACAGAGCGAGGAGGTACAAGAAGCTAGCATGTGTGAGCAGGCAGTATAGAGAGAAGAGAGGGAGTGTGAGGGAGAAATGAGAGGGGTCAGTGGGATTATAAAATGAGAGAGGGTAGTGGCAGTGAGAGGGGCAGTGGTGTTGTAGAGAGATGACAGGCTTGAGATGGAAGTGAGTGGGAAAGATGGGTTGTATTGGAATTTCTGTTGTGGAATTGTGTGGCGTGGAATTGTGTGGATGTGTAGTTGAAATATGTGGTGTGCTGTAGAATTATGTGGATAGTAATTAAATAGTATTAAGTGTATTTGATTTATGTAGAATCAAATTGTGTGTTAAGGAGTTTATTATGTGTAATGGTATTGTGTGTTGTGTAGCGGCATCTTGTAGAGTTGAATTATGTGGTGTGCTTTTAAAGTTCGTAGCATGATGTGGAAATCTGTGGTGTGGATTATGGCTATACGGTGGGTTGTGGAATTGTATTGTGTATTTGAAATATGTTGTTTGGTGTGGAATTATGTGGTGTGTATTGGAAATGTTTGGAGTTGAATTTTGTGGCGTGGTAATCTTCGGGGTTGGGTGAAAGTATGCTTATTGGAAGTTTGTGTCATGGTGTGGAGAGCATTTATGTTGATTGTTGGAATGTGGCATAGAGTGCATTTATGTGGGGTGCATTTATGTTGTATTGAGTAGTGTGTTATTTTGTGGAGTTTGATTATGCTGCAATGAGTGGTATTTTGTGGAATGTAATGATGTTGTCTGGTGTACAATTGTGTCTCATTGAATTGTTTGGTATTGTGTGCAATTATGTGGGATGTTTTGGAGTGGTATTATGTGGCATGGTGTGAAGTAGTATTATATGGTGTGGAATTATGTGGCATGTTGAGAAGTTGAATTTATTTTGTGCAATGCCAATTGGTCTTGCTTTCGCGAGAGGTAGAGCTATTGGCGTTGTAAATGAAAATGTCTTTTACCAATTATGGAGTAGATTGGATGCATGTGGTGAGGTGGGGAATTATGTGGGTTGGAATGGAATTGTTTTTTGTGGAATTCTGTAGTGTAGAGTGGATGTGTGCAGTGGAATTATGTGGCATGGTGTGCAGTGGAATTATATGGATAGTAATTATGTAGTTTTGAGTGTACTGGAATTATGCAGACTGGGATTATTAGTTGTAAAGACTGGAAGGGCTGGGGCAGTGTTAGTAGAACAGCAAACCCTACTTGACGTGCAACTCACTGCCACTGTAAAAGGTGAAAACTGTGGTGCCTTTATAAGAAGTAGCACAATCCATGTTACTGCATTGGATATACTAAATGGGCTGGGACAGCGTCAGTGGCATGCTTAACCCCTTCCATGCGGCCGCGATTCCCCCCGTGTGCGGCCGCCAAACGAACAGGGCTGGACCGTGACGAACCCCAGCCGTCATCAGCACACGAGCACCATGGAGCCTGACGGCTGGGGTTCGTCACCAGCATGGAAGGGGTTAAAGTGCAGTTCACTACCACTGTAAAATGCAAAAAATATGGTGGCTTTTAAAACTAAATATGCTATATATGTTTGTGCCTGCACACAGACCACACATAAGAATGGTTGCATAATTTGTAATCAGTAGTTGAACATAATATAATATTTAATGCAAACAATATATCTCTTAACACAGCTGTTTGCTGTGATTAATGAACCAAGTGATACTCATAAAATGCACTGTTGAAGGGAAACGATCGGACTTTTATGTACTAACACTTTGAAATTGCATTTATGCCCGACTAGATTTGTGTGTTAGCTCCATACCACAAAACATGAACTCAAGTCCTCCTTTCAAAAATACATTCTTATCATTACCAAGTCATTTGTGGGCGAAGTATTGAGAGTGCCGCCATTTGTAATCAAGGCCTTCCTGTTTGACAACCGGCACTCTTGCAAATCAATTCCAAAATATGCTTTTATCCTTAACGAATGATTTAAAATTACATTTATTTAATTTATGTATGCCCTGCATTTTAGGAACACATCTTTTCGTTTGTTTGCACACATTCAATATCATTGCAAGCAAGCACGATTTCCCATTTAGAATTAACCCCTTCTGTGCGGCGCACGTTCAGCGGACGTCGCGTGCACTACCTCAGTAGTGCTGCGCATATCCGCTGAACGTTCCGGCCTCGCCTGCGCAATAGAACGTTCCGCACCAGCGTGGAACCTTCGGCGCAGCGGAGGGGTTAAAGTGAATAGAGCAGTATTAGGCAAATAGTTGAAGTTCAAGTTCAGAAATTTGTATAGCGCACTACTCACCCAGAGGGTCTCAAGGCGCTTGAGGGAGGGGGGGTACTTTACTTATCAAATATCCAAGTTTTTAGTTGTTTTCTGAAGGAGAGGTGGTTCTGTGTAAGGCGGAGATCGGTGGGGAGAGAATTCCAGGTCTTAGCCGCTAAGTAGGAGAAGGATCTTCCCCCCATGGTGGATCTTTGGATGCGTGGAAGAGCGGCTAGGGCTTGATTGGACGATCGTAGTTGGCGGGTGGGGGTGTAAAAGGACAGGCGCGTGTTGAGGCATTCGGGTCCTAGGTTGTAGAGGGCTTTGTGTGCGTGGGTGAGGAGACGGAACGTTATTCTTTTGTTGACGGGGAGCCAGTGGAGGTCTTTTAGGTGACCGGAAATGTGAGCATGGCGGGGGATGTCTAGGATGAGTCTGGCTGAGGCGTTCTGGATGCGTTGGAGTTTATTCTGTAGTTTGGCTGTCGTTCCGGCGTAAAGGGTGTTTCCGTAGTCTAGTCGGCTTGTGACCAGTGCGTGGGTGATCGTCTTTCTTATTTCGGTGGGGATCCAACGGAAGATTTTTTTGAGCATACGTAGAATGTTGAAGCATGATGATGAGACGGCGTTGACTTGTCTGGTCATCGAGAGGGAGGAGTCCAGGATGAAGCCCAGGTTACGTGCGTGGTCCGTTGGTATGGGTGCGTTTCCCAGGGCCGGTGGCCACCATGAGACGTCCCAGGAGGAGGGGGATGATCCTAAGATGAGGACTTCCGTTTTGTCCGAGTTCAGTTTTAAACAGCTGTTCTTCATCCACTCGGCTACTTCTTTCATCCCTTCATGTAGGTTGGTTTTGGCGGTGTTTGGGTCTTTGGTGAGGGAGAGGATCAGCTGGGTGTCGTCTGCGTAGGAGATGATGTTGAGGTTGTGTTGGCGCGCGATGGATGCGAGGGGACTCATGTATACGTTGAAGAGGGTGGGACTGAGTGATGATCCTTGTGGAACGCCGCAGATGACTTCGGTGGCCTCTGATCTAAAAGGGTTGAGGCGGACTCTCTGGGTTCTTCCGGCGAGGAACGAGATGATCCAGTCCAATGCCTTTCCTTGTATTCCGACGTTGTTGAGGCGTTGTATAAGGGTGCTATGACAGACTGTGTCGAAGGCTGCGGAGAGGTCAAGTAGGATGAGGGCAGCTGTTTTTCCGTTGTCCAGTAGAGTTCGAATGTCATCTGTTGCTACGATGAGGGCGGTCTCGGTGCTATGTTTGGCTCGGAAGCCGGACTGTGAAGGGTCGAGGGATTTGTTGGATTCGAGGAAGGCGGCGAGCTGACTGTTGACGGCTTTCTCAATCACTTTGGCAGGGAATGGGAGGAGCGAAATGGGGCGGTAGTTCTTAAGTTCAGTGGGGTCTGCTGTGGGTTTCTTCAGGAGGGCGCTGAGTTCGGCGTGTTTCCAGATTTCCGGGAAGGTAGCGGAGTTGAGGGAGCAGTTGATGACGTCTCGGAGATGGGGAGCGATAATGGAGTCTGCTTTGTTGAAAATGTGGTGGGGACATGGGTTGGTTGGTGATCCTGAGTGGATTGAGTTCATCAGGCGGATGGTGTCTTCAGTGGTGATTGGCTCCCAGGCGCAAAGGTTGTTGGAGGGGGGTTTTGGTTCAGAGGTGGGTGGGGTGGATTGCTCTCCAAAGCTGTTATGTATGTCAGCGATTTTGTTGTGGAAGAACGAGGCTAGAGAGTCGCAGAGGTTTTGGGAGAGAGTGATGTCGTTGGTGCCGGCGGTGGAGTTGGTAAACTCTTTGACGATGTTGAATAGTTCTTGCTGTTGTGGGCGTTGTTGTCGAGTCGATCCTTGAGTGCTGATTTCTTGGTGGATCGGATCAGTTGGTGGTGTTTGCGGGTGGCGTTCTTGAAGTTGGTCAGGTTGTCAGTGGTTGAGTTTTTTCGCCAGGCTTTTTCGAGGGTGCGACAGATCTTCTTGGATTTTTTAAGGTCATCCTTGAACCAGGGGGCTTTTTGCTACCTTGCTTGATTTGATGGTTTTTCAAGGGTGCTAATTCGTTAGCGCTGTGGGTGATCCATTGTGTGAGGTTGTTGGCTGCTTGGTTTGGGTCCGATGATTTGGCAGGAGGGTTATGGTGAAGTGATGTGAAGAGCTGGTCGGTGGTAATTTTGTTCCAGTTTCTGTGGGGAATTGGTTGAGGGTGGTTGTGGGTCATGGTCTTAATGTAGTTGAAGTGAACGCAGCTGTGGTCCGTCCAGTGGAGAGCTGTGGTGTGATTGAAGGAGATGTGCTTGCTGGAGGTGAAGATTGGGGCGAGCGTGTGCCCGGCATAGTGGGTGGGGGTGTCAACGAGTTGTTTGAGTCCAAGATTGGCGAGGTTGTCCAGAAGGGTGGTGGTGTTGCTGTCTTTGTTCTTTTCAAGGTGGAAGTTGAGGTCACCTAGTAGAATGTAGTCCTCGGAGGGGAGGGCGTGTGGGCTGATGAAGTCAGTGATGTCTTCTCTGAATTGTGTTGGGGGTCCTGGTGGCCTGTAGATGAGGATGCCTCTGAGTGTGGTCTTGGGGTCGGTGTGGACCTGGAAGTGAAGGTGTTCGGCAAATGCGAGGTTATCGCAATCAGTTTGAAATGAAAATGTTTCTCTTCTGGACAGAGCTGGGAGGATTCAAAGTGGAAAACATCCATTAAAGTGTTGCATCACTTTCACATATAGGCATTTGGGGCAATTTACAGTGTTTAGGGCCCATTTCCTGTGGAGACAGTTATAGTGCATGGTAAGATCTCTGCAGACTAGGGAGCCGCCTTCGTTTTACAGCATGTGAAAGGAGTGTGTCTTTCCCTTATTTATATTATAATTTGCAAGCGTTACCTTGAAATTATGGAGCACAAGTTGAAAGAAAAAAGAGGACAGAAATAACACTAGGGATTGAATAGCTGTACAACTACTGCTCACTGGGTCATGCCGTGTGATTTAGGAATACATGCTTGCTTGATACACGGAATGGAAAGTCTTTCAACCAAATTGCACAGTTTTAAATATTTTGCAAAGGATGCCCTGCTGCCCTCGAGCCTTGCTGAAAGGCCTCTGGTGGGCGATTATGGGTCACATGAAAAGAAACTGTTTATCTGGGGGCATACAGGCACTCTTCTTCCTCGTATTACTTCAGTTGCCAGAGATAACGTTAGGCCTGCTTGTTATCATTCTTAGTAAACAGTACACTCTGTGAATTAAACTCCCGTATGCGGTGCATTCTAAGACCGGCCGACAGAAGAGAGATATGTTTACATCTCAACACCTTTCATGAAACACCAGTGTGTAAGTATGCAGTCAGACTTCACAAACCATTGGAGTGTTTTGTTATTTAATGGTTTATTTAGGAGTTTTGCACTGGACTACGATTTACCCTGCGAGAGATGTTCTTACCCAAACAACAGAAGTATTTATTGTTATGTTTAGCATTTGTTTGCGCCTCCCAATATTATAAAAAATACTGAAAGGGAGTACCGAAGAAAGGAAACTGCCAAACTTTGAAGTGGGGAACTGGGTTCGAGTCTCCACATCGGCTCTCCCTGTGAGTCTGCTGTTTAGGTTTCGCTGAGCCAGCGCATGCGTTGCTCTGCGAGACATTTAGTGTGTGGGCTTTTAAAAGTCCTGCCACACGCTTTTGGCTGGCATAGAGCGTGGGGTTACGCGCACAATGATGAGCAGAGGCGCCATATGGCTTTCCTCTCTCGTCATGGTGAGCGCACACACTTGCCAGCCTGCGTGTTTTTTTTATTTCCATTTTGCGCGCGCACACAACTCCTGCTTCTCTCCCCCCACCACATATCGCGTCTCGTGGCTGCTCGCACGCGCGTGGCCAATGCTTGTTAAGTTTTGTCAGGCGACATTAAGTGCATCCATTCGGCCTTTTGTCTTGATTTCAAATTTTTGGCAGGTATACATGTACTTCTAAACTACGAACAGTAGGTTAAAAGGGTAAGTCACAACAGCACATTTCCCCAAAAAAACGAGTGCAAACCTAATGACAGACCCATTCTCGGCGCTCTGCTCATGTCTCCCTTCATGAAAATAACTGTATTTACTATTATTAAGATAGAAAACTGTAATGTTGCTGCTCTTTATCGCAAAGGAATTATAATATTTAAAATCCAGCTTCTGCATGCCTTGCTTGAATGGCCATGTTGTGTACGGGAAACAACCTTTACAATGCAACTTTTACAACGCACTACCATTACAACGAAACTTTTACAACGCAACATCCATTACAATGCATGCAATTACAATGCAACCATATTAACGCATGACACTAGAAACGCACACCACTACAACGCATGTCATTACAACTCAGTCATTACAACACATACCATTACAACGCATAACATTACCATCCAACACTTACCCTACTGTTGCACCCCCTGGAGTTAGAATAGTAGTTTTTATCCCTACACTATCCAACACTTAACCTACTGTTGCACCCCCCTGGAGTTAGAATTGTAATTTTTACCCCTACACTATCCAACACTTACCCTACTGTTGCACCCCCTGGAGTTAGAATAGTAATTTTTACCCCTACACTATCCAATACTTACCAAAGATGCAATGTAATGTTATGCGTTGTAATGGTATGCGTTGCAAAGGTATTATGCATTGTAATGGAATGCGTTGTAAATCTAGTTTTTAAAATTTCGTTGTAATGGCATGCGTTGTAATGGAATTCGTTGTAATGGATGTTGCGTTGTAAAAAATGCATTGTAAAGGCATGCGTTGTAAAAGTGTGCGTTGTAACGTCATACATCCGTTGTGTACTGCATTTGACGAAGGTACTAATATTAAAACACAGTATATGCAGGCTATATATTGACCTATATTGTGTGCGCTGTTAGTCATGTACTAATATTAAATATGTCATGCCGAAATAAAAGAAACAAACCTTTTTTGACATCCTTTGCGACAGTTATGGCGTGGATTCCATTGTCAGTTGTCACCATTCCATTCCTCTGTGCAATGTTTGTGTTGAGTTCTCTGCTGTGGCTCGTATGCGTTGTCTTCTCTAGAACCAGTTCTGAATTCAGCAGCGGCTCCTCCCTATGGCGGAGGAGCATCGCCTCCCCCCACACAACAGCACCCTCAATATCTTGAACAAGCATTGGCATAGCAATAGGTCTCGCCTTAGGGACCTTATGAGTATTTAATTATGCAGCACAATATCCTTGGTGCAACATCAACTGTTGCATAGCTAAGCACTTATAAGGTCCCAAAGGCGAGACCTATTGGCTATGCCAATGCTTGTTTTGTTGTTGTTGTTATTTCTATTGTTATTGGCATCATCATCATCATCTATGCAGCAAGTCACAAACATAAGTGACCCCGGCGATTTCTTTAGAGCTGGCACTCCTCTTATCTTTCTTGGTATCTGCTCTACAACAGCCTTATCCGCAAGGAGCGCAGAGAAGGTGATGAATAAGGCCATTTTGAAGCCTTCATTGCGTGCAGCTGACTGAGCTGGGTGAACTGACGTCATACTGTCACTGTGGGCCATTAACAGATTCAGACCACATCTGTGCGCTATACAAATACTATTATATGAGACACCTCTGCACGCTGAGATACAGTCACTATTGGGTCCGGCTATCTTCACACCTTGGCCATCACTGCTTATGTCCATCTGTGTGTAATGTTTGTAAATAGATGGAATCAGGTAAAAGTACCGCAGCCCATGAGTCTACGCTGGAGGCTTTTCTTTAACCTGTCAGCCACAGGTCCTGGGGGCTGCACTTGACCCCTCTACTTCGAGTCTGAGGGGTTCCTCTGACAGGGCTACCGTGGGCGCCAGTGCCAGCCCCATGATGCCCCAAACATGTGGTGAACAGCCTTCTGCAAAAGAGCACAAACATGGCTCAGTAAAAAATGCAACTTCTATAGCTAGTAACCCTCCCAGAGTCTGTCTTTCGTTCTAAGTCTTAAAGAGAGAAAACAGAGTGAAGAACTCTAAGGCAGGGCCGCTTCCTGACTGAGAACACCGCAGAATGGATGTGAGAGCCCCCCTCCCCCTTCTTTCAGAATCAGGGCCCGGTTGGGGCACCAACACGCCAGGGCATTCCCCACTGTGCTTCTCCAGGGGGCATACTTTCCTGTACCGTGGCAGGCACATCCCTGGAATAATGTGGTGCATTCTGGTACTGTGACAGAAACACTCCTGCAATAATGTGGTGCTATACAGTGAAGTGGATAAGAAACCTTCCTGGAATAATGTGGTGCATTCTAGTACCGTGACAGAGACACTCCTAAAAAAATGCCGTACTCTAAGGTGAAGTGGCAGAGAAATTCCTGGTATAATGTTGTGCTTTCCAGTATCATGATAAACACACCCAAGAGTAATGTGGGGCTACCCATAGCGTGGCAGACACACTTCTTTAATAATGCGGTGCTACCCATAGCGTCGCAGGCGCAATCCTGGAATAATACGGTGCTTTCGATACCGTGACAGACTCACCCATGTATACCTGATTTAACTTACATTATGCCACCGAAAAACGGGCACACTATTGGTGTTTCCACTTAAGAACTTAGTTTAAAAAAATAGAAACAAAACAAGTAAAATAATGGAACACGCGAACATGAATGAAAGTCACCATGTACTTGAGAATTCTGTTGTCTGTCTCTTTCTAAAATATGCCTTAACGCCCCAGACCGACTCATGTAACAACTACAGGTGAGATCTACACCAGGGAAGGCACTTTCAGATAAAGCAGCAAAGGGAGGAGGAACAGCTGGCAGACAAGAAACGGAACGCTAGAAGAACGGAACAGACACAAAGCATGGCAGTGGAGAACAGAAAGTGCATGTAACCAAAGAACAAAACAGAATGACAAGCAGCGGAGGGGTGGAAGGGGGTTTGGGATGGCAAGTGGCAACGTGGAAGGAGTGGTGGGGGAAGGGAAACAATGTTGAGGGGGAGGGGTTGCAGAGACAGGTGAATGTGCTGCGCTGGGGCAGGAACAACTTACTGCACAGAAGAGAGCTTGAAGCAGCGCAACTGAAAGAACTAAAAGATTCCCTGACAAACAGCCCATAAAGATGAAAGCGTACATATATGGGAAGTTAGGTGCTGCTGCGTGGGAGGATACCAATGCCAAGAAGGTGGGAGAAAAAAGAAGAGTTGACCGGTAGCCACAAAGCATTTTTGAAGGACAGACAAAGGAAGGAATGGCAGTGCATAGGTGGGATGTAAAGCCACAGAAGAGATTACAGCTGGTCTCTTAGAGACAGCGCATGCGCTGCCTAGGCTCGACCTATGGTATGTATTTCTGAAATGGGCACAAGATATGGAGTTCAGGAGCAGCGGTTATTTGTACATCTCTGAATTTGTGGATAAGCGCACTAGCATATGAATCAGAGGGCATTTTTCAAAATGTCCTTTTTCAGACTGACCTACATTTGGAAGGCACAAATACAGAAAAATCCAATTGGTAATAACAAATGTTCTACCATACTATATTTTCGCATGCCTACCTCATTTGTGTGTGTAGGCCATGTGTCTGTGACAGAAAATGGGCCCTCACGAAACATGGGCAATCACATTTTTCCACTGAAAAGGACCCTATTTTGCAATGTCGAAAGCTTTGGATTTTTGGCCCTAGCTCAGGCTGCACTCAGGTAGACTTAGCAAACCTGTACATTTTAAGGTTGAGCTTCGATCGATTTGTTATATCTGTTCTGTGGGGTTTGGCACACCCACTGAATGCCATTGGTTGTTATCTGTGGCATTCAGAAATAATGTCTTGGTATTGGTGCATTCCTGTAAATGTCCCTCCTTTGTGTGCTTAGCTCTCTTTCCGGCGATTTCACTCAGACAACATTATGGTTGGCCATCACACTGTACAACGTGTGGTGGCCCCTCCTCTCTCCAGATTTAGTGGTGTTTATAGCTTCCACCGGCAAGAGAAAAACAAAAGCTGTCTTCCACACTCCTTGTACTTGAGTGCTGAACAGAGCGCTTTTATGCATTTGAGCATACTGCGGATAGGTGTGGACTGGGCACAAAATTCAAATATTTTTATTTTCGCCGGCTTCATATTGCTGTTTAAGCGAATAGCAAACAAGAGGTACTGTTTCCTGAGTGGAATACTGTGCAAGCGTCTCTCTCCTCCGGGGACGGATTGGTAATGCGAGCACTTGGGCATTGGCCGAAGGGCCGCTGTCTCAGTGCCCTCTGTGGGTCCACAGAGAGCACTGGACAGGGAGAGGAAAGCAGCCTCGCTTGCGGCCGTTCAGTTATGATCATCTGTGGCCTCTCCTTGACCCCCTGCCCTGTTAAGCAATCACGCTGATGGTGGGCTGGGGAGGGGGATTCTGTGCCTGAATCGGCCTCCCAGGGGGCCAGGTTTTGCTCAGGCTATTGAGGCATTTTCACCTCGACCCCCTGGGGCCCACACAGCCCTGAAACAGTGTTTGCATTAACACCTCACCCACAGCCCTTCTCATTCAGGGCATAGTGGGCGAGGAAGAGTGGGTCTCGCTGTGGGGGCCAGGTAATGTTGGGAACTGGCAGCATCTTCACCTTAGCTCCCCCCCCCACGGCTGGTCCAGCAGCTGTGTTTTTTGCTTTATCCCCTCTCCTGCCAGGCTATTGCCCCGAGGCAGTGAAGGACTGGGGAGGGCTGCGTAATTTACAAATAGCTGGAGCCTCGCTATTTTTCAGGTGCTTCTGGGCTGGAGGGCTGGGGAATAATTTTTTAGGACAAAGGGACCGCACTGTTTTTCAGGTGCTCCTGCACTGGAGGGCTGGGGAATCATTTTTAGGAGAAAGGGGCCTTGCTGCTTTTCTGGTGCTCCTGCGCTGGGGAATACTTGTGTAATAGAAAGGGGCCTCGCTGCTTTTCAGGTGCTCCTGGCCTGGAGGAATGGGGAATACATTTTTGGGAGAGAGGGGCCTCGCTGTTTTTCAGGTGCTCCTGTCCTGGAGGGCTGGGGAATAATTTTGTAATAGAAAGGGGCCTCGCTGTTTTTTAAGCTGCACAGCTTGTAGGATATTGTCACCTAGGCCCTGTGTCCTTCCCAAGAACAATATCCTCCCACTTACATTCCTTATGTGTTTCATGAAAGGGCATGCCCTGCAAATGTGGGCCACACCCTGCGAATGTGGGCCACACCCCATGAATGTGGGCCACTTTTTTCATCGGTGCCCGGGCCAAATTGTGATCCCAATCCGATCCTGCTCTCCTCACATCTCACTACGGCATGAGGTCATCACGAAAGCTAATGCTTCAATTAAAATATAGCCCTCCTTTGCAAGAGACAAATCTGAAACCGCGTCCTCCTTCATGTATGTGTGTGCCCCACCTCCCAGCTCCTCCCACTGCTCATGCCACAGTAAGTAAGTAAGTAAGTAAGTAAGTAAGTAAGTAAGTAAGTTGAGTTTGTAAAGCGCCTGGTTACACCTACTGGTGTGTCCCCGCACTATAGAAGCCAGCGTGAAGCCGATGTACCTCTGCTGCTGTTGCTTTGATCAGCCCCCAAACCTAGACCCTTCCTACTCTTTGGGGAACAGGTGAGTTTTCAACTCTTTGCAGAATACCAGCTCTGACGTCTCTAGCCGCAGATTCAGACGGAGTCCTCCCATTCTCACTCTTCTAAATGTTGGAACCTGAACCTGTCCCGTACCGCTAGATCTCAGCTGTCGGGTGGATGGTATGGGGTTAACAGGTTGTGAAGGTAGGTGGGCCCTTTACCCTGTAATATTCGATGGGCAACACATAGTGCTTTAAACGTTACAGATCTCTAGGTAGTATCTATGGCTGCTAAACTCGCAGTTGAGCCTGCCTCTCTCCATTCCATGCACCCCTCCCCTTGCACAGGCTCCGGTTTCTGCACATGCTTGCCCTTGTTTTACTTTATTTTTGTACCCAGATATAGCTGCATTTTATTTTTAGAAGGCACAGATATCCAACTCCCTCATTCCGTAGAGTTTGTGCCTTGGGGTGAATGAAGGTGTGTAGCCGATGCACACGCACCTATGTTGCTTGTTCACAAGCACTTCCATTGCTTGTTTTAATATTGCTGACAAATGTTGTTTGTAGTCTGCAGCCCTGCCAAGTGCCACGAATCACGAATTACTGTAAAGCATTTTGACAAATCCATGTTGAGCAGCGTGTTTATTCTCAGTATACTGGCGGTTCCAATGCCTGCTCCGCCTCCTTTGTTTTATTTATCAGCTGAAACAGTGTCCGTAATGCTGCTTAGGCGGGGCAAAGGAAGGTGATAGTCCTCCCTGAGAGCAGCCTGTTTATGCCCTTCCTGCAGGTGGGTTGGCCAGCCCATGGGCGTCCGCAGGGGGGGCAAGAAGGGGCCCCCCCGGAACACCCCTTCTTAGGGGTCTCCCTGAAGACGCCCATAACAATCACCACGCGGCGTCTTCAATCCCTCGTTCACCCCTCATCGCCCTCCTACCTCGACTTTAAACAGAGGCACAACTAGAGTCACATTTCGGGGGGGGGGGGGGGGAGTGGGGCTAATTCATCCAGCCATATGCAGAGTGGAGATGCAAGGGCTCTAAGAAGGGGTGAAAACACAACAACGCCTAGTTAGCAAGTAAAGGGTCTTTTAAAGACCTGTGTGAAGTACTCGGGTGCGGCTGTGTGTGTGCCCGGGAAACTGTGTCAGCCGGGCCGACACACAGGGGGGAAGGGGGGGGGGGGGGGACTGCAATAGGCGTTGCGCCCCTGACTTTAAACACTCTTAGTGCTAATATCTGTGAATTTCTTTCTTGCTACTTTAGTCTCCGATGGCAGCTTTGCTGGTGATAACAATTCAGGCACAAACTCTTATTTGCACCGGATACAGCATTATTATTTGGGTACCAGCAATGCGGTATGTATTTGCACCCAATTACATGTGCCTTGAAATAAGGAATAACATGAGTAAACGTTAACTGTGGCAAGTTTTGAATGTTATTATTCCTAGCGTACAAATTTGTACATCAAATATCCTCCAGGTAGGACCCTTTGACAATTGCATGAGCAAACACAAGAGCAAACGGCATGTACGATCAGCTCATAACAGGAGTAACAACAAATAATATAACCTTTTGCCTTTGTTCTCTCCACCCACCTTAGAATTAGGCCTGTAAGGTGCTGTTTCCTCTTAAACCCTCGGCGTAAGAACCAGACAAAACTAATTTAACTATTTGTGTAACTGCGTATTTGTTGGGCAGCCTGTCCTGGCACCCATTGCTAATAGAGGGTAGAAAGCATTTACCACTTGCTTGTGAGCGTTATTATTTATTTGAGGTAAACCCACGCCCTTCAGAGATTGGTGCACTTTAAAACGGGTGATTTACCACACACCTTTACAGTATATTGAGAATGACCTCATGTGGAGTAATACATGTGCTCAGTATAGTGCAGAACACGAGGGTGCTCCTGCCAGATCCCGTGGCTGTTATTAAGCATGGTCCAGGGTACCCTCCCTGAGGTAATGCTGATTTTGGCCTGGCGCAATTTGCCAACACCATGACACATTCAGCAGCACCCGCCTCTGACAGCTCTTTATTCTGAGCATCAACCTGCAGGCGGTGAAGGGGCTTTTTTATTTTAGCTTCCAGGTGGACCCAGAAGAATGGACTACTTTAAACGGCCATCATCCCTCCTTTTGTTCGAGTATCACCTGGTGGAACCCCAAAACAAGGGCCTAATTTAAAGGGCCATCAGCACTCCTTTTGTTTGTGTATCACCATGGTGGGAACTACCTAGAGCCTAACACCTAAATGCTAATGCAATCGAGGGAAACTAAGACCCTCAGCTTGTGATCTGTACAAGGAAAATATGATTTAGAGGCAGGTTTTTGCGGTTGTTCAACCTCTGTGTATAAGAGATGAGCACACACTCCAAATATGGCAGATCTGGGTAATTACACGAATTATGATTTAAAAAAAAATCTCATTTTTTTATTTAATTGTTTCATAGCATTTCTCATCCCAGTGGTAGGGTGTCAGAGTATGTTACATCACACGCACACGTTAAAAAAAGACAATAAATCATAAGTGTTCAAATCAATCTACAGTATGCTACATAAGACAATGAGGATTACAAATTGTCAAGAGTGCCTGGTTGGGAGAAACACAAAGTCATGATTCAAAACCCCGTCAGACTTTCTTACTTCTGAATGACCTCTTTTAGCAATCTTGCTTACAGACAGATTTTGAAAATAACAATTAGGTTCTAAACCCATGCCTTGACATTTGCATGTAGCTCCTTGATGCCAATCCATAGCTCTCTGTGATATATTGGAATTATTGCAAGTTATGAACAGCAAGTAACAAGAGGAAGTCAAAAGCAGCAACCCGCTTACCTTGATACATGAAATACAAATTTTAAATTTGCATGTTAAACTTCATGATTCTTAACTGGGTGTAGACAAAACACAGATCTTTGCATTAACCACCAGAGAAATCTTACTTTATTAAAGAAAGTGATGGCTTTGGCACAACAACCTTATGGTGTATGAGATCATGTGCAGCCTGCTTCCTGTCCCACATGGCTTCTCCTGTGCCCCAGTGTTTCTTGTGCCCCACCTGGTACACATCATGTCGGAGGATGGTGATGACGTTAACATGTCTGCGGACGCCCATGAGCCCAACATGCTTTGCACATCCTGATTGGGAGCTCGGAGAGAATGATGTAGTGTGGGGTTTGGGGAGTGCTCTACAGTTGAAAGAGTCGGAGCCGAGAGCTTTTGGCCTTAACAGCCTAACTGCTCACCAATTGCAAGGCTAGGACACCACTATGATCCCTCCAGCACATTTAAAGTGAAGAAAGCATGTCTTTATAGGCTCCGTCATGGTTCGCAGCGCTGGTACGCGAGTCTGACAGTGGGTACTGCACATTATTTCCAGGCAGTTACTGTTTCTCTGCTTTGCCCCCTCCCATCCATCACTTGGAACCTCTCTTCTTTTTATCAAGTTCTGCTTGCTGTCCTCCTTTTCTTCCTTTTTTCCTCCCATTCACATCCTCCATCAGTTCATTCTCCTCTTTCTGCGGCTGTTTGTTTGGTTTACTTAAAAAAATAAAATCTTTCTCAAGTTGTTTCATTCATGCTCTTACTTTCTCATTCTCTTTCTGCGCCCTTGCTATTCTGCCTCCAAGTACCCTTTCTCTGGTTCACCTTCCCTGTCTCAAAGAGGAACAAAAATCATTAATGCAGCAGGTGAAGTGACGCCGGATCTCAGAAGTGTGAAGGACCCCCCTGCACCCTTGCTTTGGTTGTCATTCATTATTCAACAGGCAAGATGAGCGATCCTTTCTCTTTCCTAACACTAGGGCTCATGGCAACCATCCTACAACAACACAGTCTCACTCTATAGAGCACCACCATTTCTCTTGCTCTATCGCCCTCACTATCTGGTTGGCTCTCCAACACTTCTTCTTTTCTTTTCTTTTCTTCCTCCCCTTCTCTCTTTTTTCCTCTTCCATGTTCATTCCCCATACCCCCTCCACTTCTTTTTATCTCTCTCCCCCTTTTGCTTTATTATTTTCCCTTACACGCCTTATCTTTTCAGCCCTGACTCTGATTAAAGACCTGTTGGAAATACCAGGCTACTGATTTAGAAAAGCCAGGAATGCAAGCAAAGCCTCGCAGTGAGGGTTCATTCCCCCATCCCTGCCCTTTTTGAAGGTGCAACATATACCTGCACTATCAACAGACAGAAGACCTGACCTCAGAGGTCAGAGGACCCATGGGGGTGATTTAACTCTCTGTCCTGGGAATGGCTGTTGCTCTGTTCTGTCTTGATGTTTCAAGGCTGACAGCATAACATGTACTGAGGACCCATGACTAGGTCAGAATGCTGCCCCTACATCAGGAATCCTGTGGCTCTGCAGTAGTGTCTCCTGTGCTCTGTTAGCAAACAGTGTTCATGTGTGTTGGTTCCCAAACACCAGGGAATGAGTGAGTGCTGTATACTGAGGAATGGGGGGAGGCGGGGTGGGGGGAAGGGGTCATGTTACACTCATTAACTAGCAGAGTCCTCAACACCAACTATCATGTATACATGATTACACCAGAGCAGGTACATACCAGCAACATAAACTCTGACTGCAATTTGACATCAAGTAACCCTTTACTGATGTATTCTAGTACTTGTAGTTTTAGTATTTTCATTAGTAAACCAGAATTAAGAGTACCAAAATGTAAAGATATAAAGTCCCTCAGCATCTCAGTAGTTTTATGTTCAACGTCTTGTGATATAGTGTCACTCAGGGTCACACGTGAGGTATATAAATGTCACACAATGAACACTGCAAACCGAGAATTGTCACACAATACCTACTGAAAACTTGGCACTTATGAAAAAACATTATTTTCAACTCCAAAAGCTCTAACTTTCACAAATGCAAGACCGATTGCATTGCAAATGCTTGTTGAAAACTACCTAGGGGAATCCTGCGTGGGGGTCACTTACGTGGCTCCCATCAGTATTTTGTAACCAGAATCCCTTTCTAACCTCAATCCTTGACTAAACAAAACACATTTTCCTCATATTTCTGTGATGAAAAGTTATGGAATCTGTGGGGAGCCACAAACTTCCTTCCACCTAGCAGTGCTCCAAGTGTCCTGATAAAAATGGTACCTCACTTGTTTGGGTAGGGCTAGTCCGACACACACACTAGCCCCAGGCCTTGATGGGGATGGGAACTAGAGGCACGGGGCCTAGGGGCTAGCCAGCCTCCGATACGATATGTATACATAAAATGGGCTGCCCCTAGTTTGGGTTCCTACAATTTTCTACAGCGTTTCCTCGAGATGCAGCACCAGTGGGGGCATCTCACAAAAAGGGACAGACTGGCCTCATACACCAGGCTGTCCTCGCCCTCAAAAACTTTGTTTGATAGAGGGCGGGCATACACCTGGAGACAGGGATGCACTTCTAAAACTAAGTGGTGGCCCGTGAAAGAGTGAGAGGTGATCTAAAAACCATCACACCATTACAATAAACTACTTTTATTCAGGGAGCAAATGCATGGTATTGAAAGAAGTGAGCGGTGATGTGGGACGTTACTCTCCTTCCACCGTGTTAAGTGTGGTCAACATGTTTCTGCCTTCGTGTCCCCGTAGGGTACGTTGCATTCGTCAGGACCAAAGGGTTTCTAAACGTGGGCTCAGCCTTTTCACACGTGGTGCAAAAAGGATATACCACTAATGGGTCGGGGTTGTGGGCATCAAACTCCCCGGTCAGTGTAGTACTGGTGTGAGAGATTCTGTAGGAAAAAAAGGAAACAAGAAAAAACATATATACTAAAAGTGTTATTATATATTGATTGGCAAAGTTGCCTTCCATCCATCATCAGAACTACTGCGCGCGTGGTGTGGTCTATATGAGACACGTGGCAAACATACGTGTCATCATTCAACAAATGAAATGACAGGAGTCCACTTCTTACCCAAAATTCCTATCCTACTTGCTCCATGGGTGGGCGAGGGTGGAAGGGCCTACTGTGACTTTCTGTAATGGAGAGGTACAAAGGGTCATAGCCTGTTGATGCGACTACACATCTGTTACTCCAAGAACAAACATACTGATATGCTGTTAAAAAATTGCCTGCCCAGTGTAGGCAACAAACACACACACTCATCAGAAGGTGAAACAAAGTTACACCTACGCAAACATACGTGGCAATCACACGCTTACTGTCTTTCTTCAGCGCTTCCAGCCGTTCCATCTACAGTCGTCCTCTCGGTCTCCCCGCCGTTGGATTGTGGAGAGTGAGGAGCGGGTTTAAATACTGTGGTTAAGTGGTTGGTTAATCGCTAATTAGTTGGTAAATGGAAACGCATGCTGCGGTTCCTGTGTCTCGTTGGGGCCTTGCCTTGTCGCCTGGTATGGGGCGTGCCTTTTTTTGCCCTCAGGCATTGGAGGAGAAGAGTATTGTGCCCAGAACTTAGTGTTCTAGAGGTGCACATGCGCTCTCACTTGTAGCACCCACATGACTAGAACGATTAAGAACTGGTTGCTGCCACTCGCCGCTGTTAATAGAGGGCTAGTGACCGCTACTGACTGTGCGGAAAACAGTGTTCTAGCTGCACAAATGCGCTCTCCCTATCTACACCCGAGTGACTGGAGCGAAAGTGAACTAGTTGCTGCCGTTCACCGCTTTTTGTACATGTGCGTAGGGGGTAAAAGTCATGTGGCTGGCTCGTCCCGCTCCAATACAAGACATTTGTGACTGTGGAAAAAGTAATAGATAGCTATATGTACCTTGCTGTTCTATTGTGGCCGATATAAGCCCTGTCTTTATTAGTCATGGTAGCCCTGGGGGAAACATCCTTTACAACGCAACTTTTACCACGCAGTGCTATTACAACGCAGGTTTTACAACGAAAACCATTACAACGTGTTAGAAAGGCGATCCCAGGGGAGACAGAAGATGTCTGACTGCCCACCCCGAGACCCACCTCTCTGTATGGGATAGGCCGAGCGCCGTAGGGAGGCCTCCTTGGCGAGGCTCCTCTCCTACAATCGTAACAACGGAGCAATCACACTACCATAGACGGACACCACACGAAGGGATACTCTCAAGAATCTTTATATAAGCAATGAAGGCACGTTCTCGTAGTAGCATAACACTGGGATCGAGGGATCCGTAAAGTCTTGGTTTCGGGAATAAGGGGGTAGCGGGACAGTCTTAGTACCAACTGGTGCGTGGATAGTTCAAGGGGTCGGGCCGCGACAGCGTCAGCAGGGCCTTGAGATAGTTCAGCGTGATCAGGCCGCGACAGCGTCAGCAGGGCCTCGAAGGTGGTTCAGCTCGGTCAGGCCGCGACAGCGTCAGCAGGGCCTCGAAGGTGTTTCAGCTCGGTCAGGCCGCGACAGCGTCAGCAGGGCCTCGAAGGTCTTTCAGCTTGGTCAGGCCGCGACAGCGTCAGCAGGGCCTCGAAGGTTCCAGGTGCAAGAGTTCGGATCAGGATCAGCCGCGACGAGGTCAGCAGGGCTTCGACTCCAAGATACAACTGGAGTCCTAATCCAGGGCTGGCCCAGATATAGGACTGGAGGCCTTTGATGTCCGGACCCTCGCGCCTGGGGGTCAGAGGGGCCGGGATGAAGGTGTCCAGACACCCAGCAGGGGGGTGGAGCCCGCGCCCAGGGAGGCTGGAGAGCGATCGATACCAGGCGTCCGGGGACGGCTGGAGGGCCATCGAAGCTCCCCTCCTCCGGGATCCGCCAAGTGGCTACTCTACCACCTGGGAGGATCTTGGTGCCTCGAGGGTTCGTTGAGGGTGGTGTCCGGAGGGGCGACAGCGTGTCGATGGAGGGCCGATGTCATCCTGGGCCCGCAATGCGGGAGGGGTAGGACCACGCCACGAGGCCGGGTCCAACACACGTCCCCTCCAGCTGAAGGCGGGGAGAGTCACCCATCTTCTTGGGGATTCTCTTCGTCGAGGCGGAAGAAGCGGGACAGGCCATCAGCGTTGGCGTGGTCGTTGCCAGGGCGGTGTTCCACAGTGAAGTCCATCCCCTGCAGGGAGATAGACCATCGCAGCAGCTTCGGGTTCTCGCCACGCATCTGCATCAGCCACCGCAGGGGCCGGTGGTCAGTCTGGACCCGGAAGTGGGTGCCGAAGAGGTAGGGCCTGAGTTTCTTGAGGGCCCACACAACGGCGAAGGCCTCTCTCTCGATGGTGCTCCATCGCTGCTCTCGGGCCAGCAGCCGCCGGCTGATGAAGGCCACAGGATGGTCAATCCCCTCGGGGTCCATTTGAGATAGGACCGCCCCGATGCCGTGTTCCGAGGCGTCGGTCTGGACTACAAACTCCCGGCTGTAGTCAGGGGCGTGTAGCACAGGGGCGGTACACATGGCTGTTTTCAGAGTCTCGAAGGCCACCTGACACGCGGGGGTCCATGGTACCTTCTGTGGGCGGTTTTTAGATGTCAGTTCCGTGAGGGGCCCCACAATGCTCCCATAGTTTTTGATGAAGCGCCGATAATATCCGGTGAGCCCCAGGAAGGCTCGGACTGCGGTCTGGGTGACCGGGGGCTCCCAGGCCATGATGGCGTCAATCTTGGGTCGGAGGGGAGCCACGTGGCCGCTTCCCACTTGGTGTCCCAGGTAGGTCACGGACCCTTGACCTATCTGGCACTTGCTGGCTTTCACAGTTAATCCGGCCCGTCGGAGGGCTGTCAGGACCTCCCAGAGGTGCCGCAGGTGCTCGGCCCAGTGGCGGCTGTACACTGCGATATCGTCCAGGTAGGCGGCACTGAACTCTTCTAGCCCCGCCAGCACTTTATTCACCAGTCTCTGGAACGTTGCCGGGGCGTTTTTCATCCCGAAGGGCATTACTTTGAAATGGAAGTGGCCATCGGGGGTTGAGAAGGCCGATCGCTCCTGGGCACCAGGGGTGAGGCCGATCTGCCAGTATCCGGCTGTGAGGTCGAAGGTACTGAGGTACTGGGCGGCCCCGAGGCGGTCGATTAGCTCATCGGCCCGGGGAATGGGATGGGCGTCGGTCCTGGTGATGGCATTCAATCCCCGGTAGTCGACACAAAACCTGAGTTCGGGAGGGGCGCCGGGTGCGGCGGCTTTGGGGACCAGGACAACTGGGCTGGCCCAGGGACTGTCGGAGGGTTCGACCACCCCCAGGGCCAGCATCTTGGTAACTTCTGTCTGGATGCAGGCCCGAACTCGGTCGGGAACCCGGTAGGCCCGGTGTCGCACTGGCTGGCTGTCCCCGGTGTCGACATCGTGGACACACCACTGGGTGACCCCGGGGATGAGGGAGAACAGGTCTGTAAACTGCCCCAACAGCTCTTGGAAGTCCTGGCGCTGTGCGGGGGTCAGGTCGGCGGAGAGGGTGATTCCCTCGATGGAGCCGTCTTTTTCAGAGCACTTCAGGAGGTCGGGCAGGGGCTCGGAGTCGTCTTCGGCCCCGTCATCCGTCGCTAGCAGCAGGCTCAGTTCCGTGCGGGCAAAGTGAGGCTTAAGCCGGTTGGCGTGCAGAACCCGGAGGGGGTTTCGGGGTGATTCCATGTCTACCAGATAGGTGACGGGGCTCTTGCGCTCGATCACTTTGAAGGGGCCCGTCCATTTGTCCTGGAGGGCACAAGGTTCGACCGGGGACATGACCCAGACCTGCTGGCCCGGCTCGAACTCGATGGACGAGGCGTTCTGGTCGTACCAGCGCTTCATTTCCTCCTGACTGGCCTCAAGGTTGGCCTCGGCAAGGGCCCGGAACTTCCGAGTCTGGCTTCGGAGGGTCAGGAGGTACCGGTAGACATCCGGCGGTGCGTCTTGGACTGTAGTTTCCCAGCCTTCTCTGACCAGGCTGAGGGGACCTCGGACAGGGTGCCCGTACAAGAGTTCAAAGGGGCTGAACCCCAGGGATTTCTGTGGTACCTCCCGGTAGGCGAACAGGAGGCAGGGCAGCAGGACGTCGCATTTGCAGCGGAGGGGCTCTTCTAGACCTTGGATCATCCCCTTGAGTGTTCGGTTAAACCGCTCCACAAGTCATTCCCTTGGGGGTGATACGGGGTGGTGAACTTATACGTAACCCCGCATTGTTGCCACAGGGACCGCATATACTTTGATATAAAGTTTGTGCCCCGTTCACTCACGACCTCTCGGGGAAACCCCACTCTGGAGAAGATCTCCATCAGCGCTCGGCCTACTACGGGAGCCGTTATTGTTCGGAGGGGGATGGCTTCGGGATAGCGGGTGGCATGGTCCACCAGGAGGAGGATGAAGCGATGCCCTTGCGATGTTCGGGGGTCCAGGGGCAGGGCCGGACTGGGAACGAAAACCGGCCCTGGCAAAGTGCTCGGCCGGCCCCCCCTGACCCCCGGGCGGGAGGGGGGCGAGCGCTTTGCCAGGGCTGCTTTTCAGCCGATTTTGTTACAGGGACGATTTTGCAGCTATGCTGCAAAAACGGCTCTGCAACAAAAACGGCCCCCAGGGCCCAAAACCGGCCCCCACCCTTGCGGCCGACCGGGGGATTGCCCGGTGCCCACAACGGCCAGTCCGGGCCTGTCCAGGGGCCCCACGATGTCGATCCCCACTCGCTCGAAGGGGGTGGTCACTACTGGAAAAGGTTGGAGCGGGGCCTTCACCTTCCCCCCTCTCTTTCCGCTGGCTTGACAGGTCGGGCAGGTGCGACAGTGGTGGTGCACATCGTTGCGCATTTTCGGCCAGTAGAAATGGGTCACCAGGCGGCTGTAAGTTTTTTCCTGCCCCAGGTGCCCGGCGAGGGGCACGTCGTGTGCCAGGTTCAGGAGGAAGTCTCGGAATCGTAGGGGGACCACCAACACTCGGCTGGCCCCCAGTTCGGCAATTTTCTGTTCGCTGTACAGGAGGCCGTGGTCCCAGTAGATCCAGTGGGACCCCGAGGTGTCCCCGGCAGCTTGGGTTGCTGCTTGCTGCCGGGTCCCCTCGAGGGAGGGGCAGGCCTTCTGCTCCTGCCGGAATTGTTCTCGGGTGGGGCCACCCTCTTGGCGCCACTGGGCTAGTTCGGGGATGTCGCTGAGTTCGGTGCTGTCTTCGCGGTCAGGCTCCGATGGCCTGGGCTCGGGGTCGGATCCTTCATTGACGGCGGGCGGTGGTGGCGCAGGCCACTCCGGTTCTTCGGTCGGGCGGCCTCGGTCGCCGCCGGGGCTCGGGCTGCCATAGATCGGGTCGTCGCGCAGACCCACTCTGGTAGTCCCATCATTCCTAGATGTTCTCTCCGCTCGACTTGGGCCCAGGGAGAGCTCTCGAGGTCGTTTCCGAGGAAGCAGTCCACGGGGGCGTCGTCCCGGACGGTCACCTTGAGGGTGCCCGACACCTCCCCCCACTCGAAGGGGATTCGGGCCATCTGACACAGGGTTTCGGAGTTGTCGGCGGCCCTCACGTGGCATCGCACATTTGGTATGATCTGTTCGGGGGTCACCAAGTGGCAGCGGACGGCCGTCACGCTGGCTCCCGTGTCTCGGAGTGCTTCGGTCCATCGTCCATTAATGTGGACCCACTGACGGTATTTTTGGGTGTTGCTCGGTAGCGGGGCCCGGGGGACCATGTCTCTGTCGCCCAGACAGGCTAGGGCCATGGCGGCCAGCTCCCACTCAGTCTGATCCTCATTGTAGGCCTCTTCGTCTTCTTCTTCTACTTCCCCCAGGGCTGCGGCGGCGAACTGGCGGGTTGGAGGCCCGGTGGTGCCGGGACGCTGGTTCATGGGGCAGAGGGGGTCACTGGCATAGTGACCGGGCCGCTGGCATCTGTGGCAAGTAATGTTCGGGCGGGGCCCCGGCCGTGCTGGAGGGGGCCCCCTTCTGGTTAGGGATGGCGAAGTGTTATTCTGGGGGGCCCCCCGAGGCGGGCTCCGGGCCGAGGCCGACGGGAAGTCTCGGCTCCTGTTCGGCCCTCCTCCGCCGCCACGCTGGCGGGGGTGCCCCTGGCCGTTCCATCCTGTTTCTCCTATCGGGGTCCGGGGGACCCGGGTGCTTACCCATCGATCGGCCTCGACGGCGAGTTTCCGGGGCTCGGTCAGCTTGCTGTCGAGTAGATGCTGTCTGAGCTCGACAAAACAGTTGTTGGAGAGGTGCTCCCAAACGATGAGGTCGAACAGCTGTTCGTAGGTGGACACCTTGCTGCCCTTGATCCATCCTTCCAGGGCCCGGCTATAAAAGTTTACGTACTCCACCCACGTGGTACCAGGGATCTTTTTGCAGTCTCTGAACCTTTGTCGGTACATCTCGGGGGTGAGGCCATACCGGGTGAGCAGGGCGTCCTTCATGTGATCATAGGAGGACATCACGTCCTCGGCCAGCTCCAGCAGGGTGTCTCTTCCTTCGCTGACAAACCTCCCCCATAAGCCGGCACCCCAATCTTTTCGCGGGATGCGGTGCGCGGTCATGGCCACTTCGTATGCCTTGAACCATTGCTGGATATCGTCATTCTTGTAGTATTCCTTGACGATATCCTTGGGGATGTGGACCTTCAGGTCGGCAGGAGGTGGGGGGTCCCGGTTTACCGCGGCGCCAGCCTCTTCGCTCTTGGCTTTGATCTCTAGTTCTTTGAGGCCACGCTCGTGTTCGTACGTGAGTTTTTTTTCTTCCAATTCTCTTTGCCTCCGCCTCTCCTCCAGATCTCCCTGTAATCGTAGTTGCTCAATGGCCATTTTCTTTTCGGCCAATTGGAGTTCCCCATCCAGCCGGAGTCGGGCGAGCTCTAGTTCGTGGACTTGGTTTCTCTCTCGCTCCCGGGCGTCTTCGTGGGAGAGGCCCGGTTCTTTGTTGGCGGTGTTTTCTTTCACTGGGGCGATGACTGTACTCGGGGGCACTTCTAGGACAATGTCATCATGGGTTTGGGGTGGAGTCGCTCCGGTCTCCACCCATGTTTGCAGCGCTTCTTTAAAATCTTCTTTGGTGCTTAGTCCGGTGGTAGCGATATCCAAGGCTTTGCAAAATTGTTTGAGTTCTTTATGGGTGTACTCCTCTAATAGTTCTTTCTGGAATTCTGTGGTCGTTCCGGCTTCCTTAGTAGTCATCGTGGTTGTGGGTCTCTGTTAGTAGCGGCGAGTTGCTCGTTGTACGATTCGCGTGGTTCGGATCCCGTCGCTTGCCACCAATGTTAGAAAGGCGATCCCAGGGGAGACAGAAGATGTCTGACTGCCCACCCCGAGACCCACCTCTCTGTATGGGATAGGCCGAGCGCCGTAGGGAGGCCTCCTTGGCGAGGCTCCTCTCCTACAATCGTAACAACGGAGCAATCACACTACCACAGACGGACACCACACAAAGGGATACTCTCAAGAATCTTTATATAAGCAATGAAGGCACGTTCTCGTAGTAGCATAACACTGGGATCGAGGGATCCGTAAAGTCTTGGTTTCTAAAATAAGGGGGTAGCGGGACAGTCTTAGTACCAACTGGTGCGTGGATAGTTCAAGGGGTCGGGCCGCGACAGCGTCAGCAGGGCCTTGAGATAGTTCAGAGTGATCAGGCCGGGACAGCGTCAGCAGGGCCTCGAAGGTGGTTCAGCTCGGTCAGGCCGCGACAGCGTCAGCAGGGCCTCGAAGGTGTTTCAGCTCGGTCAGTCCGCGACAGCATCAGCAGGGCCTCGAAGGTGTTTCAGCTTGGTCAGGCCGCGACAGCGTCAGCAGGGCCTCGAAGGGGTTTCAGCTTGGTCAGGCCGCGACAGCGTCAGCAGGGCCTCGCAGGTGTTTCAGCTTGGTCAGGCCGCGACAGCGTCAGCAGGGCCTCGAAGGTTCCAGGTGCAAGAGTTCGGATCAGGATCAGCCGCGACGAGGTCAGCAGGGCTTCGACTCCAAGATACAACTGGAGTCCTAATCCAGGGCTGGCCCAGATATAGGACTGGAGGCCTTTGATGTCCGGACCCTCGCGCCTGGGGGTCAGAGGGGCCGGGATGAAGGTGTCTAGACACCCAGCAGGGGGGTGGAGCGCGTGCCCAGGGAGGCTGGAGAGCGATCGATACCAGGCGTCCGGGGACGGCTGGAGGGCCATCGAAACTCCCCTCCTCCGGGATCCGCCAAGTGGCTACTCTACCACCTGGGAGGATCTTGGTGCCTCGAGGGTTCGTTGAGGGTGGTGTCCGGAGGGGCGACAGCGTGTCTATGGAGGGCCGATGTTGTTCTGGGCCCGCCATGCGGGAGGGGTAGGACCACGCCACGAGGCCGGGTCCAACACAACGCATTGCGCTGGGGGGCGCTCTAGGATAGGGAATAGATTTAATTTACTATCCAACACCTTCCCTAGTGTCCACGAGGACTGGAGTTGGAATAGTAAATTAAACTATTCACTATCCAGCACCCCAAAGCGCTATGCGTTGTAATGGTATGCGTTGTGAAAACTGCGTTGTAACAGCATGCGTGGTAAAAGCATGCGTTGTAACGTCATACATCCTAGCCCTGGTGTCGGGGACCTGATCTCTGTCTAGTTCCTGGCTCGAGGCTTCAGCCATCTTACTTGCTCAGCAGCGGTTAGAGGTGGAACAAACATACCCCTGTCCTTATATTTATATAATTTTCCATATTCCATTTTTCATGATATTGATTCAAGAATGCCTTGCATACGGTGGCGTTTATCTAGCCTGTGGTGGTGCCTATATTATCATGGGCCAAATCATGCAGATTTATTACAGAGTTGTGCTCATAAGGCCCACCTACGGTGATCTGGACATGCATGATTAGATGGTGGATGTGTGTTCAGTGCATCGGGCTAGGCACGGTTACTTTGACAACTGTAGCCAAGGTATTTCATCATTTAGGCCTGTTTCCCACGTACGTAACCTGTACACCCAACGTTGTTCCCGGATCTGTAGTTGTCTGCTGATGTCTGTTTTATGTTTTCTCATCACCTCCAAGATCACCCAACGTAGATCAGAATCATTGTGGTTTTTTTCTGTGAAATGCTTTGTCAATTTGGTGTTGGTTTTCCTACACCGGATCGTGCTTCGGTGTTCGCTGATCCGTGTTATTGCCTTCCTTGTCGTCATCCCGACGTACTTCAGGTTGCATGGGCAGGTCAGGAGGTAGATCACGTTTTCCGTGTTACAATTACTGAAGTCTTTTAGCTACCATGGGTTTTCCGTGCCGATGTCAACTTCCTTAGTACTGATGGTCAGGAGACAGCACACACAGTTGCCACACCGGTAGTGGCCTGTTGGTTTCGGTTGACTCCATAGGGTCAGCTGGTTGTCACTTTCTTCATGTGTGATCTTGGAGTGCACCAGGTCATCCCTTAAGTTTCTACTTCGCTTGAAAGCGAACAGTGGGGGTTCCCACTTTTGTTGTCCGCTGTTCAGAATTGTCCACTTCTTCTTTATGATGTTCTGAATTTTGTTTGAAATAGAAGTGTACGTGGTTACACACACCAGACGATCTGATTGTTATTTCGGTATGGTGTCCAGTAGGGCTTCCCGGGTATTGCTCTTCACCCTTTTCTTGGCTCGTTTAATCATTCATCTGGGGTAGTGCCTCTCCAGGAGCTCGCTCTCTAGTTGTTCTACCTGTGCTTGGAATGTTTCTAACTCAGAGCAGTATCTTCGAACCCTGAGAAATTGTCCCACTGGCAAATTCTTGCAAAGAGCCCTCGGGTGGTAGCTCTCATAGAGGAGGAGACTGTTCTTGACTGTTGGTTTTATATGCACTTTAGTGGAGATCCCTTCACTTGTCAGGGTGATATCGAGGTCAAGGAAGACATCATGGTTTTTCTCAATGGTGTGAGTACATTTTAGATGGGGGTCTTTACTGTTGACCCATTCCACAAACTTCATGGATTCATCTGTTGTCTCCTTCCAAATGATCGGGACCTCATCTATATACCGCTTCCATGTTTTCATCTGAGTTGTAAATGGATTCGCGGGGTTGAAGATGTAGTCCTCCTCAAACTGATGGACATAGAGGCACGCCATGCTTCGGCGCGAAAGTACTACCCATGGATGTGCCTTTCAGCTAGTGGTATAGTGTGTCCTCGAATTCGAAAAAGTTCTCAATGATGAAATGTGTCGGTGTTATGTATGTCCATTCTTGGTCCAGAAGGATTTGTTCCACCACTTCCAATGTGCGTCTCTGGGGGATGCTCGCTTCAATGTCCATGGTTATGAATAGGTCTTCCTCAATGCTGGTCTCCAGTTCATCCACAGTACATCCTTCGTATCCTTCAGGTAAGACTAGGATTTTTGTATAATTGGTGTTAGGAACCAGTCGCAGAACTGAGATAGAGGTTCTAGTGCAGAACCTATTCCCAATACTATCGGTCTCCCTGTTGGTGGATCCTGTTTTTGTGGATTTTAGGGAGGGTATAGAATCTGGGTATCCTAGGCTCCGTGTTGATGAGAAATTCACCCTCATGCTTAGTGATTCAGTCACTGATCTCTGCTTCACTGACTAGGTTTCTGATTTTGTTCATGATCCAGGGTGTGGGGTCTTCATGGTGTACCTCATAGCTCGTTGTGTCTGATAGGGCTAGTGCCCTCAAAAATGAGGGGCCCCAAATGTTTCATAGACACATCACATTTTTGCACTGAAAACAGACACTTTTTTTGCAATGTGGGTAACTGTGGATTTTAGGTTCTAGTTCAGTCGACATTTAGGCAAACCTAACAAACCTGCACATTTAAAAAAAACTAGACAACCTAAGGGAATCCTAGGTGTGGTGACTTGTATGGCTCTCACCAGCTTTTTTACCCAGAATCGCTTGCAAACCTCATACACATTTTCCTCACATTTCTGTGATCAAAAGTTTTGGAATTTACAGGGAGCCAAAAAATTCCTTCCACCTAGCATTGTCACAAGTCTCCCGATAAAAATTGCCCCTCGCTTGAATGGGTAGGCCCATTAAAGGAAAGGGCCCGAAATGCAACATGGACACATCACAAATTTCAAGTGAAAAATGGCAAATTTTTGGGCAATGTTGCTATCTGTGGATTTCGGGCCCTAACTTAGCTGGCTCCTAGGTAAAACACGGACACCTACACATTTTTTGAAAACTAGACAACTAGGGGAATCCAGGGGTGCATGACTTGCGTGCATCTTCCCACTTTTTCACCCACAATCCCTTGCAAACCTCAAACTTTGACTAAAAAAACTAATGTTCCTCACATTTTTGTGACAGAAAGTCCGGGAATCTGCAAGAAGCCACACATTTTCTACTACTAGCATTCCTGCTAGTCTCCCAATCAAAATGCAATCTCATTTGTGTGAGTAGGCCTAGTGCCTGCAACATGAAAGGGCCCCAAGCTCAACATAGACACATTACATTTTTTCAGTGAAAATTGACTCTTTTTTATGTAATATGCGTAGCTGAGAATTTTAGGTCTTAGTTCGGCCGGCACCAAGGAAAACCTAGCAAACCTGCACATTTTTGAAAACTAGACAAGCAAGGGGTCCAGGGGGGTATTACTTGGCTCTCACTATGTCCTTTTAGTCAGAAGCCCCTGCAAATGGCAAACTTTAGTAAGTAGCACATTTTCCTCATATTTCTGTGATGGAAACATCTGGAATCTGTGGAGACACACACATTTTTTATCACCCAGCATTCCCCAAGTCTCCCAATAAACATGCTACCTCACTAATGTGGGTTCGCTGGGTGCCCTTGACAGGAGAGGGCCCCAAACGCAACATAGGAATAACACATTTTTCCACTGAAAACGTACCATTTTTTTTGCAATGTGGGTAGCTGTGAACTTTGGCCACTAGCTCAGCCAGCACCTGGGGAAACCTAGCAAACCTACACAGCTTCTAAAACTAGACAACCAGTGGAGTCCAGGGTTGCATGACTTGTGTGGCTCTCACTGGGTAATTTTACCTTGAAGCCTTTGCAAACTTCAATCTTTGGTACGAAACACACATTTTCCTCACATTTATTTGACAGGAAGTTCTGGAAATCTGGTAGGATGCACAAATTTGCTACCACTCTGAGTTTCCATACGTCTCTCGATAAGAACGGTACCCCTCTTGTGTGGGTGGGCCAAGGGACCACGAAACAAAAGGCCCTAAAGCTCTATGTTGAGAGATAAGCAATAGGAGTAGCTGCGTTATTTGAAGCTGTGTTGTGGTGCCACCCGTGCAAACCTATAAACCACAGAAATTGTTGAATAGTAGACATCCAGGTATTCAAGGGTGGTGAACCTTACGTGGATTTCAAAAGTTTTTCATACCCACATTGTCCTGCCAACCTCAAAATG
Source organism: Lissotriton helveticus (assembly GCF_964261635.1). Lineage (NCBI taxonomy): Eukaryota > Metazoa > Chordata > Amphibia > Caudata > Salamandridae > Lissotriton > Lissotriton helveticus. The sequence goes on along the minus strand of NC_136073.1, from coordinate 119,547,943 downwards.
TACCTGAAATAATGCATTTTCCTTACATTTCTGCAATCGAAACTTCCGGAATCTGCAGGAATCCACAAAATTCCACCCACCCACAGTTATCCCACTTATGGCGATAAAAATGCTGCACTACTTAAAAAATGTATGTGGTTTGTAGGTGTTCATGGATGACGCTATGGCACGGCCCCAAATGCCGCAGCTACCCCTATTGCTTATCTCTCAACATAGTGCTTTAGGGACTTTTGTTCTGTGGTCTCCTGGCTCACCCACACAAGTGGGATACCGTTCTTATCAAGTGACTTGGGAACTCAGAGTGATAGGAAATTTGTGACTCTCTGCAGATGCCAGAACTTTCAGTCACAGAAATGTATGGAAAATGTGTATTTTTTACACATTAAGTAAGTTACACCATACTGGACACATCTTGGTGTTTAGTTTAAAAAAAAAGGATTGACATTTAAAAAAACAAGCGTTGGCATAGCCAATCAACCTCGGCAATTGGAGTGCTTAATTAGAGCTATGCAGGAAGCACTTTACAGCGAGAGTTTGGCTTCCCTGTAAAAAGTGTTGTCTGCATAAACTGCTGCGCATTGGTGTAACTTCATTGATAACAAGCATTTGCAATGCAAAAGGTCTCGCATTTGCAAAGGTTTGAGCTATTGGCATTGTAAATGATAAACTTTTTATTTATGTGTTTGTTTTGAAAACAGATAAATTAATGGCAATGTCATTTACAATGCCAATAGCTTAAACTCTCGCAAATGCGAGACCTTTTGCATTTGCAATGCAATAGGTCTTGTATTTATGAGAGTTTAAACTATTGGCATTGTAAATGAGAATGTCTTTTATTTAGTTTTCAAAAACAAAAACGTAAATAAAAGGCATTGTCATTTATAATGCCAATTGTTCAAACTCGCGTAAATGCGAGATGCATTGCATTGCAGTTCCTGTCAGGCAGAAGAATTGGGTGAAAAGGCATCTTGTTTCCTGGAGACTGAGGCTGGAGCGGAGATGTGTGTTGTATGCGTGGATGTCTCTTGGGTGTATCTGTATGTGTATGGCTGTATGTATGGATGTTTCTTGGGTGGCTGTATCTGTGAATGTCTCATGGGTGTATTTGTATGTGTGGATGTCTCTGGGGCGTTTCTGTGTGTGTGGGGTAGGAGTGTAAGTTCTTGCCTGTGAGAGTGTCTCTCTTTCTGTTTGTGACCATTTCGCTTAAGTATTTGTAGGTTTTGTTTTGTGTGTGTGCACGCCTGTACTCGAGTGTGTTTTGAATGTATTTGTGTGTGTTCCAGTGGGGGGTAGGGGTGTGTGCGTTAACAGTAAGCAAAGATGTAAGTTGAAGCTGATGAGAGAACAAGGCAGAGAAAGAGAGACGGGAAGGGAGAGAAGGAAGAGTGAACATGCGTGAGACACAGAGAGACAGGGAGAGAGAGAGAAGGAAGAGTGCACATGAGATTGACCGTGATCAGTTTGTTGGAATGCAACGCAGCACTCCGTGACTTTTGGAGTTTCTTACAGACATGCTCCTGTGGGAATCCTTTGCAGCGACAACAAACTGTACCACATACCAGAGTGACATCTTTGTATATCTCACTGAACAGCTCTACTCCCATATAGAAGTTGTCCCCATACCGGTTATAACCTTTGTGTAGGAGTGGATTGGTGAACTCCCGTACAATCTTTCCTGTGACTCCTACGGTGGGAGGCGGCAACCTACAGAGTTTAGACTGAACTACTTCCCTGTATATACTGTCAAGTTGTATATATAGCTGGTAGAGCTCTCACACAGCATGTACGGTTTGATGCCATAGCAAGCTCTTCTGCTCACAATGTACTACCTGAACAGCAACCGCCCTTTGTACAGGATCAAGGACTCGTCAATTTCTATATTCTTTCCAGGAGTATAAATCTCTGAAAACCTGGCAGACAAATGTTCCACAGCAGGCAGAATTTTGAACAACCTGTCATGATCTGGATTGTCCTGGGGCAATGCAGCAGAATTATCATTGCAATGCAGCATACACTGCAATAGCAAACAAGCATTTGCAATGCAATAGGTCTCGCAATTGTGAGATTTTGAGCTAAATGGCATTGTAAAGGACAATGCCTTTTATTTATGTGTTTAAAAAACCTGCAATAATAAAAGGCTTTCTCATTTACAATACCAATAGGTCAAAGTTTGTAAAATGCGAGACCTATTGCATTGTGAATGCTTGTTGTTTCCGAGTTCCCCATGCTGCGCTTTTACTTTAATAGAGGCCATAACCCTTTCTTTAGAAGAACCATGTCTAAAGAAAGGTCCACGGCTGCTAAAAAAGTGAAAGCGCGGTATGAGGCACTTTTACAAGAAATAGCATGTGTTTGTCAGGTTGAAAAATCAATTTTTTTGTAAAAGCGCCCCATGAAAGTGCGCATCACGCGCTGAATGTTGCAGGAAAGAATGATGTGCCTGCAGTAGGAGAAACTCATTAAAGAAAATAGTGCTAATAAACGAAATAAGACATACCGTGTAACAATCGACGTGAAAGGGCCAGTCCTCATGGGAGGTTACAAATGAAGACACAGCGGTAATAAGGAGGGACTAACAGGTCTATTAACGAATCAGAAGCCAGCAGTTATGAAGGACAATGACACAAGCCCATGACAAATATGGGCGGAAAGTGGACGGGGCTTCAAGTCTATGCTCCAATACAGAATGCCTCGCAGTGCATGCGCTGCCCAGGCTGGACCAAACAACGATCATTGCTCATGTGTGGTATAAAGATGAGTGTTACCCAAATCATACAAGTGGACCAGTAGGACTGCAAGCTTTTTTTGTGCACTAACCCCATTTTTAGGTCTCGCGTAGACAGCGCTTGCGATGTCGCAAGACCTATAATAAACAGAATATGGAGGGTAATTTGTCTTACCACTTGCCATTGGTTAAGTGTGACATTGCTCTTCTTATCTGTCTTATTGTTGGCTGAAGATCTGATACATCACTTCCGTTTTAGCAGGAAGCAGCACCGACCAACTACAGTTTAGTTACGCTGAAGGCTGTTATCTTTTTAGTTAGGGACTACTTGTTTCCTTTGCTGCTCGCATTTCCACAACTGCCAGGTTTCCTACCTTCACCAGCGTCGCAGCTGCTGGCCATGGGGTGCTCTGTTAACTCAGCTCACCATACTCCCAGCTCCGGCTCCGGCATCTGGGTGCTATTAAACGAGCATCTGGCACTTAATCTTTCCTTATCTACAGCTGACTGACTGCTATATAAAACAAAAAAAAACATCGAGCAATACTGTTTTTTTGGCGACTGCAAATGTAGTTTATTAATGTGCTTGATATTTACGTGGGGCACTTTGTTGGGTGCGTGTATGGCGGCGTGCCTTTTATCAGCACGGCGAAGCTTCACAGCCTCCAGGCTTAACTTGGCTCACTTATCAACCAAAGATTTATTGCAGGGGACAGGCACAACTTCATTGATCAACTTTTATTATACCTGAACGGAAAAGAACACTGGTCTACGGGTCATTCTGCCAACTGGATTCGGGAGATAATTCTTCTAATCCCTGGCTGCATAGTGGAAAAAACATATGATCGTCACAAAATCGTTGTCTGCAGTTTGCCGCTCGCTCCCCCCCCCCTCCAAAAACACACACACTTATGCGAAGATTATGTATGCTTGGACTGGACAAGCTGGTTTTTAGTTTGTAATGTTGTATTGTGTCTCCACTGTTCTCTTGTAATGTAACTGGCTCTATTGTACAGCGCTCTGACAACTTCGGGTAATATCCGCGCTTTATAAAAATGCACAAATAAATAAATGAATCCTTCTCTGAACTCCTGCGACTAGCGGGGTAGGTAGCTGCACCGACCCACTCCCCCTCCCCGACTGAACTCCAGAGAATGCTTCTGTGCTACCTACGTGTCCAGGAGGACACTACACTCGCCAAACACTTACATTTCATTTTATTTCTTAAATGCAGCTGCCTCGCCAAACTCATTTTTTAATATTCTATCTTTTTCATGCAACTCGGTATGCCGCGCTTGATTCTTTCAAATAATAGTAATGCTTTCTCAACCGTGGAAAGCATGAACGTCAGAGTCAGCCCTGATTTGATTTGAACCTGTGGCTGCTGGGTGCTCACAGATTTCGTTAGTACACCCGGTGACATTTGCAGATGTAATCTGGGGCATGGTCAGCGACGGCTACCGCCCCCCTCCCTGTGGTCCCCCATCAACCCAGGACACACTGACACAAAACATGATTGTCTTTGGAAGGCGGGGGATCGCGAGACCCCCCGGCCGTATTTATTAAGATACAAAATAATAAAATTATTAAACAAAAGATACCATTTTTATGCAAAATTATTCAGGGACATTAGATACAACCATATCAACAAGTTTGATATGCTAACCTTAACAAGATTCTAATACAGCTTGTTTCCTAACCGAATCTAACATCCTCCTCTGGAATTTTTGCATACTAACATTACTGGCCATATGGCGAGGTCGTAACCGGTGTCAGGTCCTACTAGCTGCGCCCTTACCGCAGGTGCGCATGCGCAGCCGAGCCCGTTAATTACTCAGTCCACGCCGTGAACTCCATTTACCCACTGAAGGAGGGCCCTTACTCGCGCCATTCGCTGACGTCATGAGTACGCGCGGGGTGGCTACCAGCCATAAGGACAGCGTGACTCTCCTACCCGCGCCCCTTTGCAGCACCAGTTATACCTGCCCCTGAAGTTCTGGGAGGGGCCAGTGACCCCTCCCCCTGGGCGGACACCTCCAAATGATGATGCCGCCCCCTCAGACCTTAAAATAGCTGCTCACCGGTCATGACCTTACCGCCACAGGCCAGAATTGTTGCCTGACGATCTGGCCTCCCCCTTCCTACTCCTAGAAAGGTCATGATCGCCTCGCCAATCCCTCTAGCCATGGCACTATGTTATTAGATCACAGGACGTTCTCTGCCTCGGTTAAGTATACCCAGTCTCGTGGCTAGGAATGTTCACCCCCAAATGCACCCATGAGGGATCGTCTGCAACCGGGGGGGGCTCGAAGTAATTTGTCCAATTGCGCGTCGATCCTCTTTACCGAGTGAGTCAACGCCTCGGCCGAGTCCCCCCCCTCGCCACTGCCACCGAGGTATAAGTTGCGACCAAACTATCGTGCCACCCGGCATGGCCACCCACCCTGCCATGGAGATGATGTCCTCTATAAGGATGCGCCCACCTAGTTTGGCCAGCTCATTTTCCCCCATGTAAATTATCACCACTGACTGACTGGGGGGGGGGGGGGCTGCTGGGATAGAATTTTTCGAAAATAATCTCTGAACAGACATAAACACCCCCCCAAAGAAGGAGACTGAAAACCCCTTTTGCTCAGCCCTTTACTTCCTGTCACCTGAAAGAAAGACACTTTCAGCGCGCCTCACATAAGAGTGGCCCACAATCCAAGTCACCAATGTCCGTTGCTCCTTCTGTCGCTTGTGTTAAGCTGCTGAAATGACCTTGACGCCCCACAGCAGGTTCCTCCCCCGCGTAACGGGTTTGAGAAATTCCACCATAATGCAGGGGTAGCACCTTTTCCCGCTGGCACCGCTTGAGCCGTTGAATTGACCGCCCATCACAGTTGAAGCCTTTGGGCAGCTGAGGCCTTTGGTTGCAGCTCCTGATCCAGGTGTACTGGTCCCCTTCCTGCGGTTGTGGTGTGGAGCGCTTCCCGGGTATCCACCATGGGTCCGGTCATACATAAATGAAAACAAACACAACCGATTAGTGTTTCTTGGTTCCTGACAAAAGATCCAGTACACATGCCCGTATTTGTTGCAATCACATGCTAAGCTTTAGCTACGATCAGCACTAGGTACATTACCATCAAACCTGCAACTGCAAGTGTCTAACATAGCATCAGTTTGAGTCACATGCAGAGCTTTTAACTTAGTGCTACCATGAGGGTGCCTGGTAGTATGACCTACATGAAAGAATAGACCTGTATTCAACAGTGAATGCAATAACCCATCCATCATTACTTAAGGACAGTACATAGTGTGAACTGCCGTTAAATAGCGCTTTCATAGTTACTATCATGGTCTTCTGCCGCCCAGCACATCTCTTTCCAGGCCACTGCTATTGCATCTCCGAAATCTGTCACTCTCAACATCAGAGGCACACTAAATTTCCCCACCTTATTAGGGCACTCAGAGGTATATCGCCGTCCCTACCCCACGGGAGCCCCCAATTTAAGTCTCAACAAAATCATACCGAAATACAATGCTGCAGAGGTCACGCAATGAAGAAGCAGTGCATTTTTTGGCTCGTTCTCAAGTTTAGGTGGAAAGCAGCCCCCTTATAGAGTACTCTCAACATCAGTGGCACACTACATTTGTTCAACTCGTTAGTGCCCTCAGAAAAGTGTAGCTCCATCCCTGCCCGAATGAGCCCCCAGTTCAGGTCTGCACAAAACCTATCCAGAGGTAACACGCTGCATAAATCCTCGCACTTTCCCACCTGGCTCCCTCTCCCATGATCAAATGTTTATATTTGGCTGGTTGGTAGAGTGCAGTCCTAGCCGCCAGGGGTGGCGGCACTGAACAGAGTATATTTATATTACAACGGGAGCATAGCATACTGCAGCATACACACTCGATTAGTGTACCAGGGCTTTGTACTCGGTAAAGCTAGTTAGAACCACAGTGCCTAATTCGTCTTAATGGAAAACATTGGGCCTGGGTCCTAGTCAGGCGGCCACCACAGTTAGCCTCACCCAATGCCTCCGCCAGCGCTGGGCTTGACCCTACTAACACATCACTAATACCAGTAAAATTGTGCCAGGGTGACATCATATAAGCGAGTACATTGCAGTATTACAACATACATCCACCTATATGTGCAGAGTAACTAAACGAAAGTAACACTCTACCTGGTACCTCGTCTTATTTTGTAAGTACTTTGAAATACACAGCTCCCTCCTTGCCCTGGACACTGGGGCCCTGCGCGGAGAAGGTGGGTAGCGTTATTCCTTAAAAAACCCCTGTCTGTTCACATAGAGAAAGTAACATCCTACAGACAGCGTGGAGTGCGCCAAGCATTGCACATAAATTGTGGATGAAAACTGGGAATGTGTCTCTCAGCGGGGCGTGACCAATGTAATTAAGGGCGTGGTTTAAAACAACGCACGCCAGAAATATGATACAACACGAGTAACATCATACCTACAAGGTTTTTAGTTGTATACGATATATGAGCAGCAACTATGGCTCGTATATAATATTGCAACTGTACTCTATTTAAAAACCCTGGTGACCCCATGACGATGTTTCGAAAAGAGAAGGGAAATCCCCTAAAGAAAATGACTCTCATTACAGTGGTTCCCTCCCCCTACAACGCTCTCTGGGCATAACGTCATGCCATAACATCTCCACAATTGAGAAGTGAGCAGTGGGAGCACACGTACACTGAAGCGCCTCCTGTCCCTGTAGTCCGGAGAACAGAGCACCTGTCATGGCTCAAAACCGAGCCCAATGAAGACCCGTTTAGTTTCTCCTTTATATTTCCTCGCATGCCAATTTGTCCAATCATGAATGAGTAGTGTGAATAGCAGTGATCTGCAGGTCACCAATTCACGTTGCAGGAAATTCAATTCCGCCTTCCTATCCTCTGCCACCTATATAAATTGCTAGTTATCGTGGGCATTGCTAACACCTGTTATTTACATATTCATGAGCAGCAGAAGTGAGATATGAAGCACCGGGTGGGGGCAAGACTACAAGTTAAAGGATTTGTAAAGGTGTTCAAAGGTAGCCTTATCACCCAGTGAGTACACTGTACTATCACACAGTACATGAGACAAAATGCAACAATGACTGGCATAGAGACAAGTACTTCATAGCCCTCAGTGTTATTTTTCGATAGTGGCTTCATTCTGGGACTGCTTGCAGTTGCCATATTATAATGCCGTCCTTGCATAAACACCTGTCTGTACAGTGTGTGCAATTATAAGTGGTGCATAATTTATCACATTTGTCAATTACTGAGTGCGGGAGAGTTCACACCCTCTCTGCATTGTTGTCAGGCCAAATCTGCCAGAATACGACATGTGAAAAACCCATCATTCAGCAGTAAGCACCCAAATGTGCATGTTCTTCCCAAAATATCTGATAAGCGATAGTTAGGTACAACCTTTGCCTATGTCTTGGGCCCCCTTTATACCAATTAGTTCACATTGACCACAGCTCTGTGTGCGTTGCAGTCCGCAGTCCTTGCCACATTATAATGCCGTCCTTGCATATACACCTGTCTGTACAGTGTGCGCAATTATAAGTGGTGCCTAATTTATCACATTTGTCAATTACTGGGTGTGGGAGAGTTCACACCCTCTCTGCATTGTTGTCAGGCCAAATCTGCCAGAATACGACATGGGAAAAACCCAACGTTTAGCAGTAAGCACCAAAGTGTGCATGTTCTTCCCAAAATGTCTGATAAGCGATAGTTAGGTGCAACCTTTGCCTATGTCTTGGGCCCCCTTTATACAAATTAGTTCACATTGACCACAGCTCTGTGTGCGTTGCAGTCCCCTAGAGTGCAGTGCATCGGGTAAAAGAAAAAACGAATTTTACAAAAGCAATTCCCCTTCTGACATGTGCTGGAATCCAAGCTGGTCTACACCCGGGGCCTCGTGACCCCATCTAGGTCGCCTCTGAGTAACAGTTTGCACAGAACAGTGTCCGTGTTTTGAGCAAAACCTGCTCTCCTGCCGTGAATTACCCACGTCCCTCCGAGGAGCTGACAAGTTACAACAACAAGACACAAGCATGCTACTGCCGTGCAATCTGCATTGAGTGCACATTCAGTGAGTAAAAACTGCCATGACCGTTTGACTGTGGAAGGCGAACTGTGGACAACTACAGAAATGTAGCATCAAAATAGATCTGCGGATCAAGCCGCCGCCATCACGTCTGGAAGGCGCAAGGAACATGAGGTGATTTTTTGCCCAGAATCGCATGATGTTGAGCCTAGGCTCAAGCCAGGTTCCAGTTCCACGTACAGGTCCCTCTCTACAATATTACACAGGTTGTGTTTCCACCACGTTCTGTATGACCCCTTCTGGCTGCTAACTATATGTACTCCAGATGTCACGTTCGCACCCAGACCGGGACCCCATAAACTGCGTGCCATAATGTGGCAGGAAAGCGAAACCATAAACAATGAACCCTCAATATTCAGAGCTAGCATTCTTGCCCAGTACCGCGATAGACTGCGTGCCATAATGTCTGTACATGGCAAGATGTTGCTAAACCAATTTAAAGGATTGTTTTAAATTACTCGTTTTCGCCCAATGTGGGGCTTGAACCTACGACGCTGAGATTAAGAGTCTCATGCTCTACCGACTGAGCTAGCCAGGCTCCCCGGTTGACAAAAATATATTTTCTAAAGCAAAAGCCAGGTTTAGAGGGAGCATGAGAACCATCAAATAAGCTATAGTATTAGATCTAATCTCAGAGTGTTAATCAAGAATACTGCCTTGTGTCTAACTTTTCAAAGTCAAGGACTCAGCAGACCGGAGCCTATTATGTAGAACTTGGAAGGCTTAACAAATACCAGGGCATCTGCCTTCAGCTCGAATCAGCTGTATCAGTGTAATACATCAAAAGTAACACATTGGAGGAATGGAGAATGCACCAACAGTTTCGAACACAAACTCGCATCACCATTGCGAACGGATGCGTAGCTGGCTAGAAGAGTACATGCAGGCCTCGCTGCCTGCGTCGGAAGAGACCACTGCCAGCCATTCACAGTCCTGCCCCCTTGAAGCAGTGAAACTCACCATTCCTGTGTTCGGCGCGAGAACCTCAACCTCCTTCTCAACATTTGACTGTTGCTCCAAATTGCGGTGCCTCCGGAACCCGTACGTGGTGTCCTCGCAAAACAGGACTTTGTTCCCCTTCTTCGACTCGGGCCATGCCGAACATCCCGGGTGGGCGCCGCCGACGGGATCACTCTCCTCCTGTTCGCCGAAGCCAGCTGCCCTGGCCGCTGCATCCTTTTTCGGCTCCCAAGACCTGCAGCGAACAAAAGAATACAGTGATAAATAATGCTCCCCCCGTGTCCAACTTGACCCACGTGACCCGCCTTGTCCCGATCCGGCAGACCTGCAAGGGGAAACAAAATTTGAAAATTAGGAGGCCCCGAGCGCGGGACACGACCAGTGTGGGGGAGCGTCCAGGCGACAAGGGGCCACCTGAGCGCTCCGCCCTCCTATATCATGGGATCGCGGGTGGCACGCCCCCTCCCCCCGCCCCCCCCAGCCGCCCGCCCCCCCCCCCGACCCGGAAGTCTGCACAACGCCTTCCGGGTCAGGGATCGAGCTGTCGTGTATTTCTATAGGTCCTGAATCGATCCCCCTATTCCTGACCCTATTCTGGTTAAACTAACTAGCTAGTTAACTAACAGTCAGCCCATGAGGCAAGAACAGCCCCCATGATGCAGATACCGTTATCTGACGCAGTCACACTACGGCACAGGAACGTGTTATCTGATTAGGTCATAACGCTTGAGATCTAATTAGACAAGCGACATTCCTCCAGCCCCTGATAAGGCATAGGACGTTCTCATAACAAATCAAACCTATGACAACCTGGATAATCCGTGCGGCCATTGTTTTGATTTCACAGAGAACTTTTGCAAAAGAATGTGCTAACGAGCAAGTCGTATGACATCTTTATTGACGTACCTATGTCCATCCTTACGTCAATCTCGGCACCTTTAAGGTATAAATATTGCCGACCTTGCCCTATGCAAACACACGCGTGGTGACAAGACGGAGCAGCCACACTTGCCGAAGCCGAGAGCAGAAGCAGACCCCGCTGGCAGCAGCCCCGCCTTCCTGACGCGCTGAGAGACGCGCTGCTATCTCAAGCCGAGAGACCCAGCACCGGCGCTTCTGGGCAGCCCTCGCAGGCAGCCTGGAATATCGAGAGCAGAGAAAGAGATACCATTCCTCATTCATCCTAAATTCCAGGTACAGAACTGAATAACCCCTCACAGAGAATTCTTTAGTTATTCACTTGGCAAAAACAAACTTAACTTAAACTGTGACTTTCTATTCCCGCCCACGCATTAGACTTAGGTCAGGTACACGGGGTAGGCGTATTTAGAAACACCAGTTGAGTACGTTTAGTCAAATGTATATGTGTATGTAAATATATTTTAATCATTTTAAAACATCATATGGCTCAGAAACCATATCAATGTTTTTACAGTATTATTTTATACTATTGCTTTTAATGTATGCACTTTACTTAACTATAAGTATTGCAATAATATCGATCCATTTCTCTTGTACGAGAAAAGAGACTGATCAATAAATAACACCTTTTTATTGAACACGCCCGTCTCTTCCTTTTCTCTACATTCTGATGAGACTAAGAATGCACGTACTGACTGAGTAAAATAATTGCCTTGTGCTCACACGACTCTTGAGATTGACTCTTGATTAGGGGAGAGCAAAGTTGTCATGTTCTATGGTTGTCAGAAACTAAATCCCTTCTTGTCTAATCAGGGGAGGTAATTCTTTCCTGAACATTCGAGAAAGTTTCTAGCGAACTCTGAGCTTAGCTGGCAAACCCAAAAATTAAGTCTAGTATCGACAGTAGTAGACCTAGTTAACGTCTGGTCTAGGCCTTTACTGCTGTAGGTATTATTCCAATGCGCAGAGCCTATTGGGAAAATAGGAACTGCACTACATGGCGCCCAACGCGTTTGGAAAGGGCGATAAAACTAACGTAAGACATTTAGAGTAACTCAGTCGTGCTTTCTCACTCAGACCCCTTTTCCCAAATACTCCAAAGACGTCTGGAGTGGGTGAAAGGTTATATCCTCCAAAACCTCGCAGGAGGGAACTCCTATGTATGGTTCTTGGTCTAGTCAACGTTGAAGGATAAACAGTGTTCCAAAATATTGTGCATCTAATCTCTGTTTCCATAAAGAAACCTGATCTGCAAATAAAAATAATACCATCCTGTCAGTAAAATGGGAGACAGTGATGAAGAAAGAGAGGCAGTTAGATTAGCAACTGAACTCGCAGATGCTGATGCTACCATGCAAGCAGCAGACCCGAATATAACACTCATTCCGGTCATTAAAAGGAGATCTATAACCTTAAAACTTATAGAAAATGGACTGACACCTAGAGGTGGTACAGTCATATTCGTAATTGAGGCACACGAATATCGGCAGACAGAGGTATATTATACATGGATACATTTTCCAGCAGCAAATGCTGTAACAAAGTACTTCCACTATTACAAAGTAGAGGAACCTCCTAATGAGTACACTCCTTTCGAGGAGGTGGAAGTACCACTCAAATTCCAAGAGCATTTGCTCTTATTTGATGGCGCCCTAAAACATAATAATCACATTACAAGGCTCGGTCCTTTAGGAAGACCAGGAGCAACGTGGCCGGTCTTAGCCGGATACACACCACATCCAGACATCGACGAGATGCCTGCACCACAGCTGTTAATACAGCTAAAACAATTACTAAAAATTCACAGACAATTAGTTCAGTATGTAATGCGGACTTCAACAATTCAGCCAGCGATCAAACTACCACAGCTGACCCCTCACCAGGGGAACACAAATAAAATTACACCACAGAACATCCAATCCTGCCTAGGAAAAGTTCCAGCTAAACGGGAACAAATACCATTCTGGTTGGCACAGAAAATCACCCAAATAGAGGCGGTGTTTCCTGACACCACACCATTAGAAAAACACAGGATTCTGACTATATGTCTCCCAATGGGAATCGCACCACACATTGAGGACTGTGACACTTGGGGTACAGTCTTTGCTTCCATCTATACAAAAACGCACGGTGTCCCATCCATTTCGGTGATACCAGATGTGCTAAAACAAATTCAAGATGAATACGGTCCAGAACCTGCCTTAACTCTTGGTATGAAATTACTGAAAGACTTCAAGCAGGTCTCGGCTATATTACTAGCCAACATAAAAGGTGAAGCAGCAAACGTGGCGATCCGCCAGAGGTTAAAAGAGACAGATATAGCAGACCAACCAGCTGAAATTGCCAGAATCATAGAAAAATCCTATGAAGAACTAGGCAGAGATAGTCTAGGTGGAATACCAGTAAAACCGCAACTGACTACAAGTCCAGAAAAAATATTTTTTAATAATAATAATTCACCAAAAAAGAACTGGGATGGAAACAAACAATCCAATCCTAAAGAAAAGAAATTCCAGTCCAGAGGAAGGTCTCCTAGGCGAAGAGAGAAATCTCCGAACCAAAGACAGAGGTCACCGCAGAGTGACCCCTCTGGGAATAGATATAACCTTAGAAATAGGGATAATATTAAAAAACCTGATAGATATCAAGACATTGATACACGTCCCTCTCAATCTTTTCAGAATTCCTCACAGAAATCGGAAAGAAGAGGACGATCAGAAGAGCACGCCAAGTCCAAAGACAAGGAACCTGCTCAGCTAAAAAAGAAATTACAATTTCCAAAAAAGAAGGTAGCCAGTATCAAGGTAGTTAACAATGCCGAGAATACTGAGGACACAACTGAAAAACGGAGAGTGGGCTCAGACAATGCTAGACAGCGCAGCAGAGGTGAGCATAGCTCGCAAAGTCCTTATGAATCATCTGGAGACAGTGGACACGAATGAATATCTTCAAGTGGAAACTGCAGATACCAGAGTTAGCAAGCCCCACAAGATATACGAGATAACATTACGTATAGAGGGAGATAAGACTAGGAAAATAAGGGGACTATTTTGGGATAACCTCTCCAAGGGCTATGACATCCTTCTAGCTGAAAAAGACTGGCCACCAGAGTTTGTCAGGGAGTGCCCTCATGGCGAAGAAGTAATTATGCCTGCCTTCTCGAATCATATCCCGATTCATAAAAAATATACACTTGCTAGAAAGTGGGCAGTGGCCTTAACACCTGCTTTATATAAAAATCATGTAGGATGGGATGAGGATTCTCCTCCTCACAAAATCCAGTTAAAATCACAACCAACTGCACAAAGGCAGTACCCAATTAAGCAAGAAGCTAAAAAACAGGTAAATGAAATACTAGATCAGCTAGAATACCAGGGGGTGATTGAAACTTGCACCTCACAAATGAACAATCCTTTGTTTCCGGTCTCCAAACCAGACAATTCATACCGTCTAGTTTTGGATTACCGACACCTTAACACATGTTGCAAAACTTTTGCAGTGCAAAACTCACACAGTGCTGCACTAATGAATAACATAGTGCGCAAAAAATACAAAACAACCTTGGACATCTCCAATGGATTCTTTTGTCAAAATATAGCACCAGAAAGCAGATATTTAACTGCATTCTCAGTAAATGGCACTCAAAAGCAATTCTGTCGGTTAGCCCAGGGGTACAAGAACAGCCCGGGGGTATTCTCAGCGAGAGTAACAGAATTACTACAACTATATGATGATGAAGCATTATCTTATGTCGATGACATTTACTTAACAGATGATGACTTGGATACTCACTTGAAAAGGGTGAACACCATAATACTTGGTTTCGCTGCAGAGGGTTACAAATTCAACTTCAAAAAATCCAGAATTGCCCATCTGACAGTCCTATTCTTAGGATATGAGTTATCAAGTGAAGGCAAAAGCCTGGCTGACAATTTCCTAGAGAAATGTGCCGTAATCCAAGCTCCTAAAACACTAAAAAACCTACAGTCAATTCTAGGCTTCCTAAATTTCGGAAGAACATACATTGCAAATTACGCAGAAAGGGTCAAACCCCTTTATGATCTAATTAAACCAGACTTTAAAAGATCCTGTTGGACTCAAACACACACAGAAATTTTGAGATCCTTACAGACAGACATGCTAATTAAAACAAAATTAGAAACCCGTGATAACACACGCAATCTTGTGATTCGAGTCATCCCAGGGAGATGCGGATTCACATACCTGACCTCTAATGAGGGAGAAAAGGTACCCATTGCATTCAAATCACACATGTACACAGAAGCTGAACAGAAATTCAGTAATACAGAAAAAATCATTCGTGCAGTTCAGACCGCAATAGCTAGAGAAAAAGACATAGCTGACGGTAGACATATCACAGTCAGAACAGCAGAATCAGCCTTTGAGGCACTAACAACACCGTGTAATTTACCAACAACAGCATTGAATCCGGAATGGATACAATGGGTGAATTCAATCACAACGGACAAAGTATACTACTACTTTGATCCCGAACTAGAAGAATTGAAAAATCTAAAATATGAAAAGACATATCCTCTGCCAATCGACATTCTGCCTCTACGACATTACGCCTGTGTAATCTATACAGACGGACATGCTCAACCCTCCGTTTGGGGAGAACAAGCATACAACCCCACATGTGAGATTACAAAAGAAGTGTGGCGCGGAGGTAAATTAAAACCTCTATTAACAAAATCACACTCAGTAGAAACTAATTCAGAAAAACAAACTGAAATAATCGCATTGAAAATGGCGCTAGATAATGTGGATCGCGAATTCCCGACACTTATAGTGTCAGATTCATATTACTGCGTCAAATCATATAACAGCGATTTGCAGACATGGATTCAGAACGGTTACAAAGATGACACAGATGCACCAATAAAGCAGAGACTGCTCTGGGAACAAATAGCTCTTTTACAAAAAGAACTACCAAAGACTCACATGACTCACTCACTGAGTCATCAACGTGATGGCGTTCACGTTGTAGGGAATTCATTGGCTGAAACAGCCGCAGCGGCAGCCACTAAATCGGCTCCCGTAGTTCGAAAAAAGCGTACATTAAAATACATTGACGGTGAAACATTGCTGGCGGTGAAAACGTCATCAAAAGGCGACTGCTCAGCGTTACCGATCAACTATCCACTCAATTATACATACATAATCGATGCAAACTCCGTCCCTTTTGCTCGAATCCCTGGAGTGGGGGATAGAGTGATTCCAAACATGGACAGGAGAAGCTTGTTAATCGCAGACGCACATATGGGTGAGGGTCTTGGACACCTCAAACTAAAAGATTCTCTGGAAGATTTACAATCACGGTACTGGTGGCCAGGCATGAGCCTACATCATACCATGTTTGTAAAAAACTGCCCAAACTGCAACAGAAATCGCAGTGGGGAGAGAAAAAATAAAATACGGTGGAATCTGACTGCAGATAACATCACCAGTAAAAAGAATGGCTTGCGATTAACATATACAGGCTAGTTTCCACTTATAATGTAGATCCTCAGCACTCGGCTGACGTCCGGACTGTTATACAAAGATTTGCGAGTCTAAATGGCATATACGCTAAGAGCATGCTACGTTCAACCATTGTTTTCACTCAGGCACACCAGCCTGGGGGGAAACATGGCCAAATGAGCACAGCCCAGCGGGAATCTTCTCACTTCCTTCCTGAGGGTATGGGATGGTGTAAAGAAAAAACCAAGGCAGAAAGCAATCTATAATGGAAAGGATATTAGGTTCGGGAGCTGGGTGGGTCAAACATCTAATAAGTGTCCAACGTAGTCTAAATAACTTGCCAAGAAATTCTCTGAAGGGATTCAGTCCGTACGAATTATTATTCGGAACTAGGATGTTGATCTCTGACCTAGATAGTCAGACTTCAGTGGTAATAGAAAAAACCTTTGATGTCAAAGACCGTTTGGCTATTTTGCAGGACTTAAACAAAACAAGAAAAGACCTGAGCAACATACAGTTGAAACAACAGCCAACAACCACTGAAGAATCACCACCTGTCCCAGCAAGACCTGTCTGGATTCCAAAAGTCGGGGATCTAGTCAGGGAGAAGATCGCGGTAAAGAAGGAATTTGGGCCTTCTTACAGAAAAGCAGTTCCTGTCTTGTCTGTCAACGGGACAAGATCAGTTGTACTACCGCCACTTGCTGGAAAAAAGGAGAACCGAGTTGTATCCATCGACCTGGTAAAACCACAACATGTGGCCGATAACAAACAGTAGGCCAAGTGGACTCCCAATAAGTAGCAGAACACCAAGGTTTGCTACCAGTACAGAGGTCCTAACAAAGAGGCTCATCACATTCGAAACGCCTACAGAAGAACAACAAGGACTATGAAACAATGCAATAGAACTCAGACCTCTGAAAACCCAAATAAAAACACTTAGCAAAGACACACCAATCTATACTGAAGTACCAAGTGAAAATGCAAGAAACAAAAATCCTGAACCAATTGGAACAATTGACAGAACTGCATCCGGTTACTTCATCAACTTCGATGATTCCTCTGACGGCTTCAGTGAATCAAAGACACAGCCATCATCAAAATCCTTTAAAGACAAAGCTAAGGAACTTTTGAAACAACTGAAAGAAACATATCTGATTTCTCCATGGATTGAATTTTGGGTGGGTTTTGGTGCATTTATCCTCATACTTTGGCTCATCATGGTATTCACTTTGGGACGCTTCATTGAGGGAAAATATGCTAAAATGGACACAGCAAGTCAGAACATCAACTTGGTCCTCAAACCACATACATCTTCACACGTCGAGAAAAGAGAACTTTCTCCAGAACTTTCTTCAGCCAACTTCACAGCCAATCCGATACCTGGTGGGGTAGCCTGGGACAACACTGACTATGAAATTTATGGTCCGGTCGAGATCCTGAAATATCCACACCAAATCAAGATCTCCTTGAGTGACTTTGTAAAACCAAACTCATTTGCTGATGATTGGGACTTCGAAAGCATTAATAACATGATGTCTGACTTAGTAATGTCTGCTAAATTTACAAAACATGATTATTTGCAAGGTTCTACAAATTATGATAGTATGTATTGCTATAATCATTATGGTAACCATTTTTTACATAAATCTGCACAACCTAGAAATGTTTTAAATTATAATCAATGGGAACATTGTGCAACACCTCCAAAAGGGAGCTCAAGAACCGTTTATGACAAATATTCATACTTTCAAGGTTTTAACACAAGTAATGCTGAAACATTCTATTTTAAATTGTCAAACAAGACAGGGACCAAAACCATGATAACCAACACAAAATTGATATATTCAGATTCATTCTTTGAAAAAATGAATACTTTTGGATTTGATTATTGGGACAAAAATGTTGATTTGAAAAGTGTTTGGGGTACAAAAGAATGGCAAGTACAGGGTATAGAAGCTTTGTTTAGAGCCTGCATGATCCCAGAACAAATGATATTCTTAAATGAGACTATTCAACAAACCACCTGTCTTGGCTTAGCTAAAATCAAAGATTTAAATAACCCGTCTATTCCAAAGCCAACAATGTTTAGCAATAACTCTGATACAGATGAAGAAATAGACGTAAACCATATACTTAACCAAAACAGAACACATCCTGATTGGAAACAGTGGTTGATCTGGCCCACAGATACAAATAACTGTCAAGATAGATTCCTGAATAAAACACAGGGTTTCAAAATGACCAGGCCAGACCCTAGATATCCCCAAAGACATCACCCAGGGATAATTACCACCTACAGTGTGGGCAAATTATGCCTTCAATGGCTTCAAACTTCCACACTGCCTGAAATTAAGCAACACCTAACTTTACTTACTGATGGTGCTGACTTGCGTGATTTCATTCTGGGACCACGCAAACAGCGTCAAAAGCGTTTCATAGCAGCCTCTGTATATGCAGCATACAATGAGGCCTGGAAGGTTACTCAAATTGAAACAGCAGAGAGAATACGTGAAATTGACCGTATTAATTTGGAAAAATCACTTTCTGTAGTGGACAATGGGTTAATGACTCTGTCCTCCAGAATTTTTTCATTGGACAGCATTGTGTCTTCAGCAATCGATATATTATCGCAAGACTTACTGTTATTACAACATGGTCAGTCACAATTGCGTTCCATTGTACAGCTTGGCTGGACGTTACAAAATCTGCGTTCAGGCTATGTGCCTTGGCGTTTAATCAACACAACGTCACTATTCCAAATCTTTAACCTTACTGATAGACAAATCGGTATGGCACAAAAGGGTGCTGATTATACAATCTTGAGCATTGAAAAACTAGAAAGATTACCAATGACAATGTCAGAACGACCTGTCAGTGAATGGATAATCCACGGAATAATAAATATTCCAATCTCAACCTTCAGGTTTCAATACTGCCAAAAATATATACAGGCTGGCATGTACGAGAAATTGGGAAAGGGGTACCTTAAAACAACTTGGAACCTGCCCTATTCACATGCATGTGTCAGTAATAAAGGACAGAAAGTGTTTCTTAGTGGCAACAATTGTGCTATGTCACTAAGCGGCACGCTTCTGTGTAACGGTATTAGTTTGCATGGAGCCTGTGAAGGGAATTCATACAACCTTTCATGTCACCAGCAAGGCGCACCTGCAACTGAAATAGAACCATTCTTTCAAAGACTCTATAATGGGAGTTACATTCTTATTGTAGACCGCAGATGTTGTAGTCTTATGCCCGGGACTCCTTATCTGGTAACTACAACGGCGAAGGTCAAGTGCTGTGGACGTTCTTTGTTCCCCAGCTCCTTTCCAGACAGGGAGGCAAGGGCATGGCCCAGTTTGAAAATTACTTCTATTCGAATAGACACTTTTAAGCAGAATGAAAACAGTGCTTCTTCAGACGCCTACAAGGCTCACGTCATCTAAAGAAACGTATGATCTACAAGTCGCAAGGACGACTGCAGAGATACATACATTATTATCAACTAATTCCCCCGTACATTTCGCGGAAATCCTGAGCGAAATCTTAAATATTTCTGATACCACTGGGGTCTCAAAGGTATTTAAGACAGTATTTTCGATGGCATTAACACCATTCAAAGCCATACTGGGTATTTTTCCAGATTTCGTCCATTCGATTTTTGGCGGACTTCCCCTGATCCTGGGACTAATTGCAGGAATCCTATTCCTAGTTCTTATTTTTCGTTATGGCAACCCATGTCACAGATCAAACTCTCGCGACAATGGAAGAAACGATCCTAGCCATTGGATACCGGGACCGGATATCAAAAATCCTGGGACTCTCCCGGCTTAGAGACCTGAACATGACTTGGTTTCTATCATTTCGACCAATGTGGCAAAGGTGTGTTTTACCTGTACTAAGGTGTCTGCTATGCGGAGAAGAATGCGTGTTAGACACCTGTCTGACGCTACAATCGGATGCGCCGGTGGATGCAGATACACTGTTGGTTCCTACCAAGGTTCACGCTTTGTGCTGCCCTCAAAGGCTGCCAATCCTGATGACGGCATTCCTGGAATCTTCACCACTACGATTGAAGGGTAGTGAAGTTCAAGATGAAAGCAGCATCGAACAGGTACGACCCTCTGTCAGTGATGCAAATCAGAATGTCAATGGAGACAATCATGCACACGAATGCATGGTTACCCCTATTCCCGACTTAGTGGAACTTTCCCATGAAGCTGTTGACAGTTTTTTCGAAAGCCTGAATGATATGATGTTCTCTCCAGAACAGAAATAGAGACTTTTGAGTAAACTCGCACACGGCGTTCCCTGGATTCGGCCTTCAACTTTAAAAATAAAGTCACATGAACAATTACCATCCAGTTCACGGACAGCAATTTTTTCAGCAAGCCCCTAAAATATTTTTCTATATATTTTTTCCGGGACACTGATCTTCTGCTTAAAGTAAGAAACTATTCCTAGAGAACTAAGATTTCTATTTTTAGACACTTTATAGACTTTAGCTGCCCGCTGGTATGTTCACAAATATATTTTATTATGTGATGAAATGGTCTCGAACTTTCTTTCTGTATAGCCATATTAAGAGCCATTTCATGTGTATTTCTCATATACCAATAAGCAATAATGCATAAAAAATGCGTGTTTACTTTTGCATTTAATTCATAGCTTAAGTGCATACAATATATATGACTGCAATTTTTCAGTATATTTGAAAATTTCAAAATGCATTTATGTATTTTGGGGTGGTAAGGTATACACTATACTCTATAGTATGTTGTACTATGTTATACTATGCATAGATTAGTAGATATGACCATAGTTAGCGTGGAGTGGGTGTCGTGTATTTCTATAGGTCCTGAATCGATCCCCCTATTCCTGACCCTATTCTGGTTAAACTAACTAGCTAGTTAACTAACAGTCAGCCCATGAGGCAAGAACAGCCCCCATGATGCAGATACCGTTATCTGACGCAGTCACACTACGGCACAGGAACGTGTTATCTGATTAGGTCATAACGCTTGAGATCTAATTAGACAAGCGACATTCCTCCAGCCCCTGATAAGGCATACGACGTTCTCATAACAAATCAAACCTATGACAACCTGGATAATCCGTGCGGCCATTGTTTTGATTTCACAGAGAACTTTTGCAAAAGAATGTGCTAACGAGCAAGTCGTATGACATCTTTATTGACGTACCTATGTCCATCCTTACGTCAATCTCGGCACCTTTAAGGTATAAATATTGCCGACCTTGCCCTATGCAAACACACGCGTGGTGACAAGACGGAGCAGCCACACTTGCCGAAGCCGAGAGCAGAAGCAGACCTCGCTGGCAGCAGCCCCGCCTTCCTGACGCGCTGAGAGACGCGCTGCTATCTCAAGCCGAGAGACCCAGCACCGGCGCTTCTGGGCAGCCCTCGCAGGCAGCCTGGAATATCGAGAGCAGAGAAAGAGATACCATTCCTCATTCATCCTAAATTCCAGGTACAGAACTGAATAACCCCTCACAGAGAATTCTTTAGTTATTCACTTGGCAAAAACAAACTTAACTTAAACTGTGACTTTCTATTCCCGCCCACGCATTAGACTTAGGTCAGGTACACGGGGTAGGCGTATTTAGAAACACCAGTTGAGTACGTTTAGTCAAATGTATATGTGTATGTAAATATATTTTAATCATTTTAAAACATCATATGGCTCAGAAACCATATCAATGTTTTTACAGTATTATTTTATACTATTGCTTTTAATGTATGCACTTTACTTAACTATAAGTATTGCAATAATATCGATCCATTTCTCTTGTACGAGAAAAGAGACTGATCAATAAATAACACCTTTTTATTGAACACGCCCGTCTCTTCCTTTTCTCTACATTCTGATGAGACTAAGAATGCACGTACTGACTGAGTAAAATAATTGCCTTGTGCTCACACGACTCTTGAGATTGACTCTTGATTAGGGGAGAGCAAAGTTGTCATGTTCTATGGTTGTCAGAAACTAAATCCCTTCTTGTCTAATCAGGGGAGGTAATTCTTTCCTGAACATTCGAGAAAGTTTCTAGCGAACTCTGAGCTTAGCTGGCAAACCCAAAAATTAAGTCTAGTATCGACAGTAGTAGACCTAGTTAACGTCTGGTCTAGGCCTTTACTGCTGTAGGTATTATTCCAATGCGCAGAGCCTATTGGGAAAATAGGAACTACACTACAGGGCGCCAGCCAGCCGGTGGTGCGGCGCGCACCCCCCGCGTCATCACTGGACGCCGGGAGGTCACGCCCCCACCACCGGGAGGCACGGGGAGAGGGGGGTCGCCGCGCCGCCATGCGGGCGGGGGGGCCGAGGGCCCCCCCTTTTCATTTGACACGCAGGGGGCGTGCGAAGTTCTGCAGCAGACGGCTTTACTCTCAGAGCCATTTTGTGTAAGTAGGTGATAATATTTATGAAGCAGTCGCTATCCACGCCCGCTCCTAGCACTGCCAAAGAATGCAAGGTGCTACTCTCACCCATTTTAGCATGGCTGGCCTCCTGGGGGACTCTGTCTAAAGGTCAGTGTAGTAAGTGCTTGTTCCTTTAAGAGCAATAGTAGAACATTATACATGCAATGGAATCCTGTATATGTAATCCTTGTTGCTATAGTTCTACAGAATGTATTATTCAGTTGGTTGTGCAGTCAGCTACTCAAAGCTGCTTGTACCTTTTGTTCCTGCATCTTACTTATTTAATAAATTGGAAATTATACTCCACATGGCTATTTCGACTCCTTCAAGGTTACTACAATTTTTGGCGACAGGATGGGATTGAAGTGATTCAAGGAAAACGGTAGCAGTGTTTTTTTTTGTACTCTTTGAGACTACGTCGTGTGAGTACTTTATCCTAATCTACACCTTTTGAGGATCTAAGGTGTCACTGACTGTTTACTTGATGAAGTTAACCTGACTGCTTTCAATTGGGACTACGTCGTGTGAGTACTTTATCCTAATCTACACCTTTTGAGAATCTACGGTGTCACTGACTGTTTACTGGATAAATTTGAGCTGACTGCGAAATCGCCACGTTGTGAAGCTTATTGGAGCCTGTTTAGGTTATTTCTACCTTTTTTCTCGACAACCACTGGCAGTTTGCATGCGAGCGTGAAACGCTTACTTTTGAAAGCCTCCGCGTTGGTTCTCGTGCAGCGCCTCGCTCTTGACCCGCATTCCACTCAACGCGTTTAATCAACGCGTCAGCTTCAAGGGGATAGAGTTCTCCTCTACACGTCAGACAAGACGTCACTGCGCACGTCAGGAAGTAAGGCATCGCGCACAGGGTCACGCATAGCTGCCATTTTGGAGAAACAAAAGGCTTCAAGCTTCAGTTTCCTTGACAACCAAACGACTTGTCTCGGCCAAATAAACTCCGGTTCGTGTTTCTAGCACCTGGTGTCGATCTATTGGGTGGAAACAGCGGCGATTTCTACAGACACTTTCTAGAAGTCCAGGAAAAAGGTTACTTGCAGCATCAAATTCTAGATG
Source organism: Lissotriton helveticus (assembly GCF_964261635.1). Lineage (NCBI taxonomy): Eukaryota > Metazoa > Chordata > Amphibia > Caudata > Salamandridae > Lissotriton > Lissotriton helveticus. Next base: position 119,524,215 of record NC_136073.1, on the reverse strand, counting down.
TGGTATTTTTCTTTCCAATTTTCTTCGTTTCTTGGAGTTTAAAGCACTTGGTAGTCTAAAATATTATTGGAGAGCATCTTTCACGAAGGAGAGGAAGGAGAGGATTTTAAATTTTATATATCTCACGAAGTCCTCACAAGGGTTGTTCCACTATTTTGGATTTTAGTGCAACTGGAAGTTTAGAACATTATTGGAGGACTCCTTTTTCACAGAGTTGTTATTCCGCGATTTGGATTGTCCATATCTTTGTATGTTATTCCTTTTCACTAACCCAATTATTTTACAGGATTTACGTAAAAGAATGTATTTTTAACAGGGTGCATCATAGACTACCAGTATTCACGTTTTATATATTTCACGAAGTCCTCACAAAGGTTTTTCACTATTTTTGGATTTTAATGCGGCTGGAAGTTTGGAACATTGCTGGAGGACGAAATTACTGGTATTTGAAGTGGTTCATTCACTATTTAGTTTTTGGGTCACATCATTCACGAAGGGGTGGTTTCATATAACTATCTAGTATTGATTAGGTATTTCTTCTCCACATAGTTATCATTCACATGGTGTTTTTGTTATTGTGATAGGTATTTCCTTTTCACAAAGACATCATTCACGAAGTGGTTGTTTCAAATAGCGTACTGGTCATCATTCATGAAGTGGTTGTTTCGCAAAGTCATCATTCACGTGGTTCATTCACTATTTAGTTTTTGGGTCACATCATTCACGAAGGGGTGGTTTCATATAACTATCTAGTATTGATTAGGTGTTTCTTTTCCACATAGTCATCATTCACATGGTGTTTTTTTTTATTGTGATAGGTATTTCCTTTTCACAAAGACATCATTCACGAAGTGGTTGTTTCAAATAACGTACTGGTCATCATTCATGAAGTGGTTGTTTCGCAAAGTCATCATTCACGTAGTGTTTTTTTTTGTTGTGACTTGTCACAAAGACATCATTCACGAAGTGGTCGTTTCAAATAATTGTTTTATCTTAAGTAGTTATTTAACAAAGACATTATTCACGAAGTGCTTGTTGCTTATAATTAGTTATTGTGTTAGTTATTTATTTTTCACAAGGACATCATTCAGGAAGTGGTTGTTTCAAATAAATTACCGGTTGTTGTTTTAGTTTTTTTTTTTTTCTCACGAAGACTTCATTCACGAAAGGGTCTTTTCTGATAATCGACCGATTTTGTTTCAAGTTATTGTTTTTTTCTATGGGGCATTCAATTATGCCACTGACAACAAACGCACCAAGAGCAGTTGCAACTTATGACGGAATTCCTTTACAAATCACTTCACCTACAGAATTCTGGTCAGTGTGGGGAGAATTTGTTGTTTCATGGGCGGATTGGAATGCATGTTTCTTAATTTACATTGCTAACTTTGAGGATGTCGACTGCATTTTCCTTCCTGAGAAGAAGAAACTAATGCGATTGTATTCACTGGGTCCAAAGGGTTTACGCTTTCTTGAAGAAATGCATACAAAGGAAAGAACAGTAGGAATTGATGCATTTCTGAAGGATTTTATATCAGTTTTGAAAAGGTTAACGGAAAAATGCGAACGTACTCAATTACACAATATTATAATCCTTAAGAATTGTTTTAAAGATATAATTGCTTTACTTAATAAGACTGAAATGTTTGTTCGTTGTGTTAAAGTTACGTATCCTCAAGGGAAATTTGAAGCTGTTGAGCAAAAAAGGTGTAGCAACCTATTTTGTTTTGAATGTGGTAATTATTCACATACTGTTTTTTTTGGAAAATGCCCTGCTACATCTGCCAAGTGCTGGAAGTGCGGATCGAAGGGACACTTTTCGCGAGTGTGCATCTGGAACAAGAGCGTTTTAAAAAGAAAAGTAGTGTATGTTCAACACGAGGATGATGATGCGGCATCAAACCGGGACAATAGTGTTGTTCAGGGAAATGTAGTACAAAGGGAAAAAAAAATTTAAATTCCTCTGGTTATTCATTATATAATCCTTTTTACCACATTACTTTCTCTAGTTGTTCATCATATAATCCTTTTTACGACATTTCTTTTGGTGGTATTACATTACGATTGGCAGTGGATTCGGGTTTGCCATTCACTGTAGTGCCACAAGATATATGGAAAAGTCATTTTGTGGATAAATTAGGACGGTGGTTAGAGTCCAATGATGTTTCTGCCAAAAACTTTATAGGCGGAACAATTGATATGCTAGGGTTTAGAACCCTCATGTTCCCTTTTAAAGGAAATTGTGTTATGGGTAAATTGTATGTTACAAAGAAGGGTCCACCGTTATTAGGGTGGAAAGACCAAAAGTCACTGAACATCACCTACTGATGTGTTTCGGTGGTGGTATCGAAATTTTCTCAGGTGTGTTTTTTTTTTTTCTGTCAAAGCTATATTCTGACAATTTCCTGATTGTTCAAAGATACAAGTGTAAGTGTTCAGGAAAGATGTTTTTTTTTAACATAACGACTTAGATACAAGTGTAAGTGTTCAGGGAAATATTTGTTGACATAACGATTTATACACTCATTTAGAGCTGGAGATGTCTTTTATGCTCAGACTTGACATACTGCCTTTGGAAGATTTATACTGGAAACCAGGAAGCCTGGTTGACTCAAAGATTTTATTTATAATGTTCAGTTGGTTCCAGGTATCTCCGTAGACATTCCTCACTGTCATTACTCACTGCCTGACCGTGGAAGGGTTGTTACAGTATAGGATACTCTGTCTGAAGCTCATGTAAGGGGAAGAATATAAAGTAGATGATAATTTTGCGTGCAGTTTATTGTGAAATTATTTAGGTAAAATTATTTAGGTTTAGACCAGTAAACTTGTTCCCAAATGTGTAAGGTCATTTAGGAGTTTTTTTTTTTTCTCAAATAGCTTTTGTGAAATATATTGATGTAAGCTTATAAAATGGTTCATATACTTGATTCACCGTCATTTTCGTTAGTTTGTACAAGTTTGCTGTAACAAAGTCTTACTGTGGACATTAGAACACTATTGAATTAACTGGATGGTGTTTTTTTTGTACCTTGAAATGTTATGGATTTATCTTCGAGATGGTTTCACGTATAGTCGCAAGTATTCTGGATACATAGGGTCTGTAGACTACACTGCTAATTTGATTCAGAATTGATGGGGGGTTTCGTAGTTAGTACAGGTATTGGACAAGAACTTGCTAGTTTGCAGTGTCCCAGGTGTCTTTCTATGTAGAAGTGTGAATAGAATAGAACACAAGTACGGTTTAGACATAACAGTGCTGTTAGTTTTACCTTTACCTATTTCCTTGAGGCTATACTGCAAATTGCTTTGGGAAGGTTTAGACTTCTTTTTAGGTGAAATTAGTTCTGGCATTTTTGTACGGCAAGGATTATAGCACTGTTAGATTTGGGAAGCTGACATGATTCAGCAATTTAGTGTGAGGTCACTATATAATAATATTAACAATCATTATGATAGGGAAGTTGAACACAAGTTTTTGTATATTTTTTGTTTTCCTTCTTTCTCGATTTAGAAAGGGGGATGGTGTGTGGTGAAGACTTTGAAGTTCAGGAGGGTTCATAGGCTCATGTTTCTTCAGAGCCGTACTGAATCTTCTGTTGAGAAATTATGGAGGAACCTAGTAGAATGTATGATAACAAATTTCCTCCAAGTAGAATGTATGATAACAAATCCACCAGGGTGGGGGACATGTATTCTATACTTAAAAAAAGTTTCAGGATTTCATCCGTTCTTGTTTTTGTTACTTGGTATTTCTTTTTTGTTATTTAGCTTTAGATTTATATTGATTAAGAAAGGGGGATGTGTAGTAAGTGCTTGTTCCTTTAAGAGCAATAGTAGAACATTATACATGCAATGGAATCCTGTATATGTAATCCTTGTTGCTATAGTTCTACAGAATGTATTATTCAGTTGGTTGTGCAGTCAGCTACTCAAAGCTGCTTGTACCTTTTGTTCCTGCATCTTACTTATTTAATAAATTGGAAATTATACTCCACATGGCTATTTCGACTCCTTCAAGGTTACTACAGTCAGCATGGAGGTTTCAAGAGTGGGTCTGAAAAGAAGGCAGGGTTGGGTTGAGTCAATCATGTGTTACGAGGGTTGATGGAGCAGAGCAGTATCTCAGCTGTGTCAATTAATGGGTTAGTTTGACGATGACTCTTTGTGAAATATGAAGGACAAGAGACAGAGCTAGGATGGAAGGTTTGTAGACGAGTGAGTGGTTGGCTTCACTGATGGAGTAAACGCAAGAGTGCTGTAATGAAGTAAACAAGTTGGGCGTTGTACTCTTTCTAAGCTTAGTAGCTTGAAATGCTGTGCCTGCTCCGCAGTGGAGGAACCTTCCCCTGTTGCTGTGTGCACTTCTATTCTGTGTGAGATGAATGCCGGCACTGCCCTCTCTTTTTAGTACTTTTTCGGTATGTTTGAGGAGCGCTTGCACTGTCCCCTGTTTTTAATCTACTTTTCCTGTGCAGGTGTGAGTTAATTTTGCACTGCTGCCGCTTGTGCAGCTGTTGCTCATACTTTCAACCACTGGATTAGGCGATTCAGTGGCCTCTGCGTTTTCCACATAATTATGTATTTTCCACATAATCCATCTGCTGCAAAATTTGAAGATTTTTAACAAAAAACGCTTCTAGTTCAAACAGAACACAAGTTACTATAAATGCAGCGAGACGTGTTGCTAAGCAGGGGAAAACCCCTCATAAAGGTTGACTGGCCTCCATTCAGTTGCCTATTTCTGTACTTTGGTGCTAATCTGGTACAAATGAGGTAACACTTTGCCAAAAGTGAGTTAACGTGTAAAAATGACCAAGTAATTAAGTAATACTACCACAAATGTGGCTGCATTACGCTGCATAATTTGGCTTTTCTTGCTGCATTTTTAAGTCAACCCTGCCACATAATTTGGTCCTTTACTACGCACTGTTCCAGTGGCCCTGCTTATACTGTAAAAGTGTGCGAGTTAGTCTTGCACTGCTGCCGCTTCTGTTTCGAGTGTGGAAAAAGCTGGCACCAATTCTTTGCATGTTGTGAGGCACACTTGCATTGCTGTACCTGTGCACAAGAAATTATTGCATTATGTCTGCCTGTGTGTCTCTCACATAGCCTCTACCTGTGCTGTACATTCTACTGTACATCCTGTGTTTTGCTTCTGCCAGCGCTCTATATTCGGCGAGTGTGTCTGTCCCATTACTACTGTTTGTGCTGTACATTAATGCACATTGCTCCCATCTGTGCTGTACCTGTTACTCTGCAGTGCTGAAATGTATGCTGTTAAGCCATTAGTTAATACATTTGTGCAGGAGTCGGACGCTTGTAATGCTGTTGCTTAAGTTCTACCAGTTTTATCCCCTGAGAGATGTGTGTAGTTGGGACCGCTAGAACAATTTGGTGTAGGGGAGCCTTGCACTATTGCGGCCTGAGCTGGTCTGTGTGAAGAACATTTGCACCACTGGTGTTTGTAATTACTGAAAGGTTTCCTGGAGGGTGTGTCTGGCTGCTATTTTAAGGTCTGCTCTCCACCCACAGCATCAGAGGAAGCAAATTGCAGATTAGGGCCTGGCAAAAGGAAGGTCAAACTGGAGACAAGTGATCTGCTTTACAGCTCACATGTACAACATAGTGGGCAAAAACCATTGATTTTTCAGGTAGTTCCAAAATGTTCCAACATGTCCCGGTCTGGTACAGCATCAAGGAGCATCATTTCGCAGCAGCAGCAAATCATTTGGGGGTCTATTTTCTTTTTTTTCTTTTTAAATCTTTTTATTAACATAGCTCAATAGACCATACAGTACAGTAAGCATTACCATCAGGGCACAGGAAGGCAGGTACAGTACTTAACCAATAGTACATCTACAGGGTGCTTCTAGGCATGGGCGTCTATTTTCAACGTGGCATCGGAATTGCCATTTTTACTCCAAGCGCTACCACACCATTGCAGGTGTACTACATAACAATAAATCCTAACAGAGTTCTTTATTTTATTAAGGTGGGAAGAGCATATCTATTGCATAGGTAAAAAACATTGGCATTTATAATGCCAATAGCCCCAACTCCAGCAATTGCGAGACCTATTGCATTTCCAATACTTGTTAATGTTTAGGCCCAAAAATATCTTCAAATCCTCAAGTGAAGAGGGAGTCCACCGGTCTGCACTAGAATGAGGCCCTAGAGTGCCTCCATACTCCCTCACAAATTGTTCTGCATGCAGATTTGTTTGCTGCACAATTTGCTCAAGGAAGTCAACATCCAAAAAGAGATGGACTTAGTCATAAAATGGGCTGTTTCAACTTTACATTCAGCTTCGCCAGTGAACAGCAGAATTTGGGGCTGCTCTAAATTGGGGCGCTGCCAAGGGATCACTCCATCTGTGCTTGTCACCACACGTGCCTACTCTCTGGGTTGATCAACATTGCTATGGTCACTCGACTGCACAAACGGTGCTTGCGAAGGGACTGCCATCATCAAGTCCCTCAGAATCGATATGTCGGATGGAACTCAGCAAACTAAAAAATCACTTCCAAATACTGTTCCATTCCCCTCTGCCTCATATGCCGTCTCAGTATCTGATCCTTCCTCAGAGCTGTCCTCCATAACTCGAGTTTTGGCTTGGGCAGCAGTCATCCATCCAGATGCAGTCTCTGCTGGTGTCTAAAACTTTCCTTCAAAAAAACAATTGTGTGTGTAGGAGACAGAAGAATGGTTCTAAATCAGTCTGTTGGTGTGTGTAACTGTGAGAAGTGTGTCACAAAGTGTAAAAGCACTTATCAATGGATGTGTGTGTATGACTGTGAGATGTGTGTGAAAGTAAAAAAAGCAAAAACACCTATTTGATTAATGCAGGGTTTCCAAAGATTCTAACCAAAAAGAAAAAAAAAACATATTTATTCACCTTGCAACATACACATCACAGCATACTTCAAAGTAAAAGGGGTGAGTCGGCTCATGCCACTGTTCAGTTATTATGGCACTGACATGCAGCAGAGAAAGTTTCTAGGTGGGAGACAACTAAACAAAAACATATCTGAGTCAGACATGACCAAAAACTAGGCTTGGGTACAACAATAAGTGTCTCCCAATAGCAAATCAGATACTTAACCAACCATTTGCGTAGCCAAAAGGATGACAACGATCGCTAGATCAATTTGCAGGGGCTTGTTTTGTCACGGCTTATGCAAAACTTCATTGTTGCTGGAGACTATGGGCCCAAAGAGGGTCGAAACAAGTTCCCAGAATGGTTGGCTCCCCAACGTGCTTTTTGGAAATATGTGTTTTCGCAGGGGGAAATGCATATTAAAAAAATATATATATAGGTTTCCCAGAGAGATAGGCCCCTATGTCATAAAAGCCAACCCCATACACTAATACTTTTTGTCCTTCAAAGCTTTATGTTGCGCAAACTCAATCCGAAGGTATTGATTTACTTTACATGACCACCAGTTACATTACACAAAGTTATTTTCAATTCCTTGGCTACAGAGATGCTTGCTATCCCCTGGGGGGGGGGACCGGTGCGCCACACAGGGGATAGGATACATTTCCATAGCCCCAAAAAATATGTCCCCTAGGAGCCGGCCAAAGTTACGTTTTTAATATATATCGCACTAACTCAACTCAAAGGTATTGGTGTGCTTGCATGACCACCAGTTAACTTACACAGAGTCATTTTCAGTTTTGTGGCTATGGAGATGCCTTTTATCCCCTGGTGAGCACGATTGCACCCCCAGGGGAAAGCAAACATCTGAATGCCCACAAACATACATATACCCCGGTTGTTGGCGCATACGAAGAAGGGGCCGACCCCCACTTTTGCCTTGTGGGGAAAAGTTGTAATCATGGCCCCTGGGAGAAACGTAACGTTTCTGGCAAATGAATATGCCCCTGGAGCGGCGGGGGTCGGCTTTTGCACCGGGGGTTCATTCCTCAAGAGACATCCCTGGTGTCTAGTGGCATTCCTGCATGTGTATTGAAACCCCACCCCTCCCCGTCCCGGCTTGCCCATTGTTACCTCTAACACCGTCTTTGCGACCTCTGTCCTCATTGGTGGCAAATACAATGCCAGACATAGAAGGTAAACAGTGCTGTGATGTGCACTGTATACTTTCCGCAGCTCCAGCTGTGGCCGAGGCATTAAACTCTGTTCTGTAACACAAATAATTATAGGAGTGCAATGTATACTCTCCTAAAATAAAATAAAAAATACACTTCCTAAACAAGATGTTTCTGGATTATAATATTATGAACACATGGAAATTATGTATTTGAATAAATAACTCATCTATGCTGTGAATGCATGATTAAAAATGCTAAGGAATAATGTAAGTCAATATCTGTTCATATTCAGTAAATGGTGTACATCAAGTAATAGACAACTATTGTTTTTTTTAAAAAAAATCTTTTTGCTTATTTTTCTGTAATTTATCAGTTCATTTTATGCTTTGGGTATACAGCAGAAAACCAATTATATCATGACTGTAATAAATAATTTGGCTTCTCAATGTTGTTTTCTATTTTTTTTGTGGTACTGTGTTCTCAGCTCCCAACAAACACATTGCACTTAAGAATGAGAAATGTGTAATTTTCCTACCATGTCAGCACACCTTATTTAAAATCTAGGTAGTATATAAAATGAATATTTATCTATGTTAGTAACTGTTGTATTGTTATGTTATGTTATTTTTATTTATACCGCGCACAGCTGCCCCAGCAAAGGGGCGTCGGCGCGTTGATGAGGCAAACACAACACAGCACTAAAAAGGAACGGAAGGGAACTGAGACACAGCATAAAGGCTAAGCAAATAAAAAGGTCTTGATGGCCCGTCTGAACTGAAGGAGCTCATCAATGGCCCGGATTTGCAGAGGAAGGGAGTTCCACCAGCTTGCCGCCAGGACTCGAAAAGAGCGGCCACCAACTCTACTCAGTTTAAAACCCGGAACCACTGCTAAGTTCTGACCCAGAGATCTGAGAGTGCGCGAAGGGACATAAGGTGTCAACAGATTCTCTAAGATTTGGGGGGATGTGCCCTTGAGAATTTTAAACGCAAGGCAAAGAACCTTGAATTTAATCCTCTGCTGCACAGGGAGCCAATGGAGGGAGCGCAACGATTTAGACACCGAGCACCGCCTAGGCAAGCCTGTCACCGCTTGGGCCGCAGCATTTTTAAATCGTTGCAACCGAGAGAGTTCTGATTGATTAATCCCCGCCAGTAGTGAGCTGGCATAGTCCAACCGGGACAACACTGATGCTTGAACCACCAGTTGTCTCGTGGGTGCATCAAAGAATTTTAAGATAGGTCTAAGTCCTCTAATAATGCCATAGCAAGAAGCCGCCACCTTCTTGGTATGACAGGTGAAACTGAGGGATGGATCAAGCCAAACCCCCAAATTTTTTATCTCTGATGCTGGAGAAGGAGTCACACCCAATTCCGAAGGCCACCACTTGTCACCCCACAATGTCACCTGTTTACCGACTACCATAATCTCAGTCTTCTTGGTGTTTAACTGGAGACAGTTGGAATTCATCCAGTTAGCCACTGCCCGTAAGCCATCGCAAAACCTGGGAGCCTCCAAATCTGAGTCCCCACTCAGTGTGACCGCCAGCTGCGTGTCATCTGCGTAAGAGACCATCGTCAGGCCCCACCGCTTGACGACCGCAGGCAGCGATCTCACATAAAGATTAAAAAGGGTGGGACTCAGCGATGACCCCTGTGGGACCCCCAGATCTAGCGGGTAAGATGACGACTTACCGGGCGGGATAGCCACCTGGAATGACCTATCAGTGAGAAAAGATCGAAACCAGCATAGGGCGAGGCCAGAGACGCCCACTTCCTCGAGTCGCTGAAGCAAAATCCTGTGCGAGACCGTGTCGGAGGCGGCACTGAGATCTAATAACAATAGTGCCGCCGTCCGACCCGCATCAAGCACAGAACGCAGATGTTCGACCATAGAAAGAAGGGCCGTCTCCGTGCTGTGACCCGCACGGAACCCGTTCTGAGTAGGGTCAAGAATGTTAGCCTTGGATAGATGGTCTGAAAGAGTGGCATTCACGTGGGCCTCCGCGACTTTCGTGGCCCAAGGAAGTAAGGAGATAGGGCGGTAGTTTTCAGGTTTAAGGGGGTCAAGGGTCGCCTTCTTCAAAATTGGCTTGACTACAGCCTGCTTCCATCTGACGGGAACCACTCCGGAGGAAAGGGACAGGTTGATCAGAGACAGCACCGGGGTGCGACAGACCGGCGCCAGATTCTTAAGTTGGGCCGGTTTCAGCAGATCTGCCGGAGATCCTGACTTAATTTTAAGGCTGAGAGAGTCGAACACCTCCATAGATAGGGGGGGCAAGATGGAAAGACACTCACTGTCTCCCAAAGTGCAACCAACCCGCTCTGGAGTTGGAGAGCCCATTGGGAAGGTACGATAAATGGCTTGCACTTTTTCGCGGAAGAAGGAGGCCAGGCCCTCACAGTGGGAGTCCGAACAAATTTCCGCTGCGGTTGCTCTCTTAGCCATCAGGTCCTTTAATACCTTAAAAATTAGTTTCGAAGGGTTTGCAGAATTCTGAAACTCATGGGCATAGAAGGAAGCTCGTGTTTGACACACCGCCCTGTGGTAAATTTTGATCTTAGCAAGGTAACAAGCCTTCAATTCAGGGTCGAACGACTTCCTCCATAATCTCTCGGCCTGTCTGCAGGCTCTTTTGAGAGATGCTAAGGCACTATCGTACCATGGGCTCGGCTCCTTCCGACGACGATATTGTTATATATTTGGCCGTTTAACAGCCTCTAACCGTCAGCAATATAGTAGTGACTGCGGTGCCCTCAGGAATAAGATCACATGACATCACTTCTTGGGAGGATTCAGTGTCAAAGATCATATGACGTGACCCTATGATGTCATTTGGTCAAAGGGTGGTTATGTGATGTCATTCCGACTGCCCCTGGCACGTTTGTGAATCGACGCCAATGAGTCTGTGCATGCTATATCAACTCATTTTCATTGTAGTTCCCTAGATGAGACTAGTTTCAGTGCGTAAAAAAGATCCAGCCCTTGAACGTTGTATCAGATCTAAATTTGTATCACATTCATTCATTCATTAAAATGCCTAGAAAACTATGCCTCTGTGTTCTCTACCAGATGAATTCAATGTCATTGTCTCATACAGCATTGGCCCCTGTGTGCTTGTGTGCTATAAGATAACCTTTTTTTTTTTTACAGAGTTTTATATAGCGCGAACTAGACGCGAACTGAATCGGGTATCAGAGCGCTTTACATAGCACCAGTTACGTTACATGAGGACACGCATTCATTTTAGGCACGGGGATATTAAGTGATTTGCCCAGAATCACAAGAGGTTTCTTGTCGACGTTACCGAGACTCGAACCCAGATCCCCAGGTCCGAGGTCGAGCGCCCTAGCCGTTAGGCTGAAAGCGCGCAACTCTGTGCGTAATATCACGTCGCATTAATTTCTGTGCTTATAAACTTCAACTAGGATAAAGGATAAGAAAGAACATGTGCGTGCGCACACCTGGGATCAGGTGTTCGTGGCTGCTGCCACTACTGGCGAAGGAGTGTAGTGCAATAGAAGTGATCCCCGTCCTATAGCTTGAGGGTCTGTTCTGCAAGGTATGCTTAGCGACAGAGAAAACAGTAACGAAAACCATTATAATTTCAGCGTAATAAGACATTGGGTGTCAGTTCTGGATGTACTAAGATATTATGTTTAGTTGTTATACCTCGCATCTTTTGGCATGTTTCCCCTAACTTTTTGCTTTCTGACCTCCTGTTTGGATGGTATGCCGGACTTCGTTTTGGAATGGGTTATTTTAGAAGTGTCACTCCCTCATCCTAACTAGAAGGAAGGGTCCTTACTTTGACAGGGTACAAACCTGCCAACTAGAGACTCTCATTTGTAATAGTAGTCTTCCCCAATGTTATAGTATCTCATTGGACAATAGTGCTTTTATTGGGTCCCCCACCAGAAGGGGAAAGGAAAATAGAAGGGCAATGGAAAAGGGGTTTAAAAAAAAACCAAGTACTGGCGTTGCCAATAGGTCTCGCATTAGGAAAGTTTAACCTATTGGTATTGTAAATGACATAAACTTTCCTAATGGGAGACCTATTGGCAACGCCAGTGCTTGTTTTTATTCCATTCCCTCACTGCTTGGACGAGCCCAGAAGTGCTGGGGTCGGAGGCAGAAAATCAAGGAGTGTGGCAAATGGCCGGAGGGGAGGAGAAGCCGCAGAGCGCACGCTGGGCGAAGCCCTTTGATGTGCTGTGCGGCCGGGGGCAGGAGAGCTGAGATAGCGTGTTAGGGGAGGAGAAGCCGCAGAGCGCACGCTGGGCCAAGCCCTTTGATGTGCTGTGCGGCTGTGAATGCGCGTGCTTGTTTGCTCACGTGATCCACGTAGTTTTTTGAGCACTTGAATTCTCGCTCCCTCAATGCGCTTGCGCGCATCGATAGGTCGCGAGACCTAAAAACCACAAAAAATATGATTTTGTGGGTCACATTGCGATTTTTTAATGAAACTCACATGGCCACCATTTTATATTAAAACAAAAAAGCGCCAGTTTGTTAGGAAAATTGCAGTTTTATGAAAATCCCAATTTTGAAAGGGTAAAAGATAAAATAAAAAGGAAGAAAATACCTCATGTACACAGTCAAAGGACGTACAGTGGGGATGGCCGATTGGGACAGGTTTGTGCAGGGCCTGCAGCCAGTCCAGTGTGTGCATAGCTGTGCCCTGCAGGGCTTGCTCACTCTAAGGATTGGGCTGGAAGAACCTCATCTTGTACTGGCTAATTAGTGTATGTTTGCAATAGGTCTCGCATTTCCTTGAGTTAGAGCTGTTGGCGTTGTAAATGACAACGTCTTTTACTTATGTGTTATGGAGCGAATGTATGTGGTGTATAGTGGAATTATGTGGTTTGATTGGAATTATGTGGCATCGTGTGCAGTGGAAATATGTGGGTTGGGGGCAAGGTGGAAGGGAAGACAGCGCAGTTTTAGAACGTGACGTTGATCTGTAGATGGTGTATTTTGGTGTTAAAAAAAGAGATGGTGTGGGAGCTTGGGGCACTACGTGAGCAGGTACACAAATACAAGCTAACAAGATAAAAAACAAGAGAACAAAACTGAGAATTAATTACATTAATGCAAAGCAGCAAATTGATTTATCTGCACAATGAAGTTTGGAGTAGAGAAAAAATGCAGAATTGGGCTGTTAAAGTGGACGAAATGATGGTGCATGCTTGGCTTTGACAACTACCGAGGAACGATGGGGCAGATTTATGTTAACTGGCGCATCCCCAGGGATGCGCCAGTTAATGTGCGCCACAGTGCGCTACAGCTCCGCCACCCATGGTGCGCCGCATTTACAATGCGGCGCACCATGGTGCAAGGCAGGGAAGATGCGTGACGCATCTTCCGGCGTACGGGCGGCGCATTGCTGGAGTCATGTCGCAAGTGCGACATGACTCCTGCAATGCACAGGGGCCACCCCTACTATGCATGGTGTGTCACCCTTACGCCTGCTTCAAGCAGGCGTAAGGAATTGACGTAGAAAGTGACTGAGTGAAATCTCATAGATTTCACTCAGCCACTTTTAGGAGGCGTTCCTGCGCAGGAACGCCTCCTTATGGCGCAGGGCTTTCCAACGTGACGCATCTCCTAGATGCGTCATGTTGTAAATAGGGTGCATTGTTTGCGCCGCCGTTGCGTCAAATGAAGTGACGCAATTGCGGCGTAAAGAGGCGCAAGGGCCTCATAAATCTGCCCCGATAACTTAAGAAACCTATTTTAGTCGCTGGCAAGGAAGGAAACACGGCTCCCATTGTGTGGTTCGTCCTTCGCACTCTCTGCCCGTGTGGAGGGGGGAAGAGCATGTCCCAACTGTTGTTTGCGGGCAGTGGAACAATCCGACGCCGATACATGTAAAGTGAAAACGAGTTGACTGCGGTTAAAAACAAGATAAGGAAAGCATGTCAAATGTAAGCAGAAGCAACAGGGCTCCCTTAACGTACTGGAACCTGGTCATAATAGAATCAATTATGACATGCAAAGTGAGTGGTGGTGGAGGGAGGGCAACCCACGGGGACATAGGGCACTCCCTGTTTATATGTGTGTTGTTAAAAAGGCGCGTTCCTTGGAATAGGAGGAAGGGGTAGAGGAGGCAGTCGAGGAGAGAAGTGAGTGGCAGCTGAGCGCGGGGGCTGCTGGAGTGTCATTAAAAGATGCGTAGCCTTAAAATCATGCAAAGAAGCAAACATATTTTCGTCTCTGTCAAGGATAAAACACTGCTCCCATTACGGGGTTCAAAGTTTCCACTCTCCACCTTGGGCAGAAGTGGCCTCTAGGTGTCTGTGTGACATCAGGTTGTGGATGGGGGTCAAAGCAGGGCTCGACTGACAGCTCTGCATTTTATGGTGAAGGCAGTGGAGTTTCTTCACGTGCAGGACGTGCTCATGGGAACCATTGTCTCTCTTCGGTGCGCAAATGAAAATTGTCACTTATGAGCCAATTAGTTAAGTATATTAATTAAACGTTTGATTTGTACACTTTATATTTTAATAAAAACACTTGAACTAAAAAAAAAAAAAAAAGAAAATGCAGCCTAATATGATTCCTCTACGATATAACTGGTTCAATGTAAAAACCCTTCATTTTATCTCTACTAAAGATCCTCAGGCTTCTGTAGCCCGTCCCAGTGGGATGCGCGGTTGTAGCAATAAACCACGTTATTATCCCGACCGCGCCACTTGCGAATTGCCACAGCCGACAGTGGATCCCAGCGCTGCTTGCTCTCTCTTCCAGCCTTGTGACCACAGACATGTCCCAGCCCTATCACCTCTTCCCATCTTTACAACTAGACTCCAGCGGCCTGTACCTTGTCACCTGCAGCAGGAGTTTACCCTACTCCAGGCCTCATGACGCGGCTGTTCTATGAGGAGACGCGGATCACATAGGTGCGCGGCACCCACCCATACCAATCAAGCTGTCGGCGTTGGGAGTGGCATCTCTCAAAGATGCTCAACCATCACAGACGTGTTCTCTGTTTGGAGCTCTTTCCTTTGATGTTTTTGACATGCTTGCAGGATAGTAAAGGGGGTGGGAGGGTAGATGGAGGGGGTCTGCAGGTTGGAGGAGCGCTTCTTTGGCACCAGTGGCCATTAGACATCAAACAAACTCGGAATCTGAGTTTTGCAGTAAAAAAACGGAAGATAATTTCGGTCGGTAGGGCTGGATCTCCACCCCCCCCCCATCCCCCCACCCCCTCCCCCGCACGCGGGTCGGTGACTGCTGCGAGGCTCCTGGCATTATTAAATTATGTTATGCGTCATGGGGCTGGGTGTGCGTGTGCGACTGGTATTACGTGTCCGAGGAGATTCCCTCTGGACTCGCTGGTTGAAAGTTACCCTCCGGTCACACCCTGCTAATATTTCCGAAGGTTTAGGAGGGATGCCTCCCTCTTCTTGCAGTCTGGCCACTTCCTCCTCTCCCACAGACGACCTGAGCGGCCTATAAGATTTAGCAGCCTGAGCGGCCTTCTCGTTTAGCAGCGCCCCGACACTCCTGCGGATAAATCTGCAGTGGGCGCTTTTAATGTACCCTTCTTAAACTTTATGGTGCATCGAGCCAGAGAGACTTGCGGGAGCTCCGTGCAGTATACAATATCAAGTGTGCACGTGAGAAATGAAGCAGTCGGAGCAATTGGGTCAGATGAGGCCCGTAGACCGGTGGCCTGATGAAAAACAAGTTTTAGCAGTCATCGCAGTGAAGTGATGAAGATGGAGATTAGGCAGAAACATCTCTAAATCCACAAATTCCTGCATCGCACAATGCGAAATGGGGGGGGGGGGGGTCATGTGCATTTGCATTTGCATGATCACATGTCAGCTCCAGTTGCCTGAAGCCCTTAGTTGTATATGTGTTTCTTGCTCACTCACTCCATGCTAGTGATGCCTGGTGGTGATTATTGTGGAGTTGCCAGAGCATTCTGAGAGATGGACAACAAGTGCTAGCTATAGGGTAGACAGGGGCCCCGACACCGGACGCTAAGGTGGGAGGTGGGACAGGGGAAATAAAGTCAAATATTCTCACTGTCTCAGGCTGTGCTCCTTGAACTGCAACACAAATGCTCACAGTCACAGTTCAAGCCTTTTTTTTAGTTTACTGGTGTTGTTGTGCTTGCAAATTATTGTGTAAATAGAAGAAAAATCTTAAAATGGACTTAGAGCCCATCCATTACTTTCCACTGGTGGACTTCCACATCACACTTGTTTACTTGCTTCTTATTAGTCAGTGCCTCCTCCTCGCTTCCGGCTGCCACCTGGGCTTCGTGTATGTCCCTACCATGGAGCACGGAGCAAGTACAGCTGGATGCGGGTAGTGTTCTTCCAATGGCTGTAAGCTCCTGCGGGTACACTTTTCTAACTTTTGTACATGCACTCTTATAGCACGCATGTATCTGCAGCCCCCCTGCCTTACACTCGCCCTCCTCCCCCTGTTACTCGTCCGTGTGTTTCTTTTCCCTAACAAACACGGTGCCCATGCACACTCGAATAATAAACATAAATATCATAATCGTTGTTGACAGTGTTTGTAGAGACAAAAGCTAGTAAAAAACACCAATAAACAGTATGTAACACGATTAATCCAGCGTTGATGTGGTTTCTTTTATTGTTCAGACACGGAAAGACCAGCCGACACGTGTTTCGTCGCGTATGGCACAGGCAGCATACGACTCTTCAGGGCTGTACCGGACGGGTACAAATTGAAAGGTCGCTCTATCAGTGATAATTCCGACCCGAAGGGCCCAGGACCGGTGAAAATGACGTCTCGTCTGTATGTGGAGATTCTCAAGCGGAATTTGAGTTGGTATCGAACTTAAATCTTCAAACAAAAGCAAATGATACGTGGCAATCAAGAATGAATGGTTACAAAAAAAATCTCATTACATAAGAAGCCCCGCGGGGTAAATGCACGTGACTCCTAATTTCCGTGAGGCGGAGCGGGTGTGAGGACGGGTGCGTCCTGAATGAAATCCTGGTATGACCTGCACCCACTGTCCATTGTTTCCACACCCCTCTCATCCTCTTGCTGTCTGTTGTTTCCCCGCCCTCCTACCTTGTCCATTTCTCAGCACCACCGCCATCTTTCTGTTCTTTGTTCCCCACCCTCCTCCCTCGTGTTGCCTGCCCCCAACCCCTGCGCTGTAATTATACATATTGTACGTGCTGCTGTGCAGCATTGTTTAAAGACAAAAAAAGAACTATAATGCGGTCAACGCTGGCCGCGTTTTAGCGTCTTTTTTTTTCTTTTACTTT
This sequence comes from Lissotriton helveticus, assembly GCF_964261635.1. NCBI lineage: Eukaryota > Metazoa > Chordata > Amphibia > Caudata > Salamandridae > Lissotriton > Lissotriton helveticus. The sequence continues at coordinate 119,506,891 of NC_136073.1, read as the reverse complement.
AAGCCATATTCCATTGCAGCTCAAATACTTGTGGTCACTACCAGGGATTATGTTCGATTCTCACAGCAGCGGCGTTCTGACTCTTGGTTTTTTTCAATTACCGCGTCTAATAGTGTGTTTAGCTTTTCACGTTCACAGAGCGTGCATTTGGAATGTGTAAGAAGAAACAGTTAATGCTGTGGAAGAGGCAGTCGGTGTGGTCTGAGAGTGAAAACTAGAATCTTCTGCATTTGTAACTGACCGTCACTTACTGCAGTTATGCATACCTAAATATCAATTTTTTATTGTTACAATAAAATGTTCTACGTCACTTTGACAAACTCAATTAGTTGGCAGTATGAAAGAAGCACTACTAGTGTGGTAGATACCCTGACCCCCGTTTTATTTTGTTTTTCTTTTTAGGTTTCGCCTCGTCGAAAGCTGCGCCGTGCAGCTTTTCGGCGCAGGCGAAAACTTTTGTTTACCAGTATGTGGCTTATTCCCGCCTCTCTGTTCCATTGGCTAGCTCCATAAATGGAGGTCAGCCATTGGAAAAGAGAGGCGTCCGTCATTCTGCGAGGCGACTCGTGGGAGTTCCTGAGATTTTTTCTCATCCAGCCCCTTTTATCACGTCAGTGCGGCGGTGGGCGGGGTTTATTTTTTTGGTCGTCCATGTTTCTTTTGGTCATTCCGCGGCCGGCGCCGCCGGAGGAAGTCCAGGTCCAGATGAGCACCCCCTCCCGCTGTCCGTGCCTTTCGTGCCCCTCCTCCTGCTGTTCGTGCCTTTCCCGCCCCCCCTCCCACTGTCCGTGCCTTTCCCGCCCCCCCTCCCGCTGTCCGTGCCTTTCCCGCCCCCCTCCCGCTGTCCGTGCCTTTCCCGCCCCCCTCCCGCTGTCCATGCCTTTCCTGCCCTCCCTCCCTCCCGCTGTCCGTGCCTTTCCTTGTTTTCAGTTGAACCCTTAAGTATAGCAATTAGCAACTTAAAAGTGTCCTGCCAACACGCAGCAAACGATCTGCCGCTGCAACACGTGTCAATGTTTTAGTAACTTTTGATCTATTCGAGCTAGAAACATTTTGTTTTTCTTACAAATCTTCAAAATCTGCAGAAGACGATAAATTATGTGGCAAATCCATCATTTTATGTGGATAATGCTGCAGACTTGTATAACTTCTGATGTCATGGCTATCGACGGGCAGATAGCTTACAGTAACAGGAAGACCAGGCTTTACCTGGGGAAAAAACTGTAGCCCTCGCTTTCGCCTGCAACCCACCTGAGATCAATCACTCCTACATGATGGGTCCCTGCAGCTCTCAGCCTGCGGGTTCTCTCCCACCTACAGCCTGATGTTGGAAAGTGCTTCTCATAGCGGTTCGAGTCAGAGCTTTGTGCAGCTGGTATTGTGCATGCATCGAGGCTTCTGAAGTTCTACACATTCCTGCTCCCTTCCCTGCACAAGCGCTCCGGTAGAAGTTTTTTTTCCCCACTGCATAACCCTGAGATGCCACACTGATGTGCTTCTGTCCCACACTTGGCCCTTCACCTCAGATTTAGCGTGGGCGTGATCACGGCACTCTGGTTTCAATTAGGTGCCCTAAGCACTTTGCGGCACCCGGGCTGCATGCTATATGCATTGTCTTCTTGTGTACGGGTCCCAGTCTTTTTGTTACGATTGTAGTATTTCCAGAAAGAAACACTTGGGAGCAGCGAGCCTTGCAGTGGCTCAGAATGTGTGGGGTTAAGTGGTAATATCTCAATAATATAACAAAAACACACTTGTAGCTAATGGACTGCGCAGGCTTTTAAAGAGGTCTGTAGGTTAAATAGATGCAGGTTTACATAAGTGATGCCAGGCCGCATAATTCGGGAGATGAAAAGCCACAATATCAGCTGGAGCTCTGCGGATTCGATGCGACGCCCTCAGCTTTACAGGAATGCAGTGCAGAAACCCCATGGTCTTAGAGAAAGCAGAGGCTTGGGCGGTTGTACGACCGTACAACGCAGGTAATTACCGGTACAACGCAGGTAATTACTTCACACGACTGTGCCACGCATTTTTTAGTGCACATGTTTTTACTGCGAATATGCGTTTACAACGCATGCCAATACCACACATTGTTTTTAGATTTAAAAACAATGCTTTTGTGGGGGTAAACTTACCTTAAATGCGTGGTATTGGCATGCGTTGTAAATACATATTTGCGGTAAGAATATGCGTGCTAAAAAATGCATTGTAAAGGCACCACGAGATAAAAACCTCGTTGTAAAGGCTGTTTCCCCTTGGGGCAGACATTTAAAAATACAGAGTAACAATACAAATAGTGAGTGCCAGGGACAGAAGCAGCAGGGGCAAAGCCAGGGCAAACGATTGAAGTGACCTGGAGCAGACACAAAGGAGCAACTTTGAGTGGATGGCCCAGTGTTCATTGGCTGTTGACTACCAAGAAATGCTTCTGCTGTAGTTCAAAATCCAGCAATGGATAAAGAATTCAGCAGAGTGTCGGCAATCCTGGTTTACAAACGGATGCATTGTCATTCAAAAACATATGGTACATATTGTGCTTGATGAGATGGTGATATATATATATATATATATATACATTAATGTAAAGCACCGTCCACTAGAGGTACATTTATACGCAACTACACATATGCGTGGGTATGTACGTATAATGTGTCTGTGTGGAAGTGTATATATGTGTGTGGGTGTGTGTGTATATATATATATATATATATATATATATATATATATATATACATTAATGTAAAGCACCGTCCACTAGAGGTACATTTATATACATTGATGATGTTATATATCTCTTCCAATGCACTAATGGATCATTATTCACATTTACTCTTGACTAAAGAGTCGCCACTCAACTCTTGCAATGCAGTAATGGACCATTAATCAGATTGACTATTTACTCAGTAGCCACCACCCAACTCTTGCAATGTACTAATGGAACATTAATCAAATTTACTATTGGCTCAATAGTCGCCACCCGACTGCTATTTACACTTATGGTGGAAAGTCTAGTATTGCGTTTTTGGACATATGGTATACGGTATACGGTATGCACTAAAGATGCCTTCCTTTTTCATTGTGAGCCTTCGTAAGTTCATTGCGTTGTTCTTCCACCAGTGTTTGATGACAAAGACCAGTCCATACTCTGCTGTATCTGGGGTGCCTTAATATCCCTTCACCCCAAATGGAGCTATAAGGGATGAAAGCTGTAGCCAACGTGGTTAGGGGCACAAAGGAGGCGGTCCTAGACTACCTCTAGAGTATCAGAAGCTGGGATTTTACAACGTGTATCTGGGGTTTGAAACTCTGGTGGCCTGGCATTCACCACGCTGCAAATTCCAGTGCATCAATGGAGTCTCTGGAGCAAATTGATGGGATCAGCCAACGTGCCACCTAATAGGAGCTGACATGTGACGGCTTGGGGGCAAGGGAGTGGGGAAGCGTCTGTCATACATTGTCAGGGAGCTTAGTACCCACATGACAAAAGAACTGGGAGCCGTGCCCAAAGCTGCACTTGAGGGCACTTCCGATTTTGGATGGAAATGCCAAAGTATAAGCCATCTTCCTGACTTCCCCCACACCACTCTCACATACTCGAACACCCATTCACAGACTCCACGCCTCAGACAGAGTAAACACACACAAACACATGCCCACCCACCAAGCAAAAGCAGTGAGCATCTTTCATTGTTTGCATGTCCTGAGAGGACCATCGCTTAGAGCTGCCAAAAGTCAAAATTTTTTATGTAGACGTCATGGTTCTCGGATAATTGTAAAAGTTGCAGCTCGTGGGGATATCTGATGTTCCAGTTCCGAAATAATCACAGGTGATGTGGATCCAGGTTTATTCAGTCGTGGTCAGCCACGTTGGTGATTGTGAGGGGCGGCTTGCTGCTTTGGTAAACGGCGCTCTTTTAGGAGGCGTAGACGGGACAGCTCAGAAATGTTTGTTTTTTGTTGGTAAATAAGGCTGACGAAACCGGGTTTGGAGAAACCCATTAGTGCATGAAGCAAAATGAAAATACGTTGCTGCGAAATTAACAGCAGTGCTGGCAACATATTCTGTCACCTTTTGGAACAGAGAGTAGATTAAACGTATTTTCGTGGCCCCCAGGCATAAACATATCATCCAGTGAGCCGTAGCGCCGCGCGCACGATGCAGACCTGATCATGTGTTTGTTGACAACTTCGTACATGCACGCAGACATGGGACAGTGTGTACTTTGTGTATCCCCGAGCCAGCACACAAAGACCATCTCCACAAGGGTCTCCGCCAGTCTGGGTGGTGGGTGCGCAGATGCACTTCGGGAATTCTTCAGACGCTACAGTGCGGGTGCCGCGATTATTCTTTCATTTTGGTTGAATGGGCGGACAGGCATGCCCTTTTAAATATCTGGACGGAGCACGGGCGAGTTAACTGTTGCACGTGCATAGAGGAAAGGCATCTCCAGTACAAGTACGAAATTACTTCAGGATCTCAAAGCATCAAAGCCAGTCAAGGAAAGAGGGGCAGCTGGGTGTCCGAGACCCCAAGCATGTGAAAGCCGAGTACAGCGAGGCAAGTTATACTGCTTATGAGCAATGGTGGGGAAAAACTCAGAGGGGGTGGGTGCGTTTGTGTGTGTGGCTCTGGGTGTGTGTGTGTGTGTGTGTGGTAGTAATTGCTGTCTGCAGAGCTCGTCCGTAGGGTACAATAGGTCTCACATTTGAGAGAGATTAAGCTAATGGCAATGTAAATGACAATGCCATTTATTTATCTGTTTTCAAAACCAACACATAAATACAAAATTTGTCATTTACAATGCCAATAGCTCTAACTTTTCCAAAGGCGAAACCATTGCATTGTAAATGCTTGTTAATCTACTTACTGTGTGCTGCGGTCAGAACGTTGGGTGTTAAACTTTCACAGGCTAATTTTTGTTTGGTGTTTCAGTTTTCCTAAGCTTTGGCCTTTGAATAGGTGTTCAGAGGTCGGTTATTTATACAGTGCTCAGATGTGAGAATCTATATAATAATCGCGAGGTCAGGACAAGTCATGAATGAATTTAGACAGAAGCCAGTGTCACTCAAACAGAATCCCCTTTCATTACTCAGTGCATGGCTTTCCTCCTGTTTTCTTGCGGTATTATTATTAATAATACCGCCAGAAAAAGTGCCCCAAAAATAAATATGGATAAATCCAGACGGAAATGGTAAAAAAATAAATACCATAAAACCGGGAGCCCTAATTATTATGCATTTATTCCATTTGTTTTGGCAACGTTTTGGGAGCTTTTTAAGTCAAATCCCACCAGACAGCTCAGCTGTCTTGTTCGCAAAGACTTCTTGGAGACATTTGGAAAGGTTCCCTGGGAATGCATTCCGCCCATTAATTACCATCAGCTTTGAGTTTTGTAAGGCACAGTTGCTTGCTTTCTATTTGATGGCATTATATTTTTCACACTGTCCAGTGTGGATTTGTTCCTTCTGTTGAGCATAGCCTGTTTGCTCTATTCTTCCATGAGTACTCGCTTTCTGTAAACAGACTTTTAAATGTTGCTCTTATCTTGTCACATTTGCTGTGCATTCAAAGACAGATGTCAAATGTCGGGAGCTGTCTTCCAAGGGAGCTGGGTGTTTACTGTTCTCTCACTGACTTCAAAGTGAGAGGAGTTATGAAACAATCATGCTGGGTATTGGGGGGCTGGAAGAAGGATGTAGGATGTTATTTTTTTGTAGCACCCAACCAAATAGCAGTAATCAAGCAAATGTTTTTGTAATTTGGCAGTGTGGTGGAAACAAATATTTTAATACAATCAAAACAAATCAATAAGCTAGGTGATGCTCTTTCTACATATTATTGTTTGAGCACTGTATAGTTTCATCAGTAAAACGGTATATCTGTGCAAATGTAAGGGTCATTTAAATTGAAAATGTGTTCTCTATCATTTCAGTGCACTACCACATCCTCTACTCCACGACACTCTATAACATGCTACTCCCCTCTACGCTACAACACTCTACTCCACCACACTCTACAACACGCTACTTCCCTCAACGCCATGACACTCCACTCCACTCAACGCCACTTCACACATCACTCTACTCCACTTTACTCTACTGCCCTCTACGCCACTCCACTCTATGGCACTCTACTCCACGCCACTCTACTCTACTCCACTATATGACACTCCATGACACTTGAGTATAGGCCACTCTACGCAATTCCACTTTACGACACTCAACTCCACTCTGCTCCATGACACTCCACTCTGCGACACTCCACAACACTCTATGGCACTTTACTCCAGGTGACTCCACTCTATGCCACTCTACACCACACCACTTTACACCACTCTATTCACACCTTCCACTCCACAACCCCCTACTCCACTTCATGCCAATCTACTCTACTCCACTCTGTTTCACTCTACACTATTCTATGCATCTCTGCTCCAGTCTGTACTAATGAAATAAGGACTGCTGATTGAATTAGTTGTTTTGTACACTGTAATTCGATGTTATTGTCGGTTCAATTAATGAATTTCTTTTGTTGAATTTAATGGCAGCCTATTGCTCTGTATAGTTCATATCATCATTATTTGTGTTGCTTTCAAATTGTTTCTTTGGTTAAAATTATTTTGTGACCAATTGTTAATTTTTCAAAGTATAATTTTTGTTGATAATTTCCTAATGGTCAGAGGTCTTTACTAAGGGAGTGATTGGGTATTCTTTTGCACTTGCTTGTTTGGTCTTAATGTTTGTACGGTGGTTTGGGATAACTGTGTTGGGCTTACTTACCTTTTTAACAAATATTTGTGCTCATTCATGTTTATAGCCTCAATCGTTGTTGGTTGAGGATGTCCCAAGTGAACCACAGTTATTTGTTGATGTACAATTACACTTGTTCTCAGTGCTACAGCGTTGACTCCATAACTTGATGTTAATACTACTCCAGTCTATGCTACTCCACTCCACTCTAGGCCATGCCACTCCACTCTATGCCCTTTACGCTACTCCACTCTACTCTACTTCACCCTATGCCACTCCACTCTGACACTCCACTCCACACCAGTCAACTCTACTAGGCAACACTCCACTTTACGACACTCCATGTCACTCAATGACACTCCACTGCAAGCAATTTCACTCTACGCCACACGACAACATTCTAAGCCACTCCACTCTACGCCACTAACTTTTAGCCATGGTGAACAGAAGACACACTGGTCTTCAACATGGCTAAAACACATTGATAAAGCCAATAGCTCTTGCATTGGCAAGACTTATTGGTTTTTCCGCTGTGGCTTGTGACAGTGGCTTGTGAAAAGAGAGACCCGCGATGAAGAGGACAACCACTCCCCCACAGTCCAAGAGATCAACAAGCATTTAGGTGTAAATGTGGGTAGGAGAAGCCTGACCAAACAGAAGGGGGATGGGAGCACACTGCCTCATCTCCCAGCACAGTTTGCCCCTTAGCATTGTGGTAAATGCAGTTCACAGTGATTGCTAACTTGAATTTTATCTGTAGTGGTTAACCAAAGTTGGTGCAGGTTAGTGCTGTAAATATCTAGACACATGTGTTTCTGGATAGTATCCTTCATCAGTAGAGATAAAAAACGAAATTCATCTGGGGTTGCTGTGAAGGCTGCCACAGTCGAGGGAGCCTTTTAAACAGAAAGGGGATGGGAGCACACTGCCTCACCTCCCAGCACAGTTCACCCCTTAGCATTGTGGTAAAGCCTGACCAGATTGGTTGCAGAGGTCCAGTGGGGTTAGCCTGTAGTGGCAGCTCCTCTGCTAAGGCAGAGGAGCGTCTCCCACTGCTTTTTTGCAGTGAAACAAAGGGAAATAAAATTATAATAACTTGCGTTATTATCATATTATTTTCTCCTACTTCCACCCGCAGCTTTGCTTGAGGGGGCAGGTACAGGGGAGGAGTGGTAGCACCCCCCTAAGTGTGCTCCCATCCCCTTTCTGTTTTAAAAGGCTCCCTTGAGCCATTGAGCTGCCGAGCTTTTGGAGATGCATCTGTGCGCCAGAGAGAGGTACTGAGACCTGAGAGACTGTGGCAGCCTTCACAGCAACCCCAGATGAATTTCGTTTTTTATCTCTACTGATGAAGGATACTATCCAGAAACACCTGTGTCTAGATATTTACAGCACTAACCTGATTTCATGACGGGAGAACAGCTGTTTAAAACCCAACAAAGCAGGTTTTCACTTGAAAAAAGGCTGCAGGAAAAGATGAATATCTTTCACAAGGTTTTAATGGCATTAGTGTGTTTGATTGTCAAGTCCAGGCCGCCATAAATTCACATCTTCCAAGAACAGAGCGTCGCTTACAACGTGTACACTGAGTGGAACACATCGTTTCAAGGCACTACTTAGATGACCGATAACCCACAGTGAGTAAAGGCCATGGCATGGGGTTAGATAAGATCTTTGAGAAGCTTGAGGGGTTTACATGCTTTCAGAAAAGTGCTGATTCATCACTGCCTTAGGCTGACTAGTGCAAAGAGGGAGTTCCTCTTTTGTCAGAAGCTGACTGCAAAGCCCTAGGCGTTTTGGGAATGTAAACATACACATAAAATACAAAACATGCTAGCTGCAAACCTTAATATTAAGCGACATTGACAAAAGCTTAATATCTCGATTTGGGCACACAAGTTTAAACTTAGATGCACATGTTGCTATTAAAAGAGTGTAAAGATTGGCATGCTTCCCTCTTTGCGCAAAAGCACACCGTTCTGGTGTGTGTTGATACAGCCAAGAGTCCGTGATAATAGCCTGCTGCAAAGGGATGAAAAGAAAATAAGCCCCTCTCCAAAGGGGGGAAAAGATAGAAAGCACCAAATTGCTACCGTGAATAGGAAGATAATTATTTTTTGCGGCCCTATATTTATTAGCAGTGAGTGACATTTGTAGTTTTGGTATGGGACTAGCATTGACTTCAAACAGTAAATAAAAAAAACACATTTGTGTTTTATTAAACAATTATATTCCACTTTCCTACTGGAAAGAAAACAAATAAAAAAAAGTCAAATATAAAATGGGAGGTGTGGCAATTTGTCTCGCTGTATATATATATATATATATATATATATATATATATTCACTGAAAAAACCATAGGTTATAGACCATATATAGTTAGGGATTAGCATTTAAAAAACCTTATTTTACTCACACAAAACCATTGAAATTCCATATATAGTTAGTTGTACTAACTATATATCACGCACCCGCAATCCACTGCTGATGATGTCACATATTACATCATTCATGACATGGTCAGTGACATCACTGATGACATCACTGATGACATCTCAAATGACATCACTGATGACATCACTGATGACATCTCAAATGACATCACTGATGACATCACTGATGACAAAATCCAGTGACTGTATTTTTCTGTAAAGTTAAAATATGTCTTACATATTTATGAATGAGTCGATGTATAAGTGTCTGGACGAAGGATTTAGTAGGTGCATGACTGAATGTATGAGTGAGTGATTAAATGTGTCTCACTGAGTGCATGGGTTAGTGACTAAACTGTCTTAATTTGTGCATCATTATGTCTGTTGTTCTGTAAACTGCTGCATGTGTTGATCAGTAGCTATATGAGTAACTATATGGGTTATTGATTGGTTGCCCAAGCATTTGTATGGGAGACTGAGTGTGTGTGTGGGTGGCTGGGAAGTGTATGACTCTGTGCATAGATGTATGGGTTCAAAAGTGCATGTTGGAAACAGCTGTATGGGCGGTTGACTGTGTGCATGACTGTATTGGTGAGTGAATAGATATCTCAGTGCTACATGTCAAATTAAGTACATATGTAAAATACAATACATGTGAGAGTTGACATATATAAATAACTGTGCATAAGAGCCAGTGAATGTGTGAGTGGCTGTATGGATCATTGTGAACTTGTATCCAGGATTGTATAAGTGAGTAAATATGTCTTAGTATATGTTTGAATAAGTAAGGTGTGTTTAACTGTATAGTTAAGGAAATGGAGGTGTGATTGATTGTTTGCATGACTGTCTAGGTGTGTGTGTAACTTCATGGATGAGTGACAATCTGTGAGTCTGTGTTTACACTGAGTGTATCTAAGGTTATATTAGAGTCTGAAGAGGTTCATCGTATTATCACATAAATGATTTTATCAGTGATGTCATCAGTAATGTCATTTGAGATGTCATCAGTGATGTCATCAGTGATGTCATTTGAGATGTCATCAGTGATGTCATCAGTGATGTCATTTGAGATGTCATCAGTGATGTCATCAGTGATGTCACTGACCATGTCATGAATGATGTAATATGTGACATCATCAGCAGTGGATTGCGGGTGCGTGATATATAGTTAGTACAACTAACTATATATGGAATTTCAATGGTTTTGTGTGAGTAAAATAAGGTTTTTTAAATGCTAATCCCTAACTATATATGGTCTATAACCTATGGTTTTTTCAGTGAATTTTCAAGGTTTTGTAAATGCTAATTCCTAACTATATATGGTCTATAACCTATGGTTTTTTCAGTGAATTTCATTGGTTTTTTAATAGCTAATATCAAAACCTTTACAATGTATTATTCTTTAAATAGAAAAATATTTTTTACATGTTTTTAATACAATTTTTTTTTAATTTTTTTTTGTTTCGCTCCCGGTACGCGTACCGGTTAGCTTCCCGTTAGCTCAATCCGGAGGCGCGACCCGGTACGCGAACCGGTAAACGTTCCTTTTGCGCACCTCTCGCGTTACAAAACAACATCGTGATGCTTCGCGTCAGCATGACGTTTCGCGTTCTCGCGTAATACGTCATATTACGTGCTACGTTCGCGTACCCGGAAGCGTAGCGGTACGCGAACCGGAAGCGATCCGCGGCGCGGCGCCGACCGCGTAACGTAAACACAGCAGGTCATGTGACTCGGTAATAACACTTTTCATTGGTTCATTTCACTTTTGGTTTCCTAATGATGTAATACTAGGTCATGTGATCTAAAATGAACACTTTTCATTGGTTTAGAACTTTTGTTTCTCCCAAATGATGAAAACCCCTCCTTCTTTCCTCACTCTGACTTTCATCTTGGTGAGAGAAAGACCCTTTATTTAGACTTTGAGATGGCTTCATTAGTAGCTTCAGCTGGTGCTAACCCACCACCTCCACCAAATCCAAGAAAGAGAGGACCACCTGCAGAAGTAATTTTGCAAGAAGAGGAAGAACAGGAAGAGGAGGAAGAGGAGGAAGAGCCTGAGTTTTTGCCAGAGGAGCCCAGGAGGTACAATCGAAAGGAGAATTACATCTGGCAATTCTATAGAATTCCTGAGGGGCAAAAAAAAGTGAATGCACGCTACGTGTTTTGCCGTATATGCGGTGATAGATTGTCAAGGGGAACTGATAAAAAATACAGTTACGGCAATCACACTATGCATCGGCATATGAGTAGGTGGCACCCAAATAATTATAGTGCTGCCCAGCTACGTGACGAACAACAAAATCCCCTCCCAATGGCAAGAAGATCGGTTGTCCCAGAGGTGTCGGGACCAGAGGCGAGGGAGATGATCGCAAACATCCAAATGTTGTTTGGGCACGTAAAGCAAGTGTGCGTGGAATGTGGTGCTTTCATCTGCTACAGGGAAAGTAGCATCAGTTTGATTTTACGAGCTATTCAAAATCATGTTAATGTTTGTCCGAGACGCCCCAAAAAATAAATTCTTTTTTTTTTGTTGCTCCTGTTGAGCCCTTTACAATGGATCGTTTTTGTTTCCCCCCCCCCAAAAAAACCAAATTTTTTTTAAAAACGTTCAGAAAATACAAAAAAAGTAAAAAAATGTTCAAAAAATACTAAAAAAAATATAAAACAACAAAAACATAAAAAAAAAAGTTCTTTTCAGAACTAACTCCCCATTATAAAAAAATTGGTAGAATATTTGGAACTCTGCCAACCTCTATTTCTCTTAGTTCGCTCCCGGAGCGCTACCCGGTACGCGTACCGGAAGCTAACCAAAAAAAATATTTTTAAAAAAAAAGAACAGTAAGTATAAGGTAAGCAAACAGACAGTTATGTGAAAAGAAAGACAGCGTTAGGGAGTAAACAAGAGATACTGTTACCTACAATCCACTGCTGATGATGTCACATATTACATCATTCATGACATGGTCAGTAACATCAACAGCAGTGGATTGTAGGTAACAGTATCCTTAGTTTACTCCCTATAGCTGTCTTTCTTTTAACATAACTGTCTGTTTCCTTCCCTTATAGTTACTGTTCTTTTTTTAAAAAATTTTTTATGATCAGTCATAAACAGTGACATTAATAGAAACAGAGAGAGTGAACAAGAGTGAAGAACTATGGTCCTCCTCAGCCACCCTCAGAAAACCAAGGGGGTCAAGATACATCTACCGTGCCCCCTTCTACCCATTCTGAACATTATTTGCCCTCCATCTTGTATCTTGATTCGACCGAAACACAAAATGGTGGACTCCCATAACGCTGCTGGTTTGCGAACCGGGCAACTTCCCGGGAAGCGGTCCAAAAAAAAAGGTGGGAAAGTAATTCACAGACACTAAGAGTAATAGAGATGGAGTGAGTGAACAAGACTGAGGAACTATGAGAACAGAGGGACTGAGAAAAAGAGTGGAAGGAGTTGAGTAAGTAGGTAATAGAGAAAGGAATGAGGAAAGTAGCAAAGGCAGGAAACTGAGGATTAAAGAAGTGAAGCAGTGGATCTAATAGTAGGTGAATGTGATAGAAATGTAACGAAAAGAGTACAACTATTTACTTTGTAATTGCCGTTAAATTAATCACATTTTATTTTTATACTTTCAATCTGTGAAAGAGAGAACCAACATTTGAAAAATATTAAAACATGTATTTAAAAATTACAAAAGACAAGGGAAAATATTGAAGGACAAATAGTTTTTCAACAACTTTGACACTGACAGAAGCTTCTGCTTCTCCAGGTCCTCTACACAATCCTAAAGATATACATTTTAAACTAACAGTATCTTGATGCAGATGAAGTGAGGCCTATCTTAAAACATGGTGCATCTTTTGCATTGCTCTTGTTTCAGAAAAGTGTCGCTTCAGGATGCCAATAACATGTCTCCTATCCAGAGATTTGTTTGAGGTGAGGCCTACTCAGAGTTCAAGATGAGATTTACACTTGTTGAAGTGTACAGAGGAGATAATATCTGTGAAAGTCTACCAATGAAGTGAGTCATGTCCACTGCACTCTTCAACAAAGTAGAAACCTCCTATGTTTCCCTGGACAGACCTAAACTTGATCTGCACAATGTGATTCATAATGATAGGAAACACAGGTGATGTAATTGAAATATGTGCAATTTATTTTGCTCATTTCACAATCACATCACTTGTGTTTCCTTTGCTTAGGTATCTCATTGTGCAGATGTAGTCCAGCATATGAAAGAATACGTAGAAGTGCAGCACTGCATGCAATAAATTTAACACTTACAGAAAACTCACCTTCTCCATGCCTCCTACACAGTTCTACATATACATCATAAATGCAAACAGTACAGAATTAATTATACATGTTAAATGGTTTATTTTTGCTGTTCTCAGAATGTATCAAAATTCACTAAAAACAGTGACTTGAAGGTATTCATCATGTAACAGCGGGGAAAAAAAACCACAATCAAAATGATTGTGTTTAAAAAACCCATACAACATCAGAAATTAAAATTCAGAACTCCTTAAAGTTAACTTACTTTCCATGACGTCCAAGGATGTCCTATGAACAGCTTACACTCTTTTGTGCTGTTATTACTTTCAGCCCGCCACTTTCTGAAAGAAAACCTCCATCGTTTTCAAAAACATGTTACATGCAATAAATGACTTCTTGCTCTCTACCACTATTTTCCACAAGGCCAAATCTAGTCAGAGATATTTATAACTCTTGGATTTCTTGTAAGCCAATCCCATCATTTGGCATTTCCGCAACTTTCACAATTAAAATGTTGAAGATCATTTTCACAATCCTGGAATAGTAATATCTTCCCCTTCTTGCTCAGTCATGTTCTACATTTCCTATGACACTGATACTGCTTAATATGAAGCAGACTTACACTACCTCTATGAGTACTACAATTATTTAATTCTCTACATCACTTTTAATCACAAAGCAATGTAAAACAGTAGACAGCATTGCAGACTTACATTCCCTCTACTCCATGTTTTGATTGGCTGCTTCAATTAGCTTATGAAAAGAAACAGTTTTTCTGAACTCATTCAAAGTGCACATATATCTCCATGATGTCCAGTCCTATGATTAGAAGTTATGTCTCTGAACTACACTTATCCTCAAGGCCAAATTGTGTAGGAGCCATTAGAACTTCTTGAAATTCCACAGAGCACATCCCGAGATTATTTCCCTAAAATTTTGGTTTTAAAAACACCAGGTAAGAGTTTTTAAGGTCATACGGCAATTTTTTTGTGAAAATTAAAACAGAATCATTGCAGAATGACCAGCCATTTCTAGACTTTAAATAAGCTGTGTAATGTCCTGATGTTATTGAAGGGCCGTCATGATATATAATTGCTGTAGTTACAAAAGTCCTTCCTGATATTGACAACTGCAAAGCTACAAAATTTTTTATTAAAGTTGTCAATTTTGTTCCATCAGGCCTACATCGTTGGAACATTAAAATGACGTACTGGCCATATGTTCGTATAAATAATGTGGACATCATTTCAGATTTACATTGGCTACACTCCATGTTGTGATTAGCAGCTTTTACTAGCTTATTAAAGGAGACTGATTTACTGTCTGGCAAAGTTAAATATATAAATCTTTCTGAGTCTACACTAGTAGTACTTGATACCATACAGTTCTCGCAGTCATGCTGCCATTGATAAGAAAGCCCAAACAGCTGATCTACATCTACACCTTCAGCATGTAATACATCAAGCATATACATTAAAAACTCCTGACAATCTTGCTGAATATTTTGAGAGAATTGTGTTTGGCCTGAACATCTATCTAACAGATTTCTAATTTCAGACACACTTTCTATGTTTCTTCTATCAGTGGTACATTTCTCTAACACAGAATTTAACAAACTGCAAAATCTTTGATCAGAATTGACCACAATCTCTTCTTTTACATTTTTTAGAGAAAACAAAACATTAATTACTACATTAGCATAGCAGTTGACACCAGAACTGTTTTCAAACTGAAAACCAACAACATCTTCAACAGAATCCTCTTTGTTTCTGCTTGTAATTTTAGGTTCATTCACTTTTTGTCTTTTTGCTACAACCTCCCCAGTATTGTTCTCATTTCTTCGTTTCCGGCCTACCAGACGTTTCTCAAACAAAGGAAACTGAGGCAAATGTGGCGCATACTCTCTTCTTAATCTATTGTATTCCTTAACACAATCTAGATCTGCACAAATGTTTCTGACATCACACTCAATCAAGTACAATCCCGATAAAGTTCTAACTCGTGACAATGCCACATATGCCATACCCTCCTTGAACACAGAACTGCCAATATTCACCAATGCACTGTCTACACTTAAACCTTGCGATTTATGGATTGTCACCGCATATGCCAAGCAAACAGGGAACTGTTTACGGCGAACATATAAGTCTTTTACAAGCAAAAATCTAGCAGAACAACGAGCAATTAGCTGTACTTCCTCAATGCCATCAAATTTAATTTTTAAAAATTCAATTCCATCTCTATTTCTGTATTTCACAAAATCAACAACATTACCCATTGATCCATTTACCAGACCTCTTTCAACATGTAAATTCCTTCTTAAAATTATACGGCAGTTCAAGCACACATTCAGAGTCTTTTCAAAACCTGCAGTTTTAGATATACTCTTCTCTAATGAATCCAATTTAGTTTTCAGATTCTCAGACAAAATAATTGTTGATCCCATATGCTCTACTCTATCAATAGCTTCCAGTTTCACAATCTCTTGCTTTTCTAAATGCAACATTTTGTTGTTAAATTTGGCACATTCTGCAAGAGTTGGCATCAAACATATTCCAGATTTCTTTTCAGTAATTTTCTGAAAAATATTCTCAGGCACAACATCTTGTTCTGGATATAAATTTGACAGTAATCGTGCATTTAAAACTTCTTTCCCATGCTCAGTCACTTTTCCAATTCTAACATCTTGTAGAATAGTCTTGTAAACTTCATCCTTCGCCTGACGCATATTTTCATGCAGTTCAGCATAATTGAAGTTTAACCATATATTGACGTTGCCAATGCTGCCTAGGCACTTCCTGGTATCTTCATGCATGAGCATTTTGAACACAGGTTGCCCTTTCACTGGTGTCAGCTGCAGAAGATCTCCGAAAACAATGATGTGTTTGCCACCAAATAACACATCATACTCTGTTTTGAGAACTTCTTGCATCCTCAAATGCACAAAGGCAAGCATGACATTGGAAACCATGCTTACTTCGTCAATGATAAGAAGTTTCATTTTCCTCAAGATTCTTGAAACTTCAAAACAAGCATCTCCAGATAGCTTGTGATATTCTAATTTGTTGTCATGCTCCACTGGCAGCATCAGTAAACGATGTAAAGTAATCCCTTTAATATTATGTGCTGCCAGTCCAGTTGGAGCAGTGACAACACAAGACAGCGATGACTCTGTCCTTTCCTGCAAATAGCATGAAATTGCTTTAATGAGGAAACTTTTTCCAGTTCCCGCTTCTCCACTCACGTACAGTCGGACAGGCTTCAACGACGTACATGAGCACTCTTTCTTATCATGACTTAATCCATGATCAATTTGCATGGTAACTTCGTCATATATTTTCCTCTGCTCAACGTTGAGTTGCCTTTCCAACTCTTCTAAGTTAACCGCATCCTCTTGAGCATGTGCCATGGCTCTTTCCACTTCATTCATAGCAGTGGCAGCTTCATTTTCAATAAGAGGTCCTCCTAGTGGATCCTGACTCAATGAAGCAGAACTCTGACTGTCCTGAGAACTGTCTCTGGCAATCTCGGCTGCAATCGTTGCTTCCTGCTCAATTTCCGCATTCAACATTTCTACATATTTGGGAAAAGCAGGACATTCTATGGTCTCCTTGGCGGCATTGAAAGAGTCTTCGTAACAGAGGAAATCTCCAAGCAGTTCCTCTTCTGCACGCCAAGGCTTGAAAAGTTGCAAAAGTGCTAAATAGAAAAACTCCTTTTTTTCAGGAGATTCGCCACTCAATTTTCGATGGTTTATCAAGTGGCATTTTCTTTGCTTGACCAGACATCCCTCACTTCCTATTACAGCATACACTCCTTTCTCAGTATCTTCTTTGATGTTCCTCTTGAATATGTAATTTTGCAGAACCTCATACAGACAAACATTCTCTAGGTGACTGCTTCGATTTGGATAATATGTATCCAACATGTTTGTCTTCAAAATGTCGGTACTGTTTGGCTCCTTTTCCGCCAAATACTCAATTTCCCGCACAGGTTTGAGAACTCGATTACGCGTTGCAGCAAGACCAAGACTCGCCCAAACGATACTCCTGGACTTGGCATAGAGACTTGCTGAAGACAACCGGTCAGAACATTCGTACGCTCCGATTTCTCGATGCGACAACATCTTCAGACTGAAACTGTACAACTTCTTGCTGAGGCTCTTTTCATGGGAAATGTCCTCCCACATATCCTTCAATTCTGTCTTCTCTTTTTTGGTGATGTAAGACGTCACATACCGAGCCACAGCCATACAGTTATCAGCCACAAACTGTATATCCATGTTAGCATTCCACATGGACAAAATCACCGGGTTGTAGTCGTTGATGTACTTGGACTCTTCATTCCTCTTCAAATTGTATGTGTTTTTAGGTGATTTCTTCATCACATTATGTCGCAGCGAAGACATCAAACTGTTTACTCTTCCTTTAGAAATCACCGGTCGTGGAAAGCCGAAACGACATTTGGTGTAGAACTTGTCTTTGTTTCGGAATTTACGACGGCAGTACTTTCCACATCGATGGCTTTGGAAACGCAGAACTTTTTCTCTTAGGCTTTTCTTCTCCTTTGCGTTTGGAACAGCACACGTAGAATACTGTTGGATGAAACTCATCACTGAGTCTTCTGGATCCGTTCCAAATTTAGGTGCATCCTTGATCCACAACAACATATGTATATGAGGAGCACCTCTTGCTTGGTACTCCTTTCTCCAGAAGAAATCCAACACCTCTCCAAGAGGTGGATTCTTCTTATTCATGATGAAAGACATCATAGCTTCAAATCTATGATTGAAGTACCTACATACATTGACTGGATCCAAAGAGCACAGTTCTCCGGGTGTCTTGAATTCGATGTTATCTACGTTAGCATTTGCCTCTCGTAGAAATTGAAGTAAGTCTTCCCAGCCATACTCGGCACAACTCAGAGTGAGGAACCATGTGGGAGTACCTAAGTTCCTCAGCATACATTTTAAATCACCATGACGACGGTACCAGTACTCATTAGTACCACGCTGACACGCCATGAGATTAATCAGGTGAGAATCCAAAATACTATCTTGGACATTCACTTTATCCATAAAATCACTTGCCGAGATGTTTTGCATGTGTATACCACTTTTCAAGATGTGGTTCACTGCATATGACAGTCCAGACAGATCGCTTTCAAACAGGAGATGAAACAAATAAGGAATGCATTGTCGAAACCTAGCATCTCCTGCATACAATCGCAAAGTCCGGTATTCAGAAGCAGGAATTTGATGAGGTCGCTCATCATATCTTCCTCCCTGACCTGTTGGAAAAAGCTGTGGGAAACACCGAGCTTCCAAACTTTCCTCCCAAACACTAATGGGACTCCCTTTGGCTTGTTTCATTTGAAACAACTCAATAGCATTCCCCATGACTTCCTTGGAATGCAAAGGATGAACACTATAATGTTCATATATTTCCTCACTAGTAGAGGGTTCTACTTTCTCAATTTGACCAGCACACAAATCGCTATCCTCTTCCTCACTTACTTCCTCTTCTGCAACATATACATTCTTATAGTATTTATTATTTTTTTTCAAATACAATGTTGCCTTTTTAACTTTCCTAACATCTACTAAATCTTGCCATATTTTCTTATTCTTTGTCGGAACCCCATTAACTAAGATAACCAGAGGTTCCTCTTCCACTTTTTCTACTCCAATTGTGTTAATGTTTTTCTTCAAATCTAGAGGCAAATAAACAACTCTTCCCTTTAATCCTCTCTGTAAATCTGATGGAGGCAATTTCCCTGTCTTTGGCTCCATTCTTACAATAGCCTGAAAGGGATGGATACTTTGAATCAAAATAGATTCATAAGTATTTAAGTCCTTCAATTCAGAAGGAATCTCAACCAATTCCAGATTATTATGAACTGCTCTAGCAGGCATCTGGTTTTGTTTTAATTTGTTACAACAATAAGTACACACACGTTGATCCAATCCCAAATCAAAACAATTTTCTACCATCAAGTATGTTGCAAAATCCTTCCATTCACTATTATTTTCCCTTTCACTTTTTGCATATAAATCCACTAACTTAGTCTGATTCTTATAATAAGTGCGTCTACAACACACACAAGTGAAATTAGGCCTCTCACTTGATTTCATGTCAAACGTCGCAATTTCCCTCTGGAAATTATCTATACTGGAAACATGTACACTATCTTCCAAATGACCCTCTACTTCTTGCTCAATTTCAACATTCTCCTCTTTACTTCCAAAGTAACAAAACTCAATTTCTTCACATATATACTTCACATCTATTTCAGAACCATGCAAAAGAGCAGCGCATAATTGTTTCAGCATAATTGCTGGACTCTTAGCATAATACAACATTCTAACTAATTTCCTCACTTTGTTATGATGCACTGCTAGCATCCTGAAATGATGAAAAACACTCTGGCATACTCTCCTGGAAAGACAAGCCAGTGAATGACCATGCAAACCTGTCACTTCTCTTACTCTGCAAGGATCTAATTCTTGCAACAACCTCATTTTCTGCTTCAAACTTTTTTTGTTAAATGACCGTACAAAATCACAAAGCAAATTGATGGAATCCTGTCGCACACTGCAAATACTACTACACTTCCAGGTGTACACAGGACCCTTAGCACGTCTTCCTAAAACCTCATTACCTAACAACTCTTCTGCCTCTGTTGTCACAAGTTTTTCTTTTTCAACTGGACAACCATCTTTCACTTCATAAGCACGACCACTGATGTCAACTGCATGCACCAAATCATTATCCTGGAAATAACTCTCTTCATTAAAAAATGCCTCACAGCTTGAACTATGCATCCATTCTCCAGAAAAAACTTCACAAAAATTACTACGATTAACTATTCTCTTCCATCTACTATTTCTTTTGAAATAAAAAATTGCCTTGTTTAGCTTCCTAATTCTATTGATTATCAAAATAAATAACTTACGTTTAATTTCAAATGCCTGATCAATAACTTTCTCAACTTTTTTTTTTCTCTTATAAAAAACTAGTTTCTGTTGACCTTTCTTAATATTTTTTAACAAATTGCCAATTATCCTGTTGCGGAACATTCGTTTACGAATCTCCCTAAACTGTTGTTTCCTTCTACTATCATGCACAGATTTATCTCTTGCTCTAGCAGTAACATTTTCCATTGTCCTTTTCTTTCCATTTGATTTACTCCTCGTGTTATGGACTGAAACATTTTCTGTAGTAATATTTTTTTTATTACAAATATTTCTTATGAAATATTTAGAGCTCTTACCCGGTGCTTTCTTCGTGGCTTGAGAAATCTTTTTGTTAGAGGACTGCTGCATTTTTTTTTCTCCTGCTGTCTTTGACGTTTTGCAGCCTTTATCTGTCTTTGTATTGTAGGCATATTAAAATCTTGAAATGATCTGCAGTTGAATCTGAGGAAAAATATAATAAAAAATGTTAATAAACATTATTATCAAACAGTAAATCAGTAATAGTGATCAAAAACATAACACACTACTTGACATTTTAATTTGAAGATTTTTTAGTCATTGCCAATTTTACAATACAGAAATACCAGAAAAGAAATGACATTTATATTTATGTTACCTATGCTATTTTATATGTGAATCTGATCTAATTTTATGAGCATATTTTAATATTTTATTGAAGACACTACACATAACCTGTTTTTGAAGGTGTCTTTATTTTTAAATTAAACGGTTTACCTTTTTACTTTTTATTGATTATAAATTTTAAAAATAAATGTTTATAATTCCAAAGGCTCAAGCAGGTCAGCTTCCCATCCTATATCATATAATTCGGACAAATCTGCATCCTCATCACGCTCTTCTTCATCCTCAGGATTTAAATCATCCAAGGGATCAACATCCACTGATGTTTCAATTACGAGTTCAATGATGAGGTCAAAATCAACTGATTGCTGATTGTCGCTCATGTTGATGTTGTCTTTATCTTTAAAGAAAGATAACAACAATGAGATGTTGCAGAGTAAGAAACAAATCTCAGAGATTATAATAGTAAAATTGTTTAACAAGATTAACATTTTGCAGCTATTATTTAGCCATGTCCAGCAATGCTGAGCAGGTGAAGCCTATGTCTAATTTTTCACTGAACAGGACTCATCTCTTCTTAACCTTGGATAAGCCTCAACGACTCTGTGTCCCCTGCACATACTCAAATGTTAAAGTGCAGATTTATATTAAATGGCACATCCCCAGGCATGCACCAGTTAATGTGCACCACTGCTTTACCACCCATGGTGTGCCGCATTTACAATCAGATAGGAGAAAGCTGCGTCAAAACCCTGCGCCTGATTGAAGCTGGCATAGGTCTTGACGCAGCATTGTGGAGATGGGGCACCCCTGAGCCTTGCTGGAGCTGCATCGCACTTGCGATACAACTCCAGCAATGCACCACCTTTACGGCACAGATGCGTCACGCATCTGTGCCGTTTTTGCCCCATGCTGCACCACATTGTAAATGCAGCACAACATGGGTGGCGGAACAGTGGCGCAGGATGACTGTCACATCCCTGGTGATGCGCCAGTCATCATAAATCTATCCCTAAGCTTCTTATCTTGTTACAGATGAACTGCCATATGTATCATCAAAATATTTTACATTTTCTAAATAGCGAATTTTAAGGAATAAATAGCGATTCTTTACCATTCCTAATTTGCGATGAGCAAATTGCTAATTGCAAGTTACCCATTCATTTCCATGGCCTAGGAGGCTAATATGAATGAAGGTTTAATTTGCGATTAGCAATTTGCTCATCACAAAGTAGGAATTTTTCCAAGGGTGCAGGGGTGTCTCAAGAACACCTGCTGCACCCCTGAAAAACAAATTTGGGGGCATATGGCACACATACATGCCCTAAGGGCATGTGTTGGCGTCATATGGCACCTTTTGTTTTTTTGAAAAAAAGCTTTTTGAAAAGAATTCACAAATTACCACTAATTTACCACAATAGTTTCCAAATCCTTAATGTCATTTTTTACATAGTTTTTGTTTGATACATTGCATTTAAGTAGTCACAAAATTTACAAATGCTTCAGTGCAATCGCAAAATAAGGAATAGCAAATTTTGCTACTCCTTATTTTGCATCAAAGTTGTTTGATACATACCATTTGTCTAATTAACATTCGCAAAGGCCGAAATTCATAGAATTTTGATCTTTGCAAATGCTAATTAGCTTGATACATATGGCCCCAAGTGAGGCCTGTCTTGCGACATGGTGCATCTTTTGCATTACTGCTGATTGGGTTTTATGTGGTACGTTTTTTTTTTACACCATGACATATCTGCCTAAATGCATCAATTTTTAATGTTGTCACCTCATAGCAAATATTTTGCACCACCGCTGCATCATAAAAGTGACGCACAGTGGCAGAAAAAAGGCATACACCTATCATAAATCTATCCCTAGCATTTTAAATGATTAATCCAGGATGACAATAAAGTGTGTCCTATCCAGAGGTTTGTTTAAGGTGAGGCCTACTCAGGATTGCAGATCAAAGTTACGCTTGATGAAGAATACAGAGGAGATAATACATATAAAGGACTACCAATGAAGTAAGTAATGTGCACTTTATTGCACCAGTCATCATAAATGTATCCTTAAGCTTCTTATCTTGTTACAGATGAACCACCATATGTACCATCAAACTATTTTCCATTTCCTAAATAGCAAATTTTAAGGAATAAATAGCAATTCTTTACTATTCCTAATTTGCAATGAGCAAATTGCTAATTGCAAATTACCCATTCATTTCCATGGGCTAGGAGGCTCATAGGAATTAAGGTTGCAATTTGTGATTAGCAATTAGCTCATCACAAAATAGGATTTTTTTCAAGCGTGCAGGGGTATCTCAAGAACACCCTGCTGCACCCCTGAAAAAGAAATTTGAGAGCACATGGCACACCTACATGCCCTAATGGCATGTATGGGCGTCATATGGGACCTTTTTATTTTTTGAAAAAAATGCTTTTTGAAAAAAATTCGCAAATTACCACAAACTAGAAGTTGGTGGTAGTTTCCAAATCCTTAATATCATTTTTTACATATTTTTTTTTTGATACATTGCATTTAAGGAATCGCAAATTTTGAATTATTGACATTTTAAGTAATTTCCACATGTGCAGTGTTTTCAAAATATAATTTGAAAATCGTTTTTGGGGAAAAGTAATGGTTTGCAAATTTATGACAAGGACATAATGGTGTATGCTTCTCTATAAGGCATTTCAGTGTCTCTAATGTCATTTTTCCCATATTACATTATAAGACCTTTCCCCATGAAGCACATTCCTTGTAAATATGCTCCCACCTGTGCATTGCAAATTTAGATTTTGACTGTTTCAGTCACATAGCCATGTTGAAAGTGACCCAAAAAAATTGCAAACGTTTTAAAATAACACATTCATGTGTCTTAAGGACATTTTAAGTCATTTCCCCATGGACAATGTTTTCTAAGTGGCACAAAAGAGGTATACACCTATCATAAATCTGTCCCTAGCATTTTAAATGATTAATTCAGGATGACAATAGGATGTGGCCTATCCAGAGGTTTGTTTAAGGTGAGGCCTACTCAGGATTGCAGATTAAAGTTACGCTTGATGAAGAATACAGAGGAGATAATTCATGTAAAGGCCTACCAATGAAGTAAGTGATTTCTACTTCATTGCGCCAGTCATCATAAATGTATCCCTAAGCTTCTTATCTTGTTAGACATCAACCGCCATATGTATCATATAACTATTTTGCATTTCCAAAAAAGCGAATTTTAAGGAATAAATAGCGATTCTTTACCATTCCAAATTTGCGATGAGAAAATTGCTAATTGCAAATTACCCATTCATTTCCATGAGCTAGGAGGCTCATATAAATGAAGGTGCAATTTGCGATTAACAATTTGCTCATCACAAATTAGGAATTTATTCCAAAGGTGCAGGGGTGTCTCAAGAACACCCTGCTGCAACCCTAAAAAAGAAATTTGGGGGCATATGGCGCACATAAATTTTAACAACATTCCTTTACCTCAACAACGATTTTCAAATCATAACTTCAAAACACTACACATGGGAAAATTACTTAAATTGTCCTTAAGACACATAAAAGCGTTTTTTGATTGGCTTTCCTGCATGGTAGGGTCACTTTTAACATGGCTATGTAACACAAACATTCAAAATCAAAATTTTCCATGCACAGGTGGGAGCATATTTACAAGCAATTTGCGCCACAGAGAAAGGTCTTACATTAAAATGGGAAAAATAACATCAGGGACAGTCAATTGCCTTATAAAGAACCATACACCATTATGTCCTTCTCATGAATTTAAAAACAATTCCTTTTTCCCAAAAACGATTTTCAAATCATAATTTCTAAACACTGCACATGAGAAAATGACTTGAAATGTCATTGAAACACATGAAAGCGTTTTTTGATTGGCTTTCCTGCATGGTTGGGTCACTTTTAACATGGCTATGTAACACAAACATTCAAAATTAAAATTTTCCATGCACATGTGAGAGCATATTTACACACAATTTGCGCCACAGAGAAAGGTCTTACACTAAAATGAGAAAAATAACATCAGGGACAGTCAATTGCCTTATAAAGAACCATACACCATTATGTCCTTGTCATGATTTTATAAACAATTCCTTTTCCCCAAAAACGATTTTCAAATCATAATTTCTAAACACTGCACATGGGAAAATGACTTAAAATGTCATTAAAACACATGAAAGCGTTTTTTGATTGCCTTCCCAGCATGGTTGGGTCACTTTTAACATGGCTATTTAACACAAACATTCAAAATCTAAATTTTCCATGCACATGTGAGAGCATATTTACAAGCAATTTGCGCCACAGAGAAAGGTCTTACACTAAAATGAGAAAAATAACATCAGGGACAGTCAATTGCCTTATAAAGAACCATACACCATTATATCCTTGTCATGAATTTAAAAACAATTCCTTTTCCACAAAAACGATTTTCAAATCATAATTTCTAAACACTGCACATGAGAAAATGACTTAAAATGTCATTAAAACACATGAAATCATTTTTTGATTGACTTTCTAGCATGGTTGGGTCACTTTTAACATGGCTATATAACACTAACATTCAAAATCAGATTTTTCCATGCACATGTGAGAGCATATTTACAAGCAATTTGCGCCACATAAATCATAATTTTCTCCTTAAAGCACACTATTCTCTATCTAAAATAAAGAAATATTTTCTCACCTTAGCAAATACTTTGAGTTTGAAAACAGTCTAAGAAACACACCAATTTGTCTTCAGCAGAGCAAAAGGTATGCACTCCAGAGTCTGCAGCTATCAAAAGCACAGAAATGCTGTAATTCTTCACACATATTTCTCATGTCACCCAATCAAAACTCTTCCCTCACTTTTTTTCAAATGAAAACCCTTCCCCCCTCTGCCATTTCTGCCTATTTTCCATAGCAACCACCTCTTGGAGAAACTCTGGTGTTTGCAAGTTCACACAACAATGTTGCAATTGAACTCTGAACTCTCAGTGCACCTGCATATCCAGTGCTTTCTTTCATTTAATGATTTTTTATTGACCACTCAAAATACATCTCTCAAACAACACATCTGTACACCCTAACTTTCTGTTTTCATCAATCAAAATCCACCAATCACTGTTACTGCTTCATGAACACAGAAACTCCATAGTTTTTTTCATTTCAAACTCTCATTTTTTCAACTGCCATTTCATTGCCACACTTCATCTGACTGCAGGAGAACCTTCTCTCACCATGTTTTCTGTCTGGATTGTTGGTCATAGTTATATTCACTGGGCTCAAAGGTACGTTGAAAGCAGGAATTTACCTAACCTCAATTTACAAGATGTGGAAATTAAGTGGTTTGGCCACAGAGGATTAAAATGTCACCAATTGATACCATTGGTGAAAACCTTTATGCATTTGCCAAAACCTGACCTGTTAATTGTGCACTGTGGAGGTAATGACTTGGGCACTTTGACTGGTGTAGGTCTGGAAATGCTTTTAAAGGACACCTTTGAGCAATTAATGGCACTTTTTCCTCAGACTGCCTTGGTATATTCAAATATATGCCAAAGACAGAAATGGAGGTGGTCAAACCAATTTTGTCCACAAATTGAGAAGTCGAGGAAGCATGTAAACAAATCTGTTTCAGCTTACATGAGAGACCATGGAATGGGCTCCCTGTACAACAATAACTTGCGTTACTACATGCAAGATATCTACAGAGGAGATGGAGTTCACTTCTCAGATGAGGGCAACAGAATTTTCACTCTGAATTTAAGAATGTGCATTGGTACCTACTTATAAGTACCTAAATGTACCATAAACCCAAAAGCTCTTCTCAGAGCTACCCTACATCTAATCACTCACAATTATTATTTTACTCTAACTTTTTTCACTAATTTTCAACAAAGTACACTCCCTGGGGCGCTACCCGGTACGCGTACCGGGAGCTAACCTCGCGAAATTTTTAAAAAAAATGTTTTTTTTTCGCACATATGGGCCTCCTCAGCCACCCTCACAAAACCTAGGGGGTCAAGATAAGTCTACCGTGCCCCCTTCTACCTATTCTGAACATTATTTGCCCTCCATCTTGTATCATAATTCGACCGAAACACAAAATGGTGGACTCCCGTTACGCTTAAGGTTCGCGTACCGGGGCGCTCACCGGTTCGCGTACCGGGTCGCTTCCTGGGAAGCGCACCATCAAAAAAGGTGGGAAAGTAGTTCACACAAAAGCCACTTGAGACAATTTCACCAAATATACATTAGCTCATACTACATACCAATCCCTACCATTTTCACAAATTTGATTGGAATTCCATTTAGCCATTTAGCCTGTAGACCTCTCTAAATACCGTGAGGTAAATTACTTCACAAAACACATCTGAAGTGTTGGAATTGACAACCAATTAAAATGTTACTTTCATTTTCTACTTTTTTTACCTGACATTTGATTGGTTATGTACCCGAATATATATAAAGGAAGACAAGGAAACACAGCCATTTTGACTACTACTTCCTGGTGTACATTTCAATAGGATTTTCATTAATAACTTCAACTTCTTTTTAAAGGTAAGTTGTTATTTTTAAAACTGAAGTATATTGTGCACTTTAAGTTAATATGGCAAACTTTTTCTGTTAGTTATATACTATCCCTCTGTAGTACTTATAAATTTAGATACACTTTTTTATATTCCTACTTCCACTCTGATACTATACACTGCCCAAAGATAAATTCACTGTTAAAAACTGCCTATCTAAAATTAATCCCAACAGTGCCCTACCTCTACTAATATATATTTTTTTATGCAAATTTCAGGGAAAATGGAAAGTGAACAAAAAATTTCATTTGAAATTGTCCTTCCAGAGTCCAACACAGAAATCATTGATCCAAATGAGATTGAATTTATGGATGAAACTTGGGACCAAGAACTACTGCAATGTGTACAAGCAGTAGATAACCTCCTTGCAAATGAGGACATTTTACAACCTCAGAGACTACAATGTATATTCCATGATAATAATGAAATTTCTGACAATAAAATGTTAGAAAGTTTAATAAATTATGAAACACAATAAAAAATGCTTAAAAAATAAAAAAAATAAATAAATAATCAACAAAACCAACAATCAATTAACATACAGCATTTGAAAAGTCTATCATTCATTTTTCATTGTAGTACGCTCCCCAGAACGCTTCCCGGTTCGCGTACCGGGCGCTAACCACGAAAAAAAACAAAAAAAAAATTTTTTTTTTTTTGCCCCGCGGGACCTCTTTAAAACCTCCACATTAAACCTAGGGGGTCAGCGAGGATCTACTATGCCCCCTTATAGTTATTTCCCCCTTTGTTTTGGCCTCCTCTTGTCTCTCGATCCTACCGAGAGACAAGATGGCGGCCGCTCCGGACTGTTTAGAATGTTGACAGACACCGGAGAGCCAATCAGCTTCGCTCCGCGAAGTTCCGTTACGCGAAAAGTACGCGTACCGGGGCGCTGCCTGGTCCGCGCTTACAGATATATATCTTTTTTTGACCGTTAATTTCTCAAAATCCACTGCAGCACATATATTAAGACCTACAAAAGGCACATCGGGCTACCAGTCCCTACAATTTTGCCAAGTTTCGTGCAAATCCATTCAGCCGTTCGGGCTAAAAGTGAGGCTAACCGCCCTATGGAAAACTCAATGTTAAAAACACGTTTTGGGACCCCCCTTTTTTCTCGGCCCCCCCTGGACCAACTCCCCCCAAATTTCCAGGGGCTGCTCAGAAACAAAATGTTCCATTTTCCTGAAATTTTCAGCCAATTCCGTCCACAAACGCCAAAGTTATTAGACATAGAATTTTCAAAAATCCCATAGGGAAAAAATCCTAACTATATATACCTACTGGCGACCGCCAGTAGGTAATATATATATATATATATATATATATATATATATATATATATATATATATGTATCTCTCTCTCTTTCTCTTTCTATCTATCTCTCTTTCTCTCTCTCTCTCTCTATATATATATATACATATATATATATAAATATATATATACATATATATATATATATATATATATATATATACATATATATATTCACTGAAAAAAACATAGTTTTCAGGCCTGATATAGTTAGGAATTAGCATTTAGAAAACTTTAGAAATTAACTGGAAAAAACATAGGTTTTAGGGGTGTTATAGTTAGCTTGACATTTCACTCGTACAAAACCATTGAAATTCTTCCGATATAGTTAGTTGTACTCACTATATCTCGCGTGCCTGCAATCCACTGTTGAAGATGTCATATATTACATCATACATGACATGGTCAGTGACATCACTGATGACATCTCAAATGACATCACTGATGACATCATCCAGTGAATGTGGTTAGGTTCGTTATTTAAATATGTATTATATATATAGCAATTTGCATTGAATAATGAGTGGATATAAATATAAATATCTGGATGGAGGATTTAGTAGCAGTGAGATTGACTGTTTACTTGACTACTTTATAGTGTCTCACTAAATATAATGGATAGTGACTAAACAATGTGAATAACTGTATCACTTTGTCAGTTGTTCTGTAAACTGCTTCTCCAGTTGGTTACTAGGTATGTGAAAGTCTTTATTAGGTATTGGTTAGTTAACTAAGTATTTGTATGGGATAGTGAATGTGTGTGTGGTTCGGTGGGGAGTGTGTGACTGCCCAAAGATGTGTGAATAGTTGATTCAGTAGGTATATGAAGTTAAAACTACATGTTATAACAGTTGTTTGGGTGAGTGAATATCTTTATGGGTGTGGTGATGAGCAAATATATCTCTCAATGGTACATGTCCAACATACTACAAAAATAAAAGGCAGTGTATGTTTCAGTAGTTGTATATAAATACGTATATATAAGACTCAGTGATTGTATGAGTGAATGAATGAATGAATGAATGAATGAAAGTGGATTTATAACAGCGCGATTGCTGCCCTGAGGCGTCCAAGCGCTGAGTGACTGTATAGATAACTGTATACTTGTAATAGTGATTTTATAACACACTAAGTATGAGTTACTATCTATATGAATAAATGAAGTGGTGTTTGTATAAGTGTGTAGCTAAGTAAATGTAAGTATGATCCATTGTTTGCATAAGTGAGTAGGATGACTTCATAAGTGAATAGGATGTGTGCTGGTGTGTAATGTTAATATAGGTGTATATGTATATTTGATAGTGTTCTATTGATCATTGACAGCATGTATGAGTGAATCTATAAGTAAGTGATTAGATTTGTATATAGTTCTAGGAATCACTGAGTGGGTTTTTAGAAACTTGTATTGGTGTGTCAATGGATTCAAATATGGTACTCTGTATTTTACAGTGAGTGATGAAAGGTTATACTAGTGTATGATGAGGTGTATCTGATTGTCACGTGGATGATGTAATCAGTGATGTCATCAGTGATGTCATTTGAGATGTCATCAGTGATGTCACTGATCATGTCATGAATGATGTAATATGTGACATCATCAGCAGTGGATTGCGGGCACGCGAGATATAGCGAGTACAACTAACTATATCGGAAGAATTTCAATGGTTTTGTATGAGTGAAATGTCCAGCTAAGTATAACACCCCTAAAATCTATGTTTTTTTCAATGAAATTCTAAGTTTTTTAAAATGCTAATTCCTACCTATATCAGGCCTGAAACCTATGTTTTTTTCAGTGAATTTCAAAGGTTTTTTAATGCTAATTCCTAACTATATCAGGCCTGAAACCTATGGTTTTGTCAGTGAATTTCAAAGGTTTTGTAAATGATCATTTTTTAATGTATTGTTATATTTATTTATTTTTATACCGATTTACGACATTTTTTAAACTATTTATTTTTAGATATTTTATTTCTTAAATTACATTATAATTACATTATACATTACATTACAAATTATACTTTCTTAGACTGAATTACTTTAGTTTAAATACTTTGCAAATAGGCAATAGACTTTTAGGTACAGTGGGTACAGTTGTTGCAATGGGCAACACCATTTCAAACACAATGCAACATTGACCTCAATGTGAATTTCTAGTTAAATACAATTAGTTACTTGTTGGATTACTTTTCTAACCACAGGATTGGATCCTAGATTCCGTCCTTGGACATCTCCTGTAAACAGTTGAGTAAAGGCGTTTTGGTTACAGTAGTGATTTTTAAGGAATATTATTGTATTTTAAAAGTTCACACTTTGAATTTTTTTTCACATAGAATCACCAATGTTATCCTACGGCAGGAAATTCACTTAGCAGGTAAGTAGTGCTATCGTCACTGTTTCTTACTCAGTGGTGGATCCTGGATACAGCACTGGTGCATCTCCTGTAAACAGTTGAAAGAATGCATTTAAGTCATACAGGCAATTTCTTAGGAATATTTTTAGTTTGTGAAAATAGACACTTAGAACGTTTTCTGGTGAAAACCAGACAATGGACTCCTATGGAAGGAAATACAAGTTACTGGTGAGTATGGTTAGAATTACTTTCCATGGTCAGTGATGGGCTAAAAGATGCATCACTGGGTTCTCTCCTGATAACAGGTGAGTAAATCGGAATTTGTAGTTCGGATGATTTTAGGTGAATAATAAAGTTCCAAAACTCGACACAGAAGAATTTCCAAGTGAAACCAGTCAATGTTAGGCTATGGAAGGAAATTCAAGTTACTGGTAAGTATGGTTATTATTAATTTTCATGATTAGTACCTGGCTCAAAGATGCAGCACTGAGGTCTCTCCTGATAACCGGTGAGTAAATCGGAATTCGTAGTTCTGCTGATTTTATATGAATATTTTAAAGTTCCAAAACTCCACACTTAGAAGAATTTCCAAGTGAAACCAGTCAATGTTACCCTATGGAAGGAAATTTACTTAGCAGGTAAGTAGTGTTATTGTTACCTTTTCTTATTCAGTGGTGGATCCTGGATCCAGCACTGCTGCATCTCCTGTAAACAGTTGAAAGAATGTGTTTAAGTCATACAGGCGAATTTTTAGGAATATTTTTAATTTGTGAAAATAGACACAGAAACTTTTCTGGTGAAAACCAGACAAAGGATTCCTATGGAAGGAAATACAAGTTACTGGTAAGTACGGTTAGAATTACTTTTCAGGTTCAGCGCTGGGCTAAAAGATGCAACACTGGGTAAATCGGAATTCGTTGTTCGGATGATTTTAGGTGAATATTTTAAAGTTCTAAAACTCCACACTTAGAAGAATTTCCAAGTGAACCAGTCAATGTTAGCCTATAAAAAAGAAATTCAAGTTAGTGGTAAGTATGGTTAGAATCACTTTTCAGAATCAGTACTGGACTCAAGGATGCAGCACTGAGGACTCTCCTGATAACAGGTGAGTAAATCGGAATTCGTAGTACATCTGCGTAGCAGAGAGATGTAAAAAGGGGCATGCCTGGACCACCTCTCTGCAAAGCAGCGCAGTGGCGCTTCCTAGAAGCACCTGGTGTGCTACTTGGCCCCCATTGTCCCTCAGGTTTGATGTAGAATTTTTTCCCCAACTTAAAACGCATCACAGGGCGTGTTTGCACACATCACGTCAGGCCCCGTCCCCTCCCTTCACCACTGTGTAAACGTGCCCTGTCACCGTTCTAAGTTGAGAGATTAAGTCCCCGTCAATCCTAAGGGTTCCTAGGGTCAAACTAGCCCACTAGGTACCTCTAGTAAGCACAACAGAGCTGCATTCCATAGAGGTGTAAAAAGGGGCATGGCCTCTGAACACCTGTCTGCAACGCAGCTCCCTGGTTCATAATAGAGATACCTGTTGGGCTATTTGACCCTCAGGGACCCTCAGTATTAAAAGAGAATTAATTCCCCAACTTAAAGCGCGCCACGGGGCGCGTTTGCAGAGTAGCGAAGGAAGGGGGCGTGGCCTGAGGTTATATGTCTGCAAACACGCCCTGTGGCGCTTTTTAAGTTAGAGACTTAATTCCCCCTCAATGTGGGTCCCTGGGGGGCAACTACGCCAGCAGGTACCTCCAGTATGCGCCAGGAGGCTGTGTTGCAAAGAGGTGTTCAGAGGCCACACCCCTTTTTACAACACTCTGCAACGCAGCTCCGTGGTGCTTACTGGAGGTTCCTGGTGGGCTAGTTGGCCCCCAGGGACCCTCAGTATTCAAGGGGAGTTAATCCCCCGACTTAAAACGCGCCACAGGGCGTGTTTGCACACATCACGTCAGGCCCGTCCCCTCCCTTCACCACTGTGTAAACCTGCCCTGTGGCACGTTTAAGTTGGGGGATTAACTCCCATTGAATACTGAGGGTCCCTGGGGTCCAACCAGCCCACCAGGTACATTCAGTAAGCACCACAGAGCTGCATTGCAGAGTGTTGTAAAAAGCCTTTTATATTTAAGACTGAAATAAGGTGTCCCTACATCTGATTTCTAAGCCACTTTTGAAAATGTTAATTGTCCAATTAAAGGCCTCTCTCTAGGATATGGACAATTAACCAGGGCATTAATCGCACAATATCGGCCCCCTTCGCAAGGAGCCTTGGAACAAGTATTCACATGGAACTCATTTGAAAAAAAGATTTGTTATAACACAGAGTTTTCTGTGTGGATGTAATCTCTATTTCAATTAAACTATCTGTCTTTATTTAATCAGTACAAATATTATTTCAAAAAGGAGGCCGGAAAGAAACCTGGAAATCACCACATAGTGTGGGTTTCCAGATGGGAGGTTCTGAACAGCTAATGTCCATTAAGGTCTGTGAAAACACCCAGGGTCAGGACATAAGCAACAGCCTCAGCAAGCTTTTTTGTTTTGTTTTTGGAAACAGGAATGTCGGTGGGGGCAGAAGAGCCCTAAGTTAGTTCCTAGCTCAAGGCCCCACCCCCTCTTCAGATAGTGTTTTTAATGATAGGTCTGAAGAACCTGCTGTTTGGCTAATGTCTCTGGTCTACACGCAGAGTGAGTCAGCAGGGGAGAGGACAGAAGTCCAGGTACATCCTGCTTTACCTGTTATAAAGACGTGCTTTTCAACCCTCTGCCGGCCATATTCAGGTATTTAGCCTGTGGGTGGATATATGTAGCTGTCAACATATCGTAAACATTGTCCTGATGAAAAAATATACTCTGTTACATTGTGCATAGTGCCCCAAAAAAGCAAACCTAAAGGTGCGCAATTTCAGTTTTTGAATATATCAGTTTTCAAAAAGCTGATTTATGTAATAGTAATGTACTTGTGGCAGTTTCATGATCACAATGTCAGCTCCAGTTGCCTGAAGCCCTTAGTTGTATATGTGTTTCTTGCTCACTCCATGCTAGTGATGCCTGGTGGTGATTATTGTGGAGTTGCCTGAGCGGCCTTCTCGTTTAGCAGCGCCCCGACACTCCTGCGGATAAATCTGCAGTGGGAGCTTTTAATGTACCCTTCTTAAACTTCATGGTGCATCGAGCCTTGCGGGAGCTCCGTGCAGTATACAATATCAAGTGTGCACGTGCGAAATGAAGCAGACGGAGCAATTGGGTCAGATGAGGCCCGTAGACCGGTGGCCTGATGAAAAACAAGTTTTAGCAGTCATCGCAGTGAAGTGATGAAGATGGAGATTAGGCAGAAACATCTTTAAGTCCACAAATTCCTGCATCGCACAATGCGAAATGGGGGGGGGGGGGGGGTCATGTGCATTTGCATGATCACATGTCAGCTCCAGTTGCCTGAAGCCCTTAGTTGTATATGTGTTTCTTGCTCACTCACTCCATGCTAGTGATGCCTGCTGGTGATTATTGTGGAGTTGCCAGAGCATTCTGAGAGATGGACAACAAGTGCTAGCTATAGGGTAGACAGGGGCCCCGACACTGGACGCTAAGGTGAGAGGTGGGACAGGGGAAATAAAGTCAAAGATTATCACTGTCTCAGGCTGTGCTCCTTGAACTGCAACACAAATGCTAAAAGTCACAGTTCAAGCCTTTTTTTTTTAGTTCACTTGTGCTGTTGTGCTTGCAAAATATTGTGTAAATAGAAGAAAAATCTTAAAATGGACTTAGAGCCCATCCATTACTTTCCACTGGTGGGCTTCCACATCACACTTGTTTACTTGCTTCTTATTAGTCAGTGCCTCCTCCTCGCTTCCGGCTGCCACCTGGGCTTCATGTATGTCCCTACCATGGAGCACGGAGCAAGTACAGCTGGATGCGGGTAGTGTTCTTCCAATGGCTGTAAGCTCCTGCGGGTACACTTTTTTAAACTTTTGTACATGCACTCTTATAGCACGCATGTATCTGCAACCCCCTGCCTTACACTCGCCCTCCTCCCCCTGTTACTCGTCCGTGTGTTTCTTTCCCCTGACCTTCACCCACTGTCCATTGTTTCCACACCCCTCCCATCCTCTTGCTGTCCGTTGTTTCCCCGCCCTCCTACCTTGTCCATTTCTCAGCACCACCGCCATCCTTCTGTTCTTTGTTCCCCACCCTCCTCCCTCGTGTTGCTTGCCCCCAACCACTGCGCTGTATTTATACATAGTGTACGTGCTGCTGTGCAACATTGTTTAAAGAAAAAAAAAGAACTATAATGCGGTCAACGCTGGCCGCGTCATAGCACCTTTTCTTTCTTTAAGCCATATTCCATAGCAGCTCGAATACTTGTGGTCACCAACAGGGGATTATGTTCCATTCTCACATCAGCGGCGCTCTGAGACTTGTTTTTTTTCAATTACCGCGTCTAATAGTGTGTTTAGCTTTTCACGTTCACAGAGCGTGCATTTGGAATGTGTAAGAAGAAACAGTTAATGCCGTGGAAGAGGCAGACGGTGTGGTCTGAGAGTGAAAACTAGAATCTTCTGCATTTGTAACTGACCGTCACTTACTGCAGTTATGCATACCTAAATGTCTATTTTTTATTGTTACGATAAAATGTTCTACGTCACTTTGACAAACTCGATTAGTTGGCAGTATGAAAGAAGCACTATTGGTCTGTCAGATACCCTGACCCCCGTTTTATTTTGTTTTCCTTTTTAGGTCTCGGCTAAGCGAGCGGAAGCGCGTTCTCGCCGAGAACCTATTGTGGCCGTGTCTGCTTCCCAGGAGACAATCCTGGCCACGCGCATCGCCTTGGAGGCGATTTGAAACTGCCACGCGCACGCGAACGCGCGCTGTGGCCAGGCGCTGTCTCCTGGGAAGCTCAAAACACCACACACGCATGCGCATACACACAGACACACACACAAGTGCCCATGCACGCACATACATACAGAGACACACACCCCCCACACATACACACACACGCGCGCACACACAGGAGTGCAACCCCCTCTCCCCCGCCGTCGCACACATGCATACACACACAAGCACACACACACGAGTGCACCGACCCCCCCCAGCCCTTTTCAACTTACCAGGTCGATTTTGAGGGACTCCGCTCTCCTTCTGGCGTCGCGAGACGCTTTCACTCCGCCTGCCCCCTCTTCCGGTCCGGACGCAGCCCCGCCCCCGTCACAGGCGACTTTGCCTGACTTCCGGTGAGGCTGCGTAGAAAATAATGCTGGGCTCGTGAGTAACAGTGACTTACTTGTTAATTTTGCCAGGGACCATGAAGTAAAATTTCAGAATACAACATAGAGTACCCCATGGCAATTTTAATGCTGTTCCTTTTATCAACTGGAACGTATGATGGAGCCAGATGAGAGATACATGTATAAAAGAAATGTTCTTTTGAGTGTGTTCTCTCTCTTTTGATGTGATTCTTGTATATTTCGTTACGAGTGTGATAGGAGACTAGCAACGGTGGGTGCTATAGGTGGACTGAAAAAGGCATCATTATGGAAAGTTTTTAGAATGCAAATGCTGTGAAATTAAGCTTACAGAGAGGGAAGAGGGCGTGGAAGAGAATGTATACCATTGCACCTAACCTTCCAGCTGCACTGGAACTACATCATTTTATGTAATTCTTGTGGTTTTGTCTTTACAATTGTTATTGTTGGATGTCTGTAGTTAACATGATACTTGAAATCAATGTTGAGGCTTACAGGACATGGCCCCGATTGTCACCAATGAATAATAATAGTATTTTTTACTCATGTGCCACATTCCACATATGTACAGTGTCCTGCGCAGGACGAAAACACTCCCATGCGGGAGCCCGAGATAAGGCAGCAGAAAAACAAGCCCTGTTTGCGGCTAACTCAACGGCCGAGGACGCGTCTTGTGACCGCCCCTCCTCCCTCGTCTGACGGGCCGCACAAACAGCAGGCAAACATTAGGCAAGGTATGGCGGGCGGCCAGCAAGGAGCCGCGTGATGCAAGGCCCGCCCCAGGGCGGCAGAATAGTATGTTCCGAAGGAGGCGCCCCCTTCTGCAAACATTGACTCGAGCGACGAGGAGCTGAGCACGAGGTACGATCCCTCCGGGGCACTCCTCCGCCGTGCGCGGCACACAGCACAGCTGGGGAGCAGTGCTGCGAAGCCAGTGCCCCAGCACCTTCTGCACACGGACAGGAACGTGCAAGCCGACGTGGCATCGATGTGCACCCATGCGCACAGGCAGGAGTGTGCTTTCCGATGTGGCACCGAGTAGTACTGATGCACACAGGTAGTAATGTGCAGTGCAGTCCGATGTCTCACTAATGTACACAGGCAGAGATGTGCGGTCCGTGTAGCGGCGTAGATTTGCACCAATGTACACACTCAGGAATGTGCAGTCCGATATGGCATCCATTTGCACCAATGCACACCGGCAGAAGTGTGCAATCTGCTTGTGTCATTAATGTGCACCGATGCACACAGGCAGAAATGTACTATCATATGTGGCATTGATTTGTACCGATGCACACCGGAAGGAGTGTGCAGTCTGTTATTGATTTGCACCGATGCGCACAGGCAGGAGTGTGCACTCTGTGTCATTGATTTGCACCGATGCGCACAGGCAGGAGAGTGCACTCTGTGTCATTGATTTGCACCGATGCGCACAGGCAGGTGTGTGCAGTCTGATGTGTCATAGATTTGCACTGATGCGCACAGGCACAAGTGTGCAGGCGGTGTCATTGATTTGCATCAATGCACACACGCAGGAGTGTGCAGTCTGTCATTGATGTGCACCGATGCGCACAGGCAGGCGTGTGCAGTCTGATGTGTCATTGATTTGCACCGATGCGCACAGGCAGGAGTGTGCAGTCTCTTGTGTCATTGATGTGCACCGATGCACACACGAATGAGTGTGCAGTCTGTGCCATTGATGTGCACCGATGCACACAGGCAGGAGTGTGCAGTCTGATGTGTCATTGATTTGCACCGATGCGCACAGGCAGGAGTGTGCAGTCTGTCATTGATTTTCAAAGATGCACAGAGGCAGGAATGTGCAGCCTGCCATTGATGTGCACCGATGCACACAGGCAGGAGTGTGCAGTCTCTTGTGTCATTGATGTGCACCGATGCACACACGAATGAGTGTGCAGTCTGTGCCATTGATGTGCACCGATGCACACAGGCAGGAGTGTGCAGTCTGATGTGTCATTGATTTGCACCGATGCGCACAGGCAGGAGTGTGCAGTCTGATGTGTCATTGATTTGCACCGATGCGCACAGGCAGGAGTGTGCAGTCTGTCATTGATTTTCAAAGATGCACAGAGGCAGGAATGTGCAGCCTGCCATTGATGTGCACCGATGCACACAGGCAGGAGTGTGCAGTCTCTTGTGTCATTGATGTGCACCGATGCACACACGAATGAGTGTGCAGTCTGTGCCATTGATGTGCACCGATGCACACAGGCAGGAGTGTGCAGTCTGATGTGTCATTGATTTGCACCGATGCGCACAGGCAGGAGTGTGCAGTCTGTCATTGATTTTCAAAGATGCACAGAGGCAGGAATGTGCAGCCTGCCATTGATGTGCACCGATGCACACAGGCAGGAGTGTGCAGTCTCTTGTGTCATTGATGTGCACCGATGCACACACGAATGAGTGTGCAGTCTGTGCCATTGATGTGCACCGATGCACACAGGCAGGAGTGTGCAGTCTGATGGTGTCATTGATTTGAACCAATGCACACAGGCAGGAGTGTGCAGTCTGTGACAGTTATTTGCACCGATGCACAGAGGCAGGAGTGTGCAGTCGGTCTCCTTGATTTGCACCAATGCACACAGGCAGTCTGTGTCATTGATTTGCATCGATTCACACAGGCAGGAGTGTTCAGTATGTTTGTCATTGATGTGCACAGATGCACACAGGCAGGAGTGTGTAGTCTGCTTGTGTCATTGATTTGCACCAATGCGCACAAGCAGGAGTGTCAGTCTGTGTCATTGATTTGCACCAATGCACACAGGCAGGAGTGTGCAGTCTCTTGTGTCATTGATGTGCACCGATGCACACACGAATGAGTGTGCAGTCTGTGCCATTGATGTGCTTACAGTCGGGATTGTGCAGCCTGATGTGTCATGGATATATACGCTTGCTTACAGTTGGGACTTTGCATTCTGATGTGCTATACATATAGCAGAATTTCTGTTCCTCAAAGCAGATTCACCCACCACACCTATTCTGTACCTAATACCAAAAGTACAAAATTTGAACAAACCAGCAGGCTGTCCAATCATCTTGGTAATAGGCAGTCTGTTCGAAAATACTTCTAAATACCTTGATTACTTTCCTCAGGATTTAATCAGGAATTTGTCATCTTATATTCAAGAGACCGGGTATTTTTTAAAGAAGGTTTATGGCATCAACAGGGAGGAAGATTACATCCTGATGACTCTGGATGTATCCTTCCCATACACAAGCATCTCCCATCCTGATGGAATAAGAGTGGTAGAGTACTTTTTGAGCTCTAGACCCTTAACTTCATACGAACACACTGAGATGCTTCTCAGTATGATACGTTGGTGTCTGCACAATAACATTTTTAGGTCTCGTGGCGTTAACCGCGTGAAGCGCGGTCTCGCCAGAGACCTATTGTCAGCGACTCTGCTTTCCAGGAGACAAGACTGGCCACGCGCATGTGAAAAAGTCAGAATTGAGCGGGCCACGCGCACGCGAACGCGCGTTCCATTGAGCAGCTTATGGTTCCCTTCCAATGCGTGCTTAGAGAGACAGTGCTTTTACTTTGTTTAAGTTTCGTTTTTACTGCTGTCCAGATGGCTCTGGGAGTGCGCTGTTAGAGCGACAGTGTTGCCAGCTTTCATTTTCTTTGCACACAAGCAGAGACATACACATACGCACACACTAGCGCACATACACGCACGCATACACACGAACGCACAGAGACACACACACCCCCCGCCGCACACACACAAGAGCGCGCGCACACACACACACACGAGCGCACACACAGACACCAGCGCACAGAGAAACCCCCTCTCCGCCACCCCCCACTTCAACTAAGCCCCACTCACCTCACCCCGGCTTCAGCCGCCACCGCGGGGCTCTCCCTCGGGCATGGGAGCCCCGCGTCACCACTGCTCCTCTGGCCGGGCACTCCGTGGGTGCGGGCTTCCAGAAGAAACGGAAGTCCCGACCCACGGCGGGTTTCGGCAGAGCACGCGCACGTCTATTCCTGCTTCCGCTCATTCCGCTCTCTGGCCCTGGGGTCGCATATCTGCTATGGGTTTGACCTTTTTTTTACAATAGCGATCGTTTTTTTTTTGTTATTGTTATTTGCGTCAGCCCCGTGCGTAAGGTGCATCATCAGAGCTGTGTGAATAATAACAGCTGTGAGCCCGTGCGTGAAGTGCACCATCAGAGCTGTGTGAATAATAACTGCGGCAGCCCCGTGCGTGAGGTGCATCATCCACATTGCTCAGGTCACCCAAATTCCTGCATTCTCTACCACACTGCTTTCAAAAACAGCATACTCTTGCACACACTCTCACTGCTTAC
Organism: Lissotriton helveticus; assembly: GCF_964261635.1. NCBI lineage: Eukaryota > Metazoa > Chordata > Amphibia > Caudata > Salamandridae > Lissotriton > Lissotriton helveticus. Next base: position 119,466,041 of record NC_136073.1, on the reverse strand, counting down.
CAATTCAAAGTTTGCTAAAATGTTATGCACCGCATTGTTATACACAATGCCAATAACTCAAACTTTAATGCTGCGAGACCTATTGCATTGTAAATGCTTGTTAATCTACTTACCGTGTGCTGCGGTCAGAACGTTGGGTGTTAAACTTTCACGGGCTAATTTTTGTTTGGTGTTTCAGTTTTCCTAAGCTTTGGCCTTTGAATAGGTGTTCAGAGGTCGGTTATTTATACAGTGCTCAGATGTGAGAATCTATATAATAATCGCGAGGTGATCCTTTAACAAATTGACAAGTCATGAATTAATTTAGACAGCAGCCAGTGTCACTCAAACGGAATCCCCTTTCATTACTCAGTGCATGTCTTTCCTCCTGTTTTCTTGCGGTATTATTATTAATAATACCGCAAGAAAAAATGCCCCAAAAATAAATATGGATAAATATGGTAAAAAAATAAATTCCATAAAACCAGAAGCCCTAATTATTATGCATTCATTCCATTTGTTTTGGCAACGTTTTGGGAGCTTTTTTAGTCAAATCCCACCAGACAGCTCAGCTGTCTAGTTCACAAAGACTTCCTGGGAATGCATTCCACCCATTACTTACCATCAGCGTTGTGTTTTGTAAGGCACAGTTGCTTGCTTTCTATTTGACGGCATTATTTTTTTCACACTGTCCAGTGTGGATTTGTATCTTCCGTTGAGCATAGCCTGTTTGCTGTATTCTTCCATGAGCACTCGCTTTCTGTAAACAGTCTTTTAAATGTTGCTCTTATCTTGTCACATTTGCTGTGCATTCAAAGACAGATGTCAAATGTCGGGAGCTGTCTTCCGAGGGAGCTGGGTGTTTACTGTTCTCTCACTGACTTCAAAGTGAGAGGATTTCTGAAACAATCATGCTGAGTACTGGAGGGCTGGAAGAAGGATGTAGGATGTTATTTTTTGTAGCACACAACCAAATATAAATGTCTGCAAATATTTCCGAATATATCATAATTAAGAAAGCAGTAATCAAGCACATTTTTTTGTAATTTTGAAGCGTGGTGGAAACAAATATTTTAATACGATAAAAACAAATCAGTACGCTAGGTGATGCTCTTTCTACATATTATTGTATGTGCACTGTATAGTTTTATCAGTAAAACGGTATATCTGTGCAAATGTAAGTGTCATTTAAATTGAAAATGTGTTTTCTATCATTTCAGTGCACTACCACACCCTCTACTCCATGACACTCTACAACACGCTACTCCCCTCTACGCTATGACACTCCACTCCACTCAACGCCACTTCACACATCACTCTACTCCACTTTACTTTACTGCACTCTACGCCACTCCACTCTATGGCACTCTACTGCACGCCACTCCACTTTACTCCACTATATGACACTCCATGACACTTCAGTATAGGCCACTCTACGCAATTCCACTTTACGACCCTCAACTCCACTCTGTTCCATGACACTCCACTCTGCGACACTCCACAACACTCTATGGCACTTTACTCCAGGTGACTCCACTCTATGCCACTCTACGCTACACCACTCTATTCACACCTTCCACGCCACAACCCCCTACTCCACTTTATGCCAATCTACTCTACTCCACTCTGCTTCACTCTACACTATTCTATGCATCTCTGTTCCAGTCTTTACTAATGAAATATGGACTGCTGATTGAATTAGTTGATTTGTATACTGTAATTCGATTTGATTGTCGGATTCAATTAATGAATTTCTTTTGTTGAAATGAATGACAGCCTATTGCTCTGTATAGTTAATTTTATCATTATTTGTGTTGCTTTCAAATTGTTTCTTTGGTTAAAATTCTTTTGTGACCAATTGTTAATTTTTCAAAGTATAATTTTTGTTGATAATTTCCTAATGGTCAGAGGTCTTGACTAAGGGAGCGATTGGGTTTCTTTTGCCCTTGCTTGTTTGGTCTTAATGTTTGTACGGTGGTTTGGGATAACTGTGTTGGGCTTACTTACCTTTTTAATAAATATTTGTGCTCATTCATGTTTATAACCTCAATCGTTGTTTTTGAGGATATCCCAAGTGAACCACAGTTATTTGTTGATATATAATTACACTTGTTCTTAGTGCTACAGAGTTGACTCTATAACTTGATGTTAATACTACTCCAGTCTATGCTACTCCACTCCACTCTATGCCACGCCACTCCACTCTATGCCACTTTACGCTACTCCACTCTACTCTACTCCACCCTATGCCACTCCACTCTGACACTCCACTCCACACCAGTCTACTCTACTAGGCAACACTCCACTTTACGACACTCCATGTCACTCAATAACACTCCACTCCAAGCAATTTCACTCTACGCCACACCACAACACTCTAAGCCACTCCACAACACTTTATGCCACTCCACTCTACGCCACTAACTTTTAGCCATGGTGAACAGAAGCCACACTGGTCTTCAACATGGCTAAAACATATTGATAAAGCCAATAGCTCTTGCATTGGCAAGACGTATTGTTTTTTCCGCTGTGGCTTGTGACAGTGGCTTGTGAAAAGAGAGACCCGCGATGAAAAGGACAACCACTCCCCCACAGTCCAAGAGATCAACAAGCATTTAGGTGTAACTGTGGGTAGGAGAAGGCTGACCAAACAGAAGGGGGATGGGAGCACACTGCCTCACCTCCCAGCACAGTTCGCCCCTTAGCATTATGGTAAATGCAGTTCATAGTGATTGCTAACTTGAATTTTAGCTGTAGTGGTTAACCAAAGTTGGTGCAGGTTAGTGCTGTAAATATCTAGACACCTGTGTTTCTGGATAGTATCCTTCATCAGTAGAGATAAAAAACGAAATTCATCTGGGGTTGCTGTGAAGGCTGCCACAGTCTCTCATGACTCAGTACCTCTCACTGGCGCACAGATGAATCTCCAAAAGCTCGGCAGCTCAGTGGCTCGAGGGAGCCTTTTAAAACAGAAAGGGGATGGGAGCACACTGCCTCACCTCCCAGCACAGTTCACCCCTTAGCATTGTGTTAAAGCCTGACCAAATTGGTTGCAGAGGCCCAGTGGGGTTAGCCTGCAGTGGCAGCTCCTCTGCTAAGGCAGAGGAGCGCCTCCCACTGCTTTTTTGCAGTGAAACAAAGGGAAAGAAAATTATAACAACTTGCGTAATCATTTTATTTTCTCCTACTTCCACCTGCAGCTTTGCTTGAGGGGGCAGGTGCAGGGGAGGAGTGGTAGCACCCCCCTAAGTGCGCACTGACTGCTTGTCCGGCCCTCTCGGGCCTTCCAAAACAGTTTTGTGCACTTCGCATGTTCTCCATGCAGGCTGCATTATGCCTATGTGATGAACATGCCCGGACTTTCAGTCAGCGTCTGAGCTCCAAATCATGGCGCTCAGACCAATCACAAGGCTACTAAGGCAGCGTTGTGATTGGCTGACTGGGAGCCTGGGTGTGCTTCCTGTTGATGCCGAGCTAGGGAGGACTACGGAGGTGAGGAAGCGGCGAGAAGGTACTTTTTTTTTATTCCCGTCGACCCACGTCCTGCCTCCTCCTGTCCCCCTACTTCCAGCGTCCTCCCCGCTCCCGCCTCTGCCACCCTACCTCCGATCAGTACCAGCCACCATGCACAACAACAAATTGGGGCTAGAGTGAGAATGGCAGGTGACCGAACGTTCTCTTCGACCCCACTTCTCAACTTCCTAGCTCTCTGTCTATGTTCGAAGTACTCCAATACTTTTGCCATCACTTCGTACAGTTTTCAACTTTCCCATCAGCATTCTAGCGACTTGCTGGGTGTTTTCAAACCATCCATCATAATTGTGTTTAGAACTATAAAGCATAACTGAGAGGCACACTTATGCATTTCGACCATTGTGCAAATTAAGGCACCACTCGTGCGATTTTTTTCTTAGGGCATTTTAATAATATTGTGGGACTCAAATAAACAATGTGCAGTATTTTCCCACAGTTATGTTATGTTAGCAGTTTTTTAAAGTGCTCAGATTACTTCAGCTGCAGCATCCTCGTGCTGAAATTGCTACCATATCTGAACAGAATGCAAGAAGCTAGCAGTTCCTTGTAGAGTTTGTTGCAATTGAATGGTTGCTAGCACCTTCAGTTCCTGATTGTGTTTCATGAGCCTTTCATGTGAGCGCCAGCCCCAAGCACTCAGTCAGTCACAGTCACATTGACCCAACTGGCTAGAGCGCCTGTGCCATTGGTCAACCGGGGAGCTGTTGAGGACAAATGGCGGTACTTTCAGAGATGCGTCCACGTCATGACTTCTTAGTGCTGAGCACGTTCGTTTGGCTGATGCGGCCCCCCAGCGCAATTGAACGCCCGCACTGCGGCGGAATTGCCACCGCGATAAATGGGTTAAAGACCTGTGAAGTACTGGGTGCGGCTGCAATAAGATGGTCGGATGTATGACGTTACATCGCGTACCAATACCACGCATGCCATTACAATGCGGGTATTATTACTCGATGTCAATGACAACGACATGCCATTACATCGCAAACTTTTACCATGACTATGCCTTTACCACGCATGCCATTATAATACAAAGGCATGCATGGTAAAGGAATAGTCATGGTAAAAGTTTGCAAGGTAAGTACACTAAACCCTAATGTAGTACGCCTGCACGACCCACCCCCAACCCACAGTCCTCTTCTTACATTTACACTACCCCCAGCACGACCCCCTACACTACACAAACACCACTGCACTACCCTATACCCTAAAACACTACCCCAGCACGACCCCCTACACTACCTAAACACCAGTGCACCACCCTAAACCCTAAAACACTACCACCAGCACGACCCCCTACACTACCCAAACACCACTGTACTACCCTAAACGCTAAAACACTACTCCCAGCATGACCCCCTACACTACGCAAAGACCACTGCACTACCCTAAACCCTAAAACACTACCCCCAGCATTACCCCCTACACTACCCAAACAACACTGCACTACCCTAAACCCTAACTACCCCCAGCACGACCCCCTACACTACATAAACACCACTGCACTACCCAAAACCCTAAAACACTACCACCAGCACGACCCCCTACACTAACCAAACAGCACTGCACTACCCTAAACCCTTAAACACTATAACACTACCCTAAACCACTACCCACACTACTCCCACTCCAAGCAAAATCCCTCTTACCTCTCTTTCCTCATGGTTCCTCTCCAACGTCGCCGTCTCTGCTCCCGGTTCCTGCTTCCTGAAGCCCTTTGAGCCCAATGGGTGTTGTGCACCTGACTTGCACCTACTGCTTGCTGTTGTTGTGTGGTTGTCTGTAGCTGCAGCATTAGGCAGCCTTTGTTTTGCATGCATTAGTGTGTTTGATTGTCAAGTCCAGGCCGCCATAAATTCACATCTCCAAGAACAGAGCGTCGCTTACAACGTGTGCACAGAGTGGAACAAATCGCTTCTAGGCACTACTTAGATGACCGATATCCCACAGTGAGTAAAGTCCATGGCATGGGGTTAGATAAGATTTTTGAGAAGCTCGAGCGGTTTACATGCTTTCAGAAAAGTGATGTTTCATCACTGCCTTAGGCTGTAAAGCGTGTGAGAACGAGTGCAAAGAGGGAGTTCCTCTTTTGTCAGAAGCTGACTGCAAAGCCCTAGGCGTTTTGGGAATGTAAACATAAACATAAAATACAAGACAAAATGCTAGCTGCAAACCTTAATAGTAAGCGACATTGACAAAAGCTTAATATCTCTATTTGGGCACACATGTTTAAACTTAGATGCACATGTTGCTATTAAAAGAGTGTAAAGATTGGCATGCTTCCCTCTTTGCGCAAGAGCACACAGTTCTGGTGTGTGTTGATACAGCCAAGAGTCGGTGATAATAGCCTGCTGCAAAGGGATGAAAGGAAAATAAACCCCTCTCCAAAGGGGGGCAAATATAGAAAGCACCAAATTGCTACCGTGAATAGGAGGATAATTATTATTTTGCGGCCCTGTATTTATTAGCAGTGAGTGACATTTGCAGTTTTGGTATAGGACTAGCATTGACTTCAAACAGTAAATAAAAAAATAACTGCATTTGTGTTTTATTAAACAATTATATTCCACTTTCCCACTGGAAAGAAAACAAATTAAAAAAAGTCAAATATAAAATGGGAGGTGTGGCAGTTTGTCTCGCTGTATATCTCTCTCTCTCTCTCCTTATGTATATATATATATATATATATATATATATATATATATATATATATATATATATATATATATATATATATATATATATACTGAAAAAAACATAGGTTTCAGGCCTGATATAGTTAGGAATTAGCATTTAAAAAAAAATTAGAAATCCACTGAAAAAAACATAGGTTTTAGGGGTGTTATAGTTAGCTGGACACTTCACTCGTACAAAACCATTGAAATTCTTCTGATATAGTTAGTTGTACTCACTATTTATTTATTTATTTAGTTATTTATTTATTTAAAAGGTTTTATATAGCGCTGCTGGACCCGAGAGTATCAGAGCGCTTTACATAGTTAAAAGAAGATAACATAGTAGCATTAACAGGAATATATTAAATACAGACTACAGTTTTTTTAGTTTATAGGAAGATTAAAAGAAACAATAGAAGAAGAATGAGAGAAAGAAGAAAAGGAGTTGGGTAAGTGAAGGGGTCAAGGGAGGGGAATAGAGGAGGGATTTGGAGGGTAGAGCATAGTGAAGGAGGGGGAAAAGGGGTAGGGTAAGAGCGCTTAGAGATAGAAGGGTACTTAGCAGGATTCATGATAGAACAATTAGTGTCCCCAGTGTTTATTGAGGAGAAGTAATTTGAGTCTCTTTTTGAAGAGGGGGTAGGAGGGGTTGCAGCGAAGGTCTTTGGGAAGAGTTCCAGATCGTAGGGGCATTGCCGGAGAATGCACGAGATTGGGTCTTTTTACATTTGAGTTTAGGAGGGATAAGGACAAGGGAGTTAGTACTTCTCAAGGATCTGGTGCAGCCTGCTTTATGTAGTTTACTTGAAAGGTAGGGGGGGGTGTCTTGGTGAAGTGCTTTGTGTGTAATGCAGGCTATCTTGTATGTGGAGCGGCCTTCAATTGGGAGGCAGTTAAGATTTTTGAGGGCAGGAGAGATGTGGTCAAATTTTCTACAGTCAGCGAACAGTCTAGCTGCTGTATTGAGGACAGCTTTAATCGGTGCCAGGTGGGCTTTGGGTGTGCCTGCCAGAGTAGCATTACCGTAGTCAATCTTGGATAGGACAAGAGATTGAACAACGATTTTGAAATCATCGGCAGGAATGAAAGGTTTAATTTTTTTGAGGTGGTGCAGGGTGAAGAGAGCACTTTTAGCTGTATTTTTGATGTGGGGGATGAGGGAAAGGTTCTGATCAATACTGATACCAAGGGATTTGATAGAATTAGAGGTGGAGAGGGAGCAATTAAGGGCATTGATGTCTTTAATCTAGATTTGAATGGGGAGGGGATTTTGTTTAGGGGTGAAAAGAATGATTTCAGTTTTTGGGGGATTCAGTTTAAGATGATTAAGGTGGAACCAGGCTTGGACTTTCAGTAGAGAGTCATTGAGGTGAAGGATGTCATTGTGGGATTTAATATTGTAGTAAAGTTGTGTGTCGTCAGCATAGAGGTGGTAGCTGATTTTAGCTTGTTTGAGAATGATAGTGAGGGGTTCCATGAAGAGGTTGAAAAGGGTTGGAGAGAGGATAGACCCTTGGGGTACCCCGAGAGTGATAGGTTTGGGTTTGGATAGACAATGACTGAGCTTAATTTGTTGTGATCTGTTCTGGAGGAAGGATGTGAACCATTTGAGTACCTTGCCTTCAAAACCAAATCGCTCTTTAAGGGTGGTCAGCAAGGTGGGATGATGTACCGTATCAAAGGCAGCCGAGAGATCAAGGAGGATAAGTAATGAGGATTCGCCTTTGTCAAGAGAGCGATGAATGTCATCATTAATATTAAGTATCGCTGTTTCTGTGCTGCATCCCTTTCTAAATCCAGATTGGTAGATGTCGAGTAGATTGAAAGAGGAGATATGAATATCTAGCTGGGAAAGGACACATTTTTCAAGGGCTTTACAGAGGAAAGGAAGGTTGGAGATGGGGCGCAGATTGTTCAGATCATTATTGTCGGCAGTGGGGTTTTTAAGAATGGGGGATATTTGGCCTAGCTGAAGGGAGGCAGGAACGCAACCGGAAGAGAATGAGGAGTTGAAGATATCGGACCAAATAGGAGCATTGATATGCTTGAGCTCCTGAACTAAGTGGGCAGGGAGGGGGTCGTTGGAATGTGAAGACGGTTTAAGTTTGGAGATGATGTTGATGATATTGGTTTCAGAAATTGGTTTAAAAACGCTCCATGAAGCCTTGTTTTTGGGCAGGGAATTCGTCGGCGAAGATGCAGGTTGGGTGCTGGTAAGGAGGGGGTGTGCAGGGTCGAGGTGTTGGAGTGGGGGGGGAGAAAGAGAGCTATCAGTACTAGGGAGGGAGAGTAGGATGGACGGTTGTCGGGAAGGAGAAGGGGGGCGGAGGAAGATGGTAAGTTAGGAATAGTAGGGATGGTGAAATGGGTGGAGGGAGGATGAAGAGGGAGAGGAGGGGAAGAGAAGGATAGTTCAATGGTGTTAACTTTATTAGAGAAGAAACTAGCAATTTCTTCGCATCTTTCCACAGAGGCTGCAAGTTTCGGAGGGCCAGAGGAAGTTTGTTTTTTATTATTATTATTATTATTATTATTATTATTATTATTATTATTAAATGCTTTTATAGCGCGCTCAATTACTAAAAAAATAGTATCCTGGCGCGATGAAGGCACAGCAGAAATGACAGAAGGCAGATAACTGCAAACACTCAATGGGGAAGAGTTAAACTATAGTGTTAAAGAGGTGGGTTTTTAGACCCTTCTTAAACGCACTGAGAGTAGATGCAGTTTTCAGATGGAGGGGTAGGGTATTCCAAGATTTAGCCGCTCTGACTGAGATTGATTGTCCGCCAAGTCTACAGTATTTAAATTTAGGAATGGACATTTGGCACAGGTTGGCCGATCGCAGCGAGCGGCTAGGGACATATAGGCAAAACCTTTTTCTCAGATAGACCGGGCCAGTTAGATGGATAGCTCGGTAGGCAAGCACAAGAATTTTGAACAGGATCCTATGTGCAACTGGAAGCCAATGAAGAGCGTGGAGAAGCGGGCGAGCACTGGAACGCCTGGGGACATTAAACAGGAGTCTGGCAGCGGCATTCTGAATAACCTGAAGGCGGTGGATCAGATATGCCGGCAATCCACAGAACAGCCCATTCGCATAGTCTAACCTAGACAAAATTAAGGCACGAATGACAGTCTCTTTTGCTTCTTTTGGAAGGAGAGGAAAAAACCTGCGCAAAGTTTTTAAGGTGGAAAAACAGACGCCAGTGAGCTTATTTAAATGGTCCTCAAACTTAAGGTTCTTGCCGAACCAAACTCCCAAATTTTTCACCGGGCCAGATGTGGCTTTTGGTGGGGGTAGGTCCGTGGGCCAAAAACGTTCACTGAAATCCTCTGGAAAAGAGCCATACAGTAAAATCTCGGATTTGCTTTCGTTACATTTTAACTGGGCCCTTGCTAACCATTGGAAAACAGAGGACAAACAAAATTGGGCCGCCGACGTGTCTAAATTATCTTTTGACCAGGTAAACAAGAGTTGTGTGTCGTCGGCGTACGCCATAATTTTAGCCCCCAGCTGTTCTGCTAGATAGACCAAAGGGGTAAGATAAATATTAAAAAGCAGTGGGCTTAAAGTTGATCCCTGCGGGACACCAGTAGAGAGTAATTTAGGGGTAGAGGAAAAAGGAGGTAGCCAGACTTGTTGAGTGCGATGACTCAAAAATGAAGAAAGCCAGTCAAAGGCATGTCCAACAATGCCTATATCGGCCAGTCTGGAGAGCAAGAGGGAGTGGGGGACCGTATCGAAGGCAGCAGAGAGGTCTAGTAAAATCAGAGCCGCTCTGCCACCTTCGTCCAAACACTCCCTTTAACAATGTTAAACAATTCTCTGGGGCGGTTTCTAGCCTGGTCAAGTTGAGACCGGAGAAAGGTGGCTTTCTCATTGAAGATATGCTTTTTGTATTGGGCTCTGTTTGCTCTAAGAAGAGCAAGGTTTTCAGCGGAGGGATGGCTTCTCCAAGTACGTTCAGATTGTCTGAGGGTTCGTCTTTCGTTATTGAGGTCGGCATTGAACCAGGATTTGGAGGGGATGATTTTTTGTTTTTTGAGTTTAATGGGGGCAATAAGGTCGATGGCCTCAAGAATGGAATTATTGTAATGGTCAGTGAGATCATTGGTGCTAAGAGAGGGGGGGGGAGGAGTAAGTGAGCTTTAATTGTGGATTTGAGTTCACCAGGTGGGATGAGGTGAAGGTTACGAGTGGATTTAGTGGGAGGAGTACTGATACGGGAGGGAGGTTTAGAGGGGCATTTCAAGGTGAAGAGTATGAGGTGGTGATCAGACCAATCTACAGGAAGTATACTAGAGAGAGTGGCCAAATCTTTGTTAGTGAGGATAGCATCAAGGGTGGCGCCTTTGATATGAGTAGGGGCCAGGCAGATTTGTGTCAGGTCAGTGATGTCTAGGGTTTGATTGAAAAGGGCGACCGCAGGATCATCATTTTTGTTCCAGTGGATGTTGTAGTCACCCAGGAAGAGATTCTTGGAGTGGGGAATCGAAGCTTGCATAATAAGGTCAGTCATCTCTTCGGCGAACGGTAGGCAGTTTCCCGGGGGTGGTAGATGGTGTGAAGTCGCGTGGAGGGCAAGCCGGGAAAAGAGAGGTCAGCGCAAAGGTATTCAAAGGACGAGGGGTCTTGGAGCAGGACAGGTGATATGTCTAATTTGCCATTGAAGATCAGGGCAAGTCCTCCACCTAATTGTTCTTTTCTATCTTTTCTGATAATAGAGAAGCCTGGAGGGACAAGCAGGTCGAGGATAGGGGTAGAGTGGGCGGTTAGCCAGGTTTCAGTAAGGAATGGGATGTCAATATTTTCACTGAGGATGGTTTCAGCAGTCTCAGTGGCGTGGCCGGAGGCAGATCTACACTTTATCAACATGCATCTGAGGGGAGGGGGGACATGAGGTGGGGTAGTGGGACCGTGGGGGATAGGTCTAAGAATTTTGGGAGGTCTAGGAGATGCAGGGTGCAGGGGGAGTCTAGTCGAGTTTAAGAGAACAGGTATAGTAGAAGGAAGGGGGATAGTAGGCGAGGAACGAGAGGGGGGGTTAGGGGGGTTATTAGAAGAGTTGGTTCCTGAGATGAAGAAGCTAGTGTCTCAGTGAGATTGGGATGATGAATTAAGGTTGTTAGTTGTGGTGCTAAGAGAGTGGTCATTATGTTTAGCTCGTGCTGTGGGTTTAAAGGGGAGGAGAGGGGTGTCGGTGGAGGAAACTTCAGTGGGAGGTCCGTTAGTGTTCGGCTTGTCTTTATTGTCACCTTGTGACAGAGCAGCGCAGTCCAATGACGTAAAAGTGTGATCTGGATTGGACGGATGGATTTTGAGGAGGAGAGAGATATCACTTCTGAGTGAGGAGAGTTCTAATGCAAGTGATGAAAGAAGAAGTTCAACTTTACGGAGTGATTGGGAGGGAATTGAGGCATAGAGTGTATCAGTTAAATTAAAGAGATTGGAAGGATACGGGTTATCAAGGTGGGGGATAGCATGGGGCGGAAAGGGGGGAAAGCCTGGGGGGGGGGGTAAGGGGGAAAATTAAAGAGATAGGTAGGGGGTATATTCAGATTAGGAGGATCGATAGATGAGTGAGGTGGAAGAGGAGGTGGAGTGGGAGGGGATGTGAGGGGGATATTTGAGCGGTGGGCAAGGTAAAGGGGTTCATCAAGGGATGAGGGAGAGTGTGAGTGAGTGGTAGGTGGGAGGTTAGAGGAGGGAGAGACAATAGCAAAGGGGGATGGTAAAGGGAAAGTCGGTGAGTTAGGAGGAGCAGGAGTAGTAGTTGACATCATCAGCAATCCACTGCTGATGATGTCACATATTACATCATTCATGACATGGTCAGTGACATCACTGATGACATCTCAAATGACATCACTGATGACATCATCCAGTGAATGTGGTTAGGTTCGTTATTTAAATATGTATTATATATATATATATATATATAGCAATTTGCATTGAAGAATGAGTGGATATATAAATATAAATATCTGGATGGAGTATTTAGTAGATGTGTGATTGACTGTTTACTTGACTACTTTATAGTGTCTCACTAAATATATTGGATAGTGACTAAACAATGTGAATGACTGTATCACTTTGTCAGTTGTTCTGTAAACTGCTGCTCCAGTTGGTTACTACCTATGTGAAAGTCTATATTAGGCATTGATTAGTTAACTAAGTATTTGTATGGGATAGTGAATGTGTGTGTGGTTTGGTGGGGAGTGTGTGACTGCCCAAAGATGTGTGAATAGTTGATTCAGTAGGTATATGAAGTTAAAACTACATGTTATAACAGTTGTTTGGGTGAGTGAATATCTTTATGGGTGTGGTGATGAGCAAATATATCTCTCAATGGTACCTGTCCAACAAACTACAAACATAAAAGGCAGTGTATGTGACAGTGGTTGTATAGAAATACGTATACATAAGACTCAGTGATTTTATGAGTGACGGTATGGATAGCTGTATACTTGTAATAGTGATTTTATAACACACTAAGTATGAGTTACTATCTATATGAATAAATGAAGTGGTGTTTGTATAAGTGTGTAGCTAAGTAAATGTAAGTTTGATCCATTGTTTGCATAAGTGAGTAAGATGACTTCATAAGTGAATAAGATGTGTGCTGGTGTGTAATGTCAATATAGGTTTATAAGTATATTTGATAGTGTTCTATTGATCATTGACAGCATGTATGAGTGAATCTATAAGTAAGTGATTAGATTTGTATATAGATCTAGGAATCACTGAGTGGGTTTTTAGAAACTTGTATTGGTGTGTCAATTGATTCAAATATGGTACTCCGTATTTTACAGTGAGTGATGAAAGGTTATACTAGTGTATGATGAGGTGTATCTGATTGTCACGTGGATGATGTAATCAGTGATGTCATCAGTGATGTCATTTGAGATGTCATCAGTGATGTCACTGACCATGTCATGAATAGTGCATTATGTGACATCATCAGCAGTGGATTGCGGGCACGCGAGATATAGTGAGTACAACTAACTATATCAGAAGAATTTCAATGGTTCTGTACGAGTGAAATGTCCAGCTGACTATAACACCCCTAAAACCTATGTTTTTTTCAATGAATTTCTATGTTTAAAAAAATGCTAATTCCTACCTATATCAGGCCTGAAATCGATGTCTTTGCAGTGAATTTCAAAGGTTTTTTAAATGCTAATTGCTAACTATATCAGGCCTGAAACCTATGGTTTCTTCAGTGAATTTCGAAGGTTTTGTAAATGACCATTTTTGAATGTATTAATTGTTATATATATATTTTTTTATACTGATTTACGCCATTTTTAAAACTATTTCTTTTTAGATATTTTATTTCTTAAATTACATTATAATTACATTATACATTACATTACAAATTATACTTTCTTAGAATGAATTACTTTAGTTTAAATACTTTGCAAATAGGCAATAGACTTTTAAGTACAGTAGTTAAAGTGGTTGCAATGGGCAACACCCTTTCAAACACAATGCAACATTGACCTCAATGTGAATTTCTAGTTAAATGCAATTAGTTACTTTATGGATTAATTTTCTAACCACAGGACTGGATCCTAGATTCCGTCCTTGGACATCTCCTGTAAACAGTTGAGTAAACGCGTTTTGGTTACAGTAGTGATTTGTAAGGAATATTATTGTATTTTAAAAGTTGACACTTACAATTTTTTTTCACATAGAATCACCAATGTTATCCTATGGCAGGAAATTCACTTAGCAGGTAAGTAGTGCTATTGTCACTTTTTCTTACTTAGTGGTGGATCCTGGGTCAAGCACTGGTGCATCTCCTGTAAACAGTTGAAATAATGCGTTTAAGTCATACAGGCAATTTTTTAGGAATATTTTTAATTTGTGAAAATAGACAATTCGAAAACCAGACATTGGACTCCTATGGAAGGAAATACAAGTTACTGGTAAGTATGGTTAGAATTACTTTCCAGGGTCAGTGATGGGCTAAAAGATGCAGCACTGGGTTCTCTCCTGATAACAGGTGAGTAAATCGGAATTCGTAGTTCGGATGATTTTAGGTGAATATTTTAAAGTTCCAAAACTCCACACTTAAAAGAATTTCCAAGTGAAACCAGTCAAGGTTAGGCTATCGAAGGAAATTCAAGTTACTGGTAAGTATGGTTATTATTAATTTTCATGATTAGTACCTGGCTCAAAGATGCAGCACTGAGGTCTCTCCTGATAACAGGTGAGTAAATCGGAATTCGTAGTTCTGCTGATTTTATATGAATATTTTAAAGTTCCAAACTCCACACTTAGAAGAATTTCCAAGTGAAACCAGTCAATGTTACCCTATGGAAGGAAATTCACTTAGTAGGTAAGTAGTGTTATAGTTACCTTTTCTTATTCAGTGGTGGATCCTAGATCCAGCTCTGTTGCATCTCCTGTAAACAGTTGAAAGAATGCGTTTAAGTCATACAGGTGATTTGTTAGGAATATTTTTAGTTTGTGAAAATAGACACAGAAACTTTTCTGGTGAAAACCAGACAATGGATTCCTATGGAAGGAAATACAAGTTACTGGTAAGTACCGTTAGAATTACTTTTCAGGTTCAGCGCTGGGCTAAAAGATGCAGCACTGGGTTCTCTCCTGATAACAGGTGAGTAAATCGGAATTAGTTGTTCGGATGATTTTAGGTGAATATTTTAAAGTTCTAAAACTCCACACTTAAAATGTTTCCAAGTGAAACCAGTCAATGTTAGCCTATGGAAGGAAATTCAAGTTACTGATAAGTATGGTTAGAATTACTTTTCAGAATCAGTACTGGACTCAAATATGCAGCACTGAGGTCTCTCCTGATAACAGGTGAGTAAATCGGAATTTGTAGTACATCCAGTAAGCGCCACAGAGCCGCGAGGCAGAGAGATGTAAAAAGGGGCACGCCTGCACCACCTCTTTGCAACGCAGCGCAGTGGCGCTTCCTGGAAGCACCTGGTGGGCTACTTGGCTCCCATGGTCCTTCAGGTTTGATGTAGATTTTTTTCCCCAACTTAAAACGCGCCACACGGCGGGTTTGC
Source organism: Lissotriton helveticus (assembly GCF_964261635.1). NCBI lineage: Eukaryota > Metazoa > Chordata > Amphibia > Caudata > Salamandridae > Lissotriton > Lissotriton helveticus. The sequence continues at coordinate 119,450,805 of NC_136073.1, read as the reverse complement.
ACACACCACGTCAGGCCCTGTCCCCTCCCTTCACCACTGTGTAAACGCGCCCAGTCACCGTTCTAAGTTGAGAGATTAAGTCCCCGTCAATCCTAAGGGTCCCTAGGGTCAAACTAGCCCACTAGGTACCTCCAGTAAGCACCACAGAGCTGCGTTGCATAGAGGTGTAACAAAGGGACGTGGCCTCTGAACACCTGTCTGCAACGCAGCTCCCTGGCGCATAATAGAGGTACCTGTTGGGCTATTTGACCCTCAGGGACCCTCAGTATTGAAAGAGAATTAATTCCCCAACTTAAAACGCGCCACGGGGCGTGTTTGCACAGTGGTGAAGGAAGGGGGCGTGGCCTGAGGTTCTAGGTCTGCAAACACGCCCTGTGGCGCGTTTTAAGTTAGAGAATGAATTCCTCCTCAATCCTGTGGGTCCCTGGGGGTCAACTAGGTCACCAGGTACCTCCAGTATGCGCCAGGAGGCTGCGTTGAACAGAGGTGTTCAGAGGCCAAGCCCCTTTTTACAACACTTTGCAACACAGCTCCATGGTGCTTACTGGAGGTACCTGGTGGGCTAGCTGGCCCCCAGGGACCCTCAGTATTCAAGGGACTTAATCCCCCAACTTAAAATGCGCCACAGGGTGTGTTTGCACACATGTGAACTCAGGCCCCACCACCTCCCTTCACCACTCTGCAAACGCGCCCTGTGGCGCGTTTTAAGCTGGGGGATTACCTCCCCTTGAATACTGAGGGTCCCTGGGGGCCACCCAGCCCACCAGGTACCTCCAGTAAGCACCACGGAGCTGCGTTGCAGAGTGTTGTAAAAAGGGGCCTGGCCTCTGAACACCTCTCTGCAATGCAGCTCCCTGGCGCATAATGGAGGTACCTGGTGGGCTAGTTTGCCCCCAGGGACCCCCAGTATTCAAGGCAAATTTGTTCCCCCTCTGCAAACGCGCCAGGGGGCACGTTTGCAGACTGGTGCAACGAGGGGGCGTGGCCAAAAAATAATAATAATAATTAAGAAGGGGGGCTGTGTAGCCCCCCCTTCTTTTTCTAATTTTCTGGCCCTGCGGACGGGTACCCCATCCCCCAGGACCTGCCCCCAATTTTTTGTGTGAAAATAAAACATTGGGAAGGGGGCTGTGTGGCCTCCCTCCTGAGGCCATAATCTGCCCCGGGGACCCCATCCCCCGGGGCATGGGCCTTTTTTTCAAATTTTTTTATTTGGAGGGGGGCTGCCTTGCCCCCCTCCTGTGGCCACTTATGGCCCCGGGTACCCCATCCGCCGGGCCGGCCCTTTTTTAAAATTTCATTTTGGGGAGGGGGGCCATGTGGCCCCCCCTTCCGGGCCACTAAAAGCCCCGGGGACCCCATCCCCGGGGCTGGCCCACTCCGTTGGGGACCGTGGGGGGGTCCCCAAACCCCCCACGGTCCCAGCTGGCTCCCCGCCTCCTTTGGTTTTTCATTGCTTTTCCACATGGGGAGCAGCTAACATGCTGCTCCCCCTGTGGAAAAGCACTCTGCTTTGCTTCATTGAAGCGAGAGCAAGTTTCCCTGCTCTCGCTTCAATGAAGCAAAGCAGTTTGCAATGCCAGGGCGGGAGCCTTGAGGCTCCCGCCCTGCCATTGCAAACAGCAGTGTCCCGGGGGTGGGCACCCCGGGACACTTCAGGAGCCGGCCCTGGGGGGTGGCAGTCCCCAGGGCCATCAAGGGCTCCAGGAGGGGGGCCGCGCGGCCCCCCTCCCATCATTTGAAAAGCCCCTCGGGGTGGTGGTCCCTGGGGTTTGGAGGGGCCTTTGAGCCCCCCCCACCCACTTCTAAATAAAGCCCCAGGGGGTGGCGGTCCCCGGGGATGGGGGGACTATGAGCCCCCCGCACAAGTTATAATAAAGCCCGGGGGTGGCTGTCCCCGGGGCTTGGGGGCCCCAGTGGGCCCCACACCTACATTAACTCATTACCTCCGGGATTTGGCCCCCCGCGGGCTAATAAGTAGTATAGCGCGGGAGCCCGCGTTTCTTTTTTTTTTCTCCATCTGCAAGATCCGCGCACCCTGCGCAGATTTTGCCTCTTTGGGGGTCCTTGTCAGACCCACTGAGCAGGCCTAGGGGGTCAGGGTGTTTATACCCTGCCCCCTTTTCGCGTTTTGCGTATTTTTTTGTAGGTTTCTTGTGCCTCGGTTTAGCTGTGGCTAAAGGTCCTAGGGAAAATTGCAAGGGGAAAACACGTTTTGGGACCCCCCTTTTTCTCAGCCCACGCTACACGAATCATCCCGTGAATTTAAGGATAGGAGCGGACCGGAGCGCCCCACCAATTTTGAAAAATTCGCGAAGATTTGTCAACCGGCGCCAAAGTTCCAAATAAAATGTTGTGGATTTCCTATGGAAAATAGGTCCTAACTATATCTACCTACTGGCGACCGCCAGTAGGTAATATATATATATATATCTATATATCTATATATCTATATATATATATATATATATATATATATATATATATATATATATATATATATATATATATAAAACATTCAAATGTCCTTTCCAGGTTGCTGTCCAGACACAGACTTTATGTAGGGATGTATCTCACATGAGGGTCGGCTCCAAGATGAAGTAACCACAGCAGAGGCACAAAGCAGTGTGAGTTTCAGACGTGGTCCTTGCAGGTAACAGTGGTGGGGCCACGTGGAGGGTATTTCGAGGGACGATGCTGAGGGAAAATTAAATAAATAATACATTTTCCCTTGGCATCATCCCTCGAAATACCCCCCCCCCCCATGCCGCCCCACCACTGTTACCTTCACGGACCGTGGCTGGTGAGGTTTCTGCACTCAAAGCATGATCAAGGAAGACAACATCCTGGTCCTCACCTAAAGGGCCCTTTCAACCTAAACAACAGACTCTGCAGTCCCAACCCTTACTCCCTACCTCCAACTTAATGTGCTGAGTCAAGAAATCTAATCAGCATCCCTTTACTAACAAAGGCTTTTTTGACTTTGTAAAGGGAGCCCTGATACAATCCTCCTCACACCAGTTTCTGCATTTCCACTCTCCAGCCACTGGAATGCAGGAAATACCCTTCCTCTGTCTGGAAAACTGTCCACACCCTCAATCTTGTACAGTTACAAACCAGAGGCATCAGATGGATTGCACTCTGCTTTTTAAAATTAATGCTGTGAGCCAAACTTGAGGATGAACCTCAGAAGATACCCCTACCAGCATTTTGCAGAATACCCTTTCAATGTGTAAATAATTTGCCCATGTATTTTCTCACATTGGATTGATCTTGGTTGCTTCTTCCTGTGAACACCCACAGGCAAATAATGTTGTTTCGTTCTACAGTCTTGCATCCTCAAATTGCATGCTATCTCAAAAATAGCCTTTATGTCCCCAAACTCTGGCATAAAAAACTAACCTTTACTTAAAACGTCTGACTGTCACCACTCTTTTTTAGGTCTCGCCTATCCTATTCCGCAAGCAATGGATAGGACGAGACTATTGCGGCTAAACTAAGAGCTAAACTAAGCTCTCAAAAATGCGGATTTCAAGAAGTGCATGTGTCCCGTGCACGCGCTTCTATCCGCCTGCCTCGCATCACCACATCAAAGCCAGCCATCTGTTGCTTCCCCAGCGTGGTGCCGCCAGCAGCTTCACTTCAAAGGGATCCGCTCCGCCCCCTGCTGCATCAAAGGCTTTCATTTTACAGCCGCGTTTATTTACTTTCATTTCGCGGCCGAGTTTATTTACTTTCATTTCGCGTCCGCGTTTTCCTTATAGAATTCCTCTTTTTCTATGTTTTTGTGTGTCTTGAAACATCACCGTCAAACATGATCCCATCTCTTATTCCTCTGTACCTATCATTTTTTTTTAATCTGTTTTCTAGTTTTGTCCTTCACTCTCGATTCCTTGAGGATAGCCTGCACATTGGTTGAGGGTCCAGGTATACTGTCACGGGATCACACATCATAAACAGTGTTTTTTCCCAAAATACACACAACGAGCACAACATGTGACCGTTATTGTATTTCTCGCCTCATCAGACAATCAAGGTGCACGTTCTAGTTCTCATAGACTTGGCACGTACGTGTCTGACTGCCTCCGGTACGTATCTGACTGCATCCGGTACAGAACGTGTTCCCGGTAGTGTGTGGACTTCAGAGCATACTCGCTGAAAGTAAAAATATAATAGGTTTCTGATCTGGCACTTCATAGACTTGTTTGCTCTTTGTAATCTCCTCTGTCGCTTATCTCTCTTCCTCCTCGTTCTCTCGCTCTTTCGTTCCCTCCCCATTTACTTCTCCCCACCTGAGCCCCCTCTCTGTCTCCTTCTCGCGGCCTCTCTTTTATTTTTCTTGCTGTCCATTTGATTCTTTCCCTCCTCTCGTTTTCTCTCGAACCCCTCTATTTTCCTTCTATTTCTCCGCCCCCCCCCCTGTTATTTTCATTGTTTTGAGCTCCGTGTTGTCGCTGGCATGTGCCACAGGTGCCAGTGCTCATTGGTTGTTCATTGTACAGCCGGCCCAAGTTCTTGGTGCTAGTGCAAGAGCGCAAAGTAAGTGTTGTGTGATACTAGTCATGGGACTCGACTCTCATGCTGATGGCTATAGGGTCAGTGGTGGTGCTGTGTATTGTTGACTCCACTGCCTCTTGGTGTGACAGTGTCTGCACGTGTGGAGAAGCGTGGCGAGAAGCGTGGCTCAATGGTTAGAGCGGCAGACCATGATGCAGAGGTCTGGCCCGGGACCATGGTTCAATTCCCACCTCGGCGGATCTTTGACTCAATTTCCCCGGACCTGATCATTCTCGCCTCGGTGCCTAGTCTAATCATGGGTCCCACTCTGTGACTCTGGGCAATAGCTTGCTTAATCTCCACAACAGCCCCAGCAATGCTTGGATGCCTGGCTTCACCTTGGGGGTGCCCAGGAGTGGACATTTCACAGGAAAGCCAGGATGGGTTCCACAGCGGTATGAATGCAGCGCTGCGAGACCTCTGGGTAGAAGTGCGCTATATAAATACAAACACATTTACATTCACATTTACATTTACCTTCATGCAGTGAGCATCACAATGTGCGTGTACGCCTGGGGCGCACTGGACATGTCCTCACGCACCTTCATGCAAACTACACAATGAAAACACAGTACTTTGCTTCAGGCACAAGTTGCCTACTTTGCTATTTGCACCATTTCAGTCACTCAGCCTTCTAAAGTTGATATATTGAAAACACCACACTTTTAACTAAAACATTAAGGTCTTTGTATCGATTTAATCCACAATTAAAAGCTCTCTAATTGTTGGGTACATCAAACGCTCCCTTTTCTCACTCAGCGCAACCCCAGCATCACTCAGCGCAACCCCAGCATCACTCAGCGCAACCCCTGCTTCACTCAGCGCAACCCCTGCATCACTCACGCAACCCCTGCATCACTCAGCGCAACCCCTGCATCACTCAGCGCAACCCCAGCATCACTCAGCGCAACCCCAGCATCAGTCGGCACAACCCCAGCATCAATCAGCACCACCACATTATCAATCAGCACCATCACATTATCACTCAGCACCACCACAGCACCACTCAGCACCACCACAGCACCACTCAGCATCACCACATCATCACTCAGCGCAACCCAGCATCACTCAGCACCACCACATTATCAATCAGCACCACCACATTATCAATCATCACCACCACAGCACCAGTCAGCACCACTACAGCACCACTCTGTACCACCACAGCACCACTCCTCACCACCACAGCATCTCTCATCACCACCACAGCGCCACTCAGCACCACCATATTATTACTCTGCAACACCACAGCACCACTCCGCATAAGCCCAGCACCACTCAACACCACCCAGAACCACCACAACACCACCACTGCATCACTCATAACCACCACAGCTTCATTCTAAACCACCACAGCACCACTCAGCACCACCACAGCACCACTAAGCACCACACAGCATCAGTCAGCACCACCACAGCACAACTCAGAACCACCACAAAACTACTCAGCACCACTACAGCAACACTCAGCACTCCACCCTCCAACTCCACCCTACAAATCCACCCTCCAACACCAACTACACCCTCCACCCTCCAAATCCACCATCAAACAACAGACTCAAAAAACAAAACCACAATCAAACTCCACCCTCCAAATACAAGTCCACCAAGTTATTTGCAAAAGTTTTACCAATTACCATTATACATTACAATAACTTTTATTTAAAAATGAATTCATACATTTCATTAGAAGAGATTGTTATTTGTAATATCAATACATATAAGTCACATACAAACAACACATATTGTATTACAATTGCAAAAGGTGTCACATTAAAAAAATTAAAACTATTGGCATTGTAAAATACAAAACTATTAATTCCTATATTTCCACTATTAAAAAACATAAATAAAAATAATATCATTTACAATACCAAAACATCAAACTTTCCTAATGTGAGACCTATTGCATTGCAAATGATTGTTCATTCAAATGTCCCTCTCCTTTCTTTCCACTATCTGCATACCTCCTCTGTCTGAGCACAATATACTCTGCTGCATGCATTTTTATTTTAATCTCTGTTTTTGTATCCCTGCAATTTGCCCGCAAGCAATTTGCAATATCACAACTTCTCCTCCTTCCTCTGAAAGTCAGTTGCCTGCATCCTAATAATACCTAATCTCCTTTAACGCTTCTATTAATCCCACCAACCATGTGCATGTTTCACGTGCTCCCCACTAATGATCACAAATAACTCCTATTAATCTATTTCACCACAAAGAAACTGGAGTGAATGCACAAAATGGTTTGCTTGTTCACACAAGACTAATCCCAAAAACCGATAACACTGGACTAACCTCTAACCTTGGATTCAGGAGCAGCTTACTGTCTGGCGTAAAGCACTTCAACACCTTGTCAGGGGTAGTAAAGGCTATATAAATATAATTACAGTTAATTTAAGCCATGTTGCAGAGCAACCCACACTGCTGTGCAGCTTGTCTAAAGAAACACTGACAAAGCCAATTGAACTCGCAGAAGAAAAACCTATTGGCTTTGCCACTGCTTGTTGGAGTTGTGCTACCTTTTAATATATTTGCTGAATATTAACAATGTATATATGCATGGTGGGCACAGTGGGCTATGTTGGCTGTGATGAATGGAGGCAACATGGCATGTGAGCCACTTGGCTTCTCTGGTTGCTGGTCAGTGCAGTACCTCGTCACCATGCCCTGTTAATTCACTTTTAGCTACATTATTTGTTTGGTCACAGGAAAGTTTTATATGGCTCCTGTCTGGTCTCTTAAATGGGAAAAACAACACATGTCACTACAATGCATGCCGTTACAATGCATGTCACTACAACGCATGCTACTACAATGCAATATTAGGTAAGTAATAGGCAATAGTAATTTTTACCCCTACACTATCCAACACTTATCCTACAGTTGCCCTAAAAGTATTACTCGTTGTAATGGTATGCATTGTACTGGAATGAGTTGTAAATATAGTTTCTAAAAATGCGTTGTGATGGCATGCGTTGTAAAATCATGCATTGTAATGGATGTTGTGGTGTTTCACTGTGCTACTGGGTGTGTTTTGTAGATTGCCTCTGAGATAGGCCTGGCTGCTCACACCAAGCTACCGAGGGGGTAAGCAGGGGTAATTTTAGCTGTGTAATCCCTATTTACCCTGAAGAGAAGGAAGGGTCCCTACTTAGACGGGGTACAAGCCACTGCCAACTAGACCCCCCCCATTTCTAACATCATGTTTGAAAATTAGCACTTTAAAAAAAATTACTTCTCAATACACTCATATAATTTAATGTACTGAGGTGAAACAGTTCTTTATGTTAATGAAATATAAGTTTTTAATTTTGAAAAGATTGTATCATACTTTTACACTTTTGCTGCAAGATGTCTTTAACAAAGAATGAAGGTGTTTCTAAAGTTTAGCAGTGGAGGGCACCATAGTTACTTCCATTCTTTAAATTTAATCAGCCTTTAAATACATTTTGCCTGTTTATTTAGCATGTTTTCCATGTTAGTGCTGATTTGAGTAAACAGCAGCCCAGTGCTGCTGTTGACCAGGAGGCCGCATGTAAAGGTCAAGAGGGCCGCTTGAGCCACCAGGTCCATACTTTGAGTATCACTGTCCTAGGGTGAACCAAGAAAACAGCCAACATATAGCCAATTCTTTTTTGCTGTGCAAGAAAGTGTTTTTTGTTTTCTAAAAGTGGCATCAATGAAAGGTTTGCTTTGTAAGGATAACCATATTTCCAGCTTCCAGAAACAAGCAGAGGTGTATCAAATACAATTTTTTTACCACTGTTTTTGCATTTTACCATTAGGTAGTCCATTCGTCCTAATTTTTGTGGTTTCAATCTACTTGCAGTTTATGAAAGCTATACATTTATGAAAAGTAGACACATTGTTTTTGTTACAGTGGTCAGTTTACGAAAGCAATATACCATCATTTCTGATAGACCCTTCTGAATGCCAGTAAACATATATATAGGGCTTGTCGGTTCCCCAAAAACATGCAAGACCCAACTAACAGCTGGTAAGCATATCTATATAGGGTTTGTAGGTTCTCCAAAAACATGCGCTACCCAAAGCCAACAACAGAGCTGCACCTAACAATGATTCATATAGTAAAACAATATAATAAATGTAAAATGGGTATGAAGGAAGCCTATGTATTTCTAAAATGTACACAAGATACTAAACAGTGGCTATTTACACCTATAAGTTTGTGGTTACCCATACCATCATGTGATTCAGAGGGCTTTTCGCAAAATGTTTTCTTTTTTGTACACTGACTTACAATTGGGAAACCACAAATGCAGGGAAATCCAATTGGTAATAAATGTTCTGCCATTCTGTATTTCCCCATGTCTCCCAATAAAAATGATACCCCACTTATGCGGCTGGGCCTAACACCTGCAAAGCAAAACACACCAAAAAGCTACCTGGATACGTCACATTTTACCAAGCAAAATAAATGCTTTTTTACAATGTGAGTAGCTACGCAATTTGGGCCCAACCAAGCTCTGCCACCACCCAGAGAATTGTACCACACTCAGACATTTCTGAAAACTAGACACCTGGGATAGTCCAGGGTTGTGTGACTTGCATGGGTCTCAAAAGGTTTTTCTGTACCCAGAAGGCCTTGCAAACCTGAAACCCTGACTAAAACACGCATTTTATGTTATGTTATGTTATGTTATTTTTGACTTATATAGCGCACGGCTACTCAAAGAGTGTCCCGGCGCTTTATTGTAAACCTGTATCACAACATAACGGACAGAAAAAAAACAAAAAAGTGGAAAGAAAACCCTAACTAACAATATAGCGGATATCTACAGAGTGAAAAGCCAAGTTTTAAGGCCCTTCCTGAACGCCAACAAATTGGAGGTACTGCGCAGTGTCACTGGCAAAGTATTCCACAGCTGCGGGGCCAGCAATCTGAAAGAACGACCTCCAATGCGTGCTCTTTTTATGCGAGGGACCACGGCAAGAAACAGAGATCCGGACCTCAAAGACCTTGCGGGATGATAAAAGGCTAGCCTTTTCTGAAGATATTTTGCTCCTGAAGCATATAGAGCTTTACGCGCCAAGGTCAGGGCCTTGAAAACTATCCTCTTCCATAGGGAGCCAATGGAGCGACTGCAGGAGGCCCGAAACTCTAGCACGGCCAGATAATCCAAAAATGGCCCGTGCTGCCGAGTTCTGGACCACCTGCAGTCGTTGTAACAGATACTCTGGCAGGCCGAGATAGAGGATATTCGAGTAATCCATTCTTGAACCAATTATGGCCTGAACCGTTATTCTCCTATGTTCCTCCGGTAGTATAGGAAGAAACTTACGGAGCATCCGGAGAAGCCCGAAACATGTGCCAGTGAGCCCTAGAATCTGGGATCGCAGAGTCAGGCCACTATCTATCTTAATTCCCAGGTTCTTGGCTAACCGGGAGGAGCCTGCAGGAGGAAACATATTCGCAGGCCACCATTTCTGCCAGTCTGGGTCCGTTTTACAGCCAAAAAAGAGTACCTCCGATTTATCCGAGTTGCACTTGAGGCTGTTAAGCTGGAACCAATTAAAAACAGCCCCAAGGCAACCCTGGATACTCTCTCCATCAAAATCCGCTCCTTTCCGGCACGTAAAGAGGAGCTGGGCATCATCGGCATAGGAAACGATCTGGGCCCCAAAAGACTCCGCCAGTGCCACCAGAGGGGTCATAAAGATGTTAAAAAGAGTCGGGCTCAGCACTGAGCCCTGAGGGACTCCGACACCCAATGACGGCATCACGGCGGAGCTAGAGGAGGCCCAGACCGTTTGTCGACGGCCGGCCAAGAAAGATCGAAACCAGCTGAACACCGTCCCCCTCAGACCGATCTCAAAAAGTCTGGCGAGGAGTCCCTCATGGGGGACGGTGTCAAAGGCCGCCGACAAATCGAGCATCACAAGCATCGCTTTGCCACCTGAATCCAGCACCTCCTTAACTGCCTCCGAAACTTCCAGAAGCGCTGTCTCGGTACTTAGGTTGGTGCGGAAGCCGGATTGAGTGGGGTGCAATAAATCATGAGATTCCAAATAATTGGAGAGCACCTTGTGCGCGTGCTTCTCGAGAATCTTGGCAAAGGCGGGCAGAAGCGAAATAGGCCTGTAATTAGCCAACACCTCCGAATCCAGGCCGGGCTTTTTAAGTAGAGGGATGATCATCGCCTGCTTCCAGACCTGAGGAACCACCCCTTCACTAAGAGAGCGGTTCAAAATAGGATTCACGATGGGATTAATGACTTCAGCCATTTTAGCCAAAAATTTGTCCGGGCATGCGTCATGGGGTGATCCTGATTTAAGGCAGGCCATCAGTTCCAAAGATGAGGATGCAGAAAGTGGAGGAAAGTCTGCCAGAACCGGATCTGCACTAGCTGGTAAAGCAGAAACATCCTCCGAATAGTAAGAAACTTCAGGGCCCTTCAAAGGAAAAGAGTCCTGGATCAACTTGATCTTGGAGGTGAAAAAATTGGCAAGGGCGCTCACCCATGCCTCCGTAGGGGGTGCCTGGGTCGGAGAAGCACGAGGAGCCATAAATTCCCTTACGATGGCAAATACCTCCTTGCAAGAATTGGAGGCAGTCTCAATTCTCCTAGAAAAATAGCCTCTTTTCTCACTGAGAATGTCACGATGGTATGCTTTGACAGAGGCTCTGTAGGCAAGTTTTTCCGCGGAATTATATTGCGAGCGCCACGCTCTCTCTGCCACCTTGCACTGCCTTCGTGCGACCACCAGTGCTTCCTTAAACCTGGGTGCGGACGCCCGTTTTACAGTATCGCGAGGGGGCTTCACCGGGGCCAGATCATCCAGCCTCTCCGTGAGCCACAATTGCAACAGCTCTGAGTCCCTTTCTAGGTCCCCTGTCAAGAGGCAAGGGTGAGCCAAACATGCCTGAGCCAGCAGTTCCGGAGTCACCCGATGGAACGCCCTCGATCCTTTGCAAAGCTGCAGAGAAGGCGCACTAGATGGTTTACTTATTTCCGACACATAGTGCTTGACCAGCCTGTGATCCGACCATAGCACCTGTAACGGTGCTGACATCTCTATAGAGATCGTCGAGAAGACCAGATCCAGGATATGGCCCTTTTCATGCGTCGGTCCACAATAATATGGAGAAAGGCCGAGAGGAGCCGTCACATCCATCATTTTGATCGTATCCCCACCCATTTCATCATCCATATGGATATTGAAATCGCCTGCCAATATACAATGCTCAGATCGGAGCACCAATGATGAAATTATCGGCTGGAGCTCTTCAAAAAAGGTGCCCGTCGGCCCGGGGGCCTATAGACAAGAAGCCCTTTGAGAGATTGATGCGGCGATAATACTATGGAAAAAGCAAGGGATTTGCATCCCTTGATGTCATCCGTAGGAACAATGGTACAAGTAGCTCGTTTGTGTACCATAAGTGCTACACCCCCCCTCACCCTTTCAGCCTATCTTGCCTAAAAATATTGTAGTCAGAGGGGATAGCTGCTGCAATATCGGGGTTAGAAAGCTCCCCTAGCCACATTTCAGTCAACATCAGGCACAGCGGCTTTTCTGTTTCCAGAAGATCGTAGATATCCAGGGCATGCCGGCTGAGAGATCTAGTATTTAAAAGCAAGCAAAGATGCTTATCGCTATGTGCCTCCCTATCTGACACGAGAGCGCACCTTTTCTGAGTTAACCAGCCACAGTCAGGGCACCAATTCTTTCCCTTGTAGCGGGCCGGAAATACCTTACGACAGGAGCCCCCCATCTTTTGTAAGGACCGAAGCTCCAGCGCCGAGTACTTTCCTTATATTTCTGTGAGGCAATGTTCCAGATTCGGTGGAGATCCACAAATGTTCAACCACCCAGCATTCCCAAGTCTCCTGATAAAAAGGCATGTGAATGGGCCTAACACTCTTGAAAGGAAAGAGCCCAACATGCAACATGGACAAATCACATTTTTCCGCTCATTCATTCATTCATTCATTATTTACTTTATTCGGTTATAGTACAATATACAACCATAAAAGTACAATTAATAATCACATTTAAAATATATGAAAAAGCAATCATAACACAGAACAGTGAGCTTATTACATTTCATTAATAAGTAGATTTCCGAAATCTAAAAACATTTTTTTTAAAAACACAGAGACAGATGCAACAGTTAATATATTATCTAATCTTTGAATAGCTAAAAAAGCAGGACGACACTGATTTACTTCCATGATCTTCAGTATGGGAACAATCCATCTTTTCCTAGGAACTGTGTAAAATTTACAGAAAAACAAGATATGGATATCTGATTGTTCAGACAAATCATCACATGGGCATTTACTAAGTTGCTTTGACCAATTATTCCTATTAGGAAAACTAAAAAAATCTGAATACAAGGTTTAACCTAAAACGTATTAATAAAAACCTTTCAAAATGTGTAGCTTAACATATGGTTGCATGTTATTCGGGGTCATTATTAGTTGGTGCGCAACCACAGTCTTTTTTGTAATTTCAGCATTGGTTCTGCGCTCACCCAAATACCTCATGCAACTATTCCTAACTGCTTTTCTGGATACTTGACACAACAATACAGCCTCATCATAATAATCTTGGTGGCCTATATTTATAAGAAACATCTTTACATAGCTTAACCATCCCATCTTGCCGCCATTATCAAGGCTCATCACGTCCCTCACAACGGAGGGATTGAAAAAACACTCCTCGGTGGTCCAGACCCTATGCCACAGGAGAAACGGTGCTACCTTAATGATGTCTTCAATATATGGTTGGCCGAGTTCAGCGTGACAAACGTACGTAGAAACACTATCAGGGACTGCTAGGAGGTATCTCATAAAAATGTTTTCCACCACCTGCAATGATTTAACATTTGCATAACCCCATATTCCTGCCCCATATGTGGCGGTTGCTACACAAGTCGCTCTATAAACAATTAAAAGTCCGCTAATTGTTTTTTTGCCCATTTTTTTACTAAAATTTTTCAAGACCGTTATAGATTTACAAAATAACAGCCTCCTTGTCTTTATTGCACTATTCCATAGGCCAGATTTATCAAACAATTTTATTTATTTGTTTATTTGCGAGTTTGTACCGCGCTGGACTCGACTTCCGGAGGAGTATCTGCGCGCCTTTGACAGCCACAGCATAAATAGGGGGACAAGCAGCTGAGAAGCATTCTAACTTTGAAATAGGAAAGTTTTAAGTTGCTTTCTAAAAGGGAAGTGCTCTCTGCATTGTCTGAGAGACTTGGGGAGGCTGTTCCATAAGGAGGGTCCTGCCACAGATAAAGCTCTGGTCCCATGTCTGGCTTTCTTAGCCCTGGGTACACAGAGCAGGCCTTGCTCACTTGACCTAAGGGAGCGGGTAGGGACATAGGGGATGAATTTATTTGCCAAGTATGCTGGCCCAAGTCCATTTAGGCTTTTGTGTATTATGCAGCATATTTTAAATTTGGCCCTCTGTTTAACTGATAGCCAATGTAATTTCGCCCAGCAGGGGTTTAGAAGGGGTTCGAGGAGGGACGTTCAATACTAGGCGGGCAGCGGTGTTCTGAACCACCTGCATTCTTGCCATTACTCCTTCATTTGCAGACAGTAGCAGGCCATTACAGTAATCTAGTCGGCTCAGGACCAGTGCCTGTACCAGAGTCCTTCTAGTAGAGTCAGGAAGCAATGGGAACACTTTCCGTAGCAGGCCAATGATGTGGAAGCAGGAACCCGCCACATGGTTGCCATGTTGTTTCAGTGAGAGCTCCTGATCCAATCGCACTCCCAGGTTTTTTACTACCTGTTTGGGCTCAGGGACTGGGCCAAGATCTAGTGGCCACCAGTCCGGAGTCCACAGAAGTTTGGCTTCACCGAACAGCATGACTTCAGTCTTTCCAAGTAGTTGCACGACATCCAATGTGCCACCGCTTTCATTCCCTGGGAAAAGAAGTTCTTAACCCCGGTGGTAAGAGATTTAAAAGGAAAGAGGAGTTGGGTATCATCCGCGTATGATACCGGGATGAAACCATAGGTTCTCATGATGTTGGCCAGGGGTGCCACATAGATGTTAAAAAGCGTGGGGCTCAAACAAGAGCCCTGTGGCACCCCTTTGGAGATCTCCACCTCCTCTGAGCGGTATGCACCCATAGTCACACTTTGGGTGCGGTTTGATAAGAAACTCCTCAACCATGCTAATGCCTTATGTTCCAGGCCGATGTTAGCTGGCCGGGAAGTCAAGATGTTATGTGACAAGGTGTCAAACGCAGCAGACAGGTCCAATAGCACCAGTATCACAGAGTGGCCTCTGTCCTGGAACATATGTAGATCGTCCACGTCTGACATCAGGGTGGTCTCGGTACTGTGTCTTGGCCTGAACCCTGACTGGGAGTGGTCCAGCCCTCCTGCCAATTCGATGTAATTGGACAGATGTCGATTGACAAACTTCTCAATGAGTTTGCCTAGGAAGGGGAGCAGGGAGATTGGCCTAAGGTTGGACAATTCTGTCCAGGGGGTTGCGGTGTTTTTTCTTAATGGCCTAACCAATGCCCTTTTCCACCCTAATGGAACCTCTCCTGTGCTAAGAGAGAGGTTTACTAATATCTGGATCCCAGGACCCAGATCGTTAGCAAGCATTGGCATGATACGTGCGGGGATGGTATCCGTTGGACACCCACTCTTAATCTGGGTGATTAGTGATATCACCTCCTCTACAGAGATGGGAGGAAATATAGCGAGGGAGTGGGTGGGATGAGATTGTTCTTCCATAGTCCGTGGAGGTGTTTTATCTTCCCCGTCGGATTGGTTGGAGCTGATAATTTTGTCATATATCCCATCTATTTTTTTCATAAAAAATAAGGAGGTGTCATCACATAGTTTCTGCGACGCCACTTCTGCAGTCTCACAAGCTGCTGGTTTTGTAAATGGCTGCAGGATTTGATATAATACTTTCGGGTTTTTTCCAGCTGCCGAAAGTTGTGATGCAATATGACTTTTACGCGCAGCGCGAATGGCTTCGTGGTAGGCCGCAAGGGAGTCCCTATAATTTTTCTTGTTTTCGACCAAGCGAGATGCTCTCCATTTCTTTTCTAGTTTCCTAGTGGTTTGTTTAAGAGATCTTAAGTGTTCCGAGAACCAGACTTCTTGTTTGTATGCTGGTCGTCACTTAAATACTTTTAATGGGATGATATCGTTTATAGCTTCAGCAACCGCCCCTTCAAATCAGGTCAAAGCAGTTACAACATCTTCAGTGGGGCCGGGCGTTGGGGTAAGTTGGGGTAAAATCCAATGGTTTTGAATTAATGTACATTACTTTTTTCTTTTTATCTGCCCCAGGTCCACAGTTCATGCAGAATGTTTTGGTACAGTTAATTCTCAGATCCAGTTTGGTCATGAATTGTGAAAAAGATGTGACCATCCTTTGCATGGCCAAGGGCGTCCTGGCCATCAGGACCTCGTCATCAGCATATAGGAGTGCAGGGACAGATCTATTAGCTATCATCGGCATGTCCCGGCACTCCCGTAACACTGTTTTTTCCAAATCGTTAATATAAATTGTAAATAAAAAAGGGGCAAGAACATAGCCCTGCTGCACTCCTCTTGCAATGGTGAAAGTCTTGGTACACTCTCCATTTCTACCATACCTAACTCTGGCTAAGGCCCCCAAATAGAGCTCCCTAAGAAAATTAATAATATTCTTCTCCACCCCAAAATTCTCCAAAATCAGCCAAAGTTTACTGTGAGTGACGCAGTCAAAGGCTGACGTCAAGTCAACAAATGTTAAAAATATGCGACTTCCCTTAGCTTTGGTGTATTTTTCTAAAAGAATGTGCAAATTAAAACCCTGGTCAATGGTACCGAGGCCTTTCCTCAACCCATATTGGAGATCACTAATTATTGAGTGTTCCCCAGCCCATGTCTGTAGACTATTTAAAATCACACGGCCAAAAATCTTAATGGATGAGTCCAATAGTGATATAGGGCGATAGCATAAACAACTTGTTCTATCTCTCTTTTTAAATGGGGACAATAATAGACTCAAACCATGATGGTAGCAAACCATTAGAACAGGATGCATTAAACTATTGTGTAAGAAGTGGGTACCATATGTCCATGTTACTTTTTATACAGGTCAACCGGAACCCGTCGGGGCCCGGGGCCTTTCCTCAGGAACTAGCTTTAATGCTTAAGATTACTTCGTTCAGGGTAATACCCAGATCCCATTTGGTATTAGTGTGTGTGGTCTCCTCAACCACTACTTTCTAAGTTAATATTTGCTCCAATGGGCTTGGGCACTGTATAAGTCTGCGTAATGCTTTACCCATTCATTCTCAGAAATGGCTATTTCTACCCTTGCCTTGTTTTTATCAGTTAAAAAAGGGACATAAACTGCTTGCCAAAAAGCTGCAGTGTCTCTGTTCAAAAATGCCTAGCACAGAGAATCCGAGGCTTCCTTTTTAAGGGTGTCCTTCCTATTTTTCAAGGTCTTCTTATAGACCTTTCTCAACTCCCTAATTAAAATCTGATCTTTAACAGGGGTGTTTAAGGCATGCTTGAGATTAGAATAAGCACTGGTGCAAGCTGTATCAAACCAGCCCACTAATTTCTTGTGAGAGTTTTTCATATCTACCCAAAGGCTATTTTAATGTTTGAGGCAATAATCATAAAATTATTGATAATTACAAGATCATCCGAATTTTCATCCAGGCAAACATCAATACTGGATTTACATTTCTTAATTAAGTTGTAAAGGAAATCCTCAGGAACCACTTTGGTCCACTTTAGGGAGTAACCATTTTGTCTATTCAAGGCAATACTCTCTATATATTGCCTTGGCGTTTTATCTCTAGCATGATTAATGTGTAAATTTAGAATTTCCACGCTTATAGGAAAGTGGTCACTTAATGGAGTGTCTAGAGTATTAAAGGTTTGAACCTGTCCTCCATATCTAGCCGATATCAATATGAAATCTATTGTTGAGAATGCTCCTCTGCCATTAAAGGTGGGGCAAAAAGGGACCTCCACTTTACAAATTCTATTTGTGAAACCTATATCGCAGGAGAAAATAATATCGTTCAAGAGGTCCCCACATGTAGTATGTTCAAAATGGCTTACACTAATCTCATTATTCAGCATTATGCCACATGTCCCTATTTCTCCTAGTTTACCTAGAGAACAATTAAAACCCCCTCCCCAAATAACACAAGCTTCTTTCTCCGGACGTAGCGGTTGCTCCCCCTTGCCTCCTGCAGCTCTGGGTATCGTAGCGCTGCTCTCCTCCACACTGCTGCTAATTTGAAATTCCACATTTTAAGCGCCTCGCACTGCTGAACATTTATTTATTGTGCCGTGTGTTTGCCTACTAGCGCCTCGCATTGCTGGACAATTATAGCGCCGTATGTTGATTTTGATTGTAATGGTGCCAGTGTGCTTAACTGTGCCCACGGAAGTATTTTAATTTGCATTACCTTTATTTTCATTACTTGTGCCCCAATATCGGCGTGTTAGCCTTTGTTTTCCGTTTTCTGCTTGTTGCCATTTGGTTGTGCCTCCAGCCCGTCTCCCCCCCCCCTACGCTCCCGCCTCCCAGCTGCCCCGCCCACCCACTGGCTATCTGAATCGTCCGGTCCGACATTTCCTTGTGACCAGCCTGTCTCCGGACGTAGCGGTTGCTCCCCCTTGCCTCCTGCAGCTCTGGGTATCGTAGCGCTGCTCTCCTCCACACTGCTGCTAATTTGAAATTCCACATTTTAAGCGCCTCGCACTGCTGAACATTTATTTATTGTGCTGTGTGTTTGCCTACTAGCGCCTCGCATTGCTGGACAATTATAGCGCCGTATGTTGATTTTGATTTTAACGGTGCCTGTGTGCTTAACTGTGCCCACGGAAGTATTTTAATTTGCATTACCTTTATTTTCATTACTTCTGCCCCAATATCGGCGTGTTAGCCTTTGCTTTCTGTTTTCTGCTTGTTGCCATTTGGTTGTGCCTCCAGCCCGTCCCCCCCCCACGCTCCCGCCTCCCAGCCGCCCCGCCCACGCTCCGCCCCCCTCCACCCTCCATTAATGACAGCTGGACAATCGCGCAGCGTTTACGCGCAGCGGTCGCGCCCCAGTCGCGCCGAAGGTGCGCCAAAGGTAAGCCCGTCTACGCCCGTCCGCGCCTGGACCGCGCCCAGCGCCATTCCCCCTGGTCCCCGCCGCTCCCAACCCTCTAGATTCACATATGATGCCGCTACTCAACTCACCCTCAACCCCGGACGTACACCACTATGCTGCGAAGCTACTCCTGGGCGTACTCACGGCCCATTCGCTTGCCTCTCCTGCAAGTTCAACTGCTTCAGGACTCTCGCCAAATCCACGTCCTCCAATCACAGTTCCGACTCTAACCGCCTAAAGTGTATCCTGCTCAACACCCGCTCGATCCACAAACACGCAACAGAACTTTGGGACCTACTCGACACTGCGTCACCTGACATCGCCTTCCTTACTGAAACATGGATGAACACATCATCAGCACCCGACATCGCCATAGCCATACCGGACACATACAAGATCATCCGAAAAGACCGCACCAATCAAACTGGAGGAGGCATCGCCATCGTCCACAGAAACACCATCAAAATCACAACCAACTCCGACGACAATCTTGCAACCGCCGAACATCTCCACTTTCAGATCCACACCGACCCCAGGACCACACTTAGAGGCACCCTCATCTACAGGCCTCCAGGTACCCGCTCTCAATTCAGCGATGACATCACGGACTTCGTCAGCCCACACGCCCTCGCCTCCGAGAATTACATTCTACTAGGAGACCTCAACTACCACCTTGAAAACAAACACGACAGCAACACCACCACCCTTCTGGACAACCTGACCAATCTCGGACTCAAACAACTTGTGGACACCCCCACCCATGTAGCCGGACACACGCTCGACCCCATCTTCACCTCCAGCAAGCACATCTCCTTCGATCGCACTACTGCTCTCCACTGGACGGATCACAGCTGTGTTCACTTCAGCTACAAAACCACCCTGACCCTTAACCGTCCACAGCCTATCCCTCGGAGAAACTGGAACAAAATCACCTCCGACCAACTCCTCACATCACTCAACCAAAACCCTCCCACCATCTCAATGGACCCAAACCAAGCGGCCATCAACCTCAGGCAATGGATTACCCACAGTGCTGACGAATTAGCACCCCTGAAAAAGCACCAGAGGAAATCAGCCAGCAAAAAGGCTCCCTGGTTCAATGACGAACTTAAAAAATCCAAGAAGCTATGCCGCACCCTGGAAAAGATATGGAGAAAAAAGCCAACCTCCGACAACATGGCATCCCTCGAGTCAGCCACCCGCAAACACCACCAATTGATTCGATCCGCCAAGAAATCAGCTTTCAAGGTTCGTCTCGACAACAACTCTCATAACAGCAAGGAACTCTTCAACATCGTTAAAGAATTCACCAACCCCACCGCAGCATCCAACAACATCACTCCCTCCCAAGACCTCTGCGACGCGTTATCCTCCTTCTTCTACAACAAAATTGCCGACATCCACAAGAGCTTCGAGAATACTCCCAGCGATCTACCCTCCCCACCCCCCTCAGATCCTTCTCCGCCAACTAACAACCTCAGCGCCTGGAACCCAATCACCACTGAAGACACCATTCGCCTGATGAACTCGATCCACTCTGGCTCGCCCACCGACCCCTGCCCCCACCACATCTTCAACAAAGCTGACTCCATCATCGCACCCCATCTCCGTGATGTCATCAACTGCTCGTTCAACTCTGCCTCCTTTCCAGAAAGCTGGAAACACGCCGAACTCAGCGCTCTTCTGAAGAAACCCACAGCACACCCCTCTGAACTTAAAAACTACCGACCCATATCCCTCCTCCCTTTCCCGGCCAAAGTCATCGAGAAAGCCGTCAACAGCCAACTCGCTGCCTTCCTCGAATCCAACAACTCCCTTGATCCATCCCAATCCGGGTTTCGAGCCAAACACAGCACCGAAACCGCCCTCATTGCAGCGACCGACGACATCCGAACACTCCTGGACAACGGAGAAACAGTGGCCCTCATCCTACTCGACCTATCCGCCGCTTTCGACACAGTCTGCCACAGTACCCTTATACATCGCCTCAGCAACATCGGCATACAAGGAAAAGCCTTGGACTGGATCATCTCATTCCTCGCTGGAAGAACTCAAAGAGTCAGACTTCCACCATTCTACTCAAAGGCCACCGAAGTCATCTGCGGCGTACCACAAGGATCATCACTCAGTCCCACCCTCTTCAACGTCTACATGAGTCCTCTCGCCTCCATCGCGCGTCAACACAACCTTAACATCATCTCTTACGCCGACGACACCCAGTTAATCCTTTCCCTCACCAAAGACCCCAACACCGCCAAAACCAACCTTCACGAAGGCATGAAAGAAGTAGCCGAATGGATGAAACATAGCTGCCTTAAATTCAACTCAGACAAAACGGAGGTGCTCATCCTAGGATCTTCCCCCTCAGCCTGGGACGACTCTTGGTGGCCTTCTGCTCTGGGCGCAGCACCCACACCCACAGACCATGCACGTAACCTTGGCTTCATCCTAGACTCCTCTCTCTCGATGTCCAGACAAGTCAACGCCGTCTCGTCCTCCTGCTTCAACGTACTTCGCATTCTCAAAAAGATCTTCCGCTGGATCCCCCTCGAGACAAGAAAGACTATCACCCACGCTTTGGTCACGAGTCGACTGGATTATGGTAACACACTATACGCCGGAATCTCAGCAAAACTACAGAAAAAACTCCAGCGCATCCAAAACGCGTCAGCAAGACTCATATTAGACATCCCTCGCCAAGATCACATCTCCGGTCATCTAAAAGACCTCCACTGGCTACCCGTCAACAAGAGAGTTACTTTCCGCCTTCTCACCCACGCACACAAAGCCCTCTACAACCTAGGACCCGAATGCCTCAACACTCGACTGTCCTTCTACAAACCCACCTGCCAACTAAGATCGTCCAATCAAGCCCTCGCCGCAATCCCGCGCATCCGGAAATCCACCATGGGTGGCAGATCCTTCTCCTTCCTGGCTGCCAAGACCTGGAACTCTCTCCCCACCCACCTCCGCCTTACTCAGAACCACATCTCCTTCAGAAAAGAACTCAAAACCTGGCTATTCGACAAATACTGAACCCCTTCCCCCAGCGCCTTGAGACCCTCTGGGTGAGTAGTGCGCTATACAAATGATCGAACTTGAACTTGAACTTAGTTCTCCCCCCCCCCCTCAACAAACATTTGATATCAATACCCAAAGCTTTCATCATTTCCTCCATATCCCCTGCAGGAACATTTTTATAAAAATTAACAATAATCAAGCAGAACGCATTATCAATATGTATCCTAACCATGTGATAATATCTCTTATTAAAAACGATCTCAATTTTCTTGCAGTTAAACAGGTTCGATACATAGGTACACAACCCCCCTTTGGCCCTGCCGTGTACTGAGCTTATTGCCGGTGAAAACAAAGTTTTAAAACCACACAAATGGTGAGCCTCAGTGGTCCAGGTTTCTTGCAAACTCACAATGTCGTACTTATTCACAAGGTTAACCCATGTTTGATTGGACATTTTTGTTTTTAATCCTGCGACGTTCCAAAACATTATCGACCACCTACCCGTATCAGCTGAAATATCCACAGTACCCATAGTGGCAGGAATATCATTTTTGTTTTCTGGCGGGTCGTTCACAACTACGCCACTTTCCTTCAATGCACCAGACTCTTCAAAGTTAGTTGGTCCAGATCTCACCCTGTGCTCTGCCCGAGGGCAATTTGCTCCTTCAGGGGCGTTCACAGTGAGAGAACTTTCATTTACAGTGTTAGGCACAGATTTGACAGTGAAGTGACCATATCCAAGTCAATCTACCCCCTCTAGCCCACTGAGCATATCAAATCTATTAAATGTTGGAATATTGAAGTAATTTCTATGTACAGCCATAAAACCTCCAGACCATGCCTCACGAACATTTAGTGGGACAGGGAAAGAAGAAGGATAAAAGTAGCTTAAATCAAGGGTTTCTATACCACCATCTCCTCTTTGATGATACCAATCGCAGATATGGTTAACCACCCGTCTATCTCTAAAATGAACAATAATGCAGTCAGCAACTAATTCCTTTGTTCTGTGTCCCACCCAGCATACTCTTCGCACATACAAAATGTCACTATGTATGTTAGCCGGGAGGAGCCTGTTCTTATTCAACTAGAAGGTAACCTTATTTTTTAGCTCTGGGTAAGTTTCTATTTTATCATTACTTATCTCAGGTACCCCAGACAGTACCACAGTATTTGGAGAGGAATCTGGTGGCAGGTCAATACATGGATAGATGCTCTTTTGTTTTGCAACACTTGGGTTTTCCTTAGCTGTATATATAGCTTTTTTATCCCATCCCACATCCCCGGAGTCCTTTACGGCCTCTCCCCCCCTGTCGTTTCGTCCCTCTCCTTCTGGAATTGATCTCCTTATTCCCATGTTTTTCTCATATTGCCTAATTCCTTTAGGTAACAAGGAGGGTATTTTAGGTGTTATCAGAGTTGGTAATGAGGTGGTAATACTTATAGGATCCCTTATTGCATTATGTCCTACTGTGCCTTGATTATTTGTACTATCAGAAAAAAAATCAGAACGACAGTACTGGCTGTAATTGCATGTTCAAGCATCCCTAGTCTTTCACTTATCAGTTTAATCCTCTCAAATAGAGGTAACATTAGGGACTTCATTAAATGCTCAACTTTCTTCATCAGGCCATCATAAATTTGAGGCGGAGGCATCAGAGCCTCAGGCAACTGAGCGGACAAAGCCTTTGGGGTAGAGATTAATGCCGGGGAGGGTGTGCTAATTGGTAATGGCTGCAACAGCATTGCTGAATTCCCAGCTTTTGTTGACGTTTTATTGGACATTTTGATTATATTTGGGCACCTTCCCTTCTGAGGACCCCCACCTCGTTTCCTCTTACCAGTTATACCCAGTCCTGAAGATTGTTTTTTAGCCTGAGGAATATTCTTGGCTATGGACCTTATGGGAGACCGCGGGGTAGTTTCCTTGGAAGTATTATCAGAGAGGGAGTCATCGGTCGCAATAACAATACTGGCCTCTATAGTCGTTGATAAATTGATCAACGTCTGCGGCTGATGGTCATTACTGTTTCCTGCATTAATATCGCAATTGTTTATTTCTACTCCTGGTGTAGTAGCTAGCATAATTGCACCCGAAGACGATCTTTTGTTGTACAAGGGTTCTAACGATAGGCGTTGTTCTGTCAGCGCAATTTCATGCTCCAGAACTGATATGGCCGTGATTATAATTTGGTCCAGTGTCCCAGTGACACTCCCGCCTATTGCACCCAGTGCTGCCTTCCTCCCTTTCCCTACGCGTTGCGCCATTAATTAGATACTGAAATTTTCTTACCTTGCCCAAAGTATTGAATTCTCAGAAATATGGCAAGTATCAGGTGTCAAAACTGCAGTAACAAAAATACAATAATCCAAGGAATAAACAGTCTTACGAATACACCAGAGTTTGAGGGGTGGCCCAGCCTCCTTCAGTCTCCGCCTTTGGCCCGGGCTTTGCCCGGCGTGTGCCCGCGCGCGTACCGCGCAGCAGTAGTGACGATGTTCTTTAGTAGACCACAGGCAATGCGGCGAGGTGTGTCCTCTCCCGTGGCCCCCTGGGACCTGGAGTCCCTTCACTCAGCAGTCCTCCGGTCCGTTACGGGCAAAAACAGACAGCGCAGCCGCTCCCGCGCAGCCGCTCCCGCTGTGCGGGAGCGGCAAGCTGTATTTATGCTGCTGTTGTTGGATGCGGGCAATGCGGTGCAGGTGTGTCCTCTCCTGTGGCACCCTGGGACCTGGAGTCCCTTCACTCAGCAGTCCTCTGGTCCGTTACGGGCAAAAACAGACAGCGCAGCAAGCTGTATTTATGCTGCTGCTGTTGGATGCGCGGGCAATGCGGCGCAGGTGTGTCCTCTCCTGTGGCCCCCTGTTACCTGGAGTCCCTTCACTCATCAGTCCTCTGGTCCGTTACGGGCAAAAAACAGACAGCGCAGTGCCGTGGCAAGCTGTATTTATGCTGCTGCTGTTGGATGCGGGCAATGCGGCGCAGGTTTGTCCTCTCCTGTGGCCCCCTGGGACCTGGAGTCCCTTCACTCAGCAGTCCTCCGGTCCGTTACGGGCAAAAAACAGACAGCGCAGCGGCCATTTTTCCACTCAAAATCAACTCTTTGTAATGTGGGTAGGATTTTGGTCCTGGGCTCAGG
Source organism: Lissotriton helveticus (assembly GCF_964261635.1). NCBI lineage: Eukaryota > Metazoa > Chordata > Amphibia > Caudata > Salamandridae > Lissotriton > Lissotriton helveticus. The sequence continues at coordinate 119,425,962 of NC_136073.1, read as the reverse complement.
CGCCACCTAGAGAATCCTACCAAAGCCAGACATTTCTGAAAGCCAGACAACAAGAGAGTCCTGGGTGGTATGTTTTGTATCGATCTCACAAGTTTTGTTTTTGTACCCAAAAGCACTTGCAAACCTCAAACTTTGTCTAAAAGCACACAATTTCTTCACATTTCGATCAGAGAAAGTTTCGGAATCTGTGGGGATCCACTAGTTTCCTATCATTTAGCGCTCCCATATGTCTCACAATAAAAGGGTACCACACTTGGGTTGGTGGGCCGAGCACTTACAAAAGGAAACACCCAAAAACGCAAAATGGACAGATGAAATTGCTGCACTTAAAATCAATCCTTTTTTTGGGAATGTGGGTAACTGCGGTATTTGAACCCTAAACCAGCCAGCACCCAGGGAAGCCAACCAAACACTGACATTTTTCAAAAGTAGACACCCGAGGAGTTCAGGATGATCTGACTTACATGCATCCTGTGACTTATTTTAGCCCAAAGGCCCCTGCAAACCTCAAACTTTGCCTAAAAACAAATATTCTATTCATATTTCTGTGAAAAAAGTTCCAGAATCTGTGAGGAGCCACACATTTCCTACCATCCAGCATCCCTACACATCTCCTGATAACAATAGTAACTAATGTGTGTGGGCCTAGCACCTGGGAAAAAAGAAAAGGCCCACAAAGCAACATGGACAGATCAAATTTTTGCCTCAGGTGTCAATGACCCAGCACGCGAACCTGGTTTCTTTTGTTGTGGTCGTTTATTCTTGTTCCAATTCTTTTTAGGAAAGAAAGAATACCCCTCCTTTTTGGAGGGGGGGTTTATTCTGTGGCTAGGTAAAAGTTTTATTCGCCTAAATATTATGCCCTAATGCTTTAAACACCTTAGCGATAATCTTAGGCAATTTGCGGTTTATCAACGTCGGCTATTACCTCAAGACGCTGACTTACCTACAAGCTAACCGCTTCTCCTTTTATATTGGCTAGAATCATATCAGAGACTATAGGGAATACCCCAACCAGTCTCATCTCCAACTCCAGGGCAGCCTCTGCCTCATGCTCCTGATGGTGCACTCAGCCAAATCGGGAATAAGACCTTTTGGTAAACTCATTGTAAGGATTCTGTGTTTATCCAAAGGAGAGGTATTTGGAAATACAGCTTCGAGTTGCTCAAATCGCTCATCTAACCAGAACTGCAATTCATTTCTATATTGAGGATGCTTTCCCATCACTGAATTAATCCTGATTGGGCTAATTACCATTCCTCCATGTTTTGGTTGCTGAGGAGGGACCCTAGCGGAGCTGCCTGGACCATGCAAGACACACATTGTATCACGCTTCTGTGTATATGAACTAATGATTCATGCAATTGACGCAGATCTGCGTGTGTAACACCCCTATAATTTGGGTGTGGTGTAAAACTTATTTTTTGAAGTGTGAGTAGCTGTGGATTTGAGCCAGGACTTAGCTGCCACCCAGGGAATCCTACCAAACCCAGACATTTCTACAAACTATGCACCGGAATGGTCCAGGGTGGCAATACTTGCGTGGATCTCACATGAGAAACACCATTATAAGTACCATCCAAATGTAGGTCCTAGGAGGAACCAGATCAGTTCTGCAAAACCAGCAAAAGAAAATGGAAAATTGACTGTGGGGTTCCTCTGTGGTAGAATTTGATGAGGAAGACGATGAAGGTAAATAAAAATTGTCCCTGTCCATGTAATAGCCCACAGTTCCCAGTCGATACAAAGGAGGCCGGTCAATATTAAAAGATGATTGGAGCGCATGTGTAGAAATGTCCACAGTAAGCTCCATAGATGGCGAGTCATCATTTTGAGGAGTAGCCGTTGAAGATGAGGACAAAACAGGCAACACATCAATTGAGGTTTCCATTTCACCCTGTTTGTGTACTGTAGGCACCATTGAAGATCTCACCGGAAGTGTAACATCCCTCCGCGGGACGGGTTTGGGCATGCTATTCAGTATCGGTCAAATGATGCAACTTGACATGTTCAATGGAAATGTATCAATTCTCCTTGCGTCCAGGCAGTGGAGGCAAAATCACAGTTTGAGTGCCCTTCAATTCAAGAAGTGGGACTGGTGCACGGTAGGAAGGACCAAATTCTTTTTTGTTCTCTATATTCTCCCGACCCAACTTTAGGAAGCCACCCCGTGACTGGGATCAGCACCACTGTGTCATCGGACGAGTGCAACTCAGCTTCGGCAAGAGTGTCTTGAGTCTTTTGTAGATCCTATAACATAGCACAATGGTTATCTATGTCAAATGTTGCAGCAGCTGTCCAAAAGTCTAGACCATCAAGGTCTGGCACAAACATTTTGATGCCAAAGAGCATTTCGTATGGGCTCTGCCCACCCAGACATCTTCTTGGGAGATTATTTAGTGCACGTTGAACCACATATAAATGAGGCAGCCAGCCCCTGCCAGTACGTAAGACTCTAGCTGTCAAAGATTGCTTTAAGTCACGGTTCATTCGCTCCACTATAGAATTGCCCTCAGGCCTGTATGGAGACGAAAACTGCAATAGCACCCCCACTGATCTCATCACATCCTTGCAAGCCTTAGAGGTGAACGCAGGACCTTGGTCAGAATGGAAGGTGCCATAGGCAAATGTTCCGATAAAGACCCGCAAATCTCTAATGACATTTTGAGCGTTAGCTCTACCTTGTGGCCAAACCTAAAGGAATCTAGTGCACAAATCCACTGCAACCAAAATATATTTATTGGCAATGTCTGTAGTGAAAGGACCAAAGTGAACAAGCTAAATACATCCAAATGGTTTATTTGAAATGTATAGCTGCATGTGAGGCAGATGTGCAACCGTGGATGGTTAAATCTGTTGACAAATGTCACAAGAAAGTACATAATGACGAGTCTGTCTATACATATCACTCCACCAATAACGCTGCTGTAAAAGAGACACTGCAGCAGAAACTCCAGCATGAGCCGAAGCCATGCCTTCATGCATGGCAATGATCAATGGAAGCCTGCGGTCGTCGTTAGGAATCAGCCGATTCCCAACGGATGGAATTGAAGCAAAGGAACTTGTTCCGGTGATAAATGATACGAATACTTAGAAGTCAAACCTTGTGGAAACGCCGTCCCCTCCCTTGTAGCAGCAATAGCTGGCAGAATTTCATTATCAATTTTAGTCATGGAGGATGTAACTGCTGCAACTGAACAAGTGGCAACTGCAGATTTGGCAGCCTCGTCAGCCAAAGAATTACCAACAGCATGTGCTCCCACACGCTGATGGCCAAGAGTATGTATAACGTGTGAGAGGCAGACTGCCACTCGAACCCTAAGCATTTTATGCTTTATTGTGCTCGACCTTTGCGCCGACCTTTGCGCCGAGCCTAGCCTGCATATACATGGCATCGTTCGAGGAAAGGTGCATCTACCCCCCGGATCGAAACCCATTCCGTGAGAACATCACCTGCTGGCGTCGTTACATCGACGACATTCTGGTATTCTGGAAAGGTGACCGGATGACCTGTGAGAGGTTTTGTGTTTGGATTAACCAACAGGACCCGTTCCTCAAATTTACGGGCACCGTGTCAAGTGAAAATATCCCTTATCTTGACCTCACCATTGTGCTGGAACCCACGACAATAAGCACCACCCTCTACAAGAAAGAGACGGACAGGAACAGCCTGCTACCATATAGCAGCCACCATACTAAGTCCCTGAGGGATAACCTACCATTTGGTCAGTTTCTCCGCCTTCGGAGAAACTGTAGTTCTACTGATGACTATAAACGACAGGCACGCTCCCTCCAAACCAAACTCCTGGACCGGGGTTACCCCACCCGCCTCCTGAAAGATTCCACTAAAAGAGCTCTCAATAACAATAGAGAGGCCCTTCTCGAGGTGCACCCTAAGGTACCAGACGATAAGATCACTTGTGTGACCTCATTCACCAGGAACTCAATATTTATCAAAAAAACTGTCAATGCCCATTGGGGTATCCTGAACTCTGCAGGACTGGAGATGCCACGTCCACGTTTCGCCTTTAAGAGGACGGCAAACCTCAAAGATACTCTTGTACATACACGCCCCAAGAAGACTACTGTTCAAACTACCAAGACTTTGTGGGATCTCCCGCCTGTAACTGGACACTATCGGTGTGGCACATGCGTAGTATGTCCACAGACCATCCAGGGCAAGTCCATTACCCTGAACAACAATTTCACATGGACTTACAGCAAGCATACGAACTGCAACAGCTCTAGGTGCATATATGTCCTAATTTGCCCTTGCAACTGTCTATATATAGGGATGACCATGCGCCCTGTCAAGCAAAGGATAATGGAACATAACAGTAACATTCGTTGTCACAAATCTCACACCAAACTGTATGACCATTGCAAGGATAAGGAACACCCCCCTGAGAGCATTCGATGGACTGTGATTGAATCCCTACCACACCTTAATCAACAAGCACTCTTCATGCATGAACAAAGATGGATACATCGCTTGCAGTGTGATACGTTGGGTTTAAATGACGGGGTGCCCTGGACGACTCTCGCCAGATAGTCATGATTCTGGACACATTGTCCACGGTTATTTCCATAACTGTGCATCCGTTTGACTTTAACACATCTAACTCCGTTCCAAGATGGCGCTCACACTAACGCGCCCGAGGTGTGCAGTTCTTCACCGTCTTCCTTGTCAGCTAGGCTTCCCGTCGCTAAGCAACGTGACGGACACACCCTGTCTGTGCGCGCGCTACCTCCCTCTTTTAAACCCGGAAACGTTCTGTTCAACCATGCCGGCTGTCCAGACCTTGGTTTCCTGTGGGAGGGGTAGGTGTAGAGCAGCTTGCCTGCAGCGACGCTAGAGGTAAGGTGTGGGGCGGGTTCGTTACCGGCTGGTTGTTTTGACGGTTTGCCGACCTCTCAGTATATCCGTAGCAACCTTGATCGGTGTTCATATCCTTCCCCGCTGGGCACCTGCCCCGTTGTCTTCTTCCTTCGTAGGGCTCCCTCATCTCGCTGCTGGCCCCACTTGGACGGCCCGTGAGGTTTCAAGAAGGAAACATTAGGGGTAAGTGCGCCGATTGGTGCACAGAACAATTATTCCCCACAGAGTGTCAAACTACGTTCGTCTTCGGTTTTCACTGTGTGGCTCTCTCATTTAAGTATAAAGAGTCGAACCTCTCACGGTTGGCTGACCAGTGTCACCCACCACCGCATCTCCTCGAGGGGTTTGATTGCACACGCGCCTGGTCACCAGATACAGGCGGCAGTGTTCATTTGACGACATGGTTCAATGTAAAAGCAGCACGCAAACCACTGTTTAGTGCGAGCACCTTCCACGCACTGATCAGAATCAAGTGGATTCTGTTTCTCTCTCTCTCCCGCACGGTAAATACTTGATGCTTCTAATATCTAGGCAAAGCCATTCACTGGGCACGCATGTTTGGGATAGCATGCACACAAACACAGAAAATAAGTCACCAGTAACTTACAGTAAAGGAGTCATTATCTGTGTTTATACTTTTGTTTCTCTTTTCTTTTTCAGTTCCAGAAGGTCCCCTCAGTGGAACCATTATGATACGACACTACCTCAGGTCGTATACTGGTGTCCTGACAAATTTTTAAAGGAACCAAGTAATTTATGAGCACCTAGGTCCTGATGAATCGCCCTTTGGGCGTGAAACATGTTGACCACTTCTTGCACATAAAGGGTTGAATAAGGGTTGGTTCCATTACTTGCCACCCCTTAGTACCCCTTTTCTTTTTATTGAAGCAGGGAGCCTGACCAATAAAACATGCACCAACAGGACTCCCCTGACTTCTTTTAACTTCACTACCACGCTCACGATTACACTCCCTTAGGCCCCTCACACGCACACACCCGCTGGCCCAGAATTAAAGATCTCCACCAAAAGTGCAGCTTTCACCGCTGCCCGACGGGCATTGCACCGCCAGCCTGCCGAAGGAGCAGGGTACCGATGATGAGGCTGGACAACTATCGACTGGGGCTACAGCTGTGGTCCTGTCGATAGCCTGTGTGAGGTACCTTTTCATTCTGGAATATGGGTCTACACTGCACACTTGAGACCCTTTCTTCACCCCTTGTCTAGATATCACGAGAGAGAATTATAGGTTGAGCCAAACTTCTTGAGCTCTCCCGGGGGAACTCTGTACACCATTTGTTGTTGATTGTTGTTAGGACAAGTACATTGGACCCCCTTAAAAATTGTCCTACCTCCTTTCCCCCTTTTTGATATCATAGTCAGCGTGCCTTGTGCACGGGATTTGTTGAATTAGGTTACCAGGGGCGGTCTTTACCCGCCTTTTGGACCAAGCCATACAGTGAACCTCCTACGCACCCTTGACTAGGGTTTTTGTTTGACACTCTGTCCTGGCTCACGAGTTCAGGGCACCCCTGACGATACCCCAACATGGAGGATGTCCCTGGCCTCAGCTTCAACGAAGACACGATAGCCGAAGCATTAAGGAACACACCCTCCCTACTTAATAATCCACCGACAGCGGCATCAGGTACATCCGGAGCGACATCCAATGAATGGTCTATCTTGAGCGACATGAAAAAAGAACTGATCAGGATAACAATCCACGGATTGATGATGACTGAGTATCTTAGGAGCAGTATTGCCCCGCAGGGCCTTATTGTGAACATCGTCCCGAGATTGTTCCTGGAGGACAATCGCTTCAAGGTAGACTGGTGCCAGGTTTCCTGGAAGTGCACCAAGGACCTGTTATTCCTGATTAGTCAGACAGCGAAACGACTAGCTGAGGCACTCCAAGAAAAAATCTCTGCCCTAGAAACGACCATGAAAAATGCTACTTCAAAAAACAACAAATCAGCATACACGACTAAACTTACTGAGATCAATCAGGAGATGTCTGATCACCATGATTTTCTGCTCAAACAGAAAACAACCAAACTGGAAAAGGATATAGCGAAGTTCTCAAAGGAAAAGGTATACCCATACCTCAAGGATGGTTTTAAAGGGAAAAAGAATAACTACTCCTCGGATGATAACTCAAGTACTGACACCAGGCGTGGCTCTTCGAGTAGTGACTCCAGTGGAGGCTACCCAGTGAGAAATGCAAGAGCGACCCGCCCTTGGCAACAAGGATATCATCAAGGACCAATGTTCCATGGCCCACCCAATATACCTCCACCATGGCAATACCCTTTTTACCCCCAGGGCCCCCCGCAATTCTACCCCCTCAATCCGCCTCCTTTTCAGGGCAGAGGTTGGGGCAGAGGAAGAGGGCGAAAGCGAGGCGGGAACAAAGGTATTCAGTGGCAAGACCAGGTGCCAGAACCGACGGGGGTGGAAACCAGGAGCACGACGTCCAGGGGGAAAAGAGCCTGATTGTTAATCTCTCCAAGAGAACCCTCACCACTGCAGAGAAGACAGTCCTGGAGAAGGGACTGGGGTTTGTCCCTACTCCGACCCCCGACAGCTTCCATGAAATGATAGAACTGAAGCAATTCTTCAGGAAGATACGCCTCCGAGCGTTTTTTGACAACAAACCGGACATCCCCTGTGAAGACACTGGCCTCAGGAAACCTTCCACTTTTACTCCAACCGATGGGATGGTCCCCCCTGAGGTCTTGACATTCGAAAGAGCTGTGCTGAGAACCCTGAAGAACAAACCATCCACCAAACCGTTCAACAATCTCTCTAATGATGAGAGACGGGCAGCTTCCTCACTTGGCAATGACATCTCCATTGTGATAAAGCAGGCCGATAAGGGGGGAGCTACTGTCATTCTCGATTATGATGACTACGACCAAGAGTGCAGACGTCAATTGTCTAATTCTAACCACTATAGACCATTGACAGAAGATCCCACTAACCGTCTCATGACCACCGTGATGTCCCTGGTCATTGAAGCAGAGACCAATGGATGGGTTAGCAAAAAAGAGGCAGAATTCCTGGTGACCACAGACCCTGTAACACCGTATTTTTACATCCTACCAAAGATACATAAGGGCATCACCCCTGTCCCAGGACGACCCATTGTGTCTGGTATTGGTTCTATCTTAGAACCCCTCTCCCAGTTCTGCGATGCTTTCCTGCAACCCTTGGTTAAACGCATTCCATCCTACCTTCAGGACACTAGAGATGTGCTTCGCCTCATTAACGATATGGATGGGAGAGAGGACATCGATCTTCTCCTGACACTTGACGTGGAAGCACTTTACACGAACATCCCCCAACAAGCAACACTGGAGTCCGTGGAAACACTCCTCCGACAAGAGGAGTGGGTCTCACCAACACCGATTTCCCTCATTATGGAGTTGGCTCATTTGGCACTAACTGAAAACTTTTTCAAGTATGAGTCGTCCCTGTACCATCAGATACGCGGTACATCTATGGGCTCGACCTTTGCGCCGAGCCTAGCCTGCATATACATGGCATCGTTCGAGGAAAGGTGCATCTACCCCCCGGATCGAAACCCATTCCGTGAGAACATCACCTGCTGGCGTCGTTACATCGACGACATTCTGGTATTCTGGAAAGGTGACCGGATGACCTGTGAGAGGTTTTGTGTTTGGATTAACCAACAGGACCCGTTCCTCAAATTTACGGGCACCGTGTCAAGTGAAAATATCCCTTATCTTGACCTCACCATTGTGCTGGAACCCACGACAATAAGCACCACCCTCTACAAGAAAGAGACGGACAGGAACAGCCTGCTACCATATAGCAGCCACCATACTAAGTCCCTGAGGGATAACCTACCATTTGGTCAGTTTCTCCGCCTTCGGAGAAACTGTAGTTCTACTGATGACTATAAACGACAGGCACGCTCCCTCCAAACCAAACTCCTGGACCGGGGTTACCCCACCCGCCTCCTGAAAGATTCCACTAAAAGAGCTCTCAATAACAATAGAGAGGCCCTTCTCGAGGTGCACCCTAAGGTACCAGACGATAAGATCACTTGTGTGACCTCATTCACCAGGAACTCAATATTTATCAAAAAAACTGTCAATGCCCATTGGGGTATCCTGAACTCTGCAGGACTGGAGATGCCACGTCCACGTTTCGCCTTTAAGAGGACGGCAAACCTCAAAGATACTCTTGTACATACACGCCCCAAGAAGACTACTGTTCAAACTACCAAGACTTTGTGGGATCTCCCGCCTGTAACTGGACACTATCGGTGTGGCACATGCGTAGTATGTCCACAGACCATCCAGGGCAAGTCCATTACCCTGAACAACAATTTCACATGGACTTACAGCAAGCATACGAACTGCAACAGCTCTAGGTGCATATATGTCCTAATTTGCCCTTGCAACTGTCTATATATAGGGATGACCATGCGCCCTGTCAAGCAAAGGATAATGGAACATAACAGTAACATTCGTTGTCACAAATCTCACACCAAACTGTATGACCATTGCAAGGATAAGGAACACCCCCCTGAGAGCATTCGATGGACTGTGATTGAATCCCTACCACACCTTAATCAACAAGCACTCTTCATGCATGAACAAAGATGGATACATCGCTTGCAGTGTGATACGTTGGGTTTAAATGACGGGGTGCCCTGGACGACTCTCGCCAGATAGTCATGATTCTGGACACATTGTCCACGGTTATTTCCATAACTGTGCATCCGTTTGACTTTAACACATCTAACTCCGTTCCAAGATGGCGCTCACACTAACGCGCCCGAGGTGTGCAGTTCTTCACCGTCTTCCTTGTCAGCTAGGCTTCCCGTCGCTAAGCAACGTGACGGACACACCCTGTCTGTGCGCGCGCTACCTCCCTCTTTTAAACCCGGAAACGTTCTGTTCAACCATGCCGGCTGTCCAGACCTTGGTTTCCTGTGGGAGGGGTAGGTGTAGAGCAGCTTGCCTGCAGCGACGCTAGAGGTAAGGTGTGGGGCGGGTTCGTTACCGGCTGGTTGTTTTGACGGTTTGCCGACCTCTCAGTATATCCGTAGCAACCTTGATCGGTGTTCATATCCTTCCCCGCTGGGCACCTGCCCCGTTGTCTTCTTCCTTCGTAGGGCTCCCTCATCTCGCTGCTGGCCCCACTTGGACGGCCCGTGAGGTTTCAAGAAGGAAACATTAGGGGTAAGTGCGCCGATTGGTGCACAGAACAATTATTCCCCACAGAGTGTCAAACTACGTTCGTCTTCGGTTTTCACTGTGTGGCTCTCTCATTTAAGTATAAAGAGTCGAACCTCTCACGGTTGGCTGACCAGTGTCACCCACCACCGCATCTCCTCGAGGGGTTTGATTGCACACGCGCCTGGTCACCAGATACAGGCGGCAGTGTTCATTTGACGACATGGTTCAATGTAAAAGCAGCACGCAAACCACTGTTTAGTGCGAGCACCTTCCACGCACTGATCAGAATCAAGTGGATTCTGTTTCTCTCTCTCTCCCGCACGGTAAATACTTGATGCTTCTAATATCTAGGCAAAGCCATTCACTGGGCACGCATGTTTGGGATAGCATGCACACAAACACAGAAAATAAGTCACCAGTAACTTACAGTAAAGGAGTCATTATCTGTGTTTATACTTTTGTTTCTCTTTTCTTTTTCAGTTCCAGAAGGTCCCCTCAGTGGAACCATTATGATACGACACTACCTCAGGTCGTATACTGGTGTCCTGACAAATTTTTAAAGGAACCAAGTAATTTATGAGCACCTAGGTCCTGATGAATCGCCCTTTGGGCGTGAAACATGTTGACCACTTCTTGCACATAAAGGGTTGAATAAGGGTTGGTTCCATTACTTGCCACCCCTTAGTACCCCTTTTCTTTTTATTGAAGCAGGGAGCCTGACCAATAAAACATTCACCAACAGGACTCCCCTGACTTCTTTTAACTTCACTACCACGCTCACGATTACACTCCCTTAGGCCCCTCACACGCACACACCCGCTGGCCCAGAATTAAAGATCTCCACCAAAAGTGCAGCTTTCACCGCTGCCCGACGGGCATTGCACCGCCAGCCTGCCGAAGGAGCAGGGTACCGATGATGAGGCTGGACAACTATCGACTGGGGCTACAGCTGTGGTCCTGTCGATAGCCTGTGTGAGGTACCTTTTCATTCTGGAATATGGGTCTACACTGCACACTTGAGACCCTTTCTTCACCCCTTGTCTAGATATCACGAGAGAGAATTATAGGTTGAGCCAAACTTCTTGAGCTCTCCCGGGGGAACTCTGTACACCATTTGTTGTTGATTGTTGTTAGGACAAGTACATTGGACCCCCTTAAAAATTGTCCTACCTCCTTTCCCCCTTTTTGATATCATGCTTTATTGTGCTACCTTTAGAGTCTAGATAATCGTTTTGACACTAACAGAATAGATTGTCATTAAAGGACTGTACACAATAGAAACAATCGCACACTATAAGTGTAGGTACATCTGAATCAGCGGATTCGAGAAGCAATACTAAAGCTCACATCTCACCCAACTGAGCCATACAGTCACCAAGGGACGGACTGAGGAAGACTTAAACACACCGTCCACCATAGAGTCCGCTACAAAAGCACAGGCGGCCGAGTAAGCATGCTTGGAACCAATATCTGGCTGACCAGATCCGTCGGTATAAACAATACATTTGTATTGGTAAAGAGGAAGCAAAAACTGTAGCGAAGGATGAACCTGTTTGTACCGTAAAAACTCTTGCGTCTGTACAGATGGGTCAAAAATAAAAGTGACATCAGCCGATGTCAAAGAACTTTTCTACTGAATCCAACGCGGGTGTAAGGCTTTAGAATTCGGTAAGCTCGCCTTTGTGACCGCCTCCAAAGTAGGCACAGGCATACCATCAGAATACATTTCCCCGGAGCCAAAGAGCGCTCCTTCAGGCTCGCCATCTGTACTGAACTAAGAATTTTCTCAATGGGGGGAAAATGCATCTCTGCTGATGTGTACAAATGCGATTTGTAGGCAATGGGGACCATATTTCCCTCATTGAATGTCAGGTAAGTGAAACCCACTGTACCTGGTACAATCCATTTGACTAAGTTAGTTGTGTTGTCATGAGTTAACAAGAAGTTACTCGCAAGCAGATTAGACTGCAAGGACCGAAGAATATCTGTATGTTCCGGAAGCCAGCTGGAATACGAAAAAGAGGGTTGATACGCTGAGTATAATCAGGAATGTATGTCCTCCCAAAATTAAAAAATCACAGCAAAGATTGTAACTTCTTAAGAGTGAAAGGAGGCTGTAATTGAGCACATTTTTCAAGAAAGTTAGGGGCTAACCCCTTCCCTTCATTGTTGAGTTTGTCACCCAAAAAAGAGAACCGCCAAATTGGTGATGTGCAACTTAGCAAAATTTAATTTGTATCCTAAGTCTACGAAAGACAAGATGGTGCGACTAACACACACCAGATGCGGTCTCAATTTGTCATCAGTCAAATAAATGTCATCGGTGTAAGAGAAAGCATCAGTATGTATGTCGTGTAAAAGTGAACCAACACTTGCAGCAAACACACCAGGGCTGTTCTTATAGCCCATGTGCAATCTTGTAAATCGTTTCTGATTGCAGACTGCAGTAAATGTGGTCCAGTCACGGATCTCAGGAGCCAAATTGTGACTGTAAAATTAATTGGAAATTTGGTTTTATTTGTTTTACGGACAATATTGTTTTTTAACGCAGAGCTGTGTGTGTTTTGTTCGGCAAAAGTGCTAACAGGACTGTTCAAATTTCTATAATCCAAAACCATGCGATATGAACCGTTTGGTTTCGATATCGGAAAGAGAGGATTATTCATTGATGAAACACAGGATTCAATTATACCCTGATGTTCCAACTGGGCCAAAATGTCACCAACGGATGCTTTCGCCTCACGTTTGATGGGATATTGTGCCTGAGGCTGTGGCATTGATTGCAAAGGAATCTCATGTGCTGGTGAATCTCTATACTAGCCCACCTGATTGCAATACAATGCCGGCGTTAGGGCTAAAGCCCATTTCGATGCTAAATCCTGTTTAATCTCTTCAGAGACATAACGTGAAAAACTCGGAAGTATCACATCCTCCCCTCGGGAAGAAGCTAAACCAAATGGAGGAGGCCAATCTGCCTCCTCCAGAAAACGTCACAAGACGAGGTAAGGTAATCCCAAAAGATACCCTTAAGTGTATGCTGTATATCACCTTCAATTTGGATTACTATCTCTTAAGGTCTATCTGAGGGTGCAACTCTTGTATCAGCTGTTTCCACTGTAATGAATGTGTCAGTTGCTGTCGCCTCCAGACAAGGACGGAGAGCCTCTCGTACTATGGTAACTTCTGCTGCCTTGTCGAGGAGGGTCACAGACCATCTCCAATCCAGTAGCAGGGTTCTCACCGTCTGAGGCATACTTCGCTCTTAAAGTGGCAACTTTTTTCTTTTGAAACGTCGCACTATATGGCAGTTGTCCCTCTGGTTTGGCCTTTCTGTCAAACTGGCGTGGCGGATCATGTCGTTGTTGCATGGTGTCGCCTTTTCTACGATCTTGATGCACCCTTCCATGGGACTCTTGATAAGATGATTCCTACAAGGAACGAGAAGAACGAGGATCAAGAACCTGAAACTCTCTGGCGTCTTAAGCTTAGAGCGGTCACGCAATACATACCCACGCTCAGAAGCCTCAGGTGTCAATGACCCAGCACGCGAACCTAGTTTCTTTTGTTGTGGTCGTTTATTCTTGTTCCAATTCTTTTTAGGAAAGAAAGAATGCCCCTCCTTTTTGAGGGGGGGCTGATTCTGTGGCTGAGTAAAAGGTTTATTCCCCTAATTATTACGCCCTAATGCTTTAAACACCTTAGCGATAATCTTAGACAATTTGCGGTTTATCAACGTCAGCTATTACCTCAAGACGCTGACTTACCTACAAGCTAACCGCTTCGCCTTTTATATTGGCTAGAATCATATCAGAGACTATAGGGAATACCCCAACCAGGGATGTATGTCACTACAACGCACACTTTTACAACGCATACCTTTACAACGCATTTTTTACAACGCAACATCCATTACAACGCATTCCTTTACAACGCATACCATTACTACGAAAATTAAAAAACTACATTTACAACGCATAATACCTTTACAACGCATACCATTACAACGCATAACATTACATTGCATGTTTAGGTAAGTATTGGATAGTGTAGGGGTAAAATTTACTATTCTAACTCCAGGGGGTGCAACAGTAGGGTAAGTGTTGGATAGTGTAGGGGTAAAAATTACTATTCTAACTCCAGGGGGTGCAACAGTAGGGTAAGTGTTGGATAGTGTAGGGGTAAAAATTACTATTCTAACTCCAGGGGGTGCAACAGTAGGGTAAATGTTGGATGGTAATGTTATGCGTTGTAATGGTATGCGTTGTAATGACTGCGTTGTAAAGACATGCGTTATAGTGGTGTGCGTTGTAGTGTCATGCGTTGTGATGGTTGCGTTGTAATGGCATGCGTTGTAATGGATGTTGCGTTGTAAAAGTTTTGTTGTAATGGTAGCGCGTTGTAAAGGTTGTTTCCCCCAACCAGTCTCATCCCCAACTCCAGGGCAGCCTCTGCCTCATGCTCCTCTTGAACTTTCTTAAGAACTGTCAGAAGCATTGTCATGGAGAGGGTGCCAAAGCAGAGAGAATACAGCGCTGCAAACACCTTCACCCAGATGGTGCACTCAGCCAAATCGGGAATAAGACCTTTTGGTAAACTCATTGTAAGGATTCTGTGTTTATCCAAAGGAGAGGTATTTGGAAATACAGCTTCGAGTTGCTCAAATCGCTCATCTAACCAGAACTGCAATTCATTTCTATATTGAGGATGCTTTCCCATCACTGAATTAATCCTGATTGGGCTAATTACCATTCCTCCATGTTTTGGTTGCTGAGGAGGGACCCTAGCCGGAGCTGCCTGGACCATGCGAGACACAAATTGTATCACGCTTCTGTGTATATGAACTATCTGCGTGTGTAACACCACGATAATTTGGGTGTGGTGTAAAACTTGCCAAAAGGGCCATGTGGCTCCGTCGACCCATAAAGAGCCTAAACGGACCATTGTAACAGGGTGAGGTAGGGTGCCATTAAACCAGATGGTGTGCTCCAAGCTGACAAAGGAACTTCAAGTGACTGTTAGGGTTTGTAATACTGGGGAACCTCTGCATGCTCATATTCATGAAAGAAATTATCATTCCCATCCACCACCAGGAACTTAACCCAAGAATAAAAAACCTCAGAGCGAAAAGCAGCGTTCACTTCTGCCACAAAGATAATGACTACCCCCGTAGCAGGGACTTCATGTTGAGTCTAATGCGCAGTCAGTGCTTCACGATTATGAGCAGCGACAGCAATAGCCATTATCTATCAGAGAGGAAAAGACGGAAAAAGGTAGTGCAATACTGGGTATCAAAGAAGAAAAAACAAAACATTTTAAAATCCAAGCTTGAAAAGCCTATACTCTATAATATAGGAGGTATATCCCTCGCATGATGGACGTCTCTGGAAATTGGTGAAATGGTATTATGGACAAGCACAAGCGCTAATCAGGGATCTCACGAATAAGTACCAGACCAAATGTTGGTGGTACCATGTTGCAGGGATTCTTCACATACACAGAAGTATACGCAGGAAAATGGGACCTCTGTGCATAGGGGCTAAGCCTTCCTACAACCTTAGTGCCCACGAACCCAAGACCGACTAGCTATAGTGTCTCACTCGCTCTCCTCCTCACAAATGGAGTACCCAATCATTAGACACCCCAGAACACAACACTCCCAGATCTCTCAGGACACACATTCTCGTACCTTTCCACAATAAGATCTGACAGAGACACGAAAATAGTTTAAAATATTTATTTTAACTAACGTGCTCTAAAATGCAGTATACGAGCCACCACCAGCAGCAAAATGCATACTATCAATACAGTTAGCTTTGCAGGAAGGCCATATATCATAAAGGGAGATGTCAATTTATAAAGACAGTGGATAAAGGACTATAAGGCCTAACCACCCTCTCCTAGGTAGGCAGAAGTATTATTATATAATAGAAGATCTCTGGGCTTTGTCAGCAGACCCCATACATCAGGCCGTATATCGTATTTCTACATCACAGGTGCAGGTTGCTCTTCTCCCTGGAACGGTCTCTCATCAAGTGTGTGTTACCTAAACATGCAACCTAATAATATCAAAGTACGATCCTTCAGGAGAAACAGCTGCATTGGTATATTTTGCCTCAGTGCTAGGGCCTGACCAGAACAGAATAACAAGAGTCATTGTTTATCGACCTTGCTCACAAAGTTCAGACAAAACTCCAGGAACAAGCGAGGAATGAGCACAGCAGAGAGTTCACATGTGAAAGGCATAAACAGAGTTGTGAAAAAATAAAGACATGCAGTGTTGTGCGCAAAAGCAGCATCATAGCTCCTAGGCTCATGCTAACTTAAAGATGATGATAATGTCTCTAGTAACCACGTGGCAGGTCTTAATAACATGTAAAGGTATCCACAGTGTGAGTAGGGGGTTCTGAAGAATATTTGGAATCTCTTCCCTTTTGACACATACTCGCAGGTAGGATATAAATGACAAAAGATTAGTGATGGCCCATTATGTAGCGGCTTACTGCTGCTCATTTTTTTCTCTTAAACAAGGCACTGTTATCAGCTTTCTGATGGCGCATAACAAGCTCAGAATAACACACAGAGTCACCACATCCAAATTATTTGTACAGAGAATGTCATTGTTACTGACAGCACACCCACAATCACAACCCTCTCTTCGAGTCCCTATTGAACTCTCAGAGTGTTCTAGTTTAATCCCGAATAGTCCCACCACCATCCTCTTACTACCTAATACCCACGTTTTTTCTGCCATTGTCCCCAGATTTTATCTAACCTTTTTTTTTATTTGAATAAATAAACCCCTGGTGTCTAGTGGAATGAAATTCTTTATTTTGCAGTTAATGAAAACCATTACAATATTCCGAAGCATAAAATATATTACCTTCATGTACTGTTATAAAATAGATATAAACAGTTAAAATAAATATATTTAAAATTCGATTTCAATTTACAAGATTTTTTTGTTTACTTTTGTATGAGGAATAAACCATAAGAATTGATGAATTATAGTTTTAGCCTATGCTGTTCTTTTCATTACGTTATCAAAATAGGTTACAAATTTAATTATTTGACAGATTAACTGTGGGTCCTTTGAGTCTAATATTTTTAATATTGCCGATCTACAGGTGCGGGTACCTATTTCATTAAACTTTCTCTTAAGCAAATCCCGGCGGCAGCACCCTAACTCTGGACAGATACATATCAAATGTATAAAGTCTTGTACTGATGCTCCGCATAGGTTACAATTTTTGGGCCTGGGGTCCTCCAAATAGGTTGATCAGCATTCGATGGCAGTTTCCCCATACGCAACTCCAAATACTTTGTTTTCAGGTGAGGCGGGAAAGTGAGGCCCAGGTATACTGCTGGTTCAGGGCTCATATAAGATTGTAAAACTATCCATGCGTGCGCACGTCGACTTAAGATTGCTTCATCATCGATTAATGAATTCAATTTTGCCATTTTTTTCATAATCTGCTGGAATAAGGACCAAGGTAATTTCCGTTGTCAGAGATCTGTCATCTTTGTTATTTCCAAAGAAACATATAGGTACTTTGCATACTGTGATTTTGGATCATTTTGCAGGGCTTCCCAGAGTGCTGAGTTAATATCTAGGTCACGATTAAGCCATATTTTATACCAAAATGTAATTGTCTCATACCTTTTGTGGAGTAGTTGTTATTGTATCCAAACTCTAGGCGCACCTGAGCAGGTGTCTAGTGGGCCTTCCCCAATCTCCCTTCCTGGGAGCAGAAAGACGGCATTGACCTATTTTAGGGTGGGGCAAGGCCCTATGACAAGGTGGGCCACCTCCATCCCTCTGTCTTTTCGTACATATATTTTCTGGCATCTTGTGGGCTTTCTAGCACCCAGCCCAAGGGATAATTTAGTGGCAAACCCCTAAATCCACCTTGCACGGTGCAGAAAAACTGTGATACCTTTCGGGCTGGGGAAATGACCGTATTCCATGGTGAGCCATTCACAAGCATGTTTTTTCACAACTTTCCTTGTGGCTAGTGGGCTTTCTGCCACCATGGGGGAGGGAAGATTTGGGGCAAACTGCAATTTAGCTCCCAAGGGAGCAGAAAGATTGTATTGTCCCCTTTAGGAGTGGGGGCATAGCCCCATACAGAGCCTGGGGGCATCTCTGTTTTTTAGGAACTTCCCTGGTGTCTAATGGGCTCCTGTCTCCTTGCTAAAAGGGCAGCTACACCTTTAAATAAACTCCCTAGTGTTTAGTGGTCTAGTGCATGATAAGAAAGTTGTCCATGGAAAACTAGAAGTGGTACCTGCCTTTTTGCACAATATCCTGCTGCCACAGAGATGTAAGCTATTTTCAGCCCCCTCTGCACACACAGAGAAACCAGAAAGTCATTTCCAGGATGCGTGTCCTGCAGACTGCGTAATTTTGTCACTGACGCAAGCATGTCATTTGCAGGACAGACACCCCTCCTTGGGCCAGAGCACGAGAGTCTCCAGCTCTGACCCAGGAGGGTGTGATGAGGGTGGCAACGAGGCAACACACAACAGCTGCTGCTCCAGTGCCAGGCACTTAAAGGTAGCCTTCACCTTCATAGTGCCCCACTGTGTGCTATAGAAGCGGAGGCCATGTTATAGCATCCAAAGGGTTAACATGCAGTTTAATCCTCCACCACTGAGGTGGATGAAACAGCACAGGAAAGAAGGAAAATATATTTTTACACGCTTTAAGTTCTAAAGGACATGCGGTTTATTGTACATTACAAAGGATACTTATTTTAGAAGGACAAGGGGACATCGATGAGTTTGAAGAAGCTTTGTTCAAAATGGTTGGTACAAATGTTATATTCGGGCACATAGATAGGGTGAATCTTTTGATTAATTTTTTAAACCATTAAGAGCATTGTCAATGTCATGTAATTTTGGTGCCATGGAAATTGGATTGATTAGAGACCACATTATTGTCAATATCATAGGTAAAAAAACTTAAGAACAGTTATAGGTTGATGGAGATGCCAAGGTATAGGATGCAATATTGACTGTAGAGCTATTGACATTCTGAGATGTGAATGAAGACTGTCGGTGGAAAAAACAAATTGATAAAATTGCAGAACTAAGAAGCATGAATGTTTCAGGTAATTACATGGATTACAGAAAATTAAAGAGCAAAAAGTCTTAGCAAGCTAATAGTGCAAAAGTAGCAGGAATTTAGCATTTTCAAAATATTGTCCTGAAAAGTGCAAATCATGTGGTAAATTGGATCATTTTGATAAATAATATAGAGATAAGCAAATAAAAAAATATAATTTTAAAGTCAAGAACAGGAGAGGGGCTTGTGTGAAAGAGCATAAGGAATCAAAATATTCTCATAATCCAATGGGGTGTACGTCTACATCTTAGGAGATAAAGTGTGCAGTTTTCTTAAACTTCTGATGAGCACTAAAATGAGCATGAGTGTGAGATGAGTTTTTCTCCACCAACGTGTCAAGTTGTAATCCTATAAAAATCTTAGGAAGTACAACACATTGAGGGTCTAAATGGATGATAGTTATAAGAGATTTGTTTAAAGAAAATTTTGAGATACAATCTTAGAGAAGGATCTGAAACCATCTCACATTTTGGCAGGAGCTTTTGATGGTAGTGCGATTGAGATGGTAGGTTTTGCCAAAGTGACTTTAAAGTTCGGGAAAAGAAGTGTGGACATAACATGATATCTAGCTTTAAAGGGAGTCAATCTGTTGGGGTTGGAAAGAGTTGTGAAAACTAGAGATTATATTGAATCTAAGAGGTAAAGAACAAGGTATGTTTATTAAGGAGTTTTGAAAAGCGAAATTGGTTGATTGAACACTTTCTGGGTGTGTTTTGTAAAATCTGGGCTTGTGAATTGAAGGGATTACACATAAAATTGAATTGAAAAATGATGCTGTGCCAATGGAACAAATACTGAGAGGAGTTCCTTTGAGTGCCAGGAATGAACTAAAAACTATTTTTGTGAAAAAGTAATCAAGAATGGTTTGATTGAAGAGCCATCTTAATAGGTATCTATAGTTTTAGCCAGAAAAGCAGACAAAAAAGTAAGCCTTCAGGGCTCTGAAAGTAAAAGTTATTATTGGTAGTCATCCTCTGCTGAATACAAACAAATACATGTTTACCCTGGAAGGAACCAAATGGTTTTCCCCTCTAGAGACCTGCGCTCTGCATACCATCAGTGTTACTATCCCTTGATTCCAAACAGCTCACAGCTTTTCTGACAGCATCATGTGTGTATCAATTTAAAAGAATACCTTCTGGATTGGCTGCAGCAGGCGCAGTATTTCAAACCTAGGTGGCATGGTGTGCAAAATAACTATGACCTCAGTGATTACCAGTTTCTGAGATTAATTCAAGCATTCAATCCATCATTTTTTATACTTTAGTGTGTCGCCCAAAGTGGGACAGATATGCCCAGACGTAGGTCCTGTGCACACTGTGTAACCAGATAGGATGCTTAAACTCACTCCTGCGCCTCTCACTCCGGTTCCTGGTCATTACAACCCTGGGAGAAGGTTGCTTTTGATATTTCAGGTCCATTCCATAATTTGCCCGCTGATTCTCGCATTGCGCTAGTGGACTACCATTCAAAATTGCAAGAAGTATAATTCATTGGTAAGGCCACAGGTGAGGTGATTTAATTCTTGAATTGTTTGGCAGAAAAGGGCACCCAAGTTACATGATTGCTGATAATGGGGGTACAACTCAAGTCATGTGAGATGAAAGAGTATGTAGCAGAGTATGGTTTAAACATTTTACTACTGTGCAATATACCCTACACTACAACGGTCAAGTGGAGAGATTCAGTTTGGTTCTCAAAGACTGCGTAGTGTAGGCAAGCACTTTCGGGCATGAGTGGAAAGAGTATGTTCATGAAACATTGTGGTTATACCGAGTTGCACCTCATACGCTCACTGATGTGAATCTGTTCTACATTTAAGAGGCAGAGATCTAGTCACTAACTTGAATCTATAGTGATTCAAGCATAAAATTGACTCTAAAAATACTAACGTTTTTGACCAGGGTGAGTTGGTTAAAAAATTGCTGATAGACAGAAAATGTTAAGTACAACAAACACTGGCTCTGGAAAATATTGGACTATTCCTGATTTTAAAGTCATTGCCAGGATAAGAACTATAAATTCTGGATGGATGAGCAAAAGTGATTAAAAATGTGACAAACCTAAAAAAAATGTGAAGGTTAACTCTCATAGTGGGGTGACTCCGCATGGGTTTGAGTGGAAGGCCCTCATTGTTGAGAATCAATACCCAACTGTGCGGTTTAATGGTGGTTAATGGGGTACATTCCTGACTAAGGACAGTCTCACCTTTACACTGGCTTTACTAATTTTTAGGTCAAGCCTATAGCGGCAGGACGCATGCGCTGCTCGCTTTGTGAGGCATGCAGTATTCTGTATGGAGTGGAAGCTCCGCCCACTCTCTGCCCATCTATTTGATTAGCTTAGTTCCTAAATGTTGCCTTCCGATTGGTTGTAGGCTTGTTAGTCCCTCCTTAAGACAGCCATGTCGTCATTTGTATTCTTCCATGGCTACTGGCCCCTTTACTTCGAGTGTTGCACAGTATGTTTTATTTAGAATGTGAGTACTATTTTCTTCCTGTGCCTCCCACGCAGTCCGTGCCTTCTCGGCACCTCCCCCCCCCATCTCCCGTTGCTCATGCCTTCTCGCCCGTCCGCACTCCGGTTTGCAATGCAATAGGCCTAGCATAAATGCGCGTTCTATTGCATCTGCTTGTTTTTTCTCTCCGCACTTTTGTTGCGGGACAAAAGCGATGGCGGCCAGTTCTATGTATTTATGTATATCCCCACCTCCCCCTCAGCAGTCATGGGCCACCGGCAATGGCAGCTGGTTCTATCTATTACCAGCGCGCTTTAACTGTCGCTGTCTCCCTCCCCCCTCAGCACTTGCGGGACGAGTGGAGTAAACAACATCTGCAAACACTAGACACCAAAACAGTGTGGATGTATGATGTTACAACGCACACTTTTACAACGCATACCTTTACAACGCATTTTTTAAAACCGCAACATCCATTACAACGCACACCATTACAACGCATACCATTACAACGAATTCCTTGAAACTACCTTTACAACGCATTCCATTACAACGCATACTACATTTACAACGCATACCTTTACAACGCATTACATTACATTGCATATAAGGTAAGTGTTGGATAGTGTAGGGGTAAAAATTACTATTCTAACTCTAGAGGGCGCAACAGTAGGGTAAGTGTTGGATAGTGTAGGGGTAAAAATTACTATTCTAACTCCAGGGGGCGCAACAGTAGGGTAAGTGTTGGATTGTAAGTTATGCGTTGTAATGGTATGCGTTGTAATGGTATGCGTTGTAGTGGTGTGCGTTGTAGTGTCATGCGTTGTAATGACTGCGTTGTAAATGCATGCGTTGTAATGGATGTTGCGTTGTAAAAGTTTCGTTGTAATGGTAGTGCGTTGTAAAAGTTGCGTTGTAAAGGTTGTATACCAAACAGGGTTTGCAGAAGATGCTGCTTTATCAGGCCCCCTCTCAGGTGCCCTTGCGCTAAAAGAGTCAGAGAGCAGCCAGTCTGGCACCAGACATTTCCCAGCCAGCAGCATTGCCGGCGTGCACTCGCAAGGCCTCCCATGCACCTCTTTTTTCCATGCACCTCATTCACCAGCCCGTCTAGCCGCAGTGCTGCTGCTATGGCAAAAACATTATGTGGGCTGGATCAAATGGTCCGAGAGTGATCCGAAGCCACAAAAACAAATAAGTCGCAGGAAGTGCTTTGTGCGGCCTAGTGGCGAGCTAGGTCCTTGTATTTTGGTTTACATACGAATGTAAGTAAAACTGCTCATTACATTGTTTCATTGTTATGTGAAATAATAACAAGGGCCACTGGAATTATGCACAGGCAAGGTAAGTTTGGAGCACTATTTACCCAATATAGACAGAACTCCTGCGATGGTGGTGCTTTTATGTATTTGCAGCGCGCCATGCGTGCTTTAACTGTGACTGCCCCTCCCCCCAACAGCACTCGCGGGACACCAGCAATGGCGGCCACTTCTATGTATTTCAGGGTGTATACCCCTTCCTCCCCCTTAGCAGTCGCGGTACACCGGTAATGGCGGCAGGTTCTATGTATTACCAGCGGGCCATGCGCGTTGAGAGGAGTAGCTATATTTAAACTAAGATAAGATGGACACAGACTTCCACTAAAGTCCTCTCATTGGAGATCAGGCAGCTGTTTTTAGATATACTGAAGAATTCACACCATACGTGCAAGATAGCTCATTGAGTTATGCACTCACTGGTGACATTTGTGCGGTCTTCAGGTCACAATTTTGAATCCAGTTTGGGGCATCAAGGTCTTTCATCCTTCTGAGGTTGAAAACCTACTGTTAAATTAGGCAATAGCAAAGCCAGGTATTTACAGCACTTAGGAACAGTAAAATGTGCAACTGAATAATGCTAAAGAATCAATAATTCTGTCCCTTCGGAGTGACTTCTGCTGTGGTCATTTCTCA
This sequence comes from Lissotriton helveticus, assembly GCF_964261635.1. Taxonomy (NCBI): domain Eukaryota; kingdom Metazoa; phylum Chordata; class Amphibia; order Caudata; family Salamandridae; genus Lissotriton; species Lissotriton helveticus. The sequence goes on along the minus strand of NC_136073.1, from coordinate 119,402,341 downwards.
TTTGAATTGCCTCATAGCGCTGTATTATTATTGATCTCCCGCTCTCCCATGTTGACCTGTTGAGTCAGGGTACACTAAGGACCCATGGCGCCAGTGTGGGCTATTGAAGAGCAGCAGATCTGTGTGGACACAACCACATAGACGTGCCTTGTTATACTGTGATGCCCACGCACTCATTCAACCACATTTGCACTCGATCTATTCATCACAGACTAGAATTGGTTCTATACAGGCAGTTCTGCAAAGAAACTCTTCGAGCACGGAGCATTTTTTTCCACAGCAGCACGTTGTGTGCGCGTCTTTGTGCAGATTGTTTTATGCCCCCACATTTTTCTGCTAAGGGCCCCTGAGCCCATCTTGTTGCAGTAGATCACTGGTCTGCAGCTTAACAGAGGGCCAGCCCAGCTCTACTTCCAGAAGGTTTAGACTTTGTACTCAGGGTCGGACTGGCCGTTGCGGGCACCGGGCAATCCCCCGGTGCGCCGCAAGGGTGGGGGTCAGTTTTGGGCCCTTGGGGGGCGTTTTTGCTACAGGACCGTTTTTGCAGCATAGCTGCAAAATCTTCCCTGTAACAAAATCAGCCGAAAACCGGCCCCGGCAAAGAGCTCGGTCGCACCCCCAAACCCCCCACCCTCCCCCGGGGGGAGGGGGGGCCAGCCAAGCACTTTACCAGGGCCGGTTTTCGTTCCCAGTCCGGCCCTGTTTGTACTAGGAGGCCCAAGGCCTGCAGTAACTTCTGCTTAAAATTAGCATAAAGAGTCACAGAAGATCAGACTTTTCCTCTTCCAAAAACACTACTGGGAGGTAAGAAAGGGAGTAGATTAAGGATTCAGTTTAAGCTTGCATATAAACGATTTCTAGCTGGAGGTGTTAAACCTCTAGGAAATGTCTTGCGTCCTAGTTGCCAGTATCATTGTGTGTATTAGCTAATGTGAGCTAATGAGTCACCAAGAGGTAATCCACATACAAATCTGAGTTGGGTGAACTTGAATGTTTGCTCTCTGAAGAAAGCGCCTAGAAGTTCTGGCATCACTGTTGCAATGTAAAAGGGTCGCATTTGCGAGAATTTGAGCAATGGGCATTGTAAATGACAATGCCTTTTATTTATGTGTTTGTTTTTAAAACATAAATAAAAGGCATTGTCATTTACAATGCCAATAGCTTAAACTCTCGAAAATGCGAGACCTATTGCATTGCAAATACTTGTTTGTTTTACTTTTTGAACTGAACTCTCACTGCTGAAATATGCGGATGTCTCCAGGTGATGAGTTTAAATCACAGCAAGGAAGACTCAGCCGCCCATCCATCTGAAGTCAGTATTTATTTATTCATTTGTAGAGCACATGGTTACTCCACCGTTGTGTCCCCGCGCTAAGACATAGACTCTGAGAGGGTGCGACTGCAATCTGCATGTCCTACTGAGTTACACTTATTCAGTTTATGCGAACAGTCAGGTCTTTAGCTATTTGCGGTAACTATTTGCGCATGGCTCTGTTCTTAGGGCAATCGGTAGGGTGTTCCATGTTTTTGCTGCAAGGTACCTGAATGGGAGTGCCCCCATTCTGGCTCTAAATATTCTCGGTACTGTCACCAGTGCCTTCCCCATAGATTTTAAACTCCGTCCTGGGATGTATTGGGTTAGTAGTGGTTGAATATATCTTGTGCCGTTTAATATAATGTGGTGACAATGGCACGTTGCCTTGAACACGACTCTCTTTTTCTACTGGCAGCCAATGCAGTACTGTCAGGGCATTCTTCGTGTTAGCTCTTCTCTGGAGGCTAAGTACCAATCGAGCCGCCGAATTCTGCACCCTCTGTAGTTTGGATAGTCTTTTTTTGTAGTGCCAAGATATAGTACATTCCTGTAATCCAATTGGGAGGTTATTACCGCATTTACTATGGTTTTCCTGGCATTCGGTGGTAAAATATCAAGGACTTTCCTCAGGAAATTCATGGCCTATACCATTTACCCGCTACCTTCCGAATCTGACGCCGAATGTCAACTCGGAGTCAAACCAGATTCCGAGGTTTTTCATTTCTGCTTTTGGGGTAGGTAATTAGCCTAATGATTCAGGCCACCACGCGGAGGACAATTTGGTTGGCGCCTTGTCTACAACCATTACCTCCGTTATTCCCGTTTAAATTGAGGCAATGGTTCGACATCCAGTCTGCCACCTCTTCTAAACATTTGGAGAAGCGGATTGCTGCCTTATCCTTATCTTGAGATAGCAACACATTTAGCTGCATGTCATCCTTGTAGGAAACGATCAACACCTTATGTTTCTCTACTCATTCAGTCAGTGGTCCCACGTAAAGGTTGAATGGAGTGGGGCTCAAAATTGAACCTGTGGAAGCCCCCGGGGCAGGGGAATACTCTCCGATAAGTGTGTCTGTTTTGTGACTTGAAAGCTCCGTTCGGAAAGAAACAATGTCATCCAACTCAGAGAGCTTCGCCTGATCCCACAATCCTCTCGTATTTGGAGAAGCAGCTCTTGTGATACCGTGTCAAACGCCACACTGAGATCCAGCAGGATCAGTGCGGCCGTTTGCCCTTCGTCTGAATAATTTCCCAGTGTTTCTGTGGCCATGAGTAGTGCTGACTCAGTGGAGTGGGCTATTCTAAAACCTGACTGAGAGGGTTGCAATAGATCATTCATATTGATGTGGTCTACCAGTTGTTTATTGGTTATTTTCTCTGCAATCTTGGCTACAAATGGTAATAGTAAGATAGGGCGTACATTTTCTAATACTGTATACTCTAATGATGGTTTCTTTTTGAGTGGCCTAACAATAGCCTGGTTCCATTTAGTGGGGACCACATCATTCTGAAAGGAACATGAAATAAGCTCTTAGATATATGGCATAATCGGTCCCGCTCCCTCCATAACTATCTCTGGTCGTGCTGGGTATAAAGGGGAGCCAGTTTTTATTCCTTTTGCTGTGGCTTTGAGTTCTTCTAATTCCTGGATCTTACATTCATCCAGAGTCACCCCTGCAAAATTTGTCTGACTTCCACAGGTTAGGGTAGTCCCCTGTCATGCTTCTACCAGGAAGGTGTCATAGATGTTTGTCACTTTATCAGCGAAAAATTCTGCCACCTTATTACATCTCTCTACAGAGGCAGTAATATCGCTTCTATCTTCGTTTGTTTTAAGAGACTTCAATATGGCGAACATTTCTTTGGGGGAGTTACTAGCACTTTCGATTCTTTTCGTATAGAATTTACATCTGAATTTCTTTAATTAATGATTGATATTATTTTAGTTCCTTTTTGTAATTTTCTTTGACCCTACTATAGTATGCCTTCTTCCATACTCGTAAATTGATTATAATTAAATTAGGTAACAATTTTTACTTTACAATCTTTAGAAATTACATAAATGTGGTATGGATTGCTATATAAAACATGTTATTAGTAGTTCGCTCACACCACATTTTTAATCGACTTATTACATTTTATTGCAGAATATGGAGTATTCGAGGATCGAGAGGGAAGTGGTTGATCAAGTGCTGTATTTTGAAAGAAAATGTGTCAATATGCTTAGTTTCTGAACATGAGAGCAACTGGGGGTTGGGCCCACTGGGAAAGAGGGTAGGTCGGGCCACTGTAAAATGCAACAAAATGGGGGTTTTACCTATGCCTCTATTATGAATATCACAATGAATGCGAGATTTGGGTAAACCAAAATTTATTAGTTTATCCAGACATTTAAGTCTTTTAAGTTCATTCAATTTTGAATTTTTTCAGTTATTTTAGTATAGACAGAACAAAGAACATCATCAACTTCATGTACTACCATATAGTGCCGCATTGCAAAGTTATTCAAAAACAAATCATGAAGCTTTTACAATGATGAAAACATTACTACACAAATGACAAAAACATATATAAACAATTACAATAACAAAGTGTTCTTAATTACAGTGAAACATGGAACTGTTATTCAATAATACAGTCTCAATCCTGAATATCAAACCATCTCTTAAACAGAAATGTAAAGAGTATTACAACCCAATACAAAGTGCATCTACTTCTATGCAAATCAAAAAAGTTCTGCGTGAATCACTGGCATTAAATGCCAAAGAGTAAAAAGATGCCGACACGTTTCAAGTCCCGTAGATAAATCAAGAGACTCTCATCAGGGCTGTCAGAGTCTGGTCCATGGAAACTATTTATGAAATACAAAAAAAGATAAACTTTATCTATCTAGTCCTCCATCCATTATTTATTTACAATAAAATTTCTCCAATGAACAAAGTGCATCATACCTGGTAATTTCAAGTTCCAGGGCTGCACTTAAAGTGAACTGTGGTCTAGGCCGTGGGTACTCACTGCAACAAAGTGATATTATTTAATAAAAATCTCTGCTAGTAAGGAAAACTCAGACAGAGGCCAAAAATGGCGGTTTTTTACCTTTCGCGTTATCACACGGCGGCGCTTCTACTTTCCAGCCACCGGAAAAAAATCTTCAAGCGGATCACATGTTCTGTAACAGTGTAAATATCCGTTGTAAAACTCGCACATGGTGTGTTTAAATTGTGCATTATGAACAATTACGAAACTGACTTACTTTGCATGCACCCAGGTGGGGTTCACTTCCGCTATAGATTTTCGAGAGAATTCAATTTCTGTGGAAATATACAAACAATACAAACGCGTGTTAGCCTAACCGCGTTGTAGCGCATGGCGCACCAATTGTGTAATTCCTTCTGCCCCAAACGGAAGCCTACCTTCGTCTTTCTTTTCCCGAAGACGTCTCCCCTTGTTGTTTTCCGCTAGTGATTTTCAAATGAATTCGATTTCTGTGAACATATACAAGCAATACAAACGCGTGTTAGCCTGACCGCGTTGTCGTGCAGAGCGCACCCATTATCTGATTCCTTCCGCCCTAAGCGGTGGCCTACCTTCGTCTTTACTTCATGAACAACGTCTCCCCTTGGCACACAAACGCAGGAACAATCTCCTTGCAGAATGCGCGTTCGTTTCTCCAATGTTAGAAAAAGGTCATGTGATTGTCATGTGACCTGTGGGGGCGTGTGGGCCTGAACGGTGATTTCTGGGAATAGTAGTGCTGCCTGAATGGAATATACTGCGAGCTTCTCACGCTCTGTTAATTTCACTGAGGCAATTAAGCCCATTATTCACACTATCGAATTTCATAATTAGATAGGCTTCCTTTTGAAGCAGAGCCATTTCCACATTAGCGTGATGTTTTGGATCAATACAAAACAAAACCGTCCATCTGAAATCATTCTCACTATGGTTGCAGCACACAAAATGCTCAACCATGGGCGCAGTTAGCACTTTTTTCTTTATCCGCGAGCGGTGCTGCGTGATCCTAACATTTGCCGCCTGAGTAGTCTTCCCTATGTACACCCTGTTGCAGATGCACACCACAGCGTAGACCACGTTCTTAGTTCTACAATTTGTAAACGCATCGTGTCTCCAAGTCACACCATTATGAGAAAAAACATTTCCCTCCAATGTCACTGCACAGGACACGCAATTACCACATTTGCGATGCCCACAAATTGGTTTTAAATTCCACTGAGCTAAAAGGTCACTTTTTTGCTTTGGGATAAAACTATCAGCTTTAACCAAATGTTGCCCTATGCTTTTGTTTTTACACATGGCGAAAATAGGTTTTTGAAGTGGAGGATCCAGTGTTTCCAATAAATGCCAGTTATTTAGAATAATGCGCTTGAATTGGTTTGTGTGCTGGCCGTAGGTCGACACACAGACCAATCTGTCAAGCTCCTCCTTCTTCTTTACTTTGAGCAAAGTGTCCCTCGGGATAAACCTTACTCTTTTTTTCGTGTGCGAGAGCAGCTTTTTTGGATAACCCCTATTCACCATTTCTCCGCAGAATAGGGAGGCATGCGTCTCGAAATCCGACATAGTCGTACAATTGCGCCTTATCCTTAGTAGTTGCCCATAGGGCAAGTTTTCTCTTAGACATTGTGGATGTGAGCTTTTGAAATGCAAGATTGTATTTCTGTCTGTGGCTTTTTTGTGAATTGTTGTGAATAGCGTTCCATCGCTGCTGCCTACTGTGACATCCAGAAAAGTCATTTTTTGTTGACTAGAATTCAGTGTGAATTTTATGTCGTTATGTCGAGAGTTAAGCCAATCATGAAACTGGTCTAACTGGGTCTGGCTCCCCTGCCACAAGAGCCAGACGTCGTCAATATACCGTAACCATTGATGTATATTGCTCAAAAATGGATTATTGTTATATATGAATCGTTGTTCATATTGGTCCATATAGAGCACCGCCAGCTCCGGCGCATAGGGACAACCCATGGCTGTCCCTTTGATCTGGATGTAGAACTCATTCTCAAATTTAAAATAATTGCTCCGTAGCGTGATTTCTGCCAATGACACGATGAATGACGTGGGCACCCTATGTGGTCTCTCTCGCTGGTCCAGGTATATCTCTATTACCTCTAATGCCTCATCCTGAGGGATTTGGGTGTATAGAGAGGCCACGTCTAATGTTACCATCAATTGTGTATCTTCATCGAATGGTTTCCCTTCAATTTTAGTGATGAAGTCAGTGGTGTCACGAAGATGTGACTTCACCTGCACTATACACGGTTTTAAGAAAAAATCGATGTACTTTGATACTGGCTCAAGTGCAGAATCGCAGCCCGAAACAATGGGTCGGCCTGGGGGTACCTGTGCATTTTTGTGTATTTTGGGCAAGAAATACAGAACCGGCGTTCTGGGTAATTTCTTATTAAGGTATTCAAACTCCCTGGGTCCCAGAAAGCCATCATCCAGCCCAGCCCTTGATATTCTGTGGATTTTGTCTTGAATTGCATGTATAGGGTCTTCTTTAGACGACCTATACCACTCATGATTGTTTACATGTGCCTGCCCTTCTGTAAGGTACATGGAACGTGGCCACAGCACGACTGCCCCACCTTTATCATTTTACTACTTCCAATCTTTGTCCACCTACAGACCAAGGAAAGCACGCATATTTCAACTTTTTCCTTCTCAACATGCACATTACTTTACTTTTTGAGACATTTATCTTCAAGTGGTGTGCCTCCGTATATTCATAAAGTGCCTGAAGACGATTATTTAATCCTTTAGGAGTTAAATCCAGGATTAATATATCGTCTGCATACAGTAGACAGACAATCGGTCTACCCCAGAGAACAGGAGCAATTCCTTCGCTTAAGGACAGGACATGAGAGAGATCAGCAATATAAAGGGAAAATAATAAAGGGGCTAAATGGCAACCTTGTTTTAAGAAAGTCCCCTTTCCCCTCCTAGTAAAACTCTACCCCAAGTATCAGAGTACAGGGCTCGGACTATCTCCAGGAGGGTAGACGGCATGCCAAGGTCTGATAATTTCCTCCACAGCAAAGGATGATCTACTTTGTCAAATGCTGTGGAGAAGTCTATGAAGGCACCATAGACTCTCTCTCCACGGACCTTGATGTATTTTTCTGTTATAACTTGCAATGCTGTCAAATTGTCCAATGTACCATGTCTCTGCCTAAACCCAGGCTGCTCAAAGGGCAGGATTTCATCCTTGGACACCCATTCATTAATCAACTTAAGGAGGCATTTTGTAAATACTTTGCCTATGGCGTCCAAAAGGGCGATTTGGCGGTAGTTGTGCGGAACATCGCGGTCTCCCTTCTTATGTAGGGGGACCAATATGCTCCCCCTCCAGGAGGGGAGGACGGTTTTACAGGAAAAACAAGAGCTAAAGACTGGGAAGAGGATTTTACTCCACATCTCGCTATTTTGTTTTAAGACCAAAATGGGAAGCTCATCTGGACCCATTGCTCCAGAAGAGCGCAAGCCCTTAATGGCCAGTTCAATATCCTTTTCGGTCGGAGGAGCATATGGAGAACTAACCCCATATGTTCCACCATATTCAAACACTACTCCATTGCTGGCGTATAAATTCTCAATATCCCCAACCCAGGTTTGCTCTTCAATGGGTATAGGCAGTGGTCTAGATCTTACTCCACAGCCCTCCCCAATAAGTGACCAAAATGTTCTAGCTTGACCCTTGTGGACCGCTTCCCGTAGTTTAATCCATAAAGTGTCTTCATTCTCTTTTTTCAATTTAGCCTTTAGCCTAATCCTCCTTCTTGTTAATAGGACTATTCTATGATATATTTCAGGAGTATAAGTAAGGTACTGTTCCCTTACTAATTTATTTATTTCAATATTAAGGTACCGAAGACAACTAGGAATTATTTTAAAATTTCCTCTAGAATAAGGTTTTTTTGCGGAAGATATTACCACATTCATAAAGTCAGCAAAATATATTAATTCAAAGTCAATCCAATTAACCAAATTCCCCACAGCGGCCGCTAGGATACTCTCCAAGCCCTTAATAGCCCTGAAATTCCAAAAGCATCTCCCAGAATTGGCTCCAAAACTCACCAATTCACTATTCAAATACCACAAGTCCGTCAAAGGTGGATTTAAATTTACCATAATGGTGAGTACCTTATGATCACTGAGTTTTGTGTTGGAGACTAACAGATCTTTCAGGAGAAAAAAAGAGGAGCTTCCCACTACCACATATTCAAGAAGAGACTCACTATTGTTGGACTTGTGAGTGTAGTTTGCCGGAGTATCCGAGGGAAGCCTTCCATTTACTTTAATGCTATCAACCTCTAGCAATTCCTCCAGAAATAATTTCCCTCTCTTATTGGTATTAATATTACCTGGAAAAAGAGCCAGGGGTATCTGTAAGGATTCCTCCTTATACTTGTTCCTAAGCAACTCTAGACTGCAACTAGAGATTTTACAATTAAAATCCCCAAATAAAATTATATGGGGAGGGAATTCAGAGTCAAGGAGATTCTTTATGTGGGAGAAGACCTTCTTTAAGCATACATTAAAACATACATCTGGGGGAATGTAAACATTTATCAATGCAATTGATTTTCGTGAGTTGCCGTTAACAAGGTTGGACAGTGTTATTACCTGGAAAAGATTACTGGAATCTAAATAATGGGAAAAGTTCCATTTTATCTTATTGGAGAGAAAACAGGCCACTCCACCTTTAGCATAACCTCTCCTGGAGGAAGTGGCTCTGCCGTCCAACAAATAATAGTCCTTACCCGCAAAAAATTTCTCATTTACACCAAGTCTCCTGGACACAGATCACATCAGCTTCTAATGTATGCAAATATTGTAATTTTTCTGGACTATTCTTTATTCCACCCGTATTCCACGATATTATTTTTAAATCAGTGCTAAAGATGGGAATATGGTTTGGTATTAGGCATAGATTTGCTTGACAAGACACCAGGCAACCAATTCCATTTGAAAGTTTCTTCTGTCAAGTCTAATTGGCAAAGAAGAGAATTTTTGTATGACACATGCCGTACATTTTTTGAAATACAAATTTTTAGTTCATCTGTTTTAGCGGGCATATTTATACTGCCTAAGACTGCACTGGAAGGTAGGGGCATATTAACGAGTCTTCCATAGTGTGATTCCACAAAAAATGGAATCACATCAATCCCCCTACTTTGTAATCCTTCCGACCATTTTAAAATATGATTTACAACAAGTTTAGAATAAAATTTAACCCTTGCTAGATTCCCCACCTCTAAGTTCAAGATGGAGACTACATCTAGATCGTTAGTCTGAATAAGTTTCAGACTTTCGATCTCCCAAAAACAATTAAGAAGCGAGGATCTATTTAGTGTAAGATCCGTATCGAATAACGGAATAAAATCTAAATAAAGGGTATCTATACTTTCCTTTTCAGGACCAACCTTTGGTTGGAAGGTATCTATGCTTTCCTGATCAGAAACAGCCTTTGAGCACTTAGGAGCCCTTTCGCTTCCCAACCTATCGAAATAAGGCTTGGCCAAGGGATCAAGGGCTGGAGGTAGGATATTAGGGGGATTTATCTGTTCAACAGATCGAATGCTATTAGAAGACCCCCCTGGTATAGTCAGTAGAAGATCCTGATCCAATTTGGTGTGCCCATTTATAACTTGGGATAAATTAAGCAAAGAATCTTGGAGGGGGGGGGGGTTTCTATACGACTATCTATGTTTTCATCAAAATTCATTTTTCTCTGTCTCTTCTTTGTAAATCTATGAATTGGTTTCCTCTTTTTTCCTCTAAGCTTTTTATGTTTTCTTAAATTTTCCTTTTTCCCTTTGTTTAGAGAATTCGAGGCATCCTCTTTCATTTCTCTTCATTTATCTGGGGTTTAAATATAGGGAATACTTCCTTATCCATCCTTTTTTCAGTGTCCGTCATAATTTCTATTTCTTGATCAGATTCGAGAATACAATTAGCTGCAGCTGCTTTTGATGTAGCCACAGGGCTATTCCCCTGAATAACAACTAGATTTTTTCCATCAATAGGATGGTGGTTCTCACCTTGTTCAGTTCGGACTAAGTCTAAAGTTTGAAAGGCAGTCTTGGACTTATTCTTTACCTTCTTATCTTTCAAACCTTGCACTTCTACGGGGGATGACTCGTGATGTGGGCTAGATTCAACTCCCTGTTTACTATTTAATAATACCTTAAGTATTTGGGTTACAGTTTCTAGCACACAATCCGAGCCTCCAACAAATTTTTCCAATAATAGCAAAATGGAAGAGAGTAGGTGTTCTAAGGATGTCAGAGAATCCGATATAGGTTTATCAAGCCTAGTAGGAAGTTTAGATTGGGTGTCAGTAATATTAAAGACAGGGCTCGTAGAGATGTTTGCCTGTGACATTGAAAATTGAGATTTATTAGAGGGAGTACTACTATATAGTTGAAGCCCTGAGGGTGCTGATACTACTGGAGTGCTTGCTTGATCTAAAACCTTGCTGTGATCAGAATTGGTGTATCTCTTGTAGAGCTCCATGTCTATATCGGGAGAGTAAAATCATTACCAGAAACAACCACAGGACGAAATAGTCCGGGGGAGTCATTTAAACCTTCCCCTGGGGAAGGAGAGGAATTATGCACTAATACTTCAACTATTTTGGTAGTAACACCATGAAGAGGCACAATATTATTTAGGCTTAATTCCCCGGGAACAAGCTTTATAGGCATCTGCACTTTCAGGGGGATTTGAGAGCTACCCACCTCCACGGAAGGAGGATTCGTAGCTTTTTTTGCATTTACCAAAATAATAGGCGCATCCTGATTACTGTGCCCTCTCATAGTAAATTTGCCTTCCTCTATACCTTTAACATTGATGTCAACTGACTTTGGAACCTCAGTCTGGGCCTTGTCCTTTCCCCTTTCCCATAAGCTATATAATTGACATTTTCCCTTTAACTGTAAAACAGAAGTATCCTTATTTTGTAGGGGATTTGATTTAGTCTTAGAACAAGTCCTTCCCACTAATAAACACCCAGACCTTAATTTTTTTGCAGTCATTTCAAAAGACGATTCACCACTGGGAGATATAAAACTAGGAACGTTAAAAAGCAATTAAGTAGCAAAACGGCTTTATTCCTTGTGGATGTTCCCTGACTTGAATATACCGTCAAGAGGAAAGCAGTCACAATATATTCCAAAACCGTCTTTACAGCATAAGGCCCACAACAATAGATTAATCCAAGCGATATATAATTAATCTATTTTAAGAAGGTGTCAAGCGGGGCAACCCCAGCCCAGCCCTCTACGGCCTCGGAGGGCCTCAGAGGGCCCGCCCTTTGTCCGGGCTTAGCCCCGTGCTTCGACCCGCGCGCACCCCGCGTCGCAGGATACTGATTCGATTATAAAGACCAACCAGGCGGGGGGGTGTACACGGAGGGAAGAGGCTGCAGGTGTGGGATGATGAATTGCCTGCTGGGCCTCGCAGTCCCTCCATGTCAAAGCAACACAGCGCTAGAGTCCCGTGAACGGCTCCCGCGAATCGGGGGCCGTGAACAGTAGCCGCTGAGCCCCTCAGATGTCCACACGTATCCTCGCAGTCAGGAACAGCAGCAAATATAAAACAGTCTCGCAAACGGCACTCGAGGAGCGAGAGCCAAACGGGGAAGAAAAGCAGCCAGGCGGGGGCGTGTACACGGAGGGAAGAGGCTGCAGGTGTGGGATGATGAATTGCCTGCTGGGCCTCACAGTCCCTCCGTGTCAAAGCAACACAGCGCTAGAGTCCCGTGAACGGCTCCCGCGAAGCGGGGGCCGTGAACAGTAGCCGCTGAGCCCCTCAGATGTCCACAAGTATCCTCGCAGTTAGGAACAGCAGCAAATATAAAACAGTCTCGCAAACGGCACTCTGTGGGGAGCATCTGTATTAACGCAGTTTCTCAGTCAGATGAGAGATGCAAACTCACAGTATTAGATAACAAAGGAGTCATAAAACCATGCTAATGAGCACACAAGGTCCAGCAAATATCAGGAGTTCGTCAGATGAGAGATACAGTCTTGAGGTATTCGATGACAAAGGGATCATAGACTCATGTTAATAAAGTAAAGTCCACATAATAGCAGCAGGTCATCAGATGAGAGATTTAATCTCATAGTGTTCGTGAGAAAGGTGTTATAAACTCATGTTAATGAACACACACAATCCAGAAAAGGGCTGAGGTTTGTTGAATGAGAGATGCAACACGCAACATTCGATTACAAAGAGGTCAACTAGCTCATGTTAATGAATACACAAAACTCTGTTTGGAGAAGAACGTAGCGCCAAGACGGCATTTTAGTGAGGGGAGGCCAGCTAAGAGATTGCCAAAGGTGAGGAGGCGTGGCTCTTCTCCAAGACCCTTGAGTGTCTAAGCCAGTTGATGGCTATAGTGACAAATTTGGTCAGACTAATGTTTAGAGAAGTATTGTCTGGATTGAGAAAGACAATATTGGCTTGCTGGCAAGAACAAACTCCCAAATTGTTCCACTGTCGACTCAGTCTGATTTTGCACTCACTCAGAAGGGTGAACGACCATCGCAACGCATGCGTTACAGTGCATGCGTTCACGTTGCGTGACGTCACAACGCACGCGATGTTACGACGCATGCATTCACTATGCACACCATTACATCACGGGCGCTTTTGCAACGCAGGTACCGGGACATGGGCGGCGGGGAGACAACACTGGAACCACGGCGAGAGACAGGTAAGGACAGCGCTGTACTCGTAGTGTTTTAGGGTAGTTGATGGGGAGCTACTCTAGCCTGCCATCATCAGGACTTCAAACACCGTTAATGCAGGCTTCTAAGCCCCTGTCACAGGATTTGGACTCTTCAAGTTCTACCATCAATACTGCTGTTAATTTACAGACTATGATCCAACCCTCCAGAACATCACAATTTACCTTCAGTCCTCTGATAGCTTGCACTGCATCTATGATGGAAATGGACTTACTTCTTAGGAGCAAAGGCTTTGGCTCCACTTCCAAACTCTGGGAGACGGTCTTTTGGAGGGGGAGTCGATTTGCTCCCTGTGCTCTTGTACCCACCACCAGGGGGCCGCATAGTGGGACTTTCCAGTCTTCTAATAAGCTTCCAGACCCTCCCCTGCATGTATATCCTGACTTCCAGCCATTCGGAGACTTATTGGACATTGACATCCATTCTCAATCCATGCCAGAATTTGTGAAAGCCAACCTGCTTATACTTGAAGCCAGCCTACTCATACCTGAAACTCTATTACCCCGAATTCCCTGCTCACTGCTTTGTCTCCACCCCTGCAGGCCAAGGATGGGTGGTGGAATTCAGCTCACATGTGGCTGGCTGCTGCTAGCCTGCTCACACCTGATGCATATGATTACTGTGAGCTCTTTTAAGCCCAGATCCCTTCAGACCAGGGTTGGTCATTGTAGCTGTTTACCAGTGAGACCGATCCTTGTTTCCAGTGCTCCCTGAGCCTTTGCTATTCTTGTTTCCAGTGTTTCCTAAGCTTTAGTTATGCCTTGTTCCTGACCTGCTGCTGTTTTCCTTGTTTCTGAATTAGCACTGCCTGCAGTGCTACCTTTACCCCCTGAGCCTTAGTAGTCCTTGTTCCTGAACTGCAGCAGTTTCCCTTCTCCTGAAGTAGCACTGCTTGCAGTACTACCTTATTACCTGAGCTATATTTATTATTTTTCCTGTTCCTGGGCTTCAGCTATTTCTTGTTCCTGTTTTGTATTGCTTTCAGTGCTCGTTTGACTCCTTGTTTCTGAGCTGCAGCTAATTCCCAGTTCCTGAACTAGCACTGCCTGCAGTGCTACTTTGACTGCTAAAGCTTTGGTACTTCCCTATTCCTGTACTTGCACTGCCTGCAATGCTACCTTGACTCCTGAGTTTTAGTAATTTCCTGTTCCTGTACTAGCACTGCCTGCAGTGCTACCTAGACTCCTGAGCTTTAGCTCTGTTCTTGTTCACGCCCCAGCTCTGCCTTCTATGCTACTTTGTTTTCTTGATTCCTTAACCTGCACTATTCTAGTATGCCCTTGTAGCCTCCCCTTATGTATATCCTTTTCCAGTCCCTGCCTTTCATCACAATTCCTTGGTTCCAGTTCCTAGTATCAAGATATTGCAACAGATGGTGAGGTATTACCAGCGCATAGCACATATAGCAAACAGTGAAAAAACATATATTCTTGAGTTGCTTCAAAGGGAACCAAAGACAGCTACCATCTAACACTGTCAGGAAAACAGCAATTATAAAATAATTGCTGTCACAATTAAACAAACCAAGGAGGGTTCCCTGAGCACAGATGCATGTGTCTGTTAATTTTACAGAGAAAAATCCGTTCACAAATGATTGTCCATATTGGCACATCCAAGCTAAAAAAGTCTCTTGTTTTTATTTCTTTAGTCCATAGATGATCACGAAGATTTGTAGATACAAGGTACAGTCTTGATATAGTACATAACAGCCAAACGCCAACACGTGTTTCGTCAAGGGCAATCACCCAATGGCTTCCTCAGGGCTGCAACAATAAATATGTACCCAGTTATAAAAACCCCATACAATGGGGAGTCAATTTTCATCAAAGAACTACCTGCACCATCAACCCAAGAAGGGTATAAAAGTGAAAAGAGAATAGCACGACGAAAAAATCCACACCCCAGAATTTTAGTGACTGTCAAAGCCAAATAGGAAAAAGGAGTGCCCTAAAATTGCCAAGTGCAAAAGCAGAAGGTATTAGTGATACCCAAAAAGAAACAATATAAATGAAGACTGTAAAAAAAGAGAAACAATAAAAATCAACTCATAAGCACCAATACCACTAATGATAATAACCTACCAATTGTGATTTAATTATTGGTCAGTGCAAAAATGTTATACTATATACCAAAAAACACCACCATACTACTAACATTCCTATATCACATGAAGGTGGCCAGGACTCACCCTGAAATGTTCTCACTCTAGATATCATATGAAGCAGGATCAAGACAAGGACCCTTATTATTTAATTCTCTATAGGAAACATATAGGAATGTTAGTAGTATGGTGGTGTTTTTTGGTATATAGTATAACATTTTTGCACTGACCAATAATTAAATCACAAATTGGTAGGTTATTATCATTAGTGGTATTGGTGCTTATGAGTTGATTTTTTATTGTTTCTCTTTGTTTACAGTCTTCATTTATATTGTTTCTTTTTGGGTATCACTAATACCTTCTGCTTTTGCACTTGGCAATTTTAGGGCACTCCTTTTTCCTATTTGGCTTTGACAGTCACTAAAATTCTGGGGTGTTGATTTTTTCGTCGTGCTATTCTCTTTTCACTTTTATATCCTTCTTGCGTTGATGGTGCAGGTAGTTCTTTGATGAAAATTGACTCCCCATTGTATGGGGTTTTTATAACTGGGTACATATTTATTGTTGCAGCCCTGAGGAAGTCATTGGGTGATTGCCCTTGACGACACACGTGTTGGCGTTTGGCTGTTATGTACTATATCAAGACTGTACCTTGTATCTACAAATCTTCGCGATCATCTATGGACTAAAGAAATAAAAACAAGAGACTTTTTTACCTTGGATGTGCCAATATGGACAATCATTTGTGAACGGATATTTCTCTGTAAAATTAACAGACACATGCATCTGTGCTCAGTGAACTCTCCTTGGTTTGTCCAGTTCCTAGTATGCTGTCTTTCTATTCTGCTGTCTTGCTTCTGTTGCCTTGTAGGTTTGTTATCTGCTTTCTGCCAAGTGTGCCCTGTGAATTCCTTCCTTTCATGTTAAGCACTCCTCCTGACTAGCTCCTTGTCTATTGTGCTTGTGTTTAGCTGTTACTGTCATGCGTGTTCCGGTTTGATCGCCAGGATCCATGGGCACAGCTGACTACCTAGGTGGTGTTTCTTGTTCACTGTGAGTTTTGTCTTTGAGTTACATCTATAACATCACCATAGGTATAAGCTGCACAGACCCTGCCTTTGCATGCATATCCTACATGTGGATATTTGCGGTCAGTATCTGTAACAGCAATTGTGGGTAAGAAACTTACTGAGCTTCATTCTTACCGTGTGGAGCTCTTAAGTGCTTTACCCCACATCCCCCTTTATTGTTAATGTTGTTTCATATTTATGTCTTGCACATTTGTCCTGGGTGTAGTTATTCTGAATGCTAAATTGCCTTGTGAGTGCCCTTCCTTCCTGAGTCTTACCCATCTTGTTCACTTCTACAGGCTTCCCCTTTGGATCCCTTTTCCTCCCCTGGCTCCCTGTATGATCCTGGGCAGTGCTGTACTCCTCTTTCGGAATACATTTTCTACCCAGTTCCCAATCCTTGCTTAAGTCCCTGACTGTGTTCCCCACATAGTCCCGGACAGTACCTGACATTAGGGTTTAAGGTAGTGTCAGGGGGGTCGTACTGTTTTTGGTACGTTGCTATATTAGTTTGTTGTGTTGGAGCGTTTTATAGACTTTGCTGTTTTGTGTCAGGGCGTCGTAGTGTGTTTTGGGGGGCCATTAGGGAGAATTTTGCGGTGTAATAGAATGTGCGGTATTTGTGTGCATTGTGAAGGTCTTTTGCATGCATGTGGAGGCGGAGTGCGAGGTAATGGTTTGCGTGGTAGATGCACGTGATGTAACGATGCATGCGATGTAAAAAATGCGATGTTATGGTATGCGTGGTTTTTGTATGTGTTTCATCGTCATACATCCATCCAGAAGAACTGGACATAGGCAGGCAATGTGTTTGAGAGTTCCCTCACACAGGCCCCAGCCCCTGCAGGTTGTTCCTTCCAAGGGTCAACGTCAACTGGCAAGGTGTTTAAAAAATGGCCATTCCCTAAGCCTGAGAGACATAAATCTTGCCTTCTGAAGTTTGGAGTAGGTGCAAGACAGGTAAGGTGAGGGGGACGCTGGATGATAGGATTTTATGACCGCCCAGGCATGCTTAGTCTTGGCTACATTTGCTCTGTCAGAGTGATATGCCCAGAGGCATATGTATTTTTTGATACTTTGCTTAAAGGCAGGTTGATTCAGGTTGGTGGCATAAAGATCTCTCACATCCAGGGTACTTGGACAGTCCTCAAGGAACTGGTGATGTGATTGCCTTGGGCCACCGGTGTTGATCTCGACCCATAGTAGCATCTGTAAGCACCCACCCCTAGCCGCTGGAGTTTATGGCCCAAATTAAGATAGACATTAGCTCTGACTGTCCGCTTGTCAAGGCTTGGTCCCAACAGTGAGTTTGATCATTTGGATAGAGTCCCCTGAAGGGCTAGAGCCTTTACTTCAACTTCCTTCTGCTGCCAAATGTAGGAACCTCTTGAATCAATGAGGACCCCCAGGTATTTATTATTCGTCTTTCGCAGTCTTGTTGCCATTGTATAGCCATTCATCCCCCTGGTAAGATCATTCTAAGTGTTACAAATTTCGTTTTCTTCAAGTTGACCTACAAGTTGTTAGTAACAGTGAAGGAGTGCAGCATGTTTAACAATCGCTGCAACACTACTCTTGCATAGCTGAATAGGGCTAGCTTATCGGCCTATAACAGGTTACTGATCTTTTCCCCACTAATCTTTGGGGTTGGTGACTGTTGATGGAGTTGAGAGATTTAGACAAATCGGAGATGAACAGGTTTATACCCCATGTGGTGGGGATGTTTCTAGACACACAGACACCATCACCTCGTTTGATGTGGTTTAAGGTATTGGAATGCAGCTGGATAATGAGCTCCAGAACCTTTGGTAGGATGCCCCATTTCTTTTGTTTGGACCAGAGTGCCCTCCTTGCTACACAGTCAAACAACGCCTTAAAGTCCACAAACCAGCAGTGCAGCAAGGAGTGTGAAGAGATTGCTTTATCGAATTAGATTGATATAGCTAACGAACAAAGGGACATATTAGCAAGGTCCTGCGATAATTATCGCTCAACGCTTTTAGCGCGAGGATAATTATCGCAGGCTAACGCTGGATTCTATCATGGAGATAGCGTGCTATCAGCAACGCTTCTCTCCCAAGCGATAGAAATCCATGCGTTCGCTGGAAAACTGTGATTATCGCTGGAAATCCAGCGATAATCACACTGCAACCAGCGAAACCTTGCTGATAGGGCAGGGTTATTTTAGCCATGTAATCCACCTCCCATTGGATCACATGGCAAAGTCAGGTCACAAGCAGGCGTTAGGAAAGTAGCGTTAACTGTGGTTAGCGCTACTTTTCTTAATGCTCTGCTTGTTTGCGTGCAGCTTAAGAAGTGGAGAAATGTCGGTTAGCGACATTTCTCCAGTTATTTTGGCACGGAACACCCACTTTGCATCTCATTAGTTATGCAAAGCTGGGCGTTGTTGAAAGGGGCGCTAAATCAGAAAAACACGCAATAGCGTGTCTGTGCTTATAAGGCGATGAAATTATCGCTGCTTTTCGGCCGAAAACAGCCGATAAAGCGACAATAATTTCATATCGCCGCCTTGGTAATATGTCCCTAAGAAGTGTGCCAGATTTTGCTCTGAAACCCGTGTGGTTCTTTGGGATGAGCCCCCTCGTCTCCACTGACAGCTGCAGGTTCTTTAAAAGTAGCCTGGCACAGTATTTTACTTCATTATCCAGAAGTGCAGTTAGTCTGTAATTGCTCGGGTCTGAGCTAGAGCCCCCTTTGTGGATGGGATGTATTATGACCCCACTCCATGACTCAGGTATGCCAGGCAGTAGTCAAAAAGAGAAAAAAAAGGTTGCCTACCCAGATAGGGACATTGTAGTTGAAGAGGACCTGAAAGAAGCCATTTGGCCCAGAGGCCCCGTCCGTCTCTGCTTTCAACATAACCTGTTTTCAGTCGACTTAACAAAGATGGTAAATCCACGGCAGAAGAGGACAGGCGATCTTGATCTTGGGGTGTGGCTAAGATGATGGCTGCGTTTGAGCTCATGGAGCTCCTGTCTGTTTTGCAACCTGAATCTTCACTCGACAAAAAGAGCACGGAGAGGAAGGTTCCTATTCCTATTCCTTATGAGCGATGTTTGCACAGCCGGTCCCAGAAGTTCCTAGAGTTAGCTTTCCTGCCTGTTGTCACTCCATTTGAGGTGCCTAAGGTTATCAGTGTATATGTCCTTGCTCGTAGCACTGGCTGGAGCGTGGTAGGACAGTATGTTTATTCTAACAATCTGGGTGCAGTGGTCGCTCTCTGCCATGTTGTGTGTTGGAGGACCATCCCATTCCTTTAAATCTGACTTTTAGTCCTTGTATTCAGTGTAAGAATATTGTAGAGGGCTGTGAGCTTTAGCACTCACGCATAGGGAACAACAGCTTTGCAAATTTGACTTAGTAAATGCATCCCTATATGGGTGTTTTTAGGCCTGGCGTTTGCCAAGACCTTTTGGTTTGACTAAAATATGTATAATAGACTTACATACAGGGACTTTCAGCCACCTCTCTTCATCCATTTGTCTGTTGTTGTGTCATCTACATAATGCTTCTGCAACATTAAGCAAGGGGCAGTGGGTGAACCAACTTAGCCACTGGTTATCTTCACTTTGAGTGACGGCATTTCGCTCTCTCACAAGAAGCATATTCGTACTAAAGCTAGTTCCCTTCAATGCCAGTGTTTTTGTTTTTACTTTATAATTACTTTAGTGCAGCCTTTGTGTTTTGAGCCTGAAGTGATAGCAGGACGCTTCTTATGCACATTCCATCTTTATCAGATCCCATCTCTTGCCCATGCTGTTGTAAATTCCATTTGGAGTGTTTTGCTTTTTCTGACTGCTGCTATTTTACAGTATACCAGATCAGATTGTGTCCAATTGAAACTATTCTGTATGAAATTATTCTTTTTCCTTTCTTTCTTTCTAGCACTTTCCCTTTCTTTTTTGCCTTGTTCCATTCTTTTTTCTGTCTCCTTTCTACTCCCTTTTGTTTTCAGTTTTTCTCTTTTCTTTCTTTTGTTGTTACGTTCCTTCTTTTTCCTTCCTTCCTTCTCTTTCTTCCTTCTTTATTTCCTTGTTACTTTCTTTCTTTCTTTCTTTCTTTCTTTCTATCCCCTCTTTGTTGTCTGCCTGTCTGCTTGCGTCCATGGTTGATTTCTTTCTTTCTTCTCCCTTCCTTATTTCTTTCTCTCTAAAAGACAAGACGTTGGCAGCCAGTGCCAGACTAAGGGACTTTTTTAAAGTGTTAGCCAAGACCTTTTGATTTTACTACTTTTATGCATATAAGATAGATACTTATGGGGTTTCAGCCAAACTTCATCCATTAGTTGTGGTTGGTGTCATTCGCATTTTTCATCCACTCCAGCATGCATCAAGGAGAAATGGGTAAGCCCACATCAGGGATTGGCTGACTTCACTGTTAGGTATTGCATGCTGCCCTTTTCCGGGGAACAATTCCACACACAAAGTAGATCCTTATAGTGCCAGGGACTAATATGGTATACTAAGCTTTTTTTGAGACAAAACAGTTTTTGTTGGTAGCACAATCATTTTTTAGATTGATGAGGGCCCAGTATATTTCCCAATAATGAAGATTTGCAAATACCATGACAAGCAAAACAAGAATTGCCATAAGGCTGGCAGCCAACGCCAGACCTATTGGTTTTGCCAATGCTTGTTTGGATCTGTCACCTTGTTTGATCTTAGGTTAGTTCATGCTGTCATAGAACTGAACTACCATGTTCATGTTTTCTGCAAGAGTCTCAATTGTAGGAACCATGGTTAAGTGGCTCCTTAAAGTAACTTCAAATACCACCTCCGGTCCTAGCAAAGAGAAGGCTTGCATGCAGTTTATGCAAGAAAAGAATATTTCTAGATTAAACCATAACACATATTGTGAATTGTTTGCTTTCTTTTACATTGCTTTGGAGTGTATTTTGTTTTTAGGAAAATAAACAACATGTTGGAGGAATCCAAGACACCTGAAGAATGGGATGAGACACTACTTTATCCCTCAAAACATTTTGTTACTACATTTAGACACAAGGTCAGTCAAAATCAGCCTTCAAATCACCAGTGTGTTCACTTTATGCCCTAAGTGGATGAGGCTTTTCCACCCATAGTGCTGAGGCCTTTCTATGATATTTGGGGCACTTTGCACTTCAAACAGTGCCCCATCCCCACCCACCTCCCACTCCAGCCCCCAATCAGGTTGAGTTTCAGAACTATCCACCCCACAGATTCTAACATCTCCAGAATTAGGCAAATAGGGAAATCATCCCAGAGGTGCGTGAGGTTGTCGGCATACTGCCCCGTCACATCGTAACAGGGTGGCCGAGTGTCATAAACCACTAGCAGAATACATTTCCTGCCCATATTCAACATATCTAATGCAACATCTGAGAATGACCCTGTCATATAATAACAAAGATTGAGACACCTCCGTATATGGAGCTATGGCAGGATAGAGACATTAGTCATTATCACTTAGCTGACTCTGTGCCTGAATGTCCGTGTCCCGCTTCTGGTCTCTTTGCTGTCTAGACTGTTGCTTGGCGTATTTCATGGTGGCACTGGCTTCTGTGAAAAAGAGGGGTTTGCCATTTGCCTGATCACAAAGTTTTGCAGGGTAGAGCATGGCATATTTTAGGACTGCCTTCTGCAGCAATTTCTAAGCCGGTAAAAACTCTCTTCTTGCAGCTTGAACTGCCTGTGCAAAATCAGGATACAGTGAGATGGTATTATTCTGGTAATGAAGCTCGCCACGTTCTCGGGCTAATCGGTGGACTGTATCCCTGTCCCTGTAATTGAGGAGGCGGGCCAGTATTGGTCTCTTGGGGCACACAGTGGGGGCCGGGCCCCAAGGTACGGTGACCCGCTCTACTAAGAACATGCATGAGAGGTCAGTCTTGAGCAAATCCTGTAACATACTCTCAACATATTTCTCCATGTTTGATATGTTCGTGGACTCCGGCACCCCATTATTTGAAAGTTTTTCCTCCGTGAGCGGGCCTTTGAGATCTTCATTCCGTTCTTTTATGACCTCCAGAACCATGTCCATCTTCAGTAGATGGTTGTGTGTTTCAGCTTGATGATCGTCAGTGTCCGAAATTCTTTTCTCCAGCTCGGTTAACTGCGCCTCGTGTTTGTCAACTTCGTGCGAAACATGGTCCATGGGGACTGCAAGCGAGTCTATTTTGGCGTCGATTTCTTTCAAGCAGCCTCTTACTTCTTGTAGCATCGTTTTAACATCGTCGTCTTGGTCGTGTTCCATCTGTGTTTCCGGTACCACTGTTTGCGAAATGGTGTTGCCTTCCTCGTGGCGGGTGGAGCGCCTATCGAAAGTGAGTTTTGACTGTTTGTTATTGCTTTTCCCTATTGTAGACTTGCGATGCAGTAATACCATTTGTGGTGAGCTAGGTGACAAAGGACGAGAGTAGAATGGGCTGAATGTCAATGAGGTGATGCAGGTGCCTCACTCTCGCTGCGATCTCAGTTAGCAAAAAGGACACGGAGTAATGTGTGTTGTGTACCAGGCCTTGTTCCCAGAGCTTCGAAGACCAGATACGTGCCCTGCTTCAGAGTTTATCACCAGAACTCCCCAATCTCTTCAGGTCCGTGACAACAAACGCAACAGTCTGCGCGTAGAGCAGCCACACCCGGTCCGCACCCAGATCTATGCGCGGCAGCCGGGGGCAGAGCCGTCAGTGACCGCCATTTTGGGCGGTATAGCGCGGAGGTGGTGAGACAACGGGCCGTCAACTCCACCCTTACAAGACACTCCCCAGCTCCAGGGCCTAGTCGGAGTATGTAGGGGTAAAGCGGGAAAGCGTACCAATTTGCATCGACTGCAGCGTCAAGGGTGATCCGCCCCGCGCACAAATAGAGACGACCGGCCCGTCGCATCTCACAAGGATTTTTGCGGCCCCCAGGCCGGGATGATATTTTCCAGCAGCCGCGGGGAGTTTTCAGCAGTGATCCGAGCAGTTTGTCCTCCGCGGCAGAGAGCAGCCGTCCTCCCGCTTATTTGCAAACCCCCCTGCGAGAGTGAAGCACTCAGGCCTACACTCTGCTCCCTTTGCTGCAGGCCTTTCTTCAGTCGCGGGTGCCTCAGTCGCGATAGGAGCCGGTCGCACCCCCGATGCACCGGTGGGTCCCCACACCATCTCCCCTGCTCACCGTGGTAACTTTGGCAATTCACCAGATGTTCTGCTTCTGTGGGCACCGCGGTCAGACTGTAAATGCACCTCCACGGCCTCCGACTATGTTCAGGTCCGCCAGCTCCGTGGTGCCCAGCTCGGCCTCTCTCCGCCTCCAGCCAGGCCGTCAGCCGCCAGCGACCGTTCGGGTATTTCAGCAGCAATTTTCACTCCGGAAAGCAGATATTTGTGTGCAGCTTGACGTTATGAGGACATCTTCAGCACAGCATTTTCAGGATGGGTGGTTTTAAACAGGATTTATGTTGGATTTTATGCTCGGCCGGCAGAGCCCCTTTTCTAAGTGGCCATTTTGCAGCTCGGCTTAGCCACGCCCACTACATTTCTAAAAAGTTGACTATATTCTGAATTCAGTAAGGGGTCATTTGTGTAGATTGCTCTTGGTCTTCCCAGGAACAACATTTTATATGTAAAGAATAATGAACATTTGTGGGATAAATTAGCAATTAGTGACAACATTTTCATCTGTGGTTTTTGCCCCGATAACTGATTTACAAAACTAACATTCTGTTACGGCCATCAGATACATCTGGTCACAGAGATATATAATATTTATTGGTTGCCAAAACCCTGTGATACCCAGAGCCGACAACAGATCAGTAGCTTGTAATGATTTTTCATGGAGTATTGACTATGCAGCAATTCATATTGTAACATCTAATGAAGGAAACATGTGTATGAAGGGATTCAGTATTTCTGAATTGTGCACAAGACACTGATGGGCATATTTACAAGCCCCTTGTGCCACAGGAGTGACACTTTTTTTGATGCTCTAGTGGCACAGTGTACTGGCCCATATTTACAAGGCAATGCAAAGCCAACCTGCGTGGCTTTTCATGGCCTTGGCCATGGCCATAGCTATGGCGTTACTCTATGTGAAAGGGGCGTTCCATGGGTGTTGCTGTAGCTGCTCCCAGGCAACATCCATGGATTCTGGCGCATTCCCAGGTTTACAAAGTTTTTTTAAACCGGGGAACGTGTCAGATTCTAATGCCACCCCATGGAATGCGTAAAAGTGCCAGAACAAGGTGAAATACCTTTATTTCGCCTTATTTTCTCCTCTTTCTATGAGTGCTGCATTCTGCACATAGAAGGAGGCAACTGCAATCAATTATTGTTTTTGTGAGAGGAACGTATCCCTTACTGCACATAAACAATTATCTCCGCAAGGCAGACACCCTTGCACCATGGTGCAAAGGTGCCTGCGTTAGCGCCATGTAGCCTACTGAGCGCCAGCGCAAAGGAAAGCACAGGGATGTATTGTATTGTTGTAAATACAATGCACCCCTACACTTTGCAAATGATGCAGCTCGGTGCAGCAAGATAGCTTGCAGAGTCGCACTGCGTCATTATCTTGTAAATATGCCCCTGAGTTTAGGAATATTGGGTATTTTTACATCCCTGGGTATGGGGGTTACCAATACTACCATATGAATCAGAGGTCATTATGCAAAATGTGTTCTTTATTGCACACTCACTTACAATAGAACACCAAAAATGGAGATAAATGTACTTGGTTATAACAAATGTGCTACTACTCTGTATACCCACACTTCTCCTGTTGAAAATAGTACCCCACTTGTATGGGTAAGGCTGTTGCCCACCACAGGAAAGAGCCCAAAATGTGACTTTGAGACAGCAAGTTTTTGGCATGAAAACTATCTTTTTTAGAGGTGTGTAAGCTGATTATTTTGGGACTAAACTGGACTGCCATTCAGGGAGACCTACCAAACTAAAACATTTCTGAAACTCGACATCCACAGGAGTCTAGGGTGGTGTGACTTGCATGGTTCTTTCTAAGTCCTCCTCAGAATGCCTTGCAAAGCTCAAACTTTGCCAAAATCATGCATTTTCCTCACATATCGGTGGAAAAATTCTGGAATATGCTGGGATGACTAACATTCATATCACTCAGCATGCCCACACTTCTGAAAACAAATTATACTCCAAGGGCCTGGGCTTAGCACCTGCGACAGAAAAGGCCCAAAAAGCGACATGGAGACAAAATATCTGGCATGAAAAACAACTATTTTTGACGATATGAGTAGCTGCAGAAGTTGGGTCTGGGCTCAGCGGCCACTCAGGCAAACCAACAAGCCCAGACATTCCTGAAAACTAGACACCAAGGGGAGTCCAAGGTGGTGCGACTTGATTGGATCCTCGGAAACCTGGTATCTGTGGGGCTATATTGTGAGCTATAAAGAAAGAAGAGGAGCTAAAGCGGAGCTCTTCAACACAGGTTTTAAAATAACTTTGATAATGATCGTCAGTGTCCGAAATTCTTTTCTCCAGCTCTGTTAACTGTGCCTCGTGTTTGTCAACTTCGTGCGAAACATGGTCCATGGGGACTGCAAGCGAGTCTATTTTGGCGTCGATTTCTTTCAAGCAGCCTCTTACTTCTTGTAGCATCGTTTTAACATCGTCGTCTTGGTCGTGTTCCATCTGTGTTTCCGGTACCACTGTTTGCGAAATGGTGTCGCCTTCCTCGTGGCGGGTGGAGCGCCTATCGAAAGTTAGTTTTGACTGTTTGTTATTGCTTTTCCCTATTGTAGACTTGCGCTGCAGTAATACCATTTGTGGTGAGCTAGGTGACAAAGGACGAGAGTAGAATGGGCTGAATGTCAATGAGGTGATGCAGGTGCCTCACTCTCGCTGCGATCTCAGTTAGCAAAAAGGACACGGAGTAATGTGTGTTGTGTACCAGGCCTTGTTCCCAGAGCTTCGAAGACCAGATACGTGCCCTGCTTCAGAGTTTATGACCAGAACTCCCCAATCTCTTCAGGTCCGTGACAACAAACGCAACGGTCTGCGCATAGAGCAGCCACACCCGGTCCGCACCCAGATCTATGCGCGGCAGCCGGGGGCAGAGCCGTCAGTGACCACCATTTTGGGTGGTATAGCGCGGAGGTGGTGAGGCCGTCAACTCCACCCTTACAAGACACTCCCCAGCTCCAGGGCCTAGTCGGAGTATGTAGGGGTAAAGCGGGAAAGCCTTCCAATTTGCATCGACTGCAGCGTCAAGGGTGATCCGCCCCGCGCGCAAATAGAGACGACCGGCCCGTCGCATCTCACAAGGAGGGAGGGGTGGGGGAGAGTGAGCAGACCAAGAAACCAAGTAGAGTGTGAAAAAGGTGCACATTTACATAACATAACCTCGGCAAATGCCTAACAAGCTAAACCTTTACCAAATGATTGTATTGTTTTTCCAACCCCCAAAACACCCGCCCCCGCCCCTCACCCTTCGTCAAACCCGCCCCCACCCGTACATACCCCATCACATATTAAAACCATACAACAGCCCCATTAAAACATTATAACTTCAACAGGCCCCAAAACCATATCTCAAATCCCACTTACAGTCAAAGCCAGTCCAGATCCCCCAGCCTATGCCTCTAAAACCGAATTCCACCTGAACAACTTCCCCTGACAAAATCCAAATTCCAAACTATCAACTCCCATCATGCCCAAAACTGGCAAATCAAATTAATCCGCCACCCAGAAAGCAGTGGGGGAGGAACCCCGAACCTCACCTTTCTGCCCCCCCAAACCACGCCTGAGAATTGGGGGGTGGGGGCTGCAGCCAAAGCAAAACAGGCTGAAGGAAGAAAAAACTGCCTAACCCAAGAAACTTTGGACCTTCAAACAGCGGGACAGCACCTCCCGCAGTTCCAAGAGATATAAGTCCATCCCCATCCGGGACAGATGAACCCCGTCACTGTGAAAAAAAGCTACAGCATCATAACGGATGTCACTATGAACAACCCGTCCAAACCCCAAATCTCTACAAAACCTAGACACTTCAAGATTAACCTTCCTGCGAGACTTGTCAACAGCTTTAGGTTTAAGCGCATTCCGCCAACACCTCCTAGGAAGCAATTCCGTCCAAAGGACGTGACACCCAGCCCATTGCTGATGCAACAAAGAAAGATCCTTCTTCATGGTTCTAAGAAGAACAACACCTTTAACCGAACACAAATCATTCTCCCCAAGATGTAAAACCAAAACATCCGGAGAAACCCCACCCACTAACCAAGAGTTAAGAGCTGGGATAAGATCCTTCCATAACATACCCCCCCTACCCTTCCAAACCACATTGAATAAACGGTCATTGAAGCCAAGCATAGCGCCAAAATAACTCAAACGAGCTTGAAGATGAGCTCTTTTAACGAAGGAGTGTCCCACAATCCAAATAGTCAGGAAGGCGGAACGAGGACCAGCCACAGAACCTGCAAGAAAAAGAAGTATCAGATAGGCAAAACAGAAGAAGACGCAGGCGCATCCCTAACTTCACGTCTTACATAGCGCTGAAAACAGTTTGAAGTCCAGCGCCCCAAATGCATTATGTCCTCCCTCGACCAACCCCTGGTTAAAAGCCTCTGTCGCAGCTCCAATCCTAAAAGAATGCGTGCCATAAAGTGACTCATCAAAGCCAAGCTGACGCAGCGCTTTCCGCAACACCATACGCAATTGATATGTAGTAACCACAGAACCATCCAAGTGTTGAAAAACATTATGTTCCAAAACCCCACCTGCCAACTCCCACCAGCGCCGCGCCCAGCGCAATGGGCAAGTCTCCAATGAGGAAACAGCTTCGAACCAAATACCCTTGCCTTTTTGCCTCTGATCCGTCTTTGAATGAGAAAGCCAGATATGAACTCCTCTACTCGACAAACGAACATCCCCCCACAAAACTCCTTTGGTAGACCTGTTACTCAACAACTCGGACACCCTAAAGGCTCCAAAAAACATCCACACCATCAAAGTGGCAAAAAGGCAAACTTCCGACCTCTCCCTGCAAACCACCGGCAAAATCGACACTATACTCGCCAACTTCTGCCACGACAAAGGAGACCTCGCCGCCTGAACACCTCCCCGCTCCCGAGCCCACCCTTCCAACATTCTCCTACCCAACTCCCCCGCAGACGGCGAGTAACCCCAGAACAACTTACCCATAAACGAAACGCCCGCTAACTTCCCAGCAATAGTAACTCTGGACAAACCCCTATCCATCAAACACAAAATAAACTGAACCACATCCTCTGACCTCTGCCACTGCAGTTCTCTCTTACTAGCTCCAGAAGACAAAAACTCTTTCCACGCCAACTGATAAGCTGTTCTAGTAGAAGGTGCCAATGAACCTACCACCAGCTGAAAGACCATGTGTTGCCTACCTTCCACAGATGCTCTGGCATGGGAGTCGGCGTCTCGTCTGCCTCCAAAGCTAGCCCACGGAATCTCTCCCACTGTGAACGAGACAAAGCATCCGCAATGTCATTGTCCACACCAGGAATGTGCAGGGCCCTAAAACAAATGTCAAATCTAAGGCATCCCAACACAAAGACCCTGAGCAGTTTCAGAACTTGCACATCCTTCGCAGATTGTCTATTGATTACCTGCACCACAGCCAGATTATCAATCCTGAAAAGAACCTTCTTGTGAGCCAAATCCCGGCCCCACAACGTAACTGCTACAACAACTGGAAACAGTTCCAAAAAGGCAATGCTCCGGCCACCATTCTTCCAAGTCTCAGGCCACTGTTGCGCACACCATTTTCCTTGCCAGTACAATCCAAAACCCTCGCTACCAGCCGCATCAGAAAAAATCTGCACATCCCAGATCCAATCAACCTCCCTGTATAGTGGAACACCATTGAAGGAATGCAAAAAGGTGACCCACATACGCAAATCCTCCTTGACTCCTGCAGACAGACGAACCCGGTGATGTGGTAAGTAACGACCAGACAGAGCCCTGCCCAGACGCCTACAGAAAGTCCTGCCCGCCCTGACCACCCTACATGCAAAGTTAAGGTGACCCAGCAAGACCTGAACCTCCCGCACCATGACTTTGTCTTTAGTTAACATCTTCTCCACCAACTCCAACATGTTCATTTTCTTGTCAAGGGGTAAACGAGCTTGCATGGACTGAGAATCAATTTCTATTCCCAAAAAAGACATGGTCGCGCAAGGACCCACGGTCTTCTACGGAGCCAATGGCACACCCAAATGAAGCATAAGTTTTTGAAACGTAACCAAAGCATTCTGGCAATCCAAAGATTCAGCAGCACCCACAAAAAAGAAATCGTCCAGATAGTGTGTGACCAAAGTGTGACCAGACTTCTGTATGAAGAACCATTGCAAAAACGTACTGAACGTTTCAAACAACGCACATGACATGGAACAGCCCATTGGCAATGCTTTGTCCACGTACCACTTCCCAAGGAAATGGATACCCAGAAGATTCCAATCTTCAGGATGGACTGGAAGCAATCTGAATGCGGATTTAATATCGCATTTTGCCATTAACGCAGAAGGGCCCGCAGCTACTACCAATGACATGGCCACATCAACAGAAGAATAAGAAACAGAAGCCGCTTCATCATCAATAAAGTCATTCACTGACTCAGTTTTTTTTTCAGTTTTTAATGTCTTTATTTCGATGATAAAATCATAAAAGACAAATTTAACAAATCATTCAAAACAATTCAGGAAAAAGGAAAAAGGAGAAAGAAAAAAACATAACCACACTTTTACAGAATCTCATTGTAAAACAAAGTCTGTGATTTATCAAAATTTAAAATGGGGGAAAAAAACCCCGGTTAAAACGTTATTAAACCATGTATTAGCGAAACCAGACATTAAGTAAAACTCATCATGAGAATAGAATTTAACATGTACCGAAAAAAAAACGTTTACACATTAAACAAGTGATCATGAGACAGTTGCTTTCCTTCTGGCTCTTATTGCCCATGCCCACCCTAAGTACTTGGCCAGACCTATCACAATTGGATCAGAGGTATTTGTTTTTAAAACCCGTAATGCCTCCGAGGCTGTTCTACAGGGCAGGCATTTGAAAATGGGTTTTATCCATTTAGAACGAGGTTCTCTATATAGGGGACAAGCAAACAGAAAATGACCCTCGGTTTCCCTACAACCAGGGCAGTGTCTACAGAGGTTTGTGGAGGTATTGTCCCAAGATGAGGTAAAGGAGTTCAAGGGTAATGAGCCCACCCGAAATTGATGGTACAATTTTTTGTCCAATGGCCTAGTGATAAGGTCCCAGTATGTCTCACGGGCAGGGTCCAATTTAATGCTTAAAAAACGACCCGTCAAACCTCCAGAACTAGAGGCTTGAGCCAAAGAGAGGCGGATTGAGGCCCAAAATAAGCCCTTGAATTCCTTTTTCGAGGGAAAATTATTGGTGCCTGGGGAAACCCAAAGATGACTCAAACCCATGTCGCAAAGGCTCGTTTTTACTGAGCGAAGCCATGGAATTCGTCCCGAACCCCCCATAGCCTTCACCTCTGATATCTCCTTTGCGAAGAGTGTCAAATCCTCGGATGTCCATAAGCGCCTCCACAAAGACACTACCCTGTATCTTGCCAAATCCGTTATTGGGGTGCAACCCAAGTCATGACAGAGTGGAATCAGTGGGGTTGATTGGGGCAGCCCCACCAGATTGCGGAGGAATCTACTCTGAGTTCTGTATAGACCCGTAAGGTCCATAAATCCCCAGAGCTCTGCCCCATAAAGTGTAGCAGTATTGATTTTAACATCATATATTTGTAAAGCCGGGGCGACCCTTTTTGTGATTGTTTTCTTTTGCTCACGCAATAGACAGCCAGTCAGTTGGGCGAGTTTTAATTGTTGGG
Source organism: Lissotriton helveticus (assembly GCF_964261635.1). NCBI lineage: Eukaryota > Metazoa > Chordata > Amphibia > Caudata > Salamandridae > Lissotriton > Lissotriton helveticus. Next base: position 119,371,232 of record NC_136073.1, on the reverse strand, counting down.
TCTCTATTTGAGCTTTCCAGGATAGTCGAGAATCCAGAGTGATCCCCAGATATATCATTTTGTCGACTTGTTCCAGGTTAACCCCGTTTAGTTGTACACTGCTACGTATTGGTTTTTTCCTAGAAAAAAACATAAACTTAGTTTTCCCCACATTTATCTGGAGGTCATTTTTATTGCAAAATTCCTCAAAGTGATTTAGAGCCTGCTGTAACCCTCCCCTGGTCTTAGATAGGAGGAGGGTGTCATCGGCGAAAATCAACATTGGGAATTTCGTCCCCGCCAAAGATGGTGCATCGGTATTAATGGACCTAAAGAATTTGACTACCTGATCAATATAGAGTAGGAAGAGGGTAGGGGCGAGAACACACCCCTGTCGGACTCCTCGTGAGACTGGAAATGAGTCCGTAAATTGCCCTTTGGCCCCCCATCTTACCCTAGCAAAATTTTCTTCATGTAGTCTAATGATCATCTCGACCAATTCCCCCGGCATTCCTAAATCCCTTAATACTTGCCATAGTTTTCCCCTCGGCACCAAATCAAAAGCTGATTTAAGGTCTATGAAGGCGGCAAAAATAGTGCCTCCTCCAAGAAAAACGACCTTCCAAAAGATCATGCAAAACCGAAGAACCTGGTCAATGGTACTTGTGCCAAATCTGAAACCCGCCTGTTGTGGGGACAATATTCCTTCGAGTTCCATCCACCCATGTACCCTTGCCAGGATTATGCGAGCAAAAACTTTTTGAAAGCAGTCGATTAAGCTAATCGGGCGATAGTTCCCTGGGTTTGATCTATCTCCCTTTTTGTATATTGGGAGGATCTCCGCCCCCTTCCATGTCTTGGGGATGCGGGCACCTCTCGCTATGGTGTTTGCTATGCGAGTTAAATAGGGTACCCATAGGCCTATGTTTGCTTTAAATAGGTCTACTGGAATTTGGTCCAGTCCAGGAGCTTTCCCCCGCTTTGTTAAGCCTAATGCAATCTCCATTTCTGTTTCTGTAAAAGACATGATCACATTACCAGGAGATATTGTATGTTGCAAGTTCAATGTGATCATTGGGTCAGCTACCCCTGGACAAAATTGGGTGGAATAATGGTTTATCCAATCTTCCGGGGATACATGGTTAGATGGAGTGCGAAAGTCACCATCTTTTCCACATCTAACAATGTCCCAGAATTTGGTCTGGTTATTGGATTTGCTGGCGTCCAGAAGGTCCGCCCAAAAAACATCTTCCCATTCCCTCTTTGCTTCCCATTGCACTCTTTTGTACCTTTGCCTTGCCACCTTAACTGCACTCAGGTCTCTAGATTTGACTGTCTCTATTAGATGACTATGGGCCTCTCTACACTCTCTATTATACCATTTAGCTCTTGGAGCAATTCGGTTCCCAGTGTTTGATTTACACGGTTTGGAGAGAAGGTTATTAAGCTCCAAGAAACACTTAGCATGTATGCCCATAATCTTATCTAATTCACTATGGCCCATCTCGACGTCAACAGGCCCCAGGTTGTTTAGAGCATTCTTCACCACATTTTCTATGTTGGCCTGTAACACTACATCATTTGATATGGTTGACCATTTCAATCTCCTCTGGTCATTTGATATGGTTACAACCCCTTGGCCCCTAGGATCAGGTTCTGCTAAACTTGTCTGATCTTGCATTTTAATTTCCAGGCACAGTGGGTTGTGGTCGCTTTCCGGACGCATAACAATTTCCATATCAACAATTTGCCACCAATATTCCATTTTTAAGAAGATGTAGTCAATGCGGCTCTTCCTGACGCCATTGTCAAAGGTAAAATTGGCACCAATATCCAATTTAGTTCGACCGTTTACTGCCCTGAGTCCCCAAGTAAGGCAGAAAGCAGTCCAACTCAAAGCAGCATCCGTTGCTTTAACTAGTCTGTTGTTTGAGAGTTCGGGGATTTTCCATGTCGCGTCTTCTGCAAACCCCCAGTTATCCTCTGGCTTGTACAGTGGCTCGATTGTACAGTTAATGTCACCTGCTAACATTATAAATGATCCTTTATTCCAACCTGTAAGTAAAGTATCTAAGGCGCCTATCAGCTTAGGACATCGTCCACCCGGGAGGCCTCTAGAGTATATGTTAATAATAAGCATGTCCTGCCCCCCTGCTTTGCTCAACCTTATGGCCAATATATCCGGGTTGTCCACAAAAAGTTCGGAGACTGAGTAACACCAAGCCTGTTTTACCCATATGGACAATCCACCCGACGCCCGCCCTTTGATACCTTTTATTGCTGGTTTAAAAAAATTTACATATCCAACCATAAAAAACGGGGCGGTGGCCCAGGTTTCTTGCAATAGCACGACCTGATATTTGCCTATGAACTCTAGCCAATCCTCGGAAACCAGACGTGTCTTGACTCCAGCTACATTCCAAGACACCATATGTGAGGTTAACATGTCTGAGTCTGCAGGAATGTTACTAACTGACAGGGGGAGAAGGGGACTCGATAAACCTACACTGGTTGGTCTGATTTCTCCTACATTGGAAATGGCGACCTGCTCCCCGGATAGTTCCCCCTGGGTACTAATTTTGTTAAGGGGCGAGGTCTGTTGCTCCCTTAAAAGGTCCGAGGTAAGGGTGGTCGGAATGAGCTCTCCTTCCCCAATCCTTATTACCTGATTTGGGTATGGTAACTGAGTTGGTGCACAGAGTCAGTCAACCCATTCCAAGTCTGACAGGGCCTCAAAATGGTTAAAAAGAGGGGGGTAGTATGGGAGAAAGGGGGTTGTGGGCTCTCGCGGTCTCCCCCCTTTAATTCTCCAGTGCTTGGGGCCCATTGAATAGTTGTGGTGCATGTGGGGGTAGAAGTACCCGAGGTGCAGGGTCTGTATATCACCGAGCCGGGCAAATCTAGCTTCCCTTTGAATTCTTTCCACCACCCAGGGATCCTTAAAGGAAATCAAGATGCAGTCTCCTTCCAGATCTTTTTCACCCTTGCCTACCCATTCAACTCTCCTTACATAGAGAATCTCCGTGGGGGATGATGGGGGGAGTGGGCGATGTTTATTTAGCCAAAATGTGACCTTGTTCCGTAGGTCCCCTTGAGACTCTTTCATACCCTCTCTTAGAGGGGCCACCCCAGTTAGAACAATAGTGTATTGAGCCGCTTCCGGGGGTAAATTAACTCTAGGAGGATGACGTGTATGTCTATTGACGGTCCTATGATTCCTGTGTGTATGAGGGATGTTCTTTTCCCTGCCCAATAAAGGTGTTGGCACTGTGGTGTTATTTGTTTGTTTCGACGTGCCAATCGCTGGTTGTTGTTTTGCTGGCGCGATATTGGGAACCAATGGGTGTTTAGCCTTTGATGTTTCATTAATATGAGCTCTACTTGTAGTGGTCGATGTGGAGGCTGCCAAATTAGCCCCTGATTGTGGCTTCTTAGTGATATTACTAGATGATGTCCCTACGGGTAATGTTGTAACTATCCCCCCTTTTTGGTTAACACCCCCTGTGGGATTGGAGCCCCCTGTCATAAAACTAGGGGATGTAAGTTTATGCAAGAGGTCCATATTAATATTGGCGGCCGCTTCCAAAACATCTATTTTGGCGGACATTATCCTGGTTGTTTCTAGGACCGGAAGCAATAAAGTTTTAAACAATGTTTCCATCTTGGCCAACAAGACATCGTCACTGCTTAAACACGTTGGGCAGGGGTTGGAGGACCCGGAATGGGCTAGAGAGGGGCAATACAATATTGGAAATTCTGGGTTGGTCTGTGAGTGGGAGGAGCTAGTCCTGTTAATGTGGTCTATTTTGGGTTGTTTTTGTTCCTTTTCTCCCTGTGGACTTGAGACGTGTTTTCTTTTCCGAGAAATGTTATTAATGGTGGCTCGTTGCGAAGCAGGTATACCGGGTGAGATGGAAACATTAGGATCTGAGGGGCCAACCATGCTACACTCATCATCCTCAAGGTTTTGGCTATCAGCTTCTAGGCAGTTCAGGTTGTTATCGGAATTCAATTCCATATTTTCGTCGGCCATGGATTTTGTGACTTGATCCCCATCAACGTGAACTGTTATTTCTGACTCTGTGGTGGAAATGCAGTTAAACGCTGCATGAGTTATGGGGCTTTTAACATGTGCCAGGGCACCTAAAGAGGAGCGTTTCCCAGTAACCAAATCCAAAGACAGTCTGTGTTCTGCCTGTTTAATTTCTTTTTCTAGGATTCCTGTAGCTCTAGATATAAAAGCATCAAGGGGGCCTGAGACCACACCCTTTGAGGTTTGGATATGCACCAAGCGCTGTTTGCCAGATCTTAATGCCATATTAAAGGTGATAATGTTAAAACTTATAAATTAACCTGAAAATGTCGCTAGACAGGGTAGTACAGGAAATAAAGCAGACCAGAACTCTGGGCCCAACCCAACCTCGTCCGACCACGGACGGCCACAGACGGTCCCGCCCTTGTCCCGGGCTTCTCCCGGCGCCCTCCCGCGCGCTCCCGCGCCGCGGGGATCTTTCCTTCTTTTTATAGATGAACTTGAAACACCAAGGGGGCGTGGCCGTCAGGGAGAGGAGCCCAGCTGGAGACGGGCGCGCGGGGACTCCTGGTCCGTGGAGTCCTCCGCTCTACCCTCGCAGCCCTGCCGGTCAGATAAAGCCCCTTGAAGTTAGACTGCTGCTGCTGTGCAACCACGAAGCGGGACCCGCGGAGCGGGTCCGGCGAGGAGGGGCGGCACACAGCAAGCAGAAACAGACGAAAGGCACAACGTTCGCCGCGTGAGACACAAGAGATGCAGGGAATCCACCGACGGTAGGCTCAACAGGTGTTTTTAATTGCCCAGTGATGGAGGCGGGGCCGGCAGGGAGAGGAGCCCAGCTGGAGACGGGCGCGCGGGGACTCCTGGTCCGTGGAGTCCTCCGCTCTACCCTCGCAGCCCTGCCGGTCAGATAAAGCCCCTTGAAGTTAGACTGCTGCTGCTGTGCAACCGCGAAGCGGGACCCGCGGAGCGGGTCCGGCGAGGAGGGGCGGCACACAGCAAGCAGAAACAGACGAAAGGCACAACGTTCGCCGCGTGAGACACAAGAGATGCAGGGAATCCACCGACGGTAGGCTCAACAGGTGTTTTCACTGACTCACCCTCTGGCCACGACAAATGTCGGATGAGCCTAAACTGCCCCGGTTCTTTTTTGGGGACCACTCCAATGGGTGAAATTATTAAGTTCTCCAAAGGCCAATCATCAAACGGACCTGCCATTCTGCCCTCACACACTTCTTTATTCAATTTCTCCTGGACTACAGCCTTATGCTCACCTGCTGATTTAAGATTCTTCGACCACCGCCTCAAACGAGGCCCCACATAACCTAGATGAAAACCGTCTCTAAAACCTGACACCAAAAACTCTCGCAACTCACCTGACCCATAACCTTGTAACGCTTCCGACAAATGAATTACATTAACCGGTGTATGAGCCTTTGGGCCTAAAACCTGATGAAGATTTCCCTCCCCTGGGAGCTTGAGGTGGCTGTGGCGTGGCGTGATGTCCCGAACCCTGCTGTGACCACTGTTGCCCGCCTGGAGGCCTAAGCCCCCAACATCTTGACAAAGGGTGGTTCTTCTTCCCACACTGGGAACATTCATGTCGGAACTTACAAAACTCTCTATTGCATGTCCCTCGATTGAAATCCCAACAGGTCCCCACACTAGGCTGCGCTGATGTAACTGTCCCCACCCCTCCCCGGGTGGGTCGCGCCTAAAAGGGGCGATAGAGTAAAGGCAAACCGCTGGCCATAAAGATTGTTTTACCACTAGCTGAAGCACCCATAGTGTGTTGCCAAAGGTCTGTGTCCAATTCCCCCCATTTCGCCTCAGGATCCCAAGCCATACGCGCCCTAAACTCTTCATCATATTGCGCCCATGCAAAGTCATTCCTTGTGAGTTGCGCTTTACGGATCACATCCATGTACTTAAACAGTGAAACGCAGCGCTCAGGGAACTTCTCACAGTATACACTGGCATATATCAAAAAGGCCGCTGTCCAATTTTCGATGGTCAATGGGACTTTAGGGCGCTTAGCCAATTCGTACTCCTCCTCTTTGGAACCCTCTTTAGCACGCACCTCCCTATGTAATAACTTTAAGAGTTCCACATACTCACCATTCCATATTTTCTCCTTAGTGCTCAACATTAAATGAGCCCCCAATGGCTTAGTGACGCCCATATAGGGCAACTTTTTAATTTTCAGCTCCTTACTATGTAAAACCTTTCCCGTTTCCACTCCGACTGTAGAAGTCCCACTGTCAACCTTAGCAGTCACCACCGTATCAACCCCTTCAGTCCCCACACTCTGATCCTTCACATAGCGACCCTTGTATAACCTACCGTCAGACCCCTTAGAAACTAAATCCTCCCCAATCCCAACAGATACCATTTTAGCCCGAGTCTCCACAATCTCACCTGAACGTAACAAAGGAGGCTGACTCGGCTCCGCTCTCCATGCCACATGTGAAACGTCATCTGCCGTCCGAGGAGCCCTCACTGAGGGGCCGAGCTCTCGTGGTCTGGACAACGCCACTCCAGCATGCACCACCGGTGCCTGTGAAGAACTAAGAGATACATGAAAATGCCCCCCCCCAGACACAGTGTCACGCACTTCACCCTCTTCAGGGCTATCCTCATCATAGTCCAGAATTAACGATTCATCCAACTGGGGAGGAGCAAGCAACACCACATCCTTGCGGACCCGTTCCAGGGTCTGCGAACGATCACGGGCCTTACCAACCCTTAACTGTGAGCGAGGAGGGGAAGCCGACTGTACTCGCCGGTACACCCCACCACTATTACCACTCACAACACCTTTCTCTACTGGCAAAAATTGAAGACCTTGCGGAACAAGAGAAGTCGCGCCGGACCTGCTCCTGGAAACTGCGCTGTAATCCCTCGATGGAGCCAGCGAGGTCGCGCTTGTCCTACCTACACTGACTGCGCTGACTTCCCTCATTGGGGCCACCGAGGTTGCACTGAACCTGCTTTTACTGGCCACGACGGGCTCCCTCGTTGTTACGGGACGTGCCGCGCAAGGCTCCACCCTCTTTTCACCTTGGCGCAAATGGGCTGCCTGCCGCCCTACCAAGTCCGCTGCTCCAGACCGCTCCCTATCCTGAAAAGAAAAAGGCCGGACTGATGTGCCGGGTCCCTTACTACATAGATAACCAGAAGCTGAAGACACTTCTACTGCCGCCCCACCAAAACCCTGACCGCCCTCCTGAAAATCAACCGAATCAACAGGAGCTTTTCCCTTAAGAACAGTGCTCAAACGAAGAGGAGGGGGGGAAGGGGCACAAACCTCTTCATCACTACTGCAGTCCAACATCGCTTGAATTATAGCCGACGCCGGACCCTGCACCTGAGAATCCAGACCCACGCCCTCCTGATGCACCCCTGCCAAAGCACCTGACACTCTATTCCGCCCACCAACCTGTAGACCCGGAAAATGCACCACACCAGGCCTCAAAACCTCATCCCCTTGACCCTCACCTGTTTGAAACTGTGTGGCCTCACTCAGCCCTTCAGCCCAAGAGGGAAAAATATCCAGACCCCCCCAAGACCGAACCCTAACCCCCGGGTGAGCCCCACCCAAATGTCCCCCCACCGTAGAAGACCCCACCATTCCCTTGTCTGCTGCTCCAGAAAAAGAAGGAACCTGAGAAAAAGCCAACGCCTCATCCCCCATACCTGCCTGTAAAAGGGAAGACCCATCATGCCCCCCTATCTGCGCCCACTCACCTTCCCCCACAGAACCACTGTACACAGAGACCACCTCACCCCTAGTAGATAAAGGGGGAGAAAACAACAAAGGGCTAACAGGCACCCCTTCTCCACCAGTCATAACAACCCCCCTTGACAAAGAAAGATTGTCGTTATCTGCTGGAAAAGACGCACCATGCGTGCGAGAAGGAGTAACCAACAACTCTCTGAGAACCTCCCCTGGCGCTGACAAAGCAGTCTGTTTCCCCATGCCCTGCGAAGAAAAAAACACTCCAATACCAGGCTCCTCTCGCCCGCCCTGCATCGGCGTGAAAACCAATGCCTCACGCTCCGATAAGGCCTCCACCCCTCCCCCGCCAGTGACGTCACTAACCGTCACTGCGGAGGCCGCGGCGGAGCGCCGAGTGCAGCCACGCTGCCTAGAAACCCGACGACCTCTAAGGACTGGAGCCGAAGCGGCTCTGTCATGTAAGGCTGCCACCGGTACCGGAGCCGGCGCAGCCTGTAAACCTCCAGCACTCGCGGGCCCGCCCAAAGGAAATCCCGCTGCACTCCGCGGCTCAAGGAGCCCAGAACCACACCCCCGCCGAGCCCTCACACCCGGGGCCGCTCGCCTAGACCTAGAGCGGCCTCGGTCACTTACCCCCTCACGACGCCGGCGCTTCGGGGAAACGCACGCCGCCACCCCCGCCGACACTCCCGCAGACGCCGAACGCTGAGGGCGCTGCGGTCCAGCCTGCTCCCGGTCACCTATGACCAAATCCAAGCGGCCCGCCTCGCTAAGCAGGCGTATCGCTTCAAGAACGCGATAATCCTCACCAGCCATGACAAAAATTGCCTCAAAAATTAGCAAACCTGCACAAAATGCCTACCAAAAAAGACAAGACAAAAACTGACTAAGATACCACCCGGCCACCAGGTCACCTAAGCCTAAAATGGTGGCCGGGGGGAGGAGCCCAAGGCACTTATAGGTTGGGCTCCTCCATAAACTAGAAATAGCCCAAAACCAGCCCAAACGCCAGCCTGCTCCAAAATGGACCCCACCCGCCCCTCCAAAACAGCCCGGGGGTGGGGACCTCCCAGGGGTCGGCTGCCCCCCCCAAGCCCCCCTTCCGTCGCGGGTGCCTCAGCAGCGATGGGTGCCGGTCGCACCCCCGATGCACCGGTGAGTCCCCACACCATCTCCCCTGCTCACCGTGGTAACTTTGGCAATTCACCAGATGTTCTGCTTCTGTGGGCACCGCGGTCAGACTGTAAATGCACCTCCACGGCCTCCGACTATGTTCAGGTCCGCCAGCTCCGTGGTGCCCAGCTCGGCCTCTCTCCGCCTCCAGCCAGGCCGTCAGCCGCCAGCGACCGTTCGGGTATTTCAGCAGCAATTTTCACTCCGGAAAGCAGATATTTGTGTGCAGCTTGACGTTATGAGGACATCTTCAGCACAGCATTTTCAGGATGGGTGGTTTTAAACAGGATTTATGTTGGATTTTATGCTCGGCCGGCAGAGCCCCTTTGGAGATTTTGCAGCTTGGCTTAGCCACGCCCCCTACATTTCTAAAAAGTTGACTATATTCTGAATTCAGTAAGGGGTCATTTGTGTAGATTGCTCTTGGTCTTCCAAGGAACAACATTTTATATGTAAAGAATAATGAACATTTGTGTGATAAATTAGCAATTAGTGACAACATTTTCATCTGTAGTTTTTGCCCCGATAACTGATTTACAAAACTAACATTCTGTTACGGCCGTCAGATCCATCTGGTCACAGAGATATATAATATTTATTGGTTGCCAAAACCCTGTGATACCCAGAGCCGACAACAGATCAGTAGCTTGTAATGATTTTTCATGGAGTATGGACTATGCAGCAATTCATATTGTAACATCTAATGAAGGAAACATGGGTATGAAGGGATTCAGTATTTCTGAATTGTGCACAAGACACTGATGGGCATATTTACAAGCCCCTTGTGCCACAGGAGTGACACTTTTTTTGATGCTCTAGTGGCATAGTGTACTGGCCCATATTTACAAGGCAATGCAAAGCCAACCTGCATGGCTTTTCATGGCCTTGGCCATGGCCATAGCTATGGCGTTACTCTATGTGAAAGGGGCGTTCCATGGGTGTTGCTGTAGCTGCTCCCAGGCAACATCCATGGATTCTGGCGCATTCCCAGGTTTACAAAGTTTTTTTAAACCGGGGAACGTGTCAGATTCTAATGCCACCCCAGGGAATGCGTAAAAGTGCCGGAACAAGGTGAAATACCTTTATTTCGCCTTATTTTCTCCTCTTTCTATGAGTGCTGCATTCTGCACATAGAAGGAGGCAAATGCAATCAATTATTGTTTTTGTGCAGGAAGGTATCCCTTACTGCACAAAAACAATTATCTCTGCAACACAGACACCCTTGCACCATGGTGCAAAGGTGCCTGCGTTAGCGCCATGTAGCCTACTGAGCGCCAGCGCAAAGGAAAGCACAGGGATGTATTGTATTGTTGTAAATACAATGCACCCCTACACTTTGCAAACGATGCAGCTTGGTGCAGAAAGATGGCTTGCAGAGTCGCACTGCGTCATTATCTTGTAAATATGCCCCTGAGTTTAGGGATATTGGGTATTTTTACATCCCTGGGTATGGGGGTTACCAATACTACCATATGAATCAGAGGTCATTATGCAAAATGTGTTCTTTATTGCACACTCACTTGCAATAGAACACCAAAATTGGAGATAAATGTACTTGGTAATAACAAATGTGCTACTACTCTGTATACCCACACTTCTCCTGATGAAAATAGTACCCCACTTGTATGGGTAAGCCTGTTGCCCACCACAGGAAAGGGCCCAAAATGTGACTTTGAGACAGCAAGTTTTTGGCATGAAAACTATCTTTTTGAGAGGTGTGTAAGCTGATTATTTTGGGACTAAACTGGACTGCCATTCAGGGAGACCTACCAAACTAAAACATTTCTGAAACTCGACATCCACAGGAGTCTAGGATGGTGTGACTTGCAAGGTTCTTTCTAAGTCCTCCTCAGAATGCCTTGCAAAGCTCAAACTTTGCCAAAATCATGCATTTTCCTCACATATCGGTGGAAAAATTCTGGAATATGCTGGGATGACTAAAATTCAAATTATACTCCAAGGGCCTGGGCTTAGCACCTGCAACAGAAAAGGCCCAAAAAGCGACATGGAGGCAAAATATCTGGCATGAAAAACAACTATTTTTGATGATATGAGTAGCTGCAGAAGTTGGGTCTGGGCTCAGCGGCCACCCAGACAAACCAACAAGCCCAGACATTTTTGAAAACTAGACACCAAGGGGAGTCCAAGATGGTGCGACTTGATTGGATCCTCGGAAACCTGGTATCTGTGGGGCTATATTGTGAGCTATAAAGAAAGAAGAGGAGCTAACGCGGAGCTCTTCAACCCGGGTTTTAAAATAACTTTGATAATTTTAATTGTTGTACTTTGCTCTGCGTACTACTAAAGGGACTGTGACTAGTTGCCTGACACAGTGCTACAGCTTTGGGGGTATTTAAAACTGTTTATATCGTGCCTGCTTACCTGTCCTTCGCCGCACTCCGGTCACCTCTCCCCGGTCCACCGCAGCTTGAAGTGCTGTTTGTGTGGAGGGAGCGCAGTGTGACAGTTGCGGTTGGTCCAACTTCCGGTGGCATAGGCCACGCCGCCATTTTGGTTAGCGCTCTAGTCTCTGCCGCGGCTGCCATAAAAACAGCTGATGGCGCGGACGCGCCGGCGGGGCGCCGAAGGCGCGCCAAAGGCAAGCCCGTCTGCGCCCGTCCGCACCCGGGCGGGACCAGGGGCCAGAACCCCTGCGCGGATATTGAGGTATGTACCTGAGACACTATGGGCACTTAAATCAGATAACTGTGTGTTAGAGGAAAGGGTATGTGCAAAACTTTGAGCGGAATCCCTGCTGGAGACCAGTAACATGGAGGGGGAGGGGGTCCGGAGGAATCTGGGGCAGCCCCGAGTCCCCAAAGGAAATGGTCTGAAGGTAGCGGTCCTTAATACTCGCTCTTTGCAAAAACATCACCTCAAAGTATTTTTCCTACTATAAGAGGGTAACATCGATGTCCTGGCAGTCACTGAGACGTGACTGGGGACACTTCTACCACTGACATGGTGGCATCCCTGCCAACAGACTTTGACGCGGTCTGGCACAATAGGCCAGGAGATTGCAGGGGAGGGGGTGTAGCGGTCCTGTTTAGAAAGAGCCTTATGGTCACTAAAATAATTGCGGAAAACTGTGATAGTGCTGATATCTTGGCAATAAAAATCTTTTTGAAATCATCCTGTTTTATACTGCTGGTAGCATATGGCCACCCTAGATCCACCCCTGACTTCAATGAGGGTTTTCTGGAACTTATGTCTGACCTATGTTCCAGATATAAACACCTCTTAGTAGTGGGGGACTTTAACTATCATTGGGACAGGACGCAAAGAGAACCTGCGGAATCCCTATTTGAGTCAAACATGAGCTCTATGGAAATGGTGCAATTGGTAAATGGTCCTACTCACGTCAAAGGGCATACTTTAGACCTAATCTGGTCTTCTAAACCGCAGGCACAGATCACCGATATCAGCCCCTGTACCTGGTCAGACCACGCGCTACTGAGATGCTGGGTCCCTATGGATAGCCCACTCATGCGGCCTCCACCTCTGTGGAGGAAAGTTAGATTGTGGAAAAATGCTGAGGCAGACTCCTTAGTCGCTTTACTCCACTCTATCCCTGTGCAAAGTGAGGATAACCTGGACCACAAATGGGCAGCCCTGTTTTCCCGACTACAGCAGGCCATTGACTCATTAGCACCTGAACGGAAAGAAAAGGTTAGAGATAAAGGGAAAGGTGCCCCTTGGTACGACGAGACTTTAAGGGAAAAAAAGCAAATTCTCCAACAAGCCGAGAGGAGATGGAGACTCAAGTATGACCCACTTGACTTAAAAACGTATAAAGCCCTCCTTGTCAGGTATAAATGGGCTATCCTAGGTAAGAAGGCAGCATTCTATGAAGCTAGGATTAGCTTGGTGGGAAACAAACAAAAAGAGATCTTGAAGGAACTGAGCCAAAAAGGGGACAAAAATTCCATGGGAGTCTTGCCGACTTGTGATAGTTTTCAGGGTGTTTTTCTCCCAAAAGTTCTGGATATTGTCTCAGAAATTACCGCAAACCCCATTGGCCCCAGTCTCCTGGACCAGAATACCCCCCCCCGCCCCTTCCCTCCGCCCGAGCAGCCAGCTGGCTAGCTTTCCAAGGCTTGATCCGGTCACCTTGGCTACAGTAGCCAAACAGATTAAATCAGGCTCGCAAATAGACCCTTGCCTGCCGGGCCTTTTCCAAATGGCCCTGTCGGGATTGGAAAAGCAGGCCCTGGGATTACTCAACGAGTCTTTAGATCTGGGCTTTCTACCAGCGATGCTGAAGGAAGCAAGGGTTACTCCCCTATTGAAAAAAACAGGGGCAGATGCGTCAGCCTTAAAAAGCTATAGGCCCATCTCACAGCTCCCATTACTTGCTAAACTATTGGAACAACATGTCTTGAAATCCCTTGCAAAATATTTGGATGACCACCATTTACTCCACGCTAGACAGGGGGGTTTCAGGACACACCACAGCACTGAGCTGGTGATGGTGTCAGTACTGGACGAGCTTAGAATCAGAGCCGATAATAAACATCCGAGTGCTCTGATTTTATTAGATCTGCCAGCGGTATTCGACACGGACAGCCATAACATCCTGCTGAGCCATTTGTCGAGTTTGGGCATAAAGGGGAAAGCACTTCAGTGGCTAAGATCATTCATGACCGACCGTACCCAGAGAGTCCAAATGGGGGAGCAGGTGTCGACTCTGGGTCCCCTGTCCTGTGGAGTCCCCCAGGGCTCTGCTTTGTCTCCACTTCTCTTCAACATCTATTTGCAGCCCTTGGTGGAGGCGCTCACAGGCAGAGCCTGCCAGGTCTTTAACTACGCTGATGACACCCAACTCCTGGTCCGTCTTGACAACACCAGCCAGGCACAAGAATCAGTGAAAAATCTTCTCTGGTTTACTGTTAACTGGATGGCAGGCAATTCATTAAAAATCAACCCAGATAAAACCGAGGTGCTGATCATTCCAGTTCAAAACAGCCCTTGGTGTGAACTGTTCTGGCCTTCAGAATTGGGTGTGGCACCAATCCCAGTGCCAGTAGTAAAGAGTCTGGGTTCGAAAATCGATTCGGACCTGTCTATGTCTGGCCAGGTGTCGGCGGTGGTTGGCATCTGTATGGGCCTACTTAGGCAACGACGGAGACTTGTCCCTCTCCTCTCCACCTCTGTCTTACACTCAATTGTCTCAGCTACGGTCATCTCCCGGCTGGACTATGGGAATGCCCTTTATTTAGGCATCCCACAGAAGTTTTTGAGGAGATTGCAGGTTGTACAAAATGACGCAGCCAGGTTAATTTTTAGTCTCCCTAGGCTCACGCGAGCCACCCCCCTACTTCATAGATTGCACTGGCTGCCTATTGAACAGCGGGTGCACTTTAAGAGCTTGTGTAGAGCCCACTTTACCTGATTCTCCTGAGGCGGAAGCCGGGAGAGACGCTTATGCTAAAAACTGTATAACCTGATTTTAAAAACTGTGATTATTTGCGTTTTTTAAACGCGTTGCGCACACCCCCCAGCACTGACCTAATACTCCCATAGACAGTCGATTTAAACGCTGTCTGGGACAGGAATTCACCCGCACGCCGCCATCACCGGCCGCGAGGAGCCACGGACACGCCCACCTCTCCTGGCCACGCCCACCCCTCGCCAAACAGATAAAAGCGCGCCCTGATCACGAGAGCTGCACTTTACCTGATTCTCCTGAGGCGGAAGCCGGGAGAGACGCTCATGCTAAAAACTGTATAACCTGATTTTAAAAACTGTGAATATTTGTGTTTTTTAAACGCTTTGCGCACACCCCCCAGCACTGACCTAATACTCCCATAGACAGTCGATTTAAATGCTGTCTGGGACAGGAATTCACCCGCACGCCGCCATCACCGGCCGCGAGGAGCCACGGACACGCCCACCTCTCCTGGCCACGCCCACCCCTCGCCAAACAGATAAAAGCGCGCCCTGATCACGAGAGCTGCACTTTACCTGATTCTCCTGAGGCGGAAGCCGGGAGAGACGCTTATGCTAAAAACTGTATAACCTGATTTTAAAAACTGTGAATATTTGTGTTTTTTAAACGCGTTGCGCACACCCCCCAGCACTGACCTAATACTCCCATAGACAGTCGATTTAAACGCTGTCTGAGACAGGAATTCACCCACACGCCGCCATCACCGGCCGCGAGGAGCCACGGACACGCCCACCTCTCCTGGCCACGCCCACCCCTCGCCAAACAGATAAAAGCGCGCCCTGATCACGAGAGCTGCACTTTACCTGATTCTCCTGAGGCGGAAGCCGGGAGAGACGCTTATGCTAAAAACTGTATAACCTGATTTTAAAAACTGTGAATATTTGTATTTTTTAAACGCGTTGCGCACACCCCCCAGCACTGACCTAATACTCCCATAGACAGTCGATTTAAACGCTGTCTGGGACAGGAATTCACCCGCACGCCGCCATCACCGGCCGCGAGGAGCCACGGACACGCCCACCTCTCCGGGCCACGCCCACCCCCCAATGCCTGAGTTCCTTCCATAAAACTATGTGTCAGTCCAGGCAGCGCAGCGGACGGGCGCAGCGGGCGTGCCGTCAGCGTGCCAAAGGCAAGCCCGTCTGGGCCCGTCCGGGCCCAGCCGGACCCAGGCCCAGTTACTCTGCCCATTCCTGCTAAGAAATGCCCGACCTACTCCAGGGAAGAGCTGATAGCCCTAAATACTCAGAAACACCCATCCTGCACGTACACCCATATGGGCGACAACCCTTTCACCAGGTGCAGCCTCTGCAACCCCTCTGGCCCCGACCCGGTACCCGGCGGACTCCAACTGGGCCTACTCAACTGCAGGTCGCTCGTTAAACACGCGCATGAAATTAACCTCCTGATCTCAAACCATGCCATTGATATCTTGTTTCTCACTGAA
The DNA here is from genome assembly GCF_964261635.1 of Lissotriton helveticus. Classification (NCBI taxonomy): domain Eukaryota; kingdom Metazoa; phylum Chordata; class Amphibia; order Caudata; family Salamandridae; genus Lissotriton; species Lissotriton helveticus. The sequence continues at coordinate 119,355,412 of NC_136073.1, read as the reverse complement.
ACTTGGCTCACCTCCAACAATGGCCCTGATATAGTCCTTGCACTTCCCCCTGGCTACCTAATATGCTCGCTGAACAGACCAGAGGGCAGAGGAGGCGGACTAGCCATAATATACAAGGACGTCTTCACCTGCAGAACCTTGGAGGGCAACATCAAAGGATGTGAAAGCTGCCACTTCACTATCCAAATTTCCCCAGTAACATCGCTGTCGGGAACGTTCGTATATCGTCCCCCTGGCCAACTCGCTGAATTTCCTAGTAAACTCATCGACCAGATCATCATTAAGTGCACGTCGTCCTCCAATTTTCTTTTATTGGGGGACCTCAATATCCATTTTTTGGACCCAGTCGACAAGCAGGCGACAGAACTTCTACAGGATATCACCTCTGCGGGCCTCGGCCTAAAAAACCCACAGCCCACTCATGACCGAGGGCAACTACTCGACCCCATATTTACCAACATTCAAGACTTGAACGCCCTGGCCCACGTCCCCCTCCCTTGGACCAACCACTTTCTGGTCCCCTTTGAATGGTCTATCAACATCCCCCCCCTCAACCCCCCAAAATCAGAACCCTTATCAGACGTTGGCATAAACTGGTCCCAGACGTATGGGCAGCCAAATTGAATGAAAACACCCCGCTCCCCTCTCAAGACCCCATCGCCGCTGACGACGAATTTAATACTTGGGTCACCCAATCTCTGGACGCCATCCTCCCGAAATCTAGTACTCTTAAACGTACCAAGAGAGTCAACCCGTCCCCTTGGTACACACCCGAACTAAACCTATTACGAAAGGAATGTAAGAGGAACGAACGCTTTTGGAGGAAGGATAAAACGGTAGACAAGAAAGACACTTTTCGTGCCTCCGTAAAATCCTATAAAAGGGAACTATGCAATACCAAAAGGGCCTTCTACGAAGACAGAATCAAGAACGCCTCCTGTTCGGCCCACGAATCTTTCGCCATTCTCAAGGAACTCCTTCACGCCCCAGACCCTCCTGTCAAACCACTGGACCCCATAGCAGCGGAAAGCAAATGCATTAAACTCGCCACTTTCTTTGATGAGAAAATACAAAAAATTCTCTCTGCCCTTCCCCCTATCGAATCTAGCCACATGGACAGAGATCCGGCCAACCATCCCATCCATCTCCCCCATCTTCCCGGTGGCCCCGCACCCTCCCTGGACACCTTGGGCCCAGTATCCACGGAAGAGGTAGCCGCAACTTTGGCCTCAATCAAAAGTGGGTCCCCCCTCGATCCCGCCCCTCTCCGTTTTCTGAAAAAAGTGTCCAGCACCATCACCCCCCCCTCACGTCTCTTATCAACTCCTCCCTCTCGCAGGGCCTAGTCCCCCCTAGCTGGAAAGCGGCTGCGGTCAAAGGCCTACTAAAGAAACCTTCTTTAGACCCCCAGGACCTCTCCAACTACAGACCTATCTCCCTTCTCCCAGGAAATAGTAAGATCACGGAGAAGCTAGTGAACAAACAACTATCACTATTCCTGGAGAGCAACAACCTACTCGTGGTCTCCCAGACAGGATTCCGTCCAGGCCAGGGCACCAACATCGCCCTCCTGGCAGCAGTGGAGAAGGCCAGAAGCATTCTGGACACAGGAGGATCAGTGGCAGTGATCCTCCTGGACCTCAGTGCGGCCTTCGACACTGTGGACCATCATATCCTAATCCAACGACTGGGAGAAATCGGAATAAGGGGGACGGCCCTGAAGTGGCTTAATTCCTTCTTAGACGGCCGCTCCTTCCAAGTCTGGGAGAACGACAGCCACTCACCTTCCATCCCCCTCCGTTGTGGAGTACCGCAGGGCTCATCTCTCAGCCCGACGTTATTCAACGTGTACATGTCCCCGCTGGAGAAACTGGTCAGTCCGTTCGGCGTATCTATCATCAATTACGCCGACGACACCCAGCTGGTAGTTACCCTTTCACACCCACACCAATCCCCCTCTGACCTTCACAGCTGCCTCACTGAAGTCCACAGCTGGATGAACGCCTCCTCACTAAAACTGAACGGTTCCAAGACCGAGATCCTGTTGCTGGGTCACAAAGGATCCTCCCTGCCATCGCACCTCTGGCCCAACTGCCTGGGTGACCCCCCTGCACCCAAGGAAGAGGTCAAGAGCTTGGGCGTTTGGATTGAAAACGACCTGAGCTTCAGAACACAGGCAAAAAAGACGGCAGGAACCTGTTTTGGACTCCTTAGGGCCTGCAGAAAGATCTTCCCCTTGCTTCCCGCGACTGCCAAGAAACTCCTGATTCAGGGCCTCATTCTGGCAAGGCTTGACTACTGCAACGCAATCTATCTGGGAGCTCCCGAGGCCACCCTCAATACCTTGCAGAAAGTCCAAAACGCCGCAGCCCGCCTACTCACTGACACACCCGCCAGATCATCAGCAAAGCCAGCTCTTAGGCGTCTCCACTTTCTCCCAGTCAGAGAAAGGGTGGCCTTCAAGGCCCTTTGCCTTGCCCACAAAACCCTCTATAACAACGGCCCTCCCCTTCTCAAGGAATTCATCATTCCCTATAAAGCAGAAAGGGCTCTCCGGTCCAGCGGAGAGAACCTCATCACAGTCCCCAGAGTTAAAAAAGCTAGATCTGGAGGCCGCCGCTTCTCGGTCCACACGGCCAAACACTGGAACCACCTCCCACGGAAACTGAGAACTGAACCCAATCTCCTTCAGTTCAGGAAAGCACTGAAGACCCTTCTCTTTCCTGACCCCTAACCCCTCCATTGCTGCCCCCCCTTGAGTTTCAGGTTCTAGCGCTGGGATGCTCTAGGGTTACTACGCGCTCTACAAAACCTTTAAATAAATAAATAAATAAAATAAGGCTGTGTATGGGGATGCACCAAAATATATAAAAGACAGAGTCCAAATGTACGTGCCTGGACGGGCTCTGCGCTCTGCGGAGACCTGTAGGCTAGCCTCCTCCAAATACAACCTTAAGACCAAAGGGGGCAGAGCGTTCTCTGTTCTTCTGCCACGGATCTGGAATGATTTACCAGAGAACCTGCGTAAAGAATCAGCCCTGCTTCCCTTTAGAAAGCTGTTGAAAACCCAACTGTTTAGAGAGACATTGATATCCGTCTAATCCTCCGCCCTGCAGCCATGCAGTGCCCTGCTCCTTCTCTGAAGCGCTTAGAGACCAGTAGTGATTTGCGCTATATAAAAATAAAATAACATAACATAAAACGTAGTGGGATCCACCCAAGTCACAGCACATTGAACTCCCCAGAATATTGTTGGGGCTTTAGAAGGAGAGGATAGGCCAAAATACCTGAACGGACCACCCACACTTCATACTTTTGTTTCCTAAAATAAAAAATATCCTTAGTGTCTAGTGGGTTTTCTGCTTTCCTGAGGGCAGATTTGTAATAAATCCCCCAATCTGGCCACAGGGAGGGCAGGATGATTGTTGAGCCCATTCTCGTTTGGGCACTACCTGATTGCTGGGCCTTGCACTCCCACCCCTACCTTTTTTTCCCTGGTGTCCAGTAAACCCCCAATCTGCCCCAGTGGAAGCTGGATGAAGTGATGGGGGAGAGGGGGCTCTGGATGTTAGTATATAGGCGTTTGGGTGCATTCTGGGTTGGGGACATAGCCTGAAGTCTGGGCAGGCCACCCTCATCCCAAGTTTTTTTTCGCCCTTGACACTGATCAAAAGTGATAGCAGACCACGCCATTAACGCAACCTACTTTTTTTGTTTGGCTGGGATGTCACTCTGGTAATACAGCATACCCAAAAAATGAAGCTCCAGACATGAGGGCCCTGGTTTGATATTTAAACAGATGCATATTCTTTTTGCAGGATGACTGTTGCTGCCCTCAACACTACAGAGGACTGGAAAGCATAAGGTCTGGCATAAACACCCATTCAGATGTCTGTCAGAGTTCAGGTCATGAACAGAAAAAAAAGAGTGAAAGAAGATTTTGGTAAATCTTCTTCAGCCATTGCTTGTAGAAACAGTCATTCTTGTTGTGGATGAGTTCAACGGAGAGCATACATAGAGTGGGACAATGTGTATCCCTCTTCAGCCATTGTAGGGAAGATTATCAGTGCTCATGCGCAATTGGATAATGAAGCATATGGAAAGTTTGATTACGATTGAGCTATTAAGAGTATGCTAAACAGTGCTAAAAAGATGTCCGATTTAGTTCAGACTGTTGATAGTACACTTTCAGTTACAGGCCAACGAAAGCGACTTCACTCCCTCCTACAGATCACTCTTAGGTGACCATAGAGAAATTCTTTATTTCGATGTAAGAGCCTGTCCCACCTATGCAGTCTTTGGAATTCCTTGACTAAGGGCATACAGTACTTGTGTCAATTGGGCAACCAGAACAATATTTATCATCTCAGTGTTTTGATGACCGTTGCTAAGCATTTAGGGGTTATTGGTCATTTATAGAGAAAATTAAGGTTGCACAACCACTTATACCTTACAATGGTTAATCTTTCATCTGTTCCATTTCGGTACCATAAATCTTGTACAATTTTTGCCAAAACAGCTGTTTGTTCTTTTCCCCCTCTTTAAGAGTGTGATTTCGCTGTACCAGTTGAATCAGGCGCTGTGGTACCATTTGGGGTGTTGAGTCTCTACTACTACATTTATTGTATTTCAAAGAATGGGAAAGAATCCCTTTGAGCCTTCTTACTATTTACTATTGCTATTTACAGCGCAGATAGTATATCTTTCTGCGTTTTGGAACGTTTGGATTGCCAAGATACCTTTATGGTAAATGCTTGCACTATACCAATAATTTAAATACATTAAAAAAATGCCTATAGCTACGGAAATGACAAAATGCTATTTTGACAGATATACTTTGTCCTCCTGGTTTATTACATACTGTAATTTATTGTAGAGGAACCCAATATCTATTACATTTTTGGTAAGAATTTTATTTTCAAGGCTGTATGATTGAACAATACCTCTCTTCTGGTTACCATCCTCAGACCAGTAGGCAAACAAGCAACTAATCAGAGCCTTGAACTGTATTATTATTGTATGATTCCAAGAAGAATTGGCTTCTTATCTACCAGCAACCAAGTGTTTTCTATAATAACGTGGCTCATCGCTGCCATTAAGATTTCACAGTTTTCCTCCTTCGGTTTTCATCCAATGACTTTTCCTTCTTCACCTCATAATGATCCTATAGTTACAGCAGCTTCTGACTATATGAAGCACTTAAAGAAAGAAAGATAACAACTCTCTGACAGTTTGACAATCAAAGACCATTATGAAACAATGCATGGACATCCCAAAGATGGCCTTTTCTTTGTCTACTCCAAATTCTTGTTTTGGCACTAAAATTTAGCACTTTTCTCATTTTTTTTTCCTGCCCACTCCTTACCAGCCAAACTTCGATCACAACAGTTAGGACTTTTTTTATCATTGCTCATTAAATCAATCTTTTAGCCTTTCACCTACAATTACCTTGCACTTGGAAAGTTTATTCTGTCTTTCATACCTCACAGCTGAACGCCATGTTTTGTCTCCCAAATCTTCTTATGTTCTCAGTTATTGAAAAGAATGCTCATCTAATCAGTGATTATGGGAAGATGCTTCTTCAGTCTATGCCCCTCATTGGTTTATCATTTTTCCCAGCATCTTCCCATGTAGTGAGCTTCAGTCTTATGCACACTTGCTTGCCTTCTCAAGAGTGTACCTATTGGTGGGGAAGCTACGCTGGCCCTGATTGGAGGTGTTTGTGGTGTAGCAGTAGGTCTTGTGACCTCCATAAGTATGCATACTTTTGGAGCGACTCTGGGCCTTAGGCATGCTGGTTGACCACCTTGAACCTATTCATGGCAACAGAAAAGTGCAGTGATGCATGAGTGGCTGGGATTGCAGAGTAGCTGTAAGCCATATGACCTCTGAGAGTGCTGGCCTACAGGTGGGTTTGAGGCTGTGGGTACACTGGGTGTCCTTCTTGAACCTGTTCCTAGTTTCAGGAAAGCTAACTGGGTAAATCTTGATTATGCCATATTGGCTGGGGCTATGGAACAGCAGTAGGTGATGTTGCCACCATGATTGCACTGGCTCTGAGACTAAGGACTTGACCATGCTGATTGGCATTCTCAAACCTGTTCCTATTGACAGTAACGTTGGATGCGATGTTATCAGCTGGGCCTGCTGTGTAGCGGGAGGTCACATGACCTCTATAAATGTGTTAGCTTGCGGTAGCAGTGGCCGCTCCTCCAATACAGAAGAGGGGCGTCGCCAATTGGCTCATACCCTGTAGCTGAAAAATAAAATGATATTTTACTGTTGTTTAATTTTTCAGCTGCTGGCTCTCAGCCAGGGTGCATAGGGAGGGGCGGGGACGGAGCCATGGGAGGGAGGAGGGGGACTGGTTTGTGCACTTTTGAATGCACAAGTGTGTTTGGCCAGACATCTTAAACTAGCCAAACACACATGCGCACTTAGGCTTCTGTAACCCGGCTGTTTTGTTCAGCCGGGTTAGAGAAAGGCAGAGACTCCTTATGCCTGAGCGGGGTGTAAAACCAGCCCATTAAGGCCAATCTCCATGTGTCATCGGGACTCCGGGACAGAACTTGAAAAACTGGAGCTATCATGACAAAACAAAGACATGTAGTTACCCTATCATTAATCTATGCACTCACTCACCTGTTATCCATGACACATGCATCTCTGTCCTTTATGCTTGCACTCCCTTCCCCATCCAGCCATTAATGCATTCCCGCAATTACCCACGCAACCCTCCACTTAACACACCAATGCAAACTTGGCAATCAATAAGAAAATAGGATCACTTATAGCATAGCTCGACTACGGGCTCTACCAATGCTTAGTAGCAACATAAGTCTTGGCAATCTGCTGTGTTGCAAGTTCACCGCAGATTATTTGCCTTGTTTTTTACCGAGCATGTTTTTGTTGGCCATAGGACTCTGCAAACTCTGCCCCATCCAACCAATGGTAAAGTGCTGGCGCTCTCCCTTTCAAACATGTTAAAATTGGCATACAACTAATTGACACATTTAATTTACTTATACGTCCCTAGCATATGTTACTACCTGTACTCAGGGCCTGTAAAGTAAATGCTACTAATGGGTTGATTCAGAAAAGGGGGTGGTGATGAACAGAGTGTCTGAATTAAGCAGACCACTCTTACCCAGTCCAAAGATCAGGGCTTGATCCATCACCGTTATTTAGCTCACTGCCCCATCCCAGCTCAGAACCTGGCTATATGCAAATTAGTCTGTCCCTGGCCCAGTGCATCATGGGAACAGGGCAGACCAAACTACCAAGCCAATTCTTCACCAGAAAGGATACAAGCTACCGGGGACCGGTTTCTGGCATTTCAGCCTCGTCGGCCCGGCTTGCTTGAATCCTGATGGAGCAGTGAGCAAGGGACTCATGTCTGAGTATACCCTGCCACACCTATAGTGGCCAAAAACGATTCAGAAAAGGGGGTGGTGATGAACAGAGTGTCTGAATTAAGCAGACCACTCTTACCCAGTCCAAAGATCAGGGCTTGATCCATCACCGTTATTTAGCTCACTGGCCCATCCCAGCTCAGAACCTGGCTATATGCAAATTAGTCTGTCCCTGGCCCAGTGCATCATGGGAACAGGGCAGACCAAACTACCAAGCCAATTCTTCATCAGAAAGGATACAAGCTACCGGGGACTGGTTTCTGGCATTTCAGCCTCGTCGGCCCGGCTTGCTTGAATCCTGATGGAGCAGTGAGCAAGGGACTCATGTCTGAGTATACCCTGCCACACCTATAGTGGCCAAAAACGATTCAGAAAAGGGGGTGGTGATGAACAGAGTGTCTGAATTAAGCAGACCACTCTTACCCAGTCCAAAGATCAGGGCTTGATCCATCACCGTTATTTAGCTCACTGCCCCATCCCAGCTCAGAACCTGGCTATATGCAAATTAGTCTGTCCCTGGCCCAGTGCATCATGGGAACAGGGCAGACCAAACTACCAAGCCAATTCTTCACCAGAAAGGATACAAGCTACCGGGGACCGGTTTCTGGCATTTCAGCCTCGTCTGCCCGGCTTGCTTGAATCCTGATGGAGCAGTGAGCAAGGCACCATCAGGATTCAAGCAAGCCTGGCCGACGACGCCTGAAATGGCAGAAACCGGTCCCCGGAAGCTTGTTTCCTTCCCAGTGTAAGAATTGGCTTGGTAGTTTGGTTTGCCCTGTTCCCATCATGCACTGGGACAGGAACAGACTAATTTGCATATAGCCAGGTTCTGAACTGGGATGGTGCAGTGAGCTAAAAAACGGTGTTGGATCTAGCCCTGATCTCTTGACTGGGTGAGAGTATTCTGCTTAATTCAGAAACTCTGTCCATCACCACCCCTTGTTGTTAAATATTTTGTCCACCCTAAGCGTGGAAGGGTATACTCAGATGTGAGTCCCTTGCTCATTGCACCATCAGGATTCAAGCAAGCCGGGCCGACGACGCCTGAAATGGCAGAAACCGGTCCCCGGAAGCTTGTTTCCTTCCCAGTGTAAGAATTGGCTTGGTAGTTTGGTTTGCCCTGTTCCCATCATGCACTGGGACAGGAACAGACTAATTTGCATATAGCCAGGTTCTGAACTGGGATGGTGCAGTGAGCTAAAAAACGGTGTTGGATCTAGCCCTGATCTCTTGACTGGGTGAGAGTATTCTGCTTAATTCAGAAACTCTGTCCATCACCACCCCTTGTTGTTAAATATTTTGTCCACCCTAAGCGTGGAAGGGTATACTCAGATGTGAGTCCCTTGCTCATTGCACCATCAGGATTCAAGCAAGCCGGGCCGACGACGCCTGAAATGGCAGAAACCGGTCCCCGGAAGCTTGTTTCCTTCCCAGTGTAAGAATTGGCTTGGTAGTTTGGTTTGCCCTGTTCCCATCATGCACTGGGACAGGAACAGACTAATTTGCATATAGCCAGGTTCTGAACTGGGATGGTGCAGTGAGCTAAAAAACAGTGTTGGATCTAGCCCTGATCTCTTGACTGGGTGAGAGTATTCTGCTTAATTCAGAAACTCTGTCCATCACCACCCCTTGTTGTTAAATACTAATGGGTTGAAGCACTCTTTGTGCCACCCAGTAAAGTAATACTATAAAACATGTCTAAGGTCTACCATTGTAACCAGATCGTGCAGTTTTAAATTGCTATTTTGACTTGGCAAAATAAACCTTTTTCCAATCTAAAACTTCCTTTTTCATTCTTGTAAGTCACACCTAGGGTAGGCCTTAAAAGCACATCAGGACATTGGGCAGGATGACTGGTATTTAAAAAATAGGACTCCAAAGTCGTTTTTCATTGTGGCAAGGCCGGATCTCCCATAGGTTAACATTGGTTTACAATTATATTTAATACGTGCTAAATTTAGTTTGGGAGCAGCTAGAAAAATGGTTTAAGGACTCATTTTAATAGTAGTATAAAATCCAATGTAATAGTAAAGTCAGATTTTATATTACTATTTTGGAAATTACACTTTTAGAAAGTTGTCATTTGCGTGTCCTAAACCAAAAGGCTTTCATGCCAGTGTCTAGCTTTCCCTTTATCAGCTCCCCTGTCTAAGATGTGTGTTGCTCCTACATAGTAGAGAAGCTAAAAACCCTGTTCTATGGCTACTTAGAATACAGCTATTTTCAATGGAGTATTATCACTCCCTCTATCTTATTCTTGATTAAAAATCTCACAGTGCACTAATCCAACACGTCTAGAATAAAGGAAAATAATGCATTTATTTAAAAAGACCTCCCAATGGGTTACAATCTAAAACAATTTATATCCTATCAAGGGATAATGAATACATCAAGAACATTCTCTTAAAAACAGTCGACGTGGCGTTTCGGTGTACAGTTTATCTTTTCACCTTCATCAGGACGAGAACATTGTTAAAATCTAAACAGAAAAAAATGACATTTTAAGTACCTAGTGCAATCTGTGGATTCCATTGATCATCTATATGCCAGTCTAACATATCTATATGCCATTGATCATCTATATGCCAATCTAACATCTCAGTATATTCTAATAAACTCAACCCATTTAAATATATAATGGGGATCCTATGATCCTAAGCATTCCATGCCAGTGTCTATATCTTAGATCGTATATTTACTTTATCCAAATAGAATTAACCATCATAAGATATAAATAATAAAGCATCTAAATATAAGACATCCAACGTTTTTACCTGATAGTTTTATTATGAATGTCTGTTTCTTCAATTTCAGACTTTCGTGGAAGCTCAGTGGTATTTTGGGCTTCACAATTCTTCCGGTCAATTTAATTGTGCCTTGAGGGATATATAATTTGTAGAAAATATTTTATATTCTCTATTTGAACTAACTGGGAGTTCTACTATAATGTTAACCTCTATTAGTATTATAATTACCTTAAGATGATTTTCTTTAAGGAATAGGCAGTATACCGCGTTCCTGTGCTTTGATAAATAGATGGAGGCAGATTTTCAGAAAACAAGCATTGGAAATGTTTGAGCCATTGGTCTTATAAATTAATTTTTTATTTATTTATGTGTTTGTTAAAATAGCTAAATTAATAGCTCTGTCATTTACAATGCCAATAGTTATAACTTTCGCAAATGTGACACCTATAGCATTTGTAATGCAACATGTTTTTTATTTACGTGACTTAGATGTATTAATATTACAAATAACAATGGCTTTTATTTTTTTGTTAAATTAATTGTTAAATAATTTATTTAATTTGTAATGGCAATAGCTTAAACTTTTGTAAATAACTTTTGTGAAGATTATATTCAGTGTTTTTTATTGTGACGAAAATCCAAGAACAGAAGTGAAATATTAACATCTTTTTTGTGATTTGTAATAAAGCTTGAAAACAGCTTGAAACAGTGTCGCCTGTCATGAACTGAGGGCTGTAACTCACTGTGTAATGCACTATGTAAAGGCGACCACAAAATACAGAAACTGTGAATTGAACTTTACAGGAAATGGGAGCCGAACAATGGGGAGAGGGAGGGCTGGGTGATTTATGCTTCCAGATTATGAGGTGGAAGTGCTCTGGCGAATACACCGCCCCCTCCCCACAGTTGCAAGTCAAACTTAAGCGAAGAGAAGAACATGCAGTGTTGCAGATCCTGAGCTAACTTTTGTTTACCTTTGTCAGTGGCAGTGTAATCCCTGTCAAAGATTACATGTTGTTTTTTATTTATTATTTACTTTGTGTTTCAGCCTGCCGCTAGTTGTGCTAGTTGTGTGCGTGTGTGTCTGAGTGGGAGTATTCACTCACTCGCTCATCTTACATGAAACCGAGCTGCATAAAGCCTTGGGGAGTCCTCAATACTTAGGAACCTCTGCTGTCACAATACTAAGGAAACAAGCTTGGCAATGAAGCCAGCTGGTTTAAAAGGGGAAAGGCTGTCGTTTCTCTGAAATCTAAGATAACATAAAGCACAGAGTGATGTTACCATAGTGTAGCCCACTTCTTGGTAAAGTTAGTGGCAAAATAACAAGACGGTTGATGCATCACAATCTTGGTCATGGGCAAAAGCTGGATCAAGGTTATCCAGGCAAAGAACTGGTCACGGGCCACTAGTGCGTGATCGCTCATTATAATGAACCAAAAATAGCTCCCCTTAATACACTGCTGCCAGGTGAGGCTTGCTACCTTCTTTTTGTAGCCTTTCCTGCCTGTCTCCTGACTTACGGAGACGTTTTTTTTTTCAAATTAATTGTGAATCGGCATCAGCTATTTGGCCATTTGTGTGGTTGCATAGCGGCAAAGAAGAAACACATTTAACTGCTCCTGGAAAAGGCAGAGAATGTCCTTGTCAAAACTCTAGGGGAACTTAGGGGTCCATTATGATGACGGGCGGACTTAGTCCGCCCGCCATCACATCGGGACTCGGGACCGCCCACCTTAAGGGCGGGGGTCCCGATCAGGGCATTAGGATGCGCCCGCCACACAGGCGGGCGCATCCTGTATGGGTGCAATTGCGGCGGGCGGAGCAGAAATCTCCGCCCGCTGCCATGTGTAAAGTGCACGTTTTGCGTTTCAAAGTGCAACATGACAGGCACCGCGCGGTGCCTGCCATGTTGCACTTTGAAATGCGGGGGGGTACCATAGGTACCCCCCATGTGCAACCCCCCAAGCCACGGACTCCCAGGGGGCCCGCAACGGGCCCCTGCAGGGAGTCTCCGCATGCATTTCCGTGGCGGCATTGCCGCCACGGAAATGCATTGGTGAAAGCCAATTGTAATATGGCGGGCGGTGTCTAACAGACACCGCCACCATGTTACAGGTTTTCCGCCCCGGCTGCTAGGTGACCGGGGCGGAAAACAGGCGAACGGTGTTTCGCACCGCCACGGTCCCCTCCGCCATCCTAATATGGCGGAGGGGAATTGTGCTGATGATGTCGGGCGGATTTCCTCCGCCAGGCTGGCGGTAGCCACCGCCAGCCTGGCGGAGGAAATCCGCCCGTCATCATAATGGACCCCTAAGTATTTAATTACTCTTCTATTCTCTAAGTACTTTAGCATATAAAATTACATAAAAATACATCCTACGCAAGAGTTTGTGATATTTCTCGTATCAATCAATCAATCAATCAATCAATCAAAGCATTTGTATAGCGCGCTACTCACCCGGAGGGTCTCAAGGCGCTAGGGGAGGGGGGGGGGTCCGCTACTGCTCGAACAGCCAGGTCTTGAGCTGCTTCCTGAAGGCGAGGTGGTCCTGGGTCAGGCGGAGGTGGGTAGGGAGGGAGTTCCAAGTCTTGGCGGCGAGGTAGGAAAAGGATCTTCCCCCTGTGGTGGCTCTTCGGATGCGGGGGACGGCGGCGAGGGCGTGGCCGGTCGATTGAAGCTGGCGTGTGGGAGCGTAGAAGTTGAGGCGGCTGTTGAGGTATCCTGGGCCTTGGTTGTGTAGGGCTTTGTGTGCGTGGGTGAGGAGACGGAAGGTGATTCTCTTGTTGACCGGGAGCCAGTGCAGGTCTCTCAGGTGTCCGGAGATGTGGTTGCGACGGGGGATGTCCAGTATGAGACGTGCTGAGGCGTTCTGGATCCGCTGGAGTCTCTTCTGGAGTTTGGCGGTGGTTCCGGCGTAGAGGGAGTTGCCGTAGTCCAGTCGGCTGGTGACGAGGGCCTGGGTGACCGTCTTCCTGGTCTCGGTGGGGATCCACCGGAAGATCTTGCGTAGCATGCATAGGATGTTGAAGCACGACGAGGAGACGGCGTTGACTTGTCTGGTCATGGAGAGGGAGGAGTCCAGGATGAAGCCCAGGTTGCGTGCGTGGTCTGTTGGTTTGGGTGCACTGCCTAGGGCGGGGGGCCACCAGGAGTCGTCCCAGGCGGAGGGTGAGGATCCCAGAATGAGGACTTCCGTCTTGTCTGCGTTCAGTTTCAGGCGGCTGCTCTCCATCCATTCGGCTACCTCTTTCATCCCTTCGTGTAGGTTGGCTCTGGCGGTGTCGTTGGTGAGGGAGAGGATCAGCTGGGTGTCGTCCGCGTAGGAGATGATGTTGAGGTTGTGCTCAACATCATGTGGCAGAAAATGTGCTGCACATGCTTTCCTTGTGATGGGAAAACATAACACTGCTTGGATGCCGCTAGTTGTGCTAGTTGTGTGCGTGTGTGTCTGAGTGGGAGTATTCATGTGAGTGTGAGTGTGAGTGTGTGTGCATGTGTGTGTGTGTGTCTGAGTGTGCATGTGGGTGTGTGTATGTGAGTGCATGCATGTGAGTCTGTTTGCAAGTTCATGTGTGTGTGTCTGTGTGTGAGTGCGTGCGTGTGTGTCTGTGTGTGTGAAGAGTTCTCTCATGCTGTATTTTGAGAAAGCTTTTGTGTATGCTGTCTATGTTTGTAAGCGCTGCGTTTAAAAAACAAGACGGAGGGAAGGCAGAGAAGGGGAGGGGGGAGGAGAAATGCGACACGGCGGGCAGGGGAGGGGGCGGAGCAGGTAAAAAAAACAAGACGGAGGGAAGGCAGAGAAGGGGAAGGGGAGGAGAAATGCGACATGGCGGGCAGGGGAGGGGGCGGAGCGGGTAAAGAAAAACAAGATGGAGGGAAGGCAGAGAAGGGGAGGGGGGAGGAGAAATGCGACACGGCGGGCAGGGGAGGGGCGGAGCGGGGAGAGCGGCGATGAGGGTGTGAAGCAGCAGGGGCCTTTAAAGTGAAGCTAAGCTTCACTTCTAAGGTGTGGGAGGAGTGCTGCTGGTGATTGACTGGCGATTTGATGATGTGCACGCGCATTTTAGGTCAATGTGCTTGCGCATTGACCTAAAAGCGCACGGGCACAGCATCAAATCGCCAGTCAATCGCCAGTCTAGGTAAAGCTTATTTAAGCTCCTATAGTCTCGCTCTGCTCAATGCGCATGCGCATTGAGAGGCGAGACCTAACAAGACGGAGGGAAGGCAGAGAAGGGGAGGGGGAGGAGAAATGCGACACGGCGGGCAGGGGAGGGGGCGGAGCGGGTAAAAAAAAACAAGACGGAGGGAAGGCAGAGAAGGGGAGGGGGAGGAGAAATGCGACACGGCGGGCAGGGGAAGGGGCGGAGCGGGTAAAAAAACAAGACGGAGGGAAGGCAGAGAAGGGGAGGGGGAGGAGAAATGCGACACGGCAGGCAGGGGAGGGGCGGAGCGGGGAGAGCGGCGATGAGGGTGTGAAGCAGCAGAGGTCTTTGAAGAGAAGCTAAGCTTCACTTCAAAGGTGTGGGAGGAGTGCTGCTGGTGATTGACTGGCGATTTGATGATGTGCACGCGCATTTTAGGTCAATGCGCTTGCGCATTGACCTAAAAGCGCACGGGCACAGCATCAAATCCCCAGTCAATCGCCAGTCTAGGTAAAGCTTATTTAAGCCCCTATAGTCTCGCTCTGCTCAATGTGCATGCGCATTGAGAGGCGAGACCTAAAAATGGATATTCTGAAAAAATAATAATAATGGACCCTCTTATTTGGCGACTATCTCATCACACGGGTGTCTAATGGGTTATTAAAATCCAAGCATTATAGACTTAGCGAGATTAAATAGATTTGCCCATACGTTGGTGTTTCTTCTTTATTATTTATACATCGTAGTAAGGCAGTCCTTCATTTGATATTAGTAGAAAATCTAAAATTCAGAATTTTTAAACGGAAGTCATGTGTCTTTCACTGATATTATTGAGCATACCGGTTAGTGTGGCAATAGTTGACTAAATGTCTAAGCTTGAGATATAGCATAATGTCTCAATAATATCAGTGAAAGACACATGACTTCCGTTTAAAAATTCTGAATTTTAGATTTTCTACTAATATCAAATGAAGGACTGCCTTACTACGATGTATAAACAATAAAGAAGAAACACCAACGTATGGGCAAATCTATTTAATCTCGGTAAGTCTATAATGCTTGGATTTTAATAACCCATTAGACACCCGTGTGATGAGATAGTCACCAAATAAGAGGGTCCATTATTATTATTTTTTCAGAATATCCATTTTTTTCTGAAAATCTGCCTCCATCTATTTATCAAAGCACAGGAACGCGGTATACTGCCTATTCCTTAAAGAAAATCATCTTAAGGTAATTATAATACTAATAGAGGTTAACATTATAGTAGAACTCCCAGTTAGTTCAAATAGAGAATATAAAATATTTTCTATAAATTATATATCCCTCAAGGCACAATTAAATTGACCGGAAGAATTGTGAAGCCCAAAATACCACTGAGCTTCCACGAAAGTCTGAAATTGAAGAAACAGACATTCATAATAAAACTATCAGGTAAAAACGTTGGATGTCTTATATTTAGATGCTTTATTATTTATATCTTATGATGGTTAATTCTATTTGTATAAAGTAAATATACGATCTAAGATATAGACACTGGCATAGAATGCTTAGGATCATAGGATCCCCATTATATATTTAAATGGGTTGAGTTTATTAGAATATACTGAGATGTTAGATTGGCATATAGATGATCAATGGCATATAGATATGTTAGACTGGCATATAGATGATCAATGGAATCCACAGATTGCACTAGGTACTTAAAATGTCATTTTTTTCTGTCTAGATTTTAACAATGTTCTCGTCCTGATGAAGGTGAAAAGATAAACTGTACACCGAAACGCCGCGTCAACTGTTTTTAAGAGAATGTTCTTGATGTATTCATTATCCCTTGATAGGATATAAATTGTTTTAGATTGTAACCCATTGGGAGGTCTTTTTAAATAAATGCATTATTTTACTTTATTCTAGACGTGTTGGATTAGTGCACTGTGAGATTTTTAATCAAGAATAAGATAGAGGGAGTGATAATACTCCAATGAAAATAGCTGTATTCTAAGTAGCCATAGAACAGGGTTTTTAGCTTCTCTACTGTGTAGGAGCAACACACATCTTAGACAGGGGAGCCGATAAAGGGAAAGCTAGACACTGACATGAAAACCTTTTGGTTTAGGACACACAAATGACAACTTTCTAAAAGTGTAATTTCCAAAATAGTAATATAAAATCTGACTTTACTATTACATTGGATTTTATACTACTATTAAAATGAGTCCTTAAACCATTTTTCTAGCTGCTCCCAAACTAAATTTAGCACCTATTAAATATAATTGTAAACCAATGTTAACCTATGGGAGATCCGGCCTTGCCACAATGAAAAACGACTTTGGAGTCCTATTTTTTAAATACCAGTCATCCTGCCCAATGTCCTGATGTGCTTTTAAGGCCTACCCTAGGTGTGACTTACAAGAATGAAAAAGGAAGTTTTAGATTGGAAAAAGGTTTATTTTTCCAAGTCAAAATAGCAATTTAAAACTGCACGATCTGGCTACAATGGTAGACTTTAGACATGTTTTGTGTATTCTAAGTAGCCATAGAACAGGGTTTTTAGCTTCTCTAGTTGTTTCACCCCCTCCCTGAAATCTACTACAGGGGTACCTTCCTTTTTGTTGTGCTCCTACATAGTAGACCAGGGACTCTGGGTTTGGGGAGGGAGTATTCCTCCTTGGCAAGATGGCCTGGGGTCACTGCTCAGCCCCTCTTGAGCTTCAAAAGATGTCTACCTTGTCACTGTCGGATGAAGCTCACTTCTTTTGTCTCCCTAGTGAAGGCTGGCACTGAACCCAGCAATGGTCGAGGAACTGACCAGAACTGGCTGGCACTGGCCTTGTAAGTGGACCCCACAGACCTCTTCTGAGAATACTCCTGAGCCTGTGGAGAATCAGATGAAGGACTGTCCTGCTATCTGAAGAACCTGGAGGGAGACTAGACCTGCTTTGCTTGCCTTGAACCTAGGACCCCAGAAGTGATTCCAAGGGTCAGTTAGTTGACCTCATGTTTGAGCTCCAGCCACAAAACAAGCTTCCAGAGGCCTCTCTCCCTGCAACTGCCCAAATGGCCACTACCAACTGGACCTGCCCTGGATCCTGCAGCTGGCCTCTGTTGGAGTGACTCCTAATCCCCAAGTGGTGACCCCAAGTCCTGCACCCTTTGCTAATGTTAGAGTGTGCTCCTCCTTTCCAAACTGCAAAACATGATACTTAAAAACTATTTGCCACCTTTCTGTATGGAGAACTGATGGAGACCAGGATTGCTGTTGTAGCTGCAGCTGTCAACATCATATCGGCGGTTGGCCTTAGTTTGCTGGTTTGCCCCTCTAAAGGAGGTCTGACTTTCAGAAAAGTTTCTAAGTCTGAACACAGAGTGCTTCATCGGGACCGACACTGAGCAGCAACCTGTTGACTTGAGGTCTTCCTGGGCACAGACCTCAGACTTCACTCGCTTTGAGCTTTCCCGCTATTTTCAACAGCCACATCAAGACCCCACTTCTTTATGTCCCTGCCATGTTCTAGCCCCGCATTGGATCTAGCTTACAGCTTGGCCTGCCAATGACTCGTTGACGACCACTTTTACTCCATATAAATTTCTAAGTCCACAGGTAAGCTTTCCACCGGGACCAATCTGGTTCCCTTTAACCAACCGACGATACATCATGTTGGCCTTAATATTTGTCTTTGACCCGGTCTAGCATGACCAGATATCCACAGTTGCTGCTTGATGCTTTCTGGAAATATATCTACTGAAAACATTTAAAATTAATATCTTCGGTTCTACGTATTGGATTTTTGACATTTTGGCGTCATTTAATTTATTATAATTTACTCTATTTCTTTATATTGGTTTGGGATTTTTATTGTGTTGTGTTCTCGCATAAACATTATTTGAGCACTGCATAAATACTTTACATATTACCTCGAAGTTAAGCCTGACTGCTTTGTGCCAAGTTACCAGAGGGTTAAGCACAGGTTCATTTGTAGTGTTTTTAGTGGCTTACGCTGACAAGAATTGAGCTTAGTAATTTAAGTGCGTTCTCACTTCCTTCAGCAAATACTCCAATTTCTTACAATAAGCTTCAATTAGCACAGCTAAAGCAACTTTTTGGCAGACCTAAAACATCAGCTGAAAGCCTAAATATACCTGTAAAACTTTCCAGCTCGTAATTCATTTAGACCTTGTGCCCCTGACTAGTGAGGAACACAGGCTTACTGCCCTTGCTCCCACTCTATGTACTGTGCTTAATTTATGATTTGAAGCCAACCTACTTCCAGCTAAGTGGAAGAAAGCTATGGGCATTCCCCTTCTAAAAAAAACATCGCTGGACCCCGCTAAACCGGAGAACTTTTGTCCAATCTCCTTATTTCCATTCATGGCAAAAATGGCTTAAAAGCATGTCAACTTTCAGCTTATGGAGTTCATTGGTGAAAATAGTCTTCTTCGTGAGACTCAATCAGGATTCAGGCAGCAATTATAGCACCAAAACCACTTTGCTTCTAGCCTCTGAGACACTGCAAAGGTTGGTAGATGAAGGGACAACCGCTGCTTTCATTATGCTGGACCTAAGTGCAGCGTTTGACACAGTTTTGCATGCTGCGCTGCTGGAAAGGCTGTGGGCACTGGGCATGGGAGAAGAGCTTTTGACTGGTTTGCAGATTTCCTTCATGATCGCTCTTTCCAGGTGATTCAGAAGCCTTATACCTCTGACACTATTCCTCTTCAGCAGGGAGTGACACAAGGTCCTGCACTGAGTCCGACTCTTTTCAATTTGTATCTCCGCCCTCTGGCGGACGTAATCGATCGCCATTGCGTGAGAATGGTGTTGTATGCCGACGATACTCAGCTAGAATGTATGTCATTACATCGCATACTAATACCGCGCATTCCATTACAACGCGGGTATTACTACGCGATGTCAATGACAACGACATGCCATTATATCGCAAACTATTACCACGACTATGCCTTTACCACACATGCCATTACAACGCAAAGGCATGCGTGGTAAAGCTATACTTGTGGTTAAAGTTTGCAAGGTAAGTGACTACCCTCCCCCTACACAACCCTCCCCCGACCCCCAGTCCTCTCCCTACAATAACACTACACTACCCTGCATGACCCCCGACACTACCCTAAAACACTACACTACACACACACTACAACACTACCCTAAACCCTAATGCACTACACTACACAAACACTACAACAATACCCTAAAACACTACACTTCACAAACACTACACTACCCTAAACCCAAAAACACTACACAACCACTACACCACTACCCTAAACCCTAAAACACTACACTACACAAACACAACAACACTACCCTTAACCCTAAAACACTACACAAACACTACATCACTACCTTTAAACCCTAAAAGACTACACAAACACTACAACTCTACACTAAACCCTAAAACACTACACTACACAAACACTACAACACTACACTAAACCCGAAAACACTACACTACACAAACACTGCAACACTACCCTAAAGCCTAAAACACTACACTACACAAACACTACAACACTACCCTAAACCCTAAACCACTACACTACACAAACACTACAACACTACCCTAAACCCTAAATCACTACACTACACAAACACTACAACACTACCCTAAACCCTAAAACACTACACTACACAAACACTACAACACTACCCTAAACACTAAAACACTACACAAACACTACAAAACTACGCTAAACCGTAAAACACTACACTACACAAACACTTCAACACTACCCTAAAGCCTAAAACACTACACAAACACTACAACGCTAGCCTAAACCCTAAAACACTACACAAACACTACACTAAACCCTAAAACACTGACACTACCCTAAAACACTACACTAAACCCTAACACGCTGACACCACGCTAATACACTACACTACACAAACACTGCAACACTACACTAAACCCTAAAATACTAACACTACTCTAAAACACTACACTACACAAACACTACAACACAACACTAAACCCTAAAACACTGACACAACCCTAAAACACTACACTACTACACAAACAGTCTAAAAATACCCTAAAACGTAAAACACAACCCCACACAACACAAACATTACAACGCTACTTTAACAATACCCTAAACCCTATAAAGGTAACCCCCACTCCAAGCGCAAACCCCCTTACCTCTCTTTCCTCGTGGTTCCTCTCCAGCGTCGCCGTCTCTGCTCCCAGTTCCTGCTTCCTGCTTCGAGGGGCAGTGCACGTCGTTGTGAGAAAACAGCCGCAGTTTCCTCACAATTACGTGAATAGCCATTACATCGCATGCGTTATAAAAGCGCATGCAATGTAATGGTATGTGTAGTAAACGCTACGCGTTGTTACATCGCATGCGTTGTAACACATGCGATGCAATAGCAACGCGTAGTAAAAGTTGTGTTGTAATGGCTGTTCCCTCTCAGCTAATCATCACACTGGCACAAGATGATGGCAGTGCTGCAGCAAATCTTGCCTGATTGACCTTGCAGCTTGGATGCAGGCTAGCTGGCTGAAATTAAATGCAGAATACAGAGGTCATGGTGGTGGGGAGGCAACCCTCAATTTGGCCTACCGCATGGTGGCCTTGTGTACTGGGTTCTATGCCGATCCCCAAACCCAAAGTGAAAAATCTGGGCATTCTTTTTGATGCACAGTTATCCTTTGAAAATCAGATCAAGGCCACGGTGGGCATTTGTTTTCATGTGTTGAGACTGCTGCAGACGATTCTAGGGCTCATCCTGGATTCAGCTAAAACAAAACGGTAATACAAGCTCTTTTGGTGTCCCGGCTTGACTATTGCAATGTGCTCTATTTGGCGATCTCCAAAGGCAGATTGAGAATGCTTCAAAGAGTGCAGAATACAGCGGCTCAGATGTTATTAAGAAATCCGAAATTGCATACCATCAGTCCGGGTCTCACTGAACTACACTGGCTCCCCATTAATCACAGTTTCTTTTAAAGCCTAGTTATCTTTTCTCCCTGATTCAATCTTATAACCCTTCCAGACATCTTAGATCCAGTGAAGCAGCTCTGGAAATGATTCCTAGAGTGTGCAGACTGCGACTGGGGGGCAGCTCCTTCAGACTACGGGCAGCCAAGCTGTGGAGCTTCATGCCACGGAACCTGAGATGCGAACCGTTAAAGGCAAGGTCGCGGAAAGACCTTAGGACCTGCCTCTTTAGGCAGAGTCAGTAGAACCAGTGGGCCTTATCTGTTTTCTGACATTTCTGACTATGATTTGGTGTTCCTGCTTACCGAGGGGACACTCCTTGGAGTAACCAGGCGCTCTACAAATCTCAAATAAGTAAATAAATGCAAGAAGCCATTATGCACCTGCATAACAGAAACAAAATATTGTTAGTGTAAAGCATTACGGACATTTGTATGTGACAAATATTTTCTAGTCATGCTTTCACTTGAAGTCTGTAGTAAATTAAGTCAGGTACAAGCTCAACAGGAGACTTAAGGGACCTAGGGGAGACTTAGTGGAGACCCCACCAGGAGCTCCTATCCAGGTGCTCAGCCCATCCAAACTGTCACTCTCTTGTCAGAGTACTAACATTCTGACTGCTGCATTTATGAACATTCTAAAGATGGTAGAAATGCATCACATTGGGAATGACAGGATATTACATATCCCCCTTTCTTATATAAAAGTTAGAAACATCATATTAGAAACAGAGAAATGAAAACAAGAAAAGTGAGCACAAGGAAGAAAGACTTAGCGAAATAGGAATATAAGAATGGAATTAAAATTAGAAACCAAAGAATGGAATTAAATTTACAAACCATCCTCCTTTCTTAAATAACAGAAAAGAAAAGAATAGATTAAATATGAAAAGCAACTCCATGCACACTTACTGGCCAGAATAGGAATGAATGGAGATTGAATATTTTTGAAATTATAGAATTCAGAAAAGCAGAAAAGAAGAATAAGTAGAAAAGAAGACGAGGAACAAAAAGAAGAAACCTCATCTAAACACCATTAACCTAAAACAAAATACAAATTAGTAATGTAAAGGTAATGGTGCAAGAATATTTTTCAAAATACGATAAAACAGAACATATTTAGCAATAAGTGCATGGGAGCACCTAAATAGAACTAAACTCAAGCTAAATATGATATTAACACAAAATCTCATTTACACAGTGTATGAGAATAGAACTTACAAGTGTTGCAAGTATTAAGACACTAAACTGTGAAATTACACAGTAGAAATGAGTAGAATTTAAAACAAGAAAAGCTAGAAAAACTTTAAACTTTTCAATAAATTCTATCAAAATAAGCATTAATGAATTTTATTTGAGGTCCATGTGTGGACTAATGTAGTGCTGTTAGGACTTAAAGGATTATAATCCTTAGCAAAACACAGAGAAACAATAATTGGTGTAATCTGTGTATAGACACTAGATGTGCAAAGTAATAAACTAAAGGGAATATAACCCTATATAAACTACAGACAAACTAAATCCAGTGGAAACTGTGTATGGACTTTTGATGTGCACAACAGAAAACTAAAGGGACTATAACCTTACGTAACATAGAAAGAGTCTGTATATTAAAACTGTCAAGAAGCACAGAAAACTAAAAGGGACTGAAACCCTAAGTAAATACAGCTAAAATTGTAAGGAAAACACAGCTGTGCTGTCAGGCAAAGGTTGTCCATCAATAAACTAATTTTCACCAAAGTGCAATGAAATTCAAGACACCAGTGCAACGAGATACAAATCATTGTAAAAACAAAATAACTGCTCTAGGAAACAAAAGTCACATTGTAAAAGCACAGACTACTTATATGAGGAACTCAAAAGGTGTGACTAGTGAAAGAGTGTGCGCATCACTCAACACTAAAGATGAACTAGGGTAAGGAGACTAGCTCCGAAACACTATTGAATTGTCCCCAAACAACACCAAAATATGACTTTTCATCTTAATACTATACAAATAGGCAGTTAATTGTAGAGAATATTACTAAAGAGACTTAACTAACTAAAATGATTTTAGATTAGACATAAAATGCTGTAAAAATATACATTACTTTTGATAGTTACTCACTATACTATACATCTTGCTAATATATCATATATATATTCAATAAAGAGAAATTCATGCATTGAGCCTACTGCACTTTGTAAAAAATTCAAATTAAGAGAACTCCGGTGAGCGAACTGTCTCACCCGAGATTCTGTGCACACTGTTCTCTGTCGATGTTGAAGAGTAACTAGAAGTCGGCGTGAACACTTGTCAGTTGAGTACAAAGTAATAGTTTCCATGAGTGAAAGTCCTTCCACCCATCTACGCCAAGATTCAAAGTTAATATTCTTGAATAAAATCTAAAGTTTTTAATTATACACAGGTGTGTATATCACCGAAAGAATTGTCTTTAAACTCACTCGTAGACTGTAAATATTGTGAGTATGTTGTTGTTCTGACGTCTTAAATTTACACAAGATGGCTGCCATGTTGGTTGTAGCAGCGTGAGATGCGTGAAAGACGTGTTTCAGAAGAACGTGTCACATACGTCACAGGATACGAAGAGAACTTCGTTTCACCAACTCTCCAATGTGTTCTATGGACGTCATCAGATGGGGTTTAGATAGTGAGGAGAGAAGATCGGAGCTTTCCAACCGTCTACTAACGGATATCCTGGAAGGTGAGTACAGGAGTTTCGAGCGGTGCTGGAATTGAGACTTTTTAGAGTGTAAACTTAGTCACAACAGATCAAGATGCCGCATACAGGCGAGCGTGAGTCATATCACGCTATTGTTGACTGTCCCTTACAGTTTAAAGCGTTAAAATAATTTTCAAAAAACTCAGTGTCAAAGCAGGTGTTTGTGTGTTTATATTCGCCTAGAGAGTCAAAGAGCTCAGGAGTCCTGCCTAAGGTGTGCTTAATTTGAGCCAGTGGTTTCTGGTGCTCAGCACCGGCACTTATGACAGTCTGTCACATGGTGGTGCTGTCTACCTAAATTAGGGATGAGCACAACAGCAGCTGTTTATTAATTTAATATACATTAACAATAACTTATACCTGCCACCAAAGCCATTCATATAGTGTTGCCCCCTCAATTAGTATGAATAGTTACACTTATTTGAGTGTGATGGTTAGTAATTGTGTTGGGACTGTTGATAGAGCGCGTAGGTCACCGACTATAATTTTACCATATGCGCATTTGGGCCCATAAATTCAATTCACCATATTTATTAATCGGGTAACCTTACAGTCTACTACCAGTAACCCAGTTCCTTCCTATTTGTTATCAATGTACCCAACTTACCAATCCACGTTACGGGTACCTAATGACCACAATGGATCAGGGAGCTAGCTGTAAAAGATAAGCAGCCACAAAATACACTAATTTTATAATATTTGCACTCTTTGTAATAACCACAGACCCAGGAAGTTTTGAAAAACTTTATCTAATCTTCATCAATCTCAGCAAGCAGACAGTTAACAGTGAGTAAGCTATCAATACTCAACATCATAAAAAGGGTATATCCGTGTAAGAAAATAATAAGACCAACCATTTAGAAGCCTAATGGGACGGTAAGAACAGGGAACACGCTAGTAAGAAATTTTCAGGAATTTAGACTTGATGTGGAGTGACTAAAGGACAGGAAAAATAAGGAACATGCTAGAACGTCACAGTTTGTATACACCTCAAAATGTGCAAGGCAAGAGAACTTTAATCAGTCTATAGAAAACTCGAAGGTAACATGTAGCTATAGGGAAGGTAAAAACGGAGCACGCTAATAAGTCACTATAACCACTTTAAACCAACTAAAGGATGGGTAAAGAAAGGAACATCTATATTTCATGAACTGTATGTAGGAATATACTTCTAGGATGGGAAAAATGGATCATGCTTGAATAACAATTATAATGTAGGATTTTATCATTGGTCAGCACAAGGAGGGTACGAAAAGAACAATATGCAAGTACGATTTTATTAAAGCAAAGAGATAAAAGACGGAAAAAGGGTTCTCTTCAGGGTTTATATTTACCTAGAACAGTGTGAGACCAACCCTGGCCACGGGTCAGTAATAGGACAGGAGAAACCCCAAGGAATACGGTCGCCAGTAGGCCAGCAGGTGCAGAATGGAAACCCAGGACAGGAAAACCAGATTAGGATCAGGACAGGACCACCAAGGTAAGACCAGCACCCGCAGTTCAGTTGCAACGCCTGCGCTACACCCTCTCTGCAGCTATCAGTCAAAACCCCGATTGGGTTCACGAATTCCCCAGCAAAGTGCTCCGCCAGCACTTAAGGTTCTCAAAAACCCCGAATGGGTCTGTGAGTCGGTCGGACAGAGTGCTCCGCAGCACCTCTGTTTCTGGATCTGCTATTGAGTGCGTTGGGTCAGTGACAGGTCAACTATTCGGACAAGTTGGACAATTTTTCTATCTAAACCTAGGCTAGTTATACTGTTTTCGGGTCAGTGTACCACCCCCCAAAATGTTGCAAGTGTAAGAATCCCCAATTTCGATTGGTCAAAAGTAAGGACAGGTCATCACACCAACTAGGATTTGACTTTCTCAAGCCCTAATTTACATCTTTTGGGACCGCCTATTGAATTTGGGGTTCCCATGACATGCTTTCTACACGAAACAATGGAGAATACAATTTTTCATATACAATTGTTACAACTGCAGTACAGTTCAGCTTCGTTTTGCTGGGTCACAGGTCGGTTCCCAGGAGCATCTTGGCTGTGGCAGCCAGCTGGCTGGGTTCCACTGGTACAAGGTTTTCTTCCCTCTGCCAGGGTAACATGCGCAGTAGGGACTTCAAAGATGGAGTAGTAAGCACCTCCCAGGCCCAAAAGATTCAATACATGAAAAGTAAAGGAAAACAATTTAGAACACAGAAATAAATAATTACACTGTATACCAGGGATCACTATATTACTCCCATTACTTCATATTAACTATAGCCTTAGTTATTAATGCAGACAGACACTATAGCAAAAAGCTGCAGTGCAAGCATCAGGCATGTGAGGACACAAAGCGGCTATTTTAGGGCTAGTGCGCAAGCGCAAAGATTTCCCACCAGAACTGCGAGTACGTCGCGTCACGTGAGTATGACCGACGCATGCGCAGAAGAAATTCTCGCGTAGCAGCAGACATCTTTAGCAGCAAGCGTATTACTATTAGTATACACATAAGCAAGCTTCTCTAGGACACCCAAAATGTCAGAATAAAGGAAAATTAGTAAGACATACATGTTGATTAAGTTCATTAATGTTATTTGAGGTTCATGAGTTCAAGCAAGACGCTTTACTTGCAAATTCTTGCTCCATCAATCCCCTCTTTGATGATATTTTATATCATCACAAATTAATAGAACCAGATGCCAACTTTTCACATTTTTCCCAGTTTAATCTCTTCAAACATTCGGTTCAGCTTTTTTTCAGTCTCTTTATTAGGGTGAGAATTCTTCACCCTTTTATAAATCTGATTATTTAGTTCTTCTAATTAAAGTTCATCAGCCTTTCTTTTCACACCTCTCTTGTTCACAGTGTATTTCTTTTGGTGTTTTCGACATTTGCAGCAAATTACTATTATAAACATTACTAATCCTATTCCCGCAATTTGCATCAGTATTTTACTTAAAAGAGTTTTACCTAAGTTAGAAAACCAATGACCTAAAGCAGAGAGACCATCAGTAAGTCTCTTCCAGGCACTGTCAACCTCAAGTGGTTTGAGCTCTTTTTCCAAATTTGTAATGTTCCTCACATACCCCTTGATTTCCACACTTTTGTCAGGTATGTAAGTGCAACAATGTTGCACTTTCAGCATTCTGCAGACTCCGCCCTCTTTAGCCAATAACGTATCAAGAGCAAGTCTGTTTTGTAAAACCATTGATCTGATCGCAACCATTTCGATATTGACCATCAGGAAACCTCCAGCAGTGTCAGTTGATAACCGATCTACTACTGTTGACAATTTGCAAATTCTGTGTGTGTTCAGAGTCACTCCCACTGCAGGTATCAATGCACTAAATATATCACCTACTATTTCACCCACACTTTCTCGTTTACTACGTACTAATTCATTAGTTCTTTCAGTGCTTCCAGTGATTTTCCCCACATGGTATATCTTTGGAAAGACAATACCAAAATAACAGCTTCCGTACCAATGGTCGGGCAATTTAAAATAAGCCTTGTTCCCATATATAAAATAAATTCCAGGAAACACAGGTTCTGACCCATCTTTGAAACCCCAACCCCCAATTACCTTGTAATTGTGTTCGCATTCACTGGAACCAATGAACATATTGTTATAATAACTAGTTTTCTCTCTTTTAAGACAAAGTTTCCCTTTCTTTTCGAAGTCCAGTAACAAAGCAGCGTTAGCTCCACCATTTGAGGCGCCATCTATGCTTTCAGCCCATTTTGGAATTTTCTGAGTTTTATCCTTTGCTTTCTTTTGGAATCTTTCTCTTCTTTTCTCTACCATATTTAAAAACATTTTCTCTTTTTCGTGTATTGAACAGGTCAAGTTATCTTTGTGTGCGTTATCTATGTCTATTTTACCTACAGTTAGGAAATAATCACCCATGAATTTTGCTACATCTCTAGTTGTATGCACAGGGTTCAGATTTCTGTGGACAGGAAGTTCTGAAAATGTCAAGATTTGAGTAATAATACTGTAAAGGTCCTCTTCTATAAAATAAACTAGTTAGTATACTACAGGAAATTCCATAGGTTAAGGGCAAGTGGTGATATGTCACACCTTCAGCTACTGAAGTCGGTAGCTTCATGCAGACATAACAATCATCTATTTCCATAGCTTCTACATAATGTACTAACAAGTTTGCGAACACATTTAAATTAGTTTTGTTCTTGATTTTACTGAAATGTAATTCTTCCTCATCTGGTGCTTCTAAATCTAACTTTGTTTGCTTAAGGCTAAGTGGCTTGTCTAGTACATCTACTCTTCGTGGTGTAATTCTAGTATGTGTTTCTACAGTGTCGTCAGGTAGATTATTATTGGGATACAGACTTGGGTTTTTACTCATCATAGAAGGAATAGTTATTGTTAGTCCTATCCAAAGTATCAATACTATTGCTACACTACATAAACATACTTGGCAGCATGTTTTCAAACAACTTCGTCTCGGTCACCCATTCACAGAAGAATCAGACATTTTGGCTCAAAAAGAAGCTTCAACCCCTCTTTGTAGCACTGTACAGCTTGCTTACTCGAGCAACTTTTCAGGTTGGTTTCGCTTCTTCTTCAGCCTGCTCAGTAATCAATTCTTCTTCACTTTCGTCACTTATCTCCAGATTCTCAAATTCTTCCAGCACAAAGTAAGTCCACTCTGGACTCG
Source organism: Lissotriton helveticus (assembly GCF_964261635.1). Lineage (NCBI taxonomy): Eukaryota > Metazoa > Chordata > Amphibia > Caudata > Salamandridae > Lissotriton > Lissotriton helveticus. Next base: position 119,326,762 of record NC_136073.1, on the reverse strand, counting down.
GATACTTGCTATTTAGCTTCTTGATACGAGCACTTCTTCTCTTAGGCTTTGTCACTGCTGGGTCAGTTTGGCTTGAGACCTCATTTACTTGTTCAGCCTCTTCGTTTATTGTCTTTAGTCGCAATCTCAGTCTTTTCACAAATCTAGGTACTGAGTCACCTTTTCTGAGTCTTTTAACTGGCACTGTGTCTTGGCCTTCTTCAAACACTCTTTTGTTGTCATTCAGTTGTGGCACATTGGGATCAAGTTCGTCTTCAGTATCGTTCCCTAACTGACTAGGTCCAGGTCTTTTATCTGTTTCTTCTGCCTGGTCCCTAAGCTGTCCTTGTTCAGGTGTATGCTGAGTTTGGCTTTGATCTGTTTCAATTTCTTCTTCCTGAACACAAATTTCTAGTCCTATCTGTTCCTATTCAAGCTCTTCGAACTCTTGATTTTCTTCCGCTTGAACTTCCGCCCTAGTTTCTATCTGTCCCTCTTCTGGTGCAGGAGTCTCTGGTGGAGTGTCAATTACCTGTTCTTTCCCTATCTGGTCCACCTCAGAAACAGGTTGGACATGGATTTCGATGATCTGAGTACCTTCTTCTTCACCTGTCTCGTCCTCACTATCCCACTGTCTATCTAAATAGATTTGTCTTCTGGTTTGTATAGGGTCGATAGTCAGGTCGATTATTGGGACCCAATCATCTTGACTGGAGCTCGGTTGTTCCTCTACAGCTACTTCAGGACCGATATCTTGGGACCCCTCAGCTGCACAACCTTCAGCCTCAGCCTCAGTTTCTTCAGGTTCTGTCACTTTCTTCATATGGCTAGCATGGATCCAGCGAGGTACTCCTGCGCACTTCACAGCTGTGGTGGTTACCAGGATCACCTGTCGTGGCTTTCCCCACCTCGGTTTAAGACAACTCTTCCGAGTATGTTTCTTGATTACGACCCAGTCACCTGGATTCAGGTCATGTGCTGGAGTCGTTGGCCTGGCGAGGGCGTCTCCCCCAACCTGGCGAGAGATAGAACGCACTTGGTCAGCCAGCTCTTTACAGTATTTTAGCACCAAATCATCAGATATGCTTTTTATTTTGTATCCTGGCACCCATGCTTGCCGCATAGCTCTTCCCATTAGGATTTCATGGTGACTCAAGCCCGTGTTCCGATCTGGAATACTTCGTAGTCCCATCAACACAAGAGGCAGAGCATCTGGCTATTCCAATTGAGTGTATTCACACATCTTTCCCAATCTTGCTTTAATTGTGCCATTCAGTAGTTCTACCACTCCAGAAGCCTCTGGGCGATATGCACAGTGCAGTTTTTGTGTGATTTTGAAAGCTTCACAAATCTGTTCCATTATTGCATTCTGGAAATGACTTCCTCTGTCAGATTCAATTGTGACTGGGAATCCGTACTGAGGGATAAGCTCTCTAAGTAATAATTTAGCTAATGTGATGCTGTCATTCTTAAGTGCAGGGTAAGCTTCTACCCATTTTGAAAACAGGCAGACAATGACAAGTAGGTACTTCATTCCTCGACAGGGTGGTAATTGAATGAAATCTATTTGTAATCAAATAAAGGGACCTTCTGCCTTTCCAATTGTACCTGGTAATACAACAGTTTTCTTTCCAGGGTTAAAATGCTGACAAATCAGACACCTCTGGCAGAGTGCCTCTGCTATATTTCTGAACTTCGAATTGAACCAGGTCTGACGAAACATGCGGACCATCACGTCCCTGCCTAAATGGGTGTCTCCATGTATCAGCCTAGCCATAGGAGCAATCATACAGTCTGGCAACACAGGCATCTCATCAAGGTAAACAATGACGCCATCTGCACTTCTCCTTCGACAACCAAAGTTTCTCCATCTTTGCTTTTCCTGTGTCTCTGCTGCTTCCTGTAAGTCTCTCACTTCTTCCCATGTATTCACTCCCTCTAGCATCAAAAATTGGCAGCTGTTTCCATTTCCCCCCATCTTTATATTGATTGATATTCGGTATTTTGCACAATGCTGGGCTAACTGGTCAGCATATCGATTACCTGCTGTCACTTTGTCATCACCAGATTTGTGAGCAGCACACTTGACCACAGCCAATTCTTTTGGTAACTGGATGGCTTCCAGTAAATTCTGCACATAATTTCCATTTCGGATCGGGGTGCCTGAAGAAGTCAGGAACTCCCTCTGCATCCACAATTGGCCAAAGCCATGCACAACCCGTAACCATACTGGCTATCAGTATATATGGTTATATTTAAATTTCTCCCAAATTTACAAGCTTTTGTCAATACAACCAATGCAGCTATTTGTGCAGACTTGACTCCATGTAAATAGGATGCTTCGACTGGACCTCCCACTGTACATACTGCATAGGCAGCGCTTAGGCCTCCCTCCTCATGTCTCATGCATGAGCCATCTACAAACAGCTCATAATCTTCGTCAATTAGAGGATTTTCTTTGATGTCTGGCCGTGGTTTCGTGCTAAATTCTGTCAAATCAAGGCAGTTATGTACAGTTTCCCTTCTCATTTCTGCGACAAATGAACTTGGCAGTAAGGTAGCTGGGTTCAGAATATTGCATCTGGAAATGGTCACATTTCCTGCACCTGCAAGGATTCTCTCATACTTAGTCACCGACTAGGTGTGAGGTACTGGGTTTTCGTTCTCGTCAGTAGAATCACAACAGAATGGGGAACAAAAACAGTTACTGGATTTCCCATTACAATGGACTCACTCTGTGTTAAGACTTGTGCATGTTGCAGCTACAGCTTTCAAACATCCAGGTAATCCAGCTGCGACTGGATCTAATGTGGCAGAAAAGTATGCCACCGGACGTCGAGTCAAACCATGAATCTGGGTGAGGACTGAAAGTGCACAATTGTCTCGGGTGTCACAGAACAGTGCAAAATCTTTTGAATAGTCAGGCATTCCTAGTGCAGGAGCAGTACACAGACATTCTCTCAAGTTTACAAAAGCAGTCATGCTTTCGTCATCCCACTCCACAAGATCTTTAGCTCCTTTCTTTGTCATTTTTATCAGTGGTCTTGCTAGGACTGCAAATCCCACAATCCACTGTCTACAGTATCCTACAACTCCTAGGAACATTCTGATTTCTTTCTGGGTATTTGGTAATTCCATGTTACGAATTATTCTAATTCTTTCTGTGGTGACTTTTCTGATACCTCTCTCTATCTGGTGCCCCAGATATTTCACTGACGTGGTACAGAATTGTAATTTTTCTGGCGACACTTTATGTCCACCTTCACCTAAATGGTTCAGTAGGGCAATGGTGTCGACAACACAGCCTTCTCTGTTCTTAGATGCCACCAAGAGGTCGTCTATATATTGCACCAGGACTGATTTTCCGGGCAATATCAACGTTTCAAGACACTTTTTCAGGATCTGATTAAAAATCGAAGGGCTTTCCGTGTACCCTTGAGGGACACGATTCCAGACGTAGACATGACTGTCGAACTCAAATGAGAAAAGAAATTTGCTGTCTGCATGCAATGGAATTGAAAAGAATGCATGACATAAGTCAATGACGGTAAACCATCCAGCATTCCATGGTATTTGGTATAGAATCACTGCAGGGTTTGGCACAACAGGACAGCAAGGAACTACAATTTTATTTACCTTGCGCAGGTCCTGTACTACCCTGTACTTACCACTAGGTTTCTTGATGCCAGTTATTGGTGAGTTACAAGGACTGCTCAACACTTCTTGTAAAATTCCTGCTTCTATTAATCTTTTTATTTCAATAGCAACTTCTGCTTTCACTTCTGCACTCATTTTGTACGGTTTAGTATTTGGATGGACTGCATCTTCTTTTATTGTTATTTTAATTGGATCAACGTTTGCCATTAATCCTACATCTTTTCCTGTAAAATCCCATACTTCCGGTTTCACTGTTTCTTGGAGTTCTTCAGATAAGTCCTCATTGTCAGTCTTTTAATTTCTGAATCGGGTCTTGCTAACATTAATTTGTAAATTCCATCTTCATCTGGGGTCTGTATTTCGACGCCATTTGGTGTTCAAAAGATAGTACAGTTCATTTTACACAACAAATCTCGTCCTAGTAAGTTTACAGGACTGGAATCACACACAACAAATCTATGCATTTCTTTAAAATTTCCAATTATAATCTCCATAGGTTCTGTAAGTGGGGTACTAATTAGCTGATTAGAAATGCCCACTACTTGGATCGCTTCTCCCGAGAGGGGTAGGTTTGGAACGTCTGCTGTTCTCACAGTAGAACGGGTAGCACCAGTGTCCAACAGAAAGGTGACGTCATTTCCTTCAACCTTTCCTTCAATGTATGGCCCTGTCTGGTCCACCGGTAAGGAGGCGCCAAGCACGCACTCCTCGTCCTCCCCCCTCAGGCACCGTCAGTAGGTGTCATCACAGAGGAATGTGTCATTTAACAGAAATTGTGAAGTTGCTGCATTTCTATCCTCCCTTCCTTCCCAACCATCAGTGTCTTCACTCTGTTGTGCTTTGCTCCTGTAATTTGGCCTAGGTGCACAAGGCAACTGATTCTGTTTTACCTGCTGCTGGGTCTTCCGTGGAGTCTCTTTCTGCGTCTGTGGATTCAAATCATTAATTTGCGCATTACCATTCTGTACAGCAGGACACTCGTCCCTCCAGTGACCTATTTTTCCGCACCCGTGACAGGGGAACTTCTTTTTTGCTTCTTCTCTGCTCATTTTTACTCTGGGCTTTCCCCCACCCCCGGGGCCTTGATTCTGATTATTAGCTGTTTTACTTAACTGCTGTTCCTGGTGTTCTGCTAATTTTACCTGTGCCCACATGACCTTTTCCTTTAACTCTTTCCGTTTATCTGCCAGTTCATCTTCGCAGTATTTAGCATACTTCAAGACTTCATCAATTGGTTTTGCTTGCCAGCAGATTTTATTATCTTTGATCCACTGTGAAATCTCAGGCCTCAACCCTAACACAAATCGATAAATGAAGTGGGTCATGTCCTTCATCTCAATGTTATCCAGACCACTGTACGTCTTGAACACCTGTAACAGTCTTTCATAGTAAGAACGCACAGTTTCATCTCTATTCTGGGTAGTTCTGTCTATTCGGGTCCAGTCAGTTTCCTTTGCAGGCACCTTTCCTTTTAGATACAATATTACCTGATCGTACTTCCTCATCACATCCCCTGAAGGAGCTCCTGTATTCGGGTCCCTCGGGAATTCCTCACTAGGCCAATCAACAGCAATTTTACATTCAGTCCATAAATCTACAGGAACTACAATGTTGAAGAAACCATCTAGATCTTTCAGGAGGCATTTTTGAACTTTCACAAATCTCTCGACCTGTGTGCACCAGTCTACAGGTTTTTCTCATAATTTTGGGAAGTCATTTGTAAAGGACACAATATCCTGTCGGCACCATGGAACATGTACATATCCTCCACCTGGCACTTCTCGCATAGGATATAATTTTTCTGCCTTTTCAGCTTCTTTTAAAACATATTCAGATGTCATTTGCTTTGATCTACTATCTTCTTTTTTCTTGGCCCACCTGGCTTTCCATTTTTTTAAATCTCCCCATTTTTGCAACAGGTTTAACAATTCTCTGATCTGTACCTTTTTCCCTGACACATTCATGTTTTCCAAGTCTTTGTCTGAGAATTCTGCCCTGTAGGGGTTTTGCAAAACCTTTGATTTGCTAATATCTATTCCCATACTAGCTGCAGTGTCCATTAATTTCTCATGGTACACTCTGGTATTACGGGTTAGACTTTTACAAATGAATAACAATTATTCTTCGGTCAGGGTATTCAGTCTATCCAAACCCACATTCCCAGCCATCAGTTCTTCAAATTCTATTCTCAATTTGTATATATCTAATGGTTTTGGCTGAGGATTTGGCTTCTCTAATTCTCGGGTCCATCGGTCAATTTCTTCAGGAGTCACTACTGTGGCACTTCTAGTACCAGAAGCTGACTCAATTTGTACTTCTCTTGAAGTAAAAGGAGTGTTTCTTCTCTGTGAACTCCCCACTGGTTCCCTTATCGGTAAATCCATCAAAGAAATCACAGATTCGCATTCACTTGCCTGATCATCTACTATCAATGGCTCTTTTCTTGGCTGCACTACATTCGGGGTTATAATTGGAGTTTTCGGACTACTTTGTTTGTCCCCATACAGAGGAACAACTGGTCCAATAGTTACTGGGATTGTCAGACCTTCAGGACTGGTATTTAATTGGGAGATTTTCTGAATTAATTCTGTTCTTTGTTTAATTATAGCTTCTCGTTCTCTATCCTGCAATACCTTTTCCATGGAAGTCTCATGTACTATCTGCGGAGTCAGGGTCAGAGTATAATTCGGTGCAGTCGGATGTGTCATACTTGGTCCTTAACCATAATTAGGTTTTAGGAGGGGATTTCCTGTATTCAAAGTTCTTGCTTCCTCCTGATAAGGAGGTCGTAGTATCTCTCGCATCTAAGGATCCTGATCCCTCCTGGTAAGGTGGTCTTAGGCAAGTATCTCCCACACTTAAGGATCTGGGTCCTTCATTATAAGGTGGTGGATTTTTCATTAACAAATCCTCTAAATAATCATCGTCTGAATCACCCATGGCCATTAAATGCTTGGTCTTTTCTGTTCTCTTCCCACCCTCGGACTCTCCTACTGTTATTACAGGGTACAGTCCTTCTACCATCATGTTTTGTCTCCATTCTTTCATTCTTTTTTCCCTTTTCTCCCTATTTACCTTTGGGTAAAATTTCGTTAGCCCTTTGTCATTTCTGGGTCTGTCCTGTTCGAAAGCCTCTATTTCCCATTCTTCTAATGCCTCATATTGCGTTAGTCTAGGTCTGGGATGTAATTCATTCATTTGGGTTCTCAAATTGAACAGAATCCTGCCATTGAATGTACCTTCTAACGGAAATGCCAAAATTCCATCATTTTTAGTATATTCCACCCAATTTTCCAACCATACGCAAGCATGGTAGCCTCTGTCAAACATCATAAATGATGCTGGAGTGTTAAGTGGTGGAATAATAACTCCTTCTCTGGTTATGATGGGTTTGTCTTTCTTAAAATAGTTCTTTACTTTGTCTACCAAAGTCATCTTTCTCTTGCTTCCATACATAATACAATGTCTAGCTGTTCTCCACTGATCCCTTACAAATTCTTGATATCTAGGTTCTGGTCGGGCGTCGGGATGATGCGAATACCACATATACTTTTTTCGCAAATTTACTTTTGTTTACAAATTCACTTCCAATACAAATGCGTCTTTTATTTTTCCTGCAACCAATCAAATGTGCAGTTTCAAATAACTTCAACCAATGGGTGCGCGGCGTTTCTCGTGAAACGAGTTCTCACGCTCCTGTGCTCACCCCTCCTTTACAATACTATTCCAGCTACACGCCCGCTGTCTCAACCAATACCAGCGCGGCACTGAGTGACGTCAGAGCAGCTCCGCTACTGACTCCCTCCTTCACAAGGTAAGGAAACTCAATTCTTTATTTAAAGTGCAAGTGCTCTGTTTATTTTACAGCGTAAAAACATTTGCCACTGTACTCGAGTGTCTAGAAAGAAGAGATTTGTTTCACTGAAAGTAAATCTCCTCCGTTTACTTTTCATATACTACGAGTAGAACCCTTCTGCCTACTCTTCACACAAGCATTAGAGAACCTGCTACTCCTTCGACTCATCCACTTTGGGATATATACTAAGCCAAATGTTTCACCAGTGAACCCCTTTGCTATCAAACAAGCTCAGACGAACCTGCTACTCCTTCCGTGTGACCCTTTCTAGGTGATCTCACAATAGAAGTTTTGCCAGCGAACTCTTTGCTATCATTCATTCATACATTTATACAGAACCCTAATTACTGCTTCCATTTCTGCCCAACCTGCACCAATTTTCCTCGAGCCACTGACCTCACTGCGCGGTGGATTCTCCTCACCACCCGCTATTCTGCCCCCGGGGATTCCAGACAAACATATAACAATCACTAACGAGTTATTAGTACATAGATCAATATAGCAGCATTTCAAGAAAATCAAAACATTTCAATATATTTCAAAAACAATTTCATTTGATCGATCAATACTTTTAGCAGCAATAAAAAAATGTCACAGTTAGCAGCAGTTTACCTATCTACCTATCCTAACTAATCCTACCTACCTTTAACTGGTCCCTAACCATAGCTCTGCTACCAGAAAATTACTGATAGAGCGCGCAGGTTACCCGACTATAATTTTACCATATGCGCATTTGGGCCCATAAATTCAATTCACCATATTTATTAATCAGGTAACCTTACACTCTACTACCAGTAACCCAGTTCCTTCCTATTTGTTACCAATGTACCCAACTTACCAATCCACGTTACGGGTACCTAATGACCACAATGGATCAGGGAGCTAGCTGTAAAAGATAAGCAGCCCCAAAATACACTAATTTTATAATATTTGCACTCTTTGTAATAACCACAGACTCATGAAGTTTTGAAAAACTTTATCTAATCTTCATCAATCTCAGCAAGCAGACAGTTAACAGTGAGTAAGCTATCAATACTCAACATCATAAAAAGGGTATATCCGTGTAAGAAAATAATAAGACCAACCATTTAGAAGCCTAATGGGAAGGTAAGAACAGGGAACACGCTCGTAAGAAATTTTCAGGAATTTAGACTTGATGTGGAGTGACTAAAGGACGGGAAAAATAAGGAACATGCTAGAACGTCACAGTTTGTATACCCCTCAAAATGTGCAAAGCAAGAGAACTTTAATCAGTCTATAGAAAACTCGAAGGTAACATGTAGCTATAGGGAAGGTAAAAATGGAGCACGCTAATAAGTCACTATAACCACTTTAAACCGACTAAAGGATGGGTAAAGAAAGGAACATCTATATTTCATGAACTGTATGTAGGAATATACTTATAGAATGGGAAAAATGGAACATGCTTGAATAACAATTATAATGTAGGATTTTATCATTGGTCAGCACAAGGAGGGTAAGAAAAGAACAATATGCAAGTACGATTTTATTAAAGCAAAGAGATAAAAGACGGAAAAAGGGTTCGCTTCAGGGTTTATATTTACCTAGAACAGTGTGAGACCAACCCTGGCCACGGGTCAGTTTTAGGACAGGAGAAAACCCCAAGGAATACGGTCGCCAGTAGGCCAGCAGGTGCAGAACGGAAACTCAGGACAGGAAAACCAGATTAGGATCAGGACAGGACCACCAAGGTAAGACCAGCACCCACAGTTCAGTTGTAACACCTGCGCTACACCCTCTCTGCAGCTATCACTCAAAACCCCGATTGGGTTCACGAATTCCCCAGCAAAGTGCTCCGCCAGCACTTAAGGTTCTCAAAAACCCCGAATGGGTCTGTGAGTCGGTCGGACAGAGTGCTCCGCAGCACCTCTGTTTCTGGATCAGCTATTGAGTGCGTTGGGTCAGTGACAGGTCAGCTATTCGGACAAGTCGGACAATTTTTCTATCTAAACCTAGGCTAGTTATACTGTTTTCGGGTCAGTGTACTACCCCCAAAATGTTGCAATTGTGAGAATCCCCAATTTCGATTGGTCAAAAGTAAGGACAGGTCATCACACCAACTAGGATTTGACTTACTCAAGCCCTAATTTACATCTTTTGGGACCGCCTATTGAATTTGGGGTTCCAATGACATGCTTTCTACAGGAAACAATTGAGAATACAATTTTTCATATACAATTGTTACAACTGCAGTACAGTTCAGCTTCGTCTAGCTGGGTCACAGGTCGGTTCCCAGGAGCATCTTGGCTGTGGCAGCCAGCTGGCTGGGTTCCACTGGTACAAGGTTTTCTTCCCTCTGCCAGGGTGACATGCGCAGTAGGGACTTCAAAGATGGAGTAGTAAGCACATACCAGGCCTAAAAGATTCGATACATGAAAAGTAAAGGAAAACAATTTAGAACACAGAAATAAATGATTACACTGTATACCAGGGATCACTATATTACTCCCATTACTTCATATTAACTATAGCCTTAGTTATTAATGCAGACAGACACTATAGCAAAAAGCTGCAGTGCAAGCATCAGGCATGTGAGGACACAAAGCGGCCATTTTAGAGCTAGTGCGTAAAGCGCAGAGATTTCCCACCAGAACTGCGAGTACGTTGCGTCACGTGAGTATGACCGACGCATGCGCAGAAGAAATTCCCACGTAGCAGCAGCCATCTTTAGCAGCAAGCATATTACTATTAGTAAACACATAAGCAAGCTTCTCTGGGACACCCAAAATGTCAGAATAAAGGAAAATTAGTAAGACATACATGTTGATTAAGTTCATTAATGTTATTTGAGGTTCATGAGTTTAAGCAAGACGCTATACGTGCGAATTCCTGCTCCATCACTGTCATTGGCAGCGCTGGCAGTGGTAATAAATTGTGCAAGCTGCAGTGGCATCCTGAGGAGAGCCATGGCACTAGTTTTTTTTTTACAAATTTAGCACTGCGCATAACCCCAGGACCGGCCGGACCAGTGTGGATGCACCCCCGCATGGTCCCACGCGGGGCACACAACGTTTGCAGCAGGATTGGAGTACGGAAATCATTTCGAGTGTTCCTTCCTCTTTACTTTATGATTATCACACACCTTTTCTTTTTATTTTACAACTTTACGTCTCCAGTCAAGAGGGGGTATCTTTATTTGTATGAAATCTTCTCCAACAGCCACATCCCACAGCATAAAGGCCTATTCTGGGCCGCGCTAATCGTTCCCAGAAGCGGATGGGCAAACAATGAGGCGCACTTCTGCAACGCGACTGACAGGAAACACCGTGCAGCCAGTTCCCCCGGGAAGGAGAGCACAGCAAACCCCGTCACAGCAGCCAGGACAACCAGTGCTTAATTCGAGCAGGTGCTTTCAGGTGCTCAACACCTGCACTTCTTTCACAGGGCCGGGGCTACCATTTCTGAACGTGCAGGTGGTGGTCTCAATGTTAATTGTTCAAATTCAAAATAAAAAGAATAACATACATTGCATGGTGACTGGCTGGTAAATGTTCCTAGGCAGGCAGGCAGGCATACGCCTGTCCAGGCAGGCATGATTGTGTATCACCACGTTAGTGACAATGTCATCACGCTGAACACAAATCCAAGACGTCATCGACAAACTATGGCTTGCATTCTATTCCCCTAGTCTGCTGCACCCTGCCACTGCCTGAGCCTAAACCTCCCATTGGATAATTGTAGCTGGGGGCTGGCTCATGACGGAGTTGAGGCAAGGAAGCTGCAAGAGCGCATTTGGAATTTGGGAGTGAGGGAGAATAAATGAAAGTAAGTGTGGACTTTCCACTTGTTGTGTAGCCAGAGTAGCATATCCGGCAGCCCTGCATTGCCGCTATCCTCAATGTGCTCGATGCGGTTGTGGCCCAACACAACTTTTGTGTGCCATGGCATCAGCTGTAGGATCTGTGCGCTGCACCCCAGCATGGTAATTGCTGAGCGTGAGTGAGTCCAGTAGGCACCACAGACATACTTACCGGCATTGGCAGCATTACTGCTGGGGACAATGCCTGTGCTGTAGCAGGCAGGGTCACAGCAAGCTGAGCAGTGGATGTCGATGCCATCGCCATCCCTGGACCTACTAATTACAGGCAGCACTAGCAGTGACATGACCTGCTGTGCTCAAGCAGCCGCCTGTTCCGCAAAAACCCAGTCATACTACACTGATTAATATATACAAAAAAAGAATTTTCATTTGGTGTAGATTTTGTTTTTGCACTCGGTGTAGGTAAGAAAGTAAAAAACGTCATCTTCTGCTTCTTTAGGAATGACAACAGGAAAACGCAGAGTTCAAAAAAGCAGGGACATGTACAGGCTGACGACAGGGGTCCCAGGTAGCAGCAGTGTTAGAGATGAGAGACAGCAAGAGTAAAGACAGGACAGAGGAAAAACAAGCATTTACAATGCAATGGTTTCGCCTTTGGAAAAGTTAAGAGCTATTGGCATTGCTCACACACAGAGCCCCACACACAGACAGAGCCAGACACACACACACAGAGTCAGACACACACACAGAGCCAGACACACACACAGAGCAAGACACACACACAGAGCAAGACACACACACAGAGCAAGACACACACACAGAGCAAGACACACACACAGAGCAAGACACACACACAGAGCCAGACACACACAGAGCCAGACACACACACAGAGCCAGACACACACACAGAGCCAGACACACACACACACAGAGCCAGACACACACACAGAGCCAGACACACACACAGAGCCAGACACACACACACACACACAGAGCAAGACACACACACAGAGCCAGACACACACACACAGAGCCAGACACACACAGAGCCAGACACACACACACACAGAGCCAGACACACACACACACACAGAGCCAGACACACACACACAGCCAGACACACACACACACAGAGCCAGACACACACACACACAGAGCCAGACACACACACACACAGAGCCAGACACACACACACAGCGAGCCAGACACACACACACAGCCAGACTCACACAGAGCCAGACACACACTCACACAGAGCCAGACACACACACACACACAGAGCCAGACACACACACACACACAGAGCCAGACACACACACACACACACAGAGCCAGACACACACACACAGGGCTTGGCTAATAATAGTAATAGGCCAGGGCTTGGAGGAGCCTGCCTCGTCTGCGGATTCCCCCAAGGAATCCTCCCCATCCTATTGTACACTGGGGATTTCTGATACCTCTGGGATGGACTCTTACCCCATATCTGGTCTGGCTAGGAAAGCTCTCTTCAAGCACTCACACACCCCCAAATCCATGCCTACAGCGCTTTTACCCTTCTGGGCACACTGGGGTTGACGTGCTTGGCAAGCATAAGCTATTTGCATTATGTGGCGTTCAAAGGGCCCCATGGCTGCTACCAATGCTTGGTGGATGGAAGCATCCACTGCATCGCAAAACTCATCCTTCAGGGGGAGAACCTGCAGATACTCCTCCTCTACATATTCCTCCTCCATGATGGTGAATGTGAGCACTGCCGCATTTAGGCCAAATAGCAGGTAAACAGTATAGCCAAGCGTTCTATGTGCTAGTATGTCTAAATGCTCTATGCACTAGTGGGGGCTGTCAAAGTGTAGCCAGAGGCTATTTCTAGCGTGCCTGGAGTCACTAACTTTATGCACGCTAGTCAGTATTAAGTAATCCGCTAGGGGCGACTCACCCTTAAGTATATTGGGCGTCCTAAACACCTAGGCCCGCCCCGATCAGCCTCCGTGAGGGAAAACAGACACTTGAGCCTACGCAGTGTTTAATATACAGACTGCGGAGCGATCGTCAATTAAGGCAATGAGAAAAGAATACCGAGCTGCAAGCGTAAGGGCTTCCAGGCGGCTCCGGCAATGTGTGTGATCTCGGGCTCTGTGTCCGGCGCTCATTGATCTCGTCTGACCAGCGCATCACAGATCAACGAGACGCGCAGTCACGTGCCCCCTGCCAATCCAATGTGCGCACCACTGCCCGTGACTCGTCCAGTGAGGGGGGCGCGAGTGGAGCGTACAGAGACCGCTCCAACGGCCCTGACTGGTTGTAAGCAACAAGAATCAACTCAGAAAACATGCAATAGCGTATCAGTACTCAAATAAGTACGCTAACACATAAACGCCATATTACCTGACACAATACAAGCGAGAGGGAAAGCGCACTTACAAGTCAGGTCCCGGGCCGGCAGCCAATCACAGCGCGGCCCGGGAATGACGTCAGGGGGGTGTCCCGGGCCGGCAGCCAATCACAGCGCGGCCCGGGAAATGATGTCAGGGGGTGTCCCGGGCCGGCAGCCAATCACAGCGCGGCCCGGGACAAAGGGGCGGGATTTAAAAAAAGCCCTAGAAACGCCCCCGAATCGCGTTTTCCCAGAGAAAGCGCGATTGACAGCCTCTGTCTCCCAATGGCTAGCCTCCATTTATGGAGCTAGCCAATGAGAGACAGAGGCGGGTCATCGAGCCGACATAGAACTCAAGAGGTTTTTTAGCGTATGCGCACTACGTGCGCACTTGCAGGCAAAACCTAAAAATCAGACAATGATAAAATGGAGACACAGCTAATCACTGCTAGAGAGTGATAGTAAAGAGCCAAGAATCAAGGGGAGAGAGAGCTGAGTATGGATAAAAGTGAAGAGAAAAAAGGGCAGGGCTAAAATGAATAGAGGGCAAATCAGAAATACAGAGTGTGACAAAGATGATAGAAAACAATTAGAGAGGTGAGAGTATAGACTCTAAGAGCAAAGACTTAGGGGACAGATAACAGATCAAGGTTAGAAGATAGAGACTGAGGCAGTGAGAGTGTTGAAAGTGGGGCTCACCAGAGGAAGACGTCAGCGGTGGCCTCCTTGGCAAAATTTTCAGCACCTGCACTTCTTTTTTTACAAATTAAGCACTGGTGTGGATGGGTGTAGATTCCAACGTGGCGGTAAGTGAGCCTGTCCGCGCCGAGGGATAGAATCCCACCGGACCCAGGAGCCCCCCATAAGTAGAAGGCTCGTCCAAGAGTGGAGGGGCGCAGATGACACTACCCCAGGACACACACACGCTAAATGCCTTCACCAAGGTCGCGCGATGGGAACAGTCTTGAATGTTTCGGACTGTGGTTCGTTACCGCCACAGGGTTTGCAATAGAAGTTCAGATCGCCCCCCGAGCCCCTCTTCCAAGATAGAGCTCGACCGAGAGACCTATGAAGGAACGGTTATTAAAGTTAACCACTGTTTTTCCGATCCTCCCTGAGAGCAGCACTTGCGTGTAAACAATAATCATTGTGCAGGTGTTAGAATGACGGAGTATAATGAGGCCAGAGCCGCTGGTGGCCATGGAGGGAGCGAGCACGGGAGTCCGATCCAAATGAAGCGTCTGTCTGTCCGAGTGCATGTTGTACCCAAAGGGAGCAGGAGGCGAGCCGCTTAATGCTCGAGTTCCTCTTGGAACCTCCACCACCCCAGAATGGGTCGAGCTTTCATGTGGCTTCGGCCTGCAACCCCCGTACTAACCTCGTGCACAAACTCAAAAAGAAAACATTACATTGGAGGTAACGAGGAGAGATAAATAGATCATTTGTAAAAGAAAAAAAAGAAAGTACCAGGGCTCTCGTCAGGCAACTGCAGCTTTCACCACACATTGCCCCAGCCATGCTGCCAATGACAGTAAAAACACAACTATTAACCATCACATAACTACAAATGTGGCGATTCTGACTATTTCAGGCTCAATTAGCTATAAGAATGGCTTGGGCAGGTAATAGACATTTATATATTGAATTAACAATGAATTGTTAGTGTGGCCATCTCTAAATTAGCCAGCCAGCGCCACCTTGTGGCAGACAGTCACAAGCACCGGCGTTGACAATTAAGTGCCAGGGCCGAACACAAGAAAAAACAGTCACCCAAGAACCGCCTCAAAGCCACCTGTTCCAGTTACCTTGCTGTGTCCTTCTAACCCGCGCACCTGTGCTCCCGTGCAGAGTGAGGTCATTCAGTCGTCAAGATGTCACGCAGAGCGTGCACGTGTCAAACGCTTGCTGGATCTTTCTCCATCGAAGGAAGAAGAGATGTGTAGAGGTAGGAAGCTGAGGTGAAAGCTGACAAATGTTCAAGAGCACAGACAATTAAGCAATTTCCTTGTTGCTTCTGTCACTGATCACATTTTCAGTCCGGTTCTGGATGCCGCCATCGTAAGAAGTGTTTTTTGTCGCTCTGGAATCTCTCGGCAAATTCGCCTACCAGCTATTCAATCCCCTATTCTCCTGACTGTCTTTCAGCTCCTACTTAAACCAGGTAGATCCCAGGCACGTGGATGAAACAAAGGAGATTACTGTGAAAAACAGATGCTTTCAACAAACATACAGACAGCATCCGGTGCCCTTCAAGCCCTTGCCCACCTCCTCATGCAGACTGATGAGTTATTTGGCTGCAGAAACAAGTAAACAATAATGTCTGCTGGCTTGCAGGGCGGCGCGACCATAGCCATTTGTAATTACAGCCATGAAGGTGAGTACAAACAGTGGGAAAAGAAAGTAGAAATGAGACGGCGAGCCTAACTGAGTTAGAAATAGGGAGCATCAAGGGGAGCTACCGTGGGGGTTATCAATCAATCAATGATTTATGAAGCACAGCAAATCAACCAGGAGGGCCTCAAGGCGCTGGAGAGGCTAGCTGCCTTGTGAGAATGTCTGCGCTACAAAGCAAGAACGTCTGGGTGAATGAGAATGTGAATATGCGTGGGACCAGGTTAGATTACAAGAACAGACTAGTTAAAGAGAGTGACAGAGAAAGGAGGAAGTTAAAGAATGTAAGGACGAAAGAATTGAGCAATCACGATTGAGAGTACAGCCGACAGGGTGAAGTATGAAGATAACGTATGCGAGGAGTGACGTATGTTAAGGGAGGCCTAGATGGGATGGGATGGAAGAGAGTGAACGCGAGATGTTAAAAGAGAAAAGGAAAACGAGGCCAGGCGTCGTATAACTCTACGTGACAGGAATTCTCTTACACAGTAAACAGTCCCATTTGAATGCCACCAATCACGTACAGCACAGCTGACAGCTTCGACATCTGTAGGCTCAATAACATAACACGCGTATTTGTAAAGCGCACGTTCACCCATAGGTATCTTGGCGCTGAATAACAGATGTCTATTGTTACCCAACGGTACTCATTTTATTGACCCCAGATGAATGAAAGGCTGAGCGAATCTGCCGGCGTTTGAACCTGATACCATGAGGTCGAACACAGGCCCCTGCAGTGGACGCATTAGTCCACTGAGTCACCAGACCCAGCTCAAATAAATGAAGATCAGACATTCTGTGGTTCACTAACTGTTGTTCAGGAATTCTGCTGCACAGTAACGGGTGGACCACCACAGTAAGTGGTCGCATGCTCTCTATGAACATCAACCGGTCCACACAGTCGTAACATAGAAAATTCAGAATGATCTAATCTGTGGCATGGTAATGGTGATGGGCATATTTTCCTCCCACGTGTATCCTAATGGACATATCTCCATATTTGGTGTCATAACTATTGTATCTTCCATTGTGTTTATTGCATGTCTCTTCTCCTGCACGAGTTCCCACTTACAAGATGCTTGCTGCAATCTTGTTTTATTTTCAGATGCCAGTAATTTCTACTGTGCCACACAAAAATAATAATATAGTACTCCTGACAAAGATGTGACTCTTTACAAGGAACTACTTTTCTACTGCAGATGGAGGGCACTTTGAAGATTTTGAACATTTAGATAGATTTTCTAAGCCTCCCTTCAGAATGGTCTCTAAAATATTTGGCTTTTTATCCGAGGGAATTGGAAAACATGATTCGAAATATACAAATTAGTATTTTTTTTGGCAAAACAAAAGTACTTGAATGCCTGCCCTGCCATTTACAGTTGGCACATAGAAGTGGTATTTCACATGCTCACAAAACAAGTTATACACAAACATTCAATTGTCACACCCGTGGCAAAATAATTAGCGGGAACGTTGCCTGTCTCCCTTTTAAAGTTGGGCACATTTTGTAAACAGTTCTTTATTACATTTTATGATTACAGCGTTATATTAATGCTTCACAATAATTGGAACAGCCCCGCACATAATAAACCCCAAACCAGTCACCAAAAATGATGTTTTGCTACCTTCAGAAAAGCAGAGACCATCTAAGGCTTCTATACATTAGTTCTCGAAAATCTCAATCAACTCCTCCCTCGTCACCGGTGGAGAGAGAGGCTATATGCTGAACAAGCATTGAAAATGCAATAGGTCTCGCAATAGAAGAGTTTGACATTTTTCGTTTTGCAAATGGATGAGTGGTGTTGCGTGGATGAGTGGCGTTGCGTGGATGAGTGGCGTTGCGTGGATGAGTGGCGTTGCGTGGATGAGTGGCGTTGCGTGGATGAGTGGCGTGTGTGAGTGGCGTTGCGTGTGTGAGTGGCGTTGCGTGTGTGAGTGGCGTTGCGTGTGTGAGTGGCGTTGCGTGTGTGAGTGGCGTTGCGTGTGTGAGTGGCGTTGCATGTGTGAGTGGCGTTGCGTGTGTGAGTGGCGTTGCGTGGATGAGTGGGGTTGGAATGCAATAGGTCTCGCATTAGAAAAGTTGTAGTTATTGGTCTTGTAAATGACATATTTTATTTATTTTTTCGTTGTTAAAATTGCTAAATTGATGGCTTTGTCATTTACAATCCCAATAGTTATAACTTTCGCGAATGTGACACCGATAGCATTTGGAATGCAACATGATTTGTATTTACGTGACTTATATGGCAGCTCTCGTCGTTATGCTACATCTCTAGAGAGCAGGAGAGTGCAGCAGGGGAGAGAAGCACAGCAATGCAATATGTCTCGTATTAGGAAAGTTTGAGCTATTGGTATTGTAAAGGACACATTTTTTATGTATGTGCTTGTTTTTAAAATAGCGAAATAATAGCTTTGTTATTTACAATGCCAATAGTTTTATCTTTCGCAAATGTGACACCTATTGTAACACAATATGTGTTGTGAGGGTGAGTGAGGGTGAGGGGTTGAGGGTGAGGGGTTGAGGGTGAGGCGTTGAGGGTGAGTGAGGGTGAGGGTGAGTGAGGGTGAGGGGGTGAGGGGTTGAGGGTGAGTGAGGGTGAGGGGGTGAGGAGTTGAGGGTGAGTGAGGGTGAGGGTGAGGGGTTGAGGGTGAGTGAGGGTGAGGTGTTGAGGGTGAGTGAGGGTGAGGGTGAGTGAGGGTGAGGTGTTGAGGGTGAGTGAGGGTGAGGGTGAGTGAGGGTGAGTGGTTGAGGGTGAGTGAGGGTGAGGGTGAGGGTGAATGAGGGTGAGGCTGAGGGGTTGAGGGTGAGTGAGGGTGAGTGAGAGTGAGGGTGAGTGAGGGGTTGAGGGTGAAGGGTTGAGGGTGAGTGAGGGTGAGGGTGAGGGGTTGAGGGTGAGTGAGGGTGAGGGTGAGGGGTTGAGGGTGAGTGAGGGTGAGGTGTTGAGGGTGAGTGAGGGTGAGTGAGGGTGAGGTGTTGAGGGTGAGTGAGGGTGAGGGTGAGGGTGAGTGAGGGTGAGGGGTTGAGGGTGAGTGAGGGTGAGGGTGAGGGTGAATGAAGGTGAGGCTGAGGGGTTGAGGGTGAGTGAGGGCGAGTGAGAGTGAGGGTGAGTGAGGGGTTGAGGGTGAAGGGTTGAGGGTGAGTGAGGGTGAGGGTGAGGGGTTGAGGGTGAGTGAGGGTGAGGGGTTGAGGGTGAGTGAGGGTGAGTGTGGGTGAGGGTGAGTGAGGGTGAGGGTGAGGGTGAGTGAGGGTGAGTGAGGGTGAGGGTGAGTGAGGGTGAGGGGTTGAGGGTGAGTGAGGGTGAGGGTGAGTGAGTGTGAGGTGTTGAGGGTGAGTGAGGGTGAGGGTGAGGGTGAGTGAGGGTGAGGCTGAGGTGTTGAGGGTGAGTGAGGGTGAGTGAAAGTGAGGGTGAGTGAGGGGTTGAGGGTGAAGGGTTGAGGGTGTGAGGGTGAGGGTGAGGGGTTGAGGGTGAGTGAGGGTGAGGGTGAGGGGTTGAGGGTGAGTGAGGGTGAGGCGTTGAGGGTGAGTGAGGGTGAGGGTGAGTGTGGGTGAGGGTGAGTGAGGGTGAGGGTGAGTGAGGGTGAGTGAGGGTGAGGGTGAGTGAGGGTGAGGGTAGGTGAGGGGTTGAGGGTGAGTGAGGGTGAGGGTGAGGGTGAGTGAGGGTGAGGCTGAGGGGTTGAGGGTGAGTGAGGGTGAGTGAGAGTGAGGGTGAGTGAGGGGTTGAGGGTGAAGGGTTGAGGGTGAGTGAGGGTGAGGGGTTGAGGGTGAGTGAGGGTGAGGGTGAGGAGTTGAGGGTGAGTGAGGGTGAGGGTGAGTGTGGGTGAGGGTGAGTGAGGGTGAGGGTGAGGGTGAGTGAGGGTGAGTGAGGGTGAGGGTGAGTGAGGGTGAGGCTGAGGGGTTGAGGGTGAGTGAGGGTGAGGGTGAGTGAGGGTGAGTGAGGGTGAGGGTGAGGGGTTGAGGGTGAGTGAGGGTGAGGGGTTGAGGGTGAGTGAGGGTGAGGCTGAATGAGGGTGAGGCTGAAGGGTTGAGGGTGAGTGAGGGTGAGTGAGAGTGAGGGTGAGTGAGGGGTTGAGGGTGAAGGGTTGAGGGTGAGTGAGGGTGAGGGTGAGGGGTTGAGGGTGAGTGAGGGTGAGGGTGAGGTGTTGAGGGTGAGTGAGGGTGAGTGTGGGTGAGGGTGAGTGAGGGTGAGGGTGAGGGTGAGTGAGGGTGAGTGAGGGTGAGGGTGAGTGAGGGTGAGGGGTTGAGGGTGAGTGAGAGTGAGGGTGAGTGAGTGTGAGGGGTTGAGGGTGAGTGAGGGTGAGGGTGAGTGAGGGTGAGGCTGAGGTGTTGAGGGTGAGTGAGGGTGAGTGAGAGTGAGGGTGAGTGAGGGGTTGAGGGTGAAGCGTTGAGGGTGTGAGGGTGAGGGTGAGGGGTTGAGGGTGAGTGAGGGTGAGGGTGAGGGGTTGAGGGTGAGTGAGGGTGAGGCGTTGAGGGTGAGTGAGGGTGAGGGTGAGTGTGGGTGAGGGTGAGTGAGGGTGAGGGTGAGTGAGGGTGAGGGGTTGAGGGTGAGGGGTTGAGGGTGAGGGGTTGAGGGTGAGTGAGGGTGAGGGTGAGGTGTTGAGGGTGAGTGAGGGTGAGGGGTTGAGGGTGAGTGAGGGTGAGGGTGAGTGAGGGTGAGGGGTTGAGGGTGAGTGAGGGTGAGGGTAGGTGAGGGGTTGAGGGTGAGTGAGGGTGAGGGTGAGTGAGGGTGAGGCTGAGGGGTTGAGGGTGAGTGAGGGTGAGTGAGAGTGAGGGTGAGTGAGGGGTTGAGGGTGAAGGGTTGAGGGTGAGTGAGGGTGAGGGTGAGGGGTTGAGGGTGAGTGAGGGTGAGGGTGAGGGGTTGAGGGTGAGTGAGGGTGAGGCGTTGAGGGTGAGTGAGGGTGAGGGTGAGTGTGGGTGAGGGTGAGTGAGGGTGAGGGTGAGGGTGAGTGAGGGTGAGTGAGGGTGAGGGTGAGTGAGGGTGAGTGAGGGTGAGGGTGAGTGAGGGTGAGTGAGTGTGAGTGAGGGTGAGTGAGGGTGAGTGAGGGTGAGGTGTTGAGGGTGAGTGAGGGTGAGTGAGGGTGAGGGGTTGAGGGTGAGTGAGGGTGAGGGTTTGAGGGTGAGTGAGGGTGAGTGAGGGTGAGGGGTTGAGGGTGAGTGAGGGTGAGGGTGATTGAGGGTGAGGGGTTGAGGGTGAGTGAGGGTGAGGGTGAGGGTGAGTGAGTGTGGGCGAGGGTGAGGGTGTGAGGCTTATTGAGAATGTGTGTGGGTGTGTGAGGATGTGTGAGAGTGTGTGAGGGCGGGTGTGTGTGAGGGTGGGGGTGTGTGAGGGTGGGGGCATGTGAGGGTGTGTGGTTGAGGTCATGAGGGTGAATGAGGGTGTGTGAGGGTGTGAGGGTGAGTGAGGATGTGTGAGGTTGAGGGTGTGAAGGTGTGTGAGTGAGGGTGGTGGTGGGTGAGGGTGTGTGAGTGTGAGGGTGTGTGAGGGTGTGTGTGTGAGGGTTAGTGAGGGTGAGTGTGTTGTAAGGGTGGGGGGGTGAGGGTGGGTGTGAGTGAGGGTGTGTGAGGGTGAGGGTGTGTGAGGGTGTTTGTGTGTTGTGTATTTGTGTGATTGTGGTGTGTGTGCTTGTGTGACTGTCCCATAATTATATTAACGTATTTAAGTTATAGCGTTCTAGTTTTTATTTGGAATCCCGTACTATTTTGATTGACGTCCGTGTCAGCCAATGAGATTTCAGAATCCTCTCACGTTGCGTAACAATTTACTCGCGTCTAATTGGAAATCCCCATATTGTTGAAAGCGGGTCCCGTGTAAGGAGTGTTGGCTTCGTTGTCTGTTCCGTGCATCGTTCGACAGGTAAGTTGTTATTTGTTGTTTGTTTTGTGTGTGTATAGTGTTATGAATTATTCGATTTGTTGTTTCCTATTAGTTTTATTGGCATAGTAGTGTCTTTGTTTTGCAACGAAGGATGTTTATTTTGAATTGTCGGCTCTTTATGTATGTAATGCATTGTATCCTATTGTTCAGATCTAATTTTTAAAATGGTTGTTTTTGGTTAGTAGTTGTGTTAATAATTAGAGAAGTTTTTTTTTTGTGTGTAATTGTGTAGTATGTTGTATATCTGCGTGAATAATTTATATTGTTTCATCTTTTCCTTTATGTTATTTCAGTTATTATTAAATGTATGTTTGTATAGCTTTTTATTTTGATGTGTATGTAAATTTCGTGCTGTGGTTTGTGATACTTCCTCTTCTTTAATAATTAATGCAATGTCTCTGCTTTGTTACGATGTATTTTTAAAGCAATATTGTCTTGTTATATATGCTTTCTCCATGTTGCTATCAGAATTTTGACTTATGTCCACATTACTGTAGAGTAGGGAATTTTTTTTTTGGTATATTGGATGTAATTTCGTGTGAATAAATGCTCGTGTTATATGCGTACGGCTTTTTGTGTAACTCTTGACAATTGTGTATAATCCGTCCCATTCCCCGGGTGAATAATGCTTATTTATTCCCCCAATAAAAAATAGGCTGTTTCACATTTGTGTTTGTACATCCTCGTCCTCGCTTCCTGCCAGATATTTCTTCGTTGTTTTGTTGGTGTTATATTGTCCAAATAATTTTTGTTTTGTGACCTGAAGCCTGATAAACATCATTGCATGCTGTAGCTCACATTTGTTTTGTGAAGCTAAGAGACCTATGTAATGTTTATTGATGCTGTTAGCGCTGAATCCAAGTTGCGTAATATGTTTCTTATATTTGATGTAATTCCGTGTGAATAACTGCTATTGTTATATGCGTACGGCTTTTTGTGTAACTCTTGACCATTGTGTTTAATCCGTCCCATTCCCCGGATGAATAGTGCTTGTTTATTGCCCCAATCAAAAGTTGGCTGTTTCACTTTTGTGTTTGTACATCCTCGTCCTCGCTTCCTGCCACATATTTTTCTTTGTTTTGTTGGTGTAATATTGTACGAATGATTTTTGCTTTTTGGCCTGAAGCCTGATCAACATCCTTGCATGCTGTAGCTCACTTTTGGGAAGTATATTTTGTGTGTAACGTATCTGATGCACTACTCCGTAGACCCCCTTTTTTTTTCCGTCCTAAAAGTTGTTTATGTCTGTGAAAATGGCATAACATTCATCAATTTGCAGAGTGGGTGAATGATGCAGAGTGGGTGAATGATGCAGAGTGGGTGAATGATGCAGAGTGGGTGACTGAAGCAGAGTGGGTGACTGAAGCAGAGTGGGTGACTGAAGCAGAGTGGGTGACTGAAGCAGAGTGGGTGAAAGATGCAGAGTGGGTGAAAGATGCAGAGGGGGTGAAAGATGCAGAGTGGGTGAAAGATGCAGATTGGGTGAAAGATGCAGATTGGGTGAAAGATGCAGAGTGGGTGAAAGATGCTGAGTGGGTGAAAGATGCAGAGTGGGTGAAAGATGCAGAGTGGGCTAAAGATGCAGAGTGGGTGAAAGATGCTTAGTGGGTGAAAGATGCTTAGTGGGCGAAAGATGCTTAGTGGGCGAAAGATGCAGAGTGGGCGAAAGATGCAGAGTGGGCGAAAGATGCAGAGTGGGTGAAAGATGCAGAGTGGGTGAAAGATGCAGAGTGGTTGACTGAAGCAGAGTGGTTGACTGAAGCAGAGTGGTTGACTGAAGCAGAGTGGGTGACTGAAGCAGAGTGGGTGACTGAAGCAGAGTGGGTGACTGAAGCAGAGTGGGTGACTGAAGCTGAGTTTGTTCAATTAGCCATTAGAAATGTAAATTACTTTACTGTGTCAAGGTTTTATATTTTAATGGATGCATTTCTTTAACTTATTAAAATAAAAATTTGATAAGTAAACACACTTGAGCTTCATATTGTTTCGAAATTTACCCCCATGGATTTTCAAAATCTGAAATAATTATGTCGACACATGGTATTCATCCATCTCCAAGATGCCCTCTGAATTAAATAAATTTCAAGAACAAGAAAATAATTGACACGTCATCAACCCTAAATTAAACACTTGTATAGTTTCACTACCAACTATAAAGCTCTTAATATGTTTAGAACAGATAGGGGCACACATTGCTATATTTTTTATTCTTTGGTTTGGGCCTGGCATAATGATGGGTTGTTTGACTTTGGAAAGATAACATGTCGGAGGACGTCTCCACACAAAGAGTATAGTGCAGGCACACAATATAGACCCCATCAGATTTGGAACCACATGGCTTACTGCTTAAATCAAGGTCAATCATTGATCTGCTGTTGGTTGTTGGGTTGTGAGTGAGCCTATTAAAGACCATATTTTGCAGGTGCTTGAAGGAAGAAGAGGTTGTTGTTGGAGGCGGTGAAAGGGTAAACACATGTTGTTTTAGTACGAGTATAATAGTTTGATGAAGCAGAGGGAGCTGAAAGCCACCAGCATCCAATCCGAACCTGTCCATACAGCCTTCCACTTATCCTTCCATTCAGCTCTATCTTTCTGAATACCTACCATACCACCTGCGTGTCTGTCTGTCTATCTATCTATCTATCTATCTATCTATCTATCTATCTATCTATCTATCTATCTATCTATCTATCTATCTATCTATCTATCTATCTATCTATCTATCTATCTATCTATCCATCCATCTATCTATCTATCTATCTATCTATCTATCTATCTATCTATCTATCTATCTATCTATCTATCTATCTATCTATCTATCTATATGTATATATTTATTTATCTGTCTGTCCATCCTATGTGAAGTGGCTCATCGAATTATAGCTGGCATGTTTACTCTATTGCAACAGATTGAAACCTAACATCTTTAAATGCTGATTTAACACGTCAGCTGCACTTGCTGCTTAATCATCCATGGCAGCGTTTCATTGCCTCTGAAATACCCATTCAGCAAACATCATTGCTTAATTGCTGTATAAAGACATTATCTGACATCAACGTACTGTTCCGGGACTGGATCTTCGAGTGATGAATTACTAAATTAATAGCTGTGTTCCTACTTGAAGTGAAGCTACAATGCTCAGCGATTATCCACACATGTAGTGTGAATGTTCATCAATATACATGGAGAAAATTATATTAGCAGGGAAATTGACTTTTAGAAAATGCAATAGGTCTCGCAATAGAAGAGTTTGACATTTTTTGTTTTGCAAATGGATGAGTGGCGTTGCGTGGATGAGTGGCGTTGCGTGGATGAGTGGCATTGCGTGGATGAGTGGCGTTGCGTGGATGAGTGGCGTTGCGTGGATGAGTGGCGTTGCGTGGATGAGTGGCATGTGTGAGTGGCGTTGCGTGTGTGAGTGGTGTTGCGTGTGTGAGTGGCGTTGCGTGTGTGAGTGGCGTTGCGTGTGTGAGTGGCGTTGCATGTGTGAGTGGCGTTGCGTGTGTGAGTGGCATTGCGTGTGTGAGTGGCGTTGCGTGTGTGAGTGGCGTTGCGTGGATGAGTGGGGTTGGAATGCAATAGGTCTCGCATTAGAAAAGTTGTAGTTATTGGTCTTGTAAATGACTTATTTTATTTATTTTTTCGTTGTTAAAATTGCTAAATTGATGGCTTTGTCATTTACAATGCCAATAGTTATAACTTTCGGGAATGTGACAACTATAGCATTTGGAATGCAACATGTTTTGTATGTACGTGACTTATATGGCACCTCTGGTCGTTATGCTACATCTCTAGAGAGCAGGAGAGTGCAGCAGGGGAGAGAAGCACAGCAATGCAATATGTCGCGCATTAGGAAAGTTTGAGCTATTGGTATTGTAAAGGACACATTTTTTATGTATGTGCTTGTTTTTAAAATTACGAATTAATAGCTTTGTTATTTACAATGCCAATAGTTTTATCTTTCGCAAATGTGACATCTATTGTAACACAATATGTGTTGTGAGGGTGAGTGAGGGTGAGGGGTTGAGGGTGAGGGGTTGAGGGTGAGGTGTTGAGGGTGAGTGAGGGTGAGTGAGGGTGAGGTGTTGAGGGTGAGGGGTTGAGGGTGAGTGAGGGTGAGGGTGAGGTGTTGAGGGTGAGTGAGGGTGAGGTGTTGAGGGTGAGTGAGGGTGAGGTGTTGAGGGTGAGTGAGGGTGAGGGTGAGTGAGGGTGAGGAGTTGAGGGTGAGTGAGGGTGAGGGTGAGGGTGAGTGAGGGTGAGGCTGAGGGGTTGAGGGTGAGTGAGAGTGAGGGTGAGTGAGGGGTTGAGGGTGAAGGGTTGAGGGTGAGTGAGGGTGAGGGGTTGAGTGTGAGTGAGGGTGAGGGGTTGAGGGTGAGTGAGGGTGAGGCGTTGAGGGTGAGTGAGGGTGAGGGTGAGTGTGGGTGAGGGTGAGTGAGGGTGAGGGTGAGTGAGGGTGAGGGTGAGTGAGGGTGAGTGAGGGTGAGGGTGAGTGAGGGTGAGTGAGTGTGAGTGAGGGTAAGTGAAGCTGAGGGTGTGTGACGGTGTGTGAGGGTGTGTGAGCGTCAGTGAGTGTGTTTGCTGCATGTCTGATGCTTGTGGATGTCTGTTGCTTGTGGATGTCTGTTGCTTGTGTATGTCTGCAGCTTGTGATGCTTGTGGATGTATGACGCTTGTGGATGCCTGATGCTTGTGGATGTCTGATGCTTGTGATGCTTGTGGATGTCTGATGCTTGTAGATGTCTGATGCTTGTGATGCTTGTGGATGTCTGACGCTTGTGGATGTCTGTTGCTTGTGTATGTCTGATGCTTGTGGATGTCTGCTGCTTGTGATGCTTGTGGATGTCTGATGCTTGTGGATGTCTGCTGCTTGTGGATGTCTGTTGCTTGTGTATGTCTGCAGCTTGTGATGCTTGTGGATGTATGACTCTTGTGGATGCCTGATGTTTGTGGATGTCTGATGCTTGTGATGCTTGTGGATGTCTGATGCTTGTAGATGTCTGATGCTTGTGATGCTTGTGGATGTCTGATGCTTGTGGATGTCTGTTGCTTGTGTATGTCTGATGCTTGTGGATGTCTGCTGCTTGTGATGCTTGTGGATGTCTGATGCTTGTGGATGTCTGCTGCTTGTGATGCTTGTGGATGTCTGATGCTTGTGCAGAGTGGGTGAAAGGTACAGAGTGGGTGAAAGGTACAGAGTGTGTGAAAGGTACAGAGAAGGTGAAAGGTACAGAGTGGGTGAAAGGTACAGAGTGGGTGAAAGGTACAGAGTGGGTGAAAGGTACAGAGTGGGTGAAAAGTGCAGAGTGGGTGAAAGGTACAGAGTGGGTGAAAGGTACAGAGTGGGTGAAAGGTACAGAGTGGGTGAAAGGTACAGTGTGTGTGAAAGGTACGGAGTGGGTAAAAGGTACAGAGTGGGTGAAAAGTACAGAGTGGGTGAAAGGTACAGAGTGGGTGAAAGGTACAGAGTGGGAGAAAGGTACGGAGTGGGTGAAAGGTACAGAGTGGGTGAAAAGTGAAGAGTGGGTGAAAGGTACAGAGTGGGTGAAAGGTACAGAGTGGGTGTACGGTACAGAGTGGGTGAAAGGTACAGAGGGTGAAAGGTACAGAGTGGGTGAAAGGTACAGAGTGGGTGAAAGGTACAGAGTGGGTGAAAGGTACAGAGTGGGTGAAAGGTACAGAGTGGGTGAAAGGTACAGAGTGGGTGAAAAGTGCAGAGTGGTTGAAAGATGCAGAGTGGGTGAAAGGTACAGAGTGGGTGAAAGGTACAGAGTGTGTGAAAGGTACAGAGTGGGTGAAAGGTACAGAGTGGGTGAAAGGTACAGAGTGGGTGAAAGGTACAGAGTGGGTGAAAGGTACAGAGTGGGTGAAAGGTGCAGAATGGGTGAAAAGTACAGAGTGGGTGAAAGGTACAAAGTGGGTGAAAGATTTAGAGTGGGTGAAAGATTTAGAGTGGGTGAAAGATTTAGAGTGGGTGAAAGATTTATAGTGGGTGACTGAAGCAGAGTGGGTGAATGAAGCAGAGTGGGTGACTGAAGCAGAGTGGGTGACTGAAGCAGAGTGGGTGACTGAAGCAGAGTGGGTGACTGAAGCAGAGTGGGTGACTAATGCAGAGTGGGTGAAAGATGCAGAGTGGGTGAATGATGCAGATTGGGTGAAAGATGCAGAGTGGGTGAAAGATGCAGAGTGGGTGAAAGATGCAGAATGGGTGAAAGATGCAGAGTGGGTGAAAGATGCTTAGTGGGCGAAAGATGCTTAGTGGGCGAAAGATGCTTAGTGGGCGAAAGATGCAGAGTGGGTGAAAGATGCAGAGTGGGTGAAAAATGCAGAGTGGGTGAAAGATGCAGAGTGGGTGAATGATGCAGAGTGGGTGAAAGGTACAGAGTGGGTGAAAGGTGCAGAGTGTGTGAAAGGTAAAGAGTGTGTGAAAGGTACCGAGTGGGCGAAAGGTACAGAGTGGGCGAAAGGTACAGAGTGGGTAAAAGGTACAGAGTGGGCGAAAGGTACAGAGTGGGCGAAAGGTACAGAGTGGGCGAAAGGTACAGAGTGGGCGAAAGGTACAGAGTGGGCGAAAGGTACCGAGTGGTTGAAAGGTACAGAGCGGGTGAAAGGTACAGAGTGGGCGAAAGGTACAGAGTAAGTGAAAGGTACAGAGTGGGTGAAAGGTACAGAGTGGGTGAAAGGTACGGAGTGGGTGAAAGGTACAGAGTGGGTGAAAAGTGCAGAGTGGGTGAAAGGTACAGAGTGGGTGAAAGGTACAGAGTGGGTGAAAGGTACAGAGTGGGTGAAAGGTACAGAGTGGGTGAAAGGTACAGTGTGTGTGAAAGGTACGGAGTGGGTAAAAGGTACAGAGTGGGTGAAAAGTACAGAGTGGGTGAAAGGTACAGAGTGGGTGAAAGGTACAGAGTGGGAGAAAGGTACGGAGTGGGTGAAAGGTACAGAGTGGGTGAAAAGTGAAGAGTGGGTGAAAGGTACAGAGTGGGTGAAAGGTACAGAGTGGGTGTACGGTACAGAGTGGGTGAAAGGTACAGAGAGGGTGAAAGGTACAGAGTGGGTGAAAGGTACAGAGTGGGTGAAAGGTACAGAGTGGGTGAAAGGTACAGAGTGGGTGAAAGGTACAGAGTGGGTGAAAGGTACAAAGTGGGTGAAAGGTGCAGAGTGGGTGAAAGGTGCAGAGTGGGTGAAAAGTACAGAGTGGGTGAAAGGTACAGAGTGGGTGAAAGATTTAGAGTGGGTGAAAGATTTAGAGTGGGTGAAAGATTTAGAGTGGGTGACTGAAGCAGAGTGGGTGACTGAAGCAGAGTGGGTGACTGAAGCAGAGTGGGTGAATGAAGCAGAGTGGGTGAATGAAGCAGAGTGGGTGACTGAAGCAGAGTGGGTGACTGAAGCAGAGTGGGTGACTGAAGCAGAGTGGGTGACTGAAGCAGAGTGGGTGAATGAATCAGAGTGGGTGACTGAAGCAGAGTGGGTGACTGAAGCAGAGTGGGTGACTGAAGCAGAGTGGGTGACTAATGCAGAGTGGGTGAATGATGCAGATTGGGTGAAAGATGCAGAGTGGGTGAAAGATGCAGAGTGGGTGAAAGATGCAGAATGGGTGAAAGATGCAGAGTGGGTGAAAGATGCTTAGTGGGCGAAAGATGCTTAGTGGGCGAAAGATGCTTAGTGGGTGAAAGATGCAGAGTGGGTGAAAGATGCAGAGTGGGTGAAAAATGCAGAGTGGGTGAAAGATGCAGAGTGGGTGAATGATGCAGAGTGGGTGAAAGGTACAGAGTGGGTGAAAGGTGCAGAGTGTGTGAAAGGTAAAGAGTGTGTGAAAGGTACCGAGTGGGCGAAAGGTACAGAGTGGGCGAAAGGTACAGAGTGGGCGAAAGGTACAGAGTTGGCGAAAGGTACAGAGTGGGCGAAAGGTACAGAGTAGGCGAAAGGTACCGAGTGGTTGAAAGGTGCAGAGCGGGTGAAAGGTACAGAGTGGGCGAAAGGTACAGAGTAAGTGAAAGGTACAGAGTGGGTGAAAGGTACAGAGTGGGTGAAAGGTACGGAGTGGGTGAAAGGTACAGAGTGGGTGAAAAGTGCAGAGTGGGTGAAAGGTACAGAGTGGGTGAAAGGTACAGAGTAGGTGAAAGGTACAGAGTGGGTGAAAGGTACAGAGTGGGTGAAAGGTACAGAGTGGGTGAAAGGTACATTGTGTGTGAAAGGTACGGAGTGGGTAAAAGGTACAGAGTGGGTGAAAAGTACAGAGTGGGTGAAAGGTACAGAGTGGGTGAAAGGTACAGAGTGGGTGAAAGGTACAGAGTGGGTGAAAAGTGAAGAGTGGGTGAAAGGTACAGAGTGGGTGAAAGGTACAGAGTGGGTGTAAGGTACAGAATGGGTGAAAGGTACAGAGAAGGTGAAAGGTACAGAGTGGGTGAAAGGTACAGAGTGGGTGAAAGGTACAGAGTGGGTGAAAGGTACAGAGTGGGTGAAAGGTACAGAGTGGGTGAAAAGTGCAGAGTGGTTGAAAGATGCAGAGTGGGTGAAAGGTACAGAGTGGGTGAAAGGTACAGAGTGTGTGAAAGGTACAGAGAAGGTGAAAGGTACAGAGTGGGTGAAAGGTACAGAGTGGGTGAAAGGTACAGAGTGGGTGAAAGGTACAGAGTGGGTGAAAGGTACAGAGTGGGTGAAAGGTACAGAGTGGGTGAAAGGTGCAGAGTGGGTGAAAGGTGCAGACTGGGTGAAAAGTACCGAGTGCGTGAAAGGTACAGAGTGGGTGAAAGATTTAGAGTGGGTGAAAGATTTAGAGTGGGTGAAAGATTTATAGTGGGTGACTGAAGCAGAGTGGGTGAATGAAGCAGAGTGGGTGACTGAAGCAGAGTGGGTGACTGAAGCAGAGTGGGTGAATGAAGCAGAGTGGGTGACTGAAGCAGAGTGGGTGACTGAAGCAGAGTGGGTGACTGAAGCAGAGTGGGTGACTGAAGCAGAGTGGGTGACTGAAGCAGAGTGGGTGAATGAAGCAGAGTGGGTGACTGAAGCAGAGTGGGTGACTGAAGCAGAGTGGGTGACTGAAGCAGAGTGGGTGACTAAAGCAGAGTGGGTGAAAGATGCAGAGTGGGTGAATGATGCAGATTGGGTGAAAGATGCAGAGTGGGTGAAAGATGCAGAGTGGGTGAAAGATGCAGAATGGGTGAAAGATGCACAGTGGGTGAAAGATGCTTAGTGGGCGAAAGATGCTTAGTGGGCGAAAGATGCTTAGTGGGTGAAAGATGCAGAGTGGGTGAAAGATGCAGAGTGGGTGAAAAATGCAGAGTGGGTCAAAGATGCAGAGTGGGTGAATGATGCAGAGTGGGTGAAAGGTACAGAGTGGGTGAAAGGTGCAGAGTGTGTGAAAGGTAAAGAGTGTGTGAAAGGTACCGAGTGGGCGAAAGGTACAGAGTGGGCGAAAGGTACAGAGTGGGCGAAAGGTACAGAGTGGGCGAAAGGTACAGAGTAGGCGAAAGGTACAGAGTGGGCGAAAGGTACCGAGTGGTTGAAAGGTACAGAGCGGGTGAAAGGTACAGAGTGGGCGAAAGGTACAGAGTAAGTGAAAGGTACAGAGTGGGTGAAAGGTACAGAGTGGGTGAAAGGTACGGAGTGGGTGAAAGGTACAGAGTGGGTGAAAAGTGCAGAGTGGGTGAAAGGTACAGAGTGGGTGAAAGGTACAGAGTGGGTGAAAGGTACAGAGTGGGTGAAAGGTACAGAGTGGGTGAAAGGTACAGTGTGTGTGAAATGTACGGAGTGGGTAAAAGGTACAGAGTGGGTGAAAAGTACAGAGTGGGTGAAAGGTACAGAGTGGGTGAAAGGTACAGAGTGGGTGAAAGGTACGGAGTGGGTGAAAGGTACAGAGTGGGTGAAAAGTGAAGAGTGGGTGAAAGGTACAGAGTGGGTGAAAGGTACAGAGTGGGTGTAAGGTACAGAGTGGGTGAAAGGTACAGAGAAGGTGAAAGGTACAGAGTGGGTGAAAGGTACAGAGTGGGTGAAAGGTACAGAGTGGGTGAAAGGTACAGAGTGGGTGAAAGGTACAGAGTGGGTGAAAGGTACAGAGTGGGTGAAAAGTGCAGAGTGGTTGAAAGATGCAGAGTGGGTGAAAGGTACAGAGTGGGTGAAAGGTACAGAGTGTGTGAAAGGTACAGAGTGGGTGAAAGGTACAGAGTGGGTGAAAGGTACAGAGTGGGTGAAAGGTACAGAGTGGGTGAAAGGTACAGAGTGGGTGAAAGGTACAGAGTGGGTGAAAGGTGCAGAGTGGGTGAAAGGTGCAGAGTGGGTGAAAAGTACAGAGTGGGTGAAAGGTACAGAGTGGGTGAAAGATTTAGAGTGGGTGAAAGATTTAGAGTGGGTGAAAGATTTAGAGTGGGTGAAAGATTTATAGTGGGTGACTGAAGCAGAGTGGGTGAATGAAGCAGAGTGGGTGACTGAAGCAGAGTGGGTGACTGAAGCAGAGTGGGTGAATGAAGCAGAGTGGGTGAATGAAGCAGAGTGGGTGACTGAAGCAGAGTGGGTGACTGAAGCAGAGTGGGTGACTGAAGCAGAGTGGGTGACTGAAGCAGAGTGGGTGAATGAAGCAGAGTGGGTGAATGAAGCAGAGTGGGTGACTGAAGCAGAGTGGGTGACTGAAGCAGAGTGGGTGACTGAAGCAGAGTGGGTGACTGAAGCAGAGTGGGTGACTGAAGCAGAGTGGGTGAATGAAGCAGAGTGGGTGAATATATATGTCTGATGCTTGTGGATGTCTGATGCTTGCATGTCTGCTGGGGTGACAGCGTCAGTACAAGTCAAGCTCTAAGTTGGTGTGTGTCAGAACTGGTTGCCTCGGGGAAAAATACAAGTTCTCCCTGTAAATAAAGAAAGAGGAGGTGAGAAAGGAGGGTCCGGCTTGGAGCTGGGAAAGAGGCTGAAAGGGAGGGGAGAATGCATAGAGCGCATTCCAATGAAGTCTGTTGCGAGGCGTGGGGGGCAGCCTTTGATGTGCGAGAGAGCTGCCGTGAAAGAAGTAAACAGCAGGCATGTAATTAGGGGGGAGGAGAAGTCGCGCTGGGGTGAATACCTGAGGCCAAGCTGCCCGCGGGAGGGAGGCTGATGGCTGTGATGTGGACGCGCGTCGTGAACTAGCCTCTTGTTGCCTGTGGGAGGGAAGACGGAGGGAAGGCAGAGAAGGGGAGGGGGGATGAATGCGACACGGCGGGCAGGGGAGGGGGCGGAGCGGGGAGAGCGGCATGAGGGTGTGAAAGCAGCAGGGGCCTGGAGTGCGGCTAAGGGAACTGAAGAAATGCGACACGGCAGGCAGGGGAGGGGGCGGAGCGGGGGTGTGGGAGGAGTGCGGCTGAGGGAAAATACATGCAAACAGGCGGCTGGGGGCATGTGCACGCGCTTTTAAGCTCAATGCACATGCGCATTAAGCTTGAATTTCACGGGCACTGCAAGGAATCGCCACGATTCCTTGCAAGTTGGTTAAAGACTGTTTAAGCCCCTATAGTCTCGCAAGCTCGATGCGCATGCGCATCGACAGGCGAGACCTAAAAAGGGAAGAGCTGCTTTCTGTACTTGAACTGCTCTGTGTCCGTACTGCCAACACAGTCAAATCAAGCTTCAGCCTAACTAAAACGAAGGCTACGAATGCTCTGATGAAATACATTCTGAGAATGTCTCCTCATCCCAAAAGAACAGTATTCTGTGTGATGCATGTACCCCCTTTATTATTTTATTATGTATTTTCTTTTGCATGATTGAGAACCGCTGCTCTCACACAGCAACCTCCTGCTGTCGTGCGAGGCACTGCTTTCCATTATTTACTCGTATTTTCATTGCTAGGAGGACTTCTGTTGCCAACAGATTACTCTTGAGCAATCGCTCAGCAGTGATCTCATTTTGCCAGTGTTTTCTAGGAAAGGCTGTGAGAAGGCGGGGCCGCGCTTCTGTGAGTCGTATCGATGCCCGAAGGGCGCGAGGTGTCTCAGTCCTCTGAGGCCTGTCTGGTGACGTGCTCGTGCACCGCGCATCAAGCTGCTTGTAGTGTCCTGCGGGACACGTTCTAAAATCCCACAGGAAGCTAGACTTCCAGCCACTCACTCCCTTGAGAGCTGGGCACACTGCACCCCCCCACCCATCCATCACGGGCATGGGCATCCGCAGACATTTTTCCAGGGGGGTTGGGGGGGGCAAAATGTTAACGTCATCACCATCCTCCGACATGATGTGTGCCAGGTGGGGCATAAGAAACACTGGGGCGCAGAACTGGGATAGACTCAATTAAATGCCAGGAATCCAGGACATGTGACTGACCCTGCCACATGCCAACAAACACCACCTGTAGGGAAAACGCTAAACTTTCTGACAAGGTGCCTTATCTCTGTCTGCTAAGTGTGCAGACTTTCAGGTCCTCGAACCAACACCAATCAAGGCTGTCTTCAGCACGATTCGATTTTTATCAGAATACTTTAAAACAGCCTATGATTAAAGCACCAGATTAAATATACTGTTTGCAGAGTGTATGTTAGGGATTATTTGTAGCACACATATTTACCAATATTGGCTTCTTGGTGCTAGAATTCATGATAACTTTTATCCAAAGTTAAAGCACAACGTCAAAGCTAGTAATAAATAATGCATCAATCACACACGCTAGGTATTCGCCAGTGGGTGCTCCCTTTACTAGAATTCCCCGGGCATTGCTAAATTTTACACACATTCAATTACTTTATACAAAATAAAATGTATAGGTCCAAATGTTAGCTATATTTTTGAAAAGAAACTTAGAGTTCCTCTACGTGTAGTCAATGAAAAACTGACAACGTGCCCACGTTTAGGGATACAATAATGGCCAGCTCCCTTATGCGGAAGCCCGGCACCGTAAATGTGTGGCACATGCGGTGCCCG
This sequence comes from Lissotriton helveticus, assembly GCF_964261635.1. Taxonomy (NCBI): domain Eukaryota; kingdom Metazoa; phylum Chordata; class Amphibia; order Caudata; family Salamandridae; genus Lissotriton; species Lissotriton helveticus. The sequence continues at coordinate 119,291,971 of NC_136073.1, read as the reverse complement.
CAGAGGTGGCACATCACAGGTCCAGGGATGCTGAGTCTTACACAGTCCTCGAAGTGGGGAAAAAAGTAGGGGAACAGTGGGCGGAGAATCAAAGGGCGGGAATAACCCAAGGATTGGATCTGTGGGTGGAGCCAGAGGTGTGGCTAGAATGCGCAGACATCCCAATTTTTAGTATTTGTTTGGCATTTCACTGCCCAGTTTAATCAACCAATGGATACACATGATTATTTAAGGTCATAATGAGTTATTGACATTAAAATATATTCACAAAGTGGGATATGCTTCTAATCACAGAATGTACCAAATACGATAAAATGTGGAAACACAAGCCATTTGTCTCCGAGCCATGGAGTTTCTGTCATCAGCACTACTCCCTTTTTCCACAACAGCAGTTCAAACATGAATGGCAAAATATCCTAGTTTGCAAATGTTTTCTCTAAAATTACGGCTCTGCCATATTTGCCTCATAATGCAAGACCTGCTGCATGATCTGCCATTTAAACTAATAAATGTTTGTAGCTCAAACATATCAAAATTTAATATAAAATGTGACTTGTGTCGCTGCGGAGTGGATGGCCAATTGTAAAGGTTGACTGGTCACCTTTCTAACTGCTGTGTTTGTATGTTACACTGGTATTAATAAGGCAACATCTTTCCAGAGACTGTTAGCATGTGTACACACGTCAAAAAAATAAAATATCTGAAAATTAACTGAATTACGCTGCAGCCTTTTTTTGTATGCATAATTTAGTCAACACTACGGCATAATGTTGTCATCCTTTGCTGCATAATTAATTCCAGTGGCCCCACAGCAGGCAGCACATGTTAAAAGTGCTTGTGAATGAAGCTTTGGTGACTGTAAGTTTGCGAACTTAGTTTGGTGTGCGTGCAAATCGTGTATTGCCAATCCCTGGTGAGTTGCAGCTACTACTGCTGAAACAAGGCCAATGGAGGTACCTATGGGTGAGGCAGACTGGCCTGAAGGGCAGGGCTAGCCATAGCACTGGTGGTGTCCTGTGCATTCATGTTTGTTAGTGCCCCCCAATGACCACCTCTGCCATGGATTCCCTCACTACCACCCTTTAACTGTGCCCCCCCCAAGTTTCCATAACCACTCTCTCCCAGTTGCCTTTAATTTGATTTACAGTGCCACTCATACCATTGTAGGGTGTCAGAGCACTTTACATCACACACATTACACAGAGACAACCAATATGTGTGTAAATCACTGTATAGAAAATGTAACATAAGACTAAGGACTATAAGGTGTAGGAGTAATATGACAACCATACCAGTAGCCCGTATAGTTTTATAGTGATTAGTCTGGAGAAACACAATACCCGGAATTTAAAACGTAATACCATGGTTGGGGGTTCTCCTTAATAATCAGAATTGATTTCTGTCCAAAAGAATTTTTTTTGGGACATTAGGATAATCAAAGACTGGGGGGAGGGAAGGAGGACATAACGCTCTAATTTATACCTTGCCATTTCTATGCAGCTCTTAGATGACAGTTAATAGCTCACTGTTCTAAGTTAGGATTGTAATTTATAAACTGCAAGTAACAAAAGGATCTCTCTGACAAAAGCAGTAGCCCTCTGACCTATTTACATTATGTGCACTTTGTGATCTGCATGGCGCATGTTCTTTGCAGCCGGTACATTAACCCTCTGAGCTACCTTTCCATGAGTGAAAACTTCCACTATACAAAATTCTGATCTCTCTCTAGGAAGAACATTAATCACCAGAGTCATCATGACATTTTTATTGTTGCCGAAAATTGCTGGAGGCCAGGAAGGAGGCAGCAAGCATTTTTAAAACCATAATATACTTGCAAACATGATGCCTCCACCTAAAGTTAGCACCCGGTGCGGTCACACTGGTTGCACCCCCCTAGAGCTGGCCCTTCTCAAGGGTCCTGTGACCTTAGTGACTGTTGTTCTAGGGTGTGCTGCTTCATAGGCCTTCCCCCAAGACTGGAGGTGAACTTCAGTATGGATAGTGGTGGACAAGCCTTGAAGGTTAACCTACACTTGTCATGCTAGGGTCCACCTGCTGGTGCGAAGACACCAGGACTTCTAAGGTGTTGCGTAGCCTTCCAAGGTCTAGCATGTGATTGTGCTCTCGCAGGAGAGTGGTCTGGTGGACTGGTTATTAAGGCTGAACCTGGTTCCCAGTTCCAAATTCAGCAGCTCTGACCATAGTGCCGCATCCTCTCCCCCACTGAACACCGTACTGCCCCACTGAGAAAAATTCCCACTGTTTTCAACTAAAACCCAATTGTTGCCCGCTATAAACACCTGGATGCGGCTCAATTTAAATTACGCACTGAACAAGAGCAATATGCGGCCTACAAAAAAAAAGTAACAACATCCTGGAAAAAGCAAACACTTATAGGGAATGCAAAATTTAGCAAGCCATGGGAAATGTAAGCAGGAACAACATGGTTACCTTAATGCTTTTGCACTCACAATTCAGAAATCAGTGAGTGCTTTTGCCCGAAAAGTTAAGGACACGACTACAGGGCCCTGAATGGACCCATTTCAATGGCCATTGCTTATATCCTTACAAAACATAAGCAGTATGTTAAAAAGACCACATCCCTGGACGCAGAGCCGCAGCACACATTTTGTTTTCCAATCCACACATTGCAGTACCTCCAGGATTGGTGCACTAGTTCCAAGTCAAGGGAAAACAAAGACAAGAAAACAAAAATAGCGCTTCACTTGCAAACTCTATAAAAGTGGCGCTAATGTGTTTCAGTGTGAATAAAATCAGTTTGTCCAGTTTGCTACCACTCTGTCTTACTTTATTTAGTTATTTATCTACTTTTCATATTTTTGGCCTTTTATTCCCAATGCTGCACTTTGGAATTAAAATTTCAAACAATTATGACATTTCCAGCAAAAGCGTCTTTCTTTTTTTAATCCATTTCACAGGGAAGCAAATAAAATAAAGGAGAGGAAAGAGAGTGAGAACCCCGTCTTGAAGTCACGGTTTTCATGGGCATCCTCAGGGGGGCAAGGAGGGTCGCTCCCGGGGGGGCAAGCGCCCCTCCTTGCCCCCCCCTGCGGACGCCCATGATCACGGGTGTCACGAGTGACGTGACCCCGCTAATAAAAGGGCCCGGGTGCACGTGCTCGAGGCCAGTCACGGCATTACCACACCTGGCGTACGTGTCATTCATTAGCATAATGTGGGCTGTGCGTGTGAGGCATGTGGCAGGGGAAGAGAGGTCTTGCTGACTCTGCAGGGTCTAGAAAATTGAATTATTAAAACCTGCTAAAGTCCAGTGCTTTAAATAGGCCGGTACTGTCCCGGTACTCAGTACCTGCACTTCTTACCACCACTGCTGCTATATATTTAATGGGAGAGTACCAGCACTTTTCTGAAACAAACAGATACTCTAAATAGTAAGTACATGCCCTTCTAGATTTCAATTTAAAACACTGCTGCTGACTTTAATTAGAGCTCCCTCTGGGTACGGGATACCTCTTTGCTGGTCGATTATCTTGATAAGTAACTCCAGCTTTCCACACAGGCTTACAGATGTCCTGCCTTCCCCTTCTGCGCAGCCTGCATAAATAAAACGGCCTTCCCGTAGACGCCTGTAAGGAAGGCGTCGTAGCCAATCACAACGCTGCCATTGCAGCCTTGTGATTGGCTTAGAGGAAGAGAGGGAGGCTGCCTGCTTCTGCTTCCTGTGAGCAGAGAGCAGGAGACGCAGCGCAGGAGCACGGGACCGGAGGCGAAGGTACGTTTTTATTTTATTTACATTTTTATTAAATTAACCCCCTCCCCTCGTGCCCCCCACCCGTGATTCATGCCGGACGCGACTGCGCCTGGGTTGCTGGTATTTTCACCTGACAGGCACGAGTTGTGGCAAGCCGCTCACTATCAACATTATAATAAACCTCTAACACACAATACTTGTAAATAACACTAGCAACGCAGCCGGTGCTACCTCAGAGGCCAGTCAGCACCAACTGACCGTGTGAAGGTTCCACTGGGACAAAAAACACATTAACTATAGAAAACAAGATTCCAACACAAACATAAAAAGAATACAACAGCTGTCCCTGTAGAATGGAGTGGCAAGGGTGGTAAAAAGTTCCAAACCACAGAATCCAGGTAGGGAAATTCAGTGGAACGTTTAATCCAAGACAACAGGGGACAGCTCTTGTCAGTTACAGCAACAGCAGACATTTTTAGAGCGCCTGGTTACACTCAAGACAGTGTGTCCCCGCGCTAAAATTGCTGCTGCTCCCAGCGAGAAAGAAGTCAAGAAGCGAGTGGCCGAAAGTCGGAGGAGCAAGAGGAACCTTATTAGTGTGGAAAGAGATGGGTTTTGAGTCTCAGTCTGAATCTAGTTTCAGAGGGTTCCATGCGTAAGGCAAGTGGGAGTTCATTCCAGTGTTTGCTTGCTAAAAACCTGAAGGAGCGACCTCCCATTCTGGCCTTGTGGATGCGGGGAAGTTTGAACAACATCGCTCCGGCAGATCTTAAGTTCCGGATAGGACGATGGATGGTAAGGAGTTTACGCAAGTATCCTGGGCCCTTTCCCTGGGCAATGCGGTGTGCAAAGCATAACGCTTTAAACTTAATGCGTTCCTCAATAGGGAGCCAGTGTAGTTTAGACAGTGCTGTCTTTCCTGATGCCCTGTGCGGGAGGTTGAGCACCAGGCGAGCGGCAGCATTTTGAACGCACTGCAGTTGATGTATGCCTTTTTTGTTTAGGCCTAAGAGCATTGCATTGCCGTAGTCCAGGTGCGGTGTAACTAGGGCGTGTATGAGTGTCTTCCTGGCGCTAATGGGGAGAAGGTCAAGAACTTTGCATAGAGTTTTGAGTACAGCAAAACATCTTCCAGTGAATTTGCTGACCTGTTGTTTAAAAGAAAGCTCAGCATCCAGCATAATTCCGAGATTTCTAACGCATTCTACCGGGGAGGGGGTCACACCCAATTCCGTGGGCCACCGCGCATGCGACCAGGCAGAGGGTGATTTGCCAACAACCAGCAGTTCTGTTTTGTCGCCATTCAGGCCCGCCCGCCCGCCCAACTTTACTCCAAGCGCCACTAAAAATAAAATGATAAATTCTGTTATTATCATTTTATTTTTCCTTTTACACTGCTCCAAGAGCAGTGGGGCGATGCTCCTCCAGCTTAGTGGGGGTGCTGCCACTGCAGGTATTACTTATTACACTCCCTTATATTGGTGGGGCGTGATACTTTCGGGCTTTCTTTCTCCTCTGTATTCTTATAGCGTTCTGATTCTATAGAATGTGCTGCTAGGATTCTGGGATTGTGTTACTATCAACTGGGTTAATTGTCCTATGCTGTCATTATTTCTAAAACTTGTTGGATGATGGCCGTCACTTTTATTTTACAATATACTTAAGACTACAGTTGGCCTTTTGGTGATTTCTTTTTCCTGGAAGATTCATTATTACAGGGGGCATACATGGGGAGTATGAACAATAGTTACTTACCTGTAATCTGTGGTTCTCCAGTATTGGTGTCTTTCATAGATTCACATGCCTGAATCATTCCCCGTCGTCGGAGTGGGAGTCCCACGGTACATAAAAAAGCAATAATATGCCATAAATATGTAGTAAATACCAATAAAAACAGACCAAGAAGTAAAGTAGCCAAAGCTACAGTATGAAAAACGTCCACATCTATGACTATCCTAGTCATTTTGTATAGTCCAAACTACAGCCCATCAGGCGCCAGCACCCACCAGAATGTTCTCCCCAGAGGCTCAGGCTCTCAGATTTTCTCGCAAGGAGTGAAGGTAAACCAAAATAGCCTAAAAGCCTCTGAGAGGAGGTGGGCGGGTTGCATGTGAATCTATGAAAGACACCAATACTGGAGAACCACAGATTACAGGTAAGTAACTATTGTTCTTCTCCAGTATTAGGGGTGTCTTTCATAGATTCACATGCCTGAATCAGAGTAGCTAGCAGTACATATCCGTGCTAGGCAGACGCCAATGGTTGTAAAGCTTGTCAGCATATAAGTCATAAAACAGTATAAACTGAAAATACACATATCATATAAGCATAGGAGAATGCAATCATGTAAACATGTGTAAAAACATAACATATAAAGCGTCTGACAGCAGTAATGGAGGTGGGAAACAGAGGCTCACCTTATTTGAAAAGATTTCGTAGAACTGTACGACCCACAGAAGTATCAGCTTCGCTGGTTGCCTCCAGACAGTAATGCTTGGTAAATGTATGGCGACTGGCCCAAGTAGCCGCTCTGCAGATCTGCTGAATAGGAACTCCAGCAAATAAAGCCGTAGACAATGACATTGCTCTTGTGGAATGAGCTCTAGGAGCTGCTTGCAACGGTCGTCCTGCTTGCATATGGCAAAAGGCAATGGCAGAAGATATCCATCTTGCAATAGTCTGCTTTGAAACTGCCTGCCCCTTATGAATAGCACCGTAGGTGATAAACAGTTGGTCAGAAGAGCGTGAGGCGGATGTCCTCTGCAGATTAGTGCGGAGTATGACAGAGTCACTAGTAAACTGCAGGAAAGGATGGTGAACTGTAAAGGCCTGAAGATCACTGACTCTTCTGGAGGATGTCAAAGCCAGCAACAGTGCTACCTTCCACGAGAGATATTTGAGATCGGCCTTGTGGATGGGTTCGACAGGATGACGCATAAGTTGTGCTAGGACAACGTTAAGATGCCACACAGGAGGTGGTCGTCGTACTGGAGGGAACATCCTAAAGAGTCCTTTGAAGAATTGTTGTATAATCCTCGCAGAGTATAAGGAATTAGTACCATCCTGCCGATATCTAGAGATCGCCGCCAGGAAAACCTTCAGGGTTGGGTGAGACAGGCCTGATTTTGCTAAATGTAGGAAGAAAGGTAGAATCTCTTCCGGCGTTGCTGAAAAAGGGTGAACCCCGTTTGCGTGACACCAGATGCAGGAACGCTTCCATTTTAGACTGTATGTCTTTATGGTAGCCGGTGCCCTTGTCCTGGCCAGAACCTCCTTGCATTCCTTTGGGATGTTTAGGTGGGCGAACTCACGGTACTCAGGCACCAAGCCGCTAATCCCAGTGATGTTGGATCTGGATGATAGACCTGACCGTTCTGCATGCTGAGTAAGTTCGGGATTGGATTCAACTGAATCGGTTCGCACTCTGACAGAAGAAGAAGTTCTGTAAACCAATACTGGCGTGGCCATCTGGGGGCAATCAGGATCAATCTGCATGGTTCCTTCTTCATTTTCCGCAGAACCCTGGGGACTAGTGGAATCGGCGGAAAAGCGTACGCATATGTCAGAGACCAATCTATCGAAAACGCATTCCCCTGAGAGTCTTTGTGGGGATGCCAGCTTGCAAAGAATTGGCATTTGCTGTTGGACTTTGTCGCAAATAGATCTAGGTGTGGACGACCCCACAGGCGAAAGATGCGTTCCACTGTCTGCTGATGTAGCTCCCACTCGTGAGTGGGGACTATCGTCCTGCTGAGTGTGTCTGCCAAGACATTCTCTATTCCCGGAACATGCACTGCTTGAAGATTTACATTGTGCTTTAAGGCCCATGCCCATAATTCTTGGGCTTCCTGGGAGAGGAGAAGAGATCGAGTTCCTCCCTGCTTGTTGACGTAATGCATGTGTGTTGTGTTGTCTGTTCTTATCAACACATTGGAATCCTGAATGATTGCATGAAACGCCTTGAGTGCTAGAAATATGGCTCTCAGCTCTAGACGGTTGATGTGCCATCGCTTTTGTGGAGCAGTCCACTTGCCGCTGATTGTGAGCCCTTGAAGATGCGCTCCCCAGCCCTCGAGAGACGCATCCGTCGTGATGGTGAGGCTTGGTGACTCTTCAAGAAATGCACATCCCTGCTGGAGATGTCGTTTTTGTGTCCACCAGCGTAGAGAGTTTTGCATTAGCGGTGTGATCCTGATAAGATCTTCGAACGTTCCGGAGACCTGTAACCACTGCAGGGTTAGCTCTTCCTGGAGAGGTCTCATTCTGAGGCGACAGTTCGGTATTAATGGGATGCAAGAAGATACCATCCCCAGAAAGGACTTGTATAGCCGAACAGAAACTGACTTTTTTGATAACAGATTCTGCGCCATGTTTCTTCATTTGTCTCTCTTCCGAGACAAAGGCTTGGAGTTTCTGGGTGTCCAAGGTTGCTCCCAAAAAAGCTTGTCTTTGAGAAGGTCTCAATTGGGATTTTTTGAGATTGATGGAAAGGCCCAGAGATTGGAACAGGTGTAGACACTGTTGTAGATGAGATTGCACGACTCCTCGAGAATTGGCCTTTATAAGGCAGTCGTCTAAGTATGGGAAAATTTGGATTCCCTCCAGCCGGAGGTGCGCCGCTACTGGAGCCAGAACCTTGGTAAAAACTCTTGGCGCTGACCGTAGTCCGAAAGGAAGAACTCTGAATTGGTAATCCCTGCCAGCCATCCTGAAGCACAGGAATTTTCTGTGGCGAGGTAGAATGGGAATATGGAAATTCGCATCTTGGAGATCTAATGTGACCATGTAATCTCCCGCTGCCAAAAGATGCAATATTTCCTGGAGCGTTAGCATCCTGAAAGTTAATTTTCTTAAGTACTTGTTTAGAGCGCGAAGATCTAGAATCGGGCGCCATTCTCCGATTTTCTTCCTTATTAGAAAAAATCTGGAGTAAAACCCCATTCCCCTCATCTTCTGAGGTACACTCTCGATCGCTCCTTTTTGCATCATCAATCTGATTTGGGCAAATAGCTCCTTCAGGTGAGCTGGGGGTGGTCCTTTCGGGGAAACATTTGGAGGAAATTTCTCGAATTCTAGGGCATGACCCCTGGCCACAATATCCAGGACCCATTTGTCTGATGTTATTGACTGCCAATTTGAGTAAAATATTGGATATTCGTCCTCCAATTCTTTCTTGAGAGCAGGGCAGCGGTGGCGGCAGGTGAAAAGTCTCATTGGCGCTTATCTTTTCCGCGGTAATTCGCTTTTCCCCTGTTCTGGGCATGAGCGGGCTTTCTCTGGCCGTAAGATTGATAGCGTTGAGTGTGGTATTGTTAATTGTTTTGTCTGTAAGAGGATTGTTGGGTAAATAACGCACCAAGAATCTTCCTACATGACTTGGCATTCCGCCGAGACTGGTCCTCCATCTCTTGGAAGTGCACTCTAGACTACCTTGTCCTCATAATAAAAACCGCAAAAAGACTCTCTGAAGCATTACTACAAGAGATCCAAGCTTGTGAAAACGAACTTAAGAAAGGTATTAATCCACAAATTTACAAAAAGAAACTGGATGAAATCAATAAAGAAATGGAAGAAACCAATGAGTTCATAATGCAAACTAAGTTACAAAAATTGGGGAAAGACCTGAAAAAATGCAGTCAAGAAAAAGTGCACCCTTATTCCAAAGAAGATTATAACATCACGGACCAAGGTTCAGATAATGAATCCGTGGGAAGGAATTCTTCGAATAACTCAGTTAGCAGCTCTGAAGACTACGCTACCAAGAGAGGCAGGAATGCCAACCGCTATCAACGGCCAAGAAGGGGCAATAGATGGCAAAGACCATATTATCCTAGTATGAATCTACCATACTTTCAACCTTACATGCCACAGTATGGAGTGTGGATGGATCCTTACAACTATGGAATGCCACCAATGCCACCAATGGGAGAACAACAACAATCAGGCCAACAGAATCAACATCAACAACAACCGCCTTTTTTAGCGAGAGGCCAGAATCAACCCAGAGGAAGAAAAAAGTCACTAGGGTGGCAAGATCAACAACGGAACATATTAACGAGGAGCATGTCCTCAGCACAAGCAACAACGAGCAAGAATAATCACTAATAGTGAATCTCTCAAATATAGAACTCTCTGAAGACCAAAAGAGTGTACTCAATAAGGGATTGAGATATGTACCTACACCTCCAATGGACAGTTTCAAACTCAAGTGTGAATTAGCAGAGTTCTGCCGCATCCTTAAACTGAAAGCATTCTTTACAGGGACCCCCACACCGACACAAGATGGAGACACTAGATTAAGGAGAAAGTCTACTTTCCATCCTCCAACAGGAAGCGTTCCACCAGAACTTCAAACTTTTGAACAAGCCCTATTGAAAGGTGTGGATGCTATGGAGAAAAACAAGAAGATGCCATTTCAAAATCTAAGCCGACGTGAACGCCAAGCGCTTAAGACCCTTGAAGACAATGAAGACATAGTGATAAAACCCGCTGACAAGGGGGGTGGGATTGTGATTTTAAGTAAAGAAGGCTATAAACAACAATGCCTAACCCTCCTATCAGACACTAAGTTCTACAAGAAAATTGATAGAGATCCCACAGAGAGACTTGTCAACACTATTACGATGATGATCTATGAAGCCGAAACCCATATGTGGATAACAAGCAAAGAGGCGGACTATCTTCTGGCTAAGGAACCCAAGACTCCCTATTTCTATTCACTTCCCAAAACACACAAAAATAAACTCCCCCCTCCTGGACGACCTATAGTTTCAGGCATAGGATCGATCCTGGAGCCACTTTCAAAATTTGCAGATGAATATCTAAAACCCTTGGTCCAAAAGACGCCCACCTATTTAAAAGACACGAGAGATTTGTTAACACAGATTTCTGGAAAAACATTCGATCAAAAATCAATGCTCTTGGTAGGATTAGACGTAGAGTCATTATATACGAGCTTACCCCAAGATGACACCCTACAAATGCTCGAGGACGTCCTCTATAATGAAGATTGGAAATACCATACTCCAAGGCATTTTGTCCTTCAATGCTGCAAATTGGCTTTCAAAGAAAACTTTTTCGAATATGAAGGAGAATTATATCTACAAAACCATGGCACCTCCATGGGGATAGCCTTCGCTCCTTCGGTGGCTGGACTCTACGCGAGCCATTTTGAGAGCAAATACGCGCCACTAAAGAACCCTCCCAGCAGACCCAGAAGCAAGAAGGCATCCTGGTTCACCGACGACCTCAAGGACTCCAAGAAGACCTGCCGCACCCTCGAGAAAGCCTGGCTCCTCGACCGGACCACCGTCAACATGACCGCCCTCAAACACGCTACCCGCAAGCACCACCAGCTCATCCGCACCACCAAGAAGAAATCCCTGAAGGAACGACTGGACAACAACGCCCACGACAGCAAAGAGCTCTTCACTATCGTCAAGGAGTTCTCCAGCACCGGCACCAACGACATCACTCCGTCACAAGACCTCTGCGACTCCCTCGCCTCGTTCTTCCACCGCAAGATCGCCGACATCCACAACAGCTTCGGCACCCCACCCACGCACCCAACCGTCGAACCAACGCCCCCCACCGCCACCCTTCGCACCTGGACCACGGTGACCACCAAAGACACAGCCCGCACGATGAACACCATCCACTCCGGATCACCGACCGACCCTGCCCACACCACGTCTTCAACAAGGCCGACTCCACCATCGCACCCCAACTCCGGAACATCATCAACGCCTCCTTCAACACCGCCACCTTCCCGGAGAGCTGGAAGCACGCCGAGATCAGCGCCCTCCTGAAGAAACCTATAGCGGACCCCACCGATCTCAAAAACTTCCGCCCCATCTCGCTCCTCCTTTTTCCTGCTAAAGTCATCGAGAAGATCGTCAACAGACAGCTGACCGCCTTCCTCGAGACGAACGGATCCCTCGACCCCTCGCAGTCCGGCTTCAGAGCCAACCACAGCACCGAGACCGCCCTCATCGCAGCCACTGACGACATCCAGACCCTGCTCGACAAGGGGGAAACAGTGGCCCTCATCCTCCTGGACCTCTCCGCTGCGTTCGACACGGTCTGCCACCGCACCCTAGTCCAGCACCTCAGCAACATCGGTATCCAAGAGAAGGCACTGGAGTGGATCATCTCGTTCCTCGCCGGAAGAACACAAAGAGTCCGCCTCCCCCCGTTTCGCTCCAAGGCCACCGAAGTCATCTGGGGCGTCCCGCAAGGATCTTCACTCAGCCCCACCCTCTTCAACATCTACATGAAACCTCTCGCAGCCATCGCACGCCAGCACAACCTCAACATCATCTCTTACGCCGACGACACCCAGCTGATCCTCTCCCTCACCAGAGACCCCGACACCGCCAGAACCTGCCTACACGAAGGGATGAAAGACGTCGCCGAGTGGATGAAGGACAGCCGCCTGAAACTGAACTCGGACAAGACAGAAGTCCTCATCCTGGGATCTTCGCCCTCCGCCTGGGACGACTCCTGGTGGCCCCCAGCCCTGGGCACCGCACCCAAGCCAACCGACCACGCACGCAACCTGGGCTTCATCCTGGACCCCTCCCTCTCGATGACCAGACAAGTCAACGCCGTCTCCTCATCGTGCTTCAACACACTGCGTATGCTTCGCAAGATCTTCCGCTGGATCCCGACCGAGACCAGGAAGACTGTCACCCAGGCACTCGTCACCAGCCGACTGGACTACGGAAACGCCCTCTACGCCGGAACCACAGCCAAGCTACAGAATAGACTCCAGCGCATCCAGAACGCCTCCGCCCGACTCATCCTGGATGTCCCCCGACGCAGCCACATCTCCAGCCACCTGAGGAACCTGCACTGGCTCCCCGTCGACAAGAGGATCACGTTCCGGCTCCTCACCCACGCACACAAGTCTCTCCACGACCTGGGCCCCAAGTACCTCAACGACCGCCTGATCTTCTACACGCCCACCCGCCAGCTACGGTCCACCAGCCTCGCCGCCGTACCACGCATCCGAAGAGCCACCGCCGGAGGAAGATCCTTCTCTTACCTGGCTCCCAAGACTAGGAACTCCCTCCCCATCCACCTTCGGCTGACCCAGGACCATCTCGCCTTCAGGAAACAACTCAAGACCTGGCTGTTCGAGCAGTAGCATACCCCTCCCCCCAAGCGCCTTGAGACCCTCCCGGGTGAGTAGTGCGCTATACAAATGGCATGATTGATTGATTGATTGAATCCGTACTCTTCCAGTATCTTATACTGGAAGAGATACATTGATGATATCCTCGTCATATGGGATATAAAACATGACTTGAAACTGTTCATCGATTGGCTCAATGGCCGTGATCAATGGCTGAAATTTACGTACACGGCTGATAACGCGACCATTGATTTTCTGGACCTTACCATTTTTGTTGAAAACAACATCCTACATACAAAAACATACACCAAACCGACTGCCAAAAACAGTCTCCTTTCTTATAAGAGCTACCATCCGAAGCCTCTGAGAGACAACCTTCCATACAGTCAGTTTTTGAGAATTAAAAGAAACTGTACAAAAGTTGTTGATTATAAGAAACAGGCACAAGAACTCAGCAAGAAGCTAAAAGCAAGAGACTACACAACCGCTACCATCAACAAGTGTAGAAAACGTGCGAATAATCAACCAAGGGACTGCCTTCTACAGATCCACCCAAAAGACCCAGTGCAAGATCTAGCAACCTGTGTAACTACATTTTGCCCCTCTACCTATGAGGTACAAAAGCTAGTGAATAAAAATTGGAACATCCTTAACACGGGAAAATTTTCTTGGCCGAAACCACGATTCGCGAATAAAAGAACTAGGAACCTGAGGGACACTCTGGTCTATACGCGTCCCAAGAAGAAAAAATTACAATCTGTAATAACAAGAGACATGACCATGACACCAATAACAGGTCACCGCCCCTGTGGTAATTGTATTGCCTGCAAATCCACAACGACTTCAAAACAATTACAACTTACAGACACCCTCCTATGGACGCAGAGACAACACACAAACTGCAACTCTACCCATGTCATATACATGGCAAGTTGTCCCTGCCAAAAGAAATATATAGGGATGACTTGTAGAAAAGTTAAAACCAGAATAGGAGAACACAGGAGCAATATAAGACTCAAGAAAACAACGACCAAACTCTGTGCCCACTTCGTAGAGACAAAGCACTCAAGCGAAGACCTACGTTGGACAGTCTTAGAAATGCTCGAGGATAAAACCCAAGATGCCGAAAAAAAGCTATATGAAAAGGAACAAAGTTGGGTGAATCGTCTTAAAACCCACATCTGGGGTCTCAACGACACCATACCTTGGCACCAATTTGCAAAATGAGACCATTATAAACTCCAAGAAATGAAATAAGACCTACAATGAAGGTGGGTTTAAATTTGGTTCAACATGGTCTAACTTGTTTTAACTTGAATATGAACGATGCAGAAAAACAAATCACCTTCAGAATACCCTAAGTACAGAAACAGAGAGTGTCGCCAAGATACACAAGATTTAAAATACCTATCATATTGTCATAACATGTCATAATTAATCAAGTGACAAAAGGCTTTATATAAAAATATTCAAGTAGGACAGCAAAATTATAATTTGACATCTTGGATTAATCTTTGCCCAAATGCACGAATATTGAAACAATCGGGTTGCCTCCAAATCTATTTACTCCACACGAATTGTGAATGTGCTTCGACATCATAACAATAAAGTTATCCCAAAAAAACGAAACACGAGCCCTTGAATACACGGACCGGTGACACCCTTCTCCATCCAGGGGCAGAGTCAGCACAAGCGGCGGCATCCTTAGCCATGCGGGTAATGGCGTCCGGGCTTTTTCAAGACTCCAGCAACTTTCCCTCACCATACTGCGGTAAGACGGTTTCAGGCTCTAAATAAATTACGTTCCGCTTCCCTTTAGCTCTGAGCTTCAAGGAAGCTGGAACCCCCTGAAGAGGCAAAAATACGATCACCAATAGGTAAGAAGATTACTGTTTGAGTCACCGTAGTATACGCATAGTTTGCAAAGGGCTAAAATGGTATACAGTATAATCTTCGAGTACTGCATGAAAAGCGAGCAGGCAAAATAAACTATACACGTTTGCAGATAAATATTATTTTTCACTAAGTGTGTGGTTTACTGAACAGAGAACAGAGAGGCATCGATTATTTCTTTTCTGAGATTAAAAACATGACTAATCACTCATAGACCCATTACAACACCATTTTTAAACTTAAACCTATTTTCAACTTGAATTTTCACAAAATGACAGTTCACCTATGTTGATAACGCTTTCTAAGCTCCCAGTCCTCTGCCCCCAGAAGGCCTTCCAACCAGTTGTCAGATACAATCTTAATATAGATACCTGAAAGTTGAGACAAAAGCCATCTTTCTCCACCCCCACAGAATACAGCGAATAACATCGTAAAATGTATAGATTGTTTTCCTTGTCTGTATTTTTCTCCCCTCTTTTTCTCCATTTACAGCACAACAGAGGGTGATTGGTGAGTGAAAGCCTAGAATAAGGCAATCAAATAGTTACTACACAAATTGTGTAAGTACAAGACACCATTAAATGTTTGTTTGTCTGTAAGTCCTGACGAAAGCTCCATAGACTCTCTCGAGCCAAGGGGGGCTGAAACATGTCGACAAAACTTCTAAAATACTTAGAGATCAAGTAACTCGATCTTTCATAAGTACCATTTATGTTTTATTATTATAGACTCACACCATTTATTAAAGATTTTGAGGAGGAGTTCTATATTTTTTAAACCCACTTTCTCACTATTTTTTCACTTACCCTTACCTAGTGGGGGTACCCTCAAAAATCTCTGGACACTGCAAACTAGACCAGAGGAGCCTCTGGATGAGGCGGGCACAAATCACGACCTATAGCACCCAATGATAACTGCCATAACTACAATGTGGGGCGGAAAAAAGATATATACCGCAATACCGTTATACATTGAGTTTTTGAAGGTGCTATAGAATTTCTATCCAATGGTTTAGAATTGTAACTAGTGTCCATTTCTGCACCTGATAAACTTCATACTTAACCTGGGGAAGTAAATGGACATTTATTCCTCCTCCCTACCCTCTTGATTACTCAGCCGATTGTTGGTTATATCCACCTCTGGTAGAGGACGATCCTCGTCCTCTCGCTCCTCGAAAGGGCGGCTTGCGGAATTGAAGGGTACCTAAGGATTTTGCTGTTTCAGTATCCTTCTTTATTGTTTGTAAGGCGTCCTCCACCTGAGGGCCAAACAGATATTCACCATCATATGGCAAGTCCAGCACCTTATTTTGGAATTCTTGTCTAAAGGAAGTAGACCGTAGCCAACCCTGTCTACGAAGAATCGCAGCTCCCGCTAGCTGCCGAAAGCCCGTTGAGGCTACATCCACTGCTAATTCAATAATCTCTTCTGAGATTCTTTGACCTTCCGGTAGAATCTTGATCGCTTCCGCCTTAGAAGGTTCAGGTAGGAGATCAATAAATGGTGCAATGTCCGACCACATCTGTCGGTCATACCTTCCTAAGATGGCCAATGAATTTGCCGCTCGAACTGTCGTAGCCGCCATAGTAGAGACACGTTTCCCTATCGAATCTAGGCGTTTGCCATCTCTGTCTGGCGGGGCTGTAAGCGGAAAAGAAGGGTTCCGAGCCCTCTTTTGAGCTGCCTGGACAATCACAGAGTCAAGTTTTGGCTGTCCGATAAGGCACGCAGGAGATTTGTCCGGTGCTCTGCATTTCTTTTCCAAACGTGGCAGGACTGGAGGATTGGATGCCGGGGTTGCCATGACTTTTATACCCTCCTGCAAAATAAAGTCAATGATGGGTATAGACTTAATCTGATTCCTGGGCTGATCCTTAAAGTCATATAGGAAACAGTCTTGTTCCTTATGCTCCATATTGATATGAAAACGTTTAGTAGCACGTTCCATTAAAAGGTGGGAGCTAACCACATCCACTGGTGGTGAAATTGAGACTGCTTGATGCGAAGGGGAAGGTGTTTGAACCTGATATTCATCCCACTCCGACTCATCCTGTACCTCTCCTTCTTCTCTTTGCTCCTCCTCATCCGAAGACTGAGGATCTACTTCCTCCACCTGAGACTGTGAAGTAGGTGAAGCAGGATTTGTTGGTTGCAAAACTGGCACCGGTACTTCAGTGCCCGGAGTAGCAGGCACTGAGCCCGTAGTTTCAGAAGGAGGAAACCCTCTATAATAATCGTCCAACATGTATTGAAGGTTGGTCAGTAAAGCAACTGGTACTTGCGCGACAGGTAAACTGTCCATCTGGGGCGCCATCTGTACAGGTGGTTGTTCATCCTCCTGTTCGTCTTCTTGCAACTTGATATTTAGCTCAGAAGGACTAGTGGCCGCTCCGAATGTATGAACCACATCATCCTCACTGTCTGAGTCTAAAAGTCGGTCAGGCACCTGTGATGATGGCTTTGGTGTAAAGAACACCGTCGATGGTGACCATACCTGCAGCGTAGTGCAAGATGACAATTGTGGCGTCGACGGTGTAGTTTCCGCTGCTTCAGTAGCAGACTTCAAAGGCTCCGTCTACGGTGTCGTCGACGGGACGGACTTCGTCGACGGAACGGACTTTGTCGACGAGACGGACTTCGTCGACGGAACGGACTTCGTCGACGGGACGGACTTCGTCGACGGAACGGACTTCGTCGACGGGATGGACTTCGTCAACGGGATGGACTTCGTCGACGGGATGGACTTCGTCGACGGGATGGACTTCGTCGACGGAATGGGCTTCGTCGACGGAATGGACTTCGTCGACGGATCGGGCGTCGTCGACGGGATGTTTGTCGTCGACGGTACAACCTTCGTTGACATCTTCGTCGACGGTGGCAACTTCGTCGGCGGAAGGGAGCTCGCCGACGAAGCCGTCGATGGCATCTTCTTCGTCGACGGCAGAGCCTTCAGAGGAGCCGACGACGAGGTGTCGACGACGGCCGTCGTCGACGAGATTGGTCTTACCGTTACATAGACCATGGTAGGAGAAGAAGCTGTCGTCGTCATAATCATCGATGGTTTAGGAGATGAGAAGGTCATCGTCGACGTGGATGATGCGTCGACGGAGGTCTTTGTCGACGAGAAAACAGAAGAAGGCGTCGTCAACGATAAAGAAATTTCCTGAGGTGAAATCTTGTCAGTTTTCTGAGGCAAACTCTTGGTGGACCGTTTTTGAGGTATAGAAGAAACCTCCGAGTCCTTGCCTGAGGGGGCAACCTTAGAAGTGGAAGGCCTGTCAGAACCTTTAGAAGGTTGATGCTTCTTAGCAACCTTAGCCCCAGGAGATGGCAATACCTCAGACGCAGGCCTCTTTTTAGACGCTGAAGTGAAACCAGAGGCAATACTGCCAACCTCAGACACAGGATTATCAGAATCCTTAAGCCTTTGTAGCCACAAAAGCAACCGACCCTCTCTGTCTCTGAGAGTCTTTTGAGGAAAGGTTCTGCAGATCTTACAGTCCTTGACTTGATGATCTGGATAGAGGCAATAAATACACTTTGTGTGTGGGTCCTCTTTAAAAAGCCGGAGCTTACCACAAGATTCACAGGCTCTAAACAGAGACTTCTTTGAAGACATTCTTGAAGAAATGATCCAAAAGGAAGATAAGTTGAAAGAACTGAGCAGAGCTCAGGGAGACTCCCTTCACATGACGTGCGGTAGAAAATCTGAGAGCCTGAGCCTCTGGGGAGAACATTCTGGTGGGTGCTGGCGCCTGATTGGCTGTAGTTTGGACTATACAAAATGACTAGGATAGTCATAGATGTGGAAGTTTTTCATACTGTAGCTTTGGCTACTTTACTTCCTGGTTTGTTTTTATTGGTATTTACTACATATTTATGGCATATTATTGCTTTTTTATGTACCGTGGGACTCCCACTCCGACGACGGGGAATGATTCAGGCATGTGAATCTATGAAAGACACCCCTAATACTGGAGAAGTGCTGCTACATTACACCTACCACCATCACTCCAAGAGAGTTGGTTACAAATGTTCATGAACTTTGACCCCACCCACAATTGAGCAGAATCTGTAAATATTATTCAACTACTTTCTGCAAAGGAAACTGCAAATCCAATAACTCAAAAATGGCATGTGCCACATCTCACAGGATCAGATAATTTTGCTGTGAAGACTACTTGTTTTAGCAGAAGTCACTCTGTAAGATGGCTGCCACCAGCCACCTATCTACAGTCAGGTCAGCTTTGGTCCTAGCCAATTCTCATGCCGTCCGCCTTCCTGAGAAGCACAGGAGCCAGTTAAGCTCTGACGTACGTTCCCCAACTCTCAGCATCTTTGGTCCAGCTCCAGCTTCACTATGCTGCTCTTTCCTCAACCCCTAGTTGCAGTTAAAACCCAGTAATATGTGCTTCCAGCTGCAGGTGGGTACAGACTCACTCGGACCATAAAAAGGTTATAAATGGAAATCTTGAATTAATTATTAATTAGAACGTCTAGCAGTTACTCTGGGCACATTCTAATCCATTTTTTTAGGTCTGGTTTCATTGAGCTGCTTTTGCCAATAGTATATATACATACTGTGGGCTTCAGAAGAGTAAACTTCTCTCACCTCAAGCTATTGGCTGTTAGGTGCATCATTCTGTCTCCTGTGGAGCTCTTCCATTACAATGCATAAGGGACTATTTAACTTTTTAAAGAGGGTTCATACTTAAATGCACAATAGTATTAACACAATATGATTACCATGTAGTTAAAATAGGCCTTATGCTGAGAAAACTGTGCTTATTGTAACATTGGTCAATGTAGACCTTTATTTAAAAATGTTCAGTGCTACCTGCAGCCATCTTCCAACACTTAGTCAAAATTTCATTTCTATTTCACCCTGCGTACAGAAGATTCATGTGATTTTGTAACCAATGTTTTGGGGTGTAATGTCACTTTTCCATGTACAGAATGATGATTCTTTTCTTTAAAACTCTATAGCACACTGTTCCGTTGAGAGTGAATTTTCTCAAGACCTCATCTGTTGGTACCACGGTGTAATCATTCTTTAAGAGAACTTATCACTGTATATTGGTTGTACGACGGTACAACGCACATAAATGCATCGTCTGCCCTTGCCACGCATTTGTTAGCATGCATGTTTTTACCGCGAATATGCATTTACAACGCATGCCAATACCACGCATTATTTTTATATTTAAAAACAATGTATCTATGGGGGAAGACACCACACAGCCCAACTTACCTCAAATGCATGGTATTGGAATGCCTTGTAAATGCATATTCGCAGTAAAAATATGCGTGCTGAAAAATGTGTGGTAAAGGCACAACAAGGTAAAAACCTTGGTGTAAAGTCTGTTTCCCCTGTACATTAAGTAACAACATTTTGATTAACAATTTAAGTGGCTGAAGAACAGTACGAATGGGAACTGAATAATGTTAATGGTATAATGTTGAGAATCTGAGCTCATGAATGTCTCAATCTCCCTTTACCATGTTTGCTCCCAACCATGTGACCTAATTGTACTAATTGGGGGTAGGCTGCTCAATCTTCCCCCTTGTAGGCAGCACCACAGTGGGCTGACATCTGAATTATGATTTATTCACTAAAATCAAACTCTATTTGGTTCCGTTTAAATTTTTCTTGCATTTTATTCTGACCTTTATGCTATTCTCATGCTTCATGCTATTTCTTTATATAATTGACTCAATGACTGACTTTCTTTTTTGATAATCAACATTATTGGGCAAAAGAGAATTCATTGGTTGCAGCTCATAAATCAACATATACAGCAGATCTGAATCAATAAGACATATAGGCAGGGTCAGTCCATTCCAGTCCAGCATCTCATCCTGCATTACAGTAACGGCGGAGCATAAGACATTCAGTACAACAAGAATTATGGCGGGATCATGTTGAACCATTTCCCCCATATTTTGTGGAACAATTCTGGGGAGCCTCGGGATTCAAACAGGGCCTCCTACTGGGTGCCGCACCAGCCCACCCCCCTCCTCCCCCCTTCACAGTAGGTGCAGCGGCACGTGACCAGTACATCGCTATGTCCCTTTTGGCCACAGCCACCGCCGTCCCCAATAGGCGCTTGTCCATCCTGGAACCATCCAGGCCATCATAGATCCCCAGCAGCATCCGCAGCGGGTCGTGAGGAACCTCCCATCCCAGGGCTTGTGTGAGCTCCCGCTCCACCCCCTTCCAGAACCTCTCCAGCACCGGGCAGAGCCACACCATGTGGTAAAAATCAGCGGGGGATGCGCCGCATTTCAGGCAGTCTGGGGAGGGTCGCAAGCGGGCACGGAAGAGTCACTCTGGAGTGAGGTAAACCGCATGTAGGTAGTATAGCTGCACCAGGTGTAGCCTGGAGGACGTGGTTAGGGTTCTAGGGGCCATAAGGGCGTCTCTCCAATCTGCCTTTTCTAGGGGGCCCACCCAACCCTCCCATCGAGCGCGCAGCTTATCTAAGGATGCAGGGCCATTATTCACTAGGGAGCGATAGATGCGGGACACTCCTCCCTTGCCCAGGTTCCCTATCATCACCTGGGTCTCTAGCGGACTGAACTCTGGGAGGGAAACTGATGAGGGGAGATGGGCATGGATGGCATGGCGCAGCTGCAGATATCGAAAGTGCTGGGTGTGGGGAAGGGCATGGCGCTGCTGTAGGTCTGCAAAGGCACAGATATGGTCCCCCACCCAGACGTCTCCAAGGACCGAGATGCCAATGAGATCCCAGTGGCGGAATCTGTTCAGGGACGAAACCTCTCGGAGCCAGGTGCCATGCCAAAGCGGCGTCTGACGAGTGAATTTACGGCCCCACCCTGCGTGGCGCAGAGGAATCGGGACAGGGTCCCGTCAAGCTCGCGGAACCAGGTGCAGGAGAGGGGGATGGAGATGTTTTGTAAGATGTAGAGGAAGCGGGGGAGGAGCATCATTTTGAAAAGAGCGCTTCTTCCTAGGGGGGTGAGGGGAAGGGTTTGCCATTTTTTGAGATCCGCCTTTATCCGGGCCACCAGGGGCGTAATGTTCAACGCCCACTCAAGTTCCGGCAGAAGGGCCACCCATATCCCGAGGTATTTAACCGAGTGGTGTCTGAGGGGAATAGACGATTGCCAGTCATAGCACTCTCTGGAGGGATGCAGCGGGACCAGTGTGGATTTGGCTGTGTTGAGCCGGAGCCCGGAAAGCCTTTCGAAGTCAGCGAGGATTCGCAGGCACCTGGGGCCCGAACCCGCTGGGTCTGCCAGGTATAGGAGCACGTCATCAGGGTAGAGGGCTATTTTGTCTACATGGCTCTCGTTCCATGTCCATCCCTGGACGAGGGGGTCTTGCCGGATGAGCATCGCCAGGGGCTCCATCGCTAGCGCAAACAGGAGTGGGGAGAGGGGGCATCCCTGGCACGTGCCTCTGCGGATCGGAAAGGCCTCAGATAGCATCCCATTGACAAGCACCTGGGCCCTATGGTTTGCATAGAGGATCCTGATGAGGCGGTGAAACAACGGGACGAAGCCCATCGCCTCCAGCACATCTTGCAGATAGTCCCAGCTCACCGTGTCAAAGGCCTTCTCGAAGTCGAGAAAAAGGAGGGCCAGGTATGGGGACAGGCGGGCACGGTGGGCCAAGGCCAGGTGAAGGCGGCGGATGCAGTGACGGTTGCCCCTCAATGACTGACTTTTAACCATTCAATTTGCCTCCTGTAATGATTTTAACCCTTAGTAAACCTTCATGGTTTTATTATACCATTTGGTAAATTTTCATTGGAATGCCTTTATTGCTTTACAGCTTACATTATAATTTCGTTGTCAAGATTCAGTTAAGGAGCCACAAAATCCTTGGGTGATTAACACTGCTCTGAGCACATCTGGAGTGTTGCATTTGACTAATAAGTAAAACCCACAAAAAACACAAAGCGTGGGAAAACATATTGTTACATCGAGGGATCTCTCTCACAAATTGTGTAGGACCCTCAACAACTATGTTCGGTCAGTGGCATGTTGTCTCACTGGTGTACTGATGAGAGTTAGCTTCATCATCCGACGTATCCTCCACCGGGCAGAGATGTCTCTCACAATTGTGCTAGTGGTAATGTTAAAAGAAAAAAAGACATGTATGGGGAAGAGTTAGATACCCCGCACATCTACACAAATTTATGGTCAACATGTGTTCAGCCTACTTGCACCAACTAGGGTTGATGGCTTTCATCATGACCGTAAGGTTCTATTGATCCCTTTCATAAGTCAGGCAGGACACTTTCCCCTGGTTTCTGCTATGCTCTGTCTAATGAGAACTCAGTGAATACCTGGGGGAGAATGTTTGATTTACTCTCCATTCCGTCCATCATCCCTGTGTCTTTTGCTTCTTCTCCCTAAGGGCGTCAGGTATGCCCAGAGGTGGATGCCGGGTTCACTGTGCCACTGGATTCAAGCTAGAATGGCTGATGAGGGGTGATACCCTGAAACTGGTCCCAGGATGCTTGTTTCCTGTCCAGGGAGGACCTAGCTTGGCAGTTCTGTCTGGACTGTTCCCATGAGGCACAGGGTCAAGACTGATTTGCATATGACTGGGTCTAAACTGGGGTGGCATGGTGAGCAAAAGAACAATGGATTAAACCCAAATCTATTGACTGAGGGAGAATGTTTGATTTGCTCTGCATTCTGTCCATCATCTGTGTGCCTTTTGCTTTCTCGCTCTAAGTGCGCCAGGTATGCCCATACATGGGTCCCGGGCATACTGCCACTGGATTTAAGCTAGCAGGGCTGATGAGGGGTGATGCCCCAAAACGAGTCCCAGGATGCTTGTTTCCATTCCAGGGAGGACCTGGCCTGACAGTTCAGGATGGACTGTTCCCACTGGGCACAGGCTCAAGACTCACTTGCATATGGCTGGCTTCAAATTGGAATGGCATGTGGAGCAAAAAGCAATGAATGTAGGCCCAGATCTCTGTACTGTGTTGAATGTATGACATTGTTCTGCATTCTGTCCATCCACTGTTGTTTTTGTATTTGTCCCCCCACGTGGGAAGGGTATGCCCAGGCGTGGGTCCCGTGCTTGCCACGCCACTGCAATTAAGCTGTTCTGGCTGATGAGAGGTGAAACCCCCAGACCAGTCCTAGGATGCTTGTTTCCAGTCCAGGGAGGATCTGGCCTGGCAGTTCGAACTGTACTGTTCCCATTGGGCACAGGGTCAAGACTGATTTGCATATGGCTTGGTTCAAACTGGAATGGCATAGGGAGCAAAAAACAATGGATTTAGGCCCAGATCTCTTTAATGACATTGTTCGGCATTCTGTGTCAGGCCCAGCTCCGCAGGATTCAGTTGCAGCAGAATATATGGTCCACCCCCTGATATTACCAAGCCCCCTGATATGGGGTTACCCCCCAGGGTCTTCGAACTATCAGGTGAGGGAAAGGAAGGGAAAGGGACAGTGGGGAAATAGGACCTAAAACAACAAAGACAATGGGTTAATACAGGTAGATAATCTACTCACTATAAGACAATTTGAAAGTACCTGGGTAAACTACTGTTGAGGATTATGTATATGTGCTCCAATCAACCTCATGTAGATTTACCTGTAATGAAAGCATTAAAAGGCATGAATTCAAACCCATTCACTCCTATGGTTTATGAACATTGCGTACTAATGTTTGATCACCTACCCCCTTGTTCTACGGTAATCTCTAAAAGTAAAAACCTTCAGAACCAACAATATGTCCCAACAGAACTGTCCAATAGTGCTATACAGGGTTGACTTCACCACTGAGTAAGTTTATGGCATTTCTCCAATAACAAGGGGTTCAAAATGTACAAAACAAACCCTCTGGATATGAGGATGATAGCAAAATAAAGACTTAGGCCCAGATGCATCAAGCTAAAAACCGCTTGCAAAGGGGCAGATTCTCAGAATCTGCCCCTTTGCCAACTGTATTTTTGCATTTGGGATGCATCATCCCAAAAGCAAAAATCGCAATTTAAGAAATCGCAAAATTGCAACTACTTACATTGCTATTGCATTTAAGGAATCTCAAATTGAGATTCCTTAAATGCAATGCATTAAAGTTAAAAAATTAGTGATTTCGCTAATAGGGGGCGCAAATTACAATGAAGTTGAACTTCATGGTAATTTGCAAAAACTTTGAAAAATGCACTTAAGTGCATTTTTCAAAGTTCCATTTTACACACAAACATACCCTTAGGGCATGTGTGTGTGCAAGATGTACCCATATGCAGATTTCAGGGGTGCAACAGGGTGTCCTTTTGACACCCTGGCACCCTTGAAATTGCAATCTCAATTTGCGATTCTTTAATTGAGAATCGCAAATTGAGATTGTCTTCCCATTCATTCCTATGGGCCTTTAGGCCCATAGGAATGAATGGGGAGGTATTCCTTAATTGCGACTCGCAATTTGCGAGTCGCAATTAAGGAATTTTAAGAAATCGCTATTTTTTAAGAGAGATCTTCATGCATAGCATTTTGCTATTCCTTATTAGCGAATCCTTATTTTTCGCTAATAAGGAATCGCAAAATGGGTGCTTGATGCATCTGGGGGATAACGTCTGTTCTTTGCCACGGAAGTACGCGGTTGCGACCGCCACCGTACTCCGCAACAAAGAAAGAATCCCAATTCGATTATTGACAAAGTAACAGACCACAGAAATATGCGGTTGCTACCACCACTATATTCTGTTGCAGCCCCAAAACACAAAACTGCTCACGGCATTATGCGGTTGCGTACACTGCCATAATCCCCTGCATTCCCAAGTCACACAGTAATTCACCGAAGAAAGTGAGAAAGTTTCCAGCTGCTCTGCAGTTGCGGTTACTAACACCGTTGAGTTTGCCGACAGCCGTTTGGTCCTTGAAAAAACAAACAAAGCAGGGGACACGGTAATACGCGGCCGAATAATACCGCCGTATTCCGCTTCCGCAATCCAACACCCTCCAAAGTACTCACGGGTGTTGGGCATGAGCCATAGGCAAGTAAGGATCCCTAGATTCCTGCGACCCTTCGGCGACGTCCTCCACTCTCTCAGCCGAGAGGGTGTCTCCAGAAACAGATCAAATTGCACGCGTCCTCCCGCGCGAATTCAATCCTTAAATTCCACCGCCCCGGCAGGCATTCTGGGAAACTTAGTTTTCCAGCTATGTAGGCGCAACCAGCTTGATTCCTGACATTCTGTTCATCAACTGTTGTTTTTACTTTTATAAAGGTGGCATTTTCTTGTCTTAACCGTGTGGTGTCTGCTGCCAGTGTCCTGAGGCACACAACCCTGCTGTTAGGTTTTGTGTATTCCTCCCAGACATTGAGACAAAAGTGCTTAGGTGTGGGAAGGACGGGACATCCTAACAGGATGTGTGCAGACGGAGCTGTTTCCTGCCCCACTTGCACTCCGGAAGAGGCTGCCTCCTGCACACACAATGAATCCTAACACTAGTTTTTTTGTGAACATAGACATCCTAGAGCCTGACAGGGAAAATGAGGATCTTTCCAGAATCAGATGAGGGTAGAGTGCAGGAGTTTCCCGCACTTCAAAGGCTGGCCCTAGGTGCAAATATTGGACCCTAAGTCCAACTCTTCAGTACACTCCTGGATCTTTTGACATTACAGTTATCTTGTTCCCCAGATAACTGCCCTACTGCTATCAGAAGACTGCCCTGCTGCTTTAGGCCTGCCTTGCTCTCTGTGAAGGAAGAATGGGCATGATCCCTTCATAGCAGGCTAACCTGAGGGACTCCAAGGGTCAGTTCTGAGCTACAGGACCACAAGCTCCAGAGGCCTTCCTACAACTGCCCAGCTGACCTTCTGCAACTGGACCGGCTCGGACCTGTAACTGGACCTGCCTGAACCCTGCTGGCCTCTTCTACAGTCCCTATTAACCAAGGTTCTGGACCATTGGCCTGCATCAGAGGGCACTCCTCTGTAATTAAAGGAGAAATCCTGATGTTATGGGCTCTTCACAACTGCGAATGAACCCATTCATCCTGGCACTCTGCTGTCTGCTTAGACTGTCAATATGAAGCTCCAAAGAACCTGACTCTTCGTGATACAATGACCACCATTGATGACCAATAACGCATGATCTGCACTTGGCGGTACAGCAATGGCAGCCCTTAGTAACCCCCGAAGCTAAGCTCCAGCAACGACTGTCCTGGACGCCCAACCGGATCTAGCCTGCTCTTTGATCTATAGTGACATCGATCCTGCTCCTCGTGCCTCCTCCACCATGAGCGGAACTCTTTGCACTGGACTTTGAGTAGGTAACTTTTTCAGCTGGACCAACCTAGTCCCTATATCTGATCGGCACTCCATTGTGGTCGGCCTGTACTTGTGACTTTCCCCCGGTCTAGCACGACTAGATGACCATGACGGGTTCTTTGTGTTTTAGGCGCTACACTTTTTTCTGTCGTTGTGGTCTCATTTTTTTAAAACTAAAATGTATACTATTGTTCTAAATTGGTGTGTTTCGCTTTATTACTGTTTGGGTGCTGGTTAAATACTTAACACAGTACCTCTAGATTAAGCCTTTTGTGCCGAACTATCGGAGGGTTAAGCACAGATTAATTTAGTCATTTTTGTGGTTCACCCCGACAAGGGATGTGGTTGTTGCTTGAGTAGAGTTTCCACTCCCCCTCAGCCGATAACCCCATTCCTAACATTTACCTTTTGTTGACCCCAGGTTTATTTTATGTTTAGGTCATAGGTGCCCCGTTTCTCAAAGTGCATTTGTTGTCAATGTTAGACTTGAAGACCGCGGTGGTGCTACTAAAATTTGCAGCCAGCTGTACAGCCCTCTCACTGTCTTTTTTTATCTGCCTCTTCTTCGACATCCATCTTTCATGTGTTGCAGCTCCGAAACATGCTTGGCTGGTTCCTCTCACCTAGCAAACTGGCTAGAGTCTCCTGCAGACATAGACTTCCAGTGAGCCTCGTGTCGTCTAAGCCCCACTTCTCCATCCAGTGTTAGAGACATGAGCTTTTTTTTGCCATTGGAACCCGTTGGACCACCGATACCCCATGCTTATGTGGCATGAAGCACCCAAGTGAAGGAGCTCACCTCTATGCTCTATAGCGCTACATTGCCCTGGCAACATCATGCTATTCCATTCCTGAACATCATTATAATTTGTTTTCTCAGGGTATGCATTTCTTTTCCTCTTTTAAGAACTATGATAAGGGCGAATTGAAAGATTAACATAGATATTTCAACAACCATGCTGTTAATTTACAAATGACTCTTGAATATCATCGTACTACTATCACTTTCTTCGATTTGGAACAGAAATTAATGACTATATCCCATAGAAAAAGACAGCCAGCGATAGTAATTAATAGTCTTAGTTCTGGTCACCCTTACAATAAAAAACAGAACATTCCATTTGGTGAACTGATTAGACACAGGAGAAATTGTACGAGTCATGATGATTATTTGAAGGCGGAAGGTGAGACAGTAGCGAGACTTCAAGACCACGGTTGTCCACAAATGTTTCTTATACAATCAAAACCTAAAGCACAAAATATTCCAAGACAGACCATGTTAAGGGCGAGAACCAACAGAAAGAGTCAAATCAACAAATTTGAACACATTAGATTTATACCTATATACTGTGTGGAGAACATCAACATATATAATGCCTTAAAAAAAATTGGGATATTCTAAAAGTTAATAAAGACTTCAGTAAGATCATAACAGAGAAGCGATTGGTTACATATAGGAGTACAAAAATACTGAAGAATATTCTCAGTCCTAGTGATACTGAGATTTAAGGTTAAGAAAACTAAGGATTGGCTTATGAATCAAGTTAATGTATGTTTCACATATAGTAACTGCATTTGTTGCAAATATATTGCTGATAAAACTAAAGAGATCTCCCACTATGATGGAAGTTAGATGTTTCAAATTAGATCTTTCATCAATTGTAATTCTACTTACTGGGTATACATGATCATTTGCCTTTGTACAAACAATATGTAGGATCAATTATATGCCCATTGCAAGAAAGACTAACAGAACATATCAATGCAATTAAAAGGGGAGACAATAAATTCCCACCTAGTCAATATTTCCAAGGTGAGTGCAGATCTGAGAGAATAACAAAGATAGCTACTGGCATAGACCACATTAAGGAACACCATAGAGTAGAAGATAGGACTCTCAAATTATGTATGAAGGAAGCTTGGTGAATTGAAACTTTGAGGCGATTGGCTTTAGACTGAACATAGATAGGGAACTACACACTAAGCGGGTCATTAGGATGTAGGGCGGATCGCCACTGCCTGCATGGCGACGGCGATGCGCCCTACATCCTTCCCTGCCCGCAACCCATTTACCCCTGCCACATTAGTATGGAGGGGGTACCGAGGCGGACGGGAAGACCATCCGCCGCGTTTCCGCCCAGTCGACAAGTCGACTGGGGGGAAAAGGGTTTAATATGGTGGCGGTGTCTGCTAGACACCCCCAGCCATATTAGTATGGGGTGGAAACATGCCTTTTGCCACCACAGAAAGGCATGCAGAGTTTTCTTATGGGGCCCATTGCAGGACCCTACGGACTCTGGGGGGTGGGGGGTGCACATGGGGGGTACCTATGGTACCCCCCTGCATTGTCATGGACAAGGTGGCAGGCACCTTGCGGTGCCTGTTACCTTGTGCATGACAATGCACGCAGTGCATTGCCAGCATTATGGCGGGCGGTGCTGTGAGCATTGCCCACCACAATGCTGGGAATGGAGGATGTCACCACCACGGTGGCGCTGGCATCCTAATCGTCGGGCGGGACCAGGCGGTCGGTTCCAGCTCCGCTAGGGTGGTGGGCGGACAGAAGTCCGCCCGCCATCCTAATGGTCGCCTATGTTGTAGCTCTCTCCCGAGTTGTTATATATATTCCTCTTGTGTGGAGATAAGAGGCAGATGGGACGTTTACTGTTATGAAATCCTATCATAGACCTTTGATTGCAGTACAGTGAAGATCGAGTGCTGGGACACGTTGAATAAAATTAATTTAAAGTATTGAATAAGTGAATATGTTAGCCTTGAATCTGTGATTTTCTGTCTATTTGTAGAGGTTGATGCTATAGCACCAAGTCTTTGCTATGGGTATACCCTATAATGAAACACAGGTTCATGGGGTTCGAGACAGGTATTGGTTTGAAAATTTCTCTTCACTCTTAAGCATTTCATTTTTAGGACTGGGTAGGCAGGCAATATTCTGACTACTCTGGCTTCAAAAATCTTTTGGAATTGGACTGTTAAAACTGTTGGGTATTCTTGGGGGAGAGGCATTGGAACATTGAGTTAGACAGATGACTTAACTTGTGTTATTTCAACTCGACCTACGGGTGTACCTGGATTTAGGTAACCATTAGTCACACAAGGCTAGGGAAATCGGAGTCTCTGTATTTGTTATGTTTTGGGCAGACGTCTTGGTAGTCCATATCTACATAATTCATTTCAGCTTTTGGGAATGTCCAATTTCACGTTTTGGAGGTTTTTTTGGGTGTGTGAATACACAGGAAATGTAATTGTAAGATTTTAATTGTATTTATATACTGTTTCCTACCCCTGACGAGGCGCTGATGTGCTTTTCGGCGAGTAGCATGCTACTACGGAACCCAAATATAAGTTGTTAATTGGAGCAGTTGACATGTGAGTCTGTTAATTGAATTGAATAGAATAACCTTTTCCATGCGTCGGACGGCTGGCGGCCGTCCAACGTCACTGTGGGAATGTGCGGGGGACGGCCAATGGCTGGCCAAACTGCACACGCGTAATTTTTTTCCGCGCCGCGGCGGAATGTCCGCCGCGGCGAAGCGGATAAAGGAGGGATAGAGGAGGGAAGAGTACAGAAGTTTTTATTTGGGAGATCATGGTAGTAAGAAGAGGTTTGATATGACTTAAAGAAGGGAGCCAAGAGAGAAGGGTCTTGATAGGGTTATTTGTAGATCATAGTAGTGTTGCAGGGATTCTGCTCATGCGCAGAACTGTGCACAGAGACCCAGGACCTCAGTGAATTGTGGTGTACCAAAAAACTCACCTTAGTACCTAGAGCTCCTAACCGACTAGCATCATTGTCTCATTAGCTCTCCGTCCTATAGCGAAGCTACCAATGATTAGACAACCCAGAACATGCGACTTTGGGTACTCTCGGGAGTGGTGGGAATCAAGAACACTCTTTCGTTTGTTGTTCTCATACCAGTCCACAACGTGAGTAAATAGAGACACAGAAAAGTTTAAAATGTGTATTTTAACGACGTGCTCTAAGATGCAGTATTTTTGCTAACATAAGCAGGCATATGATTAAAAATAATACGATCAGCATTGTTACAATTCCATAAAACACAAAGGGAGAAATCATATTATAATGATAGCGGAAACAGGTCCTATAGTGTCTTGTGTACCACCCTCCCCAGCTAGGAACTGGGGGCCACATTATCAAGAAAGGGCGATACATTATCGCCAATTTTATCGGCAGGAAACGGCAACCAAAGCGGTGATAATGGGGTTTATAATATGCCCTTGTGAATTCCCATGGAAGCCCAGGTTAACCCCATAACCTGGGCTTCTATGGGAACTCACAAGGGCATATTTTCAAGCCCATTATCGCCGCTTTAGCGGCAGTTTCCTGCCCAAAAAAGCGGCGATAATGTATCACCCTTTCTTGATAATATGGCCCAGGTTTTATAATAACAGACGGTCTCTTAGGCTTGAATGGGGAACACCATACCTTCAAGATCAGCAGACGTGTATCACATCAGGATCAGCAAAGCTCTCTCTCTCTCTCTCTCTCTCTGGAAAAGGATTTTCTCCAAGTGCCCTAATCATGCATGCAGTGCAATATTAAAGGCGCTAGGATTTCAGTTAGCTACAGCTGTGTGCATGTTGTGCCTAGAGCGTGGGCTGATCAGCCCGAATAACAGTTTACATTGTTATGGTAGCCTAGGAGTCTTCTGCACACACTGTACAGACTGAGGTCGCGATGTAAGTCTAGGGATGTTGAAAACAAGCCTTTCTCATGTGAAGAAATTCAAGCAGTCTAACATACAACAACAGTTACATGCAGTGTAGTATGCAAAAGCTGCAAAATGGCAAAATGGCGTTTAAACTTCTAACAAGCTTATGCTAACATAGAGATGTGTGCACGCAGGGCCCTGCCTTCACTACACCCTCCCCTGATCAGAACACGTACAAGAAGGGAGGTAATTTAGGAAAGCAGAGTTCAAGTTTGAGTGAGACAGAATCAAGTTCAAAATTTGCCAAAACGTATAATTAGGAGTAATTAGTTCAGAATATCTATGCAAAATTGAAAAAAACAATAAGGGAAAGTATACTACCCCACCTTTTAAAAGGAAAAATCACTAAAAATTGTTCAAGCATAGGCCGCGGTGAAGATGGACAAATGCCAAATCAATCCAACACCGTATAGGCACAGTACGTTGCAACAGCTTCCAAGAGGAAGTCATTGTTATCATCAGAAAACATTTCAGCCATCCAATTCAATAACATGAAGGAACATTCATGTTCTTTGAAAACCTGAGCCTCTTGCACCATCAGAGGACAACTCGGGTGTTCTTCGAGATAACTGCGTGCCAGAAAGTCATGGGCTGCAGCCCATATGTTCAAATTGCCTAGGACGCCAGTGCCGCTGCACAGGCTATTAATCCGATACCAGAACAGTCTAGCTCATGAGCAACTAAGGGACTCATCAGTAGATCATAATCGGGTTAGAAGACACCGTATTGCAGAGACACTAATCCAGAGCCCATTTAAAACCACAATCCAGGCAATGGAAAACAGGTTGCACGCATGTAAAGTAGGAAAAACGGAAGGACAACCCATAGGCTACACTCAAGGTGGGCAGAGGTAGTGTTCCATAGTATCCAAGCATCCGGTTGCGAAGCTGGAGCAGCCGGGACAGGTGGTCTTGTAACACAGACTGTGCAGCCATTTTTGAGCAAGCAAATTAACAGCAGCACACTAGCAGTCAAGGCGAGAATTAACGGTAACCGGCCAAAGAGGCTGGAAAAAATAGAATGACAAAATGCCGGTATCACACCAAATATAGTTTGGAATGAAGTCACAAGGCCAGAGGTTACTACTTTAAAAAAAATGAGCCAAACCTGTGGTCGACGAGGCATTGAATATAGTGTGAATCAAAGCCCCGAAATGCAGTGGGAGATCAGAATTTAAAAGCGCATGCACTTCAGTGTGGGTGCCACGTGAAGGACAAATGTTTCACAGGATGAAGTAAAGGCAACTTCTTTCTGTGACAATAGAGCCCTTATTCGACTCATCTTGTTGAACTCTGCTTACAAGGTCGGAATGGAAGGCCAGATGGATACATCGCGCTTCCCATGCGGAGGCGGGTAAAGCACATTCTTACAGCAGACTACCCGTTGGGAGACGGTCACAATGTACGGAATCCCTGCCAGCATACCGCAGCAATCATCATTATTTGAAAGTAAATAGCTACCATTAGCTAGAAACATGAATGTTGGTGTTATAGCAGGGACTGGATTACCGTTTAAAATGCATGCTAAATTCGGTGCCAGCGTGTTACACGAGCCGTGCAATTGGATGTTCTTGCAAATCAGTGAGTGATCTGGTGTAGAAGTGCACCCTTCTCCCTTTAAATAAACCTCTTTACCCTCCCTCAGGCACCTATAGGTAAATGGTAGAGACCAAACTTCATGGAGATAGGCGCTACCCAATGGTTCACATCTGCCTATGGCATAATGTTTCATGCATGAACTGAATTTAAATAGAGGGAAAGTCAGTGTTATTAACCCATGAATGAGCCATACAGCTGAACTATGTTTGGCAACAGAATAAGGTAAAGGTTCCAACTTTTCAATATGCAAAAGTGAATATGCAGCATCCTTCATAGACTTAAATTGCTGTTTTTCAGTCAAATTAAACGGTAAAAATAGAGAGGATGTGTTCATGTAGTCTCATGGAACTTTACCAGCTTTTAAAGTTTGCAACGTCCAAGCAAACTGCATATTGGAACGTAATTGATTTTAACCATGGTACAAAACAGACACTTCATCCTGAACAATATCAACAACAGATGAAACAATATTATCTAATGTATAAATTCGGGAAGAAAGAGTATTAATGCTATTATCAACGACTTCAAGCACTTTTTCTGAATTGACTTGATCAATAGCCCTTAATCTAGAAGCAGCTTCAATTTGAGACAGTTTGCAAACTTCGTTGTAAACAGCATATACCCATCTTTTGGACCTGCCTCCAACAAGGCCTTTAACAAAGTCATCAAATCAACATCGTTAGACAATTTGAACAAATGAAGTTTAACTGACGCTAAAGTGGAATGTTTAAGCCAGTTTTGACATAACTTACCTACTGAATAGGTAGTAAAAGAATGGGAGCTTTCAAAACAGGGATCCAGCCTAACCTGTGTATAGCCAGGGGCCAGACCCAGAAAACGATGTTGGCATGAATCTGACGTTTTATGCCATAATAACCAACCTTCAGGATCCAAACTAGAAATATTAAAGGAGGAATTTAGCAACAGGGACTGCAACTCATTAATGGACCTTTTGGTGTGATCGTTCCATGCTGGGTAGTCCTCCAAATCAGGAATAGAAGAAGCATTTAAATTTTTAGATGTAGCCAATCCAAAGCAAGTAGTTTGTGAAATAGTCGTATTCAAAAACAACATATGGTTCAGGATGAGACATGCACGATGCAAAGTTTCAATGCCCTGTACTTGCCAATTTTTAGAACCCCAAACAGATTTAAGATCAATAGTATCTTTCCACAGCTCATAGTCCCCTACAGCTAATTGATCGATAAATGACTTCGAATACTATAATTTGGTGTGGGTGAGTGTAACTTTGGAAGAGGACTTAGCAGTCATCTTAAAATAAAATGTGTCAGGATTAGATTGATTAAAATCAGTAAAATAAGTAAACTTTTTCAAAAGAGTTTTTGAGCTGCCTTCAAGTGGTGCAGGACAATGTTCCCATTGTGTATAATTAACCACATTTCTAAATGTGTTTGCTTTATGCAGAAAATGATTACCATAGTGTTGGTAGCAGAATAAGTCTGCATAATTAGCCGAAAGTAAGTACAAATCTTCAGCATCAAAAGCAGCATAATATTTCAAATCAGAAAAAAAGAGCCACTTGTCTTGGACATCCCAATCATCAGAGCATATGTTTTGTTTTACAACATCCCCCATTGAAACACAAAGTACATTGGTGAAATGTATAACCTCTGTAGGGCCATGGATTTGAAATTTAACAGCATCCCACACAAACCCATATAATACAGGCCAAGCTGTGATGTTAACAAAAGTCTGGTCCCTTTTCATTCTGTGAGATGAGGAGTGGGGTGCCAAAGTACCATCAATTAACCGAATTGTAGATCTTTCTTTAACATAATGTCCAATTACAAGACAGAAAAATACAACTACAAATCCAACTGACATGCATAAAAAAATTGAAAAAAGCACCAGCCAAATGTAAGTCCAAAGGGGTATCAAAACATGTCTTTTAAACCAAACAGCTAAAATAGAAACTTTCGAAGGGGACTAGATGTTGTAGAGTCAGTGTCAAATGAAAAATGTGACTGATTGACAGCTTCTGTGAGTACACCAGGCAACGACACATCTGTGGGGTAAGTATACTCAGTATCATCAAGGTGATCACCAGCTGGTGGATTCAATAAAGGATTAGTAACTGCAGGCATCTCAATGGCAACGTCAGGCCTGTTGTTACTCACCGGAGCCAAAACAGAATTTCTCAGCATTGCTGAACAAGAGACCGCTGGAGTCATACTAAGTAGAATCGGCCACTCACTGTAATTTGACATTGTCAATGGAGATGTACTTGTTTCCCTTGAGACCAGGAAGTGGAAGTAAAATGACTGTTCTTGTGGCCTGCACTCCAAGCACAGGTACTGGTGCACGATATGAGGGGCCAAACTCCTTCTTGTTCTCCACCTTCACACGGACCAGGTCACCGACTCGGAGTAGCCAGCCAACTACCGGAATCTGAAGTGCAGTATCAGTTGTGGAGGGCAAATGTTCCTTAGCAAGACTGTCACAAGTCTTTTGTAGGTTCTGTAATACAGAAGAATGATCATCTATGGCAAAGGGTGCGGCAGACGCCACCATGTCTAGACCCTCAAGGTCCAGAACAAATATTTTGATGCCAAAGAGCATTTCGTATGGGGTCCGCCCACCCAGAGACCTTCTAGGGAGATGATTAAGTGCACGTTGAATACTATATAGATGGGCCAGCCAGTTCCTGCCAGTACCTAAAACCCTAGCTGACAAGGATTGCTTTAAGTCACGGTTCATTTGCTCCACAACACTATTGTCCTCCGGCCTGTATGAAGACAAATCTTTGACCTGGACCCCCAATGAACCCATGGCATCCTTGTACGCCTTAAAGGCGAACACTAGACCCTGGTCTGAGCGAAGGGTGCCACATGCAAAAATTCCCAAAAAGACACGCAAATCCCTGATGACAGTTCGGGCATCAGCACTTTGTTGCGGCCAGAGCCAACTAAAGCGTGTGCATGATTCGACTGCAACTAAGATGTACTTATACGCAGTATCTGAGGAGAAAGGACCGCAGTGATCTAAATAAACACACCCAAGTGGTTTATTAGATATGTACCACTTTGTCTGGGGCGGACGCGCAGCAGTTGAAGGTTTGATCTGCTGACAAATATCACAATGAAGGACATAATCACACGTTTGTTTGTACAATTTGCGCCACCAGTAACACTGCTGTAAAATAGAGACAGTCGCTGAAACGCCAGCATGAGCCAAGGCCATGCCCCCGTGAGCGGCTGTTATCAAGGAAAGTCTGCAGTCTGCGTTGGGAATCAACATGTCACCAAGGCCATTAATTCTCACATACGGAACTTTATCAGGACTTAAGTGATAAGAGTATTGAGAAGGGAAACCTCTAGGGTAATTAACTCCCTTCTCTGCTGCAGCAATGGCTGCCAAGATGTCATCATCAATCTTACTTTTGGAACGTGTAACTGCTGCTACTACATATGTCGCTACTGCTGTCTTTGCTGCTTCATCAGCAAGACATTTGCCAACAATTACAAACACGAGAGGCTGGCGTTCTTTAAGCTCCACGACTCGAACCCATAACATTTTGTGTTTGATTGTGCTACCTTTGGAATCTCGATATTCATTCTGAGTCCAAAAGAATACATTTTGATTGTAAGACTGAACACAGTAGTAAGAGTCACTTACGATAAGAGTAGTCACACAAGGATCAGCGTACTCCAGTGCAAGCAGCAGAGCACGTAGCTCTGCCAACTGGGCGGTACAGTCCCCTAATGTCTGTGTGTGCACAACATCAGACTTGAACTCTCCATTCACCATTG
Source organism: Lissotriton helveticus (assembly GCF_964261635.1). Classification (NCBI taxonomy): domain Eukaryota; kingdom Metazoa; phylum Chordata; class Amphibia; order Caudata; family Salamandridae; genus Lissotriton; species Lissotriton helveticus. Next base: position 119,254,819 of record NC_136073.1, on the reverse strand, counting down.
TACCCACCACTATTGCGCAGGCTGCTGAATGAGCATGCTTTGAACACGTCGCCGGATGCGCCAAACCGTAAGTGCAAATAATACAATGGAACTCCTCCAACAGGCGCCACATCAGAGGAGATGGATGAACAAATTCATACAGCAAGCACTCCTTAGTTTGCAAAGAGGAATCAAAAATAAAAGTGACATCCGGAGACGTCAAGGATGCGGCCCATTGTAGCCAACGTGGATGCAAAGCTTTCGAATTTGGTACACTGGCCTTTGTCACTGCCTCCAGGGCAGGATACGGTCTAACATCCAACATCCGTTTCCCCTGCGACAGCGCCCTCTCTTTCAGAATCGCCATCTGCACTTCAGTCAAAACTTTCTCGACTGAGGAAAAGCGCATTTCAGCCGAAGTGTACTGGTGTGACTTGTAAGCAATAGGGACTGTGTCACCCTCATTAAAAGTCAGGTACGTGAAACCCACCGCCCCAGGCACAATTCTTATTACCAGCTTGGTGTGATTATCACAAGTCAGTAAGTACTTAGATTCAAGAAGATCAGACTGCAAAGAATGCAGTATAGTTGAATGTTCAAGCAGCCAGCAAGATTTGGTAAAAGAAGGTTGTATCAAGGCATAAAGCGGCTTGATACGCTGGGAATGTAAGTACGCCCAAAGTTTAAAATTCCGAGTAAAGATTGTAGTTTTTTCAGAGTTGTTGTAGCGCACAACTGTGCGCATTTCTCCAGGAAGTGAGGTGCTAGACCTCAATCTTTATTGTTGAACTCATAGCCCAGGAGCAACACTGTGTACTCAGCAATGTGCGACTTTGCAAAGTTAAATTTGTAATCGAAGTCCGCAAACATACAAATGATGCAGTCACCGCGACACAGATGCAGCCATAATTAGTCATCTGTGAGATAAATATCATCAACATAGGAGCATGCATCAGGGTCGAGTCTGTCCAAAAGAGAGACAATACAAGCGGCAAAGGCGCTTGGTCTGTTCTTGTAGCCCATGGCTAATCTTTTGAACTGTTTTCGCTTGCCGCCAGATGTAAAGGCTTTCCATTGACTACTAAGAGAGGACAGGTTATGGCTAAAAAAGCTTTTGGATATGTCAAGTGTGGTCTTAAACCGTTTCCTCACAAGACTATCCACAAGGACTAAACTGTGAGTATTCTGTACCGCGCAGGTCCGACAATGAGAGTTCAAATGGCGCTAATCCAATACCAGGTGGCATAAACCATCAGATTTGGTCACAGTAAAACAAGGATTATTCATGGGTGACACACATGTTTAAATTACACCTTGATATTCTAATTGTTCAAGGATTTCTGCAACAGGAGCTTTCGCTTGACGCCGCCTGGGATATTGGGGTTGAAGCTGTGGCATTGATCGCAATGGAATCTCATGTCTGGGGGAGAGTTTGTCTCATCCACATTGAGTACGTTACAAAGCCGGTGCAAGCACCTTAGCCCACTCTTCTGTAAAATTCTGCACCTGCTCCTTCGGCACTGTGTGAGCAAAACTGGGGAGGATTACCTCCTCCCCTCTCGGAGCAGCCAAAATAAAAGGAGGGGGCCAGTCTTCCTCTCTGCCTAAAAAAATGTCATATGTAGAGGTCAGATTTCCCCCAAAAATCCCTTTTATTGTACGTTTTATGTCACCTTCAATTAAAAGGACTATTTCAAATAGCCTATCAGGGGGAGCAGCGTTAGTGCCCATGTCAGGTTCCCAAGCTGTGTTCTCACTATCTGTGGCATACCTTGCCATTAAGGCAGCAACTTTCTTTTTCTGAAACTGAGGGCGTTGACGTTGCAAGTCGTCCTGCTTGCCTTTACCTTCCATCTGGCGGGGCTGCTCACAACCTTGTGTTGCACCCCGACCTCTGCCGCGGACTCCGCCACCGGTTAGCGAGACCGATGTTTCCTGCAAAGAACTAGGAGAACGTTGATCAAGAACCTGAAAATGATCAGGTGACTTAATATTCGCGCGGTCGAGCAAATCATACTTGCGCTCAGTAGACATAGGCATCAGCGACGCAGGATGGAACCCTTGTTTTTTTTGTTGCTTACCCTGTTTTTTGGATTTACAACTTTGTTTAAGGAACTTTGGATGGACGTCTTTATCACACTTAGCTGTCTGAGTTTGCGGATGAGCTGCTACTTTAGCAAAAGACTTAACACACAAACTATTGTGGCCAATGGTCTTATAAGCCTCCGGTAACTGCCGGGGTTTATGGGCATGGGGGACATTGCGTATAGCAGTAGACACCTGAAAGTTCACTGCATCCCCCTTAACATTTGCAAGGATGAGATCGGAAACTACGCCAAACATTCCAACGAGCCTCATTCCCAATTCAACAGCTGCCTCCGGACTGTGTTGATCTTGGACACGCTTAATCACGGAGGCTAGGACAGCCATGGACGGTGTGCCGAAGCACTTAGCATAGACTGCCGCAAATATTTTACCCCAGGTCTCACAGTCTGTTACCTCTGGTACTAAGTCTTTCTGCAAACTAATGGTCAGAATCCTGTGTTTCTCAACAGGAGTCATATTAGGAAATACTGCTTCCAGTTGGTCACATTTCTCAGCAAGCCAAAAAGGCATATCATCCTTATCTTGGGGGCGCTTGCCCATAACCGAATAAACCATGACGGGACTAATTTTAATCCCGGCCGGTTCAACTGTATGCGCCGCAGCACCAGGTTCCCCCACCTGGACGTTGCGGGAAACGTATTGCACTAAAGCCCGATGAACTCCGACGAGGGAGGCATAGGGTATACATAACTCAGATATAATGACTGTCAGATAACGCGGATGCGGTGTGAACCCGGCCAAAACCGGCTAAGTGGCCCCAGAAATAGATGAGGGACCCAACCGAACCGCCGCTATCGTGTGGGGAAGGGCGCCATCAAACCAAACTCTGTGTTGCCAAGCAGAAAGAGGAATCTCCTGTGTCCTATACGATGTATATACATTAGGCACGGCAGTGGGAGTGTAAACATGAAATGTACCACTATCGTGCTCCCTGCAGGAAAGGTAACCCATGAGTAGAAAAGCTCAAATGGGTATGCGGTGTCAGCACTCACCACAAAAAGTACCGCCATGCCTTCCAAGGGAACTCCATACTCCTGCAAATGATTGCAGACTGGTACCCGGCTATGCAGGTCGATCTCACTATCACCCATCAGGACACAGTAGAGAAAAAACTATAGTAATGTAGCACTAATGGGATGTAATTCAAATAAAAACATTTTTGAAATATCAATCTTGAATAAACCTATACTTAAGCCATATAGGTAGGTTAATCCGTCACCACTGTGAACCGGAAACAGGAGTGAGAGTGTCAGGTACTGTTATAAGCACTACTCTAGAGTCTCAAACATAAGACCACATCGTTAGGTGCGTCATGTGGCGGGGATTCTGCTTATACACAGAACTGTGCACAGAGACCCAGGACCTCAGTGAATTGTGGTGTACCAAAAAACTCACCTCGGTACCTAGGACCCCTAACCGACTAGCATCAGTGTCTCATTAGCTCTCTGTCCTATATCAAAGCTACCAATGATTAGACAACCCAGAACATGTGACTTCGGGTACTCTCAAGAATGGTGGGAATCAAGAACATTCTTTCATTTGTTATTCTCATATCAGTCCACAACCTGAGTAATTGGAGACACGGAAAAGTTTAAAATGTTTATTTTAATGACGTGCTCTAAGATGCAGTATTTTTGCTAACATAAGCATGCATATGATTAAAAATAATATGATCAGCATTGTTACAATTTCATAAAACACAAAGGGAGAAATCATATTATAATGATAGCGGAAACAGGTCCTATAGTGTCTTGTGTACCACCCTCCCCAGCTAGGAACTGGGGGCCACATTATCAAGAAAGGGCGATACATTATCGCCGATTTTATCGGCAGGAAACGGCAACCAAAGCGGTGATAATGGGGTTTATAATATGCCCTTGTGAATTCCCATGGAAGCCCAGGTTAACCCCATAACCTGGGCTTCTATGGGAACTCACAAGGGCATATTTTCAAGCCCATTATCGCCGCTTTCCCTAGTGGAAACAGGTCCTATAGTGCCTTGTGTACCACCCTCCCCAGCTAGGAACTAAGGGGCATATTACCAAGGCAGGCAATATGAAATTATCGCCACTTTTGCGCAAAGCGGCGATAATTTCATCGACCTATTAGCAAGCTGTCGCTAACATCAGTTAGCGGCAGCTTTTAGATGATAGTGAGCGGTTTGGGGCCCGCTTTGCATGTCAGCGCTATTTATCGCTAATGACATGCAAAGTGGGAGTACCCAACCTGTTAGCGACTAAAAGCAGTCGCAAATATTGCTATCGCCTATTATCAATGCAGGCGTAGCGATGAAAAAATTCAGGCTAAGCGCGAATATCGCTGAAAACTAACGCCTGCTGAGACCACTTCTTAACCTGTATATCCAATGGGAGTTGGATATTCAGGTTAAGACCCTATTGGCGTTAATGCCTGAATATCGCTGGATTCCCAGCGATATTCACGCATTTCGCCGCTATCGCCGGATATTTTATCGCATTGGAGATAAACGTTGCTAATAGCACGTTATCTCCGCGATAAAATCCGGCGATGCGCGGCCATAAAAAAATGTTGCTAAGCTTATTTAGCGATAAATATTGCTAGTTGTTGATAATATGCCCCAAGGTTTTATAATAATAGACGGTCTCTTAGGCTTGAATTGGGAGCAAAAGTGAATCACATCAGGATCAGCAAAGCTAGCTCTCTCTGGAAAAGGATTTTCTCCAAGTGCCCTAATCATGCATGCAGTGCAATATTAAAGGCGCTAGAATTTCAGTTAGCTGCAGCTGTGTGCATGTTGTGTCTAGAGCATGGGCCGATCAGTCCGAATGACAGCTTACATTGTTATGGTAACCTTGGACATTTCTGCACACACTGTACAGACCGAAGTTGCAATATAAGTCTAGGGATGTTAAAAACAGGCCTTTCTCATGTGAAGAAATTCAAGCAATCTAACTTACAACAACAGTTACAAGCAGTGTAGTGTGCAAAAGCTGCAAAATGGCAAAATGGCGTTTAAACTTCTAACAAGTTTATGCTAACATTGCAATGTGTGCATGCAGGGCCTGCCTTCACTACAGTAGAATGAGGTTTAGGATGAGTCAGAGAGTGGAAGTAGAGGATATATTGAAAAAGGTATAGGATGAGACATCGAGTAGTGTGTTGGAGAAAGTAGAAGTTTTTTTTCCTACAGTGGGTGTAAAATGATAAATATTTAGAGACATAATTACATAAAAAAGTATACACTTATAACTTCTTGTGCCTTGGTTCTAACAAGGCACAAGATGGCTGCCAACACTTCCTGGTTTTGAGTGTTGACAGACAGTGGCAGCCAATCAGCATGCCTTCCCGAGAAAGCTGCATGGTCATTGGCTGTCAACACTTCTAACCAGGAGGTGTTGGCATCTATCTTGTGCTAGTGTTAACAGACAGTGACAGCCAATCAGCATGCCTTCCCGAGAAAGCTGCATGCTCATTGGCTGTCAACACTTCTAACCAGGAAGTGTTGGCATCCATCTTGGGTCTTAATAGACTGAGGCACAAAAAAGCAGAAAAACAAACGTGTAGAACACAAAAAGGGGGCAGGGTAGAAACACCCTGACCCCTTAGGGTGCTCAGGTGGTCCAACTAGGATATTAATATATTTAAACGTTATCCGCTAATAGAATTAGCATTTAAAAAACCTTTGAAATTCACTGAAAAAACCATAGGTTTCAGGCCATATATAGTTAGGAATTAGCATTTAAAAAACTTGCAAATTCACTGAAAAAACCATAGGTTTCAGGCCATATATAGTTATGAATTAGCATTTAAAAAACCTTGCAAATTCACTGAAAAAACCATAGGTTTCAGGTCATATATAGTTAGGTATTAGCATTTAAAAAACCTTGGAAATTCACTGAAAAAACCATAGGTTTCAGGTCATATATAGTTAGGTATTAGCATTTAAAAAACCATTGAAATTCACTCAAAAAACTATAAGTTTTAGTGGTGTTATAGTTAGCTGGACATTTTACTCATACAAAACCATTGAAATTGCTCCTATATAGTTAGTTGGACTAACTATATTTCGCGCACCCGCAATCCACTGCTGATGATGTCACATATTACATCATTCATGACATGGTCAGTGACATCACTGATGACATCACTGATGACATCTCAAATGACATCACAACAAACCCCCTCAACAAAGAAAGGCGGAGGCCACGGTAGGGGAACACTTCGGAGTCTCTTTATTTCAAATTCGGCACAGAGGGGCGAATGCATTTCGGCTGTGTAGCCTCTTCAGCGCCCAGAATGTATCAGGAGGTGAGTCTGTTGCCACGAAGTTGGTAGTCCTGCCCCACCTAAATTGAAGGTAGTTCGCTCCGCCCCTAATGATGATCTGTATCACCTGCGGCCGTTCCTGGTTGGTTAATGGACTGCAGATCCCAGCATGCAGTGGTTTGCCGGGATAGGGCCGCCAAATGGTAGCGCGAACAGCAAGGAGTCGTGTCACATTCCACCAATGTCCTGTATTGCCGGCAGAAACATCAAGGCTCCTTGGGTCCCCTGACTGCACCACCTCCGCTTGCAGGTATGTAATCCACGGGGGCAAGTGCGGCATCGCGCCGCGCCCAAGGCAGAGTTCCATGACTCTGGCACCGCTCCCATTCCGCCCGCAAACAGTGGTGGGCCTGGTCCTTCCGATACCTCAGAAACAAAAGTACTTTCGCCGGAGCAAAACAAGCCAGTGAAGACCAGGCCACTTGTGTGCAGGGGCCACCGTAGCATGCCGCTGGCTGGCATGACAAAATACGACACAAACCCCCTCAACAAAGAAAGGTGGAGGCCACGGTTGGGGAACACTTCAGAGTCTCTTTTTTTCAAATTCGGCACAGAGGGGCGAATGCATTTCGGCTGTGTAGCCTCTTCAGCGCCCAGAATGTATCAGGAGGTGAGTCTGTTGCCACGAAGTTGGTAGTCCTGTCCCACCTAAATTGAAGGTAGTTCGCTCCGCTCCTAATGATGATCTGTATCACCTGCGGCCGTTCCTGGATGGTTAACGGACTGCAGATCCCAGCATGCAGTGGTTTGCCGGGATAGGGCCGCCAAATGGTAGCGCGAACAGCAAGGAGTCGTGTCACATTCCACCAATGTCCTGTATTGCCGGCAGAAACATCAAGGCTCCTTGGGTCCCCTGACTGCACCACCTCCGCTTGCAGGTATGTAATTCACGGGGGCAAGTGCGGCATCGCGCCTCGCCCAAGGCAGAGTTCCATGACTCTGGCACTGCTTCCATTATATATATATATATTACTCTTATAATTAAATGAGAAATTATAAATCACATTATTATGAAGTATATTTTTAGAAAAACTATTAGCAATTATGCAAACAATATTAATCCCAAAAATTATATATAAACTGAGTCATTAAGATAATAAAACAATGATATTTACAACAACGATATTCTTGAAACGATATTACTAAGCTAAAAAATGTATATCACGATATTATTGTGCCACAATATGTTTTTCCGATATTTCTGCATCCAATATTTCATACTCGATATTTTGTACAAAAATATGTTGAGAAACAACCATGCAGGTAAGAACATGAATGCAAAGGAGGGATTTTGGTAGTAATTGGACTGTATTTTTCGGGAGATTTTATTGTTATTGGATTGTTTGTGATAGATTGAATGGATCTCCATAGATTTAGATGCAACTTTTCAGTATTGTAGGTGTGCTTTGAACTTGTCTAGTGTGATATCTTAAGCTATTTGGGTGATGTAAATGACTGCCTAGTTGTGCTTTTCTTTACTTTTAACATTTCAAGCATTTTAAATGTGGTTATTAGAGTGCAAGAATTTCGTTTTTGCTGCTGTTCTGAATCTCTTTAGAAACAATGCATATGGTGTTTCGCGTTTTTGTAGATTCAAGGGGCAATTTTAAACCATGATATAAAATGAAGCACCGTGATACAATGTGGAGATGATGTAATGAAATTGGCAGTTATTTTGTGCTGAAAGGTAAGACATACCGGGACAGGTTGTTGTAGGAGATTCTGCTTACTCTTAGAATTCGATATAGTAGAAATAGCCCCTAAATGTAATCTTTTGTAGATCATCTTAGTACTGAACTACTATGACAGCAATTCATTGAGAATAAAAGACACATCTACACAATCAGTCAGTCAAAAAGCTTTATTATCGGTTAAAAACCATAAAAGCGAACAATACATAATTACATAAGACGGCCCTTTAACCAACAGTAGGCCACAATACAATATAGATGGTTAAACAATACAGCTAAAACAATACATAAGTAACATTTAAAAGAGGTAAAAACAGTTAAAAAAACAAGCCACTCGCAAATAGTAATAAAATTCCCTCAAAATTTACGGGGAGGTGCTAGAACAGTTATAGCGGCTTACTTCTTGATTTTGGCTCTCCTGGTACACCACATGGAAAACAGATATCTAGAGGTCGCCAACACAGTCAAGGGGGAAGAGTCGTATTTCAACAATCTAAACACATCCCTGTAATCCCTGAAACCCCAGGACTTGCATAACTGTAAGATCCATTTGGCTCTAGCCTTGGAGTACAAAGGGCAGAAGAGCAGAACGTGCAGACCCGTCTCTTCAGCATGTTCACACCCCGGGCAAAGGTTAGGTGCATGATGAGCCATTGACCACTTGTTTGTTACTGCCCTCACTGGAGGGATCCGTGTCTGAATTGCACGTATAATTTCTTCGCCAGTGGGGGCTGAATATCGTCCAAGAATTTCTCGAATTGATACCTATACTTGACTTCAAGGAAATTACTGGTCAACCTACCCAACGATTATTTTGTTGCCATCCGATCCATTCGAAATTGGTTGAGTGCTTTGACCAGCATCCTCCTAGGAGTCAAGGCAGAGGAGGGTTCCAGAGAGAACCACACGTCTACCTTCCCCAAGGCCTGACATAGCTGTTTAACGTGCTTAAGCCAAGAGATTTTTCCCACACCCCTTAACGATAATAGGTGACTGAGCTCCTCCCAATAGCTTGAAAGCTCAGGTGTGGACCAGAGTCTCCTCCAATACAGTAAGGGACGATTAGGGATGACTTCTTGAATGGGGACCAGACCCAAGTCAAGGCATAACGGGATCAAAGGTGTGCTCTGTGGGAGTCTCATTAGGCGCCTGGTAAAGCTATTCTCAGTAATGGAGAGCGAGGAGGCATTGGCATGGCCCCATAGCTCTACACCATAAAGCACCCCACCTCTCGCCTGTGCTTTATAAATTTCTACTGGTGGTCCCAAGATTTTAGATGAGCACTCGTTATGAACCTTTAGAATACCTCCCACGGCTTGGGCCATCTTCATATTTGCCTTTGCTATGTGGGTCCCCCATTACATCTTATCATTCAGAGTTACCCCTAAATATTCAAAGGTGGAGACTCTTTCGAGCACCGTACCATCAAGATGAGGGAGGGGGCAGTTAGGCGATTTGGAATTAAAAACCATAAATTTGGTTTTGGAGAGGTTAATCTCCAGATTTCTTAACCTGTAAAAGGAGCAAAAGGCCTCCAATGTTCGCTGGATGCCTGTTGAGGATTTTGATAACAAAAGGGTATCATCAGCGAACATCAGGGCTGGTATCTTACGTGCTGCCAAGCTGGGGGAGTCTAGATCCCTCGCGCCCCAGAGATGTTTAATCAGACCATTAAGGAACAGAGAGAAGAGCGTTGGGGCTAACACGCACCCCTGCCTCACGCCCTTTTCCACCGGAAAAGCGGCCGATAGCTCCCCATTCCTCCCATACCTCACTCTTGCAAAGGTGCCCTGATGTAAACGTTTAAATAATTGCCACAGATAAGCTGGAGCACCCATCTCCATCAAGATTGCCCATAGCTTCTCCCTATGGACCAGGTCAAATGCAGATCGAAGGTCTACAAAGATCAAATACAAACTACCGGCCCCCATAGGCACCGTCTTCCAGTAGACCATCTGTAGTCTGAACAGTTGGTCAATGGTGGAAACTTTAGCACGAAAGCCCGCTTGAAAGGGGGTCAGGATGTGATGATCGTCCATCCAACACTGCAACCTTGCTAGTAGGATGCGGGCCATTAATTTCTGCAAGACGTCAATAAGACTAATGGGGCGGTAGTTGACCGTGTCCAGAGGGGAAGCCTTTTTGTGGATGGGAATGATCACAGCCACCAACCAAGTTGGGGGGATATCCATACCAAGGAGGATGGCGTTAAAATATAGGCAAATGTAAGGAACCCAAACCTTTTGCTCGCTCAAGAACAAATCTCCTGGTATGCGGTCCAAACTCGGTGCCTTCCCTTTAGCTAAGCTTTTAAGGGCACACTGAGTTTCCCGCAGGGTAACTGGGTAATAGTCCGGGTCTGTAGTGACCTGTAAATGTGGAACAGGTGTGATTAGATCTGCTGAGATTGAAGTATTAGTATGAGCGAAGAGGGGCTTAAAGTGCGCTATCCACACCTCTTCACACAAATTGGGTGTTATAGCATACGACCCCTCAGACGATCCTGATCTAACCAAATTCCAAAACACCCTATAGTCGCGTCCATCAAGGGCGTCTTTAATATTTTCCCATCTTTGGGCCTCCCATTCCAACTTGGACTCTGCGGTAATGCTTCTATAGGTGAGTCTAGCCCCTCTTATACTCTCAACTGTGCCAGTTTTTACCTCCCTCACAAGAGCACATTTCGCCTCCCTACAGGGTTTATTAAACCACTGCTCCTGATTTTTTGGCCGAGCCCTCCTATTAGCTGATGTATAAAAGTAATCGGCTAGGGAGGTAATTAAATTAGTATGAATGAGCTCAAGCACCCGGAAATAGGAGGAATCATTGGTGTCCGGGAGATTAAAAGCCTCTGTTAAAGAAGAGGCAACTTGTTGATAAAGCTCCGCTACTTTGTCCGGTTCTAATACAAACTTAGCCCACCTGATACGTCTGCCTCCTGCCACAGTGATTAAGTTGGGGTTAAAATATGGGTCGTGCTCCCTCACTCCAGGTTGGCTACCCAGTGCAGAATTTAGTTCTAGAGAAAGTAAGTTGTGATCACTGTCCACCCTATCAATTACAGTAAAGGTCCTAATTTGCGACCAGAGTTCAACATTGACCATGATGTAGTCAATGGTTCTAGTTTTCCCCGGTCTGTTATAGGTGAACTTCCCTGGAACATCGGGGGGAAATCAGCCATTGCAGGCTCTAAGGGAATGGGAGACTAAAAGCATATTAATCTGCAGTGCCAATGGGATCAAGCGCTTAGCTGGGTACAGGGAGCACTCCTGTATATGCCAGATTGAATCCTCCTCTACCGTTACAGACGGGATCCCCGCCAGAGGTTCAAAGTGGCAATTGAAGTCACCTCCCAGTATTCTGTGTGTAGGAGCAGGGTACAGTAAAAGGAGTTCATCAAGAGCATTGATCAAAGATGACCCCCTCGATTGGGAACTGGGGCGCAGATAAATATTAAATATCACCACTGACGTGCCATCCAGATATTTAAGGGCGATGCACAGGATGCCCTGAGGATATGAGTCAATCACTTTCACTGAACACCCCAAATGGGTAGCTACCCTTATACATAGCCCCCCCCCGATGGTCTACCCCTTAGTCCCTGTACAGCTGGTATATGGTAGGAGGCAAACCCCATCCTAAAGGGGGTGGATGTCATCCAGGTCTCTTGAAACAAACAAACATCATACTGATCCACCAACTCCCCCCATTCTGGGTTCGATATCTTAGAACCTAGCCCAGCTACATTCCAAGACCCTATAAATGAACTACATGACTGTAGCCTTGTGGGATTGAGTGTAGCGGGCGGTGGAATGGTGTTACAGGGGATTCCATCTCGTTTGGCCATCCCAATTCTGTCTCCTTGTGGGCAAGATTTAACGTTTGCAGTCAGAAGAGACGTCGGTAAATCCACCTGAAGTGCCCCACCAACAGTCTTGAGTAGCTCCTCCGCTTGCCTCTCACCCTCCTCCGCCACCGGACATCCCACTGAATTAAGATCTATAACATTGTGCCAAGGTGGGGAGGTTAGTCAGTCTACATTATTCAGGGCACTAAATCTATTCTCCACAGGTATATTGTATTCAGACCTCTCACCACCATTGTAAAAGGAGGATGGTCCGTATCCGCCTGGGAGACTTTCCTATAAGTAAAAATACCCTATAGGAAGAGGGATAATTGGGCCATGTTGTCGGAGGCCACCCCATCCAAGAATGTGGTTAACCACACCAGGATCCCTAAAGTTAATGATCAAAGAATCCCCTCCAATGTCTTTAGGTTTATTCCCTATCCAGCTAACTCTTCTGGCGAATAAAATTTCCCCTTGGCCCAAATTCATTAGTGGTCTAAATTTATTCAGCCAGAATATAATTTTATTCTTTAGCTCGAGGAACGTTTCTCCTCGCTCACCTGACAGCAGTGGTACTCCCGATAGTACCACCACATACGGGGAAGCCTCAGGGGGTAACTGGATACAAGGTAATGGTTTTTGGGGAACATCTGCTGGATGGGTAGGATTAGACTTTTGAGGCACCAGCCCCCGGTTTGGCACATGATCGCTAGTCCCTGGTGGGAGTGGTGATGGGATACGGGGACAAGAACTCGCATTGTGTGGATGCCCACTTGAGGGACTAGCGGGACAAAGAGGGGTAGTGGTGGTAGTACGGTTGGTCATTGTCGATAGGCCTGGCCCTTGTGTCCGTTTGTCTGGTCGTTGGCCTACACCTTGGGTTAGACCTTGCGATGGCTGTTTGATGATACCTACAGCCGAAGTCGGGGAGATATTCTTAGTTGTCGTGGTTGGTTGTGCACTTACACCACTCTTGGTATTTATCATGGAAACAACTTTGTCAATTCTACTCATCAAAGCTTTAAACTGAGAATTAATAAGTTGTTCCAAGTGGGCTTGCAAGTCGATTATTAAATGGGTGGCCCACAAAGGGGGAGATAGGGTGGAAAAGGAGGACCCTGCATCATGCTGAGGGATATCTAAAACAGGTGAGGTTAGCCTAGCGGCTTTTTTATGTGGTTTAGGCTTCTTTTTTCTAGGGCAGAACTTAGGAGCTTTGTTAACTACCTGGGAGGCCAAAGGGGGAGATAGGTCTCTACGGGAGCCAGCATCTATCCAGCTCAATCTGTGCACATGGAAGCTCCGCATAAGAGGACGCTAACAACGAATCAGAAGAGTTAATTGTGGCTGGGGAAACATTCCCAGGTGACGTGGGAGGGGGCATAGAAGGTGTCAATGAGAGGCGTCTTTCTGTATTTTCTATGGCAGAAGCTACCACCCTTATTGTCTTTTGTAACATTTTGTCAATTGCAGTTAAGCTCGGGAGTGGGGTTGTTGAAGCAGCTGTTAGTCGTGTAATAGGGTGAGTGGTTGGATGATTACTCTTACCCATAACTCTCTTCTAAAGGTTCTCACCAGGTATGAAAAATAATGCAAAATATATATATAAACTAATTAGCTTAAGAGTAGGAAGAACATAAAAACATACTGTGAAACATCAAAATACAGTTGTCACATTAAGTTATTATTGACTGACTATGTATTTAAAAAATATTACTACTGTTCACTATGTCCAATTCGGCAACAGCCTTGCCCAGCCAAAAGAGGTGGCCCTGCCCGGCCTCTTTCGGCCACCGATGGCCACAGACGGCCCGCCCTTTGCCTGGGCTTAGCCCGGCACCGCCCGCGCACGTCCCGCGTGGCGTAAGACGCTAGTTAATTATATCTGTCCCCAGTAGTCAGCTCCAGGTGAGAGGTGGAGTGGCGGCAGTGCACTCTCGGCCCCGCGGCAGGATGGTCCGTGTAGGCGCCGTATTTTGCAGGCCCCCCGCAACTACCTCTAATCTCCTGTGTCCGGTGATGCGTCGCACGCGAAGCGGGAGGCGCGAGATGTTTAAATATCCCCCAGTAGTCAGCTCCAGGTGAGAGGGGGAGGGGCGGCAGTCTGCTCTCGGCCCCGCGGCAGGATGGTCCTTGTAGGTGTCGTATGTTGCAGGACCCCGCACTGGCTCTAATCTCCTGTGTCCGGCGAAGCGTCTCCCGCAAAGCGGGAGGCGCGAGATGTTTAAATATCCCCCAGTAGTCAGCTCCAGGTGAGAGGGGGAGGGGCGGCAGTGCGCTCTCGGCCCCGCGGCAGGTTGGTCCTTGTAGGCGCCATATGTTGCAGGCCCCCTGCACTGGCTCCAATCTTCTGTGTCCGGCGATGCGTCTCCCGCAATCTATTATGCTCTGATTATGAGACCTACTTGAAAGCATCTTATTTTTTCTACCTGTTAATTACTTTTCTATTCACTTTCCTCACATCAGGTAAGAGAGCATATAATAAAGATATGTTGTCTGCTTAGTGCTAGTCCTCCCAGAAAGATAGTGATTTCAATATATAGCCAAGATTGAGAGGAACCTTAAACATTTTATAAATACAGTGGAGTCCAGTGGGACCTATGCATGTATGTAGAATGGGAACATGAGAAAATATTAATGATAATTAGAGTTTGAAAATCCTTTTGTAATATAATAGAGTAATGTTTTGAGGTTGAGCACTCTATTTAGATTTTAGCTATTCCTTTTTCAGATTTAAAGGAACTCTGAGCATGTGTTTGTTGTATTTAGCTACACAGTGATCATTTTGTGTGTTATGTGGTATTTTTATAAAAATGTGAAAGCTGTAAATAATAAGTGATATTTATTGTGCTTTTTATGCTCACTTTCCACAGCCCTGAAGAAGCGGCTTGTGAGCCGCGAAAATCGTGGGCTATGACTGCTTCAGAGTATCAAGAACTATTCATGTTTTGAATGTGACTAAAAAGTTATCACTGTAAAGAAATGTTGGATGAAATGTACTACTGTAACAAGTAAAAAGATATTTTTAAAGAGTATTTAAAAAACAGAATTGTTTTTCAATAAAAGAAAAAGCAAAAAAGTGAAGGTTTATGGGTTAATTAATATGTAGATAATTAATAATGGCTCCCCACTGATGTTTTTATATCTTTCCTTGAAACATATCTGTATTGGGTTACTGATATAGTGGGTAGCAGCCTAACGCAGGGTCATTCACATCAGTAGCAGATAATATAATCAAACTGCATATGTTAATCATACCTGGCCCCAGACAAAGGGGTCAATGACCAAGATTGGTTTTAGATGTCATCAATGAGGTGCAGCTTGAGTCCTGTCGCACAACACGTTTTAGAACCAGGACTCCACTCACACATCCTACTTAGGGAAACTTGTTTAACAAAATATTGATGAATCCGAATTCTGGTATTAATTGCACCCACAGGTAATTACTTACGGTGTATTATGGTACACCACTTTAGCTTGCGACTGCTGAGAGGGCCCATCTTTTGTTCATCGTTGCAAGTGAGATACAGAGGGGCCCTCATCATGAATGTACCAATTTTGAGGGTGTTAATTCTGCAGCCTTATAACTAACTCCAGGAGAGGGAGCCAGGGTGAATTAAAGGGGAATCATCCAGGGGGATTTCAGAAGCTGAAATCTTCGAGATGAACGGGTGGTGAATGAAATGACTCGGAAGGTAAGTTAACAGCACTTGAGTGTTTACTCAGTGTTTCCTTTACTCGAAAGGGTTGGTATCAGGGCTCCATCAGGGATTACTGAATGGGGTTTTAGCTCCAGTTTTTTAAGGTGTAGATCCAGTCTCACCTCTCAATACCTGCAGGGTCTGGTGGCTCAGTGGACTAATACGTCCACTGCAGGGGCCTGTGTTCCACCTCATGGTCACAGGTTCAAATCCTGGCGAGTCCACTCAGCCTTTCATCCATCTGAAGGTAGATAAAATGAGTACCATTTAGTTGGGAAACAATGAACATCTGTTATTGAGTGCCAAGATACCTACGGGTGAACTTGCGCTTTACAAATACACGTTATGTTACTTATCCCCATGTTGAAATATAACCTAATTCTTACATGTGCACCCATCCCCTTAGGACGCCATAGGGCACACGTCACAGGCGTGCATCAGGAGTCCATCGCCATTCGTTGTGTGTTGTGAAAGAGGCTCTGATACACTATAACCTCTGGCCTCGGGGCCTTGGCGTAACCAGTTATCATTGCTAGATTAACCTATGTGCAAATTACCCGGTTTTCTTGATTTTTTTGGTTTCATCTGAATGGTTTTATTTCTCCAAACAGATGACAATGAAAAGCTGGAGAACGGAGTCGATACCCAAGGCTTTTTATTTTCCTTCCGTAACTGACCCCGCTGCGTCATCTCCTTCCCCCGACAAAAGCACCAGCACCAGCACCAGCACCAGCACCAGCCCCTCCCCAGAGGATGTGGAAGTGATGGCGCTGTTGGATCTGTTGACATGGCCCGAGCCACAAGGAGTCATCAACTCATCCACCAGCCCATTGAACTGCGAGTGGCAAATCCTGCACCCCAAAGACAACTATTCTGTTGGGGAGACCCTGGAGGTGGTCCTCACCGCCAAAGACCGCTGGAATCGATCAAAGGCGTATGGCGGCGACTTTTTCCAAGCCAAGCTTCATTCCCCCAACCTAAAGGCTGGAGTAAGGGGGTTGGTGACAGACCACCAGAACGGGACATACACAATCTCCTTCTTGCTGCTATGGCCTGGTGATGTGGTAATTTCCATCCGCCTCTTTCACTCCAGTGAAGCTGTCCAGGTCATCAGGAAAGCCAGGGACTCCCGGCCGGACAAAGTGTATTTTACTGGAATCTTCCAAAGAAATGGAACGGAGGAGAAAACTGAGTGCAATTTGGAAATGCTAGACAGACCACTGTGTGTTTATGGGGACAAAAGAATTGAAGAGACATGGTACTGTGCAAGACCAAAGACCCTCCCGTGTGACTCATTGGTTTACCACATGTTTGGAGGCTACAGGAAGGTCACAGACGCAGCAGAAGACAAGCTTATAGCTGGGTAATATATGTGTCTCTTGGCTTAGCCATGCTTATTATAGTGATTTGGTGTCTCTCACCCTAATGGTTCCTCCCTTTCCCTTAGGATATTTGTGTGTCTCTGGCTCTTTGCCTGGTAATCTCTTTCAATATGTCAAGGGTCTACCTAGGATAATACCCCGGTTACTTACCTATAATCTTCATTACTGCAAGTTTAGTCTTCCTCGCCACATGACTAACAAAGTGAACACACACCCACACCAAAAGGCTTCATGGTACACAAGAAACCACGACCAAGGCGGAACATGATAACCATACAAAACTTTAATCAATCACATAAAGAAACAACAGAATAAAACACAGACCAGCCAGTGGACCAATCAAGGGACGGCAGAAGTAGCACTCAGGGCAGCCCCCGCAAAGCTCCCAGGAGGAGAGCCACCCAGGATCACCCAGTAGTGTTCCATAAACATGTGCGGCGACGACTAAGTCGCCGCCATGCAGATCTCCTAAGTGGACACACCCTTAAGAGAGGCCCAGGGCACAGAAACGCTCAGGGTGCAACGACCCTGGACATCCCCTGGGAGGTCAGAATCCTGGGACTCGTAGGCCAGTAGGATAGCCTGCTTCAGCCAGCGACTCAAAGTAGAAACAGAGGGGTTGTGCCCAGAACACACCGGACCAAAGGTCACAAACAAACTGTCACACTGACAAAAGGAGGAAGTGTGGGCTAGGTAAATCTCAACAGCATGACGGACATCCAGCAAGGACAGGGGACATCCACATCAGGGGAAAATGAAGGCAAGGACACCTCACGAGAACGGTTAGCCAGGGAGGGAATCTTAGGCAGAAAAAGGCGATCATGTCGCAGGACCAGCCGGGCCGGCAGAACCCGCAAGAAAGGAGGAGACCGAAGAAAGGACCCCAGCTCACCCATGCGGCTAGCAGAAACGATGGCAACCATGAAAACCACCTTGAAGGTGAGGAATTTCAGATCCACAGACTGAAGGGACTCTAAGTGGGGAACCTGCAGGGCCCGCAGGACCAAAGGAAGATCCCAAGGACCAGCCAGGCAAACTGCCCGAGGCCGCCGCAGGAAACCGCTCCGCAGCAAGCGAGCCACCAAGGAATACAGCCTGTCCAGGTCCGGACTGCGGAAAACCCGCAGATCAGCCCACTGAGCCCTCAGTGTGGAGGGAGCCAACCCCAGGGAAAAAACCCAGAATCCTCATGGGGTCCACCGACACAGGGTCGGAACCCTGCAGCCCACACCAACGGTAAAAGCCCACACCAACGGTAAAAGAAGGATCAGTGACGGGAATAGGACAGCAGGGTCAAAGACCGCCGGGAACACTGCAACAAGGCAACCACACCTGTAGAACACCCCTGAGCCAACAAGGTCTCCCACTCAACAGCCAAGCCTGCAGATGGAGCCAGCCCAACGCTGCCCCGGGGAGCGGAGGACCCCACAACGGGAACGGGTGATCTGGAATCAGCCAACAATCTCAAACCGCCATTTCGCACAGGAGAGGTTACCAGGAGCGTCGAACCCAACCTGGAACCACCAAGAGCTCCAGGGCCCTGTCCAGATGGACCTTCCAGAGGATCCGAGGAATCAAAGGAAAGGGGTAAAGGCATACAGAAGACCCCGAGGCCATGTGAAAGACAGAACATCCACCCTCCAAGCCCCCGGACACGGATGGAGAGCGCAGAGTCAAGGCAGGAGAGCATTGCCCAACTCTGCGAACAGCTCCACCCGGGGAAGGCCAAACAGGGCCACCAAATGCCGAAAAACCGAAGGTGTCAAGGAGAGGGCACTCAACTGAGGGAACACCCAACTGAGATGGTCTGCACTATATTCTCCGACCCCGGGAGATAAACCACCCTGAGAGACAACACCATCCCCTCTGCACAGGACAACAGTTCCTAGGACAGCAACCACAGGGAGCGCAACCGGCAGCCACCTGGTGGTTGATGTAACCCCTCACCACCTGGTTGTCTGTCCAAACCAAGACATGATGACCCTGGAGAGAGGGAGCAAATTCCTGGAAAGCCAGCAGGACCGCCTTCATCTTGCGGAAGTTAGAAGAGCAGTGAAACAGAAGAGGGCCCCAACAACCCTGAACTGTCCAGGACCCCAAGATTGCCCCCCTGCGTAGGTGACTGGCAACCGTCGTGACCACCCGGGAAAGGGAGACCAGAAAAGGGAGACCCTCCAAGAGGTGGGAGTCCATCAGCCACCAGCCCAGGTTGGACCAAATCTAGGAATACACCGGGTCCAAAACTTCGTAGTCCCCGGAGCAGGGATCCCAGAGAGACAGAAGATGATTGACCAAGGGGTACAGGTAGAGGCGGGCCCAGGGGAGAACATTGATGGTGGCAGACATTAACCCCTGAATCCTCAATCACAGACTCACAGGAGCTGGCTCCCATCTCAGAAGAGCCCCCAGATCTCGCCACAAGACGTTACCGCTTTCCTGGGGCAAAACACCTTCCCCAGGAGCATGTCCCAATGGCCCCCAATGAAGACCAAGTTCTGGGTGGGAGCTAGGTGGGACTTCCTCTGGTTGATCAGGAATCCGTGGGCAGAGAGAACCTCGCAGACCCTCCTGACATGCAGCGTCCCCTTTGAGAAAGAAGAGGCTGAAATTAACCAGTCATCCAGGTACGGAAACACCCTGAGCCCCTCCCAGTGGAGAATGCCCACCAAGGGTGCCAGAATCTTAGTGAACACCCAAGGGGCAGATGACAATCCAAAAGGAAGTACCTGGAACTGGTAGTGGTAGTCCCCTACGCAGAACCAGAGAAAAGGCTGAGACGTCAGGTGAACCGGCACATGGAGGTACGCAACCAATAGGTCCAGTGAAGCAACCACCTCCCCCTGGACCAGCAGCGACAGAATCTACTGCAGAGAAAGCATCTTGAACTTAGCATGTGGAATAAAAGAATTCACCCGCTTTAAGTCCAAGACAGGCCGAAAGTCTCCAGATCCCTTTCTTACCAGGAACAGGATAGAGAAGACCCTGAAACCTCTCTGAGACGGAGGAACAGGCCAGATGTCCCCCTTGATAAGTAGGTCCTGGATGCCTTCAAGCCAGGCCACCCATTTGACTGAAGAGGAAGGCAGCAGGGTAGCAAGGAAGGCGTCCATAGGAGGAGGAGAAGGTGATGGACAGCCCCTCTCTCACGATCCGAAGAGCCCAAAGGTCTGAGACAGAGGATTCCCACGACGGAAGGAAGTGGCTGAGGCCGGGAATTGGAGAAGAAAGGGGTGCCCCGGCCGTGACCTCTAACTCGAAAGGGCGCAACGCCCCTAGCCATGGACGAGGTGGAAAAATGACCTCTTAGGGCCCAGGAAGCAGGTCTTGGAAGACCTGAGGGGAGCAGCTTCCGGTCCTCAGCCGACTTATTCACCTTGTCCTCCAAAGAGGACCCGAACAGTTTCACCCCTGAGAAGGGGTCTTCATCAGCAAAGCCTTCTGGGCAGCCTCCGCTTTCCAGTGGTGCAACCAGATCTGCCACCGGGCCTGAATAGCGGTGTCACCAGCCGCGGCAGAGGCCTCCAAGGTGTCGGAGGAAATGTCCGACAGGCGCCGAGTCTGCTGCTCTATCAGAGACAGGGTGGGAACCACATCCGCTCCCTGGTCCAGTAACTCCCCCAAGGACTGAAAATCCTTCAACAAGGACTGCACCATGCAGGATAAGTAGGCAGAGGCCCGAATGGAAAAATTGGCTGCAGAGTCGGCCCGCTTGGCCGCAGCCTCCACCCGCCTGTTACCAGGGTCCGAGGGAGAGGCGTGCTCGGAAATAATGGACCCCTGCGAGGAAATTCCTGCCATCAGAGAGTCCACCTTCACCGAGGGAGGGAAATCCTTGGCAAAGTCCTGGATGGCGTAGCGCTACACCAGGTACCTCGGGAAGGCTTGTTTATCAATCTCCATCCACTCCCCCTCAGTCACTTTCTTAACGGAGGAATGAAGAGGCAATGACTCCGGCTCCTTGCGCTGGTATTGCAAGAAGAAGTCCTCAGAGAGCTCCTCAGCCGCCGGAAAAGCGAAGTTCTGTTTGATGTGCAGGAGCTCTTCCTCCTCCCCCTAAGCATCAGAAACCTGAGGTGGGTCCAAGCGAGGACGCTTTGGAGAAGAGGGATCCTGCCCACACTTGTGCTGCGCAAAAGCAGCCACCACCGCTGCTGGATCATCTCTTGAATAGACTGCATGTGCGCAGCCTCAGCAGGAGCCTGGGAGGCTGTGCTAGCCCCCACAGGGGCATCCCCCTGGAAGGAAGACAGCATAAGCACAGGCAAAAGGCAAGCAGCAAACATGGAAAACCACAGCCAAGACTGAGAAGAAGAATCCCCGAGTAATAAGCAGGCAGAAAGGGCTGGACCACCCGATGAAATTGACCACCTACACCAGCCAGCGCGGGAACGCACCCCCGCCCCCGCCCCCGCCCCAGGAGGACGAGCCAGAGAACAGGCGTCATACACGCCCAGACTGCGCAGAAGGCTGTGAACTCCGTGGAGACCCGGTAAGCATCACGGCCAAACACAGCCGAGCAGCACCGCCGCCGCGCCTCGATGGGCAGGCGGGCGGCGTGATGAACTGAGCCATGGGCCACATGAGATGCAAGAAGCATCAAACAGAAAAACAGTGGGGCAAACAGAACACCGCGCAGCACTGCAGCCGCCTGCCGCAGCGCCTCAATGGGCTGGCGGGTGGTGAGAACCAAAGGAAATGAGTGCAAAAAATAGTGGGGCACACAGAACACTGTAAAGCACAGCCGCCGTCCGCCCCAGCACCTCGAGGGGCAGGTGGGGGGGGGTGATGTGACGCACAGAGAATAATCGCCGGCCCCAGGAATCAAAAACAACAGGTTCACAAACGCCACGCAGCACCGCCGCCGCCTTAGTGCCTCGATGGGCAGGCGGGCGGAAACAATCGGGCACAGATCAGGAACCGGGCACAGAGAGCCAAGCGAGCGGGGGCAAGGCAGAGCGCCGGCCCCCACCTTCGGTACCCCGGCCGCCCACCCCTGTTAACCCTTGGCTCGCTGAAACAGAGCCTAACCGGCCCAAACACACCGGGGGAAGGAAGGGGGATGAAAAAGGTCCAAGATTCCATGGTCCGCTAGAGCAGGACCTACAACCCCAGACCCATGTACCTTCTACAGCAGGCACCACTTACCTGATGATATATCCGGAGAGTAAACATGCGCAGAACTAAAAAAAACAGGCTGTGGGGTTGGGCCAGCCCCCCTCTTATAGTGGTCGTGGGGTGTATGGGTCTGCCATATAGGAAGGGATGGGAGGCTAACTTTTGCTTCTGAGGGTTCTGGTGTGGAACTGAAGCTCACTTCGTTAGTCATGTGGCGAGGAAGACTAATGAGGAGGTAATAGAAGACAGCTGAATCTAGCCGTCACACTACTGTGGAAGCACAGGATGCATAGGTTGCCGCCTAAAAGTAGAGAGCCGTAGGACCTAAAAGCCACAGACTTTAGATTCATCCAAAATAGAACTGCAGACAGAATCAGTAGGCAGAGTGGTACAGAACTAGCAGAAGGCACAGGGAGATGCAGGCTTACTGTAGGAATCAAAACAGAGAGGGAGTTATGAACAGCTATAACGAGCAGTAAAGAAGCCCACGCATAGCCAACACCACACCATTCTAATAGGGATTGCAGCTAGAATTCAGAGAGGGTCTGCAAATCAAAGCCCATTAACTACTACAGTGCTGTTGGATGGTTCTACAGATATTACTCAAACGAATTTATAGGGCATAATGGATATGTGAGTTGAGGCGGTGTAACCTCAATGGGATTTACACTAACACATACCAAGGGGTCATGTTTACACTAGGACAAAAGATATTACCAAGTAATATGTACCAGAGAGTGTTTGCAAACCCGTAGCACTGTTCACACTACTAATTTACCATCTCAAAAGCTTGGTCATTAGAACGAACACTTGCAGTTTGTTTTATGACAACAGGTGTGCCCTGACTGTGTTTGGAAAGGCTATGAACTGGGACCAATTTATTTGGATTATGTTCCATAGTTTGCAGAGTGTTCTTTCATGCCTTTATTTTCTTTGCAGAGGTTGTTTACTGGGAGGATGGGATGCTTTGTTGAAATGCATGCATTAATCAGGTGAGTGTTGTTGGGAGGGAAGTGTTCACTGTATGGCCCTGGAGAGTGTGCACCCTTGCTCTGTGTTAGAGTGCTAGCGAAATCAGGGTATGCCTCTGCAGACCTTAGATTCACGCCTTAGAGCATACGACAACCATGCATGTTTGCTCAGGGCTCGATTCCGGTGACTTGAAACCCAGAGCATGGCCTGAGGTCAAAAGGAGGACCCTAAGAACACCCCTTCTTTTGGGAGGGACTACCAGTGGTGGCAGCATTCAGCTGCAATGAAAAGGGCCGGCTCTTTTTTGTGTCTATAGCAGAGATCTAAATAACACAGCTCACCTTGGGTCTAAACAAAATAGTGTAAAAGTAAATAGCGGAATAGGATGGAGATATGTCAACAGGTAAAGGTACCAGCCACCTCAGTCAGAGAGGAGAATGTTTCTTGTCAGTACCCATCATTCACATTTTGTGAGATTTCATCATTTGGAACTGACCACCTCTGGCTCAGACACCAGTCTTGGGTGATTGACTGGAATGTCTTGAGCAGATCGAAAGACTCGAGGATGGATGTTAACTCAACAGAGTTTACCACAAAAACCCATGGGCACAAATTCATGCTATGTGAAGAGGGTCAAAAGTGTGTGCAGCATTAAATTATACAAAAAAGTGTGTTAAAAATGACTAAGGGAACTCTTTCCAAACTTTATTCTTAGAGATCACTTGTCATACTTAAAAAGCAATCTACTAACATTCGAAATGATCAAATGTTAAGCAATATTATAGGTCGGCATGTTTCTGCCCACTTGAAGATCTAAATGTATCGGGGCATTCCTCAGGACCACAGAAATAGAGAATTTTAAATTGCTGCAAGTAACACAATTAGTGAAAAATTATATGATATAGTGAGAATTGTCAAAAGTAACAATTTGTATACTCAACCGGTAATGTCCAATCTAAGAAGTAGTAGAGGAAATTATCGGTTACCTGTAAAGACAAATGAAAATTACAGATGGTACTAAACCGCACTTACAATTGCACAATTCCAAAAGCCATAAGTGAGTATATGGCTGGAAACCTTAACTGGTTTCACATTAGTCTACATAATATGTATATAGTACATCACTTACCCATAGTCAATGGGTGTTACCCTCACCTCAACCTGGTAATTACTCAGGGAAGGGGGCCCCGCTCTGCAATAAAAACAGATAAACCATGATAGAAATCGTCATGGCATCGTTTTCATTGCATTGTACATGCTGATTCAGGCTAAAACAAAAATACTGCTGCAGACTCTCAAACAAACAACAATCCCTGTTTATAACTTCTGTGCATTCATAATGACACCAGAGTATGTTCGTATCAGGTTGTAACACGTTGATTGTGTCACAATTCACCTAACCTTGTTTGTTAAAAACTCGTGGCCCCAGGTCCAATTGTTTTTTTTAGTGTACAAACCACGGAGAAATTGAGGCTGTGTTAAAATACAGAAAGCCCAAATTCTTATTTCATTATATCCATACCTGTTTAAACGCTACTCGGTTGCTCGTGGAACAGGCCAACACTGAGACCCTATTTGTGACCATGCTAGTTGATGAAACAACCACGCATCAATCTGTACTAGCAGAGATCTGCCTAGTTCCCCATAAACAAATCATTTGCTCCATCCCTGTTGAACATGGATCAAGAGTGCTTGTTAACTCTGCATTTATGAGTGAGGTTTAACATGAAATGTGTACGGTGTGCTTTACTGTTTGGGGGCAGGAGTCCAGTCAGAAAATTGAGATGGGATGGGAGCCTGTACAGGTTCTTTGTTGATCGAGGGAAAGCCCTGGAACTTTTCACAGCCTTCCATTTGAAGTAAGCCAGCTCAGTAGCTGGAGAGCATGGCAGGTGGGTGGGGGGGCTTCTTTCCTTGTGTAAAGAAGTGTCCCAGCCTTCCCAAGAAGTGTCACAGCTGACAGTTATGTGATGTGGCTGGGGGAGGATGGTTCTCTCATGTTGTGTCTGTCTTTCACATTCTCTGCCAAGGCACAGCCAATGGCGACTCCTCTTCTTACTGATTCCGCAGATAAAACGTATATGGCTGGGATAATCTGTACGATACCAACAAAACCCCAAAAACCAGAGGTAAGGCCAAATAAAGAGGGGCTCTGGAATACAAATTTGTACCTGCCTGCCACCAACAAATATTGGATAAAAGAACCAGGACAGCGCGCCAGGACACTTTTGACCAAGAAGGGAAGCCCACAGCTGTGTGCCTTATTTATCCACGTCTGGAGTGTCTGACTGACAAAATCCTTGGCAGGTTAGGACCAGAATTTGGAATTCTGAACTCTGATAGAAGTGCTGCTTCACTGTGTTTTTGAGGGATGTATTCAACTAATGTGGAAGGGGGCTAAGAGATGCCAAGAAGGGGAGAAAGAGCTGTACTGTGGTGAATCCACTCTAACTCTGAAACTCACAAGTGTGTTCCCCTGGTTGCCCCAAACAGAACCGTGAGCTGCATCTGCCTTTCTTTCTGACATGGTAGTGTTTGGTGGGATTGCTAGTAAAGCGTCCAAAATTGCACAACCCCAGCAGTAGCTGAGGTTGTGGTGTTGAAATCCCGGCTTTGTGGGGTCTCCCTGCCAGCTTGTGGTGTGCTCTCAAGGCTCCTTTGTTGCCCTGAGTTGTGAAAGTGTGTGTTTGACAAGTCTGCATGTAATGCCCTAGAAGTTAAGAGTTCTGTATAATTAATGGGCATCAACTTTGAATAGGCTCACTCTACCATGCTCAGCAGTTTCATAGTTGGTATTTTGTAATGGAATTGGCCCCATCCTCTGCTGAGAAAAGGAGCTTCTTTAGCTTGCCCATTAGACTCCATCTCCGTGATCCACGGAATTCGAGGATCCATTTTTTGTAATGTTGGAAGACCCAGCTGCCACTAGGCACAAACAAGATTTGGAAGCAGCAAGTGAGTGGAGTGTGGCCTAAGTCAGGTGAGGACTGAAGTAAATCAAAAGTGATGGCTGGAATGCGTGAATCGTTCTCAGCCACTGGCAATTTCTTTGGGCCACATTCAATCATTATTTTGTACACCGTAGCACCTCAGTTTGGACCCGGCCATATGCAAATCAATCTTGATCTTGCGCCAGTGGGAACAGTCCAGCATGAACAGCCAGACCAGGTCCTTCCTGAACCAGAAAGCAAGCAACCCAAGACCGGTTTTGTTCTTGTAGGGCTCATCCGTCGACTGTGGTTTGTTTCCAATGACTCAGTGTGCAGAGAACCCACGTTTGAGCATAACCGTCCCACTTAGGGTGTCATACTGACAAAAAAGTGATGGGATGGATGTTTGAAATAATCTCACCCACTGGTAATTACTTGGGCCGCATCCCAGTCCTTCCTTATTTTGCACACCATGCCACCTTCATTCATATGCAAATCAGTCTTGTCTGCTCTCCAACGAGAACAGTCCAGCCTGAACTACCATGCTAGGTCCTCCCTGAACCGAAACACAAGCTAACCAAGACCAGTTTCGCACTTATTAGGGCTCATCAGTCAGGTACAGCTTGGTTCCAAGGGCACAGTTTCCACTAGACACACATCTGATCATGCCCATCCCATTTAGGGCATCACACTGAAGATTACATAAAAGTGATAGAGTGCTTGAATTAATAGCAGCCACTGATAATTACTCAGGGTGATTCCCAGTCGGTGGTTATTTTGCACACACTGCCACCACAGCCATATGCAAATCAGTCTTGACCCCGCTGGAATACGAAGAGTCCAGCCTGACCTGCCAGTCCATATCCTCCCTGAACTAGAATACAAGCAGCCTTTACCGGTTGAACCCTTATTTGGGATCATAAATCAGGTATAGCTTGGATACAGTGGCACTGTGTGCACGAGGCCCAGGACTGGCCATACTCGTCCCACTTAGGGCATTACACTAACGTATACAAAGAAAATGATGGATGGAATGTTTGAAATAATCTCAACCACTGGTAATTGCTCAGGCCGCATCTCAGCCCATCATTATTTTGCACACCTTGGCACCTCAGTTTGCACCCAGCCACATGCAAATCAGTCTTTATTCTGCTCCAGTGGTAACAGTCCAAGCCAAACTGCCAGGCCAGATCCTCCCTACCACAAGCAACCCAAAATCGTTTTCACCCTTATTAGGGCTCATCAGTCAGGTATACCTAGGTTCATAGCTAAGTCAGTTGAGGAGACTATAGTGAGCGCGTGATCTCTCTCACATGCATTGCCTACAGAGTGCCTCCATGCCTCTGACCATGACTGTCTGCTCCATCAGCACCAGTGGGTCCGGATACTCATTTGTTTGGAAAACTCTTCAGAGACTGTTTTGCATATTCAAGCCCCTTTGATAACAGCAGTAGGCAGTGGCTTTCTGATTCTGAAAACACCATTGACAAGGCCTTGTTAACTTGTACATTTGTAATTCCATCTGTAGAGTTTAGCTTTGTGTACATTTAAGTCCTTTTCTAGAACTGGCATGACAGCACAGCTGTTGGCAGACCTAATATAATTTAAAAAAAACTTTCACGAGAAATGAAACATTTGCCCAGATGTTGGTTCACTTAAAGGAAGCTTTTGATTGGGCAAAAGCTGTGTGCTTCCACAGAAAGAGTGCTTACCCTCCAAGCAGCTCTAACGCTTTGTTTATCAAGCTGTGTTAGCCATCAGTATGGATGGCTCTTAATCAAGTCAAGCCATTCTGTTACAGAGGGATGGTTGTTGCTCTTTATGACACATACATGTCACTGTGATGCTATTAAACACCTCTTAGATGTTTCTAAGATCTTAAAGATCTAATTCAGGAAGGACCACAAGACCTGCCTCTTTGACTGAACCGCATATCCCCCCCCCTATCTCAGCACCTTGAGACACTCACAGGTGACTAGTCACACTACATAAGAACCCCGATTGATTGACTGATTTTAGATGATTTACAGTTTTTGTTCTTTCTGGCACCTTCAAAGATGGGAGGAGCACAAACGTGTTTCTGTATTGTAGTCATAGCCCCCTCCCTCCTTCCCTTTACACAATCAGCTTCAGAGTGCTGGTGTGTTTGAGATTGGTTCGAGATTCCCAGGGATATGCTACATTGAAACCTTGAGAGAATGGGTGAGCGCTTGGGGTGACGGGGGTATGCCTGCAGGGAGAGAGCGCAGGGGGTAATTATAAGCGGTGAGTGAATGGGGTGCCAATGTGGGTGGAGGGGTGAATGTGGGGAGACAGGTGTGAATGGAAGGGGCGTGATATGCCTGCGTGTTTGCTGTAATAGCCTTGCTCCTGCGGTGTGTTCCTTCAGCGAGTGCATGGTTGGGAGTGCAGGGGTTTACTGTGAGTACCAGGGATTTGCTGTTGCTCCGAGGACGCCACCTGAACTTACCCGTCTTAGCCTATCTGCCTGTCCGACGCTGCATCTTGCCGCACCCGCTTCGCGGGTGCCACATTGCGTCGATTGGACCCTGGGAGGTACTTTGTTGCTGTCTGTGTGGCGGTGTTGCCGGTTGTGGGGAGAAGGAGCAGGACACCTGGACGCCGCAGGGACTCAGTCATCCAGGAGTCCCTGCGAGACCTAGCACACCTGGTCTGCGTCTATTGCTCGGCCCCGCCCACCGGCCCCACGCATTGAAATCCTGCTTCCAACAGCTAGAACTTTGGATTTGCTGTTGCTCCGAGGACGCCGCCTGAACTTACCCGTCTTAGCCTGTCTGCCTGTCCGACGCTGCATCTCGCCCGCATCGCGTCGATTGGACCCTGGGAGGTACTTTGTTGCTGTCTGTGTGGCGGTGTTGCCGGTTGTGGGGAGAAGGAGCAGGACGCCTGGACGCCGCAGGGACTCAGTCATCCAGGAGTCCCTGCGAGACCTAGCACACCGGGTCTGCGTCTATTGCTCGGCCCCGCCCACCGGCCACCACACGACCTATTTAGCTGACTATCCCACGCTGCGCGGGAGCGCGCCGGGCTAAGCCCGGGCAAAGGGCGGGCCCTCTTAGGCCCTCAGAGGCCGAAGGAGGCCGGGCTGGGCTCCCCCTTTTTTAGTTGTGTTCTCACACATGATAAGGATTTCAATTATAACTGTGGTTTCTGTAATCTTATGCAAAGTACTCTATTTTGCTTTCTTGTTACCAATGCATTTTTGGTGAGTTGCTTAAGACTACTTTTATAGTTTTCATTGTGCTTGAACTAGGTCCCCATTGTCTTTACACTGACCAGAGACTATTACCATGACGTCATCCCTCCCCAAAGAGAAGTCTCTATCGATTGGAGGAATTAATCGAGGTACACTCGATAATTATGTCATCAGGGTCACCACAGAGACTGATAGGGATATTGCACTCGAAGAGCGACGGGCCGAAAGACGACGCTCAGTGGAACTTATTAAGAATAAGCGTTCGTCTCTGGGCCCATTACAGTAAGCTATCTCACCCGTACCAAGCATACATAGTGGTAGGGAGGACTGTGAGGTATCTCTAGGTGATAGTATCCCATTACTTCTGCGGGATAGATCCCCTTGTATAGCTGAAACTAGTGTTCGGACCATAAGTGTTTCAGCCTCCCTTTGCAATTCAATTCCGGAGGTTGAAGTTTTGCCAGACACTCCGTTACCACAACTAAAGTCTGTTCCAAAAGGCAAGAAAACCCCTCATGTTCGAGGCCCTCCCCCGAAGAAAAGGAGAAAGAGGGGGAACGGTCCTAAAAAAATATTCAATTTTGGGAATTCAAAAAGCTTCTCATCCAATACATCTCCGACACCTGCAGTACATACCCCTCCACATGTCCCAATGAATGATTTATCCAATATTAATCTAGTGGGTAGTATAAAACAGCTAATTAAATCACTTATATCCCCACTAGCAGAGAGGCTAAAAAGAATAGCCCAACAACTGGATAATCTGGAACAGGTTATTGGGGAATTTAAAGGGGTAACCAAGGACCTAACAAAGCCCACATTAGCCCACGCAAGTTCTGTTTTAGCTCCTAATACCATTGCTCAAAAAGAGATAACAATTACTAACGTAGCTAAAACAAAACCGACGACATCAATCTCACCTAAAACAACAGAGTTAAACACAAAATATAAAGAAAAGGAGGCTCAAGTAGGCAGACAATCTATCCCTTCAATAAATGTCCCAAAACAAAATCCCCCTAAACTGAATGGTCTTGAAAACCCTGTAAGGTTAACTGCATCTAAGAGGCACAAAGTAGATCTGCCCCCGGAAGCTGTTCCGTATGTGGTGGTTCTTACTGGAGTGCCACCTTTAGAGGAGGGTCGCAGAGAAGCTGACTACCAACTGAAAAATAAAATTATATTTTGGCTCAGACAGAATCGCCCATTACCATCACATATAAACGACGAAATTTTAAATGTCAGGCGCCTTCCCTGGTTAGGGCAAAGAACAAAGGACATAACAGGTGACATTGTAATAATACATTTTAGAGATGTCAGAGCTGTTAGACACATTGTAAACTGGTTTCCCCAAAACAGCAGCAACTCAATGACTACATATGATTTGACTTATTTCTATCCCAGAGGACTAGTGGCCCCAGTAACCAATGTTATGCCCCTGTTTCCATTCCAGAGCAACCACACTGGGCCTCTATCTCACAATCAGGATGACTGTTTTAGGGCCCCATTTCAAACTCAGGAAGACCACTTCAGGTTCCCTTTTTAACAACAGGCTGATCATTCTATTCCCGTCTACAATCGATATGCTGCCCTATCAGGCCTGGAGGGAGTAGACTGACTGCATTCTGAGGGAAAAGGAAATGCTGCTGTTGACAGCCTACATAAGGTTTCTTCAATGACCACAGAACCGCCATCTAATGGTTACGTATGTGTCCCGCACTTAAAAAAAACTAGTGTGCAGCACGGAGTGTATGATTCTGTGGCTAAGACAGCGGGCCAGAATCAATCCTGTTCACCCTGCATCCTTGAACAGGACTTAATTTCCAATCCCGAGACTGGGCTGCCACTAGATAACGAGGGACAAAAAAGGGGAGAGAAAAAACCGTGTCTTTCAGTTCTATTCTGGAATGTGGCAGGCCAACGTTCCAAAGTGACTAATGCCGAATGGTTGGATTTTACCACTAAATTCGACATAATAGCACTACAGGAGACCTGGTCATGCGATGTGATACATTTTGAACTGAACTGAACATATGGAGGGCTTTAAAACTTATTTTTCACCTGCCCAACCATCCTTCTCAGGCAGAGCAAAGGGAGGCTTAATAATTTATGTTTCAAACCTTCTTAATACTTTGGAAGTAGTCTCCATAAAACTAGATCCTAATTTCCAGATTCTTCGGATACGTCTTAACACCAAGGATAGCTTCTCATAGTTAATAGAGAGTTGAAAATTCTTTTCTGAGGTTCCTTCTTGCAGTACCTGGGACTACGGGTACTTTTGCCTGTCATACTGAGCTTGGTCTCGCACATGTGATGGACCTAGCCAAAATTGAACCTCTGTTATTATGGCAAAGGATTTGGACCTCGGATAAAGCAACCCTCACTCAATCAATTCTTTCAGACTGCATATCCTTGGACAACGCCAAAAACTCTAGATGGTTGCGTTATATAGCAAGGTTTTTTCACGATCTGGGATGAGATCAATACTATCATAAACCCTCCTCAATCTGCGAGGTATCAAGGAAGCTCTTAAAAAAGAAATGCCTCGCACATCTTGAAGACTTAAGATTGATGAGTGAGGTCACCAAACCTTCCGTCATCCACACCTTGCTGATACAGTCAGTAGCAACTATGCAGCCGTACCTTACCTATAACACTACGAGCTATGAGCGTTACCTTCTGGTAAGGTTTAGGTTGAACTTTTTCCATAGAATGGTTACATTTCCCACCAGAA
Source organism: Lissotriton helveticus (assembly GCF_964261635.1). Taxonomy (NCBI): domain Eukaryota; kingdom Metazoa; phylum Chordata; class Amphibia; order Caudata; family Salamandridae; genus Lissotriton; species Lissotriton helveticus. The sequence continues at coordinate 119,222,843 of NC_136073.1, read as the reverse complement.
ATAATTGGGCCAAAGAACTCATGCCTTGTCCCTGCGATAATACCTCTCCTCAGTCTACCCTGCATACTATTCTCTTTTGCAAATTGTATTGTGAAGTTAGGAAAAAATGGCTTGTTCCTTTTTTAAAACGTCATAGTTTTAGACAATGTCGTCCGGCTTTGCTTGTTTTACAGCTGTTACAGGGAGAGCAGTTGGTTCTTTTAATGGCTAGTTTTCTTAAATGTCTTGTTCGACACCGTATGAACTTAGTCTGTACTTTGCATAGCAGTCAGTCTTAAATTTAATATTACAATAAGCAACGCTATATATATATATTTTTTTTTTTTAAATTAATTCATTCTGCTGGTTGTTAATCGTTTCATGTTTTTAACTTGTAAAGATTGCTCCATTTTTTATACTGTACTTAATTATGTGAATTTAAAACTATGTATATATGTATGTTTATTCTTTGTCACGCTTTTATGATTTCCAACCAAAATCGAAATAAAGCAAGAATTGAATTGAATTGAATTGAATTGAGCACCAGGGATGTCGGTATGCGGTGAGTGTGAGGTACACCTGTGAGTATGTGTGCTTGTGTTTGTGCCTATTTGACTGCAGACAGTGCTTGTAAAACTGTAATGGGTGCTTGTGTGAGGGTATAGAGGCATGTGGAGGATGCCTGTAGGTGGTCAGTGCAGGTTTGCCTGCGTGGGTTGTGTTTAGAAGGTGGTATCTGTAGGGCTGTCAGTAGAGAGGGGCTCTGTAAGGGGGGGTGCAAGATATGCCTTATGTGGAGAGTTCAGGGTGTGCTTGTTGGGTTGAATGCAGAGGGTATCTGTGGGGGTGCAAGATATGCGTTACGGGGAGAGTCTAGGGGTTTGCAGAGGGCATCTTTGGGGTAGTGGGTACATGGGAGTCTGGTGGGGGTGAGTGAAGGGGCTGCCTAAGTATCTGAATTTGTGCATGTGCTTTGAGTGCAGTGGGACCCTTGTCCATGTCTGTGCAGTGGGTGAAAGTGGGGATGCGGACTGAATTTACGGTGTTACTGCATGGGGTGCTTGTGTTTGTGTGTGCAGGATGTGTGTATGTGTAGAGGGTGCCTATTAGTATAAACAGTGCTCTAGGGGGTGAATCTAGGGGATGCCTGCAGTGGTGAGTGCAGGGGGTTCATCTATGAAGAGAGTGAAAGGGTGATTTTGTCAGTGTAGGTGGAGACTCTAGTGGGATAAGTGCTTTTAGTTCATGGCAGGGCGCCAAAGCGGAGGTGTCTGAAGTGGGTAAATGCCGAAGGTGCTCGTAGTGGGAGGTTGCTCTTTTATGAGTGCAGGGTGTTGCTGTTTGTGAGTGTCGGGGTATGTGCAGGGCTTGTAGTGTCCTGCTGGACACGGTCTAGTTGTTTACATGATGTAACCCACACTTTACACCCACCCACCACTGGTGTCAAGAGTCACGTGACCCAGTTAATAAAAGGGGCCGAGCGCTCGTGCTCGTGGCCAGTTTACCAAGCAACTACCCTGTGTCTGCGCCTCCATGGTTTCGCATAATGAGGGCCGAGGGCCCGACACGACATTGGCGACGAGGCGGAGCTGTGCCCAGTGTGCCACAGCTACAGGAGGAAAACGTGGGGAAAAGGGGAGAGAGCTGCAGGGCGACGTCGCGCCCCCCCCGCAGGATCGGCGCCAACCGCCGTAAGAGGCCCGCGGGGCGTGAGACGAGCCCCGGGCCTGGACAGTAATGAGACGGTGACCGGGAGACCACCCCGCACCTCTCAAGCCTGCTAAACAAGTAGCAGACCGACCGGAGCCCACCCGCGTCGGCCGCCACCAAGCCTGCACTGCCCCCATCGTGGAAATCCACGCGGAGCCCACCGCGTGGATGAAGAGGCCCACCCGGGCGAAGAAGTGCCCAGAGAGAAGTGCGGACCGGCCAGAGCCCACCTGCGCCGGCCGCGACGAAGTGACCCCACCGGGGAGGAGTGCTGGCCGGACGGAGCCCACTCGCCACGCCCGCAGATAATGGAGAGGCCCGTCGGCCAGAGGTGAGCCTGGGCGCTGAGAGAAGCCTCGGGGGCCGCATGAGCCTGTAGCGACCCCCAAGACTGTACACTAAAGCGGAGCCGACCCGCGTAATTATTGTGCCTGGCCGAACTCAATAGCGGCCGCCGCGCAGCATGTATGATGTGAGGCGGTGGTGGGGTGAATGAACCTTGGAGCCCGCAGCGTGAGGAAAGCTTCCGGGCGCCAGACACTGAAAGCGGACCCCACCCACATTGTAGCACCTCAAAGAGTAGCCGGCGGGTGCCAACCCCGCACGGCCACACACACACACAGCACCGACGCCCCCACCCCCACGCAGCGTGGGAGCAAAGACCTGCTGCGGGCGGGTAGAGGTGGGAGGACTCAGCTCGTGGCCAACAGCCGACTGGAGCGGCGAGAACAAAGTGCCCACTGAAGCGGGGAAGCGGTGTGCAAACGGGCGGGCGTGATTGAACTACAGCGGAGCCCGCCCTCGCAGAAAGAAGAAGCCGGATGAGACAGCCCACCTCATAGTGCCGAGGCCTAGTGTGAAACGCCCGTAAAAGCGGCACCAGCTCCCTCTCTTCCCCCCCCCCCGCTGCCCGAAAAGGAAAACGAGACCACTAGCAGCAGCTCCTGCCCCTCCCCAGCACAACAAGGACAGGTACATAAGAGACTCAGCGCAAAAGAGAGGGAGTCCTGCCACAGGGCGCCATCCAGGAAAAATGCTGGCTTGCTGAGTGACAAATGCGTGGCCATGAGGCGCCCAGGAGCGAGCCTGAGGCCGGGCAAGCCAGAAAACAAAAATACACGAAGCTGCCGAGGAAACAAGTTACAATGAAGAATGATGAGCAACACTGCCATCCAGTGGGTGTTCTCCTGAACTGCAGCAAAAGAAACAAACAAGCATTGCACAAGCACAGGAAAGGCCAGCAACAGCACAAGACTGTAGCAGCAAGTGAGTGCAGGAAAAGCCAGGTTAGAAACTAAGGAAAGACTGCAACTAATCGCCCTCCAACAAACGAGACTAAGCACTCAAAGGACACTGCCACGCCCAAGTGGCACCAGACCACTACACAGCCGTCAAGGGCAAAAGGAGACGGCGCAGGAACGTGCCAGAAGCGCAGAAACGCGCGAGGAGAGCTGGAACTCCACCCAAGAACACTCAGAAGAACACGCAGAAATTGCGCCAAAGCAAAAGCACCGCATGCAGCAAAATGCAAGAACCACACAGCGTCCCGCTAACTAATCGGCAAACGCAGTCAGCAGATCTCAGAGGACGCCCTGCCATCGCCAGGAAGACCGCCTGCTCACGCCCAGTAGCTGAAACGGGCTGCACACAGGACAATCAGCAGAACGCACAGCAAAGTGCACCCAAGGAATCCAAAGTGCGCCTACGCTAAAGCATTGCAACGGAAAAAGAACAGTGATCAGACAGATCATCGGAAGCATCCAAGAAGAAAACCGAGTAGGCAAAGGACACGCAAAGCCAGAAGCGCGCAGGAGGTCGCGCCAGTGACCCTGACTGCACAGTCAGCACCCAGGAAAACCTCTCCACACAGAAACACTGCTGCATGCAGGTTGGACAACACGCACATCTCCACCGCCACAGCGAAGTCCTGCAGTAGGCCGAAGACCACCCACGGTGTCCTCCCCCACACTGCCTCAAGACGGAGTTGGCCACGACCCAAGATCAGCAAAGAGGAGTCGCACACCCCACGTGGCAGGCCGCCACATCACCGTGTGCTCCAACAAACAGCGACACAAGACCAGACGTCACGTCGCCCAGCAAACAAGGAGCACCTCACCAAGTGACTATCCAGCCCACCCGAGCAAAAGCAGAAGCCGGTGCCACTACAGCACCGCCTCGAGATCCAAACGCAACGCCCTCGAAGAAAAGAAGAGTGACAGCTCTGTCACCCCGAAGAACGGATGAGCACAGGTGGACTGAACAAGCCAACAAAGGGAGAATACCGAGGACTCACAGCCAGCCAAGAAGCACACCATGACACGCCAGACAGCCACCAAGGCAGACCGACGTCCCAGGAGACAGCCCCACGGATGAACCAAACATAAGCCGCAGCAAGCGCAGTCCACGCCTCATCCCAACACTTCCCCAGGCGACCGTCCATCCCCGAGCGTCGGCAGTCTGTCAATCGGCATCTCTACTCCTGTCCGCAGATGCCACGGGCGAAGACCAGCACTGAGTGCCCGCCCTCTCACTGCCTCAAGATGGAGTCGGCAGTGGCCCCACAACAGGCAAGAGAGGAACCGTACACTCTACATATAACTGAGACTATAAAGGAAGTGACAGATCGTGACAGATCGTGGAGGGAAGGCAATGCTGGTACTACTCGATCTCTCAGCGGCCTTTGACACCGTCCCTCATAACCGGCTCCTTTTTAGACTTCATGAGATCGGAATTAGAGGGACGGTGTTCAACTGGCTCAAGTCCTTTCTCTCTGAGCGCCAACAAATGATCTGGTCACCACCTTTTTCAGCAACTGTTCCATCTCTTGATGTGGGAGTGCCACAGGGATCAGTTTTAAGTCCCACTCTATTCAACATTTACCTCTCCCCTCTGGCTGAATTAGTGGAGACCTTTGGCGCGCGTATTGTGTCCTATGCGGACGATACGCAGCTGCTCTTCACCTGCGATAAGAACTCTGATTTTGCAGGTGACTCCATCAAAAACTGTTTAGAGGCGGTCTTCTCCTGGTTTCAGCTGAATCAGCTTAAATGTAACTCAGACAAGTCTGAAATTTTATTTTTGGGCTGCTCTCCTGATATCCAATGGAAATCTTGGTGGCCGGCAGATATGCATCCTCCTTCCTCCCCCACTGTAATTGCTAAGAATCTGGGTGTTAAATTTGACAATGGTCTTACTTTTAAACCCCAGATTCTTGCCCTAGTAGGCCAATGTTTTGGCGTTCTACGTATTCTGAGGAAATTCCTCCCCCTACTTTCACAGGCACATAGGAGAATTACTGTACAAGCTATGATTGGATCCAGGCTTGATTACGCCAATGTGCTCTATTTAGGTCTCCCAGAGTACCTCCTATCTCGCCTACAGACTGTTCAAAATTCTGCCGCAAGGGCCATTTATGGCCTAAGCCGCAGATCCCACACCTCGTCCCTCCTTGATGCACTGCACTGGCTCCCGGTGAGGAAACGTATCATCTTCAAGACTCTGACCTTGACTTTCAAATCCTTGCATGGTACTGGTGCAGTCTATCTCAGGAAACATGTTCATTTCTACCATCCTGCTAGATCGTTGCGTTCAGCTACTCAAGCCCTTGCTGTCGTTCCATCTGTAAAGCATTCGCGCATTGGAGGTCGCTCTTATAGAGCCTGTGCTCCGCAGCTTTGGAATAAGCTCCCCCTCTCATTGAGGAAAGCTGATAATCTCCTGTTGTTCAGGAAAGGCCTTAAGACATGGCTATTCAGCCTTTAATGCACCTGGTTCTTCTGCTCCGTCTCTCTCTTCAGATCTGTACAGCGCCGGGACACTCTGCCCGAGTAGCCGCGCGCTATATAAATCGCCAAATAACATAACATAACATAACATAACATATCAAGCCGCCACCTAAGGTCAACATCAACAAAGCAGAGGCACGTGGCTGCCAAATCTCTCCGGACATCCAACACTCCCAGCAAGTCACCAACACCTATCATCCAGAGTCTCTACATGGCTGGCAACCACCATCACCCCAGCCATCAGCACCTGCGCCAATCAACACCACTGCCAGAGACCGGCAGTGCGGACTGACAAGAGGTTCAAGAAGTTCATGTAAGACGTGGTCCGCGACCAAGGAATCAACGAACTTTGACACCCTCAAGAATCAGAAGTATAACCATTAACAGGAGAAGGTCGCGGCGACTGGTCCAGTCACAGAGTAGAAAAGAAGACAGTGTCCTAGAGCCAGGGCAAGACCAGAGGGAAACGGGCGGAGTGCACGCCGCTCGGAGAAGCCTGGTCAGGAGGACAAGCGCAGCAAGATGACCAGACCACGTCGCGAAAAGGAAAACGGAGGAGAAGGGCACGACGCCATGAAGGAAAGAGAAGATGAAAGGAGTCATGTGGCATGACGCCATCAAGAAGAGCAACACCCAGAAAGGTGAGGAGAGGTGCAACAAGTCTGCACACCCACCAGAAGAGGAGGTGACATGCGCCACAACATCGAATACAAGGGCTTACAAGTCAAAGGGAACATCTGTAGCACTTGGCGAGGAACAGGCCTCTACCTACAAGCCCTCTGACAACCCGTCGACTGCAGGAAGGAAAAGGCTGGACTATTGGCATCACCCACCTTTGGGATTGAGCGGAAGCCTGGATGCGGAGAGCGCTCAGACATCCGGCAGAAGGAAAACTGACCACTCCACACCAGCCCGTGGATATCCAAGGGGCAAAGGCCTCAGGAACACCGGTGGCAGAGGGTCCCGATCGAGAGATGGATCCGTCGCCGTCTACCCTGCACGTCCCAGGAAAAAGAGGAACTTGTGCGCGAAGGAAAGAGTCAACAGCCACCCTCCAGGTGGAGCTACGGATGCATGGTAGTAATCTCATTGCCTCCTTCATTCACACCAGCTTGTGGAGTTGGAGCAACGCTGCAGAGAACACCCTGCCCAGCGGAAACCTGAAGAAGAGGGCCTCCGAGACATCTCGTGGCAGGAGAATACCCGCGAGAGGAGTGTCCCAGTGAGAGGGGTGCCTTTCAACCTCTCCCTCCTTTGCAATATGAAACCAAGCTGCCTACATTGAAGAAACCCGATGGACCAGTATAAGACAACCTCCATCAAGTCCACCATCTGGTCGTCCTATTCAGTGTCACCCCAAAAGCAAATTCTCAAAGGACTGAAGAACATACTGCCATGGCGCAAGTCCAGAAGAGCACGCCCACCAAGGACCAGGACGCCGAGCCCAAGAGAATGAATGTTTCAGCTGACAGTTTCCACGGTTGTCATCTAGCAAGCAGCTGAAGAGACTCCTTCTAAAGTTAGGAGATTGCATATTTTTATGTTTTCCTCCCACAGGTTCGGACTATTGCTTTGTCTCAACTTTTATTAAGTTGGGAGGAATGTAGTGTTCTGCTGGACACGGTCTAGTTGTTTACATGATGTAACCCACACTTTACACCCACCCACCACTGGTGTCACGAGTCACGTGACCCAGTTAATAAAAGGGGCCGAGCGATCGTGCTCGTGGCCAGTTTACCAAGCAACTACCCTGTGTCTGCGCCTCCATGGTTTAGCATAATGAGGGCCGAGGGCCCGACACGACATGGCTGGAGGAGGGGTGCCTGTCGGGGTGAGTGCAGGGGTTCCTTTTGGTGTTAGTGCAGGGGATGCCTACAGGAGTGAGTGTGGGCTATGCACACAGGAGATGAACGATGGGAGTGCCTATAAGGGATTAGTACATTGGGGAGTGCAAGGGGGTGCCTTTTTTGGTGCATGTGGGGACAGGATGTGCATGTGGTTGTGCACGAGGTAAGAGCCAAGGTGGCTGCGATGAGGTAAGTGCACAGGTTCTGGGTGTGTACCTGCATGTCTGATTACAGTGGGGCCTGTGTGAGTGCAAGGGGGTCCTGTGTGTGTGCAGTGAGTGCATTGGGAGTGATATGCCTGTGTGAGTGCAGGGTGTAGCACATTAAAGCCATGCCTATTGGCATTGCCAATGCTTGTTTTTAAACTAAAAAGCACTGGCTGGATTAGAAGCGTTAGTGAGTGTTATTTTCGTCTCCATTGACTTCTGAGTTTCTAGCCCTGCCCACCTCCTGAGTGCATCTTGAACCGCTCTGCGTAGCTACGTTGAGGGCCATGAACTAAATGGTTAATCTAGGGCTCAGTTTTAGGACCAGCAGTAAGGCGGCCTCAGAACACTCGAGGTTGAAGAATCCAAGTGGCAAAATGGAAGCCTCCTAACTCCGTGATTTCTCTGGGACAACTGCGCGTGCCCACATTTGTTTCTTTTTTTGCATTTGGTGTTTAACTAGAACACTTTTTTTATTAAAAAAAAAATCACGAGCTATTCCTCAATTCCAGCTTGGCCGGAAAAAGGAATCTTATCGCTGACGGTCAGCTTCAGGAAATTCTTGCTTCTGCTTGGCCTGTGTAGTCAGTCACACTATCCTCTCTTCTCCAGTACTTGTTCTGAGTTCTTATCACTGCACCTGCAATGCATTTTACGTCCATTGCACACATTTTTTTTTACCCGTTGTTTGCATTTGGAAGGGTTTTTTTCTTATTGGGGTTACATTTTTTGATTTATTCACAATAGTTTGGTGAGTAATAGGCTGTCCTGATTTTATTTAGAGGATTTTCACCTGTGGCGAATTTTTGCAGATTTTTTCACATTCATTTGGGGAGCGCTTTCGCTTTTTTTGATCTTATTTGGAAGACTTTTAAATCGAGCAGGTTTTGTTGATTTATGTGCTCCACTTTGGCGCACATTAAAGGAGATGTTTGTTTGGGCTACCCAGGGCCCCCAACGCCCTATCCAAACCAACCAGATCCGTCAAGCCCAAGGGGTTCCACTCCTTCCTCCAAGTCAGTGGGCTTCAAACCTATTTTTTGCCGACACCCCTGAGTAAAACATTTTAAAGTCAGCCCCTCCAACACTCTATTGTTGAGAATGGTGGCAAGGAGAAGCTAGGCTGCCCTGGGGCTTATTAAATCATTTCAGGAGGCATCAGTACGTAGCACACAGTGAGATGTGGAAGTTAGAAATGGCCCAGATGCATCAACAGGAAAGAAATATTGAACAAAAAGAGTCAGTGGTGCTTCTTTTTATGTGAGCAAAATATAAAGCAGAAATATAAAAGTAGGATGGTGCGTAATAGAGCATATTAAAAACTTACTATGCATAAAGTTGAACGATTTCTACTTTCTCCATTAGCAAGAAATCCATGAAATTGCACAAGTGGCAACATATAAAATCTGCCTACTCTGCAAGGGTCGAGGGACAGTGGGGTTGTAAGAAACATTTTGGTATCTCACAGATTTCCAGATTAATCACCATTAGTTGCCTCGATTCAAACGAACGACGTGCATATCGCAAAAGATGTTAATGGTGAGTGCTAACTCACCAGAACTGGGCTGCAGTACATAATGGGAGACTATTCCAGTGGTGTTGGTGTTTCAAATAGGGGCTCGCCCAGTGTCTTATTTGAGCTGGTGGTTGCAGGTGGGGCTGGCACTTATTTTCCTTCATCAGACTTTCACCCAGAATAAAACAAAGAGAAACATAACAAGCACTGGCATAGCCAGTTCAGTTCCAAAGCTTTATTCGGTTTGCAAATCACAACCATATAAGCAATCATAAAATACATAGACATTAATATTATTATCAATCCTTATTAAATACACAGGTAATACTTGTCTTCGGGAATAAATTTGGACTCACCTTTGGTAAATAATATTGTGCATACTTGTAAGGGAATGCCTTATGCGTTCTAAACTACATAATGTGCAAATGTCGCTATACTGTATCTTCAATTATTTGCATAGCCAATAGGTCTCCCCTTTTGGATATTATAATTGTTTAGCCATGCAACACATTATCCTGAGACAAATGCAATACAACATAAATGATGTTATAAAAAAATATATATATATGTATATACGCCACTTCCCAAAGACGCGACGCGCGGAGTATGATGAAGATGATTGGGTCTTTCACTATCGAATGATTGGAACTGTTGGATTAATAATCACGAGTCTTCAATTCACTTTTAATTCGAACACGATTACGCATACCTCTGCATCATACCAGATGATGCCCTAAACTGCAGCGGACTTCTTGGCGTTTGGAAACACCATTCCTATTGTTGGACACATGACATTTTGACTACTTCTTGTCTTTAACTCTTAAAGTACCAGAATACTGGTTTTTACTTATCCTGAGTATCTCGCTGCCAGAGTGAGGGTCGGAAATGAAAGCTAGGAGGCCTTATGGAATGTGCAATAGTGATAAGAGTTTTATTATAAGCCACAGGTTAGACAATTGCTTACTGAGTAACGGTAGATGCAATGTTGAAATCCTGTGGTTTGAGTACAATTCGTCAAGATGAACTTTTGAGTGGTTCACCGTGAGTGGAGATCTTCTGTCTTGTAGGTAATATACTCCTCCACGCCAATGGTGATTCCCCGGGATACTCAAGAGAAGACAAGAAAGAAATGATGGTAAATTATCTGCTCGGCATCTCTCCACTTGATACACTTCACCATTCCATATGCCAACAGTGATATACGGGGTGAATGATGGTGGGAAACGTGAGGGAAGGGAGTGTTGAATAATAAAAGGAAAAGAAAAGGTTGGAGGGTGAAATAAAACACTCTCAGGGAGCAAAGGACCAGCATTCCGTGGTGGTCATATTATGGGTAGTGATAAGCTCGTGGTTGAGGGGCTGTATCGCTTTCATGCTGAAAATGAACTAAAGGCAACAAAAAGGAAATAGACACTCAGCCCGTAAACTCTCTTATCAGAAATGTAAAATAGAATTATTTAAGAGGGAACTGTTCCATCACAGTTGCCCCACATGAAACATCTGGGTTTTTACCGCCCCACTCCGCCCTCTTTAAATTTCTCAAGTTTCCCCCGGTTACTGTTTACTCACCGCCACAGCCGTAACTCTCCGGAACTACGGCGGCAAGCTTGCGTCTCCCAGGAGTGTCCATCAATCCTCGCTCCACGTCTCCAGGTCTTCGGCGGCGTTGGTGAGGGGTGCGGTCTTCGGGATTTCCTCTTCCAGCTGGACAGTGTGTGTTGGCGTCCCGGTATCTTCCTGCCGTTCTCCCTCTGTGTCATCAGATCCTTCACTCTCCTTTGCTTCCGGGTTCGCCCCGTCTTCTCGCGAGAGGACCTTTTTCCACGCTTTCCATGACTGTGATTGATCGTCGTCATCGAGGCTCTTCGCGTCATCCTGCAGAGGAGAGGGCATGAGGAAGTCATAAACCCTGCTGAGGCCGGCCCTGTACTCCTCTACAGACGCGGACCGAGCACCCGGTGGTGCGGTACTCTGACTACATCCTGGCTCTCCCTGACATTCTCCCACCCTAACTTTCCTGCTAGCACGATACTGTTCAAGAGGATACATATGAAGGTAATCTGCATTTGTTTGGTCCTTGCCTTTTCTATGGTGGGTGGAGAAGCGAAAGGGTTGAAGGGCCAGAAACCATCGCAGGATGCGATCATTGTGTCGTTTTTTTCATGCCAGCCATCCTAGGGGGCGATACAAAAGGGAATGATGGACGGAGCGCTTGAACAAATCAAACACTCACCCCCAGTCAACTGATCTGGGTTAAATCCATCACCATTCTTTAGTTCACTCAGCCACCCCAGTTCAGACATGGCTATATGCAAATCAGTCTGACCCTGTGCCTCGTGGGAACAGTCCAGCCCGAACTGCCAAGCCATGTCTTCCCTGGACCGGAAACAAGCATCCTGGGACCGGTTTCGGATTCATAATCCTCATCAGCCAGGCTATCTCGAATCCAGTGGCCAAGTGAACAAGGGACTCACGTCTGAGCATACCCTGCCACACTTAGGGCGAACAAAGCGATACAAAAGGGAATGATGGACGGAGCGCTTGAACAAATCAAACACTCACCCCCAGTCAACTGATCTGGGTTAAATCCATCACCATTCTTTAGTTCACTCAGCCACCCCAGTTCAGACATGGCTATATGCAAATCAGTCTGACCCTGTGCCTCGTGGGAACAGTCCAGCCCGAACTGCCAAGCCATGTCTTCCCTGGACCGGAAACAAGCATCCTGGGACCGGTTTCGGATTCATAATCCTCATCATCCTAGGGGTGCGTCATCCGTATACAGTATGAATTAATTTCCCTCGAGATATACTTCAATGATTCCATGGCCCATTTAATGGCAAGGGCCTCTTTCTCTATAACCGCGTACTTGCTTTCTTTAGGAAACAGATTTCTGCTGATGTAGATCACTGGTTTCTCTTGGCCTTGGGAGTCTTTTTGTGAGAAAACCGCCTGAGTCCTTCTCTGAGGCGTCGGTTTGTAAAATGAAAGGCCGCGTATAGCCAGGACTTAAGAGGACTGGTTTGGTGGTGAGTTGGGACTTTAAGTGGGAAAAGGACTGTAGGACAGTGGAAGAGGGATTATTTAACTGCTTTTCTGTATAAACTTGTCTCTGAACCAATCAGAGCTCCTCACCCTCTAGAAAACACCTGAGAGAACCTTTTTCTCCTCAGATTTTCTACCGCACGTTGTGCTAGGGGGGGACTCCTTTGAGCTCTGCTCAATCTCTGCTGTTTTCAACCTTTGGAGGAACTTTGTTCTTTCATCTTCAGCTGGTTTTGGTAATACTTTGGACAGTCTTCAGATACATTCTTGAAAGAATGTCTGGGAAAGAGAAGAAAGGTCTATTTAGAGCCTGTGCCACCTGTTCTAACAAAAGGCTCTACACTGATGACCCACATACAGACTGCATTTACTGTCTATACCCGGATCACCAGGCCAAAGACTGCAAGGTATGTCGCACTTTCTCAAGTAAGACCCCGAGAGATCGTGAGGGACGCCTTTTGATATGGCTGCTAAAACTAAAGGCAAGAAAGGAGGTTATCTCTAGTGACAGTGATGAGGCATCCCCCTCTACATCTAGGAGATCTCAAAGGAGTAGAAAAACTCCTCATACTCATTCCTCAGAGGAACGTCCTGAGAATGCCCTCAAAAAGACCACTCATGGGTCTTCTGGGCGTAGTCCTTCAAAATCTCCTCAATCTACTGAAAAGGAGAATAAAGGACATACTTCTGGAGAAAAATCTAAGAAAACTGCATCGTCGACGAAGAAACCATTGTCGTCGACGGCGGAGATAGAGGTAAATAAACCATCAAAGTAGCCATCATTGTTTATGGCGGGGTCCTCTCCGTCGACAGCGTCAGCGTCGACAGTGATGTCAATGCCTGTAACATCGACGGCGGCATCGCCGACGACAGCAACAGTGACGATGACCATGTCGACGACGGGATTGCCGTCGACGGTGACGACGGCAGGGTCGTCGACGGGGACATCGACGACGGTTACCATGTCGTCGACGACTGATAGCGCTCAACGCTTGGCGTTGATGACCGTATCGACGACAGTAGTGTCGACGGCGATCTCGTAGACGAGAGAAATTCCGAAAAACTGGTGATTGTCTGTAAGCGGAGGATTATGCCAGAGGTCACCTCTCCAAGCAAAATTACTCCGCTAGTGCCATCACACCTGCTGGAGGAGGAGGATTCAGAAGAGGAGGAGGATAACGGACCCATTGGTTATTCAAGAAGTCCATCACAACTACATGTAAAATGTCAGGAGGATAATTATGAAGAGGGATATGGAGAGTACCAGAACCCCTCGCGACAACACTATCGCCAAGGGTACCAGGAGGAGAGGGTTGCTATGCCATCCTCCATGATGATGGATCTGCAGTTTATGCTGGTGGATTTAAAAAGAGATTTCCGCCGACAATAGCTTCTCAGGAAATCCCAATCTCACATCCACGTTCCATCCCTGCTACGCCAGTCAGAAGCAGAGAGTCGCTTCAGGAAATTACACCTCCAACTCCTCAAAGTCAGCACCACCAGGACCCGGTCACCACTGATGATGACCAGGAAGAGGGAGAAATAACGGATCCCAACAAGGAATGGGATGACTACTTAATTGCATCGCCCACGCCAGTAACTGCTGATTCTCCGCCGGTGGATATCGGTAGATTCCATAATTTGATGGAAAGGGCGGCAAAGAGATTCCAGCTTCCAATGGCTTCAATGCAGACGGAATGCTTCCTATATGATTTTAAAGAGCCATACCATAAGTCGGTCCGAGCTATTCCAATTGTTAACCATGTGTGGGAGGAAGGCTTAAAGGTGATGAAGACACCGGTAACAGTTACACCTGTGCTCGCCAGGTTGGAAAAGAAATATAAGGCACCTTCGGATGCACCAGTGTGTTTACTGGGCCATCCTAAGCCGGATTCAGTAATTTCTCAGGTGGCGCAACAGAAATCTAAAAATCTATCTGCGCCTATATCAGCACCTCCTGACAGAGAAGGAAGAAGTTTGGACAATACGGAAAAGAGGTTTTCCTCCATGTCAGCTCTCCTTGTTAAAGCAGCAAATGCCCTTGCCATTCTGGGTGGATACGACAGACAGATGTGGTGTGATATGGCTCCATACATAGACCTTATTGCGGAAGGCAATAGACAAGAAGCAAAGAAGGTTCTTCAGGAGGGAGAGAGGATTTCGGCTGAACTAATTGACTGTGCGATGGATATCGCGACCACAGCCTTTCGCTCCTTGGGAGGTGCGGCAGTCCTGCGACGCCAAGGCTGGTTACGAGCGACTGCCTCTAGACCGGAGGTCCAAAATAAAATCCTAGATCACCCATTCGATGGAGAAGATTTGCTTAGAAGGCAAGTGGATGAGGCTCTTCAGGGTATCAAGAAAGATACAGATACAGCAAAGACCCTTGGTACCTTACAGTACCGTAAAGTGCCCTTTCGTGGTGCCTGAGGAAGAGACCAGCCATTCTATAGAGAGGGTTACCAACGGGGAAGATACCCCTCTTATTACTCATCATCACAACAAAACCGGCAACAGTATTGGCAGAGACTGTCAGGGATCTATGCTAAGTCTGCTCCTAGAGGACGAGGAAGTCGTCAGGGAAAAGACAATAACAGAAGACAATGACAGCCTCAGGTATCCGGGTTCATGTATTCCTTCCCCTCATCAAGTTCCCCTGGGTGGAAGAGTTACTTTCCATCTACATAATTGGCAGAAAATAACGACGGACAAATGGGTCCTCAATATCATACAATTCGGACATACTCTAGAATTTCTTCAATTCCCCCCTTGGACTCCGCCTACGGGTCAAGAGATCAAACATTTATCTCAAATGCGCCGGGAGATTCGGACAATGCTCCGAAAGGGAGCAATAGAACTGGTGCCGATCTCCCAGAAAGGAAGGGATTTTATTCCTGTTTCTTCCTGGTCTGGAAGAATGCACTCCAAAGGTGTCCGATTCCAGACCTGAGATCTCTGAATACTTACCTCAAGAAGCAGTCTTTCCGGATGGTGACCTTTCAAGACATTCTGCTACTCTTAAACCCCGGGGATCATATGGCCACCCTAGACTTGCAAGATGCATATTTTCATATCCCCATTCATCCTTTCCACAGAAAATCTTTACGGTTTACAGTGGCCGGAGACCATTACCAGTTCAAAGTGCTGCCATTTGGCCTCAAGTCTTCCCCGATAATTTTGACAAAATATCTGCCGCCAGTAGCAGCCTTTCTCAGAAAACGAAAACACCAAGTATTTCCATACCTGGACGACTGGTTTATAAAAGCACCATCGGAAACTTCAGTTCAAGCTTCAACTATGGCATGCATACTGTTGTTTGCCGAACTGGGACTGACTTTGAATGTGAAAAAATCATCCCTTCAACGTTCCAGAAAGTTCACATTCCTAGGGGCGATTCTGGACACCTCAGTAAACAAAGCATTTCCCTCCACAGAGAGGCAACTGGGGCTGGTAACTCTGGCCAAAGAGTTCGCGAGAAAAAAGTGTCTGTTAGTACGCAAATACAAATCGCTTGAGGGGACGATGTCCTCCTGCATACCTCTCATTCCTTTTTGCCGACTAAAAATGCGTCCATTGGAGGAGGAGCTGGATTGACAATGGCACCAAGCAGAGGGATCCTTCGAGGACAAAGTGAAAATCACGCCGGCTATGGTGCAGGCAGTAGGATGGTGGACCCAAAGCAAAAATATTTTGGTGGGTCTTTCCTTCCATACCGAACCAGCTCCATTGGTGATTACCATGGATGCATCTCTGGAAGGATGGGGAGCAGTCCTTCAGGATCTGCAGGTCAGCGGTCAATGGAAATTACAGGAACAGCAACTTTACATCAACTTGCTGGAGCTCAGGGCAGTGGGCTTAGCGCTACTGGCTGTTCTACCAGAAATTCAGGGAAGGTCGGTTTTAGTGAGAACAGACAACACAACCGTGATGCACTATCTTAACAATCAGGGAGGTACAAGATCACTCTCCCTGTCGCGAGAAGCACAAAAGATATGGAAGAGGGCCGTGGAGCACGGAGTATCTCTGAAGGCGGAGCACCTTCCAGGAGATCAGAACATCAATGCGGACACTCTCTGCAGACTGAAATCAACCTGCCACGAGTGGGAACTCAACCAGGACATGTTACAAAGAGTCTTCTGCGAATGGGGAGTTCCAACAGTGGATCTGTTTGCAACAGCCCAGAACAAGAAATGCCAGTTCTTTGCAAGCTGGCATCACTAATGTGGGTCTTGGGGGAATTTGTTTTTGATGGCATGGTCAGGTGTCTTTGCCTATGCCTTTCCTCCGATTCCCCTCCTTCCACATGTGCTCACGAAGATAAAGAAGGAACCGTGCAAAGTAATACTGATAGTCCCGTGCTGACCCAGGAAACAGTGGTTCAGAGTTGCTCCTGTTGTCGGAGAATCATCCAATTCATCTGCAGCCAATACCATCCCTCTTGACAATGTCCTGCAGACATGTGCTTCATCCAGACCCAAAATCGCTGAGATTAGCGGCCTGGCTCCTGAATACCGCGAATTTCACCAATTAGAGATTTCGGCAGAATGCAGGGATATACAGTCAAAGGCCTGGGCGGGGAGTACAAACAGAACGTATAGGATGAAATGGAAAAGATTCTGTTTGTGGTGCCAGGAAAACAATATCCATTCTCTGAATTCAGCGGCACATCAAATTATCCCATATATCCTGATGCTAGCAAAATCTGGTGTGGCCCATGCGTCTATTAAGGTACATCTGGCGGCGATCTCTCGATATAGGAGAACTTCTTCAGGTCCATCTCTATGGTCGGAAAGAATTGTAAACCAATTCACGAAGGGAATATTTAGAACCTTCCCTCCTATAAGGCCTCCACCACCACTCTGGCAGCTGAACATTGTCCTATCCCAATTGATGAAATAGCCTTTCAAACCTATTCACAGGACGGATCTAAAATTCTTATCCTGGAAAGTGGCTCTTCTGTTATCTCTCACTTCAGCCAGGAGAGTAGGGAAAATACAAGCTCTCACAATTCAGGAAACATTCCTACAATTCAGGGAGGACAGGATTGTCCTCAGGACTAATCCCGAATTCACTCCAAAAGTACCAACAGATTTTCATCTAAATGAACCGTTGATCCTTAAGAGGTTTTTCCCTCAACCGTCGACAGCAGCGTAAAATGATCTCCATTCTTTGGATGTTCAACGTTGTCTGAAGTTTTACTTGCAAAGAACAAAGCCCTTCAGGAAATCTTCCCAATTGTTTGTGGTTTTTAGTGCCCCCAGGAAAGGGTTTCCGTTGTCAAAATGGGGAATTGTCCGATGGATTTCAAGTGCAATACAGTACTTTCATCAGGCGGCAAGGAAGCCGTTAAATGCACGTGTACGTGCACATTCTACAAGAGCAGTGTCTACCTCCACTGCTTTATTTGCAGGCATACCTATCCTGGATATCTGCTGGGCTGCCACCTGGAAGAATATGCATACTTTCACCAGACATTACTGCTTCAATGCACCTGCAGAGAAGGATGTGGCAGTGGGACAAGCAGTACTGAGGAAACTTTTTCAGTAACGGTGAGCCTTCTTACCATCCCTCCTTCCTTTGGTTATGGCATAAGCTCATTTTATTGTCATATGCTCAATTATATATGATTAATGAACATTTATCTATATGTATTTATGTATGACTACTGCTATTGTCAGATGACACAGGTTGCCTAGTTCGTGTTAGGTGACAAAAAATGTGCTATAATTTACTGCTCGCTATTCTGATTCAGGCATGCAAATCTATGAAAGCTCCAATACTGGAGTAAGAAAACAAGTTACTTACCTGTAACTGTAGTTCTCCAGTATTGGAAGCTTTCATAGATTCACATGCGACTCACCCTCCTTCCATGAGAGGCTCACCTTGGATTTAGCACAGAAAGAAAGTGTCTATGGCACAAGTGTGCAAAAATCTGAGGGGCAAAGGGTTCTCTTAGGAGTGTTCTAGAGGGTGAGGAGCTCTGATTGGTCCAGAGACATGTTTGGTCTCTTTTACATAACAAAGGTTATGGGTTGCAAAAGGGAAATGGGCCTAGGCCTCTTTTCAGTTTGCTATACAACTAAGCATTGCTTTTTTATATACCAGAGACTCCCGTCTCGACGACGGGGAATGATTCAGGCATGTGAATCTATGAAAGCTTCCAATACTGGAGAACTACAGTTACAGGTAAGTAACTTGTTTTCTTTTAGGAGATCAGTCAGGGGGGCCGCTACCGCAGAGAAGTAAGGGATGAATTTCCTGTAGTATCCTAATATACCCAGAAAAGCTTGGCGATCCCGGCGTGTTGTGGGGAACAGCAGTTTGGATATTGCAGCTATCTTCTCTTCTAGTGGTTTGATAAACCCCTCTCCTAGGAGATGCCCCAGGTACTTTACGGACTTAGCGGCCAGATGGCTTTTGGCAGGGTTTATAGTGAGACCCCCTTTCTCTAGTGCCTGAATGGTTCTCTCTAGGTGGAGTAAGTGGTGATCCCATGTATCGTTATTGATGACAATGTCATCTATACATGCTGAAGCATATTCCTGATGGGGTTTGGGGATCAAATTCATAAGGCGCTGAAAAGTGGCCGGGGCCCCATGTAGACCAAATGGCAACATCTTAAAGTGGTACAACCCTCCCGGGGTGGAGAAAGCAATTTTTTTCCTTATCACATTCTCTAAGAGGGACCTGCCAGTACTCCTTACATAAGTTGAGAGTACAGATATATTTAGCCTTTTCTAATTTCTCGATCATCTCATCTACACGGGGCAGAGGGTATGCATCAAAACAAGATATTTTATTGACCTCCCTGAAATCTATGCAAAAACTAATGGAACCATCCATCTGGTTTGGGTACTATGACAATCGGAGAATTCCATTCGCTTTCGGAAGGTTCTATAATGTCCATTTTTAACATTTGTTGAATCTCTGCCTCAACAGCTCCTCTTCTGGCCTCAGGTATATGGTATGGTCTCAAACGGATCGCTTTCTTTGGCTCAGTGTGTATGGCATGACTGATGAGGGAAGTCTTCCCTGGAGTCAAAGAGAATACCCTTTCGAGGGGTTTCAACTTCTTCCTCAGCTCATGTCGTTGAGGAAGGGGATGGTCGGGGTCTATACTTTGTACAAATAGGGGATCGTCATTTCCCTGGCTGACCAGAAAAGCTGGTCGAGGTCCCTCTCATTTCTCTAGAAGATTTATGTGGTAAATCTGGGTGTTTCTCTTCTCTTTAGGGTCTAACTCTAATTGTTATGTAACTGGGGTTATTTGTTCAAGGACCCTAAAGGGGCACAGCCATTGTCCCAACATTTTAAGTTCTGACGTGGGTCTCATTACTAGCACTAAATCATCTACATCTAAGGTACGTTCCTTTGTTTTCTTATCATATTGTTTCTTCTGTTGTTCTTGGGCCTGTTCCATATGGGTTTTTACTATGTTTCGGATTTATACAGTCTAGTTTTTAATCCCAGTACATATTCAGGCAGGGGTTTCGCTCCTTCAGGTTCCTCCTCCCATTCCTCCTTCAACATGTCTAGAAGGGTGCTGGGTTGCCTCCCATACAGCAATTTGAACGGGGAATAACCAGTGCTCTTCTGCTGTTTGCAACAGAGAGCCAAAAGAGCCAAGTGTAACATTTCCTCCCACTTCCGGGCTTCTAACTCTAACAACTTTTTAAGGCTAGTTTTCGATGTGGCGTTATACCTTTCGCATAGACCGTCTGTCTGGGGGTGATATGCGGACGTTCTGATTTGTTTTATATTGAGTTGTTGGACGACCAGTTTCATCACGTTCGACACAAAGCGGGTGCCTTGGTCAGTTATGATTTCTTTAGGAAATCTGACCCTAGAAAATATAGTAATCATTGCCTTTACTATCTGTGTCGCATTTGGTTGACTTAGTGCTACAGCTTCTAGGAATCGGGTGGCATAATCCACTAAAACCAGGGCATATCTGCACCCGCTATGGGAGAGAAACAGGGGACCAATGATGTCTATCTCTATCAGTGAGAACGGTTCCTCGATTATGGGGAGGGGATGTAAGGGTACCCGTAGGGGCATGGTCCTACTGTTTTTTTGGCATATCGTACATTCTCTACAATATTTTCGGACCTGATGATATACCACGAGCCAATAAAATTGTTCCAGGACTGCTTTTTCCGCCTTTTCTCCCCCAAAATAGCCGCCTAAGAGGTGGCTGTGGGCCAGATATAGGACTTTCTCCCGATGTGATTGTGGAACAAATAGCTGGGGATTCAATCCTTTCCCTCCATTCCTATACAATAGAACCTTACTCCTGAAAAATTGGGGACCTGCTTGATCAGGATCTTCTTGTTCTGATGACCTATTCCAGGCTTCCTGTAATGTGGGATCCTCTCTTTGTGCTGCGCTAAAGTCTTGATCGTGTTCCCATACCTTGGTAGTGGTTTGAGCCACAGAGACTGGGGCCCACTGACGTTTCTCTATTCTTCTTTGTCTTCTGCTTTCAAATGTTTTCCCGGGACACAGTTCCTGATCTGGTATTTGTGAAAACGGGGTGGTCTGCCTCCATTCTGTTTCATCGGGGATGGTTTCTGATATCAGTTGGTTCATATGGGTATAATCTGTCCCTAATACAAACGGCTCAGGCAACTGGGGAATGAGCCCCACCTTGAGGGGAACTGGCTCCAGGTCCGGGGTATGTTGGATATAAACCTCTGTGATTTTGTAAGGCTTCTGATCCCCGTGCACACACTGGATGGTCACTGTACCTGTCTCTGATTCAACCTCCCCCTGGAATGATCTGGGGTTGGATGACACTTTGTAGGCATCCGGTGTCTATAAGGGCTCCCCTGTTTTCTCCATTCACCCTCACGGTTCTATGATATGGAAAAGACTCAAGAGTGACGGGTTTACACATGAAAGACCTGGTGAGCCCCACTTCCATGGGCTCCTCCTTTTGGGGGCAGACACATGCGATGTGTCCGTATGCCCCACAGTTAAAACACTGAGGGCCTGGGAAGCTGGTGGTCAATAGGAAGGTGGTGGTAGTCCAGTTAACAGGGTCACAGTTTATGGCTTCTTTACAGGAGGTGGTCGAAGAGTACGAGAGTTAGGGTTCCCTCCTCCGTGTTTCCACTGTCCTCATCTCTTCCTTTTTGGACTTCTTGTGCTTGATCATACGCACTTGCTATTCCACAGCCTTTTCCAGTGTGAGGTCGGTGTGTTGTCTGACCCATTGTTGAATAGGAGGGTGAAGGGAAGGTAGGTACTGTTCAAGGTATACCTTCTCCATAATGTCTTCTTTCCTGGACTGTTCGGGTCTTAACCATCTATCTGTCATATCACGCACCAGGTAGTATAGCGCATGCGGAGTCTCTTGGGGTCCTTCCTTGATCTGGCGCAACCGAATCCTATAGGTTTCTTGGTCTTGACCCATTAGTTCAAGAATAGTCCTCTTGATGTCATTGTATGGGGTAACCCCAAGGGGATTTGCGGCCTGATAGGCGGCTTGAAGTTCTCCTGAAAGAAGGCGACCCAGGTATTGGCCCTATTTATCTTCCGACCATGTGGCTACTCGAGCCATCCGCTCGAAATTTGCAAAAAAGAAATCTGGGTACTCCCCGCTAACATATTTCTGTAACACCCTTGAGGGAAGGGTTGGATGACCCCTCTGTTGTGTTAGTGACTCTGCCAGCTTCGTAATTGCTGTTTCCTGAGTCTGGCTCTGTTCTGTAAGGGTTTTGTGGAGTTTTTCCTGGTCCTCCTCGGCTACTGTGAGGAACCTCTCCATGACTTGACCCAGTTTTTCCTGTTTTTTAGCCATTCTCTTTAAAACGGCCTCCGTTTCCGGTGATCCCACTTCTGACACCACCTGTCGGAGAGAGGGTCAGAAATGAAAGCTAGGAGGCCGTATGGAATGTGCAATGGTGATAAGAGTTTTATTATAAGTCACAGGTTAGACAATTGGTTATTGAATACCAGTAGATGCAATGTTGAAATCCTGCGGTTGGAGTACAATTCGTCAAGATGAGCTTTTGAGTGGTTGGCCGTGAGTGGAGATCTTCTGTCTTCTAGGTAATGTACTCCTCCACATCAATGGTGATTCCCCGGGATACTCAAGTAGAGACAAGAAAGAAGTGGCGGTAAATTATCTGCTCGGCAGCTCTCCACTGATACCCTTCACCATTCCATGTGCCAACAGTGATATAAGGGTTGGATGATGGTGGGAAATGTGAGGGAAGGGAGTGTTGAATAATAAAAAGAAAAGAAAAGGTTGGAGGGTGAAATAAAACACTCTCAGGGAGCAAAGAACCAGCGTTCAGTGGTGGTCCTATTAAGGGTAGTGATAAGCTTGTGATTGAGGGGCTGTATCGCTTTCATGCAGAAAATGAACTAAAGGCAACAAAAAGGAAATAGACACTCAGCCCGTAAACTCTCTTACAGAAATGCAATATGGAATTATTTAAGCGGGAACTGTTCTATCACAGTTGCCCCACATGAAACATCCAGGTTTTTATCGCCCCACTCCGCACTCTTTAAATTTCAAAAGTTTCCCCCGGTTACTGTTTACTCTCCGCCATGGCCGTAACTCTCTGGAGCTACAGCGGCAAGCTTGCGTCTCCCGGGGGTATCCACCAAACCTCGCTCCATGTCTCCAGGTCTTCGGAGGCGTTGATGAGGGGTGCGGTCTTCGGGATTTCCTCTTCTAGCTGGACAGGGTGTGTCGGCGTCCCGGTATCTTCCCGACGTTCTCCTTGGATCCTCCACTCTCCTTTGCTTCTGGGTTCTTCCCATCTTCTTGCTGGAGGACCTTTTTCCATGCTTTCCGTGACTGTGACTGGTCGTCGTCATCGAGGCTCTGCAGTCTCCTCGTCATCCTGCAGAGGAGAGGGCGTGAGGAAGTCATTAACCCTGCTGACGTCGGCCCCGTACTCCCCTACAGATGCGGATCGAGCCCCCGGTGGTGCGGTACTCGGACCCCATCCTGGCTCTCCCTGACACTCACTTTGGATGCATCATACCTAAAGTGGATCGTTGGTGTCATTTGCTTGATCACTCCACGTGGTCTCTCAGAAGAACATTTTGAATCACTGTTGTAGGAATACTCGCGAGCCTTGAAAAAGTCGTAGTAACACGACGAAACATGTGTCGGCTGTCTGCTCTTCGAACTTGCACATCAAGTCAACTATATCAAGACTCCTACGGACTTTCCATGTATTTGTTAAATCGCCATTGACACTTATTTTTCTATAAATTGCTATCTGCATTTGGGTTTATTAAAGCCATACTGAATACTAAGTCAGATATAAAACACACAAGTGGTTGTGCTCTGTAATTCATATATGGTTATATTGTATATAGGAAAGAGAATTCCTTTCTGTACATAGGACGGGCACTGTAAATGGCACGGTGTTCTACATAGAGCACACCTAGAAATTGTATATTGCTACAACACTGGGGTAAGACTGTGACGGAGGTGCTGACTTCTCTATAACCACTACCATTTTGTTCTTTTATATAAATCATGATTTGGAGCGTGCTTGGAATTTTCAAATGCAATCAAATGCAACCATTAAGAGTAGGGGGGGATAGCAACACAAAACTACAAAGTTCCCCAAACGTTGACGTATCAGACAGCATGACATCCTTTATTATGTATCCTGAACTGTACTGTTCACATTTCTGAGCACATTTCAGAGAATAGCTGTTTCCCTTCATCAGGAGGCCTTTGGAGTGCTGGTAAAGGGTTTAACATGCCAACCTTGTGTCCTGAAAAAGACCTAAGGGAACTGCGCTAGGTATGCATACCATTGGCAAAGGAATGTCAAATGCTGAAATCAGCCAGAGGGAAGCAACAGCTCAGTGTGCTACCCAAAGTGAGGTATGAAAGCAGACTTCCAGCAGATGTTTGTGTGCAAGTTTCAAGTTCTGGCATGCTTTGGCGAACCCACTGCAACATTTGTGGCCATAAGCTAGTGTAAAAGACTGTCATGTGTTACATGTATTTACATTTAGATGAGAGATGAGATTGCATTGCTGTAAGGTGATATTAAGTTGCAAGTTGTGACCAACCAAAGTATACAATCGAATAGTGTTGATTAATTTTGTGAGCTAAGTTGGAATTTTTGTTAGACCATTACAAGTCACAACAATTAAGGGATTTTGGTGTCTAACCACAACCAAATGTTCTCAACTAACTCATAACCACCAGCCCCAGCACTGCAACCCACCCTTTAAACATTTGTCTACCACATTCGCTTGCCCACCAGCAATGAAATAAAACACATCAGCATATGCACTCTAGCTCCCATTTGAACCCCACAAGACACTCACCTCCCCCTTAGAGACCTATTGTGTTTGTCAATTGTTTTTAGCCATGATGCACAGCATCCCCAATGCTGTGCAGCATTGTTAAATAAGAAAAAGGCTATGACACAGCCATCCACGTCATTTTGTAGGTGAGTGCACTAAACATTCATGCATCTAGAAAATGACCAGGTTGCTTTTTTTCCTTTTTATTTGCTAATCTGAGTAGGATCATCAAATAACGAGAAACAAATATTTGAAAGCATTTTTTCAAGTGTGCAGGAGGACACAAGAGCAATCATGACCTGGAAGTGTCGTGGGGAGAATCGGTGAGCAAGACGGGTAAAGAAATTCATGAAGGAGACAGCTGGAAAACACATGCACTGTTGTGGAGGGCTTAACTAAAAAGATTTAGTAGTGCTTGAAAAGCATGCATTGGAAGCACAGAAGACAGCTAAACAAAACAAATGGTAAAAAGCGAGCAATAAAAACAAGATTGTCAAGATGGGACATGACTTAGAAGCAGGCAAATGAGAGTAATGGAAAAGCCAAACAATGGTAAGTAATGGCTGGGCTCAAAACCCCTATATATTCTTAGTAAGCCCACACTACCAGATGCAGTTGTCTGGTATGTTCGAACTACAAATGTAGGTAACAATGGCGGGCTTAGGCATCGGACACCACAAAAAAATTAAAGTACTGGTTAAATCAGTCTGCATGGCTTCCATCCTTTTGGATTTCTCAATGGCTGGTCTGTTTTGCCATGGTTTTTATAAAACATTATTCTGGGAGTTGCTGGGCCCTCAACAATAAATACAAAAATAGAAAAGGTAAAACATGTTTTGTTCTCAAAAGCACATATTGCCATAGTAGTCCCTAGCACTGAAGGGAACTATTTTCGATAAATGAGAAGAATACTGTGATTCAGAGTGAAGTAAGCCAAGGGTTTATGGTTTTCAGTATGCTGGTAGCTTTGAACAGCTATGGGAACATAAGCCAGACCATTCGGGAGTCTGTTCGAAAGATGAGAGGCAGATATTCGTCCGACCTGTGAGTGATGTTGGCTTGCTGCATCCTTTGGGTGTGAACTCATTAAAAGTTTTCAAGGTTCTGGAAAAAGTTTTATGGTTCTGGAAATGGCCTATGAGACGGCTCTTTCAAAATGGGTCAGTTATCAGTGTAATGCCTTTACGATAGCAACCTGCATGTAGAGCTGGTATGAAATACTAAGATAACCAAGTATTTCAATTGTAAAACTGAATTATTAATAATTAATGCATTTCAAATTTGTGGTCTTCCAACCCTAGCCCTTACAAGGAGTTAAGGCTATGTAATCTAAAGGTTTTTATACTGCAGGTCCTAACAGTCTGGAGGAAATTATATAGCTGCAATTGAAGTCTTATATCAACTAATAGAGTAATCAATACACCAAAAGAGGAAAGATAAGGAGCATTATCCCGTCTAAGCAGATAAAACCAAAAGTACCTCAAGTAAAGCACCTGAAAGTCCAATAACGTTGCAAGCGGGTTACATCCTAAAACCTGTGAATTCGCATCATCCTATAAGTTTTCGTACACTTTTCAAAGAAGAAGAAACCAAAAGACAAGCCTTCTGAGGCCTCATGGCTAGGAATTCAGTCATCATCGCACCAGAAATTACACCTTCTCCTGAACTGCTTCACTTCAGAAAGAAGCTGAAAAGTTAACTCCTCAACAGCACGTCATCATTTACAACTGACACGTCATTCATCACTGACAAAGAAATGCTCAGACACGTATTGGCGAATTGTGTAGGAAACTTTCTCCCCCACCAGCTGTTGTACCGACCTAGAATCATTCCCTAACCTACCACTATTGTAGTGTGCCACACAGTTCACATGTAATTAATTCCAGCACATATGTAGGAAAACATTAAATTAAATGCCCACAAGGTGTGTCTTATCCTATACATTCCTGAACTCATTTTAGTAAAAGTAGTTGACAATATGTGTAAATTCACACGACGCTTAAAGAGAAAAGACAGAAGTTCAGGCATCTGAGTTTGTTTCTGAGGACAATGTCTTTGCAAAATTCCAAATATTGCTTCTTACATTGCCGCTTTTTTTTTCACAGACACATGTCTCATGTTCCGTAGAAACCTGCAATATCGAATGGTATGACATTGAGGGCCACATGTAGGTAGGCAAATACCGGTCGGTAGCGGCCGAAATTTGGTAATTTCGGCCGTTAACGACCGGTATTTGGAAAATGAGATGTAGGTGGGCATTTTACTGATTCGGTAATTTACCGAATCGGTATTTTAAGGAATCGGTAAATTACCGATTTCTTAAAATACCGAATCGGTAAATTATTGATTTTGTTATGTAGAGAGCACTCAAATGAGTGCTTTTCCCCTTTTAGGATTCGTTATTTACCACCAACTACAAGTTGGTGGTAAATAATGAAAACCTTGGAAAAAACATTTTTTTTGCTTTTCCAACAGTGCCATGTTGCAGACATACATGCCCTTAGGGCATGTATGTCTGCAACATGTGCATCCATACACAATTGAGGGGGGCAACAGGGTGTCAAAGTGACACCCTGCCACCCTTCAATGTTTCCCCCTTTTACCGAATCGGTAAATACCGATTCGGTAATTAGCATTCATTCCTATGGGCCTCCAGGCCCATAGGAATGAATGGCAATTACCGAATCGGTATTTACCGATCCGGTAATTACCGAAACTTACCGATTCTGTAATTTTTTCGTTAAAATTACCTACATCCCATTTGCCTGTTCCTAAATACCGAATCGGTATGAATCTGTATTTCAGAATCGGTAATCTGGGATTACCTACATCGGGCCCTGAGTACTCTAATGGTTCTCTGTTGTTTATCACTGGCAAGGTAGAGAAAATTTGTTTTTTGGCAATATCTTGCACCTTCGAATGCATTATATTTGGGACACGTGTAGTGCAACTGATGCACCGCTAGATCACCCGGAGAGCTGAATTTAAAAAAGACATGTACTATGAATTTTCCTGGTGTACACAACTTCTCTGGGTGGGAAACAGTGCATGGCACTTGAGGAATTTGGGATAACGGAAAATAAAGGAGTGAAGATGGCTGACATTTCTCACTTTAGAGATCCTTCTCCAGTGGCTGAGTACCAGAGAGCAGGAAAAACTGACAGCAAGCAGCCTGCAAGCTTCCACATCTGTTCCACAAGCCTGCATCTGACCCTCGTAACCTGATGTCCTATGACCGGGTCTACCTGCTTTTTGGGATTCTGCATTTGTAGTGTTTTCCCACAAAATTGTGGAATTGCTGCATAATCCATCATGTGCTTCACAATCTGCAGATTTTTACCCAAAACAAAAGTTTCTCGCTCAGCCCCTCCATTCACATCTTCTGTTGTAATGAGATTTTTTAAAGGGTTACAAGTGTTTCCTCCTTCCTCCTTCTATAGTGGAGCCATAACTTGGTCCTCACCTTTCAAATGCGCACTCCATTTGAGATGTTTCACACCTGTCCCTGGTGGCTCCTCACCTTCAAGACAGTGTTCCTCATCACCATAACATTGGGACGGCGTGAGATTGTGTTTCAAGTCCTATGTGTCATCCTGCTGAACACCACCTTCTCCCCAGAGAAACTGGTTCTGCACACACAGGCATACTTTCTGGCAAAAGTTGTGATGCTGTTCCTCATTGGTCAAACCATCACCCTGCCACCTTTATAACATCAGCCTCATCCCTCTATGGAGGGGTAGAGACTCCATTCCTTGTACCCCAAGTGAGCACTGTGCTTCTACATTGATCGTAGCAAAGACCACTAGGTGGACAATCAGCTCCTTGTGAGGTTTGCTGGAGAATAAAAGGCAGGACTGTGCAGAAGAGAACCAACTCCTGCTGGATCATGCTCCACATTAAGATCTGTTATGCTCTGGCTAAAAAGCAGCCTCTGGAAGGACTGTGTGCTCATTCTACTTGGGCCAAAGCTGATACCACTGCATTAGCTAATGGAGTCCTTGTCTTAGACATTTGCCAGGCAGATACGTTGGCATCCCTCCATATGTTCACTGAGCACTATTGGTTGAACAGTCAGGTCCGTCGAGAAGGACATTTTGCCCGCTATTCAAAAGGTGATGAATCTGCGTCTAGAAATCTTCATCAAAATAACAAGTTAATAACCTTTGGTAACACTCTTTCTGATAGTGACTCGTATGTGTAGATTCCTCAGGGACCTCCCCACCATCCCTGACTTGTGAATGAACTCAGTCCATTAATAAGATCCCGAGTATAGAAACCTGCACCCTGGTCATTTCAAGTTTGCTTTTGGGGCTCTGCATCTGGTGGGGAATAGAGTCTCGAAAGCATCTGACTTAGTTAAACAACCAGGTTTTCAGACTTTTTCTAAAGGTAATGAGGGAGTTGGCCGCTCGTATATCAACTGGGAGAGTGTCCCAGAGTTTAGCTGTACAATATCTTATACTTCGGCCTCCCAAATTTGCCGTACAAATTTTAGGTACCAGCATCAACCTGGCGTTAGTAGACCTTAATGATTCAGAAAAGGGGGTGGTGATGAACAGAGTGCCTGAATTAAGCAGACCACTCTTACCCAGTCCAAAGATCAGGGCTTGATCCATCACCGTTTTTTAGCTCACTGCACCATCCCAGCTCAGAACTTGGCTATATGCAAATTAGTCTGTTCCTGTCCCAGTGCATGATGGGAACAGGGCAAACCAAACTACCAAGCCAATTCTTGTACTGGGAAGGAAACAAGCTTCCGGGGACCGGTTTCTGACATTTCAGGCGTCGTCGGCCCGGCTTGCTTGAATCCTGATGGTGCAATGAGCAAGGGACTCACATCTGAGTATACCCTTCCACGCTTATGGTGGACAAAATGATTCAGAAAAGGGGGTGGTGATGAACCGAGTGCCTGAATTAAGCAGACCACTCTTACCCAGTCCAAAGATCAGGGCTTGATCCATCACCGTTTTTTAGCTCACTGCACCATCCCAGCTCAGAACTTGGCTATATGCAAATTAGTCTGTTCCTGTCCCAGTGCATGATGGGAACAGGGCAAACCAAACTACCAAGCCAATTCTTGTACTGGGAAGGAAACAAGCTTCCGGGGACCGGTTTCTGCCATTTCAGGCGTCGTCGGCCCGGCTTGCTTGAATCCTGATGGTGCAATGAGCAAGGGACTCACATCTGAGTATACCCTTCCACGCTTATGGTGGACAAAATGATTCAGAAAAGGGGGTGGTGATGAACAGAGTGCCTGAATTAAGCAGACCACTCTTACCCAGTCCAAAGATCAGGGCTTGATCCATCACCGTTTTTTAGCTCACTGTACCATCCCAGCTCAGAACTTGGCTATATGCAAATTAGTCTGTTCCTGTCCCAGTGCATGATGGGAACAGGGCAAACCAAACTACCAAGCCAATTCTTGTACTGGGAAGGAAACCAGCTTCCGGGGACCGGTTTCTGCCATTTCAGGCGTCGTCGGCCCGGCTTGCTTGAATCCTGATGGTGCAATGAGCAAGGGACTCACATCTGAGTATACCCTTCCACGCTTATGGTGGACAAAATGATTCAGAAAAGGGGGTGGTGATGAACAGAGTGCCTGAATTAAGCAGACCACTCTTACCCAGTCCAAAGATCAGGGCTTGATCCATCACTGTTTTTTAGCTCACTGCACCATCCCAGCTCAGAACTTGGCTATATGCAAATTAGTCTGTTCCTGTCCCAGTGCATGATGGGAACAGGGCAAACCAAACTACCAAGCCAATTCTTGTACTGGGAAGGAAACAAGCTTCCGGGGACCGGTTTCTGCCATTTCAGGCGTTGTCGGCCCGGCTTGCTTGAATCCTGATGGTGCAAATAGTAGACCTTAAACATCTACCTGGATGGTACCATGCGAACAAACTTTTTAGTGGCTCTGGCCGAATATTGTTCAGTGCCTTGTAAGCAAGGCAAAGTACTTTAAACTTAATGCGCGGAGTTACTGGTAACCAGTGGAGTTTCCGCATGTCATCTGAAACAGATTGATATTTTGGTACATTCAGCAAGAGCCTAACAGCGGCATTCTGTACCATTTGCAGTTTATTCAAATGTTGCTTCTGTAACCCAGGATAAATGCCATTGCAGTAATCTAATTTCGATAGCACTAACATTGTTACCACCGTCCTCCTAAGGTCTAAAGGGATGAATGGTATAATTTTCCTCAGTTTTCTTATCAGGTAGAAAGCAGCTGACACTGTTGCATTAGTTTGCTGAGAAAAGGTATGTTAGCTATCGATTAACACCCTGAGGTTCTTTGCCTTTTCGGGAGTTCTCCGATTTCCACTGACCACCATAGGTCATCCCATGTGGCTTGGAGGTTGCCGAAGTTAACTACCCCGGTTTTATCCAAGTTCAATTTAAGGCAATGCCCACCCATTCAATGACTAACTTCCCTCATACAATTCTGTAATTGTGAAGCAGGTGGAGCTTGATCTTTATGCACCTCTACTACAATCTGAGTGTCATCTGCATATGATGTCAGATTAAAGCCGAAGCTTTGGACCAAAGGGGCCAATTCGGACACATATATGTTAAACAAAGATGGGCTTAATGATGACCCCTGAGGAACCCCGCAGGGGAGTACGAAAGGGGCAGTTTGAAACTAATCTAGGGTCACAGTCTGGTTCCTATTTTTTTTAAATGATGCTATTAAAGAGAGAGCTGAGTTCTCTACTCCTATTTTTCCCAGATGCTGGAGCAGTGTGTCATGGTGCACAGTATCGCTGCACCTCCCTGGTCCATTGCTGCTCTGATCTCCTCGGTGGCCTTGATTAGTGCTGTTTCCGTACAATGCCCTGAAAGGAAGCCAAATTGAGAGGGGTCAAGTAGTTCCTTTTCTTGAATGAACTGTGTAAGTTGATTGTTCATTATTTTTTCTGCTATTTTCCCCGGGAAAGATAGCCTAGCAATTGGACGATAATTGTTTGTTATATTTATATCCAGGTTAGCCTTCTTTATCAAAGGGAGAAAAGCTGCGTCCTTCCAGATGGCTGGGAATGAGCCTGATAGGAACATATTATTGAAAATGTTAGTCAGTATAGGACTCACCTCCTTTGCTATGCTTGTTAATTCTACAGGGGGGCAGGGATCCAACGGGGAGCCCGATTTTATTTCTTGAATACGTTTTTCCACATGCTCACAATGCACCTGTGAGAAATTAAAGACATCATTCTCTTCAGTTTTGGAAGTGGGGGAAACTATGGTGGTTTGGGGATGGCGGAAAAATTATTATCAATGTCATAAACTTTATTCCTGAAAGTAGTTGCAATATTATCCCAGAGAACTTGACTACGTCCTACTGTTGATTTATTTGATATGACCGTTAGCATTTCTACCACTCCAAATAATTCTTTAGTTGAATTTTTGGCTTGTTCAATTTGTTGGGTGAAATAAGTCGTTTTTTCCTTAATCATAAGGGATTTATAATTGGCTAGTGCTTTTTTGTAGCTATTTTTATCTTCAGCATCGGATTTTATTCTTCAGTGCCTTTCTAACCTGCGACAATTTTGTTTCTCTAGTCTCAGAGCTTCAGTAAACCATGGGGCTGATGGTCGAATGCAATTCCTGTTGTTTTTTCCCATTGGTACTATAGCCTTGAAGGCATCATTTAGCCAATTAGTATATTCCTCTGCAGCCTGATCCACCTCAGCGTTCATAGTTGGCCTTGTCTGCTCCAATTGGATTTTTAATGTGCTTTTGTCTATCTTGTTCCATGCTTTGTATGTGTTTTGCTGCATTTTATCAACCCAAGCTTCAGGAACAGTTTGAGCTGGGTAGTCAAAAGTGATTAAGAAATGATCTGACCCAACAATAGATAAAATTTCCTTCACTGTTAAACCTGGTACTGAGGAAAATACCCCATCAAGAGTGTGTCCAGCCTCATGAGTGGGCCTATTTACTAACTGTGTTAAACCCTACATACTCAGGGTTTTTATTAGAGTAGTTGTGTCCTTATCTGAGATCATCTCCAGGTGTAAATTAAAGTCACCCAAGATGGTGAATGTCTTTGTAGTGAGACATGGTTCTAAAAGTGAATCTAATTTTGCAGTAAAACTAGCTCTTGACTCGGGAGGGCGGTATACCAACGTGCCCTTGGAGGTATTTCTTGGATTCAGTTCTATTTGAAAATTGAGCCCCTCATATTGAGTGTCTGATGCTGGAGAAAAAGTACCTTTAAATTGATCACGGTAAATTACCGCTAGTCCTCCACCTCTCTTAATGGGTCTATCCAATCTAGAAGAGACAAATCCCACAAGGACAGCCACCACAAAATCTGGGTCTGATGTTGGGTCTACCCATGTTTCTGTAAGAAATAGCACATCCAATTTATGTTGTAAAATAATGTCTGCTATTTCATATTTATGTTTCCCCAGTGATCTAACATTAGTCAGGCTACAGTGTGTTTCTGCACATTTTTTAGTACTAATCTGCTTAGTTTTTAGGTTTGAATTAGCAATGCGGCCGGATATAATCTTTTGGTGACCCGGGAGTGTAAAGCCACATGCACATTTGAATTGACTGGGATCAGCTCCCATATCTAGAGTGCATCTCATGCAAACCAGATTAACGTCTGATTTGTTTGATCCACAAAGTTCTTGAATTGTGTATTGGATTGGACCTGATGTAGTTGGACCTGGGTTTGTGGCACTAGGCACGGGCCAGGCGTGGACGGGCGCAGACGTGTTTGCCTTTGGCGCACCTTCGGCATGCAGGCAGCACGCCCGATGCGGGCGTCCACTGCGCACATCCTTTCTGAAGTGGAATGGTGTTGGTGCATAGCCACACGATGCCACCTACCGGCCTGTAGAGCTACTGCGGAAAAGTTTTTGGAACCAGTCTGGCACCTGGAGAATATACAGAAGGTGAGGATCATGCTGCTAGATAGAGTACCTACCAGAGAAAGCATTACCATAGGTAAGTAACTTGTTTTTAGTCTCAACGGAGGGCAGCTTCAACTCCGCTGCCCTCCAAACCACTACTACAAATGAGGCACTCTCTTCCATTGATAGACCATGTGTCAATTTAAGCTCTGTCTCGGGAGACGTATCAGGTACACTGGCACTCTGCAAAACAAGGTATAAGGCATCATCAGTATAATGAGGTGGGAGAAATCCATCCACTTTACCTTCACCATCATCAATATCCTTGAGTATTTCTTTGATCTGGCACAGAATCAGAACAAGAGCCAAAAAGATAATGGAATCTCTGCTGACTACTGCAATGCTGATGCTGTAGAGACACAGCGTTGGAGTCAGGCTTCCAAACACCTGAATACTCCTTTGTATTGCATAGTGTGACATTCGTCGAACTTGGGTCAACATTGGATCAGGGTCCAATCTGGCATCAGCACCCATCATCTGCTTTTGGCATTCACATTGGGGTGGATCGTGGGGCCAAAGTGTAAGTCTGTAAAAGAGTGAGCATGGGCCCGGTAACAGGTTCCAAGGGGACAGACATGGGTGAGGACAGATCTACCATTCATAACCGAACTTTAGGCCCATGCTGTTCCTCAGGGCCCAAAGGCATGTCAGAGGAAGCGAGAAGGCACTGAATATTTGCAACATGGCCTCTATGAAGTTCTCAGTCTGCTGCATGGTTGACCAAGGCCCAGTCAACCCAGGTTGTGTCAGGACCAGCTGAGGAATCTGTCATTGGCCGGTGACCTTGATGGAGTACGACTGACGCCCTTGCGCTTTCGCCATGGAATTGGAGTGGCAGGATGGAGATGTTTCCTACTTCACTTTTTTATTCTTGCATTTGTATTAGGACTTACCATTAGACTTCGACTGGAAAGTGCAACAGTCACAGGATTGGCCAAATGACCAGCACAGAGTCCGGGCCCGTGAATTGGATTGGGAGCAGGATCTAAGCGCAGGCTTCAACTTTTTCTTGCGTTTGGACACATACAGCTTTGCCTCCAAGCCTCAAATTCTCTTCTGATGCATGAGGGTACATTTATCACCTGGCTTAGAATCGTGTCCCTTGCCCAGGCACCAAAGATACACTTCATGTAGTACCATAACCCACATCTGCTTCCTACAGTCATGGCATCTATTCTGTCGGTTTCAAAGGGGATATTGTTCCCTAGCACACTATGAAAAAGTTTGGAAGTCATCAGAAAAACAAAACGTTTGGAAGTTTAGCTCTAGAGCTGTGTCAGAAAGTATGGAAAGGAAGGAACTGATGTGAGCATGCAGGGGTGGCACTTTTATTCCACTCTGCTCCATCACTTCTTAGCTGTACCGAGCCAATACAAAGTCACATGAGACCACTTAGCGGTGGCAGCTTGTGCTAAGACGAGGGGTGTGGTGGTTAGAAGTATCTCTCAGAAATGGTGATTTATGTTTTTTTAAACCACTCCTTCATACCAAAAAGTATCATGGTGCTGTCTGGAGAAGGAGAGAGTGGCAGAAACGTGTGTGGATGGTGAATTCCAAAAACATCAAATATTTTTCTTTGACCCACTACTCCTGATTGTTTTCTCTTTTTTTATGTGCTTTTCAATGTTGATACCTTAACTCCACAAAAAGGCTTTCTCACCTCACCACATCCAGTGCTCTATAGATCTGGTTGTGACGCATTCTCTGGAGGGCACAACATAAGGAATCAGACATTTTTTACACTGTAAGACTATACAATGGAAAACTCCACCAATGCAGCCTCTTATTGTGTATGTTAATGACGTTTGTGAGCTCTATTCTCTGGGACAAATTCCCTTTGTGCGTACAGGTGCATGCAGTAGTTGAGTGGGCAGAATACCAGACAATACCATCCAGGACCTATTCCACACATACACACACAACACAAATATCTTCTGATATTGATCTTACTGTCTTTAGCCAGCTGGCACCCATGCACTTGCAAGGTAACATAGCTAAATGCCACTTAGGTGCAACAACAAACATATTTGAAAAAAATAATTAATTAAAAAATATATTAATATGTTAAACATTCAAATACAAATGTATTTAATATTAAATTAAACAAATATAATGTTAAATACATGTAACAATTACCTACAAATATTATATTAAATAAAATAAAAAATAGCTTCCAAACAAATACATATTTTTAATTAAAAATGATTTAGAAACAAAAACATTAATTATTACACAAATTAACTTTTTTTATTTCTTACCCTATAACACCATACAATTCTCAACCCACATCTAAATTTAAAACAAAATGTGCTTCTTAAACCAACATTATTAATTACCAAATTAAAGAAATATTATTAATTAAAAAACAAATCAAAACTCATAAAATGTATTTAACTTCCTACACTTTATGTCTATAATCCCCACAACACACAGCTAAAATTAAACTGTAAAAAAAATGAATTACACAATTAATGTATTTAAAAAAAACTAATAGTATTTAACAGCTAATTATATAGTAAGTACAATTAATTTACTCCCCACACTGTACCCCTATAATAAAACCCACACACAAAAAATAAACAAATGCCCTAATTAAATATAAATTAATTAATATTAGTGATCAACCAATTACTTCCCACCTTTTACCTCAATTAATTCCACAACCCACACTTAAAATTAGTTATGCACATTCCATATTAAATTATCAATTAATTAATACTAATTAACAAGTAATTCTTAATTAATTAAACATAAATTACTTCCCATCCGTTACCCCATAAACCCCACAACCCGTACCTAAAGAAATCACAAAATTACCATAATTAATTAGTTAATATTAGTTAATAATAACCCCACAACCCCACCTAAAAATAATTACACAATTTCCGTAATAAATTTTCTATCAAGTAATTAATATTATTTAAGAACTAGTTATTATTTAATTGGAAATAAATTACTTCCCACTCTTTAACCCATAAACCCCACAACCCACACCTAAAAAATCACACAATTACCATAAATAATTATCCATGAATTAGTTAAAATAAATGAACTAATTATAAAATCATTAAACATAAATTACTTCCCACCCTTTAGGCCTATATACCCCACAACCAGCACCTAAAATAATAAAACAATTTCCATAATTAAATTTCAATCAATGAATTATTAATTAATCAAAAATAAATTACTTCCCACCCTTTACCCCTATAAACCCCACAAACTCCACCTAAAAAAATAACACAATTACCACAATCAATTATCAATTCATTAATTAATATGAATCAACAGCCAATTAATTAACTAATTACCAAAAAATTACTTCTCACAATTAACACTATAAAATCTAAATTAAATACATTAAAAATAATCATTAATTTATTATAATTAAATTACTTCCCACCCTAGTCCCCAATAAACCCACAACCCGCTACAGAACTAAAAAATGCAAATTTTTATTAAAATAAAATTCATAACTACTAAAATGTACCACATCTTAAAAAACATAAACAATACTTATACAAAAAAATATATCACATATATTTAAAATATAAACTAAAATACATAGCGCTAATTAAAACATAGCTATTTTAAACATCTATGTTTTTGCAAGCAATTTTAATGACTTCGATATTTTTAAAAACAATATTTCTTACCTTTAATTTGATATTCTTGACCACGATATTCTTGCTGTCGATATTTCTGAATCACGATATTTCCAACTCAACATTTGTGTAAGTCGACATTTCCAACTCCATATTCTGTCTCAGCACCCAAGATTCATGGCCAAAAGTCCCTCCAAGCTATAGAAATGCCTGAACCCCTCTATGATCATGTGCAGGTAATCTAAAAACATCCAGCACCTACGGTGCAGTCTGTAAATTGTACCCATTGCTGCCTCCACCAAAAAAACACTCCTTAGACGCTGGGCCACCTGTCCAACCTAAAACTTATACTGACCCATCCCATTATCATGTTCAAGACCAACTGACTCAGCGTGGACCTGTCTAAGTCATCCATTTTGTCCACTATGTGATGTTCTAATGCAAGGCGGTCTGCTGACCCCCAGTTCTTCCTCTACGCATAATATCCCATACCTACCCTATCCATTTCATGGTCCTTAAAATGAAGCACAAACTTTAACCCCCCTGACTTATTAGGTAGATGAGTATGAGCAAACTGGAGACTGTCCTCCCAGCTCACTTGGCATAATAAGATGTGTAAACGGTGCAAACACCTCCTGCTACATATGTTTCCTAAGTTACTCATAGTTAGCACCATTCCTGTATAATGTGGCCCTTTTTGGATGCATCGTTAGTCAACCCTGCTACCCAATTTGGTCTTCCTCTGTCCAGCCGGCTTCCCCGGAAAAGTGACTGCCTCAGCCCTACAGGCCCTGACAGCAAGAGGCTCCAGTGCATCCCACACCTGCTCTACAGACTTTTCTGCATTCAAAGGAACCTGAGAACCAGAGAGAGACCCTCTCTCCCTCCCATAATCTATCCACTATCCATTTCACCCCACTCACCATGGTTAGACGCAAGCCAAGATGTGTAAGTGATATAAGGTTGGTGTTCCCAGGACTGG
Organism: Lissotriton helveticus; assembly: GCF_964261635.1. Lineage (NCBI taxonomy): Eukaryota > Metazoa > Chordata > Amphibia > Caudata > Salamandridae > Lissotriton > Lissotriton helveticus. The sequence continues at coordinate 119,184,959 of NC_136073.1, read as the reverse complement.
TTAGAGCGGAAGGTTTACAGATAGACATGACGCAACAAAATTGACAACTGGTTGCTTATACAAGGGTTATTGCTCGAGAGCCTGTCCCTGTGCTAAACAATTAAGGCTTACTGCACTATCTGCATCTTCCTGCTCTTTGGAACCAATAGCCATCATCTCCACTGGTGGGAAGACTGGGACCGAATGTACCCAAATAACAGTGACTACACGAGGATTATCCGTAGAGCGCCAGGCCTTGTGGGAATAGGTTAACACTCTCCGAACTTACTGCAGTCACTTTCTCTTGGGGAGATAGCAATCTTTGCCCCAGCAGTAGTATGTGCCTGGACTTACTTTAGACCAACTTGCCACACAACTGATCTGAGGGCAGCATAGGATGCGCCACAAACCGTGGCATTCTGGGAACATGGTTACCTTGTGTGATCTTCTGTAATATGGCAGACTCCATGGGTTCTTGCAGATATATCTGTGTTGGTGTTGAGGGACTGTCAGGGCCTGAACTTATTTGCATACAGGAAATGCTGCACTGCCTGAATTTATGAAAAAAAACCTTGAAGCCCCTGTGGTCATGCCTCTAGCTGGCTGGCACCTGATTATTGTTGGCATACACCACACTCTACTTGAGTTCTACAAAATCAATTGACATGTGCCAAGCCCATAGAAGTCAATAATAGAGGAACTGATGGGGATTCTAGGAGGAGTGCCCCGCATTTGCAGGGCGGCCTGGCCATTACAGGCCAAACATGGCCATGGGCTCCTGTACAATCCCAGCGATGGCTGTAAAGGTTGTCAGCGATAGACATCTGCCTCTGTATACCCGACACCGACCATGATTCGGACCCTGAGGGTCTATCAAATAACAGGCATCTACTAACGATAAATGCATCCACGTGCACGGAGGCCTGATAAATACCTTGCTGCTAAATGTAAATTCAGGTTGCCTTACCCATACAAACCAAAAAACAATGTGAAGCCTGGGAGCGTTTCAGCTATGTATGCTGCACCTCGATGTTCTTCCAAGTGTACTTGCCGTGCTTGGCGCCGCAGTGCGCCATAGCCCTCCCCGATTTGCTGATCCATCTTCTTGCGGTCATGCTGCTGCTATCATATCACAATGCACGTCCCCGCCATCAACTTCATGAGAAAATAAAGAAATAGATGTTCAGTGCCCCTCCATATTGCCGTGCAGATCAAAGTTATATTCCATCTTAATTGTTTGCCACCATGAACCGTATCCCCTGCCCCCCATAGCCTGCAACCACACCGGTTCAGGCTCTCTCTTTTTAAATGGAGGCTAACCCACAGTCATGGAAGGGTGATTCTCCTATCTTGTGGTGTCGCATCTAGTTGTGGTAGAGGAAGTCTGAGCACACACAAAAAGGGGGGGGAGTAGTCACAAGTGAGGTTAACTATAGGTTGTAAATTATTCAGCAGGTCTCGTGCCCTGTGTATTTCTTCACTAAACATGCATGTGATTCACACTTTGATTACAGCACAGTACCCTGGCTATTAAACTGTTTGTCTATTTAGAGCGCACTAAAGGACAAGTGGCAGGCCCAGCTTATCTGCGACCCAACAGATAAACAAGCATTGGCATAGCCAATAGGTCTCGCCTTTGGGACCTTATAAAGGTTTAGCCACGCAACAGTTGATGTTGTTGCAACAAGGATATTATGCTGCATAACTAAAGGGTCCATTAGGATGTCGGACGGTGGCACCACCGCGGTGCTGGTGGGCCAGAAAAACGCCTTTTTCCGGCCGCGAGCAGCGGTACTTATGTCCGCCACATTAGTATAGCAAAACATAGGTCATTTCCCATCCACCAGAGAGCGACGCGCACCGCCATAAAAGCGCGCCCGCCACCGAGGCGGTGGGAGCCAATCGAGACTCACTGACGTGCGGAATGACGTCCGCCCCGCTCCACAAATTAGGATGGCCCAAACAGGCAGACGCACCGCAGCGGAGACACCGCCCAACCAGAGACGGCGGAAACTCGACAGCGGAGCGTGATAGCAGAGAACCGGGCCTCTCCACCCGGCCATGAACGCCATGGACCCAGCCCTACATATGCATCCGGTGATGTATTTGCTACAGCACTATCATCAAATGGGCCGCCGCAGACGCCGCCGCAGGTACGAAATACACAAATGCAACACACAACACACAGGCAGACACAGGGTCCAAAACCATAACAGACACCCTGCAAGGGGTTACAACACATCCACAAGGGCACCCACACATGACCCACCTACCAACTAGTCACCCCTCTGCATCCGGGGCACACATCGACTGCAAACTAGCAGCAACGTCCCGTTCCCGGGCACGTCACTGCCACGGTCAACACATGCGCACAATGCAGAAGGCAGGGCCACTCCTAGGCATGGGCAGGGCACAAAGGCTACAGGGACACACCACCCCCAACCACACATCCACACACCTCATCAAGTCACAGGCCAGGTGGCCATGCTGTGCACCCCCATGCACTCCAACAAGCAACAAGCAAGCACAATACACACCCTGCACCACACAACAAACAACCAGGGAGACAGCCACTGCAGGAGTGGCTGACAAGGAACACACAACACCAGTGCTTCACACACTGTAGGCTGCCAATACTTCCCAGCACATATACACACAAACAAACACACACTCAGGGTGTAGCCACAAACAGAACATACACACAGGGAAACCTGAACAGATGGCTGACCAAAAACAACACACAAACACCACAGGAACACACACAGAACCCCAACAGAAACAGACATACCCTGTCAGCCAAACTGTGGAAAGGCAATGGGAGCACAAACACAATATGAGTGCACAACATCATCACTCAAGAACAAAACACACACAACATACCACAAATCACACAAGAACAGCACCAGCACAGAACCACACTGCCACATCAAACCAACCACACATGCACATGAAAGCCAAAATCAACAAACACCACAGGACATCAGGGGATGCACATTAGTCAATGCCAAGACCACATACACACAGCACTGTATGCACAACAAGCAGTCTGTGCACACCAAGCACAACAGCAACACACAGACATGACTGATACAACCTCAACACACACACCATAAATCAGCACAGCACAAATACAACAGCACACACAGGAAGTGAAGTAATACCACATCCAACACACATACATCCAACACAACAATAACAACAGGATGCACCAATCTGGGATACAAGAGCAGAACCACCTTCACCAGATCACTGGGCAGCACACACAGCTGAAGTGCACATGAGCAATCCTCACTGATAAATAGCACAAGAACATCACACATAAACCATTGGGGCAATGTCTGGAGTGGAACATCACTCTTGGCCCAAGAACTGCACCACAAGGCACAGTCTCACAAATGAAGTGATGGGTAGGCACATACACTTGTAAACCAAGGGGACAGCTGACATCCAAGTCAACTGACCAGCATGTCAGTAGTAGACAAGTAAGGGGTGTACCATACACAAATAGAGGAAGTGCAGTCCCACAATGCGTAGGCACAAGTGGCACACATAGGTGATGGCATAACACCACACATACCATGCCATACAGGAGGAGAAAAGGCACCATGTGCCTGCAATGCATGACAAATACAAACACAATGCCAGTGAGGAGCAGCAGGGACACACAGTCTACACAAACACACTCAAGACACATTGATGATCAAACAAACACAAAACTGATGTGCAAGTCACACACATTGCACACTCATAAGTGACCATATCAACAAGGAAGAGTCACACAGAACTGCATAGACACACCAACATACTGCACAGTGCACAACAGACAACTCACACAAGTGCATACCATCATTTACACAGGGCAGGACAAACCAAATAACAGGCACACAACTCCTGGGTGACACATGTGTGTCTATCACAATTCAGGGGCACACACACATCCACAACCACTACAAAGTCACACCCTTCACACTGCACACCTCTTCACCACCCAAGAGCACACATCTCATGTAGGCCAGGGGACCAGGACTAAGGGCCAACACAAAATGACTATACACATACAAAGCTGGGCACATATACAGGAATAACACACATACATCATGACATTGCCCAGCCTGCATGCAAACCTGTACACAGCATCACACCCTGTGCTGGCAGTGTCCCCCAACCTGACATGGCCACAACGTAGCCAACAATAGCAAACCACTAAAAAGAGAACTGCATCACAGGTAAAATAGCCATCACCGATAACACTAGTATCAGTGTCTGAATGGACTGAAGACCCTGTCACGCCTGTTTACAAATGTGTTGTGGCCAAAGAGTTTGGCAATGTTGAAGTCACACATCGAGCATGGGGCACAGGCAAACAAATGCACACACCAAAATAACTTTAACCAGCAAGGACACTGACAATAGAGACACCAGGAGTAACTGTCTTTATTTACATATTGCACAGATGTGACAGTAGAATAACAGTACAGAAGAGCAGGGCCACCATGCTGATCATATGCAAGACAATCTGCACAGGCAAAGTACAAACAGGAAGGCCAGTATCCATGGCAGGTGGCACAGCAACTACATGAGAGGCTGCACAGGTGAAAGTACAACACAGCAGAGCAACAGGGCCAGTGTCCATGGCACAGGGGAGAGTACCACACAGCAGAGCAACAGGGCCAGTGTCCATGGCACAGGGGAGAGTACAACACAGCAGAGCAACAGGGCCAGTGTCCATGGCACAGGTGGGAGTACAACACAGCAGAGCAACAGGGTCAGTGTCCATGGCACAGGTGAGAGTACAACACAGCAGAGCAAGAGGGCCAGTGTCCATGGCACAGGTGAGAGTACAGCACAGCAGTGAATGACAATTTAAGTTGCCAGGGACAAATGCCGAGTCAGGACATGAGAAGTTGCACAGAGAGTGTGTTTGCCTGTACCCTTCCATGACCAGCAACACACCCAGGTGGCAAACAATGGGCAGGACTAGCACACCTGTATGAGAGACAGGTGTATGAGGGAGACTGCCACTCACATTTGGCTGTCAAGCGGACTTGGAGCTGGCTGTGTGTCGGGGACAGCAGGAACACTTGACTGGGGAGACTGAGGCCCAGGTGATGTAGGGCTAGCAGTGGATTGGCAAGCTGGAGGGCTGTTTGGACCAGGTGGTATAGTGGCACGTGGAGGTGGAGTCATGCAGACCTGTGACACAGTGTGGCGAGGTTGGAGGGGTGCCCTTCCACTTTTTGGGAATAAGAAATGGCTTCCCTGTCTTGGGGTTAATGGGAACTGGGGATGAATCAACAGGCACACACACCAACTGTCCCGCATCAGGTGCAGACACTGGCACTCCCTCTGGTGATGTGCTGGATCCTGTGGAACGCTTTGTCTGGCTATGCCTCTTGACCATCTTCCCCTGCTTGCCAGGTGTCCCACTTACAGTGCCCTCCTTTGCCTCTTTGCCATGTGTCCAACTTACAGTGCCCTCCTTTGCCACTTTGCCAGGGCTAGCCCCTACAGTGCCCTCCTCCACCTGCTTCACTGGGACTAGAATTGGAGTTGATGTGGTGGGGGGATGTGGCCCTGTGCCCTTCCTAGGTGTACCCTTGCTATACAACACCTCAGAGGGCACAGACACTGCACGCCTAGCTCTGCGTGGCGTTTTTGCGACAGTATAGTCCTTTCCTGGTGATGCCTCTGAGGCATGTGAGCCTGATGTCAGCCTCATTGCTTTTTTGCCCTTGCTCCTCCCTGACGGGCTCTTGTCTTTGCATTCTGGGGTGGCTCTGCTCTTCTGTGGGGATGGTGTCTGTGGGCGGGACCGCTTGGGTTGTGTCTGCTGTGTGCTCCTTGTGCTGTATCGTGTCTGTGACGGTTGCGAACCGTGGTCACTGTCATCTGATGTGGCCACAGACTGGAGGGTGGACAAAGGCACCTGAGCAGGAATGGGAGCATGTGCCTGTTGAAGAGCAGACGTCACTGCGGATGACAAAGCCTGAACTGTTCGGTGTAGCCCACCCACATCAGAGTGTATGCCCTCCATGTATGCAACCACCTGGCCTAATTTCTTGTCATGGTCACTGAAGGCATTGAGCAGGGTGGTCTGGCCCACACAAAGCTGGCGCAGGAGCTCTACACACTCTACTGCACTGAGGGCAGCAGGGGGAACAGTTGCAGGCTCAGCGGCGCCAGGTGTGAATGTAACTCGTCCCCTCTTACTGACACGGACACGGGCAGCACCAGATGAACTTGATGGAAGGCTGGGCACTGGCCGCTGTGTGGTAGGTGATGTTGCAGACAACATCACCTGCCTGCCAACATGGAAGCATCACAACTGGCATCAGATGATGTAGTACTCTGTGTCTCAGCCACGTATTCCTCCTGCATACTACGGTCCCCCTTAGATGTGCTGGTGAACTCTGTGTCACTGGCCTCCAGTGCAGCTGTGGTGCTACTCTCGCCACCACTGGTTTACGGCTCCCGTTCCTCCGTGTCCACTGGCGATTCTGCATGAGAGAGAGATGGAGGGTTGTGTTAGTTTCATCATCAGGACAAAGCAATCAGATTAATGCAGTACAGAAGATGCCCAAATCAACATGGGGACCACCACACCTTGCAATCTCATTGCAGCAACACACTACATAGACCACAACAGTGCCTGTAACCATGAATATATGCCATGACTGAGCCATGTTGAGGCCACACAGCACAACACCCTGCCCGTGGATGAAGTGTAACAGACACACAACTTGCCCTGCACACACCTAGGGACATGATGTGGGGACACACTCAATGCCACTAACAGACCTTCAGGGAACAGGAGGAGACAACACACACACCTAACAGGACATGACAGTCCACAATGCCAAGTTGGCCATAATAAGCACCATGTGCTACTCTGGGGCACCTTGTTGTCAGATGTGTGGGCCTCACCGATCATGGTGTATGCAAGGTAGGCATACATGATGTCACACTCAGATAGTGGACCCTGCTGTTCACCCCCTAATAGATTCCCCACACTATCACAATGCTGAATGACCATGTACATCCCAACACATCTGGCTATGATAAAGCACAGCAGGGAGGATCAGCTTTGTAAGGGCAGTTTGGCACAATACCTGATACTGGCACACATCCCAGCAGCCACTCACATTACACAGCACAGCACCACCACACGAACATCACATGGGCCACCGCTGCCACAAGCCCTGTACACCTGCATCTGCATCTGCACCCAGCCAAAGTCACCCCCCCAAATACTCACCCCTGCCTTGCTGGCGATGCTCCTTCAAACGTGCATCCAGCTCCGGATGAGTCACTGCCAATATGCGGACCATCAGTGGTGTCATGTTGCGCCGTGCCAAACGCCCAGTGCGCGGTAGCATCCCCAATGTCATCTCTGCCACGTTCTTTGCCAGCCGGCTGATGTCGTCCCACCTCCTGTGGCAGTGGGTGCGTCGTCGGTTGGATACCCCCAGGGCTCGCACCTTTGCTGCAATGGCCCTTCACACGGCCTTACGCTGGTGTACCTTGAGCTGCAGGTATGGGAGAAAAGAAGGGTAAATGACCAGTTGCACAGTGTCATGTACAAACATCTATCAGTACAGTAGCAAGACACATACTCAGGACCTATTTTAATCTCCCTCCATCCAAAACTGGGGGACACTTCACAAGGGCACTCTGCATGGGCCAAACAGATGTGATAGCATGTATACATGAGGGCGTAGAGGGTCCATCATAATGTCACACACATGCAGGATAACTGCACTGTCCCATGCATGTCTGTCCACTACATACATCACATATCTACCTGTGTCTGTGTGTAGAAGCACTGTGTACATGACTGGGAAGCATCCAATGAGCATGTCCTGTGAACATATGTTTTGTAATGTGGATGGCCTCGGGGCACATGGACTCACCAATAACATAGCCATCTACAGAAGTGTGTTTGTGTGCAAATATACAGGGCTGAGATGGTGCATATCTACTATTCAGTGTGAATGAACAGGAGCAGGGACCATGTAAGTTCGGTAATTTGGGTGGGCAGGTAGTGGGCCTAGTCTCTGGGTCCACACTGAGTTGGACAACAGTGGCACACAGAAACATTCACCCGACCAATTACGGTCCTGGCGCCTACATGTCCAACATCCTGTGGCTCTTGATGGCTGATAATGTAACACACTCCACTCACAAGTTTTCACTGCAGTCAGTGAAAACAGTGACCTTGGGACACACACACTCCTTTGCCCTGGAGACAGCTTGTTTGTCAGTGTATGACACAACCCCACACCCTCCGGCATTTAGTGCAGCAGCACAACCACATGTCTGACACCCCCCCTGCCCTACAGCTCCCTTAATGCTGACTTACCACTACATTGGGGCCACCATACAGCCTTGGGTACTCTGCCAGCACCTCGTCCACTAGGACCTCCTGCTCCTCACTTGTGAATGGACTAGCACGGATCTTCTCTGCCCTTGCCATCCCTGTGGACATGGAACACCTGTGCTGGAAGTGAGTGGTGAGGGGTCCCAGGCAGCAGGCACTTGAGGCAGCAGCAGGAGAGGGTCCCAGGCAGCAGGCACTTGAGGCAGCAGCAGGAGAGGGTCCCAGGCAGCAGGCACTTGAGGCAGCAGCAGGAGAGTGTCCCAGGCAGCAGGCACTTGAGGCAGCAGCAGGAGAGGGTCCCAGGCAGCAGGCTCTGTGAGCAGTGGAAATGTGAGGCTCACTCCCACAGATTTATAGCCCCCTGGGGTCGTTTGTAAGGTGCAAAACTGTAACAATTGGTTTTCCAGGGCAGCCTCATTCAAAAGCATCCAATGACCGCCTCCACGGTGGCGAAGCACGTCTTCCGCAATTTTCAAAACTGCAGTCTGCCACCGTAATCGTCGCTCCCATTGGCTGTAGGCATTGCTCCATGGCGGTGATGCACCGCAGGGGCCCGGAGTGCGCTACCGCGATGGTGCATTGTTCAAAAGCATCCAATGACCACCTCCGTGGTGGCGGAGAACACCTTCCGCGATTTTCAAAACTGCATCATGCCACCGCAATCATCGCTCCCATTGGCTGTAGGCATTGCTCCATGGCGGTGATGCACCGCAGGGGCCCAGGGTGCGCTACCGCGATGGTGCATTGTTCAAAAGCATCCAATGAGCGCCTCCGCAGTGGCGGAGAACACCTTCCGCGATTTTCAAAACTGCATCATGCCACCGCAATCATCGCTCCCATTGGCTGTAGGCATTGCTACATGGTGGTGATGCACCGCAGGGGCCCGGGGTGCGCTACCGTGATGGTGCATAGTTCAAAAGCATCCAATGAGCGCCTCCATGGTGGCGGAGCACGCCTTCCGCGATTTTCAAAACTGCATCATGCCACCGCAATCTTCGCTCCCATTGGCTGTAGGCATTGCTCCATGGTGGTGATGCACCGCAGGGGCCCGGGGTGCGCTACCGCGATGGTGCATCATTCAAAAGCATCCAATGACCACCTCCGCGGTGGCAGAGCACGCCTGCCGCGATTTTCAAAACTGCATCATGCCACCGCAATCATCGCTCCCATTGGCTGTAGGCATTGCTCCATGGCGGTGATGCACCGCCGTGGCCAGGCGGTAGCTTCCGCGATTTGGGTGGCGGAGCATGCCCACCGCCATCTTCCCATGTCTCAATGCCAATGACTACCGCAGTTGTGAATAGGGTGGTGCTGGTGTCACACCGCCGCGGCCAGGCGGTAGCTTCTGCGATTTAGGTGGCGGAGCATGCCCACCGTCATCTTCCCATGTCTCTATGCCAATGACTACTCCAGTTGTGAATAGGGTGGTCCATGTGTCACACTGCCGTGGCCAGGCGGTAGCTTCCACGATTTGGGTTACGGAGCATGCCCACCTCCATCTTCCCATGTCTCCATGCCAATGACTACCGCAGTTGTGAAGGGAATGGTGCTGCTGTCACACCGCCGTGGCCAGGCGGTAGCTTCCGCGATTTGGGGCACATGCAATGGCAATGTCCATCGTGAACACTGCATCAGTACACAGCAGCAACATGGTTAAGGGCACATCATTGTGCACACAATGCCATTATTCCATATGATCCACAGGTGGACGCACGTCATGTGTGACGCACATTGGTCTGTGGTCCCTTCCATGTCACTTATGCATTGGATGGTTGATGATGCTTCACAGTGTTAAGCTGGTGTCAATAATGTGTAAGAAATCAATGTGTTGGGGGTCAGTGCAGACCTTGGCAAGGCTTGTCTCACTGTATGGTGTTGTTACTTACTTGTGCTTTCATATCAGCTCATGCACACAAGTGACAGTTTTCAAGCTGCAGTGATCATTGGGTTGTGGATGTGTTACAAGTTCACATGATGCATTGAGGTGTGACAGGTACAGCAGATGGGTATGTGACATTCATGGTCATTGTACACACATTGGTGGATGGTACGGTACAAGGGGTGCACATGTGAATTGTTGGGTTCAGTATGTGTGCATTCACATTGACCTATGTGTTGTTTGCGGTACTTGTGTATTGTAAATGGAGAGGTGTGCCCTCTGTGTGTCTCAAATGTTCACCAATGTAACCTGGTGTGCCACGCATCCATCATGGCAGTCTTTGCTATTCCGTGACATCCTTAACGGTATGCGCTGTGGCCATCTCATGATGGTTGTGTGTGACATTTGTCTATTTACATCTCAACTAGGAGGAGGCCTAATCTCATACGTCACCTGACAGTGCTGGAGGACATGGATGATATAGCGATCATTCGCAAATTCCGCCTCAACAGACCAACACTGAAGACCCTTTGTGATCTGTTGGAGCCCCACCTGCAGCCTCATCGCCACTACCCTACAGCATTCACACCCACATAGAAAGTGACAGCAGCCCTCCACTTCTTTGCAACTGGTTCCTTCCAGGAAACCGTGGCCAGCGCTGCAGGGATGTTGCAACCCATGTTCAGCCTGGTGCTGAGGGATGTTCTTGCAGCCATGATGTTATATAAGGATCAATACATACATTTCCCCAGGGGAGCAGAATTGGCCGTTGTGAAGGGTGACTTCTATCCCCTTGGGCACATCCCCCATGTTGTTGGTGCCATCGATTGCACCCATGTAGGTCTGGTGCCACCACAGGCAAGTGAGCACATTTTTAGAAATCGTAAACATTATCATTCAATCAATGTGCAGGTGGTGTGCCTTGCGGACATGACCATATCACATGTGTGTGCAAGATTCCCCGGCTCAGCCCATGATTCGTACATCCTGAGGAACAGCATGGTGCCCCGGATGATGGCAAATCTGCTTCCCGAGCATGCTTGGATTGTGGGTGAGTATGCCTAGTGCTATGTTGTACTGTGTGTGTGACCTGTTGCCCTCTGCCTGTGCAACATTGCAATGCGTGTTTGTCATTCACAGGTGACTCTGCATATCCCAGCCCTCCATGGCTGCTGAGACCACTATGGAATCCCAGGACCCCGGCTGACGTCACGTACAATGAGGCCCATGGCAAGACCTGACGTGTCATTGAGCAGACTTTTGGCCTGCTCAAGTCAAGATTCAGCTGCCTTGACAGGACTGGAGGTGCACTGTCATATTCGCCTGGGACGGTCTGCAAGATCGTTGTGGCATGCTGTATGCTGCACAACATGGCCATTCACAAGGGGATTCCCCAGCTACTACATGATGGTGAGGATCCATGGCCCCCACCTGTTCAGGGCCCTGAGTTTAGTGATGAGGACAGTGGAAAGGAGGAAGGAGTTGACCTGCGTCAACAGATCATCCCCCGCTACTTCACTTGAAGGTGGGTGACGAGGTACGACTTGTACATTGTCTGGTGTAATTGCAGTTGTTGTGAAGGGCTAGGCGTGGATGTTACACAAGCACATGTTGAGTAACCTGTGTGTAGAAATGTGGCAGTGACATTTCACATGTGGAAGTATACAGAACTCTGTTTGGTGACACTTGCTGCACATTGTGTTGTCTGCCTGTAGGCTAATGTGGATGTTTTGTGTAGTGTTATGTCTGTAATGCCACACTAACACCAGTAAAAGTTGTTCTGTTGTGTCTCCCTAGGTGCCTCTAAAATATCCAGGCCTACCTACTGTACATCTTTTGGATACATCATGGACCATTTCAAAACTGTATATATTGCTGATAAAACCAAACTGCACAAATTGAAGTGTGTAAGGAATTTTATTTACAAAGGTGACATGTGAGGGGTGCGGGCATATTTATATGAAGGTGGTGATGGAGAAGTGAGTTGACAGTCATGGTAGATGAGATGCAAGAGTAGACACCACATGGATGTGGTGACCCAGTCCAACAGACAGGTGCCATTGACAAGGTAGTGTGGGGAAGGACAGTCCAAACAGTCAATGCAGTGGGTAAGAGGGTTGCCATCAGGGCTGGCTCCGTGACTGGCGTGTGGCTGGTGCCTTGCCTCCAGAGACTCCCAGACTCTTCTTTGGACGCCCCCTTGATCGCTTTGGCGGGGGACCTGCTGCATGGCCAGCGGCGTCTGAGGACTCACCCCTCTCTGTGGCCGCAGGGGAGGATAGTGCACTGTCTTCCTGCAGCACAACAGATGGGGCGGAAGAGTTGTTTGGGACGCTGGCCTGTCCCTCAGTAACGCCATTTGCTGGGCCATGAGGTCCACCATTTGTCCCATGCGTGTGTCCATGGACCTCATCAGCATGATGAGCTCACGCAATAGTTCGTCAGACCGGCCACTTTGTCCCTGGACCTGTTCATATGCCCCGATGACTCTGGTGAAGTGGTCCAGGGATGGTGTGCCAACCTCCTGCAGTCTGGGGGTGACCCTGGCCCTCCCACCTGCCCTGCTGCCACCGAGCTGTTACCTCGCCACTGTGGGTCCACGCACACTCTCCCTGCCCTCCACAGTTGTTGTTGTGTCCTGGTCATCCCCTGGGACAGGGAGGGTGCTGCAGGTGGTACAGGTGGTGGTGGCGGCGGGGGCAGCGGTGGAGGCACAGGCCGTGACTGCAGGGGTCTGCTGTGCTGGTGTTGGAGCAGCAGCCATGGTGGTGGGGAGGATGAGGGCCTTGGACCTGTTGGTCCCTAGCACACCAGATGGGCCGGCTGGGAGCTCATTGTCCAAACTATCCTGGGAGTCAACATCCGAGAGTCCATGTACCAGGGGTGAAGACTGGCTCTGCTGGTCGTTGTTGTCGTCAGCAGTGAGTTCTTCATCACCTGTGGATTAGATGAGGAATGTTCAGTGTTGGGCACTGTGCAAGTATTTTGTTTGGTGCATGTCATCGACTGTCTGTACACTACACAAATGAGAGATCGTCACTATTATCATTAAGTGCAATACTGGGCATAATTACATGGTGCAGAGGAACATAAATTACTGGTACATGTCATGTATCGAGGCATTGCATGCAATAGGTGCCGCAATAGGTGCCGTGTGTAGTGATGCAGGTCTCCCACCCCCAAACAGGCCTCCCAGGCAAGATGGCTACCTACCTGTTAGGTGAGGGTGAACAGTGCAATGGCTGACACATGCTCCTGGGTGGGGAAGGGCTCCATCTTGATAGGCTGTGGGACAAGGGGTATGGTGGGAGTCGTGGTACAGGCCTCCCACACAAAAACAGGCCTCCCAGGCAAGATGGCTACCTACCTGTTAGGTGAGGGTGAACAGTGCAATGGCTGAAACGTGCTCCTGGGTGGGGGAGGGCTCCATCTTGGTAGGCTGTGCGACAAGGGGCATGGTTGGAGTCGTGGTACAGGCCTCCCTCCCCCAAACAGGCCTTCCAAGCAAGGTGGCCACCTACCTGTTAGGTGAGGGTGAACAGTGCAATGGCTGACACATGCTCCTGGGTGGGGGAGTGTAGAAAATAAAATGACACATATGAACATTGCCGGTGCCATCTTGCTTAGGGAAGGCCTTTACGTGCGCGTAAGCAGCAACCATTTTAGACATCGCGGCCATTTCATACTCTGCTGGTCACCTGTGAGTCACCCCGACCTCGCTATCATCCCCCCGCGCTCTGACTAAGCCTGAACACATGTACCAGGGTCGTAAAACATGCATGCCCCGGAGTCACTTCCCGCACCAAACCCACTTGTCCTTTCATCCCCCACGCATGGGCAGGCCCCTTTTTTAACCTCCTCCACTGCACCTGGCTACTCAATCCGGTCCCTGGCACTAACTGACCCCTGTGGACATAGTTTCTTACCCACATACAACAGAACTTGCTTCACCACCAAAGAGGCCGGAATTTAATCAGTGACACGACCCCTTAGATCTGACCAATTCCACATGTTTTAGATCCTGTCGGAATGTACAGCTGTGAGATAGCGATCATCTGTTAGATCTGGGTTGAGGGACGATCGCTGCGGGGTCTGTGTGGGAACTAGCTTGAGGCGGGGATTCCAAGGATGTTTGACTATGCAATAAACTGATGCCAGGAATGTTTGACCATGTAATAAACTGACGAAAAAACATATAAATGGCCATGCCACAGAGATGCAGTTAAAGCACCTCCTGACGATAGGCCCGGTGTCTGATGTGCTGTGTTCTCCTCTAGAGAAATAAACCTGTTCTTCGCCTTCCACTTGCCAGGAACTGCCTCTTTATTTTAATCACTATTCTTAAGGTGAATTAGAAGTGGTTTGCACCAAGCGGCATCGAAAGTCTTGGGAGTCTCGCTGCTTTTCATCAGGAGAGCTCCATCTTGGTAGGTTGTGGGAGTAGGGGCATGGTGGGAGTCGTGGTACAGGCCTCCCTCCCCCAGACAGGCCCCCCAAGCAAGATGGATACCTACCTGTTAGGTGAGGGTGAACAGTGCAATGGCTGACACATGAGCCTGGGTGGGGGAGGGCTCCATCTTGGTAGGCTGTGGGACAGGGGGCATGGTTGGAGTCATGGTACAGGCCTCCCTCCCCCAAACAGGCCTCCCAAGCAAGATGGCTACCTCCCTGTTAGGTGAGGGTGAACAGTGCAATGGCTGACCATGCTCCTGGGTGGGGGAGGGCTCCATCTTGGTAGGCTGTTGGACAGGGGGTGTTGGACTTTGGCCCTTAGGGCAGGTTCACCCCTAGACTTTTTGCTTGAAATGGTGACCTGGGGATGGTGATTTCAGGATTCTGCGCACTTTCACTGTGTCCCAGTGGAAAGTGCGTGCGCACTCTGAGTGCATGTGCTGAGCTAGGCCTGCCCGCCCATAGGAATGCATGGGGAATGTATGTGTCCCTGGTAGTTCCTGATGCGTGGGGTGTACAGGCTTGAGTCTGGTATGTGTGAACTCGTGTGGGTGAATGCTGCGCAACGGTGTATGCAGCATGTATGTGTCTAGTAGGGAAGCGCCATTTCTAGACATGGCTGTACGTGTGCTGTGAGGGTGCTGGCGTGTGATTGGCTGGAGCTGGCTGGCATGCCAGGCTCCAGGAAGTCTGGATGGGTCTGCCCGGTGGTGAGTGGGAGATTAGCATGAGTGATGTGTGGGAGGAGTGTACCTGTGTCCTGGATGGGCTGGGTTTTCCCCACACAATGCTGGCTCCGCCCCCCTGTGGTGTGTCTAATGACCCAAGCCCTGCCAGTGAATAGAGAGGGTGGTTGAGGTAAACAGAGTACTCAAGAACCAGCTGCGACTGGTTCCGCCCCCACTCTGCACCCTCAGACAAAGGAATGCACTGTATAAAAATGGGGCTGTGTCCCCACTGAGGTTGTTCTCTTCCAGGATCCTGAGGGGGCTGTTGCTGCTGCTGGGCCAGAGGACCGCCACTTGGGCTGTCTCCCTGCCTGGAGACCCAGTGTGCTGGCTCTGGGCCCAGCCTTGTCCCCCCTGCCTGCCCAAGGACCTTTGCTGGGCTTGTTGGCCCCTAGCGCTTGGGAGCGCTTTTGATTGCCTTTTTAGTGCTTGAGAGCGCTTTATTGTGACCCAGCGCTTAAGAGCGCTTTATTTTGCTTACAGCGCTCTTTGCAGATTTTAAAGTCCCCTGGCAGGTGCCCACCCTGCCAGGGACCTGGCGCTGTGTTTACCCCACAAGCGAGTGCCCACCTCGCTTTTATTGGTGAGTTACGGCAAAAGAAGATAGCTTTTGCCCTCCGCAGCGCGACCCGGAGCCTGGGGGCTCGTTCGCAGGGCCGCGCTGCTATTGGCTGCTCCACCAGCCTATTGCGTGCCTAGCTTGGCCGGAGGGTTGCCCGGCAACCAGGACGCTCGCAGTCCCTTTTGGAGCGAGGCCGCCATCTTGTGTCGTCGGCCGTGTCCTGTCCGGGGCTCCCAAGGACGAGGGAGAGCCCCGGGCTGCCACGAGAAAGGAAGGAGGGGCGCGAGGCACTGTGCCGTGCCTGCCCCCACCGCGGCGCGAGGAAAAGCAGCCGCCCGCCTCCCGCCAGGGCCGCGCTGTGATTGGTCGAGCCGGCCGAGCCCCCGCCGCATCACAGAAGGAGGAGCGGAGGGCAGGAAGCAGCCGGCTGTGTGCCTCCGAGGCTCCCCGGGGGAGAGAGGAGCCCCCGGACCTTCACCAGAGCCGGTGAGTGTTGCCCCAAGAAGAGAAGGGAGGGGCGCCGGGACACGTTGTCGGTGTCCGCCCCCCCCCTCAGCAGCGCGACCTCGCGCTTGGTGTTTAGAGCCTGAGAGGCTCGTAAAGGGGCATTTGGTTGTTGGAGCCTGCGAGGCTCCGGGGGCATAATGTGGTAGCTGAGCCCGAGAGGCTCATTGGGGCAATTATTTCACGAGCCCTGAGAGGCTCTGAGCGCCCCACTTTCACTTCGAGTCCCCAGAGGGGGGACTCCCAAAGAGAAGCGCCACAGTTGTGTCTAGAGCCTAAGAGAGGCTCAGGGGGCCAATTTATTTCTACAGAGCCTGTGAGGCTCCCCCATTGGCCCCATTGTTGTTCTTGAGCCCTGGCAGGCTCAAACATTGTTGCGCCAGTTGCCCAGCACTTTGTGGGCAACTGCTACGTTTAGGCCCCCCCTGACATTGGACACAGGGCGTCCTAGCCCCAGAGAGGCCAGTTGGCCTAGGGACAGTCACAAGTGGTGACTTACGTGGGTTTGGCGCAATTGTACTTTCTGCACCTCTGAATGTGTTTTTATGCGTCATGTGCCTTACACCTCTGAATGTATTGTGATGCATCATGTGTTTTCCTCTTTACACCTCTGAATGAATGTTATGCATTGCATCATGTGTTTTCCTCTTACACCCCTACAGGTATTGTAATACATAGGTGGTTGTTTTCTCCCTAGTACAGGTGGTGCTAGTGAGGTCCTGGTTACCAGTAATTACTGGTTGTGTGCTATTTTGTGCTATATTCTATGTACTAAGTGCTATTTCTGAAAGTGCTACTTCTGATTCCTGACAGTGGTCCAGGTGGCCCTGTCTTGTAAATAATCCCTTGTAAATTCTGCCCGTGCCTCTGGCACATTGTAAAGTGTGTGTTTTATCTAATGTGTTTTGGTGTAATACAAAGGCTATTTTTATATAACCTTGTGTGGAGTTTCCTTTGTGGTGGGCCTTTGGTTGTTGTTGCTGGGGTGCGTGCGCAAATACTTAGCCTACATCGCCTCCAAGTTTAGCCTTGCTGCTCGCGCCACGTTACCTAGAGGGTGAGTAGGAGTTATCTTGGCGTGTAACTCCCTTGCCCTGACTTGGGTGTGGTGGTCTCTGACTGACTTTGGCGAAAGCCCTGGCCAGCCGGGGATCCCATTTCCAACATTGGCGGCATGCGGCGGGATAAGGATTTGTGTTTGCGTTGTACCTTAGTAGTAACTGGCCATACCACAAAACTCTGCATTTGGATGACCACATTTTAGGGGATTGTATTGTTTTGGAAGTTTCATTATTTTCTTCTCCTGAAGAGTGTCATTTGATTGTGTTCAGTACATTTGTCCCCCGCCCTGCTTCCAGAGTTTGGTACCTGTGTCGCTTTTGGTCAGGTTGAGAAGTCAGGGGTGGTAGAAACTGCCTTACCGATCCGAGGGGAGGGTGTGTGTGGATGAATGGTGTGTTTTCCTGGACGCATGAGTATGAGTTCTCTTTGATAAGGAGATTGTTGAAGTTTTGGAATTGTGTCCTCTTACTTCAGATTGTTCAGTCCCCTGTGTTGCACGTGTCTGTGAGCATCTTGCCAAGATGGAGTCTGCTTTTAATGTCTGGGGTCTGTTTTTGCATGAACTGAGAGAGTTTTGCGAAGAGAGAGACATTGCAGTGAATGAGTCAGACACCCAGTCCCAACTTAGGGGTAACCTGATCCAATGGCAGAAGGATGACTGGGAGCGTGAGCACAGTGAGGAGAGGGCCCTGGTCTCACACCATGAGGGTGGTGGGGCAGAGGGGAGCCCTGAAGAGTCTGAGGAGGAGGAAGAAGATGACAGCACAGGGACGCCAGCAGAGAGTGAGGACCCCATAGATAGGGAGTCCCTTGCTGGGTCCAGTTTAGGAGGCAGCGCCTCATCCCTTTCCCTGTCCCCAGAGGAGCTGGAAGATAGGAGGAGAGAAAGGGAGCACCAGCTGGCTTTAGAGAGGCTCAGGTTGGAGCATGCCCAGGCTATGGCACAGCTGGGCATTAGAAAGCAACAGCTGGAGGTTAAGAAGCAACAGCTGGAGACCGAGAGGGTCTTAGCGCAGGACAGGATAGAGGAGGCTGAGAGGGCCGCCACCAGAGGCAAAGTAGCTCTGGAGGGTAGACTATCCCCTGCGCGCAGTGTTGAGTTTCTGGATCCCCCAGGGAGGGTTGGGTCCAGTGGTGGCAGCTATTTAAATCTCAGTCTAGAAAGTCCCAGTTCCCAGAGTATGGTTCCTGTTTCCCCAGAGGAGGAGAATAGGTTGAGGTTTAGGAACCTTAGGAAACCGTCTCATCAGTCTTGGGAAGACTTTGAGGATGACTGTTGTGAAGCCCTGTGTGATTGGGTACGGGAGCCCACGAAATGTGATTGGGACCTATTGTTCGATATGTTACTCAGAGAGCAGTTGCTCAGTTGTTGTTCACCAGGGTTGCGCAAACACCTGTTAGGGTGTGGATTGTCTGAACCATGTGAGCTGGCAGAGGAAGCAGACCGCTGGGAAGGGACCAGAGGTTCTGTAGAGTCATTGGTGAGTGACTCCAAAAGTAGTGGGTCAGGGATCTTCCAGCCCAGCGTGGTGGAAGAGGCTCAGTGTAGCCCAGCTAGGTCCCTGGTTAGTGAGAAGGGTGTAGGGGCTGACTGCCTGGCTCAGTGGAGCAGGAGTCAGTGGGTGGCTGAGAGCCCCCAGAGGCCCGAAGCCCTGTCTCAGAACCTGGGTGGTTTCTTGAGGGAACACCAGGTTGGGGACCTAGGCTGTCCTGTTAGTCCACTTGAGGAAGATCTCCTAGTGAGTAGAGGACCTGGAGTGTCTGTAAACAGAGCTCCTGTGGTTCTAGAGTCTGGCAGTACCGCTCCGGTAGGGAGGGTACAGGAGTCCAGAGTGAGGAGTGATTGGGGGAGTTCCCCAGTGGAAGGACCAGTGGGTCAGGGACTACCCAGTTGGGCTAGGTTCCCGTGTAGTGACCATGGTGACACCACTTCTGGTCTGGGGGATCGTCACGCACTGTCAGGTGGACAGAGGGCGGGAGATCTGCGCCAGACAGACAGTCACGCAACAGATGTGACATTTGTTAGCCTCAGGGGGATTGCGTGTGAATCCCCAGAAGTCCTGGAGTGCCAGGCAATTGTTCCACCAACGGTTTTAGACCGGAGGTTGGGAGGCCAGGTTCAGGGTCAGCCTGACCTGAAGGGTAGGACGACTGTAACCAGTGTCCTGACCGGTTCTTCTTCCAGAGGAACTTCTCCAGGTGGGAGAGGGCAGACCTCTGGAAGGGGGTGCAGAGGGTGGGAGAGCCCACCTCTGACCGCGGTGCAACCTGAGTGGATAAGTCCTGGGTTGGAATGGCGTTCTAGGGGTACCCCTCGCAGAGGGAGGAGGAACCCTAGGAGAAGAGGTAGGGGGAGGAGAGCCTTCCCCGAGACTCCTGGTCCGCCTGAGGTTGTAGGCCCTAGGCTGGAGTACCAGTGGCAGTCTAGTCCTGTCTTGCAGACAGGAAGAGTGGAAAATGGCTCCTATGTGCCAGGGGTTACTACCCCCCGCTCTGCGAATTGGCATGGACCAGTGGCACCTGGGTGGCCCAGGGCCTGGTCCTGGCCGCGGACAACTTGGGAGTACCAGTGGGGTAGCCCAGTTGGTCCAGACAGTGTGTTTAGAGGGAATCCCATGGGTTCACCGTGGCGTAGAACAGGAGGGTGTCCCTGCAGTTGCGGGCCTGCGTCCGTGTTCTATCGCCCCAAGCAGGGAAGTCCATCACGGTGGTGATTGGTCTCCCCTGCGTTTTGGCTGGAAGGGGGTTATGTTGGACTTTGGCCCTTAGGGCAGGTTCACCCCTAGACTTTTTGCTTGAAATGGTGACCTGGAGATGGTGATTTCAGGATTCTGCGCACTTTCACTGTGTCCCAGTGGAAAGTGCGTGCGCACTCTGAGTGCATGTGCTGAGCTAGGCCTGCCCGCCCATAGGAATGCATGGGGAATGTATGTGTCCCTGGTAGTTCCTGATGCGTGGGGTGTACAGGCTTGAGTCTGGTATGTGTGAACTCGTGTGGGTGAATGCTGCGCAACGGTGTATGCAGCATGTATGTGTCTAGTAGGGAAGCGCCATTTCTAGACATGGCTGTACGTGTGCTGTGAGGGTGCTGGCGTGTGATTGGCTGGAGCTGGCTGGCATGCCAGGCTCCAGGAAGTCTGGATGGGTCTGCCCGGTGGTGAGTGGGAGATTAGCATGAGTGATGTGTGGGAGGAGTGTACCTGTGTCCTGGATGGGCTGGGTTTTCCCCACACAATGCTGGCTCCGCCCCCCTGTGGTGTGTCTAATGACCCAAGCCCTGCCAGTGAATAGAGAGGGTGGTTGAGGTAAACAGAGTACTCAAGAACCAGCTGCGACTGGTTCCGCCCCCACTCTGCACCCTCAGACAAAGGAATGCACTGTATAAAAATGGGGCTGTGTCCCCACTGAGGTTGTTCTCTTCCAGGATCCTGAGGGGGCTGTTGCTGCTGCTGGGCCAGAGGACCGCCACTTGGGCTGTCTCCCTGCCTGGAGACCCAGTGTGCTGGCTCTGGGCCCAGCCTTGTCCCCCCTGCCTGCCCAAGGACCTTTGCTGGGCTTGTTGGCCCCTAGCGCTTGGGAGCGCTTTTGATTGCCTTTTTAGCGCTTGAGAGCGCTTTATTGTGACCCAGCGCTTAAGAGCGCTTTATTTTGCTTACAGCGCTCTTTGCAGATTTTAAAGTCCCCTGGCAGGTGCCCACCCTGCCAGGGACCTGGCGCTGTGTTTACCCCACAAGCGAGTGCCCACCTCGCTTTTATTGGTGAGTTACGGCAAAAGAAGATAGCTTTTGCCCTCCGCAGCGCGACCCGGAGCCTGGGGGCTCGTTCGCAGGGCCGCGCTGCTATTGGCTGCTCCACCAGCCTATTGCGTGCCTAGCTTGGCCGGAGGGTTGCCCGGCAACCAGGACGCTCGCAGTCCCTTTTGGAGCGAGGCCGCCATCTTGTGTCGTCGGCCGTGTCCTGTCCGGGGCTCCCAAGGACGAGGGAGAGCCCCGGGCTGCCACGAGAAAGGAAGGAGGGGCGCGAGGCACTGTGCCGTGCCTGCCCCCACCGCGGCGCGAGGAAAAGCAGCCGCCCGCCTCCCGCCAGGGCCGCGCTGTGATTGGTCGAGCCGGCCGAGCCCCCGCCGCATCACAGAAGGAGGAGCGGAGGGCAGGAAGCAGCCGGCTGTGTGCCTCCGAGGCTCCCCGGGGGAGAGAGGAGCCCCCGGACCTTCACCAGAGCCGGTGAGTGTTGCCCCAAGAAGAGAAGGGAGGGGCGCCGGGACACGTTGTCGGTGTCCGCCCCCCCCCCTCAGCAGCGCGACCTCGCGCTTGGTGTTTAGAGCCTGAGAGGCTCGTAAAGGGGCATTTGGTTGTTGGAGCCTGCGAGGCTCCGGGGGCATAATGTGGTAGCTGAGCCCGAGAGGCTCATTGGGGCAATTATTTCACGAGCCCTGAGAGGCTCTGAGCGCCCCACTTTCACTTCGAGTCCCCAGAGGGGGGACTCCCAAAGAGAAGCGCCACAGTTGTGTCTAGAGCCTAAGAGAGGCTCAGGGGGCCAATTTATTTCTACAGAGCCTGTGAGGCTCCCCCATTGGCCCCATTGTTGTTCTTGAGCCCTGGCAGGCTCAAACATTGTTGCGCCAGTTGCCCAGCACTTTGTGGGCAACTGCTACGTTTAGGCCCCCCCTGACATTGGACACAGGGCGTCCTAGCCCCAGAGAGGCCAGTTGGCCTAGGGACAGTCACAAGTGGTGACTTACGTGGGTTTGGCGCAATTGTACTTTCTGCACCTCTGAATGTGTTTTTATGCGTCATGTGCCTTACACCTCTGAATGTATTGTGATGCATCATGTGTTTTCCTCTTTACACCTCTGAATGAATGTTATGCATTGCATCATGTGTTTTCCTCTTACACCCCTACAGGTATTGTAATACATAGGTGGTTGTTTTCTCCCTAGTACAGGTGGTGCTAGTGAGGTCCTGGTTACCAGTAATTACTGGTTGTGTGCTATTTTGTGCTATATTCTATGTACTAAGTGCTATTTCTGAAAGTGCTACTTCTGATTCCTGACAGTGGTCCAGGTGGCCCTGTCTTGTAAATAATCCCTTGTAAATTCTGCCCGTGCCTCTGGCACATTGTAAAGTGTGTGTTTTATCTAATGTGTTTTGGTGTAATACAAAGGCTATTTTTATATAACCTTGTGTGGAGTTTCCTTTGTGGTGGGCCTTTGGTTGTTGTTGCTGGGGTGCGTGCGCAAATACTTAGCCTACATCGCCTCCAAGTTTAGCCTTGCTGCTCGCGCCACGTTACCTAGAGGGTGAGTAGGAGTTATCTTGGCGTGTAACTCCCTTGCCCTGACTTGGGTGTGGTGGTCTCTGACTGACTTTGGCGAAAGCCCTGGCCAGCCGGGGATCCCATTTCCAACAGGGGGCATGGTGGGAGTCGTGGGACAGGCCTCCCACCCCCAAACAGGCCTCCCAGGCAAGATGGCTACCTACCTGTTAGGTGAGGGTGAACAGTGTAATATCTGACACATGCTTCTAGGTGAGGGAGGGCTCTATCCTGCTCAGATGTGAGACAGGGGGCATGGTGGGAGTCGTGGTACAGGCCTCCCCCCAAAACAGGCTTCCCAGGCAAAATGGCTACCTACCTGTTAGGTGAGGGTGAACAGTGCAATGACTGACACATGCTTCTGGTGAGGGAGGGCTCTATCCTGATCAGCTGTGGGACCGGGGGCATGGTGGGAGTCGTGGTACAGGCCTCTCTCCCCAAACAGGCCTCCCAAGCAAGATGGCTACCTACCTGTTAGGTGAGGGCAAACAGGGCAATGGCTGACACATGCTCCTGGGGGGGGGGAGAGGGCTCCATCTTGGTAGGCTGTGGGACAGGGGGCATGGTGGGAGTCGTGGTACAGGCCCCCACCCCAAAACAGGCCTCCCAGGCAAGATGGCTACCTACCTGTTAGGTGAGGGTGCACAGTGCAATGGCTGACACATGCTCCTGGGTGGGGGAGGGCTCCATCTTGGTAGGCTGTGGGACAGGGGGCATGGTTGGAGTCGTGGTACAGGCCTCCCTCCCCCAAACAGGCCTCCCAGGCGAGATGGCTACCGACCTGTTAGGTGAGGTTGAACAGCGCAATGGCGTTTGGGTTGTGAAAGAAAGTACATATCAGTGTGTTGGTTAACATTTCTTTGAACTTACCAGCCTCCATTCCCCCGGATACTCCTGTGAGACTCTCAGGATGCAGTATGGTAAGCACCTTCTCCTCTCATGGTGTGAATGTTTTTGGTGGAATGTGAGGGCCACCGCCAGTCCTCTCAGTCAGCTGCCAGTTCTTGCTTCTCCTCTCTTTGACAACCCTCTTGAGATCATGCCACCGCTTCATGATCTTCTTCTTGGATCGCGGGGAGGTCCCTACTGCATTGACCCTTTTTACTATCCTTTCCCACATTTGTGTCCTTGGGGCTAATGGGGTCTGTTGGCCCAGGCTACCAAAGAGTTGTGGTTCCACTCTCACTATCTCGTTTACCATGACTGTCAACTCACTCTCTGTGAATTTGGGCATTTTCTGTGCTGCCATGGTGCATGGTGTTTGGAGTGTTTGTGGGTGCAGGAGTGCGTGTGATGTTGATGTGTGAGGTGTGTTGTGTGCTGGGGATAGTTGGTGCTGGTGTGATGGTGGTAGTGATGGTGGTAGTGGTGGTGGTGGTGGTGGTGTGTGTGCTGTGTTCTTTTGCCTCTCCTGTCAGATGTGGTGTATGGCCTTCTCTTCTGGAGTGTTGCAAAGGATTGTGGTCAGTAAAGGGGCTGGTTTTATACTCAGCTGTGTGGGTGTGTCCAAATGAGATTTTGATGTCAGTTGTGTTGTGGGTGTTGTCCATGGAATTGTATATTTTTTGGGGCATTTGTTTTTTCATTGGTATGTAGTTGGAGGGCATGGCTACTTTGATTTGTGCACACTTTGGCATTGTTGCAGTGTTTTGGCATCTTCGCCATGTTTTTCATTCACCGTCCGCTGCGGTGGCTATGCTGCAGCTCTTCCGCTGTCTCTCTCATTCACTCCTGTGTGCGACCGCGGCGGTCGGTAACAGCGGATCGTACCACGGGAACATTGGGGATATCCTAATCTCCCGAGCGGTCTCTCCGCTTTGCTTACGGAAGGTTATTGCTACGGCCATATTTTATTGTTTTCTATTCTTTTACTCATTCTTTTATTTCATAAAACTGTATACAATGTGATTTGTGCAATCTTTTAAAGATATGTTTTATATCTAAATAAAGGAATTATTATTATTATTATTTAGGTTATTGCTTTTCTGCAGCGTTTCCGACCGCCGCGGTCGGTTTTGGGACGTCACCGCCCGCGTCGGGCGGTTTTGGTTTGCCTGCTACCGCAGTGGTCAGTCTTTTTTTGACGGTTGATCCTAATTTGATCGCCGGTTTATCCATGGTACTGGCGGGCGGTTGTTTCCCGCCTCCATGGTGGTCGGGGTGGTTTTCCCCCCGCTATCCTAATGGGCCCCTAAATACTTATAAGGTCCCAAAAGTGAGACCTATTGGCTATGCCAATGCTTGTTTTTATTTCTATGCCGTTTTGTGTTTTGAGCATGGTAAGCGGTGAGTATTATGGTGTATGTTGTGTGTATTGCTAAAGAAAACTGGAGAATTTCAGTGATTTTGCACCAGACAATAACTCACTTTTCAAATGTTTTTTCTTTTTAACTTAATTTTCAACCCCCACAACGCAAGGCCATTTTAAATACACTCTCACCTTTGTATTGCATCGTAATTTTAAAAAACGAGAACCACTTACGTTATTGTTGCTCTTGCCTAGCCCCACCCCCGGCCTCATTCCCCCGTCCACCACGCGCTCGAAATCCCGATTGAGTGGAGGGAAAATAGGGAGTTCCGGGCGGTTGGCGGTCTAGCGATTTCGCCGGCCTCTACATAAATGCCACCACAAAGCAGAGCGCGCAGCAGACACGTGCAGCGGGTGCACCGCTGCGCGCCAAAGGCAGGCCCGTCTGTGCCCGGCCGCACCCAGCCGGGACCAGGGGTCAGTTATTATGCCCATTCTACCACCTACACAGCACTTGAGCTACAAAAACTACATGGCAATTGGCCGATCAGCCCATGTGTCAGGGCGGCGGTCAGGAAATTAGGCATCCTATCCCTCAGGGACTCTTTTCCAGAACTCTCCTTCCGGCCCACTGGGCAGGGTCCTCCCTCCGTCAACAAAAATCCCCCGGATCCTTCTCACCTTGACCCCCTGACATCAGGATCCCTCACCATCACCTACCTAAACTCCCGCTCTATGGTGAGGCACCAACTTGAAATGTTTCAACTGCTCGACTCTCACAGACCTGACATCCTTCTCCTGTCAGAAACCTGGCTTACAGCCGAATCCATCCCGACATCCTAAAAGCAGTTCCCTCAGGTAACTACATACTCCAGGTCAATAGGCTATCGGGCAAGCCGGGGGAGGGGTGGCAGCCATTATTCTACAGAAACATAAATGTACTGCTCTTGAGATCAGTGGTATACCTCGGGTCAACAGCCTCATCCTAAATTTCAAATCCCCCAACTCTCCCTTTATTTGTGCCCTCTTCTACCGACCTCCGGACCACATGCCCTTATTCCCTCAACTACTAGGCGAACTTATCTCCCAGTTAGTTATTAACCATGCCAGAATTATTATCCTCAGAGACTTTAATGAGTGGCCCTCTGATCCACATGAAAGCGCCAGCTCGAGTTTACAGACCTTTTATCAGGCCTGAATTGTATCCAACATGTGCACAAGGCCACCCATGACAAAGGACACATTTTGGACCAAGTTTGGACCTCCAACCCCAAAATTACACCCACATTAGTCTCCCCATGCACTTGGTCAGACCATTATCTCATTTCATTCAGTATGGCCTGCACCCCCCATTAAACCCCCCCTGGCGGGTAATCTCTTGGCAAGAAACTGGAAGCGGGCAAATATTGGCGACTTCTGCGCGCTCCTAACAGCCACCTCCCCCTCTAACTAAGGCTCCCCTCCTGACCAAGGCTCCCTCTGTCATCAGGCACTTAACCTCGACCGATGACTTGAATCAGCCAGCAAAAAGACTGCCCCCTTCAAGAGAACCAACCTTAAACGCCCCCATGATGCCCAACACTGGTTCTCCGATGACCTGAAAAGGAAGAAACTAGCACTTAGACAAGCAGAGCGCCGATGGAGCTGGGGAAAGAACTATCTATGTAGCCTTGCTAAAAAACTATAAGGATTCCATCCTCTGGCCTAAGACAGCCTGTTTATCTTCAAAAATTACAAATTCAGCCACGAAAATTAAAGACATCTTTGCAATAGTCGATGAGCTCGCACAACCCGACAGAGTGATCGCAAAACCTGTCCCCTCACAAATATTATGCGACTCCCTGAATTCGTTTTTTATCGAAAAATTCGCCTCCTTTAAAAACAATATTCCCACCCCCACATCCCTCACTACCCCTCCAATCTCATGTAAAAACCCCTTTACGCTGGACCAAATCCCCCCGATCTCTAGAGAGTAGTTTCTGGTTCTCCTAAAAAGGGTGGAATCCGGTTCCCCCAATGACTGCTGTCCTCCTCACATTCTACAAGAGGCCTTCCTTGCTTGCCCTGACCCACCTTTTTCACTCCTTAACAACTCCCTCAAATTAGGCATTGTCCCCGACACCTTTAAACATGCTGTGATTGTTCCAATCCTAAAAAAAACAAATGCCGATCCGTCGGTACTGAGTAATATTCGTCCAATCTCCTTGCTCCCCTACCTCAGTAAGATACTTGAGGCCCATGTTACGAACTGTCTCAGCTCATTCATTGAGCATTCTCAGTTTCTCGACCCTCGGCAGGCGGGTTTTAGACCAGCCCACTCCACTGAATCTGTCATTCTGGCGGTCATGGACGAGCTTAGAAGTGGAGCCGATAAAAACACCACCCAAGCCCTGGTGCTCTTAGATCTGTCAGCCGCTTTTGACACGGTCGATCATAATCTCCTGATTGACCGTGTCAGTAATGCTGGCATCCAGGGTCTGGCCCTTAGTTGGATTTCTTACTTCTTACATAAGCGAATCCAGGCAGTTCGCTTGGCTAATTTTTCAGCCAAAAAAATCAGGTTGACCTGTGGGGTCCCCCAGGGCTCTTCTTTGTCACCCCTTTTATTTATTTTATACATGCAACCCCTGATCGTGTCCGTATGTAATAGCCCGGCCATACCCTTCAATTCTTCTGATGACCTCCAGTTGTTGTTCGACATTGACTCCTCTAATACATCAGTCATCAATTTCCAGTCTACCATGACCTCAATTAGCGAGTGGATGTACACCAATCAATTAAAACTTAATCCGGATAAAACTGAGCTAATCCTGACTGGAGGTGCTGCCAAACCCTGGATCTCCAGCTTCTGGCCCCCACCCCTGGGCAACCCCCCTCGCCCAGTGGATACGGTAAAAAGCCTTGGGGTCTTAATTTGCAATGACTTGTCCCTGAAGCCCCAGATTGGTGCAGTGGTATCCTCCTGCTTTTTTCACCTCTGCAGAATTCGGAAGATCTGCAGAATTCGGAAGATCTGAGGCCCTCATTCTTGTTATTTTGGCCCTGGTCATCTCCCGCATTGACTATGCGAACTCACTCTACGTTGGCATCCCAGCATACCAACTTCGCTGCCTACAGCTGGTACAAAACCAAGCAGCTAGGCTTATTTTCCATCAACCTAAGCATCAACACCTCATCCCTTTATTGAAGAGCCTCCACTGGCTCCCGGTGGCCAAACGCTGCGTATTTAAATTGGGTTGTACCACTTTAAAGCCTTTGCTGGCCAGGGCCAGCCTTCATCTCCTCTAGGATTCACCACTATGCCCCTGCACGTGAACTCCGCTCCTCCCACCTCAATCTGCTCACGTTCCCCTCCTTTAAATGGAAAAAACATGGCGGCCTCAGATTCTTCTTCATTGCTTCTCACTTCTGGAATTCCCTCCCGACTGAACTTTGGGGCATATGTAGGTAATTTACATTTTGCGATTCTCAAATAGCGATTTTTAAGGAATCGCTATTTGAGAATAGCAAAATGGTATGTATGTAATAATTCGCAATTTTATTGCGAATCTCTCAAATTCCTTAATTGCGATTAGCAAATTGCGAATCGCAATTAAGGAATGAGTGTCCCATTCATTCCTATGGGCCAAGAGGCCCATAGGAATGAATGGGGATACATTTTCAAATTGCGATTTTCTATGAGAAAATCGCAATTTGAGAATCGCAATTCCAAGGGTGCCAAGGTGTCCAAAGGACACCTGTTGCACCCCTGGAATGTGCCTGTAAGTACATGTGGCACACATACATGCCCTAAGGGCATGTCTGTGCGCCACTTGGCACTTTGATTTTTTTTAAAACATGCATTTTGACAGGAAATCGCAAAATACCATCTACTTGGGGCGGTATTTTGCGATTCCTTAAGCCAAAATTGTCATTTGAAAGGCACCCCTACATAGCATTTAAGGAATCGCAAAATTGCGATTCCTTAAATGCTTGAGCAAAATAAGGATTCGCAATTTTTGCGATTCCTTATTTTGCTATGTGGCCCATACATACCAAAATGCCGTTTGCGATTCGCAAACGGCTTCCTACATATGCCCCTTTGATTTGTAACCTGCTACTCCCAATTCAGAACACACCTTAAAACCCTTTTGTTCTCACAGGCATATGAGTAAGCTTCCGTCATTCTACTACAACTGTTGCTATCCCGCTGTCAGTGCCATGAAACCGCTTGGTGTAAGTGCACTCTATAAATATTTTTAACATAACATAACAAGGCCTTCAGCTGTGCACAGCGGGGATGGCAGCAGAACATGGCCTATCACACCATAGTCGAGTAACACTTTCATACAGTCTTCTACTGTGCACAGCGGGGAACTGCTGTGTGGCATGGGTTTCAGACAGGCCTTCGTCCATTCCATTGCAGGCAGCTAAGACTGGCTACTCACAGCCATTGGCCAAGCACAGCAGTGGTTGGCCCCTGTGGGCAGCAAGTCCCTGCTGCTTAATTTCAAACACCCACTAGGCAACACCTTTGGCGCTGGCCAATCCACACTGGTTCCCAACACAGAATGCATGTACTTCGGTTCTGTGCAGCAAGCTTTTTCCCTATTTTTTTATGGGAAAGTTATTTTCTTTGTTTTTGTGAACATTTGCAATTTTTTAGCACACAATAGTGACTTTATTGATGTGAGATCGCAATTTTCATTGAAATCCTTCACATCTTTTGTGGTTTTACAAAGTTTTGTTTTTTGTTCTAAACATTCAAATGCCGGTGGACTCATCTTGGTTGTGCGCCGTGGGACTGGTTAGCCTGCTGGCTACCAGCAATTTTTTCAAATGTGATATTCTGCCACCTGTTATGCTGTTTTCTTTAATAGGAGACACTGGCGGACCGGGTGGTTGTTATCTCTCAGCCCAATTTAGCCACACAAATATGATGAAATCAAAATAATAAGCAAATACAAATTGGACTGGGGGCTTAGCCTGTGAATATGCCTTTGATCCCTAAGCATCCAGGAATAGTGCACATCCCCACCTGGGGACAACAATGCTGTTCAAAGAATGACGAGAAAAGAAAAGTAGTGCTTCACTGCAAAGTCTGTAAAGTGAGGCTGATGTGTTTGGATGTGAATAAAACCAATCTGGCCACTTTGCAACCACTCTGTCTTGCTTTATTTAATTATGTATTTATTTTTCATATTTAAAACCTTTTATTTCTCTCCATCCCAAGGCTGCATTTTGGAATAGAAAAATGTCAGAAAAAGCGCATTTCCTGCAAGAGTGTTTTTATTTTTTGGATCCATTTCATAGGGAAGTAACTAAATGAAAGTAGGAAAGAGAGGTTGTGAACCGTTTCTTCAAGTCACAGTTTTCAGTAAGTGAGGAGCAAGACAGAAAGAGAGAGAATAATAGAAAGGGGGGTGGTCAGCTGCCTGCACAGAAAAGAATAGGACATTGTAACATTGTCTGTGTCTTCTCTGGGCAGTAAGGAAGAGACAGAGTCCTTTTCCTTGTCTGTCCGTCCCCAATCGTCCACAAAAGCAACCACGCTTACCCATGATGCCCCCTGCCCCTTAGAAGTATTGTCAAACCTCATTGCGTTACAGCCTTAAGAAAAGAGGAAGAAGGAGAGTCATAGCGAGCATTCAAGAGGCAGAGCGAGGCGCGCGAACAAGCGCGTAACCGCAATGCCTTACCACAAGCAAAAGCGTGTGGTAGCATTTCCTGCTGCCACACACAACTTGTTGACCGGACGGAAAAGCGGCGAATGGTCTTTCCGTCTGCTGCGGTCCCCCCGCCATAGTAATATGGCGTGGGGGAATTGGGTGCCGGGCGCGGTCGGATCACGGGCGAATCGCCACCGCCATGCGGGCGGTGGCGATCCGCCTGTGATCCTAATGGGCCCCTAAATGTCTCACAGGGCAGCGCATGCACTGGCTCAGCGAGACCTAAAAACAGTAGCCCTGCTGGTGAAGACAATGTATACAGCATCGGTTATTAGTGCTCCCAGAGATTTCTGAACACATTGCAAGCACTGCACCCAGCATACCCAGAAAAGAAGGCGAAACCATTGCCCATCTACATGTCACATACTAACCGCGAGGTGTTGAACCGATGCCGGGACTTGAACCGGTGTCCTCAGGTCGGCAACATGGGCCATTACACCCGATCCTCCAAGTTGGTGCTACTGGAGTAGGCACTTGTGCTGTGATCCTCCGATTGCTTGAGGGAGATTCGTATACCGCTCTGCCACCCAGCTTCTCTCTGAAAGCCTCCCGCAAACATAGACAGGAAGAGAGAACAAGCATTGGCATAGTCAGTAGGTCTTGCTTTTGGGACCTTATAAGTATTTAGTTATGCAGCACAATATCCTTGGTGCAACAACATAAATTGTTGCATGGCTAGACACTTATAAGGTCCCATAGGCGAGACCTATTGGCTATGCCAATGCTTGTTTCCTACGGTAACCCTCCACCAGCATGTGCTCTTCCCCACTGAGCTAACTTACCCATCTTGAAACTAATGAACTGCGGGTTACTCGTGAATCGCCTTTAGAAACACGTGAGAGAGTGGAGCTTTCTTGCTGGCATTCACACATGACCGAGCGCCAAGTGGTGATGCTGCGTAGCAGGCAAGTTGACCTTTAATGCTATCATATGAGAATTCCAGCTTGAACCTGCAGGTTACAACACGGGGCTCCGTGGCATTAGAGGGCACCCCCTACACTTCCCATGATGATGAGAACGGCCTGGGGGCAGACACAGGAGCATGCAGACAAAAACAAGGACATGAGCACTCAGCGCCGCCCCAGTGCGAGCCTCACACTCCCGCAGCGAGGCAAGCACAGCAGGAAATCCGGCATCATGAAATGTGTGGCAGATCAGCCACAGCCATTGACGTTTATATTAAGCACATAATTCAACAATCATTTGTTAAAAATAATAACCGCATTTTATTATTATTTGTTAATAGACTGGTGTTACAGTTTGTTCGTATTGCAATCCAGCCCTTGGTATTATTACAACATACTTTCGATACACATAGCATAGGCTTCCAAATAGCCCTGTCGGCAAGCTGCCATGCTAAAGAGCGCACGCTTGCACGTGTGCGGGGTTGTGTTAAGTGGTCACCTTTATATTACACAACACTTCGCTTCTAGCTCATTGTTTTCATTTCTTCCTCGTTCTCTACCATCTCTCTACGTTCCTTGCCTCATAAGTTCGAAACTTGTTGGATTTCAAAATAATAACAAATGTATCATTAATATGTATAACAGCAAAGACAAGTCACTTGGGAAGAGGCAATAATTGAAAATTGGCAGTGAGGTGGAAAACAGCTTGCTGTAATCCAAAAACTACAACTATCTATTTATCACAGGCTGTTTTAAAACAAGCACGGCCACGCGTCTGCGAACAAATGGCCTACTCGAACATAGATATGCAAATGCAATTAAAGAAACACGGTGGACTGATTCACGCCGATGGGTGCCCTACTGTGCTTCATCCTAGCAACCACAAAAGAACAACCAGTGCGCACCTCTTTCCTCACTTACTGAAAACCGTGACTTGAAGAAACGGTTCTCAACATCTCTTTCCTTCTTTCATTTAGTTGCGTCCCTGTGAAATGGATCCAAAAAAGAACCATGCGCACCTCGCGCTGAAAGTTAAAAAAAACGAGATGGGAGTGGAGGAGGCAGCAGGGGGAGGGGAGAGAGGAGGGGGCCTGCGGCTCTTTCCCTTGTGGGAGCGGGCAGGAACCATATGTTAAAGCTCCCGCAAGGGAATCGCCAAAGACAGAATCCATTGCTAAAGGTCTTTTTCCTATGCAGTGCATGTGCGTTGCGAGGCGAGACCTAAAAACCAGCATTAATCCGATTAATAAGAACAGGGCGGAAATCTTTAAATAAATTATACTCTAGGCCCGAGAATCGCACGCCCACCTCCAGCACGAGAATGTTGCAGGATAACGAGAAGAGCTAAACCCTGCTTCCTCGTAATAAATAACATTACTTTAGTAACCTATAAATTATCCGAGGACACATTCCTCAACGTATCCGCGGCTACGCTCATAGCAGTCCCCACTACCGAGTCCTCTATTTTTTATGCTTACCTCAGCAGCATCCATCCCGCACTCTTGAAGAGGTATGTTGGTAGTGCGTGCTGGAGAGAAAGAAGTGGCTAATCCCTTGCTTTGTAGGTTGCCGATCGGGGCATCCCAGATGACGTCACTGGCACCCTCTTCCTGTTAAAAACAGATGATGGACTTCCTGCTTAGGCACCTACCCGTGGGGAGACTAAACGGCGCCTGGCGGCTATTCGCCAGGGGCGCCTGTTCATTTTCCAGACCTCTCTTTGCAGTACATCTCCTCCTAGCTGATCCCCTCGCACCACAAGGTTCTAATAGACCGCAACATTTGTTAAAAAAATTATGAAATATGCTTTTGTTTCAGTGTCATGTTTTTTATAGTCCTATTGTTTGCATGTCTTTTACACATACTATAATATACAGTGTCTATTAAGTGTTTTTTTGTGTGAATAAGTCTGTTGTTTACAAACATGTAAAGATATGTGGTGTGGTGTGAGAGGGTCTACATTAATTCTGGGGGTATGTCTGTAGTTGGATATAGAAAATACATCTGTTCCACTCTGTAGTGTGTATTGACATTGTACTGTGGGATCACCAAAGGGCCACACCAACTTTATATGTGTGTGTGTCTGTGAGGGCTTTTCTTCAAGTGTACCCAAGTACAAACAATGGTGAAAACTAGCTCCATACAGAAAACTATTCCAAATGTCCACTGTAGACGTCTGTATGTTAGTAGATTAGTTAAGATAGAAAAGGGTTGTTGTGTGTATTTTGTGTTTATGTGCGGGTCTTTTTCCATAAAATGTTGTGTACATAAAGATTGATGCAAATATCAATATGCGCCCATTTATATCACATATATTACAATGGCCTGTTATGTATGTGCAGAAATTTGTATGGGTGATGGGATGTGTGTCTGTGTGTGACAGTTAAGTGTTTGCGAACACAAGCAATGTTGCAAATTTGATATGGTAGTAAAAATACTTTTATTTGATCTGTTAAAATCATAAAAAGAGTGGAACATACCACCATGATGAAAACGTCATATTTGGTATGTGGCAATTTAAATTACACTGTCCCGTTGTGTGTTTGAGGAGATTGTCTTGTGCCTGTTTTGTCTGTGGTCATATTTGTGTCTTTTTTCCTGTATAGTGCTTACAAATAAAAGAATGCTGCAAAGATAGTTGTACATTTGCCATTAATATGTTACAATGTTGTGTGGTGTGTTTGTGATTGGATCTATATTGCTGTGTCTGTCAATTTGTCAGATGTTTGTAAAGAATCATCGTGATATGTGTATGAGGCGATTTTTGTCTAAGCTTTTTTGCATTTTGTGTGTATTTTGTTTCTATATAAATGTGTACCACTGCCTCTCTCTTTGTTTAGTAAAGTGTTAGCCCACAAACAGCTTAAGGGCAAGTTCATTTTTAAAACCTGAATTTGCATTTTTTTGATTTGGTTGTATTTTAATGATTCGGTAAGGCATGGCATTAAGCCACGCCGACTTATGCTTTGTGTTGTCTATGTCCATTTTACTACTGTTTGCATACTTTAATAAAAATGGTTTAAAGTAGTTTATTGTACGATATCACTCTGTTTGTATCATTCATCACTGTTATGTGACATATAGAGACCTGTGCACAAACTCCACTTTTACTACATTACTATTCACTAACCTACATGAGGAGGTCTCCACTTATACCATTACTATCTTTTAAATGTGCATATCACTGTGCTTTTATGGGTATTTTTTGTACTAACTATGAGAGGGACAGGAGTGGCTGAAAACTGCAGAATACTGACTACAAAATGGGAAGGATTTAGGGAGGGTACAGAGGAGTTAAGGGATGGTTGAGAAGGGAGTTGGAGGTGGTCAAACACCCACCCACAATAGAGTGAAGTCATTACTGTTCACAAACTGTACTTCTAAAGAACCTACAGCCAAAAATGATCCAAAATAGTAATAAATGTACTCTAGCTCAGCCTTGGAGTAAGTCCAGTGCCACATATGGACAACCACTGGGATTGCAGGACTCTCTCCCATAGAAAGCAATGGATCAAAGAAATACCTGCATAGCTTCATAGATATATATATATATGTTAGGCTCAGATTTGACATGCTCAAAACCATAGAAATTCAGCAGATATAGTTACCTGAAATAACTTGCACACCCGCAATGCACTGCTTATGACCTCACATAAACCATTACTCATGACATTTTCAATATATGTCATCTGAGTGGCTGCATGACTGTCTGTATCAATGTGTGAGTGGGTGCGTGAGTGGTTGTATTTTTCTGCCAGTGGGTATGTGAGTGGCCGTATGGATCTGTGAAAAGATTTATGAGTGGTTTTCTGAGTGTGTGAGTGGTTGTATGGGTGTGTGAATAGTTATATGGGTGTAGGAGTGGTTGTATGGGTGTGAGTGGGTGTGACAGTGGTTGTAAGGGTGTGTGAGAGGTTAGGGTGTGTGAGTAGGTGTGTGAGTAGCTGTGTGGGTGTGTGAGTGGTTGTATGGGTGTGTGAGAGGGTATGTGAGTGGTTTTATTGGTTTGTGAGTGGTTGTGCTGGTGTGTGAGTGGGTATGTGAGTAGTTTTATGGGTGTGTAAGTGGATGTGTGGCTGGTTGGATGGGTCTGTGAGTGGTTTGTGGGTGTGCAAGTGGTTATGTGGGTGTGAGTGGTTGTATGGGTCTGTAAGTGGGTGTGTGAGTGGTTGTATAGATGTGTGAGTGGTTGTGTGCGTGGTTGTATGGGTGTGTGAGTGGTTGTGTGGGTTTGTGAGTGGTTCTATGGATGATGTAATCAGTGATGTCATTAGTAATATCACTGACCATGCAATGAGTGATGTAATATGTGAGGTCATAAGCAGTGCATTGCTGAGGCTTAAGTTATAGTTAGCTCAGGTAACTTTAATTGCTGAATTTCTATGGTTTTGTGTGTGTTTAAGTTTTTTTTTGTCCTCATCTCACCACATAGCGTCTGCAAATATAAGCAAGAAACTATCCTTCGATCTTAAGCACCCCGGGTTTCTGCTATTGCATTGGCTGTGGCAAACTTGGTGTAATCATTGGACTTAGGGGCATTAGATCAGCCTCATTTCATTGCCCCATGCTAAGAGCTGTGACCAAATGTTACAGCCATTATCGTTAAAATGTCCCAAGTCCAAGTGAGCCATACCCAGTGAGGCCCTCAACCAGTTCTCATAAAGCAGAGGCCGTGGATCCTTCCATAACTTGCAAATCTCCCTCCGGGCAATAAGGATCAAGTTTAGAAGCAAGCCTTTTTGTGTTACTGACAATAAAGTGATCAGGTTATTATCAACTCCAAATATTACTATGGATACATTCAAATTGAACTTGACCTTAAAAATAGCACCAAGAGCACATTCCACATTCTGCCAAAACCCCTTTAAGATGCCACATTAAAAAAAATATATGCATATCTTCGGCCGGGGAAAAATCGTATCTTGGCCATTTTCGAGTCTACTTCCAGGAACAGGAAGTAGGCAGCCAGGCTCCCTCCCCTAAGGGAATCACAACGCTGCAATGCGGCGCTGGGATTGGTCATTGGCGCCGAGACAAGGCGTTCAGCCAGGGGCTGGAGGGGTGGGCACGTTCTCCATGCAGGCTGTAATGTGCCCTGCATTGCGGACAGGACAGTGCGTATGACAGCTTTGGGTGGCCTGAGTAGGCTGACCAGAAAGTCATTGCGCACTTGAGTGGGCATGCCACTCTGCCCCTGCCCTGCTCCGAGATTGGAGCAGCCCTACCTACCCTCCCGCCAGCAAAGGAAACAGCACGATTACATCAGGAAGTTATCATCATGTGATGATTTTTCCTCTTCTTGCACTGCTTGAAAGCCGTGGGGTGAATCTCTTCTGCAATAGCAGATGAGCCGCCACTGGTGGTGAGTCATCTACAGGTGCTAGGCCTGGACGACTCGACCCCCGGGCCTCCTCCGCTACGCGCCCCACCTTCTCCTCACCTGGATATTGACACCGTGGGGCAATCCGCTGCACTCTCTCCAAATCTGTGACTTAGCCAGCAGGAGCCTCAGCCAGGTGGGATTTAACATGCCTGGGTACAGCTGTCACCAACAAGTCTGCTGGTGAACCTCCCGATGCAGTTGATGCAGCAGGGCCCCCTTAGGTGTGAAGTTGCAGCGCTCCCACCACACAAGTTCGGAGCAGCTCAGGGGCCTCACCCTCCACAGCATCTAGCCAGCGCAACATTATCCAGCGTGTGATGCCCACCATTGGTAATCCCCTCCATGCACCCCGGTGTAGTGGTGGATCATAGTATGCGAGGCAGACCTCCCTAAATGCGCAGGAGCGAATCTACCATTCACAGCTCCAAGGGGCTCAAGGCGGTCTTCTCACACAGGTCAGCAACATGTCTCAATGCGACCTGCCAGACTTCACCACCAGGTACGGCGATCGACGCTCCTCAATGTTTACCGCTTCGGCTCATCGACTCCACAGCCCCTCCGCATCCCACTCCAGGCTCCAGACGCAGGTCCAGAGAGGCATCCAGGCTCCAGACACTGGTCCAGCGAGGCATCCAGGCTCCAGACGCAGGTCCAGCAAGGCATCTGGACTCCGGACACAGGTCCAGCGAGGCATCCAGGCTCCAGGCGTAGGTCCTGGGAGGCATCCAGGCTCTCATCCTGGTCATCCTGGATGTTGGGTGGCTTGAGGGGGTTGTTGAAGTGTGCTGCACTTGGCCCTGGCTGCTCCATTCTGCATGTCATTGTTTTTTTGCCTATTTTCTATTGGAGTCCATTTCCTATTGTCATTACACTAATGTTAGTGGCAGTTTTCGCCACCGATCCCTGAAGCTATCATCATGTAGTGATGGCTTGTTAATACGTCGCTAACTTGGCGATAGTTTGCAACGGTGCACAGCAGTAAGAAAACTGCTGCTAACTAACGTTAGTGATAGTTTTTGCCAGTCCTTGTACATATGTCCCAAAGTCTTTTGGCTATTTCTACAGCAAAGTCTTGAATTATAGGACTAGCACAGTACTGTCCATGCCAAGCTGTAAAATGACAAACGCTATTTACCACTCCAGGCACAGTATTACAGCTGTGAATTGGTAAAATACCAACCAAGCCAACCTGAAATGAGTAAAAGCAACCCCTGACACAGTGTTGTGCTCTATATAGAGCTCTTCAGAGAGGTCTAGCTTTGTCCAGACACAAGGGAGCACCCAGTATAAGTCATAAAAATACCCTTTCAGGCATAGAGTGATGCATACATTATGCAAAAAAGAAGCAGAGAACTCTGGGTAGTTCTCAAGTTTAGGTGGAAAGCTGCCTCTGTATAGAACACTCTCAACACCAGCAACACTCTGGATCTGCTCACCTCTAATGTCTGCTGTTTTATCAAAGTCTTTAAGCATAGGATTAGCACAGTGCCATCCATGCCAAGATAGAAAGGGACAAAGTCTTTTGACATTTCTACAGAAAAGTCTTTAGGCAAAGGACTAGGACAGTGTTGTCCATGCCAAGCTGCAAAGTGACAAAAGCCATTTACCACTCCAGGCACAGTATTACAGCTTTGAATTGGTTAAATACCAACCAAGCCAACCTGAAATGAGTAAAAGCAGCCCCTGACACAGCACTTGGAGAACGACGCTCATCGAGGCATGAATACAGGCTTAACACGGCCTCCGCTCCACTGAATTTGTCTATATAACAAATTCCCTAACAAACGAACTGGTTTCGGCAACCTGACTGACTGACTGGTGCCGCTATATCGAAACTTAAAAACCACCCGATAAGGACCGGGTTGGAATTATCACCGGTTCCCCGACCACGCGCCTTGATCATTAAGATCAGCCCTGAAGAGTCACAGCCACATGCTGTGATGAAACACGTGTCGGCTTGAGTGACATGTACAGTGATTTCCAAGTGGTGAACACTGCTGATGAATAAAACTTTTGAAAAATTCATGTTTGGTTGGATCTATCCCTAATTAAACAATACTCTTACAAGAAAACATTCTATTGATATATATAGTGTGCTCTGGATCTTTGCCCAAACAGAACAAAAGGGAGGTCTCTGCCCCCCCTTTTTTTACAGAGGTTAAGGTTCTCCTCTGGCCAAGAAGCACCTACATTGATACCAGGACAAATTAATACTCTACCGTGAGCAGTTGAGCGCCAAAATTCTGAACACTAAAAAACCGACTCATAGACTATTCAAGCCCCTGACACAGTGTTTTGCTCTATTAAGAGCTCTTCAGAGGGGTATAGCTTTGTCCAGGCTCAAGGGAGCACCCAGTATAAGTCATAAAAATACCCTTTAGGCATAGAGTGATGCATAAATTATGCAAAAAAAGACGCAGATAACTCTGGGTAGTTCTCAAGTTTAGGTGGAAAGCAGCCCCTGTATAGAACGCTCTCAATACCAGCGACATTCTAGATCTACTCACCTCAAATGTCTGCTATTCCTATGCTTAAAGACTTTGATAGAAAAGCACAGTGCCATCCATGCCGAGATAGAAAGGTACAAAATCTTTTGCCATTTCTACAGCAAAATCTTTAAGCATATGACTAGCACAGTGCTGTCCATGCCGAGCTGTAAAATGACAAAAGCCATTTACCACTCCAGGAACAGTATCAAAGCTTTGAATTGGTAAAAACTCAACCAAGCCAACCTGAAATGAGTAAAACCAACCCCTGACACAGTATTTCGCTCTATTTGGAGCTCTTCAGAGAGGTAAACCTTTGTCCAGACACAAGGGAGCACCCACAAGTCAAAGGTAGTTTGCTCATTCCCTTGTGTTTTTCATCTTGAAATCAAGCCCATGACTCATGGCATCATATAGGCCGCAGAGGAAAATTGGCATCTATGTAGCTCCTATGACTTACCATGAGCACCATCAATAATGTGTGCACACAGCCACCAGCCTCACAGCCCCCGTGATTGGACCTAGCTCTGAAGGAGAAGTCCAGCTTGGAGAGCTATGCCATGCCCATTTGCACAAAAACGCAAGGAGCCTTCTAAGGTTTTGAGGCTTCTTGGAGCTATACATACTGAACACACGGAAGATGCCACAGGTCTTTAGCAGAATCCAGACATACTCAGGAATCTATAAAGTATTCCGCAGGAGGAGCTGGAGTGACAGGATAGATAAAGAGATACAAAAAGTGGAAAAAGTGGAAAAAGTACCCATCAGCCCACTCAATAGTGGAAGCTCGTCATTTGGGATTTCGAGTTTGAAAATTTGGTGTCCAACAGGCACTTCCTCAAGTGAACATTGAGGTTAACCTTGGACCCAATGGTTGAACCTTCAACCAGAACAAATGACAGCGTATGAGGCCGATGGGGCTTAGTTGCAGTGCTCAAAGAAATAAGAATATGTGAAAAAGAAGGAAAATGATCCAAGTGATTTAAAAATGCCTATCTTGACGTCAACAAGAAAACTTTATTGAGTGTGCCCATCAAGATGGTATGGTTAAAACAGAGTGATAGTAGCAAGAAAGATGGTTTGCTAATTACCATAGATGTTCTCTGGTCAACATGTTTCAGCCTTAAGAGGCTTTCGTCAGGACCTATGAATCACTACTGCAACACTTACTTCATATATTGTGAAAAAAGAAATACCAATATTT
The DNA here is from genome assembly GCF_964261635.1 of Lissotriton helveticus. Taxonomy (NCBI): domain Eukaryota; kingdom Metazoa; phylum Chordata; class Amphibia; order Caudata; family Salamandridae; genus Lissotriton; species Lissotriton helveticus. The sequence continues at coordinate 119,144,169 of NC_136073.1, read as the reverse complement.
TCATGGGTGGTGTATCCCCTCCTGTCCAAAAAGAAAAAGAAGAAGAAAAACAGAAACATACAACAGCGAATTATGTTCATTCTAGTAACATTTGTGTGTATGTACATTTGGACAATATGCTCTGTTTAACAACTTACCCAACTTTGTGGGATCAGGAACCTCACCTCACCTGGCGACAGCTCAGGCTAAAGGAGGCCACGCACTAGAAGAGATTCATTCAAAGTGGTGTTATAGTTTATTTAGGTTCATTTTTCAAATAGTTATCTTCCAGATTAGATACAGGTGGGTGACCAAGGCAGCCAATGATGAGAGATGTATAATAAAAATTCAAAAAATTATAGATCACTCCGTCCGTGCAGGTGACCAAAAAGCACCTTGACAAAGGTATGTATATGTATATGTAGTGCGTTAGTTTACCTCAAGTGTTTGTTTCCATTTAGCTAACAGACACAAAACCAAAAACCAAAGATTGGTACACATTGTTCTAGATGTATCAGCACAGACAGTCAGTCACAGCATACTGGTATAGTGTGCCTTTAAATTCATTTAAGAGGTCTTCTTTAAATGGCCCATATTCGCCCAAGGAAAGGGCATGCTTAAGCGCTATCATCATAATTAAGGGAAGCTGAGTGCCTCCTTAACAAATCCCCAAAGACAAGGTGAACAAACGAAAAACGAAAAAGACTGCGTCCACATCGACCCTTCCTGGACACCTACCTCTCCGTCGTTACCTCTGGCTTACACTGAGCCGAGGGGGAGGTAGTGTGCCAGTGCAGATTGCTGATTTTAAGAAGGGACACGGTGGACCAGAGAGAGACACATCCTGTCTGCTTTCTGATAGGTTAACAATAGCGCGCTAATATCAGCCAGTAATATGCTCTAACACGGCAAAGCCGCGCATGCAAATATAAAGGTGTGCTCCATTTCCTATAGAAAAATAGCAGCATCCAGCAAGCGGACCGCTATGGGACCCAGGCAAAGGACGGATCTGATTGGTCCGTGAAAACAACAGGAAATACTCGGAAAAGCACGTGTAAAATCGCGCCCCGTTTCCTGTTCGAAAAAGAGCAACACCCAACCAGCGGACCGGTAGGGGACCTGGGCAAAAGAGCGGACCTGATTGGTCTGTGTTGATAACAGGAAATACTCGGCAGCGCAAGTAGATGTCAAATTGCGCTCCGTTCCTTCTTAAACTAGATCAGCTTCCAACAAGCGGACCACAAAGGGACCGAGACAAAGAAAGGACCTGATTGGTCTGAAGCGATCACAAAAGCCCAATAGAAATAAAAAAGCCAATAACAGTAAACTCGTGTAACTGAACTCCCTCAATGTTTACAAAGACCACACTTATCGTTTTGGTATATATTTGGCGTAGAATTCAATGTAGCCATACAATTAATGTTAGATAATGTCATGTACTGTGCAAATGTATACATTTTGTTCACAATATCCTTGGCTTAATTCATAAGGACATTGTATATGTAACGCACAGTGCGCAGTATGTGTACAGTTGGTGTCAACTCACTGGGCGTTAATAACTGCTTTTAGATGCGTTATAAATGGGACAGTCCAGAGGTCCTGTCAGTTGATGTTGGTTGGTAATGTGTCTTAGCAGATACTCACAGTGTCCTAGTCCAACTAATAAGGACGGTAAATATGCAGTACGCAATGTGTATTCAAGTCAAGGCAGCCAAATAGGTGTTAATGACTACCTTTGGACATGTTATAGGTGGGACAGTACAATGGTCCTCCCGGTGACATTGATATCTACCAATCAGTCGGCTGATCTGACTATAGGACCTCACACATTCCCAAGGTGACAGCCATCCTTCAATAGCAAAGTCTCGGGTAATATCCCCCAGACCTTGAAGACAAAAATGCGCACCAGGATGGTATTGTGTAGACCGATAAGTTGATCCCGGTGACTCGTAATTAGACACAGGAAAGAACGCTGCACTGTGTCTGGATACCACCAATGTATGGACAGACCTTGAAACTCAAGCATTTACAGATATACAGTTGATCATCTCATAGCTGTAACCAAGGAATGTCATCATTCAGTCCTTCTGAATCACACTTCAATTTGTGGACCCATCTTTGCTCTTTCCGTAATAGAAATTGGGAGACATCTGTGACATGCTGGAGTATATAAGGCTGTTCTAACACTACCCACTGCAGTTCATCTGGTTGGTGTTTTGCAGTGAGGAAATGTGAGGTGAGGCGGGTCGCTTGTTTGTTGCGCCTGATCGTACTCTTATGTTCTTGTATACGTAGCTTGATCTTCCTCGTAGTCATTCCTATGTATCTCAGATTGCACGGGAAGGAGATTAGATAGATCACTCTCTCACTGTTACAGTTGGTATGGCGTTTTAATACCCACGGTTTGTTGGTGCCAATGTCAACATGAAGAGTCTTTCTCGTTTGTGGGCAGACTGAGCAGTTCCCACAGGGATGATGTCCCTGAACTGGAGGGAGATCCCACAGAGTAGCAGTGGGTATCTCGGGGGTCACTCGTGGTCTCGTGTGCACCAGATCATCTTTGAGATTACTACCCCTCTTGAATGCAAAAAGGGGCAGCGGGATGTTTTGTCCGGTGCTATTCAAAATACGCCATCTTTGTCGTATTATTTTCTGAATCTTGGATGACGAGGTGTTAAAGGTAGTCACACATGCCAGTCTTTCCAGGGGTGGTTTTTTGACTGGGGGTGCTAGAAGTGCCTCTCGATGATTATTTTCTGCCCGCTTCTTGGACTTTCTAATCAGAGTACCTGGGTATTTTCGTGTGAGCAGTTTCGTCGATAGGTCTCTTGCTTCAGACTGGAAGTCCATTTTGTCTGAGCAGTTCCTGCGGACCCTCAGGAACTGCCCAAATGGGAGGTTCTCACGAAGAGACCGAGGATGATGGCTGTCAAATCTCAACAGCGAATTACGTGCCATAGGTTTACGGTACAATGAACTGGCTAGATGCCCATCTTTCGGAAAAATCCGAAGGTCCAGGAACTGAAGTGTCGTTTTACTGTAATCCAGGGTGAAACTCAGATATGGATTCTGGCCATTCAACCAGTCTTTAAAAGAAAGTAGAGATTGTTCATCTCCACGCCATATTAGCAAAATATCATCAATGTACCTTTTCCACACCATCAATTGCTGATGGTGTGGATTGGTGGTAGTAAGGACACATTGAGTTTCAAACTGGTGAACATATAGATTCGCCAGACTGGGCGCAAATTTGCTACCCATTGAGGTACCTGATATCTGTAGGTACAGATCATCTTCAAAGGCAAAAAAAAAATTTGTCATCGCTAACTTCGCCAATTCCATTATAAAATGGGTCGGTGTTATGGTATCTGGGGCTGAGTCCTCCAAAAGTTCTCGTACTGTTTCAAGGGTATCCAATTGGGGTATACAAGTATACAGAGATTCGACATCCAGGGATGCCAGGATGTCTGTGTCTGTAGCAAACTGTACCTCAGGTAGTAAGCGAAGTACATCTTTCGTATCCTGCAAGTACGATGGCATTTTCTTAACCAGTGGACTAAGAAACACGTCCACAAAGGAGGACAAGGGTTCAAGAAGAGACCCTATGCCCGAGATAATCGGACGCCCTAGTGGTGGTCTCGTTGGTTTGTGTATTTTGGGCAAGGTGTAGAAAGATGGAATAACGGGAAATTTAGTGACTAGGAAAACAGCCTCATGTGCTGTGATCCAGCCCTCACTGCTAGCTTCCTCCACTAGACATTTGATCTCATTTGTTAATCTCAAAGTCGGATCCTCATCCAGAGGAGCATAAAAGAGGGTGTTGCCCAGTTGTCTGAGGCACTCAGTCCTGTATGAAGTCGCATCTTGGACCACTATGGCACCCCCCTTGTCGGCTGGCTTTATCACAATGTTGGTATCCTTCGACAAAGTCACGAGAGCATTCCTCTCTGACTTGGACAGATTCTGATAATTGTCTCCTTTTGAGAAATCAAGTGACTTCAAATCATGTAATACCGCTGCTTCAAAAGCACCTACTCTAGATGGTACTTGTTGGAGTAGGGGCATGAAGGTGGATTTAACCCTCAAGCCTGTGTTCTTGTCAACGTTTGAGTCTTCGGAGTCTTTATCTCTGAAGAGCATGCTAGATCAAATACCAACCACGACTCCAACAATAGTAGGAGATTGGGAAACAGTACTCAATCTTAAGAAAAGTCTTTCCCGTACATCAGTGCATGGACAAATCATGGCAGAATATTTACATGGTAAATGCGCACCCACAGGACTGATAGTAACTAACGCACTGAGGCTTTTCCTGACGGATAAAGCTTTTATTAAAGACTGGTCACTAATAGCGTGGCGTTGTACTAGAGACTGGCTCATTCTTATCATTACAACGGCCAAAAGAATAGCAGATGCCATCCTAGTTGAGATTCAAGTCCTAGAAGGGCAGATAAAGACCACTCTCACGACTAAGAAGTTTGAGAAACAACAGGAAGACTCAAATAAGGCCAACAAAGAATACAGAGACCCAATATTCTTTGCAAAGATAGAGAAGTTTAAGAAGGATCTAGAAAAGTTGTCACATGAGAAGATATATCCATATACGAGCGAAAACTACAATCCCAATGATTCAAACAAACCGAGACAGACAACTGGTTCCTCTTATGCCACTTCTTCAGATTCTGAATCATCTGATACTGAAAAGGGTAACACCAGTCAATGGAGAGGAAAAGACCGACAAGCTCGAGCCAATCGCAGATACAATGGGCGAGGGAATATGTATCAACCAGGACCATGGTGGCCACCAGCCCCATGGGGTTACCCCCAATTCCCCCCTCCAATGTCACATTATCCAATGCAGCCTCAATATTTTGATAGCCAGGCTTTTTTAGGACAGGGCCGAGGCTGGAACCGGGGCAGGCGGAGAGGTCAGAATCAGGTCCAGTGGGCAGACGAATCAGAGAACCCAACACCTCGCAACAAATGAGGTCAGACACAACAGGGACTGAGACGGAAGAAGATCTTGTGGTGAACCTGAGTGCTCGGATACTGACCGTGAATGAATGCAAGTTGCTCAATAGAGGCCTTGGGTATGTACCCACTAACAATGGAGACTCCTTCCAGATTCGAGGTGAGATTGAGAGATTTTTCAGAACTGTAAGGCTTCACCACCTCTTCAGAGATAAAGACTCCGAAGACTCAAACGTTGACAAGAACACAGGCTTGAGGGTTAAATCCACCTTCAAGCCCCTACTCCAACAAGTACCATCTAGAGTAGGTGCTTTTGAAGCAGCGGTATTACATGATTTGAAGTCACTTGATTTCTCAAAATGAGACAATTATCAGAATCTGTCCAAGTCAGAGAGGAATGCTCTCGTGACTTTGTCGAAGGATACCAACATTGTGATAAAGCCAGCCGACAAGGCGGGTGCCATAGTGGTCCAAGATGCGACTTCATACAGGACTGAGTGCCTCAGACAACTGGGCAACACCCTCTTTTATGCTCCTCTGGATGAGGATCCGACTTTGAGATTAACAAATGAGATCAAATGTCTAGTGGAGGAAGCTAGCAGTGAGGGCTGGATCACAGCAAATGAGGCTGTTTTCCTAGTCACTAAATTTCCCGTTATTCCATCTTTCTACACCTTGCCCAAAATACACAAACCAACGAGACCACCACTAGGGCGTCCGATTATCTCGGGCATAGGGTCTCTTCTTGAACCCTTGTCCTCCTTTGTGGACGTGTTTCTTAGTCCACTGGTTAACAAAATGCCATCGTACTTGCAGGATACGAAAGATGTACTTCGCTTACTACCTGAGGTACAGTTTGCTACAGACACAGACATCCTGGCATCCCTGGATGTCGAATCTCTGTATACTTGTATACCCCAATTGGATACCCTTGAAACAGTACGAGAACTTTTGGAGGACTCAGCCCCAGATACCATAACACCGACCCATTTTATAATGGAATTGGCGAAGTTAGCGATGACAAAAAATGTTTTTGCCTTTGAAGATGATCTGTACCTACAGATATCAGGTACCTCAATGGGTAGCAAATTTGCGCCCAGTCTGGCGAATCTATATGTTCACCAGTTTGAAACTCAATGTGTCCTTACTACCACCAATCCACACCATCAGCAATTGATGGTGTGGAAAAGGTACATTGATGATATTTTGCTAATATGGCGTGGAGATGAACAATCTCTACTTTCTTTTAAAGACTGGTTGAATGGCCAGAATCCATATCTGAGGTTCACCCTGGATTACAGTAAAACAACACTTCCGTTCCTGGACCTTCGGATTTTTCCGAAAGATGGGCATCTAGCCAGTTCATTGTACCGTAAACCTATGGCACGTAATTCGCTGTTGAGATTTGACAGCCATCATCCTCGGTCTCTTCGTGAGAACCTCCCATTTGGGCAGTTCCTGAGGGTCCGCAGGAACTGCTCAGACAAAATGGACTTCCAGTCTGAAGCAAGAGACCTATCGACGAAACTGCTCACACGAAAATACCCAGGTACTCTGATTAGAAAGTCCAAGAAGCGGGCAGAAAACAATCATCGAGAGGCACTCCTAGCACCCCCAGTCAAAAAACCCCCCCTGGAAAGACTGGCATGTGTGACTACCTTTAACACCTCGTCATACAAGATTCATAAAATAATACGACAAAGATGGCGTATTTTGAATAGCACCGGAGAAAACATCCCGCTGCCCCTTTTTGCGTTCAAGTGGGGTAGTAATCTCAAAGATGATCTGGTGCACACGAGACCACGAGTGACCCCCGAGATACCCACTGCTACTCTGTGGGATCTCCCTCCAGTTCAGGGACATCATCCCTGTGGGAACTGCTCAGTCTGCCCACAAACGAGAAAGACTCTTCATGTTGACATTGGCACCAACAAACCGTGGGTATTAAAACGCCATACCAACTGTAACAGTGAGAGAGTGATCTATCTAATCTCCTGCCCGTGCAATCTGAGATACGTAGGAATGACTACGAGGAAGATCAAGCTACGTATACAAGAACATAAGAGTACGATCAGGCGCAACAAACAAGCGACCCGCCTCACCTCACATTTCCTCACTGCAAAACACCAACCAGATGAACTGCAGTGGGTAGTGTTAGAACTGCCTTATATACCCCAGCATGTCACAGATGTCTCCCAATTTCTATTACGGAAAGAGCAAAGATGGGTCCACAAATTGAAGTGTGATTCAGAAGGACTGAATGATGACATTCCTTGGTTACAGCTATGAGATGATCAACTGTATATCTGTAAATGCTTGAGTTTCAAGGTCTGTTCATACATTGGTGGTATGTGGTAAATAAATAAATAATACCCTATTTTTGAATGAATAAATAAATAACAAATAGCTCAATAAAATAAGAGTCAAGATTCGAGGTAGTAGGAGTTTGCAGGTTTATTACAGCATAAAGGACAGGGACAGGACGACCTGCACAGGAATAGGATGGCAGGGCCCGACAGCGCTGCCGGGGTCAGGACCGGGCAAAAAGCAGGAAAAGGATGACTTTTTAATAACAGTACACGAGCATATATACATAACGCAAACACATAGCATTACATTGCAATAGGCGTAGCAGTGGGTGGAGCAGAAGGCGTGACGCGTAGCAGTCGCGAAAGATAAGGGTGAAAAGAGGTGTAACAGGGCGTATACATGGACATGTGATGCAAACGTAACAGAATATGTCATGAATGGGGTGTAACCCATGGAGGGGGCTACCTAAGGAGCCGGGACCTCTAACCTGATGGTGCGCGCAAACTAGCAATGACGTGTTACTAGGAGAAGCTGGGGGCTTCGAACTCTGTGCTAGGAGCAGAGACTGAAGTCTGGAGAGTCAGGGCGACATGTACCTAAACAGTATCTAGTATCTGATGTTTAGAGAACATGTTGATATAAACTAGAAGTCAGGAGGGGAAAGGCTAACTTGATTCTAAGACTGGACCATGCATTATTCTACATGTAGTGCGTGATGAAGAATATTAAATGACCATTAAATGCAGTATTTCTCTAACGTGGAGACGTGAAGGCTAGACAATGACGGAAACTATCGATGCGATTCAGTAGCTTTAGGAATGCAGAGAAGGAGGACTGAACTGATAACTGGAATCATAACATATTCTTGGCAGACTCAGAGGCAGAGCCAGGGTGAGCCGGGCACTGCGAGGCAGGAAGTAAGTGAAGGGTCGAGGATACAGGTGGGGGCTGTATCGCTCCTCAGCGAGGCTTCAGGAGACAGGAGCTGAATCTGGTGTCCAGGCCCTTTTGAGGCCTAGAAACGGGGACTTTACAATGGAATAACGTGCACACTGAGAAACGTGGCAACGTAGCTTTACATAGGCCTGATATTCGTAGTATTCACGAGAACTGGAAACTGGCATACTAGAGGTGGACACAACTGTAATTGCGTCATTAATCGAACATAGGGAATACATATGCATATTTAATCATGCACATATAACATATGATGGATGACACGTAGGGACACAGAACATGGCAAAATTTACTTTTCCACATTCCCTCCTTGTCACTACGTTTCCATCAGGAAACATCAATATTCATGATACCATCTATCATTTCATACAGTATCATTTGCTCGTCTCGAATTATCCTGGAACGGGATTTAGAACGGGGCTTGGGACTAGGAATACAAGAGGTAGCACAGATGCCGCAAATCGCAGGGCCACATTGTATACAGAGGCAGCAGCTGAATATGATCGCTACTGCAATACCTAGAAAGGACAAGACTTTCCATCCCCAGGCAGAAATTATATTCCAGAACCAACCGGACCATGTCCAGGTGCCTGGATCTTGGTGTAACAGATGGGCAATTTTATGGAGTCTGGTTATAGCTGAATAAACAGACGGCGCGTTATTTGGAATGAAAATGCAGCAACTAGATCCGATGACTCTACAGGCCCCGCCCCTATCGGCCAGTATGACGTCAAGGACGAGACGATTCTGTAAAACGACAAATCTCATAGCAGATTGCTCTTCAGTTAAGTTACCTAGAGCAGAGGCAGTCTCATTGACTACTGCTTCAAGGGTTCTGGTTAACCTACGGATTAGCTTACTATTCTGGATAGGTCCTATAAAGAAAAAGAAACCTCTATTGAAATCTGTATACTGTTCTAGAGCAGTTTCAGTATAATCGACAATGGGGGACTCCCTTCTATGTCTAATGTGTACTAGATGTGTGTTTCTATGATAATCAGGTGGGGCTAGGAAAACTGGTGGCAGTAGGAAGGCAATGTAACAGGTTCCCTCCCAATCGAGGGGCAGACGAACATATGCAGTTTGACCACAAATAAAATAAGAATGACGTGAAGCTTTGAAAATAGATTTCCCACTGTCACTATACTTGACAATAGTAGTACAATCACTATGTCCTACATGTACGGAACCATTATTTCGGACACATAATTCGCCTTTGACTGGTAGTACTGAAATAGCAGGTAAGTCTGGAGTAGTATCAGACTGAACATTCAGGACCATGAAATTCGAAGAATAGTTACCTAAATTATACACTTCATTTTCTAGATCTAACCCGGTTCTGTGGGGGAGACCTTGCTTGTCTGGAAAACATGTACTGTTAAGAAAAGACATATCTGTTGAGGATGACGTTAACGTGGACCATGCTCCACACGAACCATTATGTGAAAAAGGATAAGGAAAAAGTGGCAGAACTCCCTTCGGTATCTGGAAAGGGGGGAGTCGACCACACACCCAACAATTAGTAGCATTGCTGGTCTGATGTGAGTAATGTAACATGCGGATGAAAGAATTATTTTTCATAGCGAGGCGGTAAGAGAGTTCATGAGGAGGCAGATCACTAAACGTGTGCTCTACTGTAGCATTAGCAGACTTATTTACATGAAGAACTGGGAAATACAGGAAAAATGCATAACTGGTGCAGGAAATCATAATGCTGAGAAATAATATGAAACATAAAAAAACGATACATCGAATTGAGTTTTGACTAACTCTCTCACTATGGGGGTCTATTTTATACATGTCAGAAACAGTCTAACCGTTTCACCTAGGGGAGGACTTAGACAATCAAACTGGCTGACTTATTTTACTAGACCGGAGTTTCAACTTATACTCCTGTTGCGGAGTTTTCTCTAACAGGGGAGGGTTTGTAGCAATGTCTTTTGCGGGACAGTCCTTGAGAACAATATTTTGGCAATCCTTCAAATCCTGGGAAATGTTCTTTGTGACGGGTTTCAGTCCATAAAACTTTTTTATATGTGAAAGGTGCACCCAGCCTTTGCGACCCTCCAACTTCACGGCTGTACGGGTGGCGAGGAGGACCTGTCGGGGCTCCTTCCAGCGTGGCTCCAGCGGACTTGAGCGGTCAAAATTGCGGACCAAGACCATGGATCCTGGAACGATTTCATGCGGTGCCACCTCGGTATTGTCTGGAAATGCGGCGGCAACCTGTGAACGACAAGAGTTGAGGGCAGACATCAAGGAAGCTAGGTAATCTGTCAGCATATTACTTGAAACATCGGTAATGCTTCAGGGTCTAGGAGTACCCCACATGTTAGGGGGGCGGCCGAAAACGACCTCATACGGGGACAGACCTGATCTGGAATGTGCGACCATGCGCATATAAAATAAAGCGACTGGCAGAGCTACTAGCCAGTCCACACCTTTCTCTTTACACACTTTGGCGATGCGGATTTTCAGAGTCTGGTTATGTCTCTCTACGAGACCGGCTGCTTCAGGATGGCGTACACAATGAAACTTCCACTGGTACCCTAACAACAGGGAAACATGCTTCATTAACTCAGATGAGAATGGCTGGCCGTTGTCAGAATATACGACTCTAGGGAGTCCATAACGGGGGAAGAACTCACGAACCAACTGCTTGGCAGTGGTCGCGGCTGTGTAATCTGGGACTGGATATGCTTCTGTCCACCTGGACAAAGCGCATACAACTACAAGGACATACTTGAAACCTCGACATCGCTCCATCTGAATATAATCCATCTGGAGGACTTCAAAAGGGTGGTCAGGGGGCTGGAATCCACCTTGTTCCACCGGGACACTTTTACCTGGATTAAACTGACAACATATCATACAGGTACGGACTTTCTGCTTGGCTGCAGCTCGTAAATGCTTGTTGAACCAAATGTTCTGGATACTGTCTAACATAGCTTTTTCTCCTAAATGTGCTGGACTATGTGCGGTATTAATAATGACTTGAACCATAGAGTCGGGGAGAAACCATGTGGCTTTTCCTTTCGTTAACCATCCTTGATCTGTCTGGACCCCTCCTTGTTCGGACCATTTCTTGATTTCATCGGGAGTAGCATGTAACTGGATATCTATGACATCTTGAGTAGGGTCCTTAACTGTCATACATGTAGTCGGATCTGGAGTGTGTGTCATGTTAACTGACATGTCTGGAGTCTGTGCTGTAAGCTTGGCTGTGCGATCTGCTAGATCGTTACCCTGGGAAATAATGTCAGTAACTTTCGTATGTGCTTTGCACTTCATGATAGCGATAGATGTCGGTAAATGTATGGCATCTAACAGAGCTTGAATAAGGAGACCATGCTGAATCTTGGTTCCATGAGAAGTCATGAAACCTCTCTCCTGCCAGAGCACTCCGAAGTCGTGTACAACTCCAAATGCGTAACGTGAATCTGTGTAAACATTAACTTTCAAGTTCTTGGCGTGTATGCAGGCTTGTGTCAGAGCAACTAGCTCTGCTGCTTGAGCGGACAGGGTGTCAATACGGTGTGTCTCAATAACTTCAGTATCAGTAGTCACTGCATACGCGGCGACTAGTTCTCCTGTACTTGTTCTCATACATGAACCATCCACATAAAGTGTCAGGTCGGGGTCTGGTAACGGAATATCTGTCAGATCTTGTCTTGGCTTGGTCATAATGTTAACTACTTCCACACAGTCATGTGTGGCCGAATTCGGAGTAACTGATGGTAACAGTGTAGCAGGGTTCAGGATGTTGCAGCGTCTGATTTCTATGTGTGGCTGGAACAGTGTCAATTCATAACCTGTTAAACGTGCAATTGTCAAGTGCTGAGTTTGTGTTCGGTTTAAAAGAACTTCCACGGAGTGTGGAACTTGTACTGTCAGGGAATGTCCTAAGACTATGGAATCACTTTGTCTGATAGCTAGTGCTGTGGCTGCAACTGACTTGAGGCACGCAGGCAGAGCCTGGGCTACAGGATCTAATGTGCTCGAAAAATAAGCACAGGGCTTGTATTGTCCTGCTTGATCTTGTGTGAGAACAGATAATGCTGTACCTTCGCGTTCAGTGACGAAAAGTGTAAAAGGCTTACTGTAGTTCGGTGTCGCTAGAACTGGAGCTTGGCATAGGGCTTTCTTTAACTCATTGAAACTAAGTGTATGTTTAGATGTCCAAGGGAGGACAGTCGATACGGCTGCCTCCTGTGTCGTTAACTGTATCAGTGGCTTGGCTAGAAATGCATACTGAGGAATCCATTGTCTGCAGTAAGAAGTAAGGCCGATAAAAGCACGTACCTCCTTCTGGGTCTTGGGCTGAGGAAGACTCGCTATTAACTGGATACGGTCTGGTGTCAACTGCCTACCCCTCTTGGACAGTAAGTGTCCTAAGTAGACCACTTGCTGGACACAGAATTGAAGCTTAGAAGGGGACACCTTGTGCCCCATCTCGGCTAGGAAATACAAGACTGTAAGGGATGCTCGCTCGCAAGCACGTTCAGAACGGGCTGTGATCAGGAGATCATCGACATACTGGAGCAGGGCAGTGTCAGTTGGCATGTGAATGTTGTCTAGTTGTCTTTTAAGTGCTTGACTGTAAATGCTAGGGCTTTCTGTGAAACCTTGAGGAGCGCGTGTGAACATATAGCTCCTTCCATTTAAACAAAATCCGAAAAGAAACTGGCTGTCTGGATGAATAGGGACACTGAAAAATGCGTTCTTGAGGTCGATTACAGTAAAGAATGAAGCTTCAGAATCAATAGCTGTTAATAGGGAAGAGATATCTGGGACCACTGGGTACTGAGGAATAATACATTTATTAAGTTCTCGTAGGTCAATCACTAATCGATATACTGGGGGTGCATTTGGATCAGTACGTTTCATGACAGGAATGATCGGAGAATTGCATACATTGGAGTCAGTTTCTACAACCACTCCTTGAGCGATGAGCTCGTCAATAATTTTGGATAAGGCTGCTACAGCCTCAGGTGGCAATCTGTACTGTCTGATTCGTGGCAGGACTACACCTGGCTTGAGAGTCACACGATAGGGTGTGATTTGCATATAACCAACATCAGTTGGACCTTGCGCCCATAGATGCTGGGGAACATTGGACAATCTGGGATCAAAATCCCGTAATACATAGTGACCCTTAAAGTCACGTAGGAACAGTCGTATTCCCTCTGGGGAACAGCATATAACTGCACCTAACTCTTTCAGTGTTTTAATACCTAATAGATTCTCTGGACACGACTTAGTAAGTAACAGGTCAGTAGTGCGGGACAATGGACCTACTTCTAGAGTAACTGGCTTTGATATTTCATTTACAATGGGTTTTCCTGAAAATCCAAGGGAAACATTTCTTGAGCCTGAGAGCGGAGCCCCTGGAACTTCGGCGTGGCTAATTGTGGTCCTACTTGCCCCTGTATCAATCAAAAACTTTCTGTCTTTCCCTAATACTTGACTGTGAACATAGGGATCTTCTTGATCTACAGGTATCTCGATGAGAGGCAAGCCTACCTCCCTCTCTAGGCTGTTTCATGAATATGGCTGATACTCTGGATACTCAGACTGTGCATACTGGTACATCTGCTGTGTAACATGCTGTGTTGCAGCGATGGGCTGCGGTGCTGTAACTGTCTGTGGTGCATTCTGTGGCTGAGGAATCTGTGAAACTTGTTCTTGTCTAGGCGGACGTGGTCTTTCTTTAGTCTTACCAGTAGCTATGTTGTGTTTCAGAACTGCACACTCGTTTATAAAATGACCTGGCTGTTTACAATAATTGCAGTTCCCTTTAACGGGAGCTGCAGGATGACTGGCTTGATTCGGACCCCTCTTCTGACTGTCTTGAGGAACAGATTGTGCAACTAGTACTTTCATTTTCGTGTCTTTCATACGTTTTCTCTCGTGTTCTTGCTCTTCTCTGATTCTGTTCTGGTGGTATTGGAGCATCTGTAACATCTGGGACGGGGTATTAGCTTGCCAGGTACTTTCAACTTTCAAAACTCGATTTTTAATTTGTGGACTGGAATTCTCGACTAATTTAGTAACAAAAAGGTGAGGGTATGACTCACTACTTGTCTTGAGGCCACTGTTGATGCTAAAACATTTCTCAAATCTGGAATAAAAATCACTAATGTCTTCGTCTTGTTTCTGTTTACAGGCTGAGATTGCATCCCAGTCTTCCTTTTTCGTGGTTAACAATCTGGGTAAAACTTGAATCAATAATTCAGGTAATTCTTTACATTTCGCTCCAAGACCGGTACCTGGTACTCGTGCCTTATCTTCAGCTTCTAGAACTGCCCAATCTATCTTTTTCTCTCCCACCTCCCATTCTTTTTCCTTGAGCTTTTCATACACCCCTGCGGGCAACAGAACTTTTAACATTTTAATTATGTCTGGATACGTGTATTCTCCCATACGGAGCATGTCTTTTAATTCTCGGTGGAACCCTGCTGGATCTTTATCATGACAGGGAATTAATTTCTTCATCTCTAGGAGTTCCATCTTTGTAATCGGAGTGTAAACAAACACTCGTTCTAGTTCGCCACCCGTTCCTCTAACTGGGTGGACTTCTCGTAACGGATTCTGTCTCTCTATGTAAAATGGTTTACTTTCTGGGGGTGAGACATGAACAAAATGCGGGTTCAGAAACGTTCTATATTTGTGACGCTGTTCTAGAATGACACTAATTAAATCGGTACCTAAACCTTTCCATCTATACTGGAGTAGCTCGTTCAGGACATCGTGTAACGGACCTGGATCAGAGTGCTGACCCTCATACAATGTAATGAGGTGCTGAATCATATACATACCCGCCAGTCGTTGCTCGGCTGGGGGCATTTTCAGAAACATTTGTGCCACTATTTCGTCTGGAAAAGTGGTAGAATCAGTAATCCATCGGACTGCTGATCGGACTAGTTCTTGTTCATGCATGGTACTTAACTCGCTATAACCGATTCGTGATTTCAGAATGTGGTCGGTAGCTTGAAACACTTGTTCTAGAGAACCTTGTTCTGGTGCTGGATGATGGAAAATAGACTTGTGTTCTAGGCGTAAATGGCGATCTGGAAATCTAGATTTTCCTACATACGCTATTCTGTCAGGATTCTCGTCATCTAACTCTTCAGGATCAGAGTTACTTTCTTTCTCGCTTACTTGTGCTGCTTTACGTTGTTCGTGCATCCTTATTATTTCTTTACGGATTTTCTTGTACATACTCTCCATAGCACCGACGGTCTTGTGCTTACCCTCGGCTATATTATCACTCCACCTTGTCAGGGTTTTCATTTCAGCCGGATCTTTAGACGGGTAATCTTGTTCTCTTATTAGACAATTGATCAGAAACTTTAATATCATGAGCTGGGTCTCAGCTTTCCTTTGAGACATGGCCTCGCCAATGCTTTCTGGATCATCCCCTGTACGGATGAAACGATATATTCTGTCTAGATCTTCTTTCATATTCGGTAAGGTGACTAGATACTCGGTCACTTTTCTTACGCGGAATGAATATAGAACCATATTATCCTCGCCTGGGACTGGATCATAGCCGCATTCGGCAAGGGATTTTCTTATTTCTGCTACAGTCTGATGTCTGGGCGTACGCTGTGACGCTTGCATATGTAATTCGGCTGTCGTTAAACGCTTGTGTGGCGGCGGGGTTTGAGGAGTACCCCCCCCTGCAGCCCCTAAACTAGAGTCGTCTACTGAGGCTCTTCGTCCTGGCAGAGTGGGAAATGGAAATGTAGGCTGGACTTGTATAGCGGGCTGGACCGGGGGTACCGTAACAGGTACTCTGGTGTCTGGAGGAGCGGGAAGTGCCTGATTTACAGGGACTGGCGGAGCGCGAACAGGATTTGCATATTCTGGGACTGTGTCGTCCAAATAGGACGAAATAAAAATATCAGCTGCGGTCGGTTTGTGACGTAGCTTGGTCGGAACTAATGGTGGCGGGAAATTACTGGATGCCTCTGGGGTAGCTTTTGGCAAGCCCTCGGCAAGAAGAGGATACATACCCTTAATAAGAGCATGCCTCTGTCTGTCTGACTGTTCGGCTTTAACTTGTTCACCTATCTCGATTAGTTCTTTTTCTTGTGCTCGTTCTAAGGATTCTCTACTTAATTCTGACTTTCTGATTTCTTTTTCAGTTCTTTTATGAGCTTCTTTGCGCCATAACTCGATGGCATCTTTCTGTGACTGTCTGGCTTTCTTTTTCCATAATGCCTCTTCTACTCGCATGATACACTCGGCATCCCATGTACCCGATACGGGCCATCTATACTTTTCTTCTAACTGTTTGGTATAATCTACCCATAAGTCTAGATACAAAACGGCGCTTATGCCATGCTTCTGATACATAAAATGACCTGGACTGTCCCTAGGCGGAACTGGAACTGCTGCTTCCAGCAGACCCTTTCTAGTTTTTAACTGACGTAACTTAGAAAACAAGGGCATGACTGGACTGTAATCTAGACACAATACAATACACAATGAACACGATACTTATTCCCCATTCATACCACGACATTAAAATACATGAAGAACATTTAAAAATAACAGTTCGAACAGAATACTACCTGGAATACGGAACACAGAATACATGAATTTCCTCGAGAACAGAACTGACTGGAACAGAAACTAGGTGCACTGCTGAAACAGTACGAAACTTACCGGTCTCATAAAGAGACACGTCAGGACCCGCATCCACCGAAGTGGACACTTCGTTTGTGGGTCTGTGTACCACCAACCCACGGACCAGAGTCAATTAAATTGACCCTGTCTAGATACTACCCCAGTAACGGTACTCACCGGGCAGCAAGAACGGAAGGCCTCAGACTGGACTGGACTGCCTCGACGTCGGACGGACGAACTTCGGACTTCTGTTACGGGTGGACCTCCGGATACCTCGGACCTTGGACTCTCGGCTTGGGCTCTGGTCGGGACTCGCCGCGTTCCTCCACCGTCTCGTCTGGATGCTGGACCGCCTCCTCCGTCTCCTCCGTGGGCCTGAGGGATACTTGAAGCAGAAATATCTGCCGGTGCGCAGAAGAGTTCCGTCACGACTGCAGAGGGTCAGGGGGTCGGCGTGGCTTCACCGACGCGTGGGGAAAGGGCAAGTCCCTGTTCGGGCGCCATTATGTGGTAAATAAATAAATAATACCCTATTTTTGAATGAATAAATAAATAACAAATAGCTCAATAAAATAAGAGTCAAGATTCGAGGTAGTAGGAGTTTGCAGGTTTATTACAGCATAAAGGACAGGGACAGGACGACCTGCACAGGAATAGGATAGCAGGGCCCGACAGCGCTGCCGGGGTCAGGACCGGGCAAAAAGCAGGAAAAGGATGACTTTTTAATAACAGTACACGAGCATATATACATAACGCAAACACATAGCATTACATTGCAATAGGCGTAGCAGTGGGTGGAGCAGAAGGCGTGACGCGTAGCAGTCGCGAAAGATAAGGGTGAAAAGAGGTGTAACAGGGCGTATACATGGACATGTGATGCAAACGTAACAGAATATGTCATGAATGGGGTGTAACCCATGGAGGGGGCTACCTAAGGAGCCGGGACCTCTAACCTGATGGTGCGCGCAAACTAGCAATGACGTGTTACTAGGAGAAGCTGGGGGCTTCGAACTCTGTGCTAGGAGCAGAGACTGAAGTCTGGAGAGTCAGGGCGACATGTACCTAAACAGTATCTAGTATCTGATGTTTAGAGAACATGTTGATATAAACTAGAAGTCAGGAGGGGAAAGGCTAACTTGATTCTAAGACTGGACCATGCATTATTCTACATGTAGTGCGTGATGAAGAATATTAAATGACCATTAAATGCAGTATTTCTCTAACGTGGAGACGTGAAGGCTAGACAATGACGGAAACTATCGATGCGATTCAGTAGCTTTAGGAATGCAGAGAAGGAGGACTGAACTGATAACTGGAATCATAACATATTCTTGGCAGACTCAGAGGCAGAGCCAGGGTGAGCCGGGCACTGCGAGGCAGGAAGTAAGTGAAGGGTCGAGGATACAGGTGGGGGCTGTATCGCTCCTCAGCGAGGCTTCAGGAGACAGGAGCTGAATCTGGTGTCCAGGCCCTTTTGAGGCCTAGAAACGGGGACTTTACAATGGAATAACGTGCACACTGAGAAACGTGGCAACGTAGCTTTACATAGGCCTGATATTCGTAGTATTCACGAGAACTGGAAACTGGCATACTAGAGGTGGACACAACTGTAATTGCGTCATTAATCGAACATAGGGAATACATATGCATATTTAATCATGCACATATAACATATGATGGATGACACGTAGGGACACAGAACATGGCAAAATTTACTTTTCCACAGGTATCCAGACACAGTGCAGCGTTCTTTCCTGTGTCTAATTACGAGTCACTGGGATCAACTTATCGGTCTACACAATACCATCCTGGTGCGCATTTTTGTCTTCAAGGTCTGGGGGATATTACCCGAGACTTTGCTATTGAAGGATGGCTGTCACCTTGGGAATGTGTGAGGTCCTATAGTCAGATCAGCCGACTGATTGGTAGATATCAATGTCACCGGGAGGACCATTGTACTGTCCCACCTATAACATGTCCAAAGGTAGTCATTAACACCTATTTGGCTGCCATGACTTGAATACACATTGCGTACTGCATATTTACCGTCCTTATTAGTTGGACTAGGACACTGTGAGTATCTGCTAAGACACATTACCAACCAACATCAACTGACAGGACCTCTGGACTGTCCCATTTATAACGCATCTAAAAGCAGGTATTAACGCCCAGTGAGTTGACACCAACTGTACACATACTGCGCACTGTGCGTTACATATACAATGTCCTTATGAATTAAGCCAAGGATATTGTGAACAAAATGTATACATTTGCACAGTACATGACATTATCTAACATTAATTGTATGGCTACATTAAATTCTACGCCAAATATATACCAAAACGATAAGTGTGGTCTTTGTAAACATTGAGGGAGTTCAGTTACACGAGTTTACTGTTATTGGCTTTTTTATTTCTATTGGGTTTTTGTGATCGCTTCAGACCAATCAGGTCCTTTCTTTGTCTCGGTCCCTTTGTGGTCCGCTTGTTGGAAGCTGATCTAGTTTAAGAAGGAACGGAGCGCAATTTGACATCTACTTGCGCTGCCGAGTATTTCCTGTTATCAACACAGACCAATCAGGTCCGCTCTTTTGCCCAGGTCCCCTACCGGTCCGCTGGTTGGGTGTTGCTCTTTTTCGAACAGGAAACGGGGCGCGATTTTACATGTGCTTTTCCGAGTATTTCCTGTTGTTTTCACGGACCAATCAGATCCGTCCTTTGCCTGGGTCCCATAGCGGTCCGCTTGCTGGATGCTGCTATTTTTCTATAGGAAATGGAGCACACCTTTATATTTGCATGCGCGGCTTTGCCGTGTTAGAGCATATTACTGGCTGATATTAGCGCGCTATTGTTAACCTATCAGAAAGCAGACAGGATGTGTCTCTCTCTGGTCCACCATGTCCCTTCTTAAAATCAGCAATCTGCACTGGCACACTACCTCCCCCTCGGCTCAGTGTAAGCCAGAGGTCACGACGGAGAGGTAGGTGTCCAGGAAGGGTCGATGTGGACGCAGTCTTTTTCGTTTTTTGTTTGTTCACCTTGTCTTTGGGGATTTGTTAAGGAGGCACTCAGCTTCCCTTAATTATGATGATAGCGCTTAAGCATGCCCTTTCCTTGGGCGAATATGGGCCATTTAAAGAAGACCTCTTAAATGAATTTAAAGGCACACTATACCAGTATGCTGTGACTGACTGTCTGTGCTGATACATCTAGAACAATGTGTACCAATCTTTGGTTTTTGGTTTTGTGTCTGTTAGCTAAATGGAAACAAACACTTGAGGTAAACTAACGCACTACATATACATATACATACCTTTGTCAAGGTGCTTTTTGGTCACCTGCACGGACGGAGTGATCTATAATTTTTTGAATTTTTATTATACATCTCTCATCATTGGCTGCCTTGGTCACCCACCTGTATCTAATCTGGAAGATAACTATTTGAAAAATGAACCTAAATAAACTATAACACCACTTTGAATGAATCTCTTCTAGTGCGTGGCCTCCTTTAGCCTGAGCTGTCGCCAGGTGAGGTGAGGTTCCTGATCCCACAAAGTTGGGTAAGTTGTTAAACAGAGCATATTGTCCAAATGTACATACACACAAATGTTACTAGAATGAACATAATTCGCTGTTGTATTTTTCTGTTTTTCTTCTTTTTCTTTTTGGACAGGAGGGGATACACCACCCATGAAAATATTGGTATTTCTTTTTTCACAATATATGAAGTAAGTGTTGCAGTAGTGATTCATAGGTCCTGACGAAAGCCTCTTAAGGCTGAAACATGTTGACCAGAGAACATCTATGGTAATTAGCAAACCATCTTTCTTGCTACTATCACTCTGTTTTAACCATACCATCTTGATGGGCACACTCAATAAAGTTTTCTTGTTGACGTCAAGATAGGCATTTTTAAATCACTTGGATCATTTTCCTTCTTTTTCACATATTCTTATTTCTTTGAGCACTGCAACTAAGCCCCATCGGCCTCATACGCTGTCATTTGTTCTGGTTGAAGGTTCAACCATTGGGTCCAAGGTTAACCTCAATGTTCACTTGAGGAAGTGCCTGTTGGACACCAAATTTTCAAACTCGAAATCCCAAATGACGAGCTTCCACTATTGAGTGGGCTGATGGGTACTTTTTCCACTTTTTCCACTTTTTGTATCTCTTTATCTATCCTGTCACTCCAGCTCCTCCTGCGGAATACTTTATAGATTCCTGAGTATGTCTGGATTCTGCTAAAGACCTGTGGCATCTTCCGTGTGTTCAGTATGTATAGTTGGGGGACAAGATGCTGTTAGGTCTATAATAATAATTCCCCTCGGGCCCCTCTCCACTCTGTAGTCTTGTGCTTCTTGGAGCTAACCTTTGGAGTGCAGCTTAAGTCCATGTGTAATTTGAGCCAAAAGTCAATGGATGAGCGCAGCCCCATCACCTAGGTCACTCGCTAGTATGGATAGTGCCACCATGCCGCCAAGGTATGCAACTGACATAGAGGCTCTGTCTCATTCCCTAATGTGTATGTGTCTAATACCCTAATCTGTCTTCTTTGTGATCCCAGCCAGCTGGTCGTGCTTCAAATGATAAAACAATTAATATAAGTTAAAATAAACGCATGGTCTACCTGCGAGAAGACATTTTGGGATTCTCGGCCCCTCCATCGTGCTCTGAACGTATGAGATGTAGCCTAAGGTTTTTGGTTCTTTCATGGACAGAATAAGTTTGTTTTGGTTTATTGGACAGAGAATCTCTTCTTTATTAAACAAAAGAGGCATTCTATAGACTCTGTCCTGTGAATGCCAAGGGACTCCATGTGTAGCCTGGGAAAGGCACACCTAGCACAAGATGAGATACTCCACTTGTCTTCTAAGACACAGAGCAACAAGATGCCAAGAAACTGACAAACAGTGTCACATATAAATAACATGTAGCATATTTCGTGTTTGTTAAAGAGACGTTGCCTTGTTGTAAAATACAAGACATAGGGAGTCAATTAGTCCCTGGCAAGAGGCCCACTCACCTGCAGAGGACCACCCGATGCATGACGACATCCATGCCTACCTGGCGGGGGTCTCTGTGCTTTAAGGTCACTTATGGCTGCGCTCAATGCTAAGTGGCATGTGTTTCGTCACCTGCTTGGAAATTATTTGTATTTCACAAACAAACTCTCAAAGATGGAGTTTGTTTGTAAAATGCAAATAAATCAGTGGACCCGATGCACTGCCAATACATCAAGGCCACTGATTACTTTCTCTGTCCATTACTGCCATCCCTCGCATACTGGTCCCGGGCAGGAATATCAGGTGACAGTTGCCCCCCTCCAATAGGTCAATGCAACCATCATGGTAAACCAGCAGTCGTATGTCGGACAGACTGCCGGATCAAGGGTTTCCATCAGTTGAATTGGCAGAAAATCCACTGACGGAAACAATGAAGTTAACCCAACTTTAAAATCAGCAGTGGGACAGTGAAACAGTAGGATGAGGCATGTGCTATTTTTTGGTGAATGCCTCACATCTGCCAAACTCTAAGTGTCCCATACCATTCCTCCTGCCCCATGGTTTCTACCTAGAGGCAAACCTCCAACTACCTACTCTGTTCCATGATGATCTCTGCCGATGGATGTATGACATTACAACGGATGCTTTTACCACGCATGCCTTTACAACACAGTTTTTACAACGCATGCTGTTACAACGCATAACGCTTAGGGGTGCTGGATAGTGAATAGTTTAATTTACTATTCCAACTCCAGTCCCCGTGGATAGTAGGGAAGGTGTTGGATAGTAAATTAAATCTATTCCCTATCTTAGAGCGCCCCCCAGCACAATGCGTTGTAATGACATGCGTTGTAATAGTTGCGTCGTAAAGGCACTGCGTGGTAAAAGTTGCGTTGTAAAGGATGTTTCCCCTGCCGATGAATGATCTTGAAACATATCTCACATTATTGTGCATCGCTCCGTTGCTTCTCATCTGTGTTCATGTTATATAATTAAGAATACTTATGTATCTACCAATCTCAAAGTACTTCGGTCGTTAGCCGTAGTTTGGAGAGGTGTTGGTAAGGGGAATCTCCTGGTGAGTGCCCTGCATGCATACTGAAGGCCCCCTCCAACTGTTAAGGGGTTGCTGGATTGCTATGTGTGTGTATGGACGCATGGTGAATTTCCTCATCCTCCTTTCAGCTGTAAAGATCAATTTGGGGAAATGATTCCCTCTGACAAAGTAGGATCTCTGAGACAAGCCTGTGTTGAAGGATGTATGTACTGTTCTGTAAGTGGCTTTTGACTTGTCATTTATTCACTTCTATTGTTTGTGACTTACAGACAACTAACCAATAAGGAGTTACCCATAAAGATCCCACCGGTCCACGTCATCACCAGGAACAGCAGCCTTGGTAAGTTGGTGCCAATGTGAGAGTGGTGCAGCACTGTCGGTAGCTCTGTGAACATCGTGTGCCCTTCTGTCGGCCACAGTTTCTTTGCCTGGCCTTTAATGCTGCCTGCACCAATGGCACTCTGTCTTTAGTTGCAGAGGTCACTGCAGGAAAGAGAGGCAGAGGAGTAATGGGCTTGTCACTAAAAGAAGAGGGACCTGGACTGCGAGTGCCGCTAAGACTAGGGAAAGAAAGACCATGTAACAATGACTATCCTGTCAGATGTGTTCCTCTGGATCTTGTGGACTCCACCCCATCTTTTCTTTTGACCCACCAACTCTTAGGGGTTTGGCTATCTGGTTTAGTTTGCAATGGATTAAATCTTCATGCCATTTAGGAGCCTATTGCTTTCAAATTGTTTCTAAACGATCAAGCCGCCCTTCGATATTGTGTTTTTATTTTACCTGATACTTTTCCTATACCTGTCAGAATTCATAGTGTTTAATCATTTCACCTTCAATCTTGGCTTTTTCTCTTGATAGACTTGTATTGAAATTCCTATGCCTTCATTGTGGCATTTGTACAAGGGATTTAAGAAGCCTTGTGAGCTTCCATTATGTATTTTTTCTGGTTCCTGATGAACCCTGGCTAATTCTTTACTTGATCCTGCTAGGAAGCGGATGCTGGGATGAACGTTCCTTCTGGATCCCGGGCGTCTGGATATCCAAAGGTTCCACAGTCTCTTCTCTGGAGAGCTTTAACCCAATTTCTTCTTGATAGATTTGTTAACAGCTTACTCTCTAGCTTTCTCTCTCTCTGGTTCTTCAGTCTTCACGGTTTCCATACTGGCTCTCTTGTGTTTACTATGATAAATGAGATTTGGACCATGGCTAATGGAATTCCTCTACAGTTGAACCGCCCCTTGTCCTTTCCAATCTACAGATATGCATTGCTGATGAATTTCTTGAAGTTGAGAGTATTGTAAATGTTCTTCTTCTTGACCAAGCATAATCGTTGGTTGACTTTCTTTATTTGTGTCTCTCCATAGTCTACATTAGTAAGCATCCATCTCAAATGATTGGTCATTTGTTTTGGCCAAAGTATATCAGACATTGAAAAGTATATTTTTACTGTGTATTCATGTCATCTTTAAACTGTTTTGTTAATGACTTACCTTCCCTCTCATATAAATTTTTCTTTCTTTCATTTTTTCACCAATTGGCCCCCCGTTGGGTACATTTCTAGCCGGTTAAGAAAGAGAGTGAGGCCGCAGTCTAATTGCCACATGCAAATGAGTTTCCATATCAATTGATCAGGAAGACTCACCAGTGTATGCTCATCTTCCCCTAATGGTATCTCCTGGCTCACCTACTGGCAGCTTGCCAAAACTCATAAACTACTGTTTCGAGATAAGCAAGGCGTGTTGGTGCAACAGCTCTTAAAACAACGATATATAGATAAGAGATAAAGAATTTAGGTCCTATAAATCTGTCAGGATGGCGGAGGACTTTACCTCTACCTTACTGAGGGACGTCTGTCCACCAAATTTTGAGTTGTCTGCCAACCCTGGAGAACGCTACACATTGAAAGGAACCGCCGACACGGCGGTTTCTAGCTATGTGGGCACATTTTGATGGAGAGCACCATCAGACATGTCTGCCGGCTGTCAAAATGGAAGTTTGTTGTTGAAAAATAAAAAACTAAGGGTGCCCGCACCACTAGAGTTTTAATTTAACTTCTTTTTTACTGTCCCTCATCCCAAGGATATACTTGCCGGTGACAGACAGTAAAAAAAAAAAGCAATCTGACCACCCACTCTAGATAGGGCGGATGGTGGATGGCTTACCTCCGATGGCTCTTACACCCTCTGGTCATTGGAAGAAGATTTCCTGGCATAAACCTTGAGGCCCGCCCAACTCTAAATAGGGCAGGCACACTGACAGCTTGGAGGTATGAGCACTCCGCCGCCTTTGCAACAGAGTACCCTGTTCGCCAAACTCTAAATCAGGACCAAAAACATCAAGATCAAATTTTGAGTTCCGTGTATTAAATGAATACCATAAAAGTTATAAAAATTGGAAAGCTCAGATCAAATGAGATGAAATAAGGCCCGGTGTTAGGAACCAATGAAAATCATCAGTTCAGTACAGGTCAACGAGAAAAGGTAAAAATCCCAGATAAATAACTCTGTGGCCCATTTAGACACTAGGAAGGGTACGCTATCTTGGCCGAGGCCTAGACTTGATCCTGATCCAGCGCCCCTAAAGAAAAACTGTCTCTCCAACGCTACCCAACACCACAATACTTACCAATAATCATAAATCTCTCACAAAGGCCCATAAACCAACGAGGCTAATTAATCAGAACTATTCACAAATTATTTACTTATTTATATACAACTGCAGTTTATCTTTTCTCACCGTGGTTTTAAGCATATATTATTTTAATTAAGTCACTTAGGCAAATGGATCAACTAATGGTAACTAGACCATGAACAAACAAGACCAGCTTGTCGTTTCAAAATCTAATTTTATTTTAACTTTATTATTCAAGAAAGAGCATTTTATTTAGAATCTTTATTTATTAGCAATAATAAGCAGCATTTATAAGGAAAAGATTTATTAGACTGACATCTTCAAAGCAAATCAGTAAGCATGAATTAAAGCTAAATAACAGTTTCCTTTCCCTCAAACTATTTCCCTGTCTATTCTTGCTCCACCTGAAAAGGAAAAGATCATATTAAGTCTGCTGTCCTTACGTGAGTCAAAGGTCCGACAGCATGTCACGTCAATCAGGATTCGAAATGCGAGAAGCGCCCTCCTGCCCATGAGGTCAGGTTTTATACCTTTCTAGCTAGCTAAACTGTCTACATTTTATATGTCTCCAAGCAAATCCAGACTTCCCATTGGCTGGCTTATGTCAGTCCACGTTAGGTCATCACCGTTTCAACACCATGATCAGGCTTTTCTTTAGCCCTATTGTCCTCTGCTTTCGTGACATTCAGCTTCCTCGAATGTGTTACTTTTCACTCGAGTTACAGTTCAACTTCCTTGCCTTGGCAATCTTGCTGGTTTCCTGTCCTTGAGCCTTTCTCCAAGAGTACGTTTAGCACAATTTATTTAACTGCATTTTTCTGACAAGAAGAATGTCAACGTGGTAAAAGTTTTCCACTTCTGAAATGTGCAAGGCTCTTCTCTGGACAAGATTGAAAACGCCATTTCTTAGCATGCCTTTAGGCCTCACTCGGAAACTATTGTTTAAACAAACACAATACATCAATTAATTAGAGAATTGAGACCCATTCTGTTACCCACCCCCTTTGCTAATTATTAACCCTTTAATTTATGTTACCTAGCTGAGCACACAAAGCAGCATTTATATCTACCTTCTTCTTTTAGGCCCCAAGGAATCTCCACGAGCTTTTGTCACGGAAAAGACATAACATAAGCACACAAAATAAGCACATGCCATTAGTTAAACATCCGCATTTAATACTGACAAAGACAATAGACAAGGTTAGTTTATTATTTTCTTCGCAACTGCAACAAAGAGCACATAGGTTAATCCCATGTGTTTTCTGAATTAATGCATTTTTAAACTAAGTTGATTAGTATTTTCACCTCATGCTTGTTAATACTGTTACATTTTTATGGAGGTTTAACTTTGCGAGTTTGAACAAAAAGTTCTTCATTACCTCGCTCCATCAACTCCCTCATCTGGTGATTTCAAAATCACCAAACAACACCCAAAAATTAATAAATTTTTCACCCCTTGAACATGTTTTGAACTTTCACAGTATTAGTGTTTCTAAACCTTTGATTCAGCTGTTTGTTTGTAACTCTCATATTGTGATCTACGAAACTCTTCTAATTCTATTTCTTTTTCTTGTTATTTTCTTAGCTTGTAAATTATTTTCTTTTCCCTTCGATATTTCTTTCTCTTGTGTAGCATACAACTAATTTTTAACAAAAATATCACTATGACTATAACTATAAGAGGACACAGTATTTTACCTAAGATTGAACTGCCTATCTCTAAAAACCAGTTTCTGATTGCTGCAAATCTTTTACTCAAACGTTCTGAAAAATCTTCATCTTCTAAAGGTTCAACCTCTGCATGTAATTCTGTAATATTTCTGATATACATCTCAATATTTTGGCTTTTGTCAGGTATGTATGTACAGCAATGCTGGACATGTAAAATTCCACAAACTCCTCCTTCTTTAGCTAACAGAATGTCTAATGCAAGACGGTCCTGCATTACCATTGTTCTCATAGCAATAAGTTCTGTGTTAACTAATTGGAATCCACTAGCAGTATCAGTTGACAATCTATCAACAATTGTAGACATTTTTCTGATTTTAACTGCATTCAGGGTTATACCCACCAAAGTTATTACTGCACCAAAAAATATCTCCCAAAATTTCTGAAAAACTTTCCCTTTTAAATCTATTCAAGTGATTGCTTATTTTAAATGAACCCTTTACATTTCTGTCTACATGAAAAATCTTTGGGAAAACTAAACCAACATAGCAAGTCCCATACCAGTGGTCTGGGAGATTGTAGTAAGCTTTGTTTCCACAAACAAAATAAATTCCGGGAAAAATTGGATCTTTGCCTCCTTTAAATCCCCAACCCCCTAAGATTTAATAAGTATCTTCACATTGACTAGCACTTACAAAATAATTATCAAACAGAGTATTATCTCTTCTAATACAAAGCTTTCCACTAACAGGTTTATCTATATGAATTGCAACATTCTCTGTCCTACCATTGAGCTTTTCATCCTCAATCTGCCAAAACTTAGATTTGGTTTGTTTCAGCATCTCATTTCGCTTACACATTGTTCTTCTCTCTTCAACCATGTTTAAGAAAGATTTTTATTCCAACCTCAATTTACAAGTTAAATTGTTTCTAAAAGCATACTCATAAGTAAGTTCATTAGTTACTATGAAAAATTCCCTCATCTGTTTATCATGTTTATGTTTATTCAAGCTTTTATCAACTTTTAAATTTGCAAAAATTTCATCATAATTAGAGTAGTAGTACTCTAAACGACCTGTCTGATAAAACAAACTAGCTATTACGCTACAAGTAATAAGTAAGAGGAAGCATATTATAGATCACCCCCTCAGAGACGGAAGCAGGTAATTTCACACAAATGTAACAATCTTTCACATCCATTACCTTAACATATTCAGATAAAAGTCTTGAAAAGGTATTACTAGAAAAATCTCCAACAGATCTATCTTGGTGAATATCTGGTTTATGCTCAATGATTTTATTAGTCTTGCCTACTATATCATGGTTATCTTGTTTAACCACAACTTTACTAGTCATATTAGTTTTATATTCCTCTTTGTCAATTCCAAAATGAAAAATGACAGCTAAAATTAACCACACTAAAATTATTAGAATTACACAAATAAAAGAAATGTTGCAACATCTCCTTACAATAGAGCATCTCGAATTATTATTAGAAGAAGGCATCTTTACTTTGAAACAAGAGCCTTTCAAAACAAAAAAAACTAAAAAATTAAAATTTTGAAAATATTTGAAAATTACAATATATACACTTTTTTACTTTTTTTTTTAATAAAACTTTAATTTCTAACAGCTTTTCTTCGACCTTATATCTAACATTGATGTCCACCCAAGATTACAACACCACACGTATCCCCTCCTGTCTAAGAGGTACAGCTACTTGGACATGATAGATTGACAGTCCAGGCAGAATGTCACCGGGAATAGCTCGCATCTCAGGGAGGGCGCGGAGGCAGATTCAATTCTCACTGGACATAGACCCGCTCCAATGTCAGATTTGGGCCAGTCTGCTGAGAAAAGCCGAATTAATGTAGACTCCCCCTCTATAAACCCAGAGACAAGGGTACCTAGGGATATTCGGTCCCCTAGTGGTGATCGGACTCCCGTGGTTACATCTGTGGCCAATTCAAGTAACAGCGCTACGTCCCCAATATTGGTCCCGACTTAAAAACCACCATTCTTGAAGCTAATTTCATGGAATGTAGCTGGCCTAGGCAACAAGCTAGATCTACAGGAATGGACCGCTTTTGTGGATACTTGGGATATATGTATGTTCCAGGAGACCTGGGCGCGGGAAGAATATTCCCGATGGGGTTACCTGGCATTTTCCATTCCCGCAAAGTGGGCAGGTAGGGGCCGTCCCTCTGGCGGACTCACAACGTGGGTGGGGACCCATTTGGGCTGTCAGGCAGTACGTCTCCCACTGGCATCTGAGGACATACTAGTGGTTTTGTTGGTATGGCCTAACTCAGCCAGACTTGCCGTGATAAACATGTATTCAAGGCCGGTTAACATCACACGTGAATCACCCACCATTGAGGAATTATCGGCTTACCTCAGTGAAATTCCGAGGGGCACCCCATTTTTGTTGGAGGGGACTTGAATTCACATTTTGAGCCCCTAGAGGGCCTTCTGGATGGTTTCTCCATGGAAGAGGATGGTAGGTGGGCGGTTCCCCCTGTAGTGGCACCTCCTCCGAGAGCCTGGTCACCTCTAGCCTTACAGATTACTGCCCTGACCCTTAACCATGGAGTCAGAGCCTGTAATGGGCGCATTAAATCTGACATACTGAGCAGACACACATACAACAGAGTGGGAAGGGAGTCCCGTTTGGACTACGTCCTTGTACAACTTTCCGAATGGTCGCATATCATTGACTTTAGGGTGGCAGAAAGAGCGGACAGCGACCACAATGCTCTTGAACTAGATCTTGTCCATCCTGGTTTGGGAGTCGGTGACCAAAGCATGGCGGCGACCAAACCAGAGCTTCTCCTTGAAAACAACAGAAGGAGAATTAGGTGGGAAAAACTTG
Organism: Lissotriton helveticus; assembly: GCF_964261635.1. Lineage (NCBI taxonomy): Eukaryota > Metazoa > Chordata > Amphibia > Caudata > Salamandridae > Lissotriton > Lissotriton helveticus. Next base: position 119,114,085 of record NC_136073.1, on the reverse strand, counting down.
TTGCTAGCCGAGAGAAGCTTCCAAAGCTCTATGATGGAATAATTCCAATCTTAGAAAAAGTGGGCGTTTTAACTGATGAAATCTGCAATGAGGACACCCGCAAATTAATATATCTGGCTCATGAGGATCTTACTAGGACCATGGCGGATGATCTCTTTACCAAAGTCCAACGCAAAAGGGGGGGACCACATTGTATGTCCTCATGGTACAATGCCGCATGCCGCAAGGCAAAGGGAGAACTCCTCTTTTGTATCAAGGATGGCAAAGGCAGAGGGGAGATACAGGCTCGTAGACGGGCGTATAAGAAACTTGTTGCCCAGGCCAAGATCGAATGGGAGGAGGGCCAGTGGGAGGAACTCTCTAGTTCCCTAGCTACCAGGGATTATCGCAAGTTTTGGCGAATTGTCAATGGGGGCTCCGAGAATTTACTCTCAGCAATTGAACCAAATATTGCAGCAGGGGTGTGGCCGGCGCACTTTCAGTCGCACTACACTTCGGACGCTGGGGATACCAACAATCCATTCCCAAGTACGCCCATTCACTGTAGGGGCGACCTGTTCACACTAAAGGAGGTGCGAGCAGCCATTGTAGGATTGGCATCTGGCAAGGCCCCCGGATTGGATGGTATTCCGGGTGACCTGTTTAAACAGGAGCCTGACGTTTGGGCCCCCTATCTTGCCACAATATTCAACGCTGTCCTGATGGGCATGGAGATTCCTAGTACTTGGCTGGGGGCAGAGGTGGTTCCTATATTTAAGAAGGGCTCGCCTCTGCTCCCAGCCAACTACAGGCCCATTAGTTTAATAGACGTGTCCCAGAAGCTTTTTGGTAGGATTGTGCTGGATCGCCTTCAGGCCTGGCTGGAAGAAACTGACACTCTTAGTCCTTTCCAGGCGGGATTTAGAAAGGGGGTGTCCACAGTGGATCAGATTTTCCGTTTAAGTCTCATCTACTGGAGGACGGCGCTATTCGAGGGGGGCAGCTTGTACACGGTTTTCGTGGACTTGCGAGCCGCCTTCGACTTGGTGCCCAGAATGAAACTGTGGAGTGTGCTTGCTGAGATGGGGGTTCCACCTGATATTCTTGAAATTCTACAGAGACTCCACCAGAACAATTTTGCAAGTGTCAGGTGTGGAAAAAATGGCGAACTGACAGATAGATTCCCCATTGACAGAGGGGTGAGACAGGGCTGTGTGCTCGCACCGACCCTTTTCTGCCTTTTTGTCAACGGGGTAATCGCCCACCTGAATGGGATTGAACACACCGACGCCCCCAAATTGGATGGCAGCAGGGTGCCCGCAATCATGTTTGCGGACGACACCCTGCTGCTGTCCAAAACCCCAATGGGTATCCAGCGAATCCTTGACTCTTTCTTGGTATTCTGCACGGAGAGGGGCTTAGAGATCAACGCGCTAAAAACTAAATTCATGATCCTAAATCCCACTCCGAGGACACGTCCAAATCCATTGCTCGGCTCATCACGATTAGAGAGGGTTTCTACGTTTGAATATCTAGGTGTAACTTTAAATGAGAACATGACATGGGGAGCACATCGGACTAGGGCCAACCTGAAATTGGTGCAGATTGCGGGAGGCATATCAAGGATGATGACCAAATCAACACATCGCCCGCTGGGCCCAGTCATACAGATCTACAAAGCCCAGGCTCGGGGTGCTGTAACTTACGGGGCTGAACTCTGGGTCCATACACCAGCACTAAACCTGATGACAACCGAAAATAAATTAATTAGACAATTGGTTGCACTTCCATCAAGCACGCCACTGCTCCCCTTGAGGTTAGACCTAGGACTTAGACCAATCACAGAGGAACTGGGTCTCAAACCTTTAACATTCTGGCGAAAGATATGGAGCAGCGATGAACTTATCCAGTACAGGTCCGAGCTTAAGGAGTTTTTAACCCAACCAAAAGCTATGCAGATTCCTTGGCTGAAATATATAAAATCATCATGTGAGAATCTAGGATTCCCAGAACTATGGACCGACCCAGCCAACGCGTCTGCCAGGATTCCGCGCAAAGTTCTGTCAAAGGCGTATTATGACCTAAAACTTACTATTGCTCTAGACAGCAAGCGTGAGGGTTCCCTGACGTCTTTATTTATCCGAAGCAAAGACTTCTACTGCCTGGAGAAGGTTCTAGATGGGATGACCCCCGTGTTGACCAGGAAGCTATTTCTCCAGTGGAGATATGGCACATTGCCCCTTAGGTCCTTCACCAGCTCTTGGACAACGCCACCAACTACAAAGCAATGCACGGCATGTGCACTTGCCGTGGAAAGTGACTTACATGTGGTTCTATTTTGCAAGGCTTACCAAGTCATCAGAAAATACTGGCTTGTCCCTCTCATCAGAAATTTTGGCTGCAGACAGTTCTCTCCCATGTACAGAATTTTAAAAACCGATGTTTCATCTTCAACTGTCTTTGCACTGGCGAAATACCTCACAGCCATGTGGTTTATCCGTACCCACATTTTGAAAGCGGAGTTGGGCCCATAACAATTTTATTATATTTTATTTCATTTTTTTTTTACTCATTTTTCTTAAATTATTGCTAATGGACTATTTTTATATTGTTCGGCCTAATTTTTAATCAATGTTTCAAATTATTGTGTTTATTTGTATATCTTTGATGGTCTAATTGACCGAAATAAAGATTGAAACTTGAACTTTATGTTTTTTTCCAGCTAACACAATTTCTTCGACCTTGTGTCACCTAACACAATTTCTTCAACCTTGTGTCAAAACAAAATCAATCATTATCACTTGTATCATCTAAATCTTCTTGGCTACTACTATTCACTTCCACCACTGGTGGGATGATAATGTACATCCATTCAGGTGACTTGTACTTCTGATTTGGCTTTATTACTCTTTTTGCTCTATTACTAATCACTTCTATTTTCTTTCCTGCTTGATTCTTCTTTTCAGAGTCTCCTCCCTTCTGGTTTGAGACTTCATAAATTTGCTCTTTTGATCTGTTCACTAATTTAAATTTTAGACTCTCATTTTCAACTGGCCAATTATCTCCTTTTCTAAATAATTTCTTATTTGGTTCAGTCATATTACACTCTGCTCTCCAAGCTCTTTTCCTTGAACTTTTCACTTTGGATTCATCGTCACTTTCATCTGATTCGCTCTCTCTGATATCAGCTCTAGATCTAGGTACTTCTTTACTCGGCAGTTTCACTCTGTTAGGAACATCATCCTTACAGCTGGTACTCAGAATTTCGTCTTCTTCTTCTTCTTCAATTACTTCCAACATCCCAGTTTCAGAACTTCGGTTCCTGCTTTCAGAGCTTCCAATCTGCTTTTCAATACTCTCCTGATCTTGAATCACCACTTTTTCAGACTCTTTTTCTGCTTCTTGATCTAGTAGATCTTCATCATTTTCAGAGTCTTGTATCACAATCTCTTCAATCTCTTCATTCAATGCCTCATTCGCATTTGAATTTTCCAGATGTCGACTTCCCTGTCAATCTGCAGAATCTGGATCTCTTTCAGGTTCTTCTTCAGAATCTGAATCAGCTGTAGTGTCACCTTCATCAGGATTTTCAGGAGCTGGCACACGTATGGTATGACTAGCATGAATCCACCTCTTCAATCCACTGCACTTTACTGCATTTGTTGTGACAAGTATCACCTGTCTTGCCTTCTGCCACCTGGGTACTAGGCAATTTCTTTTTCGGTGTACTTTTGTTCTCACCCAGTCTCCTGGTAACAGATCATGAGCTTGTTCCTTCTCTTTGGTTATCACTTCAGTTCCCACCTGATGGAACACAGAAGTCACCAGGTCAGATAGGTTCTTGCAGTACTCCAATATGACGCTATCATTAATGCTTATTAATTTACCAACTGGAACAAATGCTTGTCTCATGACTCTGCCCATCACAATTTCATGGGGGCTTAAACCTGTTTTTTTATCTGGAGTACTTCTCAAAGACATCAAAACAAGTGGAAGTGCATCAGTCCACTTCATTCCTGTAGCTAAACACATTTTTGCTATTCTATTTTTGATTGTGCCATTTACTTGCTCAACAACACCTGATGCTTCCGGTCTGTAAGCACAGTATAGCTTTTGCTTTATGTTCAGTGCTTCACAAATCAATTTTAGCAATCTGTTTTCAAAATGTGTTCCACGATCGGGTCTTTTATGTCCGCTTTTGTCAATCTCTGCAGTGGTTTTGCAATTACTGAAAATCCACTAATCCATTGGCGACAATAACCTACCATTCCTAGAAACATTCTGACCTGTCTCTGTGTTTTTGGAGGTTGCATTGCCTGAATCATTTTAATTCTCTCAGTTGTCACTTGCCTGATTCCTTTTGCAATCCTTTGACCAAGGTATTTTACCTCTTGTTTGCAAAACTGTAATTTTGCAAGAGACACTTTATGTCCCTCATCTGCCAAATGATTTAAAATAATAATGGTATCAGTTACACAGTTATCTCGTGTTTTTGCAGCCACAAGGAGATCATCAATATACTGCACTAATGTTGATTTTCCAGGTAAATCTAGATTTTCCAAGGATTTCTTTAGCAACTGATTAAAAATAGATGGACTCTCTGTATACCGTGAGGGATACGACACCATGCTAGGATACGGTCTTGGAACCTGAACGCAAACATTTGTTGGCTTTCTGGATGCAATGGAACAGTAAAGAATGCGTTACAAAGGTCTATAACTGTATACCATTCTGCATCATGCGGAATCTGATATAGAATTACCTGCTGGGTTTGGCACAACACGGCAACATGGAACAACTGTTTTATTAACCTTTCTCAGGTCTTGAACAATCCTAAAAGTTCCAATTGGCTTTTTGATTCCCATAATCGGTGAATTACATGGACTGCTCTCAATTTCTTTTAGAACACCTTGTTTTCTGAATTTATCAATTACAGGTATAACACCTTCAATAACTTCTGCTTTCATTTTATACTGAGGAATGTTTGGATAATCTACTCCTTGTTTTACTGATATTTTTACTGGGTCTACATTTTTCATCAAACCCATTCCGTTTCCAGTAAAGTCCCAAATTTTAGCATTGACTGTCTCTTTTAATTCTTCAGGTAGATTATTTTTATCAAATACAGGAAATAATTTATTTTCCTCTGCTTAAACCATTAACATTGTTAACTTATAATGCCCATCTTCCTCCTGAGTTTGGAGCTCAATACCATCCGGTGAGCAATATATTTTACAGTTCATCTTACATAGTATGTCCCTTCCTAACAGATTTACAGGACTGCTGTTACAAAATACGAATCTATGCATATCCTGAAATTTACCAATTTCAACTTCAACTGGTTCTGTTAAATCGGTTTTAATTTGTTGATTAGCTACACCAACTACTTGGATCTTGTCCCCGGAAAGAGGCAGGTTTTCTATTTCCACTAATCTAACAGTAGAACGGGTAGCACCATTGTCCACTAGAAAAGTGATTTCTACATCATTCACTTTACCATTTACAAATGGACCAGCCTGATCTACCTCAAGAGTGGCTCCAAGCACACACTCTTCCTCCTCTCTCGGGCACCGTCATAAGTAATCCTCAGAATCACTCCCTCCATTTTCTTTTAACCAATACTGTTGAGAAACATTTGACACATTCACTCTTGGCGATCTGTTTACCTGTTCACCTCCGCAGAATCCTGTTTCTGTATTGAACCTCTGCACATTCACACAGTTTGGAAGTGGCGGTTGTGGTATCTGACTTTGCTGATTCAATACCTGTCGCTGTAGCTGTTGCTGTTGCTGCAGATTTATCTCATTCTGCATCTGTGGATTTAATGATGCATTTTTTAAATTTCTGGGCGGATTCTTACATTCGCGCTTCCAGTGTCCAATTTCGCCACAATTAAAACATGGGAGTTTTTGCTTTAATTCTTCAATATTTCCCATCAATCTTGGCTTATTATAATTAACTTTAAATTTCCCTTGATTCTGATTTACATTCTTGTTTCCCAGAGTTGCTATTTGCTGTTCAGCTACTTTCACCTGTGCCCACATAGCTTTTTCTTTTAGCTTCTTTTGTTTAGCATCTATTTCATCACTACAGTATTTTGCTTTTCTCAAAATGTAATCTACTGAAAGCGATTGCCAGCCAACTATTCCAGATCTTATCATTTCACCAATTTCAGGTCTTAAGCCATAAACAAATCGGTATATAAAATGGCTCATATCCTTTTCACTTAATTTTTCATAACCACTGTATTGTTTAAATACCAGCAGTAATATTTCATAAAATGAATGTACTGATTCTTTTGGCTCCTGATTTATTCTATCTATTTAAACCCAATCTACTTCTTTCGGAAGATTCTTGTTTTTCAACCACACAATTACCTTATCGTACAGATTCATAACATCTGATGAAGGAGCACCTGTTACTTTATCTCGAGCAGGTTCTTCTTTAGGCCAATCTATATAAATTTTACATTCTGTCCAAAGATCCGATGGGACAACTATGTCAAAGAATCCATCAAGATCAATCCACAGAACCTTTGAAACCTTAACAAATCTGTCTACTTGTCGATACCATTCCACAGGTTTTTCTCTCAGTCGAGGAAAATCATTTGTGAACAATAAAATGTCCTGTCTTGTCCAAGGAACATGCACATACCCTCCTCCTGGTATTTCTCTCATTGGAAACTCATTTGCTACTTCTCCTCTTTCTCTTTTTTCTTCCTCTCTTTTCTTTGTCCATTTTACTCTCCACTTACTTAATTCACCCAATCTTTTTAGAAACACAATTAAATCTTTTATATGAATAATTCTTCCTGTGGTATTCATGTTCCCAATGTCTTTTTCAGAGAAATCCACTCTATAATGTTTCTGCAAATTTTTCTGTCTACTTAAATCTATTTCTAATTCAGCAGCCATTTCCTCTAATTGATCATACTTGGTTTTCGTTTTCCATTGTATGCTTTTGCAAATAAAGAGTAATTCATCATCCTGATACAGCTTCAAATTGTCAGTCCCAATTGTACCAATAATCAATTCCTCCAAATCCGCCTTTAATTTAGCAACATCAAGTCATTTAAATTCTGGGCTTTGTGGGGTATTCGTTAAATCTATTTTATTAATGCTCTTTTCCGGAGTTCCAGAATCAGATTCTGCACCAGATGGAGTTTTATTTGACAAACTTTGATTAAAAGTTAAGTCGGGCATCATTGTTTTCTCTCGGTGAATTTCAGATAAATCTGAATAACATTTTTCAGCCACTTTCTGAATTTCTGCATTTAATGGAACAGTCAAGGCTGAATGTCTAATTTCTCTTTGATCAAATACTGAAAGAACAGGTCCAATTGTTACTGGTACTGTTACTGCTTCCATGCTTTTAGTTAACTGCTGTATTTATTAATCGAAATAAAGTGGTTTTGAACTTGAACTTGAACTAACTGCTGTATTAATCCATCTTTTGATCGAAAATATTCTGAGGTGTTTGGCAATTCCTCACATCTTTCTGTTCTCATTACATTTCTTGGGGTTTCCTTTCTTTGAACTGGGGTTTTAGCATAATTTCTGTTTTCACCTGATATACTAGAATTAGATCTTGTTTCTACTCTTTCAGGAGTTTTTCCACTATTTTGATTTAAACTTGGTGATGCCTCATCAATAATTTCTCTTGGAGGAGCGCTCGGGGAAGTTCCTGGGGGAACTCTTGGGGAAGACCATGAACAAACTGGTTGATAAGGTGGTGGTTTCGGTTTTGTAACATAAATCTCTTCTAAAACTGCATCTTCTAATTCACTTTCTTCACCATTATTATTATTCTTTTGAGCACCCTTTTGATCAGTTACCTCACCAAATCTCGCTGGATACAGACCATCACACATGTCTCCACGTCTCCATCGACGCATTCTATCCTGATGTGTTTCTCTATTTATATATAGTCCTCCAAACCTTGATACTCCTCTACTTTTTTGTTGTAATTCAAACATTTCATCCTCCCATTCAACTAGAGCTTCAAATTGAGTAGGTCTAGGTCTTGGTACAAGAGCCATCATTTTTTCTCTTAAGTTTTTCAAAACCTTAATGTTAAATGATCCATCTTCCGGCCATGCTAATACACCATCATTTTTAGTATATTCCATCCAATTCTCAATCCAAAGACAAGTGTGATAACCATATTCGCCTAACATATAAGCTGCAGATGTTTTGTATTTATGAATTAATCTTCCACCTCGCGTTTCAATTTTCTTGTCAGGTTTCAATTTATTTTTCAATTTCTGAAACCAAGAAAGCTTCTTTTTCTCTTTAATGTAAAAATAATCCATGTTTAAAACAATTCCGCTTACTTCGGAATGGATCGTATCTATTTTCAACAAGGAAATAGTTATTCCGCAAATCCAACCAATCCGTGCGCGAAACTCACCAACAAGCCAATCAGGTTAAGCTTCGTCACTGCTTTGCATAACCAATAGAATTACTGCTTTTCGGAATAAGCGAATCAGCTGCAAGCCTGTCTAGTCACATGAGCCAATCAGTGCGCGGTTACTGTGATGTATGCCAGCCAATCACAGCGCGACACTAGTGACGTATACTGCAGCTGCAGCTTCTCTGTCCTCGCTCCGCTGTGACACTGTCACCTCCTTTACAAAATATTTTCACAGCGCCATGTTTTACAAATCTTTTCAATGAAATTCAGTTAGTAACTCCACAAAAACAAACCATTTGTCTGTTTCGCTAAATAAAGTGATAGCTTTCCCAGTCATTCAAGTATTCTTTTGCGTGAAATAGACGAAGCTATTCTCACAGAATATTTAAATTCGTTGATAAAGTAAGCCTACTCTACCCTTCTAACAAGTAATAACGAACTCGTTATTTCTCTGAATGCACATATAGTAACAATTCACTCGATCGTTTATTACAAAATCATTTACGCACATTCAAACGGAAAAATCCCTAACCATACATACATGAATCTTGGTAGGATTTTAACCCACACAAGAAAATCTCACTTGCCACTAAGATAGACGACGCTTCCTTACCCTTCACTCAAGCTTGGATAAATTCTACTACTCTTTTCACAGTGAGTTTTAAAACAGGACAGGTGTCCCTATACTCGAAAGCTACAATTTCATAGACAATCCTCACTATACATTTTACCTTACACACCTAAAAATCCCTAAACTTGTGCTGTACGTCCACAACACTAGTGATATATGATAATACCACTACTTTGTAACAGAACAAATGCACTGTGCAACTTCACCTGTTACACTACTCTTGCCGGCACAACTAGGAATTTTCACACTGCTGGAAAAAACCTTTCGACTACATATAACAACTGAACAGACTCAACATATGTTAAACATTAATCCTATGTAATTACCATGTAGCATGTCAGTTACCATAGTAACCGTAACTCTGCTACCAAGGAATTGATCCAGCGCCCCTAAAGAAAAACTGTCTCTCCAACTCTACCCAACACCACAATACTTACCATTAATCATAAATCTCTCACAAAGGCCCATAAACCAACGAGACAATTTTTGGGCGACTGAATCATGTGACCTAATTAATCAGAACTATTCACAAATTATTTACATATTTATATACAACTGCAGTTTATCTTTTCTCACCATGGTTTTAAGCATATATCATTTTAATTAAGTCACTTCGGCAAATGGATCAACTAATGGTAACTAGACCATGAATAAACAAGACCAGCTTGTCGTTTCAAAATCTAATTTTATTTTAACTTTATTATTCAAGAAAGAGCATTTTATTTAGAATCTTTATTTATTAGCAATAATAAGCAGCATTTATAAGGAAAAGATTTATTAGACTGACATCTTCAAAGCAAATCAGTAAGCATGAATTAAAGCTAAATAACAGTTTCCTTTCCCTCAAACTATTCCCCTGTCTATTCTTGCTCCACCTGAAAAGGAAAAGATCATATTAAGTCTGCTGTCCTTACGTGAGTCAAAAGTCCGACAGCATGTCACGTCAATCAGGATTCGAAAAGCGAGAAGCGCCCTCCTGCCCATGAGGTCAGGTTTTATACCTTTCTATCTAGCTAAACTGTCTACATTTTATATTTCTCCAAGCAAATCCAGACTTCCCAATGGCTGACTTATGTCAGTCCACGTTAGGTCATCACCGTTTCAACACCATGATCAGGCTTTTCTTTAGCCCTATTGTCCTCTGCTTTCATGACATTCAGCTTCCTCCAATGTGTTACTTTTCACTCGAGTTACAGTTCAACTTCCTTGCCTTGGCAATCTTGCTGCTTTCCTGTCCTTGAGCCTTTCTCCAAGAGTACGTTTAGCACAATTTATTTAACTGCATTTTTCTGACAAGAAGAATGTCAACGTGGTAAAAGTTTTCCACTTCTAAAATGTGCAAGGCTCTTCTCTGGACAAGATTCAAAACGCCATTTCTTAGCATGCCTTTAGGCCTCACCCGGAAACTATTGTTTAAACAAACACAAGACATCAATTAATTAGAGAATTGAGGCCCATTCTGTTACCCACCCCCTTTGCTAATTATTAACCCGTTAATTTATGTTACCTAGCTGAGCACACAAAGCAGCATTTATATCTACCTTCTTCTTTTAGGCCGCAAGGAATCTCCACGAGCTATTGTCACGGAAAAGACATAACATAAGCACACAAAATAAGCATATGCCATTAGTTAAACAGCCGCATTTAATACTGACAAAGACAATAGACAAGGCTAGTTTATTATTTTCTTTGCAACTGCAACAAAGAGCACATAGGTTAATCCCACGTGTTTTCTGAATGAATGCATTTTTAAACTATGTTGATTAGTATTTTAACCTCATGCTTGTTAATACTGTTACATTTTTATGGAAGTTTAACTTTGCGAGTTTGAACAAAAATTTCTTCATTACCTCGCGCCATCAATCCCACTCCTCGAAGATTACCTGCCATATTTAAAGATCCCCTCTGCCTGGTGGAATCTCTATCGCAAGAGCGTATCCACTTGTGTGATAGATGAACATTCAGCAGAGCTGTGCAGTGGCCGTGCACCATGGTTTTTGCTCCCAAAAGCTGGAATTTCTTTGTGAAAAATAACATATATCAATATCCATGAGGCAGAGGGAGTTTTCCCCTTGTGCGCGGGGCCATTGTTTCTTGTCCTTGCCTAAGACTGCTGTGTCTTGCATGGTAGACTCAAGCAGGATGAATCAGAAGCAGTCGCCTTCCTGTAAATAGGCAGCGTAAAATCCTCGGGAGCTAGAGGTCGTGTGGTGGGTAGACAGCCATAATATGGACTTCTGTCAGCAGAGATAGTTGTAACTCCACTGTAAGAAAGTTGGAAGACCTGCATCTGGAGGAAAATAAATTGTCTTTGCCTAGGAGTAGCACCAAGTTGTCTTGGCCCATGAACGCAGCATGAGGAAGGCGAGGCTTGAGTTATAGCACGCTCCATCGCCCACTGTTGATGGTGACAGTAAGCATAAGGTGAGCCAAAACTCACTTTCCTAAAGATATGTATCCAGTTATTTGCTTGGTGGTGACTCTAAAAATTGCTAGAATCTGCCCTTTTTTGTCATTCCCCCCCTCTGGGTTTCTCTGGTTTTCTATGAAACATGTTTGGCCGCAAATGCTATGAAAGTGACACCTCAACTTCCATTGTCATCAGCTGTTTGGCTGTTCTCTGGTGTTCCTTTTTCTGCTTTTAGCTGTCTCAAATAAGTATTCATTTCCGATTGGCACTCTTCTGCAGACTCACGCTGTTGGGCTTTGAACAAGGAAATGATTTCCCTGCCTGTGGGGGTGGGGCAGTGGGGGTGGCGAGGAGGCGTGGGTCACACCTTTACCCTAGTAACTGTTTGGCATTTCAACACTCCCCTCATTTCTGCAGCTCTTTCTATTTCAGCTGTTATCATAACTTACAAACCATGAATGGTTGAAGACACTACACTATATACATTTTGAGGGGAGTACAATGAGCTCTTTGTCATGTTTGTTATGTACCTGTCTGGTTTTGTTTGACTACCTCACTGGAGTGTATGTTCGTAACAATACATGTATGGCTTTGCATGTGACTGCCTTGTTGTCTTTATGTCAGCTGCCCTGTTTGTGTGTGTGTGTTGGCTTTTTGCATGTGTCTGTCTTTGATTATGCCTGTTTGTGTTTTTTAACTTGGGTGCACTTTGTCCTGCCTCTGTCTGCTTGTGCCACTTGTTCCCTCGTTGTCTGTGCCTATGGATGTGCCTACCTCTGCCAGATATCTGTGTGTTTGTGTATACATGCCTGTGTTCACCTTTCTGTTTGTATCCATGTGTGGTTGTATCTGCGTGTCCCTTACTGCTTTTGTTTGCCTATTTGTGCGGCCTGTCCTGTGTATGGTAGTTTATATGCCTGCTGTCTGGTTTGGATTTAGCTGTGTGGCTGTGTCTTCCTGTGATAGTGTGCGTCTTTGTCTTTTACTTGATCGTTGTTGTTTCTGCCTGCGGTTGTCTTACTCATCCAGTCTGAAAGAAGCACTATAATTGACTTTGTATTAAATTCCTCAATGTTTGTGTTTATCATTCACAGATACAAAGAAATTACCAGCTTGTGCTCCCGGACAGCTGGTCCCCCAACCTTCCGGATACTATTATAATGACATCTGGACAACACTGGCGTGCTCCCACCAGACATTCCACACACCACCTGAGGCCAGCGCCTGCCTCAGGGGGAAGATCATCTACATGTTTGGTGACTCCACCCTAAGGCAGTGGTGGGAATATCTTCTGAGCTTCATTCCTTGTAAGTAACAGAGGCCATGCTAGCCAGACAATCACCAACAGGCTTACAGAGCTTTAATGTACTCGAAAATGACCCCTTAAATCACTCACATCTCAATGAAGGCTCCCTGTTTTCCGTTTTTACTGATTTTTACACTTAAATACAGACAAAAGACATTAATTTTCTTGTTTGTATTTATTTTTAAATGTGGATAAAAACGGAAATTGTGTTGCTTTTGAGTAATTCTAAATACTGTCTGCCATGACTGCCAGGCCAATAGATGTGTGGATTGGTAGATAAGGGGGTTAAAAAAAGAAAGGAATTTTAGTAAAGAGGCTTTAACAGCAGTAAATATACACAAGGTTGAAACTGAAATGTGCATATGCTGCTAGAAGTGCACAGATTTATCTTCTGTGGGTGTTCACAGCACTGAAACCTGGCAGACATTCAAGCATGAGCGCTTATTTACCGGTTAAATAAATGTGGAAATATACGAATTTCAGCTTAATTTTTCCACAAAACCCAAAATAAATATGAATAAATGCAGATAAAATTTGCAAAAAATAAATATGGATAAATACAGACAGAAATAACAAAAAAAAAAATACCATAAAACCGGGAGCCCTAATCTCAATCAACGTCCCTGCCCTCTCAGATCACCTCCTTTTCAAGTCCACCACCCCTCACTCTCTCCCATTCTTCCATCCTCTAAGAAGTCATTAAAAAAGTCCTCGCACCGTCTAATGTTCAGTCAACCTTATTAGGCATGTTAGGAGGGGTGTAACCAGCATGGCAGGAGTAGTGAGGCAAGCTATGTCATGGTGCTGTTCAGGTTGGTGATGGGACAGGCATCTAGAGAGGGGGCAAGATAAGCAGTGGGCTGATGTAGGGGCAAAAGGAGCATTTGTAGGCACACAGATCCTTCATCTTCTAGTTCACCCACCATTTTTGCATCAAACAATAGTCTCAAAGTTCCTCCACCCCAAGCTCAGTGGTCTGGTTCTTTCATCTCCTTCACAGACCCAAAACTAAACCACTCTGAGGCCGTGAAAAGCCTCATGGAGCGCATGCACAAACAATAAAATGAATCCAAATAAAATAGATTCACATAATACAGAGTACTGCAATCAGAACCAGAACTTCTCACTACTCTGGTCCGTGCTCAGAAGGGAGCGTTAAGGAAGAAGCCGAATAGAAACTAGATTTGTCCAAGTCCTAAGAAATGCTAGAATAATTTTCTAAGGTATTCATACCAGCTGATGCATCACTTATGAGATACCACAGAAGTGTGTAAGGATCCCCATACATGGTGTTACAATAAATAAAAATGTGTGAATAACCAATACCTGTTTCTCAAAATATCCCTGAGATTGTACACTTCTAAGGTACAATGCTTGCAATAAGAAATCTGTTTCATAATTGTCCTATGCTCCCTATTACCAAAGTATGGATAACAGCATACATCTGAAGGCATCAGGAACCCGCAAGCTTTCGTAACTAAGATTTTTTGCAATAAAAACCTATAATATCTTACCTTGCCAAAGGTAGAGGTCTAAGGTCTTCGGGTCTAGGTCGCGCTATACAAACCTATATTAGAAAAAAAAAAGTCATAGGCAACGAACCCTATGTTAAAAATCGAAATTTGCGACACTGCTGACTCCCAGGGTGCAGTTGATTGCTCCCTCGATATATTTGTTGAATTCACCTTCTGTCTGTACACCCTGGCCTGATGATCCTGTCTATGGGTGAGTGACTCACTCGTGTAGGGATATTCTAGAGTCAAAACAAGCAATAACATCTTGAAAACATGCAGACCATGGGTCAGATGTTGTATACTATAACAAGATCTATAATACAGACCTAGAATTATATTAGATACAGAGCATCTGTAAGCTGCTGTTATATTTACCTGTGCATCTTTTACCTAACCCTAAGAACGATTGTGTTCACTCACTTTACTAACCTTGCAATGTGCTGGCATAATGATGTGGTGGATGCGATATAATTGTCATGACCTCAGCCAGAGGAAGATCCTTCTCCCACCTCGCCGCGAAGACCTGGAACTCTCTACCTCTACATCTGAGGCAATCACCTTCACTGCCTCAATTCAGGAAGGACCTCAAGACCTGGCACTTCGACTGAACTGCAGACCCCTTTACCCCACCCCCCCTGTCTTGAGACAGTGGCTAAGCTACACCTTTTGCCGCCCGTGGTGATCGGGACGTTTGCTGCCCCGCGACGGCTGCAGGAAAGAGCAGGGGGTGGCGACGGTCCCTGAGTTTGCTGCCCCGTGATGGCTGCAGGTAAGAGCAGGGGGGCACGCCCCCAAATCTTGTGCCGCCTGGGTGGACCGCCCACCCTTACCCCCACTCCTCCACTGCCTTGATTGAGACCCTAACGGTGATTAGCTGCACTCTATAAGAACCCTGACTGATTGATGAGGTATAACATATGTAGTAGGGGTCTGCCCCGAGGTCTTAGGGATGTAGTGCATGGCCTGACGCACATAGTGCGATATAGGTTCAAGTTGGTGTTCACAGTTAACACTGAAACCTTCAGTTTGACGCTATAGCTGCAGTTATGAACAGACCACTCACTTATCTTCCTTCACTTTTCAAACATGTGTACCAAATTCAACAACTCATCTCGTCAACCTATCACAGTCAGTTTCCGCAGATGCATATGTGCTGAGGCGTTTTGGCAATCTACAATAAATGAAATCCATATCTACGAATGGCTATTGTGCTGGTGCCGCGTTCAAAAATCTCTCCCATAATATTTTTCCTAGGTAAGCTTTAATAAATAAATATGTATTCAAATTAAATAAAACCAAATAACATTCTACATAGCACTGGAAGTGCATGAGGACAAAAAGTGCCCAGTACCGACATTTTGTCCTTGTTTGACACACAAACGAAGGGCGGTTATTCAAACAAACTGCAAATCTAAAACCTCAGGCTAGTAAATTATCACCAATAAAAAGCAGGGTAGTTTAGGTAGGTATAGTTTAGCATTTGTGTACGGATTGGCTCTATGCCAAGCCGGGAGACATGGCTTTACGGGCCGAGGTGTCTACGTTTCTAGCAACCTCTCCTGTTCTTTAAGCGTCACTTGCCAGTTTTGAGTTGAAGGGTTTCCATGCGTTGTTTACTGCTTAGTATCCGGTCCGCATTGTTGACAAACATGACAGTAACAGTTGGAAAATAGTCCCTCATACAAACATTATTGCTTGGCGTCATGTTCTGCTGCCTAAATGATTAAACACAGAAAAAGCTGATGTCTGCGTTCGTTTAATATAACTGTGCAAATTACAGCTCAAAGCATAAACAGCGCCACAGCGCTGGGATGCCCCGGGTAACCACGGCTTTAGAAATGTTCCTTCATTCATTCATTCAAGTAAATGCATTATTGATTCTTTTTGTAATAAGCACAACTGCGGGCACCAAGGGGATTCTTACCTAACCATTCTGGCAGCTGGTCGTGAGAGACCATTATATTCCAAAACTCAGTTGTAGTAATCTAATCTTGAAATAGGTTTTGAAACGCTCAGCGAGGTAGCTTCATGGTAGGAGATGCTTATATGTGTTAATTGACCTTCAGGCGTGACTGCTTTCCCCAGAATTTTTCTTTGTCATTAGAGAAAGAAATCTTTTTTACTTGTTTGAAGCCCTTATACCATAGATTTTGTTCCCACACAGATTCCACCCGCAAGCCTCGAAGGCCCGAGGTTATTGACGACCCTCAAACGTTTGCGTTGGCTCCCAGTAGCATCTCCTTCCAAATGGAAGCTTTAAATGTTGCTGCTTCTGCTTGCCTCAAGGAAAGTAAATATTTGAGGAGAGATGCTATCTGGTCTAATTGCTGGTCAATTAGGCCAAACTCCGACCTTATCTGTGGTTGTGAGGCTGAAATAAAAAGCGATAAACTTTGCATTGTGCTTTTAAAAGCATTTACAGTGCAATTGGTCTCACGTTTGCTGAGAGTTAGACCTACTGGCATTGTAAATGACAAAGTCTTTTACCCATGTGGGTTGGTTAGTAGTGGATGTATGTGGATCAGAGTGGAATTATGTGGGTTAAATTGGAATTGTTAGTTGTGGAATTGTGTGGTGGGTAGTGTATTTGTGTAGTGGAATTACATGGCATGGTGAATAGATAGAGGTGAGAGGTGCACTGAGTAGATAGAAAGGAAGATGGCGAGGGGTTGGTAATTTGTGCAGGAAGTGGTGAGTAAACTCTGGATAGAGGAGCAGAAAGAGTATGTAAGAGAGAAGGAAGGGGAGAGCAGGCTACAAATACATAAAGAAGGAGCGCCTAGGTAAGCAGAAGACACCCCAAGATGAGGAGGAGAGCGTGGGCTTGAGGGACGGAAATCTTTAAAAGGCATGTGAAAGAAACTTTCCTAGAAGACCTGAAGTGAACCAATATGAGAGAGGCGGGAAAGAGGTGTGAGGGACTATAAGAGAGAAGGACAAGTGGGAGGGGGGCCCGGGGAGGGTGGGCGAAGGTGGACCTGTTTCATGGTACAGGAAGGTAGCATGTGTGAGCAGGCAATATAGAGAGGAGACATTATTTACATTGTTAAAGGTGTTACCCCATTCCATTTGAAAAATTAGAAACATCTTTGGGACCTAATAAGTGTTTAGCCATGCAGCACATTATCTGGGTGCTGTGCTGCCAGGGATTGAAGACCTATACAAATACTACGCACCGGGTCATGCAGTCTGATTCAGGAACACATGCCAGGTTCAGGAAACATTTATGGACACATTCCAAGCCTTTTTAATGCACAGAGAGAAAGACAAGTGTCTCGATGCAAGTCAACAGCACTATAACATTCTGGGTGCAACTGCATCACTAGAGCATTGAACAGCCTGAACAATCAACGGCAGGGGCAAGTTATACTTAACACAATAAGATGACAAGCAACTTTACTGAGGAATGTATTGCGGAAAAAGAAACAAGATTAAGCAGTGCATTTGAAACTCATAAACTAAACTCAACTCTGGGGCTCTGCACTTCCAAAGTATGGCTGATAGCCAGCCCAACATTAGCAAATTAGAGCTGTTTTTAAAAGACAAGGTCATTTTATTATATGCATATACAACTAATATCACAAAGGGTCCATGGATGTACACACCATTTTGGCATCAAATGTCATATTCTAGTATTGCTTTTAATTCTCAGGTCCAACTCATAACTTCATCATCTTATTTAAAAGCAGAAAATTGTGAATCACAAAACAGAAATAGCCCCCATAGATTCATGAAGATTCATGGGGCAATATGAAACAAGCACATAAATGCGGAAACTGATTGGCAATATGTGCTTTGTTCGTCAAGTGTGGCCAGCCAAGTAGAAAAGGAAATACAAGGGCTAATGAGGCTGCACATATGCCTGCAAGACTCAATCTGGGCATGTAAATGTGTTTATGACATTTATATAGTATTACGGGAAATGGAAGGCCCAGCAAAGAGTCCGGGGACACAGAGACAGAAGGAGTCTAATGTAGCATGATAATAGAAGAAAAAATAAAAACGGAAGCATTTAAAAAATAAATTATCAAGTACAAGGGCATTTGGTGAACAAATAAAGCGAAGCTTTGCAGCAGACAATTGTTAGCTAGACTGGTGGGTATTTTAAGAGGAAATAGCAATGCGTAACCTACCTCTTAATATGAAAGGAAGCGGACATTTGTTTTGAGCACTGAAACAGCCCTGCTGCAAGTGATTGATGATGCGCTGCATATACTCAATTCTGGGGAACCGTACCTTCTAATTCTTCTTGACCTCTCTGCAGCCTTTGACACTGTTAATCACAACACCCTCCTTAACACTCTTCAACAGAGAATGGGCGTGGAAGGCACAGTGCTTAAATGGTTTGCCTCATTCCTCTCGGACAGATCCCAAATGATCAAGATAGCGAACAGTTTGAGCACTGAAACAGCCCTGCTGCAAGTGATTGATGATGAGCTGCATATGCTTGATTCTGGGGAATCGTGCCTTCTGATTCTTCTTGACCTCTCTGCAGCCTTTGACACTGTTAATTACAACACCCTCCTTAACACTCTTATACAGAGAATGGGCGTGGAAGGCACAGTGGTTAAATGGTTTGCCTCATTCCTCTCGGACAGAACCCAAATGATCAAGAAAGCGAACAGTCTCTCGTCTCCATTGGTGGTTGGTCAAGGTTCTATCCTTGCACCCACTCTGTTTAATCTCTATCTGGAACCATTAGGGAACCTCCTAAGTAGAGATGGGATCCTTACCTTCTCTATGCGGATGACATTCAAATCTACCTCAAGGTGTCTTCCTCACAAGATCTCTCACTACTCAACTCTACTCTCAACTCTATTCACAACTGGATGTTAGTTCACCAACTTATTTTCAATCCCTCCAAAACTTAATTCCTCCTCCTATCTACCTTTCTCACCCCGCCTCCTCTTCAATCCTGGATGGATCAGCTGAATTTATTCAACAATAAACTAATCATTTTCGACAGCGCTAAATCCCTAGGAGTCATACTTAACAAAAGACTCAACCTAATCTCACACATCAACTCCATTGCCAAGAACGCACGTTTTCAGCTGCGCCTTCTGTGGGGGATTAGTCGGTTCTTCCCGGAGAAAGACCTAAAAACCTTGGTCCAATCGCTAGTGCTCTCTAGACTGGATTATTGCAATTCTATTCTGACTGGCCTACCCAAATCTCACCTCTCCCCCTTCAAATCCATCCTCCATTCAACAGCTCGCTTAATTTCAGGGTCCAAACGAAGTGACTAAATCACTCCTATCCTGTCTTCTCTTCGATGGCTTCCCATCAAGGCAAGATCTATTTACAAAACCGCCTGCATCACCCACAAAGCCTTGTGCACTTCTTCCCCTCGCTATCTGGCGAATAAACTGAAAATGTCTGGAGGCTTGAGACCTTCTCGGAATGTGGAAAAGTTTCTGCTTGAGCCTCCCTACTTCAAAAGGGAATATCGATGGCTCAATCGTTCTCAGGTAATGTGGTGAGAATCTGGAATTCGCTTCCTCCATTGCTCCGTGCCACCACCTCTATCCGGATCTTCAAAGCCGTCCCTGAATATTAAAGGGCCTCGTTAAGATCTCCTTGTAGCCTTTGTCTGGAGTGTGCTGCTTAACGCCCCAGTGCAGTGCAGGGAGCCTGTTCTACTGCAAGCCGTCCCGGTGGCTTACATCAAACCCGGCATAGCCAGCTCAGAAGGTCGGATCTTCAAACAAAAGAACACAAGCATTTACAATGCAATGGTCTAGGCATTGTTAAAGTAGGAGCTATTGGCATTGCTCATGACATTATTTTTATTTATGTTTTGGTTTTTAAAACATATAACTAAATGGCATTGTCATTTACAATGCCAATAGCTTAATCGCTCGCAAATGTGAGACCTATTGCACTTGTACCCGCACAGAGCCACACACACACAAAGCCACCCACACACACATACAGAGCCACCCACACAGAGCCACCCACACAGAGTCATTCACATAGAGCCACACACACACACACACACACACAGCCACCTACACACACACAGAGCCACCCTCACACACACAGAGCCACCCACACATAGAGCCACCTACAAAGAAAGCTACCCAAACAGAGCCACACACACACAGCCACACACACACACACGCAGGTCAGCCGGTGCGCTGGCGTCCATGCCCTGGGCACCCACTGCCCCTCACCACACGCCCACTCTCTGCCCAGTAACGCCCCGGGGACCAGAGGCAAGAAAAGCAATCACAACTAGGGAACAGAGGCAAGAAAAGCGAGCACAACTAGGGGGCAGAGGCAAAAAAAAACGATCACAACCAAGGTAGAGAGGCAAGAAACAACGATCACAACCAGGGAAGAGAGGCAAGAAAAAACTATCACAACCAGGGAAGAGAGTTGCAACAGCGACACATGGATCTGTGTAGACGACATGATGGTTCATGAGGATATGCAAGTGGAAGAGAACCCAGGATGGTGCTCAGTGTGAACATTGGACGGCTCTTCTCTTGGTCAGGACAGACCTGGACTATTGACGCCGATTATAATACTGGTGGCCACCACCAACTATCTCCGATGAAGCTCCTCACTGGGATTCAAGGCGCTGGCTGGGCTGATCTTTGCTTTGTGCCAAGCGAAGATGGAAATTGAATAATAAAGACATTACTTTTTTCACATTTGGAAATGGGGACTGAAATGTATTATATGGATCCCTGGAGAACCAAATTAACTTTCTTTGTAATATCATTAATTGTGAATTTGGAACATAAAGACGCATATTTTGATGAACTGTGAGAGGCTTGGCTGAAGGAACTGATGCTCCCTCCATTCTTGAGTCCTTTGCAAGAGGACAGTGTGTTCTGGGTCTCACGCCTGGGACAAGAGTCACATATGAGCAGAACCTTATCTTTTTGAGAAATTGGGGAGAGGTTGCTTCGTCTCAGCCATTCCTTCACTGATGCTGCAAAGAACTGATGGAGTTCAGAGCCTCGGGTTCAAGAGCGCTGATCAGACCACCCCCAGCACGTCACAACACTTCCCTGGCGACCCTCAGTTTGAGTCATGGGGGCACCCCGGCTCTGGTCCAGAGAGAGGGAGGCTCCCCTGCTGCAGCTACAGATAGAGATATGTCTCTAGTTTGTATGTTACACACCCTTCCTGCAACAGAATCTATCCCGTAGATGCTGCTAAAGGGTAGCATTGTTGCACATGTAATGATCCGGCTGAGAAAGCTCAGTAGGTTTATGCACCTGCTGCAGTCACCTAAGGCCCATGGAATCTTATCCCGAAACATGGAACTCGATTTGTATCCTTATGAGGTAATACAACTTGCTATCAGCGCCCAGAAGCAACGTATGCTGTAATCAGCCTTCTGTAAACGTGAAGGTCTCGCAGCCTTATTGACAGTATACATATGACTTGTTCTCTATTATTACTGTTGTTTTCCGAGCCTCTGTTCGTGCGAAGCTGCTGCTGGGCCCAGGTGAGGTGTCCAGGAGGCGGCCATCTTGCGTGGTGCAGGAGCGGGCCTGGCTGTAGCCTCCGCCCCCTTCCTTCTCAGTAAACCGAGCCGTGCTTTACAAGAACCCCTGTCATTTGCAGAGCCCTGAAATCCCAGCCTGGCAGCATACCAGCGCGCAGCCTGCCACCCCGCCACAAAATTGGGGCGCCGGACCTCAAAATGGGGTAGGCGGTGCGAGCGCTCAGGGCGGGGGGCACACGTGCATGCGGAGGGCACACTTGTGGTATAAAGTGCGCACTCACTGGAGCATCGCGGCCACAGACACTCTTACACACCAGCATGCACAGCACACGCAAGGGTGCACACTGGGACATATGTACACGCACACACGTGCAGGCCAGGATGCAGATTCATGGTAAAAAGTGCGCACACACAGGAACACTGGAGCATCGCGGCCACACACACACTTACACACACCAGCATGCACAACACACGCAAGGGTGCACACTGGGATGTACGCACACACGTGAACAGTCATGGGGCGCGCACACACAGGGTAGTGGTGGGCACGCCCGGTATGAACTAGGGTGAGCACCTGTATGCACACAACAGGGGCCATGAGCACACGCATGGGTGCTCACCGGGATATATGTAAATGCACACCCGTGAACAGTCATGGGGCGAGTGCACACAGGGAAGTGGAGGGCACGTCCTGTATAAACAAGGTTGTGTGCACCAGCACGTACATAACACGGGGCACATGCACACTCACAAGGGTGTAAACAAGCATGCACACAACAAAAGAATGGGCACATGTAGGCACGTAAGGGGTGGGGGCAGGTGGAGAGGCAATCACCTTGCAGTCAGGCGGCACCCACAGGGTTGGTGAACTGAACGTACGCCCACATCTATACTTCCATGGAGCCACACACACAGGTCTGTGGGAACAGGAACACTGGCCATGCGCATCCCTGGGTGCACATGGGGGTTGTTTGACAGTGAATACACCCACTGCATAGACATGAGGGAATGCACAATGTTGTATGACAGGGGGCATATGTACTACATATACTGATAATGCACAGTGAAGGTTAGCACAACATGCATAATTTGCTGTAGCGTAATTACGGGAGATTGCAAGGGGGTATACATAACCCAGCCTTCAGCACTATTCTCTGAGCACAAAATGCACCTTCACGTCTAAAGCAGACCCGAGGGTGCATTCTTCTAAAAGCAACATAAGCGAACATCTCCTCACGCGCGCTAGTTTGTTTCTCCTGGACCCCTGTGAGAGGAGATTTGTGCCAAAAATACTCATAATCACGGCAACTGGTGCAATAGCGTAATTTTGAGCCAAAGGAGTACCGCGAAATTGCTCGGATTACTCCATCGTTATTAAAATTTCGCCGGGCCTCGCCGTACAGAGCAAACAGAGGCCTAGAAAAAATGATTGTGCAAAAAACAGCGGGGGTGGGGTGCGTGCGTGCCTTGTGTATGGCACATTCCAATGTGCCATACACAAGGCCGGGCCTCAGACACTCATCCTTCCGTCCGGAGCTCAGAGAAGGGAGTACCTCTACTTTGGGTGCTAAGAATGCCAGTTACGAACAACCCTTAGAAAGGATGAGGAGCATTAGATGAAAAGACCTTACTTCGTTTTATAGCTGTTCCGTTAAAGTCACTCAATTACCGCGTTGTTTTTGCTTGCTGCATTCGGATCAAAGATGGAGGACAAAGGGAGCAATGGGGAGATCCAAGACGGCAGAGGCAGGCAACAATTGGGAGATTCGAGACGCAGGCAGCAAAGGGGAGGCGGGGGCGTGCTTGAGCTGAGCATATCGGACACACACGGGCGCGGTACAGCATTTGCTGGCACTATATGGAGCCACACACACAGGCCTGTGGGAACAGGAACACTGGCCATGCGCATCCCTGGGTGCATATGGGGGTTGTTTGACAGTGAATACACCCACTGCATAGACATGAGGGAATGCACAATGGTGTATAACAGGGGGCATGGGGCGTGGCTACCGGCCGAGCAGAATGGCCGCTTAGTTACTGAGCTCCGGGGACGTTCCAGCCCTCTTCACAAATCCGGCAACTAATTTGTGCATCTAAATCCGAGGCTGCTTTCAAAAGATATCGCTGCCCGAGTGTGCTCGGCCTGTAAGCGAGGAGTGGGTCGGGGACTAAATTTCCAGGGCTGCCGAGGACGGAGGTGTGGGAACGCGGAGCCCAGAGCCGAGGCCAGCGCGGGGTGAGGTTTTGATGGGTTCGCCTGTCTCGCTGCGATAGGCGGTTTTGTTGGTGTTCCTCCTGCCTGTACCCCCACTGTGTGTGGCGCGCTCACCATTGCCACTGCAGCGGCCGACTGTCGGCCTCATTCTAAGATCCGAACCATAACCGCCGGCTGCGGGGGAAGCGGGCGCACACAAGTGGCAGCAGTAGCTACAGCGCTACAACGACGTTGACCCCCCTACCAGTACAGGACTGTCATTTTATGGTAAAGCCGAGGCCCGCGCATCCTGTCCGCCCCGAACTGCGCCGTGACCCCCTGCCGGTGCGCCCTGATCCTGGTGCTCCACCTCAGTCGCCCAGAAGGACATTGCAAAGTGCCCATTTTGATGCAACTGGCTGGGGAGCAGCAGACATTGGGCCTAACGGTAGCGCGGGTGTGGTGGGGCGACCTTTCATCGAGCTCTGTGCCCCGCTGGAGATACCGTGCCTCCATCAAGATTGCAGAGAGCGAGCAGACCAAAGGTGGGGAGAACCAGCTATCTCGCTCTTTCAGAGCCGTGACGAACAGTCTGTCGCCGAGAGGGTATGTGCTTCTGCGCCCTACCCCTCCCCCCCACATCAGTGCTCCCAGACCACCGAGCACCTGATCGCACCTGACGTAGATCCTGAGGTGTTGCCGCGGGAAGACGCCTGCGTCAGAATACTCCGGTGGGGTCGCCGCTCTTACAATCCAGTGGAACAGTTACCATTTGCCATTGTCGTGAGCTTACCCAACCACAAGATTATGGCAGGCAGGGGGCCAAGGAATCAGGTGTTTCTGGCTAAGCTGGACAAGTTCGCATATGACAAAGGCCTACCCCCGACACCACCCCACGGTAAAGTGCCGGAGGGAGAAGGAGCAAAAAAGGTTACACTGGAGGACGTCAGGAAAGCTCTTGCAAATGTCCAGGCAACGGTTGGAACGATCACCACGGATGGCTCCCTGCTGCGGGCGGACCTTCACAAAATGGCAGACAGGGTGAAGGAAGTGGAGATAGTCGCAATTGCAGACGTCGGTGGCCCGCCTGGAAAAGGAGAACAAGATGCTAGCGGAGAAGCTTGACGACCAAGAAGGGCGCGCTAGACGAAACAACGTACGAATTATAGGTATTCCAGAGACCGAAGGCGCCCAAGCAATGGATTTGTATGTGGAAAAATTAATAAAAACTAATTTGCAAGCCAAGGGACTCTCGCATTTCTTCTCAGTCAAGCGCGCCCATAGGGTGCCTGGCGGCAGGCCCAAGCCGGGGAAACCCCCGAGACCAGTACTCGCTAGGTAATTTAACTTCAGAGATAGGGACACAATTCTGCAGACAGCGAGGATTTCTACCCCCATCCGGATCCTGAATTCCTCTGTATCCTTCTTCCCTGACTACACTGCAGCGGTATCCAGACATCGACGAAGCTTCTTGGAAGTTAAAAAACTACTCCGGGCGCAGGAATTGCCATACTCTATGATCTTCCCGGCGAAACTCAGAGTGGTGGCTGATGGGCGGACCTGGTTCTTTGAATCACCAGAGGCGGCGCACGATTGGCTGGATGGATGGCGCCCGGGGAACCGAGGGGACCGAAGACCGAGATCTCACCGCTGCCGAGAAGGGGAGGACGCGCCAATCAATCTGGATTCCGGTGGCCAAGAGCCGCATCGCGAGCTACTCCTAGAGGAGGAATAAGCCCCGCTATGGCGAGAATGCTTTCTGGCGCATTGAGCGGCTACATGGATAACTGTGATTGAGCCGACCTGGAGTTTTGGACTGGGGCAGGCCTGAGAGACGCCAGGCAGGACACTACATCTGGCGACGAGGGTACAAAGAACCTGTGCGTGAGGAGGCCGGCTAACTCGGTGCACGTCCCTGGAAGTGGAGAGGCATCTAGCATTGTGGGGCCGGTGAACGCGTGGCGGCCGAGTCACGGCGCGAGCGTCCTCGCACGCTGGGAGCCCACCCCAGCCATCCGGCGGTGTGTTCACCTGTCCGGAGCTCGCCCCGCCTCACCGCGTGAGCGTGTGGCACGTCCTGGGGGCTAGAGCCTGCTGCCTGCCTGCTCGCCTGGAGCCCACCCCGGCGGTGAAATCACGAAGAAAAGCTACCTCACCTAGTGCTCCTGCGAAGAGAGTGATGGCTGACACCGACGATCGATGAGTGAGAGAGAGCGGCAATAAATGCATTTGTGTCTCCGGTAGAAGGCCAAATCTCATTGTACACAAGATTCTCGCGGCGGCCATTTTGAAGTCAGGTGGCTTGTCCAATCCCCTGTCAGCGATCTTCGGCGGCCATCTTGAAGTCAGGCAGAGAGCCTGAAAGCCATCAAGCACTGATAAATGCACGGTGCTCAAGAAAAAACAAGCACTTGGCGAGTGCAAGAAGCATAATAAACAAGCACTGGCGAGTGCAATGAACAAGTAAACAAGCACTGGCGGGTGCAAGAAGTAAAGTAACCAAGCACTGGCGAGTGCAAGAAGCAAAGTAAACAAGCACTGGCAAGTGCAAGAAGCAAAGTAAACAAGAACTGGCGAGTGCAAGGAAACAAATAAACAAGCACTGGCGAGTGCAAGAAACATAATAAACAAGCACTGGCAAGTGCAATGAACAAGTAAACAAGCACTGGCGAGTGCAAGCAGTAGCAAATCCAATCAAAGAATTGACAGAAATGATTTTGTCAGCACATTTCGATATAACGGGATCGCGCGATGGCTGACCCCGTCCCCATGGGTGTGTTGGGAGTCTCGTTCCTGCGCCCTCCAGAGCCCCTCACTCTTGAATCTGGCGGGGGTATGGACTTGCGGTGGCAAGAATGGCTAGAAGATTTCACGGACTTCATGAAAGGGTCTCAGGTAACTGATGCTGGACAGCAATTGATTGCTCTCAAGAATCTTGTAGGCAAAGAAGTTGGACAGATCAAAAAAGAGTTGCCTGCTGACTCCGCTGGTTCATATGATAAAGTCTGTGAAGCACTCAACCGCAAGTTCCTGCACAAAAAGAATGTCGATTATGAGCGATATAAATTCAACCTGGCCTCACAAGAGAAAGGTGAGCAAATGGGTGTATTCGTCACACATCTGAGACGCTTAGCAAGATACTGTGACTTTGATAGTTTCTCCACCGAGGATGCCCTCCAATTGAGAATTATAGAAGGCTGTCTTTCAGAGCCCTTGAGACGCAAACTGCTCAAGAAAAGTTACCCGCTAGAGGAGATTGAGGAAATGACAAGAGTCGATGATCAAGCCGACGAGCATGCGAAGAAGATGGAAGCCGGGAGAAGTGAGAAATGTGAACAGGATGCAATCTCGACAAGCGCACGGACGGTCCCTACCTCAAGCGCGCTCCTCCAGATCCAAGAAGCAATACCACCCTTCAAGTCATCGACGCAGAAGCGCAAGTCACACCAAGAAAAGATCAGAAAGACAACTGAAGTGCTACAGATGCGGCTACGATTTCCCACATGCAGACGCATGCCCAGCACTAGGCCAACGATGTCAGAAGTGTGGTAGAGACACCATTTCGAAAGCATGTGTGGGACGTCACACAAGAGTGATCAACAAGAACATGCCCGGCAATATCATCCCTCAAGCAGTCGTCACCATGTCAGAGCAGTACAGGATAGACAAGACTCATCCACAGGGTCATCACAATCCTGCCGAACATATCGATCTCGCCGATCGTAATCAAGAGAGTCAAGATCCCTATCACCCATCTCACAAGACCGTGACGAATACAGTTGTTTTGTAGCGGATCCTGATCGTCTAAAAGAGTATCCACGGCTAAACATCAGAATAGGGTCTCATCACACCAAGTTTGTGCTGGACAGTGGGGCGTCACTAAACTACCTACCTGTGGCGGTATATCAAAGAATGAGGACACCTCCCAAATTGGTCAACGCCCACGTGCGAGTATGTACGTGGATGTCAAAGAAAACACTCCCCTGTCTTGGAAAGTTCGCGACTGATCTATCATATCAAGATCGCACAGTACAAGCCTACATTCATGTCATCGATGAAGACGCTCCCACCTACACCCTGTGTCCGTGTCTCTATATGCCAGGCAGGACACTACAAGCGCTAGCTAGACCCATAGATGTCAGAGTGCTTTACAAGGTTGTGATAGAAAAAAACCCCAGTAAAAGCAGGCATGCAATGAACATATGAGACAGTAGTTCAATAATATATGGCTTGGGATTGTCTCTGTCCTGTAAAATATCCGCTTTGAGACCAAGGCTTTTCATTGGTTTGGCATGGTTACCTCTGCTTCTGTGGATTATGTATTATATAGGGACAGACACTGAATAAGCACAAATGTAGGTGGTCCACCTCCACTTCCAGCTCTTGACCCCATGGCTTCCATCCCAGCATCCAGAGTCTCCACCTGTATTAACTGAGCATGGCATGGAATGTAAAACATAACAAGGAGACATGGGGGAGAGAGACTGCTGAGTGGAGACGGAAACAGGCAGAGAGAGAACAGAAACAAGCACAGATGAGCAACACAAGATAAGCAGGAAAAACGGTAGAGCAAAAAAAGGTAGAATGTGAGAGAGGTAGGTTGAGAGAAGTGAAAGAGGAATACCTGAAGAGGAATACTGGCTGGGAGGGCGAGAGAGAAATAGGCAGAGTGTAGACACACAAGACGAAAGAGAAAATTACATTGGGTTGGTCTACCATGGGTTGTTGCAGGTAGAGCGAAGGGAGGAGAAGAGGCCAGCAGAGAATAAAGGAACATGGGATGTAGGAGCATGTAGAGGAAGGTATAAGGTAAGAGACGAACACAGTGAGGGAGAGACAGTCAGGTCTGAGATTGGCTGTTTCCCGCGAGACAAAGGCAAATAGACAGATTAGATTAAGCCATTCAGAAAAGACAAACGGACAGCAAAGGCGACAGGCGTACTGGGGGCGTCGGAGGTAACTAAATATACTGAAAGGGGGGGCATGAAGGAAGAGGCACAGGAACAGACGAAGCCATGCAAACATAAGGTGAGAGAAAGCCTGGCAGGCAGGGGATGAAGGGACAGACGGGCAGGTGGGCCACGACAGTCACAGAAAGGGCAGGGACAAATTGGAGCGGAGGCTTGAGAGACGTCCTCAAGCAGGTGTGTGAGTCAGAGTGAGGTAGTGATCCAGCAGAGAAGAGGAGAAAGGGAACGGCATGCTCATGGGAGGCAGAGGGTGAACACTACCAGGAAGAGATTGGATAGACAGGGACGGAGAGAAGTGAGCACAGAGAGTGAGAGTGAGCGAGAAGGAGAGAGGCATGTCGTTATACAAGAGCAAAGAGGGCTTAAAGTTAAAGAGAAGCATGTGCTGATAGCAAGGTGTTCATAGACAGGCAGAGTGCAAACCCGTCAAAGAACCGACGGGAACAGAGGGAAAGAGATACAGGCAGATAGAATGGCAGTGAATGGAGAGAGGCATTCTAAAAACTGTTTAACCAGTGCAGAAGAACACACCATGTCCTGTCACCCACAGTAGGGAGGGGATGGGGCACACAAAACTCATTTTCTGTGTTTAGGGTGGCGACATGGAGAAATGCTGATCAACCAAGTAAATATGGGATGGTATTGCATGACCATCACTTTGATAAATAAGGGAAAAGGTCACTACTTATTGAATATTACATAGTTTCTGCAGGACTTGTTCCATAATTTATTCAGTGAGCCATGTAATTATTTTATCATTGCTCCAGGATGTTGGCAGACTGTCAAATAACTCCACTACCACAGAGACAGGCCGTGCTGTACTACAGATTTCCCTCGGCCAGAAACATTGCACAAACACATGAAACATTCTACATGTATTACTCCTGAAAGAAACTAGAATGATGACAAGATGTCCCATCTTGAAAAGTAGGTCTGTTTTTACAAAGTTCTTATTGTATCAAAGTACTGCAAAACCAATAAGTCACGCCTGTCCTGGGGAAAGAATATCTGCACCTTGCTTGCAGTTCTGCAGTCTTCTAGGATGCTCCCATCCACGGTTTCCAAGCAGCTCAATGTGCTCGACGTGAGTAAAATCAGCAATTTATTCAAGGCGGAGGCGGTTGAGGCGAGGAATGCTCCCCAGACAGCCTTCTCTGCCAGACTAGTGTCCGCTCCTCTCGGGTGATGGTGGGGGTGGGTCCACTCACTCTGTGAGCCCAGGGTCACAGAGTGAACAGCAGGCAGAGTGCTGTGACCGGACCCTCTAGTAAGGCTTGTTGGCTTACGCTATTCAAATCCTGCACTTTAGCGGGAGGTGGTCAGGGGACAGCACCGCATCGTGTAGTTAAAAGATGGGCAAGCAGTTAAAACATGAATTGCAGCAACCGTGAAGGGGACGCCGTGCTGAACGAATGTAACCCTCCAAAATCACTCCTGCTAGCTCGATTACTCCCATGTTTGCTGAAAGTCATGCACCGAAGCTGATCAAGCACGCTGTAGCAGTCACGAGCAGAAAATACAGCAACGGGCGGTAGGTGGTGGGGTAACGGCACAGCGAGCTGAGGCAAAAGAAAAAGTAGAGTGCCAAACCTACATAAATGTCCAGAAGTGAACTGGTCCATGTAACAGGGTCAGTCTCCAGGACGGGAACAAAACAGCTAAAAGGCAGGACAAATGTTAAGCATTTACCAATGAAACCAAAGGAATTTAGAAAGGCACACCAAAGAACGAATGAAAGCGATGGGGGTTCGATGGAGGTGGTGAAAACTCACAGAAGTATATACAGTATGTCGAGAGACAGCGCATGCACGCTGCCTAGGCTTGATCAAAAAATGGCTTGCGCTTATCTAACTAGGCTTCTGCACTAAAAGATATCACAGACAAAAGCTTTGCCTTCAAAACTTTCAGTAACAGAATCAGTGATCGGCTAGAGGATTTACGAAAGAGGTCTTGAAAGTTAAAGATTTAAGATGCAGGTTTAGGTTTTAATGCTTTAAGAATAGGTGGGGAGAGTATACCAACAACAGACCCATTCATTCTAGTGCGGGGCATTCTTGCAGCAGTCAGAGCAACTTGCCAACCTATATAGAGAAGTGGCAGATAGATTAGAGGATTAGTCCCAAATATCAAGCACTCCTGATCAATGTAATTGTGCAATGCTTGTCCATGACAAAATGCTTAAATCCCTGAGAAACTACTTCAGTACAGAAGATGAATTAGCTCGCCTCTGCCCATGCTATAAGAAAAGCTCATGACTGGTGACAAATGTAAGGGAGTCAAGGAGTGTTTATTGGACCCTACTAGGTCGAAGAATAGTGAAGCTATACGGGTACCCAGACGAGTATATCAGAATTTACTCCTTCAAGCTAAAAAGTGTGGGAGGATAACAATTGGGCAGAGCTTACTGACACAGGAAAAAAAGGAGACAATAAGCTGTTTTGGCATACAGTTACCCGCAGGAGTCAATGGTTCACTGACAAAATATTGATGTAAAATATATAGAAGTAAAAAATATAGATGAAAAAATTTTAATCAGAAAGGGGTGGGAGCACACAGCTGACCTCCCAGCACAGTTCGCCCCTTAGCATTATGGTAAATGGAGTTTGTAGTGCACGCTTACTTGGTATTTTGCTGGAGTGTTCCACCAAAGTTGTTGCAGGTTAGTGCTGTACATCTCTAGACACATGTGTTTCTGGATTTTATCCGTCATCAGTAGAGATCAAAAAACAATTTTCATCTGGGGTGGCTGAGCAGGCTGCCACAATTCTTATAGGTCTCAGTACCT
This sequence comes from Lissotriton helveticus, assembly GCF_964261635.1. Lineage (NCBI taxonomy): Eukaryota > Metazoa > Chordata > Amphibia > Caudata > Salamandridae > Lissotriton > Lissotriton helveticus. Next base: position 119,082,422 of record NC_136073.1, on the reverse strand, counting down.
CTCACAGGCGTACAGGTGCATCTCCACAAGCTCGTCAGCTCAATGGCTCAAGGGAGCCTTTTCAAACAGAAAGGGGTGGGAGCACACTGCTGACCTCCCAGCACAGTTCGCCCCTTAGTATTATGGCAAATGAAGTTTGTACTGCACGCAAATGCCGTTTGTACTGCACGCTTACTTGGTATTTTCCACCAAGTTGGTGCAACACTCCAGCAAAATACCAAATAAGCCTGTAATGCAAACTGCATTTACCAGAATGCTAAGGAGTGAACTGTGCTGGGAGGTCAGCAGTGTCCTCCTACCCGTTCCTGTGAAAAAATATAGAATACAAAAATATCGACTCCGTTTGTAAGTACAAAAATATCAGAAAAAAATATCGATGTTATAAATAGTTGTACAAAATATTGCATTATATATATATCTATATATATATATATTACCTACTGGCGGTCGCCAGTAGGTAGTTATAGTTAGGACCTAGCTACCATAGGAAATCCGCAACATTCTATTGGGAATAACTTTGGCGCTGGTTGAGGAATTTGCGTGCAATTTTCCAAAATTTTGGCCAGCTCCGCTCCTTCCCTGCAAGTTTCGGGGGGATTCGTGAAGTGGGGGCCGAGACAAAAGGGGGTCCCAAAACGTGTTTTCCCCATGTTAATTTCCATAGGACGAATTGACAAGGCTACAGCCCGAACCGCTGAACGAATTACGCCAAACTTTGCAAAATTGTAGGGACTGGTACGCAGAAGTGCCTTTGCTGTATTTGGTGAAAATTGCTCCAGTGGTTTTTTCGAAAATTAACTTCAAAAACACAAATATATCTATAGGCGCGCTCCGAGCGCTCTCCGGTACTCGTACTTAGGAGCGCAACCGGCGCAATACAGGAGTGCGCGAGCGGAAAGCTGATTGACTGTCGGGTGTCTGTCAACATTCTAAACAGTCCGGAGAGCCCGCCATCTTGTGTCTCGGTGGAATCAAGACACAAGAGGTGAAAATTAAAAGGTGGAAATGATTAAAAGGGGGCAGGGTAGACACTGACCCCCAGGTTTTCTGAGGGGGGCCTAGAAGGACCCTGAAGGGCAAAAAAACTATATATATTTTTTTTAATTTTCGTGGGGTAAGCGCTGGGTGCGTTCCCATGTACGCTCACCGGTACGCGCACCCTGAGCGCACCACGGGGGAAAACAGCGTAAAAAATTAGAGTAAAAAAATAATTTAGTGCTTGGAGGTAGGGTAGCTCTGAAAAGAGCTGTTGTATTATGTGGGTGTTTTTTGTACCTAAATACGGTTATTTAAAATAAAAAATACTACTTTTATAAGTATGCCACTAAATGTCTTGCATTATTATTTACTTTAAATATATACTTTTTTTTTCGCACGCGGGAATAGCGCTCTCGCTGCGCTCTCGGGTGCGCTTACCGGTGCGCGCACCCTGAGCGCTCCGAGACAAAATGATTAAAAAAAAACACATGACAAAATACATTGAAAAATAAATTTTAGAAAAAAAAAATATATATATATATAAAAAATATAATAATTAATAGTTATAAAAAACAGCTACTAAAAAAACTTAAGAATTCACTTTAAAAATCGTAGGTTACAAACTCGATATAGCAAGGAATTAGCTTTTAAAAAACCTTTGAAATTCACTGAAAAAACCATAGGTTTCACAATCGTTATAGTTAGGAATTAGCATTAAAAAAACCTTTGAAATTCACTTAAAAAACCATAGGTTTCACAATCGTTATAGTTAGAAATTAGCATTTAAAAAACCTTTGAAATTCACTGAAAAAAACATAGGTTTCACACCAGTTATAGTTAGCAGAACATTTTACTCATTGAAATTCCCACGTTATAGTTAGTTGGACTCACTATAACTCGCGTGCCCGCAATCCACTGCTGATGATGTCACATATTACATCATTCATGACATGGTCAGTGACATCACTGATGAAATAACTGATGACATCTCAAATGACATCACTGATGACATCACTGATGACATCTCAAATTACATCACTGATGACATCACTGATGACATCATCCATGTGATAATACGATGCACCTCCTCACACTCCAATCTAACCTTTGATACACCCAGTGTTAAATACAAACTACCATTGCTGAAACCATTGACACACCAATACCAGTAACTACATACGCACTCACTGATTCCTAGGTCTACACACACATTCACTCATTCACACATACAATCCCTCATACATACAAACACTCATCAATACAACACTATCATATGCACTCATACACCTATACAGACACTCACACACTGGCACTCATCCATGGAGATACTCACACACCTAGTCAGTCATGCAAAGAATCAATCACACTCCCATTTTCTCATCTTTACAGTTATACACACAAAACCTTACTTATTCAAAAATAGACTAACACATACTTACTCTCTTTTACAATCACTGATACAAGTACACATTGATAGATACAGTCACTTATGCAATCACAGGCTCTCATGTATAGTCATTTATATATGCCAACTCTCACATGCACTGTATTTTACGTATGTACTGACTTGGACATGTAACACTGAGATATCCATTCACTCACCCACACACCCATGTACACAGTCAACCGCCCATACAGTTGTTTTCACATGCACTCTTGAACCCATACACCAAGTGAATCAACTGCTCATACATGTATGCACAGAGTCACACACCTCCTAGCCACCCACACACACACGCCGCCTCACATACAAATACTTGGGCAACCAATCAATAACTCATATAGCCACTCACATAGCTACTGATCAACACATGCAGCAGCTTACACAACAACAGACATAATGATGCACACATTCAGACAGTTTAGTCACTAACCCATGCATTCAGTAAGACACATTTAATCACTCATTCATACAGTCAGTCACGCACCTACTAAATCCTTCATCCAGACACTTATACATCCACTCATTCTTCAATATGTAAAACATATTTAAACTTTACAGAAACACACAGACACTGGATGATGTCATCAGTGATGTCATCAGTGATGTCATTTGAGATGTCATCAGTGATGTCATCAGTGATGTCATTTGAGATGTCATCAGTGATGTCATCAGTGATGTCACTGACCATGTCATAAATGATGTAAAAAGTGACATCGTCAGCAGTGGATTGCGGGCGCGCGAGTTATAGTGAGTCCAACTAACTATAACGTGGGAATTTCAATGGTTTTGTATGAGTAAAATGTTCTGCTAACTATAACTGGTGTGAAACCTATGGTTTTTTCAGTGAAAAAAAAAAAAATATATATATATATATATAGATGTATATATATATGTATAAAATAAAATTGGGGATTTACAAATATTGAGACAGAGGCAACTGAAATCACACCTGTCACACATAGTGAATTTTTTCAAATATGGTGCTTAGGTCAGGAGGAACAGTCTCCTTATTCTTCTAAACGGAGTATGACTCCTAACAAGTCAAGCAAGAATGACCGCAACACACAATTTTTCTGCTTAGAATACATGCTCTTCATTATTTAGGACATGTTAGTAGCACATTATTCATCCTCAGATTCTTGTTTGTGTCTGAAAACTTTTTACTCAAATCTTCATAAGATCTCAAATCTTCATAAGATCACATTTTTAAGAGTAGCCAATGCATTTCGTCTCTAATCTAGAAACTTCTTCAGGGTTACAAGACAAATTATATAGAAAGCATTAAAACCGAGAACCAGAACACGAGGTACAATTCTTGTTCCCTATTAAAAAAAGTCTCACAATAGAAAATACCTATTAATTAAAAATCCAGTACATGATTATCACCAACAAATTAAAATATTTCATGGTCATTATCAAATTCATCTAAATGTCAGTTCAATAGGTGCAACCAATTTGTGAAATATTTAAAAATCAAAAGAAAAAGTTCTATTATCATGGGGCAAGCTAAGCAGTTCTGGTCATAGGTAATGCCATTCAGGTTGACGGTCAGGAGAAAGGAGAAAGCGAGGACCTCCACATAGCGACTGTATGAATTGCATCGTACATTGTTATGTATGTACACAATTGAAAAAGGAGTATTGCATCATTGGCATATGATTGATGATGCTCAGAAGTACCACTACTAGTATAAAACATTTAGCAGTCTCCTCCATAATCATTACATATTAAGTCAAATAACTTTAGATGTATATTCTTGTTACCCTTTTTATCCCTTCACCATTTCTATTGTAGCTAGAAATTCCTTCATAGTGATATTATAAAAGAAGTAAAATTCTTCTAATTTACATACATGTGGAATTTCTTTCCCATAAATATTAGGGTGTTAAAGTTAGCCATTTTTTACAACGGTACCTTAATTGGATGTTTAGATCATTTAGCGCCGGACATGTCTGTGTGATTGCATGCTCTGGGTTCCTTCTGTTTTACAGAATATGCTCCAATGAAGATCTAGACTAAAAACAATAATCACTCATTATTTTAATAAAATTTGCGGTGCTCATATATTTACATGAGTAGAGACAGTGATCCCATAATGTACCTTTTTATCCTTTGTTATCGTGTCTGATGGTGTGAATACCGATTCCGCTAGTTGTATGTCTCAAGTCTGAGTTAACATCCTCCCAAGTTTTGGCCTATGTTGGCATCTCAATCTGTTGAAATAGTTAACGGATAATATAGATTATATATACTATAATTACTATTTTTCATCATTGCCCTCATTTGGAATTTGTGATACTCATTATAATGTTCGTCTTACACACAACATATCATGCGTGCTATGGAGAAAGCATTACCCTATACGTTTCCCCTATCCTCTGACAACACAATTAATAGGTAGGGTGTGGCAGTGGCAAATATTCCTACTCAGGAGCGGTTTACATCATGCAGCTGTAGCCAGATTATTTGTATACAGGGCCCTGCCCGCCCTGTTCGAATTAGAGGGTATTTTAATTAAATTTTTTCACGTGCACCTTACATTTTATAGAAGCGCCAATAACCCTTAAGGCGACCAGGCGCGAAACATGTTGACCTATGACTTCTAAAACCCAGGCAGAGTATGCCGCTGGGGCTAAATTTTGTTTAGCAGTTGAGTCTGCTAAGCGTACACAATTGAGACATTCGCTGCATGTTTAAGCTTTATTACCTTCTCCATTACACTTGCACGCACTTCCATCACCCTCATTGGACCCCCACCCCACACTCCCACATGCACCATCCGGTAGTCCTATAAAAGATCTCCGATAAAGAGACCCTTCGGGGGACCCGTAGAGAATTGCAGCGCCGGCCCTACGAGGATTAACTGCCCGATAATGAAGTATAACACCCTTTAGGGTGTGTGAGGGCATCAGAGGACACATAGTGGTCTTTCATCTTCATGTGTGGGACCCCGTCACCTAGGATCCCCCCTTTTTTCTTTCTTTCCTCTTCACTCCTCTTTTATTAAATGCACGGGTGACTTTTTGCTCCCTCATGCATGGGTGACTTTTTGCACCCTGCTATAGGAACAGCGTCCTCTTTTTGATATAGACGTTGGTATAAGGAGCATGGACACTGGACCTTATAAAAAGTTCCTCGGTCCCCCCCTCTTTTGTGTAGTAAAATATTCATACTGCCACTTCCCCAGTGTATGAAATCTTAGACTTTACTGGCATCCAGTCTGCTCTGGAATCTGGCACATTTACTATTCCCACTCCAGTGAGTCAACAGTAGAGAAAGTGTTGGATAGCGGAGGGGTAAAAAATACTATTCCCACTCCAGTGAGTGCAACAGTAGGGAAAGTGTTGGACAGTGGAGGGGTAAAGATTACTATTCCCACTCCAGTGAGTGCAACAATAGGGAAAGTGTTGGATAGCTGAGGGGTAACAATTACTATTCCCACTCCAGTGAGTGCAACGGTAGGGAAAAGGGAAAGTGTTGGATAATGAAGGGGTAAAAATTACAATTCCCACTCCAGTGAGTGCAACAGTAGGTAACGTGTTGGATTGCTGAGGAGTAACATTAAATATCCCCACTCCAGTCAGTTCAAAATTAAAAACAACGAAAATATTACCAACAAAAATATTTACTAAACAAAATAATTAATTGTGACATAAATTTACTTTTTTTGTTTCCTACCCTATAACACCGCACAAACCACATCTCATTTAAAAAAAAAGTACTTCCTTTATTAACATAATTAATTACCAATTAAAGAAATATTATTAATTAAAAAAACAAATTAAAACTCATAAAATTATTTAACTTCCCACACTTTACACATATAACCCCACAACCATGCTAAAATTAAACTGCAAAAAATCAATTACACAATTCAAACTTATTTTCAACTAAAAAACTAATAGTATTTAACAACTAATTATAAAGTAAGTAAAATTAATTTACTCCACACACTGTACCCCTAAAAACAGTAAAACCCACACACAAACAAATACATGCAAATACCATAATTAAATATAAATTAACTAATTAATATTAATGATCAACTGATTTTTAAATAATTAAACATAATTTTTTTTCCACCCTTTACCCCTATAAACATAGCAATGCACACCTAAAATAATTACACAAATTCCATATTTAATTTTCAATTATTTAATTAATATTAACTAAAAACGAATTATTAATTAAACATAAATTACTTCCCACCCTTTACCCCTTCAAACCCCACAACCCCCCTTAAATTAATTACACAATTTCCGTAAATTATTTTAAATTAATTAATATTATTTAAGAACTAATTGTTCATAAACTACTTCCCACCCTTTACCCCATAAACCCCACAATCCACACCTGACATAAAATCACACAGTTACCATATTTTATTATCAACTAGTTAATATAAATTAATAACAAATTATTAATTTATTAGACATAAATTACTTCCCACCCTTTACCCCTATACAACCCGCACCTAAAATAATTACACAATTTCCATAATTAATTTTCAATCAATTAATATAAATTAACAACGGATTATTAATTAATCAAATAAACCTTACTTCTCAACCTTTACCCCTATAAACCCCACAACCCGCACCTACTTTTTTACGCAATTACCATAATTAATTATCAATCAATCAATTCATATTAATTAACAAACAATTAATAATAACAACAAATAAATTACTTCCCACAATTAAAACTATAAAATCTAAATTAAATAAATGAAAAATAATCATTATTTATTATAATTAAAATACCACCCTATTCCCCTATACACCCACAACCCACTACGGAACCAAAAAATGCAAAATGTATTTAAAATAAAATTCATAAGTTCTTAAAATGTAACACATACATTAAAAACATAAGCAGAGTTTATACAAAAAACATACATCACATACATTTAAAATATAAACTAAAATACATAACACTAATTAAATAATCGCTATTTTAAACACCTATATTTTTGCAAACAGTATTAATGACTTCTATATTTTTAAAAACAATATTTCTTACCTTAAATTTGATACTCTTGATCATGATTTTCTTGCTGTCAATATTTCTGAATCACGATATTTCCAACTGGATATTTGTGTAAGTCGACATTTCCAATTCGATATTCTGTCTCAACACCCGAGTCAACACAATCAGTCAAAAATTGAGTATTTCATCCAGCCAATACTGGATCGAACATTTTACAAAGCTCTACTCTTTGAATATGGCATCGTGGGATGATACCCAGCAATCTGATGTGAGGAACTACTTCCAAGAAACAGAACCCTTGAGGGTAACACTTGCTGAGACATTGCAAGCAAAAACATCTACTGTTCCAAATAAGGGGCTAGGACCTGACAAAATGCCATAGGATTAATTTCTGTCAGGATTATCGGTCTGAGGTGCTTACATTAACGCAGTTTCAAATGATATTTTGGCTAGTTCTGATGGACCCCACTCTTGGGCAGGAGTAGGGATAATTCCAATTTACAAGTAAGGTGAAGGAAAGGTCATGTAATTATCGACGATAAGCCCTATAGACAGCATGCAAAACATCTTCTGCCATCAGATTTTAGAGATGTTGCAGGCATGGGCCACTGTAAATTATATTCTCTCCCATCTTCAAGCCGGATTCACAAAAAGGTTTAGAACAATAGATGACGTTTTTAGGCTCTGCTTGAATTATTGAAAGACCATTGCCTTGAGAAAGGGACAATTATATGTGGCATTTGTAGACCTTAGGTCAGCCTATGACTTCATGCCTAGATCTAAGCCATGGTCAGTCCTAAAAAAAATGGGAGTTCAGGAGAACATGCTGTCCACATTAATGAGGCTAAATGAAAACTCCTCTGCTCAAGTAAGGTGGATCCCAAAGGGTAAATGTTAATGTCCAGTATTTGTAAAGCGTGAACAATTACTTGAGGGTGTCAAGGCGCTATGGGCCATCGGGAAGAATAAGCGAGATATTGCCCAGAGTCACATGGTGCTGGGCTGATCTGCCACTGGCGCCAGGGATCGAACCGTGAGCCTCGGGTTCCAGAGTCAGTTACCCTGGCCGCTGCACCATACCTCTTCCCAGGGTGAGCTAACCAGATGAATACCAATTACAAAGGGAGTCTGGCAGGGATGAGTCCTTGCCTCAACTTTCTTTCTTTCGTACATAAATGGAGTGGGAGATTTCCTGAGTTTTGTCCGCACTGATCCCCCCACATTATGTCAGAGTGTAGTCCCGGCTATTCCGTTTGTGGAGAATACATTGCTGTTCTCCAAGACACCTAGGGGTCTACAGACCCTATTTAGATCCCTTAGGAATCTTCTGCAAACAGAGAGTTTGGAGGTGAAAGCTGCCAAAACCAAGGCTATGGCATTTAATCCCCAAAGATGGATGGGGTGAAATTGGAGAGGGTCAGGACATTGGGTATCTGGATGTTAAACTGACAGGCAATATGTTGTTTACTAAGCAGATTCACAAATTCGCTCTACAAATGTTAAGTACAATTTAGGCATACAAAGAGTTTACAGAATGGGTAGGTCTGTCTCGCCCGCTCTACAGATATATAACATACAATCTGTGGGGGGCAGCATTATATGGGGTGGACCTCTGGGGTCATCAGAAGGCCCCAAGGATTGCAATGAATGAAAGGAAATCTATAAGATCTTTAGTCAACTTGCCTCCAAGCTCCCCATTCTTTATTACTATATGTGGATTTGGGCATTAAGACCATATTGCACGGAGCAATGCTGAGACTTATTCTTTACTGAAGGAGATAGTGGCCAACGGTGGAGCTATATATGTACATAAATGCTCTAGAAGAGATCCGAAGTCTCAAGGGCCATTTGGGTATACCCTGGCTTAGACATGTTTGCACACAGCTGTTCCAGATTGGTCTAGATTAACTCTGGAATACCCAGGGAGAGGCTACTATAATTACTAAAGAACATATTAAAGGAAAAAATTGGTCCACTTTAGAGGAGCTGATGGTAGATAGATCCAGATCATGGCACACTAGTTAACACCTTTTTAGAAGTCAAATATTTAACAACTTTTGAGCCATTTTTCGAGACCTTCACACCTCCCCTCGGGAAGCAGCTTTATCTGAAATTTAGATATGGGGCTTCTGGTATAAATGCATTGTGTTGCAAATGGTCAAATGCTTGTATGTCGATCCCAGCAATAGGATTCCTGCAATGAGTGCTAGAATTAGCGGCAGACCATCAAACACCGAGTGCACGAAGTTTGGAATGATTCTGAGGACTGCTTGAAAAGGTGTTAACAGTCCTGGACATACGTTCTTAAATACATGCACAATACCGCTCGTATCAGACATGTTTAAGATACGTCCCAACATGTCTGTGAAATGTGTAGGGCAGTTTGCACTTAACAAAGATCAGCCGAAGTCCTTGCAATTGGTAGATCATAGGTTTCTTTGGCCGAGGTCAAAGGCACGGTTTGTTGTAAAAGAATGGCTTTCATTCTGCTTAAAGGATCAATTCGTATAGAAGAGATATTCAGTGAAGGCCATAAAGGCGACTCCCTGCCTCTGTCTATTTTGGGGAACAAGACTTGCATACAGCAGGTGACCATGTAAATTAATACCCTGACGCAGGAGAGAACTGCTTAGTACATTTTCACAGGGTGAACCGCGAAGAGACACTTCACGGCGCCCACTCCAACAGGCGCTGCAGATTTATGCAAGAAATGATGACCATAGTGGTTATAACAATAAAGCTGTTCATAGTCTGTTGAACCCTCTCAATAATCATGATTAGAGAAGGAAGCTGATTTTTCTAGGTGAGACATCATGTTATTAACTATCTCGAAGCCCCAATCATCAGAAAAGGTACTAGAGGTAATAAAGTCACTTAATGAAATTTTAAATAAGTATGGAATCTTCAAAAGTTCAGATGGGCCGAATATGTCATATTCAGTTTTGTCCCAAACTATACCATCTTGTATAGGAACGGCTGTAATGTTCACTGATGACAAGTCTCTTGCTTCACGATGGGATGAATTGTGTGGTTTCAGAAGTAAGTTCACTTTTTTACTTGCTGTGTCCATTTTCAATATATCTTCCATCTATCAACATGCTCAGAGTCATTACTAAAGCTAGCCAAAGCAGAAAGAAAAATATTCCAGAAACAATCCATAGTTCAATCCATGATCAAACCTGATAAGTCTTTTTCAGGAGATGAAAAAAGTCTGTTGCTTGTTCTTTGAAAGTTCTTTGTGCTGGCGTCGTTTCAGGTTTGCTGGGATCCTCAGAAAACGTATCAGAGTTAATGAAATAGCCAGAGGCAGTGCTGTCAATGGTTGGAATTGCATCAGGATTCATTGAAATCACTGGAACCAGTTGATCACGTGTTACGTTGGTGTAGACAGGTGTATCAGGACGTACTGTTATTTGGGTTTCAAGAGCAATAAGTTCCCTAGCATTGTTGCTTGGTCCTTCATTTCTCACTTCTGACTCTTCGAAGGTGATGAGTCTTTCAGTTTGAACCTCTTGGATTGTAGCTAGAGGAGTGTGTCTGCTTCTTGGTTGGAGTCCACTTGGCCTACTGTTCAGAATTGGCCACATAGTGTGGTTTGATGTGGTCGATGGACACAAATCTTTTCCCCTTTTTATCAGCAAGGGGCGGCAGAAGTGCTGTTCTTGATCTGTGGATTGCTAGGACAGGTACTGGTTGTCTGTAAGAGGACCCAAATTTCTTCTTATCCGTGATCTTCTCTCTGACTAGTTCCCCAAGCTTTGGGATCCAGACAGGCCTTGCTGTGACGACTGGATTTTCCCCAGTGGTGGTTGGCTTCAGGAGCACGTTGCTTTGTTTCGATCTTGGTTCATTTAAGTCCTGTAAAACAGCCAATCGATCTTTTGAAAAGGTTTATTCTCCAGTATTGGGGTGTCTTTCATAGATTCACATGCTTGAATAATCCCTGTCAGTGGGAAGTGGGAGTCCCACGGTAAATAACATAGCAATGTAGCCATAGCAAAAGCATATATACATAGATAGACAACATATCACTTCTATGATATGTCTTAGTCATTATGTTTTGGTCCAAATTCCAGCCAATCAGGCATCAGCACCCTCTTAGAATGTTCTCCTCAGAAGCTCAGGCCCTCAGATTTTCTACCGCACGTCGCGTGAAGGGAGTCTCCCTGAGCTCTTCTCAGTTTTCTTCTCAAATCTCTCAGGAACTAGGTTTTATTGGAATGTCTACCACCAAGAAATCCCTCTTTAGGCATTGTGGTACCTGTAGAAAGCAGAGACTTCATTCTGAAGACCCTCATAAAAAATGTATTTATTGTCTATATCCTGAACATCAAGCTAAGGATTGCAAGATATGTAGAACTTTCTCACAGAAGACCTTGAAAGATAGAGAAGGCCGTCTCCTTCTGTGGCAACAGAAGTTGAAGACTTCAGAGAACGCTGTCTCTGATGTGGAGAGTGTGTATTCCATCCAAACTTCTTCATCTTTGAAGAGAACCAGTGAACCTCAGAAGACATCTCCTAAACCTAAAGTGGTGAAGAAACATGACAAGGACCAGCCTTCCACTTCAAGAGGGGTGAGTTCTTCCCCTTAGAGTCTTCCTACTCCTGTTACGGCCTCGAGATCTGACTCTCAGGCATCTAAGACTCCCTCTGCGCAGTTTTTACCTCAGAAACAGCTATCCTCATCGACGACTCCATCATCGCTTCCCCCGTCGACGAGAGCTGCCGTCGTCGAGTCTACGTCGACGACGTCGACATCATCATCTATGAGGACGGCCTTGATCATGTCGTACAGTACAGAGGAAAATCCTCTTACAGAGGAAAGGATTCTTCCAAAAAAACATGACTTTCATCTTCAACCTTTTCTAGCCCCACCCGGGTGTCCATGGGTTGGGGGTCGAATCTCGCACTTTTACTCAAAATGGTCACAAATTACTACAGACCAGTGGGTCTTGGATATTGTACGCAGGGGACATGCATTAGAATTCCTAAAAATTCCTCCCAATTCTCCACCAAGAGGTCCTCCTCCTGCTCATCTCAAAGAACTTTTAAACCAACTCTCAGTTCTACTAAGAAAAAGTGCAATCAAAATGGTACCAAAACACCAGAGAGGCAGGGGTTTTTATTCGAGGTTTTTCCTCATTCAGAAAAAATCGGGCGAATGGCATCCTATTCTGGATTTACGTACCCTAAACAAATACATCAAAAAGCAAACGTTTTGCATGTTGTCCCTCCAGGAGGTACTCCTGTTACTCTCTCAAGGAGAATATATGACAACATTGGATCTCCAGATGCTTATTTTCATCTTCCAATTCTTCGAATCACAGAAAATGTCTCAGATTCAGGGTAGCCGGGGAAGACTTTCAATACAAAGTTCTCCCTTTCGGGCTTTGTTCTGCTCCCCGTGTGTTCACCAAGGTTCTTGCACCGGTGGCAGCTTACCTTAGCCGGCAAGGAGTACACATTTTTTCCGTACCTAGACGACTGTCTGCTAAAGGCACGATCATTCGAGCAGGCTTCCAAACACACTAAAATCTGCACATCCCTCTTTCAGTCCCTGGGCCTCACATTCAACATGGAAAAATCTCAATTTCTCCCTGCTCAAAACAGAATATTCTTGGGAGCAATTCTGGACACTAAGCTAGCAAAAACTTTTGTGTCGCAAGAAAGACGTCTGCATATCCACAAATTAGCATCCTCCCTCCTGTTAAAAGAGTCCGCTTCTGTCCGACAGTTGAAATCTTTCCTAGGGATGTTATCCTCTTGCATCCCTATTGTCCCTCACTGCCAGCTAAAAATGAGACCTATTCAGGAGGAGTTGGACAAACAATGGGCTCAAGTTTCGGGAACCTTCAACGATATAGTCAGCATCACGTCTCAATGAGAAAAGGTCTCAAGTGGTGGACTCTCGAAAGGAATGTCTCGACAGGCCGTGCTTTCCAGGTGGTCGCTCCAAGCTACACTCTTACAACAGATGTATCTCTAGAGGGCTGGCGTGCTCATCTTCAAGGATTAAGAGTAAAAGGAAAGTGGAACTTTCAGCAAAAGACCTGGCACATCAATCTATTGGAGTTACTGGCCATTTATTTAGCACTAAAAGCGTTCTGTTCCATCATACAGGGAGCATCGGTGTTGGTTCGAACGGACAACACAACGTGCATTCACTAGATAAACAAGCAGGGGGCACAAGATCCATCCTACTATCCCGTCAGGCTCAACAGATTTGGGAGTGAGCTATTCAGCATCAGGTCGTCCTTTCAGCAGTGCATGTTTCGGGAGCATCAAACGATCTTGCGGATTCTCTGAGCAGGTCTTCTACAACCAACCACGAATGGGAGTTACATCAACCCACGCTGGGTCACATTTTTCGGGTATGGGGTCACCCGAATCTGGATCTATTTGCAAAACATCTGAACTGCAAATGCCTGTCCTACGCAAGTTGGCTTCCCCAACCAGAGTCACGTGGAAATGCCTTTTTGATGAATTGGTTGACAATATATGCCTACGCTTTTCCACCAATACCTCTGGTCCCCAGAGTTCTTCGAAAAATGAGGAAAGAACCCTGTCACATTATTCTAATTGCTCCCAGATGGGTGAGACAAATATGGTTCACTGAACTCCTGCTTCTGTCCCAGTGCGACCCGATCATCCTTCGCCCTCTTCCGAGTCTCCTAACCATGGATCAGAGCCAAGTTTGCCATCCCGACCCAGCATCTCTACGCTTGGCGGCTTGGAACCTGAGCACTATGAATTTATGAATTTGGACATTCCTAAGGATTGTAGAGAGGTCCTAGCAAAGGCAAGAGCACCTTCAACTGTGAAGACATACAAACTTAAATGGAAAAGATTCTGTCTATGGTGCAGTGGTGCCCACGTGCACCCTCTACATTCCACTCCAGAGCAACTTTTGCCTTTCTTTTTGCAATTGGCAAAGTCAGGCCTCTCGCTTGCCACCCTAAAGGTTTTTCTAGCAGCAATTTCACAATTCTGTCAGGATGGCACTAACACTCTTTACTCTTCCAGAGTCATTCAACAATTTTTTTAAGGTATTTTTCGGATGTTCCCACCAATTTGTAGACCACCTCCTCCTTGGCATTTAAACATTGTCTTGGCACAACTAATGAGACACCCTTTTGAGCCAATTCATAAAGCTGATCTTAAATACATTACCTGGAAAACTTCTCTACTTCTGGCTCTAACTACCTCACGTCGTGTCAGTGACATTCAGGCATTTACTACTAAACCGCCTTTACTTCAGTTTACTAAGGACTCAGTCTTATTACGTACCAATCCAGTTTTCATCCCTAAGGTGCCGTAAGACTTCCACCTCAATGAACCAGTTGTTTTAAAGTCATTTTTTCCTAATCCTAAGACACCAGCAGAAAGATCACTCCACTCCTTGGATATTAAAAGGTGTCTAAAATTCTATCTTCAAAAGACAGCGACCATACGTAAATCGGACCAGCTTTTTGTGGCCTATGGGATGATGTGGAAAGGATATCCAGTCACCAAACAGACAATTGCACGCTAGATATCTTCTGCTATTACCTTTTGCCACCAACAAGAGGGAAAGCCACTTCCTGCATCTGTCAGAGCGTATTATACTACAAAAGTTTCCACGCCTATGGCGCTGTTTGCTGGTGTGCCTCTTCATCACATTTGCAGAGCTGCAACATGGTCCAGCAGGCACACTTTTACAAAGCTCTCCTGTCTAGATGCTGTGGACAATGCTGATTCAGCTGTGGGACAAGAAGTACTTCGAAATCTTTTTAAATAAGGTGAGCCTCTGTTGCTTCCCTCCTCCTATATACAAGGTACTTTCTTTTCCTTTGTTATATACTTCAATCTTTTGTACTGTGCATGATTATGGTTATCACTATAGTATCATTATTAAGATGATTGATCAGTACCTTGTATTATTCTAATTCTACTGCTCACTACTCTTATACAAGCATATGAAAGACACCCCATTACTGGAGAAGAACAAAAGTTACTTACCTGTAAACTGGGGTTCTCCAGTATTAGTGTCTTTCATAGATTCACATGCGACCCACTCTCCTCCCCTCAGAGGCTCTCTCTCTTTATCTCCTGCCTCTATATTACTCTGTGCTACAAAAATCTGAGGGCCTGAGCCTCTGAGGAGAACATTCTAAGAGGGTGCTGACGCCTGGTTGGCTGGAATTTGGACCAAAACATAATGACTAAGACATATCATAGAAGTGATATTTTGTCTATCTAGGAAAACTCTATGGTTTTTGCTTTCTCTTTGTATATATGCTTGTGCTATGGCTACATTGCTATGGTATTTACCGTGGGACTCCCACTTCGAGCATGTGAATCTATGAAAGACACCAATACTGGAGAACCATAGTTTACAGGTAAGTAACTTTTGTTCTTTTCCACCACTGTGACTCTACATTCAAGATCTGGGACCCACATTCTTGTCCCAAATAGGACCTCATATAGAGTGACACGCCCTACAGAACTTCTTGGCAAAATGTTTAATGAGTGTTGGACCCCATAAAGATGTTCGACCCACCCATCACCCAAATCTAATACCCTAGCATTATTTCCCTCAGGATGGAATGGAGAGGTGTACCGCAATGCTACGCCCAAACTGGCCATGGCTTCTTTGTAAACTTGAGAGCTAAACGCAGGACCCTGGTCAGAATGTAGTGTGCCAGTTGCGTATGTGCCGATAAAGACTTGCACATCTTTTATAACAGTTCAAGAGTCAGCCGAGCGCTGAGGCCACATCCATAGGAACCTTGAGCACGAATCTACTGCGACCATGATATATTTATAGTTACCATCCCTTTGCAAGGGAAGCTAATGGTTTATCTGAAATTAACAGGGGTGTCTGCGCAGGACGTTTCACTGTTGAGACTTTCATCTTCTGACATATTATTCCACAACATAGTTTTTGGTTAGTTTCCTAATACCGGGTCTCTGTTTTAATTAAGATACTGTGGCTGAAACACCTGCATGAGCATAGGCTATCCCTTCATGTGATGCTAGGATTAGTCCTAATCTATGTTCCATGTTTGGAATTACCCTATCCCCCACTCCAGGGATGTGAGTAAACGGAACATTGTTCGCATCAATTATATATGAGTATTTGAGTGGAAATTTTTAGGTAACGGTGCACCACTGCGTTTGCTTGAAGCATTGACAGCCAATAATATCTCATTGTCTATTCTCGTTTTTGAACGAGTGATCATAGCTACGGAAGCCATCTGTACAGCCACCTTTGCGGCCAATGAATTCCCTGCAACGTGAACCCCATCACGTTGATGACTCAGTGTATGTATCACATGAGTGTTTTGTAGTCCGTTTCGCAACTGAACTACTTGTTCCCAAAGCATTTTATGCTTGATTGTGCCACCATTAGTTGGATGGCAAAGAATTGCCTCAAGCTTAACTCGGGTAAAACCGAGGTGATATTGTTTGGCAATAACATCAACTTCTGGACAACCAACTGGTGGCCGGACACGATGGGTACGCTTCACGTTCCCACTAAATGGTAAAAAAACCTGGGCGTAATACTTGATGAGAGACTCACTTTTGAGCCCCAAGTAAATGTGGTGGTTTCAAAAACTATGTTTGTCATTAGAATGCTGAGGAAAGTGATGCCTTCTTTGCCTCGGGAGAGCACACAAACTGTGGTCACGGCTCTTGTAATGGCAAGACTGGACTACTGCAATGGGCTCTATCGGAACGTTCATCAAAGATCCTTGAATAAACTGCAGATGATGCAGAATGCTGCAGTCAGACTGCTTACAGGAATGTCGAGATTTTCCTTGATTTACAAAGATATCAAGAAATTGCATTGGCTTCCAGTCAAAAGTCGAGTACGCTTTAAGGCTCTATGCCTGGTTTTTAAGGCTCTCCATGGCATAGGACCAGACTACCTAAAGCACCGACTCCAATGGTACATTCCTGATAGAGCACTGCGGTCAAGAGGAGCCAAGCTGGGCTCGGTGCCATGCATAAATAAAGCCCGATGGGGTGGCAAAAGCTTCATTCATGGTGCAGCAAAAGCTTGGAATGATCTGCCATTCTAATTAAGAAACACTAAGGATCTCTTGTCCTTTCTGAAAGGGCTAAAAACATAGCTTTTTTCACAATGAGCCGGTCTTTCTAATCTTGTATTCTGTCGCCAGCAGTCTCAGAGGATCTAGATAGCGCCAGAACACCTCCGGGTATTTGTCGCGCTCTATAAATGTCATTATCATATCATTTTCATTTAGCATCTTTGAAACCATTTTGAAGCAAATTCTGTAATTATTCATTATATGATTGAACACAGTAAAAAGAATCGGGCACTATGAGTGTGGGGAATTCGCGATCCGTATTTTCAAGTGCCAATTTGAATGCTTGTAGTTCAGCTCGCTGAGCTGTACAGTCTCCTAGAGATTGTGTTTTTGTGACCATCGGGCTGAATTTGCAATCACGCATACGACCTTTAACGATCGTGCATGCTGTACTGTAAGCTTGCTTACTTTCCGTAGTGGGTTGTGCTGATCCGTCAGTATAAATTATAAATTTGTACCGGTCAAGAGGGAGAATCTCAATAGGCAGTGCACATTCGTGTTTGTATTGCAGGAATGCTTGTGTTTTCAAATACGGAACAAAAACATATTCAACATCTGTTGCAGCAAGATAATTAACCCATTGTATCCATCTTGGATGTAAAGCTTTTGCATTCAGAATGCTCGTTTTTGTAACTGCCTGTAAGGCTGGTACTGGAGTCACGACAATTATGCGTTTCCCCTGAGCCAGAGCTCTTTCTTTTGCTACAGGGTTTTGAACTGCTGTCAGAATCTCTTCTGTTGAGGTGAAGCGCATTTCCGCTTGTGTATACAAATGTGATTTGTATGCAATTGGTATTTTTTCACCTTCATTAAAAGTTAAGTAGGTGAATCTGCATTGACCCGGAATGATTCAGATCATTAAATTGCGTATGTTTACGCGTGTTTGTAAGTGATTTGTTGCTAACATGTCAGCTTGAAGTGAACGCAGGATCTCTGTGTGTTCCTGTGTCCAATTTTTTATTTTAAAGAAATCGGGTTTGATTAATTTGTAGATAGGTTTAACACTTTCTGCGTAATTTAGAATGTAAGTTCTTCCAAAATTTAGGAAACCTTGAATCGGCTGTAAGTTTTTCAGCATTTTTGGAGGTTGGAGCAGCGCACACTTTTCTATAAAGTTAGCTGCCAGGCTTTTGCCTTCAATTGAAAGTTCATATCCTAGGAAAAGGACATTTAAGTGGGCAATTATTGATTTCTTTAAATTGAATTTGTAGTCCTCAGAGGCGAATCCCAATAAAATGGTATTTACCCTGTTCAAGTGCCTATCCAGGTCATCGTCTGTCAGATAGATATCATCGACATATGACAATGCCTCATCATCATAAATTTGTAGTAACTCGGTTAGTCTTGCTGAGAATAACCCCGGGAGGTTCTTGAACCCTTGTGGGAGTCGACAGAAGTGATGTTGGGGTCCCATTATTGAGAAAGCTGTCAAATACCTACTTTCAGGTGCTATGTTTTAACAAAAGAAACCGTTAGAAATGTCTAAAGTGGTTTTATATTGTTTACGCACAATGTTTTTCATTAATGCTGTATTATGTGCATTTTGCACTGCAAATGTTTTAGAACAAGTGTTCAAATGTCTGTAATCCAAAACTAGACGATATGTATTGTCTGGTTTGGATACAGGAAACAAAGGATTGTTCATTGAGGAGGTGCATGTTTCAATCACCCCTTGTTATTCAAGTTGATCTAAGATCCCCCTGACCTGGGTTTGTAGCTTCTTGCTTAATTGGATACTGCCTGTGTGCAGTAGGTTGATTTTTTAACTGGATCTTGTGGTGAGGTGAGTCCTCATCCCTTCCTACATGATTTTTGTATAATGCTGGGGCCTGGGCTACTGTCCATTTCCTGGCTTAAGTATATTTTAAATGTATTGGAACATGGTTGGAGAAGGCTGGCATAATGATGTCTTCTCCATGTGGGCACTCCCTGACAAATTCTGGTGGCCAGTCCTGTTCTGCTAGAAGTATATCATAACCCTTTGAAAGTCTCTCCCAAAAGAGTGCTTTCACTTTTCTTGGTATGTCTCCTTCCAGCGGGAGTGTTATTTCATATATTTCATATAACTTTTATGGAGAACTACCCCTGGTGTCTACAGTCTCTACGTGTATGTACTCATTCAAGTCCACTGTCTCCAGAAGTTCCTTCAGGTTCTGGCGAGCTATTGTTACTTCTGCTGCACTGTCCAGCATTGTCTGAGCCAATTTTCCGTTCTTGAGTTGTGTTCTCAGAATTTTCGGCATGTCTGTTCTTCAGACCTGCTACCTTTTTCTTAGGGAATTGAGGTTTTGATTTGTTTTTCTGAACGTGTTGATCGTCTTAGGACTTCACGTGTTCTTCTCTTTGATCTGACCGTCCTCTTCTTTTGGATGTCTGTGACAATATCTGAAAGGTAGGAGAGGAACGTGTATCACTATCTTGATGCCTGTCAGGTTTTTTCAAATTATCTCTATTCCTGAGGTTATACCTCCGTTCAGAGGGCTCCTTTTGAGGAGACCTACCTCGGGATTTAGAACGTTTTTCTTTTGAATATTGTTTGATATTTTCCCACTTCTTTTTAGTAGATGTAGGATTCTGTTTAATAAAGTCCTTTTCAGGAACTCCAGACAGTTGTGGTTTAACTGTTTAATTCTATTAATTTTTGTATTTGTTTAAGTAATTCCTTATCTGACATTGCTTCAATGTCAGGATGAGGTGTGTAGCCGGCTAAAATCGTCCATGTTGCTCCTGGTCTACCTAGTGGACCGAGCCTGGTAATGTGATTGTAATGTTTAGGGTGCCTTTAATCCAGAGCAGATGCTCCTGGTATGTGAGTAGAATTTCAACATCCTCGAAAGGAACGTATTCCTCAAGTAGTTCATCTTCTTTGTAGAAGTGAAACATTTTCGTTACTGGATTTGATTCTGGGAATACTATCCATGAATAGAATACCTCTGTCTGAAAAGATTCATGTGCCTCTATTATGAAAATTGCTCTACCACCTCTAGGTGTTAGGCCATGTTTTATAAGTTTTTGAGTGATGGCTTTCCTTAAATTTGGAGGGATTTTTATAACATCTGCATCGGTTTCATTAAAACCTGTATGATTAAAAGCTGTTACGACTGGGTCAGCCGCCGCTCTAACAGTCCCGGTGTTATTATCCCCGTTTTGGGACATTGTTTAATGAGAAATGCAGAGCAAGTATCAAGGAAACAAAGATAAGGTGCACAATATTTTGGAACACTGTATCCTTCAACGTTGAACAAACGAAACAGCTAATACAGAGGATTTTCGTACTACTCAGCTATGGCGGATATAAACCCTACCCTCTCCAGACGTCTTATGAGTAGGGGTCTCTTAGAAAAGCCCAACTGAGTTACTTCAGTATCTAGCATTAAATTAGTGCCTTACCAAACCGTTGGGCGCCATGTAGTGTAGTTCCTATTTCCCTTATAGGCTCTACACATTGGAATAATATACACTATAGTTTTTGCATAGGACTGAGGTCAGTATGCTCCTATCTAATACATTAAACTTAATGACTTGTATGTGAGCTAACTCAGAGGTCACTAGAAACTTCTCGAATGAACAAGAAGGAATTCATTTCTGACAACCGCAAAAACATGACAACTTTGTTTCCCTTAAGAATCGGAACACGTCTCAGAATCATGGAAACGATAACAGTTTCACTCAGTCAATCGTGCATGCTTAGTTTCTGCAGTGTTACACAGAAAGAATAGACGAGCGTTTCAATAAAAGGATTTATTGAACAGTCTTTTTTCTCGTGCAAGAGATACGATCATTAGACAGTAAGCGAAATATAATATGCACAGCGTCAGCAGTAAGAAGAAATAAAACTGTAATAGCATTGTCTTTTAGCTATGACCTATATTCATATACATACACATAAATAACACAGGCTAAAAGTGGATACTCATCTGGTGCTTCTACATGGTTCTACCCCAGTGTACCTGACCTAAGTGTAGTACTAGGTAAGAAGTAGGTGCTGTTTTCTGTAGTATGGTAAATACTAAGTTTAAGATGTTAAGTTTAGTAAGTGCCAAGAGTCCTCTAGGTTCTAGTCCGCTCCATACCTTAGAATGAGAGAGGTGGGAATCTCTTTGCGGATATCAAACTCCAACACCCGCGAAGGGAAAAGTCCTGTGCACACGTATTAAGATGTTTCGGTTTTTATGTCAAAACCAAGTAAATGCAGCAATGTTCATAGAAAAAGTAACGGAGGTCGACATCCAGGGTTTCATGTGGAATAGATTTATATTTCAATTTGATCAGTACAAAACAAACAAATCAGCCGACACGTGCTTCGTCACACCGTGTGAAAGATGTGACTCTTCAGGGCTGGGAAGGACATAAGATGAAAAAAACATAAACCAACAGAAAGGAAATGACCACTGAAATACATATTTCCACAAATCATTAGAGTGAATAATGTGAAAACACGAGAGCCACCAATTTAACTGTGGAGACCCCGTGGTGTAAAAGTACATTGTAAAGTGAAATCTTAAACACAGATGAAAACCAAAGAACTGTGTGTTGTGGTTGTGAAGGAATCTTAAAAAAGCAAAAATTGTTAACAGTTGCGCAAGAGAAACAATGAAATTGCGGTAAGGTAAAGTGAAAACATAATTTGATCATTAATGGCAGTCTAAGAGAAGACAAAATATAAACACATCCGCATAATGGCCAGCTCCAAAATTGAATGTATGAGGAACAGTACTTGTATGAAAATAGATCACACCGGGACATAATGAGAAAAGACAACACCAAGCAAAACTGTCGCCTAGAGTGATTGCTAAGCCTAGCAGTAATACATATGCGACATAAACGAGTGGGGTATTAAATACCGTCAAGCAGTGTGCGAAAATTCATGGTGGTGCCACATGTAGTGAAGATAAAGTATCTGGACCATTCTCTATGGCTATGCTTTAAAAGTCCAATGTACAGGTACATAAAAAGACTAATGTGGATCAAAGGGTATTGCTAGTGATAAAGGAATGTGACTTAAAAGGCACGTTATTTCAAAGCTAGCGGACAAGCCATGCAAACAAATCTCAAATGTAAAATTACTAAGCCTAGCAGTAGTGTACTCGACAAAAACACAAGTGGAGTACTTTAACAAGTCAGAAAGTGTACGAACAGTTTACGGATGCACCACATTCTATGAGATAAAATATCTAAACCATTCATTATGGCTACGTGTAAAAAAGCCCAATGAGCAGATGCATATACGGTTAAATATCTAACAATCATATGGGGGAGAAGGAAGCTCTGATCCAATTCAGTTTCCTTAAGTATATATCAAATAATCACAGGGAAAGGATCACTTGTCCTGCATAAACAGGGTATGCTGGAAAAACGTGGGGTGTCTCAAGATAAAAGACCCTCATGCACGTGATGGTATGATCGTAGTAGCGGTATATGTTGGTTCTCTGCTCTTCATTCACGTGTGTGCATAATCATTGGTCAGTATGGTTATGCAGCCTCCACCCGGAGGACCTTACCCATGGTTAAAAACAGTAGTGATCGAGTGATGTGGACAGTGCTCAGGTAGGAATTAAAATACCCGGACAGCCAAATGTAAACTTTATTAATTCTGGATTTGGGTAGCCCGTCAGGGAGTAATTAAAGTCGTGCGTTTCTGTGAATGTATAAGGGGTTCTAAACGCACTCAAAAAGTAGTGATCTAAAATATGGCCGACATGTTTCAGCCCAATCTGCCTGGTTAGGTCTTATGGGCTTGCTGCAGACTTGCACTCATGGAGAACTATTTCCAGTACAAAGAGACCCTCTATTTACAATGTCACAGTACCTCAATGGGCAGTACATTTGCCCCAAGTGTGGCAGGACTTTATGTCAGCACTTTTGAGGAAACTCATATCCAGAATGAGATCAACCCATTCCGTTGTCATGCACTGTTCTGGAAACGGTACATCGATGATATTTTTCTAATCTGGGATGGTGACATGGCTAGCCTACAAAATTTCCATTCTTGGATCAACACTAGAGATGAATGCCACAAATTTACCTTTAGTGCAGATAAAAAGAGTCTGGATTTCCTGGATATCGCCATCTATGCTGAAGCACAGACTTTACAAACTCGCACTTTCTTCAAAACAATAGCAAAGAATAGCCTATTGTCATTCACACGTTTTCACCCCCGCCCTCTGAAGGAGAATCTCCCATACAGCCAATTCCTCAGACTGCGGAGGAACTGTAGTAAAACTGAAGAGTACAAGCAACAAGCGAATGACCTTTGTCAAAAACTTGAAGATCGAAATTACCCGAGAAGGGTAATAAACAAATGTAAAAAGCGGGCACGACATCAAAATAGAGAGAGCCTCCTGGAAACAACGGAAAGAACAGTGCAAGAAGAATTAATAACATGCGTAACAACTTACAGCCCAGTGACTAATAATGTCAAGAAAATAATTTTAAAAAACTGGAGGATCTTAACATCAGGAACATTGCAATGGCCAAAGCCAAGGTTTGCCAACAAAAGAAGTCGGAATCTGAAGGACATTCTGGTCCATACGAGACCTCCCCCTAAAAAACCAAGGGAAAGAACGAACCTATGGGGCAACCCACCTGTCACAGGACATTTCCCCTGCCTCTCATGTTCAGTGTGTCACCTCACTCAACCAACAAAGGAATTACAACTCCTCCCAAATTTGAAATGGTCACTTAAAAATCATACAAACTGCAATACCACACATGTGGTATATATGATAACGTGCCCGTGTAACAAACGCTATATCGGGATGACTTGCAGGAAAGCAAAGCAGAGGATCTGCAAGCACTGCAGCATTGTCAAGTGCAAAAAAAGCACCACTAAGATGGCCAATCATTTCCTCGAAGTGGGGCACACTGTAGATGAGCTGTACTGGGTCATCCTTGAAACTCTTGAAAGAAAAGACAGGAATGCTGAAAAGATCCTTTATGAAAGAGAGCAGCAATGGGTACACAGACTGAAGACTGATTCCGAAGGCTTGAACGATAATATACCCTGGTTAAGCATGGCAAAACGTTAACCCCTCCCTATAAACGATAAAAAACAGGAAGATATGAATCAGAATCTCTGGGTCTAGTATCATCTCCATGGCTCCCTTACCCGGTCATCCTTCAGTACATAAAGTGACACTAGTGCTCACTATTATTAATTATGAATCAGTTTCCACCCACTTTACTATTTCAGCCAATCGATCTTGACATTTGTCATAATTTTGGATGCAAGAAATATTTTTCTGCCCCCCAAGCGAGTTTTGATTATTTTCAATAATCATCACGGATTGTTATTTGTTAAAATGTATCGTGCATTAATGATTTATAGTGAGACCTTATTCTGTTTTTTAAAAAACAGACTCGTGTCTACCGACAGAGTCTTTCTTAGTTACCATGGTTGACAGCTCCACAATAAACCCGGCAGCACTCCCGTGCGAGTTTCCGGGTATTGGGTGGAAGCGACAGCACAAGTAGCGCAAGAGGCCAGGAGCTGCAGGTAGCCGAGGCAAACACCTCGCATCCTCGTTAACGGAACCGCAAGTACTTTTTGGCTTAACATGTCCGTTCTTTATTCTAGTTACAGCCCCCTCCACTTCCGCAATATCTGATGAAGTGTCCAAATTAAACACTTGAGGTATGTCTCCACCAACGCCGGCATCTATATATGTGCCCCTGAGCCGCGCCCCATTTTTCCCTTATGGAAGCCAAATGCATTACGTGCATGACAAACGGGGCATTGCATATGATTGCCACTGTGAACCGCACGAATGCTCGTTACCATCGACTATTTCACTAAGTTGTATGTGAGAGTGTTTATGCTTGATAATAACGAGATGGGCATTCCGAATGAGAGGTTTTAAAGATCACTAAGATATATGAGAACAACCACATGGGTAACACGCATGAGATGAGCCATGAATTTACGCGAGCATGCTGAACATTATATTCTTACTGCATGCTGAATAGAAACACTGGCGAGATGAATGATTCACAGCATATATTGGTGTACATCGTCAGCATGTATCACAAAGAGACAGATAATGAGAGAGTTGACACTGCCATGGACTGTGGGGTCTGTAAAGTATTGCCATTTTAAAGTTGCAACAAAATCAAGAATTGATTTTGGAAAACAATGAAGTACTGTATTGTTTTGTGTTTCTCTATTTCCTCCACCCCTACCCTATATTGTGCGCACATTGTTGTTTTAATTTTATAGGTTCAGTGTGACCTCCCATAGTAAAAGAAACAGGTTGAATTTTTTCCTTTTCTTATCTTGTTTATGACGGAACAGTATTCTTTATAAACACTCACTATAACTATTGCACCTTTTGGTCCTGAAGAAAGCCCATAAGACCTAACCAGGCAGATTGGGCTGAAACATGTCGGCCATATTTTAGATCACTACTTTTTGAGAGCGTTTAGAACCCCTTATACATTCACAGAAACGCACAACTTTAATTACTCCCCGACGGGCTACCCGAATCCAGACCTAATAAAGTTTACATCTGGCTGTTCGGGTATTTTAATTCCTACCTGAGCACTGTCCACATCACTCGTTCACTACTGTTTTTAACCATGGGTAAGATCCTCCAGGTGGAGGCTGCAAAACCATACTGACCCAATGATTAAGCACACACGTGAATGAAGAGCGGAGAACCAACATATACCGCTACTACGATCATACCATCACGTGCATGAGGGTCTTTTATCTTGAGACACCCCACGTTTTTCCTGCATACCCTGGTTATACGGGTAAATAAACATTTATTCCAATATGAATAAACAAGTGTCCTTGACAATTCCAGGGTTAATGAGAGATAGAAAGCTGGAAGCTAAAGGAGAGCGGACAGAAATAAGTGACATAGAACGGAAATTGCCATGTAAGAGGTACCGAGTCTGAAGCGAATACTGTTAGAGGAGATACTAACAGAAACGCCTTCCTAATGGGCAAAAGGAAAAGACATATTCAAAAAAGTAAAAGATTAAAGTATACCTGTGGGTTTGATTGAAAGCTCGAGAAATCTGTGGGAAAGTGAATGAAAAGGGGACTGTATGAGAACAATTAAAGGAATCTAAAATGCATGGAAAATACAAGAACATCTGAGTGGTGGGTATTCACAGCGAAACCGGTGTTAATTCCAACCCTGTCGCGGCCTGGGTGAGTGTTCAAAGTGCAAACAGGGAAAACAAATTAAGAAATCCCTGAAGTCTCTGGTTCAGAGACATGGAGGCAACGGACGGGTACATCCAATCGGTAAAGGAGACCTGTAGAAAAAAAGGGGGTGCAAGGAGAGGTCTAATAAAAAAATCTCCTAATGGGGCATTTCACAGCAAAGCTGCCAGAAATAACATCGCTTACCTAGGCTCCCGTTACGGTGGTTGGCGATAGCGTTTTGTAATCCGGGTAATGGTAACACGAGATACGCTAGGCGGAAGTGCTTAAAAGCAACCATGTTTTGGATCACTAGAGCATGAACTCTCCGGTGGTGGTGGAAAGCGGAAGTGGGTATGGCCTCTATAAAGCCAGGAACACTAGAGCGTGAAAGCTCCTATCGTAGGTGCAAGCGAAAGTAGGAAAAAAACGCGGAAAGCGGTAAGTATGGGCCCTTGGCAGAAAAATGTTCAATGCCATAATGTAGGTAAAAAAGTAAGGAAAATCTCCAAAATAATGGAAACTGTAAAAGGAAAAATGTCAGGGAGCAAAAAGTCCTGAGAAAGTATAATGACAGACTGGAGGTGGGTATGGTAGTGTAAAAGAAAAAAGAAAAGTGAGAATGCAAAGGAAAGAAAAGGGACACTTGGATGACCCATTGAAATAAAGACATAATTATGAACAAGGCCAAGCATACTAAAATATAGTGTGCTAAATTGGAAAAAGACCTAATGACATACAGTTAGAGGTAACAAGCGGTTAAACGACCAAAATGTAATGTATATGCATAATTGAAAACAACCATAATTGAAGCACACATGCAACAGTATAGCATGCAACGGTGAGGCATACAAATGTACTATAGTGATTGAGTATCCATCTGAAACTCAGTAAATAGCTCGTAACTGAGTGAAGTTTCGACATCGGATGTTTCAACTTGACAAGCAAAAATAAGGCATTGTGGTTCACTGTAGTAATTGGGAATCTAACAGAAATATGATTGAAGATCAATCAACTGAGCAAACTAAATAATGTAGAGAAAGTCTGGCAGAAAAAAGGGAAGATGCATTAGGATCCCCAAAAATATTGTAATTCGTGGTCAATGTTGAGACCATGTTTCACAAATTGGAGACGCTTTATCCAAGTGGCTTCCAGTCTTCTGAGTCTCAATTCGCGATTGCCACCTCTCACACTGGGTTCAGTGACATCCATTCCAAAGAAAGTCAGACTTTTGGTCAGTCCTTGTGTAGCACATGTAGCTATATGCGAGGACATTGGGTACCTAGCATCACCATTGCGCACAGCTCTGACATGTTTCATGATGCGTTCCTTTAGCGCTGTAATGGTGCTGCCCACATAGTATTTCTTGCATGTGCATTCCAGTATGTACACAACATACTTGGTGTTACAGTTCATGTTGCGGCTAATTTTGTATTTGCGTCCTTTCCAGTCTTTGAACTCTTTAGTCCCACTTAGAGCCCATTTACAGGCACCACAGCAGCCGCATTTGTGGATGGTGTGGGTGGTAAGCCAGGAGAGAACAGTAATGGAAGGTGGGACCGTTGGGCTCAGTCTGTTCCTCAACGTCCTACCTCTCCTGAACGCGATTTGTGGTCACGTGGTTATGCACTCCTTAAGTGTCTTGTCCGTAAGTAGGGTTTTCCAATGCTTGTTGATGCTCTGTCTCATTATGACACTTATCTCATTGTAATTCGTGATGAGTCTCACAGGTTGTTTAGGCAAAGTGTTTCTGGTCTTAGTTTGTAATGTCTTGTCCCTTTTAAGTTCACCAATCCTCTTTGCTGAAAGGACATGGAACATGTCAAAGCTATGTACAATGGTGATGCTAGGTACCTAATGTCCCAGGTAGGCATGCTCATCATCATCGAGAAGACCCTGAGTATGTCAGTCCAACAGGTGTTTATTAATCAGAGTACATAAGGGACCCATGGGATTATGGTTAATCTGTTCATAACATGTCACATCATTCAGTTGGGACATGATTTCTTGGTTGTGTTTAAAATGTGTGTTTTGATCATTAACACCAGTGGGCCGGGTGTGGACACAGGATGCCATTTTACACGAGTGTTCCACCTGCTTTGGCCTTTCTCTTTCGACGTTAGAACTGTTGTGGTACATACTGAACAGCTTTCTCTGTCCTTGCATATACCTTGGCCCGACATACTACAATGAGGCTTGCCTCAATTTTGCGGTTTCTTTTCTCTATTTCTACTGCTGACACAAGTTATGTCCCAACCTGACATGAGACCTTTCTTTTATACTGTTTTTTCATCCTCTTACGGACCTCTGACATAGTCATGTACTTATGGACTTTCGCCTCATAGACTGATGTGGTCTAGCCCTTAGGAGACATACATTTCTTTCTATTCACTTCCGCCAGTTGGCATCTAACGTTCGTGATCTAGTTGTCTTTAACACTGGACCTTATAGGACTACCGAGTTTCTGCTTCACTTCCGCCTGTTGGCATAGTACATTTGCGGTCTAGTTGTCTTTGACACTGGGCCTTATAATACCACTGGGTCACCGCAAGCACACTTCCAGATAGATTCAGTACCGCCAAGACGAGAGCACTGCACTGAGAAGAAGTAAGTCGATCACCTAGATATACGGGGTTACAGCCTCACGTATTGTGCCTATTATAACGCTAAATGTGTTATCTGGAAACATGGTGATGATTTTCCTGTCTTGTCTCCTCTCCTGTTGGTGACGTACAGGTCGAAAAGAGGGACACACATGTGTCGTTGTGGATCAGCACAGATTGGAGTGCTGTTTCAAACGTGAGTTTAGTCACAGACTAGAACATATGTGCACTGAGTTATTTGATGGTGTAGTACTTCTCAACTACCTATTATTTGGATTCTGAGTGGGTACATGTGTTTGTTATTGTACATAGGTATTCTTGCTGTTGGGAAGATTGGCCCCGTTTGAGCTTTTGTTGGCGGTAGAGCATCGTTACATATACTAAAGGTGAGGTTTTACCACTATCGGGTGTGCCTAGCTTTTGCCTTGCAAACAAACGTTAAATACTACAGCGTGAGTGCCTCTGTGTACTCACAGTTTCTATGATACTTCCTCCGCAGTTTTCCAGCACATACTATTCAACTCAACCTCTCCGGCGTGGATGCCGGTTTGGAATTATCACCGCCATCCCGGTGAGCATCCTTTCCATCCCCCCTTTTTCTTACCTAGATTTGACTTGTTAGCAAATTCCCCTGGTACTTTTGGCTCCTTCCTTACTGAGTATCTATATCCTGCAGTTTTTCCTTTCTTATAGTCTACACAATCTGTGGCATCAACTTACAGGTACTGCTGCATGCTTTCTTGAATTAAATCCATGATTCTAAATTAGGACCACTTACTTGCTATATATTTTACCCCTCCCTTCTCCTTTTATCCTCCCAGCTTCTGTTACTCTTTATGGATAATATACTTGACAAGTACCTCTTTCTGAACCCGACCGGGTTGGAATTATCACCGGTTCAGGGGTAAATTTGTCACACCTATTTCTGACTTATGTCC
Organism: Lissotriton helveticus; assembly: GCF_964261635.1. Classification (NCBI taxonomy): domain Eukaryota; kingdom Metazoa; phylum Chordata; class Amphibia; order Caudata; family Salamandridae; genus Lissotriton; species Lissotriton helveticus. The sequence goes on along the minus strand of NC_136073.1, from coordinate 119,052,225 downwards.
GACTTTTAATATGCCATGCTACTTTATTTTCCTCTGTGAGCTACAGAATACGCATTGACTCTCGTGTTTCATTTTGTGTTTTTTTTTCCCCCGACCCTCCCTTTTCTTTTCTTATCGTTTAGACTTTACACACTGTTGAATTGACCTTTTAGGTATTGTACTCTTCCAATCCAATTATGTCTGATGCCCTCTAGTTACTCAATTCTTTCTACTCTTGAGATTTTGTGGTGACACTCACGTGGATGTGCGTTATGTGTATATCACCTTTGACTTAGTTACTGGTGTTCGTGGTGGCACCTTGATCGTCGACCACTGTTTGACTCATGTTTAATGTTGCACTTTTGTGCACAATTTATATTTTATCCAGTGAACATTTTTATAATTCTCTCAATTTATGTGAGCCCTACTATGGGTATGCCCCACACTAGATGTTTGGGTTTTAATTGCTATGTGGTTTCCACAAGTGTTGGGTGATACCATTTTCCCAGAGAATTGGGAGTTTTTGTTCACCTGACATAATCATGAATACTTTGAGCTCAGAAAGTTTTTTTGTGTCATTTCCAGCCATGACGAGTCAGAGACCACTGTTTCTCTGACGAAACACGTGTCTGCTGGTTGTTTTGTGCTGTGACATATTAAAGAAACCAGGAAACCTACGTTTAATTTTGTCCTAAATGTTTTCAAATTATGCATACACCATGTAGTTTTATTCTGTACCTGTGCACAGGACTGTTGCTATTGTTGTATGTGGTTGGTCTTTCCACCGCAAAGTAAGGGGTTAGTAGGGTCGCCCCTTTCCTGTGAGCATGGTAACTAATAGGCCTATGTCCAACTGATCCACGTTAACTTGCAGAGCGCCTTTATTTCCCATCTAATAAAAAAACCCTAGTCTTTGGTACCACCAGGCTTTGAACCTGTGAACATGAGGTCAAACACAGGCCCTACAGTGGATCCATTAGTCCACTAAGCCACCAGACCCAGCTTCATTTGACCCGCTTCCAGTATCATCACTGACGACTGGGCCTCCAAGCCCTTCGAGGTCCACACGTTCTTTGTCGACTGTGGAAAATGAAGAAATGTAGGAGGTGATGGAATGACGCCCATCGAGAGATGCCCTCACTGCCACTTGCAGTATTCCTGGGCTGTCCTCCAAGTGGTCTGTAATCGGTGCCTTTCCCCATAGCGCAACAACGCCAACTGTGACTCCTGCTCGGCCTTCAGAAACAAGAAAAATATTTGCAACGGGCCAGGCACCGGACCCACAAGAAAATGTAATGTTTATGGTCCAAAAACCCAGACATCTTTGGTGAAATAGGAGAAATACAACAAGCTGTCCAATTTCTATCTAGCTAGCTCAAACATCCTTGGATCTGACTCCTCGGAACCGGAACAAGAAGAAGTCCAAGAGAAAGAAGAGTCACTTGAAGACACCCCATCTACCTCAGTCAACCTCGGACCTTGTATCTTGACCACACCAAGACACGTGACTACAGTGGGCACCCAGACTTCCACCCACACCACAAATGAGGACACACATCAAGACTCACTCAGGCTTCTGGCGTTGAGTCCTGTACACAAACCACCACCACCTCCAGGTCTGCAGCCACCTTCTGGCCGAGTCAAGGAGTTGGAGCTGAGATGGGCCAAAAGCCACGACCTTCATCAGCCTTCGAGTCTGAGAGCACATGTCAATGCCAAGACGTTCAAGTCCACATTCTGTTGAAGCAGAAAACGTCAAAATCTGCATCAACTTTGAGATCATCCACGTCCGATCTGATCTGTACTTAATACAGGTCACAGTACTCAAACCTCAATTCTTGTCCATGTGGGGATGAATGAAGATGTGTCACTGTGTGTCATCAATCTCCTATTAAAGCAGAGCTGACTTTCTTCACAAGGTTTCGAATTGTGCCCAATTACAAATATATTGGTGTGAGGTAATCACTAAACTGTGCTGGTGTAAGCATACCAATTGAATGGTCGATTAGACAATGTATTCTCAATATAGTAATGTAAGATCCTCAAAAGAATCGAGAAGGAGGCAGGTTTGAAGATGAAGTTATAATGCAAATTTATTGTAGGTAAAGATGAATCCATCCAGTACCACAGCCAACACAGGTAACTGCTCAATATCAATTGAATCCTAACATTTCTAAACCATGACAACCAGCTTAGTTGGAACTAATACATGAATGATGTCACTAATAACCATGACAAATGAACATCACTTCCCAACACTAGTGTAGTTAACATTTATACAATAGAATATCACACACCTTTCCCCCCAAAATATCAAACAAAACTTTAAGATACATAATCATTCAAATATGTTGGGTTTCTCGTATTTCGAAAAAGATGTAGGTAATGTATCTGAAAACGTGTCATTACACATCTAAGGAACTTCATGAATACCAGAATTATCCGGGTGTGGGTCTGAAACTAAAGAAATTCTTTTAAGGTTCAATATCCTATGATCTTGAGTTCTCACAGCTTTATTTAACACTTTAATAACCTTTACAGGACTGGTGAACTTAACCTTAGACCCAGGAAGTTTGATAACAACAAAATCCCCAACTCTCACCACAGTGTTCTTAGTTGATTTCTTAAAATCGAAAGATGTCTTTCTCTTTTGACACAAATATTTTTCTTTTAAACGCCAGTCTGATTCATCTGATGAGGTTGAGGTCTTACAAGCGGACTCATCCACATCCCTCACCCAAGATGGTTCAACAAGGGTACTAGGAACCCTACCCTTAAAAAGAAGAAAGGGAGACTTCCCAGTTGATGAGTGTGGAGTCAGCCTGTATGTTTCAACTTTCTTTATCACTTCTTGTTTCCAATTAAGACCTGAAGATTTGGCCCAGGATATAGTCTCCTTTAATACTTTGTTAAACCTCTCAATCATACCATTCGTTTCTGGATGATATAGTGATCATTTCTTATGATGAATACCTCTGTTTCTCAAATAACACTCCATTTGCTTCGAAACTAACTGAACTCCATTATCTGTGAGAATGGAATCTGGAAAACCCTCCCTTGCTATAAGAGAATCCAAAAACCTTATAACTTCAGAGGTTTCAATGCTCTGTGTGAAAACAATCTCTGGCCATCTAGAATATAAATCTAAAAGAACCTTAATAAATGTTTGTTGACCCTCATGATGAATAGGCCCAACAATATCAAAATCCACTTCACTCCACGGTTTCTTTGGAAGGTCCCTAATTATCATGGGCTGAACTCTCACAATCTTAGATTCATCACTATGAGCACACACCAAACACTCCCTGACAACTCTCTCAATAGAAATGTCCATTCCTGGCCACCAATAACATGCACATAATCTTTCCTTGGTTTTGGACATTTGTGATTTGTGAGCAAAATCAATCAATTTCCCATGAACTTCAGAAGGAGGTATAAGTTTGGTACCACGCAATAAAAACCATCAGAAAAGGCCAATTCGTTTCTAACACTCCAAAACTTTGAAGCCTCATTGGAACAACCTTTTTTTGATCTCCCAACCTTTAAATAAAAGGGAAACAACCTCTGCAAGAACAGAAACCGAAGATAACAAATCCTTCCATTTCTCTCTACTAACAATCTCTTCATCAACAAGACAGACATGCATCTCAGGATCATCCCACTCATCTAAAGGCAACTCTTCATGACTAACATTTACCAATCTAGAAAGAGTGTCTGCTACACTATTATCAACACCTGGTATGTACCTAATCTCAAAATTATATTCTTGCAGAGCAATGACCCATTTAGTAATTCTGCTTGAAATGAGGTCAATCCATTTCTTGGTGAAAGTTTCACACAAAGGCTTATGATCAGTCTTAACTACAAATGTAGTACCCCACAAAAAAATGTTAAACTTCCTGATAGCCCAAAAAACAGCTGGAGCTTCGCGCTCAATAACAGAGTATCTTGACTCACGATCTCTCAAACCACGTGATGCAAACATAACTGCAGACATTCCCTCCTTACCTTCTTGTTGGAGAACCGCCCCTAGTCCTTTAAGACTTGCATCCGTAGCGACAACTGAAGTTTTGCAAGAATCAAAACTCGTCAAGACCGGTGGGGATTTGAGCTTATCCCTAATGAGATTAAACTCTTCATCACATTCAGAACACCACTTAAATTCACATCCTTTCTTCAACAAACACCTCATGTTAGCAGATAAACTTGCAAAACCCTCAACAAATTTATTGTAGTATTCAACCATACCAAAAAACTTTGCCAACTCATCTTTACAAAATGGAGGTGGCATTTGAGTGATCGAATCAATAAGAAAGGACTTTGGAGAGATACCATTTTGCGAAATAGTGTGTCCTAAATAATGGATTGAGGAAGTACCAAATTTACATTTCTCAGATTTGATAGTGAGATTGGCCTCACCCAACCTATTAAGAAAATCACACAGATACCTCTCATGTTCAACATTGTTTTTTGCAAAAATCAAAATGTCATCTTGGTACACCCAGCACCCCTTACAACCCTCCAAAGTTTTCTCCATTATGCGCTGAAAAACAGCAGCTGCTGATACAACCCCAAAAGGCATACGCACAAATCTAAAAGAACCAAATGGGGTAATAAACGAGGTGAAATCCCTGGAACCCTCATCCAACTCGACCTGATGGTAAGCTGAGGTCAAGTCGATGGTGCTAAACACGAATGTCTGACAAAATATCGAGATTCACAATATCGACGTACAAAAATATCGGAGCAAAAATATCGAAATCAAAAATATCGGGTTCCTATACTTAACTAGATATATACACAAATATCGATTTTTTAATATCGATATACAAAAACATCGTTTACTTTTATATCGACTACATTAACATCGGAAAACAAAAATATCGCTATCTACAAAAAATAATGACATTAACTATAATATCGACATCAAAAATATCGTGCACTTCAATATCAGATTATCAGCTATATCGACTTTTTATATGCATCTGTTTGCATAATTAATTAACGTTTTATATGTGTTCACATCTAAATAAACACACAATACTTAAATTAATACTATAGACACACTATTAATTTGTCAAAAATATCCTATTGGTATAATTATATCACCTACACATATAAAAATATTCTATACTACTTTGTATAATTTTATAATTTGTTTTTGTTTTTCACTTCTATTACAAAGTAATCACAACTGAAATTCAAATATACTAACTAACCAATCACAAACCTAATTTTTTAAATAAACCAATAGCAAAGTAATTACTACTGACACTCCACTATATAAACAATTAAAATCTAAGCACAAACTACTTGCCAAAAGTCACTGAAGGAGATTCATCTCTATCCGAATTGCTGCACAACAACTAGAAGAACCAGACTATCAACCTACTATCACATCTTCTAAGTAAGTAAATAAAATAGAAAGTGCATTATTTGCTAATACTACTTACTTACCTGCTAAATACCCAGTGCCCCTTTGCTATTCATACTACTTAACATGCTAAATAATTATATGAAACTATTTTTTTAGATACAACGAGTACTGAATATTCTACTCAAAATAACTGTGAACAAACCCTAGGAATACAGATTCTAATAACTATGTAAGTAATTTCACATTGATTCATTATGTGCACATAAATCTAAACACACAGAAATAATGACTTTTGCCCCACATATTTCTTTTTTTCTGTAGATTCTACTACTGAAAACTGCACTACTAATGAACTAAGGACATCAGTACTATTTCTCCAATACATTTTACTACGTAAGTATTATGCAACTGAAATAAATGTGGAAAAACAATACTAACATTTAGAACTGTTCTAATTATGTTCTATTATATATTGTTTATTTACAGAGCAAACACAACGAATAGATATACAGACATAATACAGAACTCCACATTCTGAATAATACAGATAATAATCACAAAGTAAGTATATTAAAGAACATAATTACCAGATAATCTATTAAAAAACATACCAACATGGTGATTATTCTAATACATATGTTCCTTTTTTATTTAAGATAACACTACAAACTACTCTCCAGAAGCTGAAGAAACAACTATACTGGCAAAGACCAACCTAAAAACATATGTAAGTATCTTCACAATGTGAATCATGAAGATACACTTTTGTAGTAGAAATGAGCTCTAACATTGCAAATGTACCGAAACATTAATTAATAATATACTACTTTCATGTTTTTCATAACAGCTACAACAACATCACAAACAATTATCCCCAACTAAAGAAGCAAGCAGCTCCTAATTTTGCTGTAAATTCAAAAACACGTAAGTATAAACATTCCTACTTATCACTAACATAGATTATTTATCACATTTAATTTGACATTAACTATTATATATACATTTTATAGATATACAAAGTACAAAATGACCGAAGGAGCCGAATTTGTGACCAGCCAGAAAGGAAAACTATTACTATGCTACATGGGTTACACTTATACACAAGAAAAGCAATATGGCATGCAAGTTAATTGGAAATGTTGTAAATATTATTCTAACAAGTGCTATGGCAGAGCAACAACTAAAGAAGCTACAGTACTGTATACTAGGGAACACAATCATCCACCTAATGTTACTGAAATAGAAGTTAGAACAGCTTTGGAAAATATAAAAGAAGCTAGTACAGGTTCCCAAAAGCAAACAAATGTCATTTTAAAAGAAGCCATTCCTAAAATCCCCAAAACTGCCACAACTCAAATGCCAAATATCCTCTCCTTAAAAAGAACTATAGCACGAACTAAAAAAGCTACTACTTCTACAACAACATCTCCCAGAACATATCAGGATATAAATTTAACTGCTAAACAAATAATAACTTTAAATAAACAACCATTTATAGTTTACAACAACGAAAACAATGACAAAAGGCTTATAATGTTTGGTACCAGTATGAATTTAGTTAAACTGCAGCAAAGCCAATATTGGATGATGGATGGAACATTTAACATCTGTCCCAAACCATTTTTCCAATTATACACAATACATGGCCTCTACCACAACTGCAACATACCTTTGCTATATGCACTATTACCAAACAAAAATAATTCCACATATATGGAGTTAATAAATATAATTAAACAAAAAACTAATGATTTTTCTCCTGAAAGTATCATTCTTGATTTTGAGCAAGCAATGCTCTCAACTATCATAAAAATCCACCCCCATACCTGCATTCAAGGCTGCTATTATCATTTAAACCAGTGTTTATGGAGACACCTTCAAAAAACTACCCTAAGTGTTGAATATGCTACAAACTCATCTTTTGCTTTCCAAATTAAAAAACTCATTGCACTTGCTTATGTACCTGAAACAGACGTAGCTGAACACTACAACATTCTTATAGACAACCCCTTCTACAAACAAAATGAAGCTAAATTAAGTCCATTTCTGGACTACTTTGAAGACACCTGGGTAGGCAGACTCCACAGATCTGGCCACAGACGAAATCCCAAATTCCTCATACCCTGGTGGAACGTTTACAGAAGTACCCTTAACGGAGATTCAAAAACTAACAATGCAGTGGAAGGTTGGCACAATGCATTTGTACAATCAACTGGCAGAACCAAACCTACTCTAGAACATTTCATTAAATGCCTACAGAAAGAACAGAGCTACCAGGAATTTAGAATGGACCAATCTGTAACTGAACTTGTCCCTAAAACATCAAAGCAAAATAAACAAATGCACAAGTACCTGGAAGAACAAGTTAAACTTTACCCTAGTACAAAAGGCATAGAATACCTAAATATCATTGCCAAAACACTACTCTAATTAATTCCCAAAATGTTATAAAACACTAAAAGTATCACCTAAGTATGGAAAAATATGTAACGTGAGCTTCTAAAGTATTTAATGTATGCAATATATAGAGATATTATTATAATATATGCACACATTAAAACTAAATAACAAGTAAAAAACTATTCCATAATAAAAATAACATTACCCACCCACACAAAATAAGAAAGCAAGGACTTACCAATCATGTTGTCAATCCAATAACCTCCTTGTCCACCAAAGTAATCCAGGTAGTGCCAAATTAACCCAAAAAAAAAGTAAAAATACAACTGTTCCAAAATTAAGACATCCACGTTATCCAGAGCCATCGAATAAGCATAAAAAACCCCAAAAAATTGAAAAATAGAAAGAATCGCTCCAGCAAAACCGAAAAATGTAAAGAAGTGTTTGTAAAGCAGTGTTGAATTAAACAAACAAACACTTCCTTTAAAAAAAAACGGAACTTCCGGTGTAGCGTACACCTATGACAAAAAAATAGGAAACAGACATTCCCACCCACATTAATTAGCTAGTAATTAGGTACAAACATATTAAAATAGATTATTTCACTTGTAGATATACCGTAAAAGACTAAAATTCACTCTATATATAATGAGTTAACTAACTAACACTACGTGTATATACCATAAGTAATTATCTGTTTTCGAAATCTAAAACATACCTCCCTCACATTCAACAACACAAAATATAAGGTCACTAATCTCAAAACATCATTAAAATACACATAAAACATATAAAATAAACCTTACCTGAAGCGACGTGAAGTGTCTCCCAACCGCGATCAGCCCTTCTTCCAAATAACCCAAAACGACCTAACCCGGTTACAAAATAAAGCACCCAAATGCAATAAAATAGTCCCAAGTATAAAATATAATATATATACTTCACTAAATATGCAAAAATGAACATTAAGTTTCTATTATTGTAAAGAAATATTTACTTTAATCCTACAATGATTTGATTAACAAATATGTAAATGAATGTAATAAATACATATTATGAAAAGAATAATATTTATATTAACAATGTCTAGAAATATAACTACATTGTCAAAAATTATAATAATAGAAAAATGTGTTAAAAATATGTGACTTACATAATAAATATTTTATGTATTGAAATAAAGTGTAAAAAATACTTTTGTTATTTCTACATTTCTTTATGAAATTACAATATGTAAAAGAGATAATAAATAATATTCATTTTTGTACAAAAAGTATGAAAATAAGAATGCTTCTGTATAGTTGCTTATCATTGTGTTTATAAAATATGTTTATAAAACCAAATGTAATAAAAAGAATTTTGTAATGAAATAACATTTTATTTGTGAAACATAAATAAAAATAATGTTTCTACAATCATGTTGAACTATTTGTATCATTATCTTACTATAATGTAACAATCTTATCAGAAATTTTGCACTGTATATTAAATGTGAGTATATGTTGGTCTCTAATAATTTAATTATTACTATACCAAATCCAGCGTACATTAAATTAAAACTGACCCTGAACCCAAAAAATACCCCTTTACCCAAAAACCCAAAACTGACCCTGAACCCTAAAAATACCCCTTTACCCAAAAACTGACCCTGAACCCTAAAAATACCCCTTTACCCAAAAACCCAAAACTGACCCTGAACCCTAAAAATACCCCTTTACCCAAAAACTGAAAACTGACCCTGAACCCAAAAAATACCCCTTTACCCAAAAACCCAAAACTGACCCTGAACCCTAAAAATACCCCTTTACCCAAAAACTGAAAACTGACCCTGAACCCTAAAAATACCCCTTTACCCAAAAACCCAAAACTGACCCTGAACCCTAAAAATACCCCTTTACCCAAAAACCCAAAACTGACCCTGAACCCTAACAATACCCCTTTACCCAAAAACTGAAAACTGACCCTGAACCCTAAAAATACCCCTTTACCCAAAAACCCAAAACTGACCCTGAACCCTAAAAATACCCCTTAACCCAAAAACTGAAAACTGACCCTGAACCCAAAAAATACCCCTTTACCCAAAAACTAAAAACTGACCCAGAACCCAAAAAATACCCCTTTACCCAAAAACAGAAAACTGCCCCTGAACCCTAAAAATACCCCTTTACCCAAAAACTGAAAACTGACCCTGAACCCAAGAAATACCCCTTTACCCAAAAACTGAAAACTGACCCTGAACCCTAAAAATACCCCTTTACCCAAAAACTGAAAACTGACCCTGAACCCAAGAAATACCCCTTTACCCAAAAACTGAAAACTGACCCTGAACCCAAGAAATACCCCTTTACCCAAAAACTGAAAACTGACCTTGAACCCAAGAAATACCCCTTTACCCAAAAACTGAAAACTGACCCTGAACCCAAAAACTACACCTTTACCCAAAAACTGTAAACTAACCCTGAACCCAAGAAATACCCCTTTACCCAAAAACTGAAAACTGACCATGAACCCTAAAAATACCCCTTTAACCAAGAACTGAAAACTGACCCTGAACTCTAACAATACTCCTTTACCCAAAAATAATTATTATTATGTAATTACAAAATAATTATTAATTAACAATAATAATAATGTTAATATATTAGCACATTAGCTGTAAAGAAATAAATTTAATTATTAATATTATTTTTTCCAAATTAATTTACAATAAGTAAAAAATATATATTAAACTAAATGAAGCTAATTAATATAATTAACTAATTTATATTAATTAATTACCAATTAATTATTATTTAAAAATATGTAAAAAAATTATATTAATTAATTAACTAATTAATAATAATTAATTAACAATTATTTATTATTTAAAAATATATACACAATTATATTAATTAATTAACTAGTTAATAATAATTAATTACCAATTAATTATTATTATTTAATTACCAATTATTTATTATTTAAAATTATGTCCAAAATTATATTAATTAATTTACTAATTAATAATAATTAATTACCAATTATTAATTTTGTACTATTATGTACGATATTATATTAATTATTTAACTAATTAATATTCATTAATTACCAATTAATTATTATATAAAATAATGTACTAAATTATATTAATTAATTAACTAATTAATATTAATTATTTACCAATTAATTATTAATAAAAAGTTTTTTACAAATATATATTAATTTATTATTTATTTTTAAATTACTTCCCACCCTTATCTTCTATAAACCCAATAACCCGCTCCTAAAACTATATATGTTTTTTAAAAATATTTTTATATTAAATATATTGTAATTTTTTAATATAGACCTTTTTATCAAATTTTTATTTACAATTATTATATTTTTTCCTACACTATTTATTTTTTCCATTACTACACGATATTTTGTATTGTCGATATTTTGTCATACGATATTATTTTTTTCGATATTTCTACTTACTTACCTATTACGATATTTTTGTATCCGATATATTTGCTTCCCAATATTTTTTACCTTCGATATTTTAACTTCGATATTTTGGTGTCGATTCCGATCCGGTAAAATCCCCGTCCGTACGAATCGTATCCGGAGCCGTTTCCGTACGACTCGTACGGACGCCGTACGACCGGACGATTCCGATCCCGATCGGCGGACCAGGACGCGATTCGTACGGTACACGTCGATTCGTACGGAAAAGCGCACGATCACCTACACACCGTACGGCGCGTACCCCCCATGATCGCAGGGGTACGCGGCGTACCCCTGTGAGCATGCGGGATACGTGCCGTACACCCAGCGTACATGGGGTACGTGCCGTACACCCACCGTACATGGGGTACGGTGCGTACCCCATGTACGCTGGGTGTACGGCACGTACCCCGCATGCTCACAGGGGCACGCCGCGTACCCCTGCGATCATGGGGGGTACGTGCCGTACCCGGGGGGGGCGTTCCGTACCTTTTTCGGCACGAACTCTGCGTGTACGACTGTTTTCAGCTCCCGTAGGAAAAGGGTCGTACGGTGCGTACCCGACACAAATCGTACTTGCTGGGTCGTAAAAACCAGCCGCGAACCGTAGTGATGTCGCATACAGCGGGTTCCGAGTGAGACTCGTACGGAGATTTGATTGGTACGGAGTCCTGTACGACTCGTACGGAGTTCGCCTCCTGGTACGGATCGTACTTCGTCGTACGTACGGGATGTTTACGGGTACGATTCGTACGGGCAAAAAACGCTCCGTACGACGATTCGGAGCGCATTTTACCGGATCGGAATCGACCCCTTTGTCTTTCCGATATTTTATTTTCGATATTTTGTCTGTGTACCGCTAAACACCTTAGCACCATCTAACAATGTAAGTAATTCGGAGATGTTGGGTAACGGAAATCTATCCACGATAACACACTTGTTTAATTGCCTCAAGTCCACACATAAACGAAGTGAGCCATCCGATTTCTAACCAGCTACAACCAGAGAAAGCCAATCCGTGGCTGTCACTTCTTCAATGATACCACCTTCTTTCAATTTACACAGTTCCTTTTTCATCTCTTCTCTCACCGCTAAAGGGACATTTCTCGCTTTGCAAGAGAACGGTTGTTAGTCTGAGCGCAGAGGTATCTTAAGTTTGAAATCTCTGAGACAACCCAACACATTGTTGAACACATGAGGGAACTTCTCCTTGATTCTAACTTCTAACGAACTATCAGAAGTAATATCGACCGTTTGAACAGCATCTTTGAGTTTAATAGGACCATCACTACTGGGATCCAGCATAACCCCTAGATCACCTTGATGGAACCAACTTATTATGCTATCACCTTTAAGCGAAACATACATTTTCCCTGAAGTGTAGCGCCCTTAATATTCAATTAGGCCAATAAAGTAACCTTTCAAAGGAATGACCTCCCCTCCATATGCTAAGGGACGTATGTCTGGTTTGTGTAATGCAACTTTGCAAGATAACTTGGACTCAAAGAAATTCCTGGAGATGATGGTGATTTTCGCACCAGAGTCAAATAAAACTCTTGTTGATTCACCATCAACCTGAATTCAATCCAAAGGACAAGACTTGGCTTCACCATGGGACACAACTAGCACAAGAATTTGTCCACAGACAAAATCTTCTTCTAAAATCTCTGTTTCCACTGACTTTATATTAGAGGGACTAGTCTTGGTCTTGCAAACAACACAAAGATGACCCTTCATCTTGCATTTAGCACAAATTACATTCCAAGCAGGGCATTTGCTGTCACTGGCTAAATGACCCAACCTATCGCACCTGAAACATTTTGGAACAAACTTTTTTTTAGAAATGAATTTGGATGTACAAGATGTAGTAGTGAAATTAGAATTAGAAGAAACCTTTCCAGTTCCTTTGATAGATTGAACTGAAGCTTGCTTATCTTTATTCAGGGTATCGACACACTTGAGAGAGTGTTCAACCCTCTTAGCAACTTGAAGAACCTCATCCACAGAAGGTTCATCCCTCAACCAGAGTTCTTCTCTCACCTTTTCAATGTTGCACCCAAACATGAATTGATCTCTTATCCTTTCATCACATAGGTGTCCAAACTCACATGAGGAAGCGAGTTTCCTCAATTGAGTGACATACCCTTCAACCATTTCATGCTCATCTTGTTTCTTTTTTGCGAACTGATACCTCTCAAGTATTGTACTGACTTTGGGTAAATAGTGTTTGTCGAGCTGCTTCAAAATCTCATACTCATTTAATCCTGAACTCTCTTAGTCACTGAGCTTGGGAAGATGGTCAAAGATGTCTTGACCCTCTGACCCAAGACAGTGAAGAAGAAGAGAAGTCTTGCGTTCAGCAGATAAACTAACACCACACACCCTGGCATAGCGTTCAAATACTTTCCTCCATTTCTTCCACTTAATTATTGGTTCACCTGGTGACATCAGGAAGAATGGAGGAGCTGTTAGGTTTTGCATGATAAAGGAAAATGTCAAGAAAACCTAGGCACAAAGAAGAAAACACAAAATGTACAAGTTAAAGCATAAAACCTTATGCAATTAAACTAAGGTGCTGAAAAGTTAGTAGGATGAATGGTAAAACCTTGTATGTCAAAGCATAAAATATACACATAAAGTTAGACCCTTGTTTTAAAAGGTAAATAAAATGTCACCTAGAGAAATAAAGAGAGTTAGTAAAGGACCAAAGAAATGTTACAATATAATCCAATAGTTATTGTAGGGATCCAATAGATGACGCTGTAGCATAAAAACAGTTCCCTCTTATTGAAAAAAATCACAGTACCTTTGTTCCGTCTTAACATAAAAAAAACCCATCAAAGTACCTTCACTCTGGTCAAACGTAGAGGGGTATGCAAAATAAAATAATAAAATACTGAAAGGGATGTTGTGAAGCGTTGCGATGAAGTTGGAAGAAATATAAACTCCTCAGAGTCCGATTTCCAAAATGGCCATCACGCAGTTTGACGTGATGACGTCTACAGAACTATGGATCCCCTTGCTGATCAAGACGCGAAGTGCTGCAGCCAGAAGTGAAGTCCGGTAACCACGAACCCCAGCGACATGAAGATTCAGTGCTGTTGTATGCGTGGAGGTGAGGCTGATGCTGCTGCACACGCGGTGAAGAGGCTGCAGTTAGATTGTACACGCGGCGGGGATGCGAGCACAACTGTAAGTTTCAAATGACAACAAGTTGGAAAATACTCGCAAATATTTATCTCGATGGCAAAAAAATGGATGATTACAAAATCCACAATCGACAGTCAGAAAACCTCCAGGTTAGAATTATGTGAGAAAATTGTAGAATTAAGAGACGAAGGTTATGAGCCACAGTCTAAAATAAGCCCAAGTTCAAAGGATCTCGGAGTCATTAAAATCAAAAATTCAATCAAAATAACATAAAGATAAATCCAACTCCAAAACTTTGTAAACGTTGCAAAGCATGGCAAACTCCAACCAAAAGGAATGAGCTAATGAGGAAAACTTGCCCAAGTACAAAACGCAGCTATGAAAGCTCTATGCAGGTAAATTATTCTATACCACAGTCAGAGCTCTGCACAATAGGCGAAGTGGGTGAAGCAGGGAAGCAATTTGTTTAATGAGCATAGAGCCTGCACCGATAAATCTCCCAACCCAAATTAAGAAAAAAGGGCGAGTGTGCAGCGAAATAAAATTCCTTAATTAAATGTATTAATTCCTTTGTTAAAATAAATTGCCATTAAAGGGAGTTGTAAAGAAGTTAATCAAAGGGTTCTCTGAATTTATAAAAGAACAGTACCTTTGAAGAATTTCTCAAGTTGTTGAGGCTGTTGGGTTCCTTTCTTCACCAGCTGCCAACTACGCCAATGTAAGATCCTCAAAATAATTGAGAAGAAGGCAGGTTTGAAGATGAAGTTATAATCCAAGTTTATTATAGGTAAAGATTAACACATCCAGTACCACAGCCAACACAGGTAACTGCTCAATATCAATTGAATCCTAACATTCCTAAACCATGACAACCAGCTTAGTTGGAAATAATACATGAATGATGTCACTAGTAACCATGACAAATGAACATCACTGCCCAACACTAGTGTAGTTAAAATGTATACAATAGAATATCACAAGTACCTCTACCTAAGACTGGGAAAATCGCATACACATTTGCTCTGTTGGGACTGGTGATAGTAAAGCGCCGGATACCATTCAGGGGCTTAAATCACACAGCCCAACTGTGGACTCCTGGGAGAAGGACCTTGCGCAAAGGGTAATCGCAGAGGAACTCAACTCTGCTCTCTACACTGGTTATTTTGACATTCTTTCTGGGTGTATTCTGGACAGTAACAAAGGTGTCAGTTATGTACGGTGTAGGTAATTAAAGTGTGTCTATTGGAATCAGGAATTACTAGATAACGACTGTGCATGTGAGCTCGTTAGGACCCCATCTTGATCTGTTAATGGTGTCTTCAGTTCAAAATTCATCCATCCTTAATGGTGCTATTGGTAGTGATGGTGGTGTGGGGTTTATGCTGTTGGTGGTGTTGATGGTAGTGGTATTTGTTGGTTTCATATTGGTATTAGTGGTTTGGGCACAGTCAGGAAATGAGGCAAACAGGATGAGGTTCAAGCAGCAGGCTGGGACCAAAAAGAAGAATGAGTATCTGCACATACTGGTGCAGCAGAACAAGGAAAATAAGGGGGCGATTACGATGGCGGACGGAAGGACGACCGCGTCCTGGAGTAGGCGGAAAAAGGCTTTTTTCTGTCCGCCTGCCGCGGACACTCCGTCCGCTATATTAGTATGGGAAACACTGTCAAATTTCCGTACACCGTGGAAGAGCACGCACCGCCGCGGAAGTACACCCGACCCCGCGGCGGACGCACCCAATCCAGAGACACCGCCGTATGGAATGACGTCTCCGACCGTCCTCCAAATCACGATGGCGGAAAACACACATAAAATCGCTGCGGGAAAACAACCTGCCTGAACACAGCGGACTCGCCACAGCGGAGATACACACCAAAAGCAGATCGCCGTCATGGACCCAGCGCTACACGCATTTCCGATACTCTTCGTGCTCCACCACCAGCAAGTCATGGCCCATCACCAACGACGACGCAGGTACGCCAACATACCAATTGACGTCAGAAGGGGAATACCTTCCAGGGCTGTGACGTAGGGAGGGGGAGTGTCATTTTTGTGAAACTGCCTTTACGATCGCACCAACATATCAACAATTCAGGTACACAACCAGGAATGACAACTACAAACAACGACACATGATTGACTTGCTTTATTAAACATAATATTGCTATACTCGTACACTACCCAAGAGCATGGGCACTGGGTACAACAGAGCAGGTACATCAGAGGCAGAACATGAGGGCACAATGCAGTATCACAACAGCAACAGGGCAGTGTTTGCAACAGAGCAGGTACATCAGAGCCAGCACTTGAGCGGGCACAATGCAGTATCACAACAGCAACAAGGCAGTGTTTGCAACAGAGCAGGTACATCAGAGCCAGCACTTGAGAGGGCACAATGCAGTATCACAACAGCAACAGGGCAGTGTTTGCAACACAGCAGGTACATCAGAGCCAGCACTTGAGAGGGCACAATGCAGTATAACAACAGAAACAGGGCAGTGTTTACAACATAGCAGGTACATCAGAGGCAGCACGTGAGAGGGGCTAAGTGCATCAACAGTCCATTGCACTGAACAGGTACATCATAGGCAGCACGTGAGAGGGGCTAAGTGCATCAACAGTCCATTGCCCTTAACAGGTACAGCAGAGGCAGCATGTGAGAGGGGCTAAGTGCATCAACAGTCCATTGCACTGAACAGGTACATCAGAGCCAGCACTTGAGAGGGCACAATGCAGTATCACAACAGCAACAGGGCAGTGTTTGCAACAGAGCGGGTACATCAGAGCCAGCACTCGAGAGGGCACAATGCAGTATCACAACAGCAACAGGGCAGTGTTTGCAACAGAGCAGGTACATCAGAGCCAGCACTTGAAAGGGCACAATGCAATATCACAACAGCAACAGGGCAGTGTTTGAAACAGAGTAGGTACATCAGAGCCAGCACTTGAGAGGGCACAATGCAGTATCACAACAGCAACAGGGCAGTGTTTGCAACAGAGCGGGTACATCAGAGCCAGCACTTGAGAGGGCACAATGCAGTATCAGAACAGCAACAGGGCATTGTGGCCAACAGAGCAGGTACATCAGAGGCAGAACATGAGGGCACAATGCAGTATCAGAACAGCAACAGGGCATTGTGGCCAACAGAGCAGGTACATCACTGGCTACCCAAGTACGTGTGTCAAGCGACTCGTCACAAGGACAATAATAATGTCAGGGTGGTCACATTCGTCAATCTACACACAAAGTAAAATGACATGTGAGTGATGGCAACTAAACCTCACACCACAGAATCTGGTGGATTGCTTGAACTACTCGCCTCGGACACACTTCCAGCACCAGAAACTGGAGTGTGAGACACAGCCACCGATCTATTGACTGACACATGAGCCATAGACCCAGACACACCGCCAGCACCAGCACCAGGAGTTTGAGACACAGCCACAGCTGTAGTGACTGACACATGAGCCATAGACCTAGATATACTGCCAGCACCAGCACCAGGAGTGTGAGACACAGCCACCGATCTACTGACTGACACATGAGCCATAGACCCAGACACATCGCCAGCACCAGAAACAGGAGTGTGAGACACAGCCACCGATCTACTGACTGACACATGAGCCATAGACCCAGACACACTGCCAGCACCAGCACCAGGAGTTTGAGACACAGCCACAGCTGTTGTGACTGACACATGAGCCATAGACCCAGACACACTGCCAGCACCAGAAACAGGAGTGTGAGACACAGCCCCCGATCTACTGACTGACACATGAGCCATAGACCCAGATACACTGCCAGCACCAGCAACAGGAGTGTGAGGCACAGCCACCGATCTACTGACTGACACATGAGCCATAGACCCCGATACACTGCCAGCACCAGCAACAGGAGTGTGAGACACAGCCACAGATCTACTGACTGACACATGAGCCATAGACCCAGACACACTGCCAGGACATGTCCCTGTACACTGACCAACAAATACCATGCCTGCATCTGACACATGAGAGTGGCGGACACACACAGTGCCAGTACCTGCAACAGGAGAGGGCACAACTGACACAGTGCTACAACATGATGCATGACAGCGTACAATAGACACAGTGCCACTATCTGACACATGAGAGTGAACTGCAGCTGACCCACTAGGACCACTGAAATGATGAGCCACAGGGCTGTATGGCCACAGGGCTGTATGGGCCAGGAGGCAGGGTGGCCCTGGGAGCTGGGGAAAGCTGTGCTGGAGCGACATTGAGGTGGTCAGGTGTCACTGGTGTGTGCCTCCGTTTCTTTGTGAAATGTTGGGGCACCCCGGACATGACTGGACTGGTAATTGGAGTGGCATCATCAGACATCAAAGGTGGATCATGTGCTTGTGGTGGTCTGCTCTCTGGGGACGTGCTGGACCCTGCCTGTTGTTTGCTGTGGGCCTGCCTTCTGCCCTCTGCATCATGTGTAATGTGGGATGCAACAACAGTGTACTCCTTCCTCTGCTTCTGCGGGGCGTGGATGGGAGTAGAGGTATGGGGGGACTCCACCGCTGACACATGTGTTGTACGTTCCTGAAACATCAGCCTGAGTGCAGCCAGGGGTGATATATGCCTGTCCTTGATGGAGCTCGTGTCCATGGGAGAACCCTTGTCCATGGGATGTGCCTTAGACGTGGGAGGTGTCCTGTCTCTGGAATGTCCCTGATCCCTGGCCGGTGCCCTGTCCCTGGGTGCAGACTTGTCCATTGTGGTGTCCCTCTCCTTTGAAGCTACCTTGCCCTTGGGAGTGTCCCTGCTCTTTGGAGGTGCCCTTTCCTTTGTAGTGTCCTTGTCCTTGGGAGTGTCCCTGCTCTTTGGAGTGTCCCTGCTCTTTGGAGGTGCCCTTTCCTTTGTAGTGTACTTGTCCTTGGGAGTGTCCCTGCTCTTTGGAGGTGCCCTTTCCTTTGAGGTGTCCTTGTCCTTGGGATTGTCCCTGCTCTTTGGAGGTGCCCTTTCCTTTGTAGTGTCCTTGTCCTTGGGAGTGTCCCTGCTCTTTGGAGGTGCCCTTTCCTTTGTAGTGTCCTTGTCCTTGGGAGTGTCCCTGCTCTTTGGAGGTGCCCTTTCCCTAGCAGTGTCCTTGTCCTTGGGAGTATCCCTGCTCTTTGGAGGTGCCCTTTCCTTTGTAGTGTCCTTGTCCTTGGGAGTGTCCATGCTCTTTGGAGGTGCCCTATCCTTTGTTGTGTCCTTGTCCTTGGGAGTGTCCCTGCTCTTTGGAGGTGCCCTATCCTTTGTAGTGTCCTTGTCCTTGGGAGTGTCCCTGCTCTTTGGAGGTGCCCTTGACTTGGGAGTTCCTTTTGTGGGGAACGCCTGTGTAGCATGTGAAGCTATTTCCCCCAACACCCCTTGATGATCCTGTGTGTCAACTCCAGTGTAGCTCAGGTCGTCTTCGGAGAAAGATATCCCAGTCCTAGGGGATGGTGTCTGTGCCCTCCGTGCCCTGCCTTGCTGCCTGTGGCTGCTCCTAGTGAACTAACCTGAATAAGAGGCCGGGTCTGATAAATCACTCTCCCCTGACACATCAAGTGGTGTGGATGGTGGTACAGAAGTAGCACCCTGTCTATGCGACTGTACATTGGCTGAAGACACAGTGTTTGCCAATGACTGAACTGTTCTGTGGAGACCAGCAACATCGCTATGCATCCCCTCCATGAATGCCACCACCTGCCCCAACTTCCTATCGACGGTGCATCATTTGTAATCAATCACTCACTGGCGCCGCTATGGCGGTGCACGCATTCCACGGGGGCGGTGCAGGCCAACACATACATTTGATGATGCAATCTGAAATGGCAGTTGAGAAACCCCCTTACAGTGTTATTGCGGCACCCACCGCCAGAACTGGGCGGTCACCCACCGCCAGTCCAGGCCACTCACCCCCCGCCAGGACTGGGCGGCCACCCACCGCCAGTCCAGGCCAGTCACACCCCGCCAGGACTAGGCGGTCACCCACTGCCAGTCCAGGCCAGTCACCCACCGCTAGGACTGAGAGGTCACCCACCGCCAGTCCATGCCAGTCACCCACTGCCAGGACTGGGTGGTCACTCACCGCCAGGACTGGGCGGTCACTCACCGCCAGTCCAGACCAGTCACCCACCGCCAGTCCTGGCGGTGGGTGACCGCCCAGTCCTGGTGGTAGGTGACCGCCCAGTCCTGGCGGTGTTTGACCGCCCAGTCCTGGCGGGGGGTGACTGGCCTGGACTGGCGGTGGGTGACCGCCCAGTCCTGGCAGTGGGTGACTGGCCTGGACTGGCGGTGGGTGACTGCCCAGTCCTGGCAGTGGGTGACCGCCCAGTCCTGGCGGTGGGTGGCCGCCCAGTCCTGGCGGGGGGTGAGTGGCCTGGACTGGCTGTGGGTGACCGCCCAGTTCTGGCGGTGGGTGCCGCAATAACACTGTAAGGGGGTTTCTCAACTGCCATTTCAGATTGCATCATCAAATGTATGTGTTGGCCTGCACCGCCCCCGTGGAATGCATGCACCGCCATAGCGGCGCCAGTGAGTGATTGATTACAAATGATGCACCGTCGCGGTAGTGCGCACATGCTTTTTGCGGGGTGTAACCGGGATGGTCCTTGACCATACAGCATATGTCATGCTTAATTGCTGTGTAAACGGTCATCCTCTGTGTTGGTGGAAGGCGTCCCCAGATGGCGTATGTACACACACGGCATGTCTCCGCACACATGTAATCTTCTTAGTTGTACGTGTGTGTCAGGACATGTCCGGAATGCTGGAAGAATATTGATGTGAAGTCTATGGCCCGTGTCCACGTGCGACATTCATGTCCATTTGTTGCATGTGTGCTCATGCTGTTGACCTTGCCAGTGGTTAACAAAGGCTAGTGATGTGTGCCCAAGTTGCGTCAGATGTGCATGGCGACGTGTTGACGTTTTGGTTTTGGGGACACACGTTTTCATTTCTACACATCTACACAGTACCGCAAAGGTGTGTACGCACATTCATTAGCAGTTGTGAGTGTGTGGTTTATGTGTGCAAGTAACAATGATGTGTGTGTACATGTATTCTGTGTATGCGTGTCTGTTGTTGTGTGCCCATGCATGTCAGCTGAGGGTGCATTGTAGGTGTGTTCATGGGTGCATGAAGACAAGGAGGGTGTGTTCCAATTTCATGTTGTGTGTGCACGTACATGAGTGTCTGTGGGGACGCTTGTCCACATGCCCTCAGTCATGTGTTCTTGCAAGATGTTTGAGCATGTGTGCACGTTACATTGTACATGTTAGCCCACTGGATGTTCATTGTGGTTGTACATTGTGTGTGTAGTCAGCTGTATTGCCTTATATATTGGTCTGGTCACACATATTATCACTGTCTGAAACATGTATTATTAGCAGTGTATTGGTCAAGATGTGATAGTGTTGCACACCTATGCGTTGTTGGTCATTTGACATCTGCTTCCATCTACACCCACACAGGAGGGCTCCAAATGTGCATCGACCGTACATTGTGCTGGAGGACATGGTTGACGAGGAGGTGATCCGCAAATACCAGCTTGACCGACTGAGATTGCAGGAGCTTGTCACACAATTGTCACCTCATCTGCAACCATGCAGGACATATCCTGGAGCTTTCACACCCACAGCAAAGGTGATGGCGGCACTTCATTTCTTTGCGACTGGCACTTTCCAGTACACAGTTGGTCATGCCGGAGGGATGTCACAATCCATGTTCAGCATGGTACTGCGGGATGTTCTGAATGCCAAGATGCTTTACAAGGATGATTACATCCATTTTCCACGTCCGGCAGAGTTGGCAGCAGTCAAAGGGGACTTCTATGCCCTGGCCCAGTTACCACACGTAGTGGGTTCCATTGATGGGACACATATTGGTCTCATACCACCCCAGGCACGTGAAGCTGTAAATAGGAATCGGAAGCATTACCATTCGATCAACGTGCAAGTGGTGTGCCTGGCTGACAACATCATCTTGCATGTGTGTTCCAGATTTCCCGGTTCCGCCCATGACTCCCACATCATGCGGAGCAGCATTGTCCCCCAACTGATGGCAAATCTGCGTCCGGAACTTGCGTGGCTTGTAGGTGAGTGTGCTGAAAGGACAATTGTGTTGTCAGTGTGTTGTGAGGACAATTGTGTTGTATGTGTGGCATGGTGTTCCCGTAAATCCTGGTAATGAAATTTGTGTCTGTCATCCCCCCACCTAGGTGACTCTGCGTACCCAAACCGGCCGTGGCTGCTGAGCCCCATCAGGAATCCTACTACCCCATGTGAATTGCGTTACAATGATGCCCGTGGGAGGACACGTTGAGTGATTGAACGTACTTTTGGACTGCTGAAGTCTAGGTTTCGCTGCCTGGATAAAACCGGAGGGGCCCTGCCATACTCACCAGGCAAAGTATGCAAAATCGTGATTGCCTGCTGCATGCTCCACAACCTGGCCTTGCGCAATACCATTGAACTGATCATGGACCCTGAAAACCAACAGGTTGCTCGGCCTCCCATCCCACCCATGTCGACTGATGAGGATAGTGGTGAGGAAGAAGGTGTGGACCAGAGGCGTCAGCTCATTGATCGCTATTTCCCTTGAATGTGAGTAACTACCGCTTGTGCAGCCAGACAATGCGTGATGTATGTTTGGTGGTGGAGTGTGGATGTGGTGTGTCTATGATGCCTGGTCTGGTATGTTCTGTTTGCAAGTGTGTGGAAGATGGTGTACATGCAATGCTCCCTGATGTGTGTCCTGTGATCCACTTAATTGGTGATGAGTGTGGTTTGTGGGATGTTGCAGTACAGTGTGCTGTTATGGGTGTGAATCTCTTTCCTGACCTGTGTTTGTTGTTCTCTCATTATCCCTAGGTCACTCTCACAGAGGCATGATTCTCAACAACATTGATCCCTGCACCTGGTAACGTTAACTTCTAAGACAATCATGTGATTAAAACATGGAGGCCACACATCATTGAGTGTTTACGTGATGTTTATTTGCAGGTTGAGGTTTGATGTTGGTGCATATTTACAAAGAAGTGTTGGTGGGGGAGTGAGAGTTGAAGGTCATGGCAGATGAAACACCGTGGGGACACCACAATGTGTGATGTCCAGCTAGTCCAACAGACGTGTGGCAAGGCTTGGCATTTTGGGACAGGATAGTTTGCAGGGTGAATGGCAGGCTCAGACAAGGATGAAGTCATTGGCGCCCCCTCTTGGAGCGGGTAGATGGGGCAACACCACTGCTCTCACCTGGATCCAGCCTCGGACGGCCCCTCCGTCTTGGAGCCGGAGCGGAGACAGCTGTGGGGGCAGGTTGGTCAGGGGCCACCTCCCTGTCTGTGGGCTCAGGTGTGGGTGGCGGTGGTGTTGGTGAGCGGTTCCGCTGGGCACTTGGGTGAGGGGGTGGTGGTGTGGCGCGGGATAGCCAGTCCCTCCACAGAGCAGTTTGCTGGCCCATGAGGTCCACAATTTGGCCTATGCGGGTATCAATTGACCGCAACAGATTACTGCTCTCTTGAGAGTCTTGGTGGGCCCGATCAGACTGTGCCTGCGACCGCTCATAGGAGGCATTGACTCTGGCGATGGCTTCCAGGGTTTCGGCGCCAGGATGGGGTGGGTGTCCTTCCCCACCTCACCGGACAACTGCACTCCTGGTTGTGAGCTGTGCCCTCACCTGTGTCCTCTCACGTCCACTCTCCCTGCTTGCCTGGGATGTTGATGGTCCATCATCGGCCGATGGGTCAGGCAGGGTGGCACAGGCAGGAGTGGTAGTGGTGGTGGTGGTGGTGGCTGCACAGCTCACAATGGCAGCTGGTCGTGTGGTGACACAGGCCGAGGTGGTGGAGGCAGTGATTTCCTGGGAGCCTGATGGCCCTTGAAGTCAGCTTGGCCCCGCGTCGTCCTCTGCGCCTGAGCTGGCAATGGGCTCGTCCCCAGAGATTCCGTGCTGTGAGGGGCGACTGGTGCTGGCGGTTGCTGCTTTCGCCAGTCAAGTTGCGATCACCTGAGGGACAAGATTATCGTGATCAATGCTGTGGACATGACATGTTTTTGGTACCAACATAACAAATCAATAACCTCTCTCACACACCCCACACCCCCACCACCCTCCCTGTGGACATGGGGGCCTGTTGGGAGTTGTAGTGCTTGTCTCTCTCACACCCCACCCACCTCTCTCACACCCCCACCCCCCACCACCCTCCCTGTGGACATGGGGTCCTGTTGGGAGTTGTAGTGCTGGTCTCTCACACACCCCACCCACCTCTCTCACACCCCCCACCGCCCTCCCTGTGGACATGGGGGCCTGTTGGGAGTTGTAGTGCTGTTCTTTCACACACCCCACCCACCACCACCCTCCCTGTGGACTTGGGGGCCTGTTAGGAGTTGTAGTGCTGGTCTCTCACATACCCCACCCACCTCTCGCAAACACCCCACCCACCTCTCTCCCACACCCCCCACCCACCACCACCCTCCCTGTGGACATAGGGGCCTGTTGGGAGTTGTAGTGCTGGTCTCTCATGCATCCCACCCACCTCTCGCAAACACCCCACCCACCTCTCTCACCCCCCCCACCCACCACCACCCTCCCTGTGGACATGGGGGCCTGTTGGGAGTTGTAGTGCTGGTCTTTCACACCCCTCACCCACCACCACCCTCCCTGTGGACATGGGGGCCTGTTGGGAGTTGTAGTGCTGGTCTCTCACACACCCCACCCACCTCTCGCAAACACCCCACCCACCTCTCTCACACACACCCGACCTACCACCACCCTCCCTGTGGACATGGGGGCCTGTTGGGAGTTGTAGTGCTGGCTGCTTTGACAACATGCAAGGCTGGGAAGGTAGAAGGCAACATTTGTGTTTGGTCATGGTGTGTGCATCATTTGTGTTTGGTCATGGTGTGTGCATTTGAGGCCAGGACTTCACATTTGGGTGACTGTGTGGTCCACATGCATGGATTGGGGCCAGGGAGATGTGTGTTGGCAGTTTTGCATGGCAGAGAATGGCAGTGTGATAGTGGTGATTGGTTTGTACTTACCAGCCTCTTGTCCCTCCTTGATTCCTTCCAGGCTCTCAGGGTGCAGTATGCCCAGCACCTTCTCCTCCCATTCTGCATATGGTATGGGCTCCGGGGGAGTGCCGCCTCCAGTATGGTGTGCCCGCAGGTGGTTCTTCGCCCTGATGCCTTTCACCCTTGCCTTGAGGTCGTGCTACCGCCTCTGTATCTCGTGTTTGGTGCGTGGCACGGTCCCTGACGCATTGACTCTGGTCACTATCCTGTCCCACAGGTGGTTTTTGGTTGCCAAGGTGGTCTGCTGGACTAGGTTGCCGAAGAGATGTGGTTCGACACGGGTGATTTCATCCACCATGACCTTCAACTCACTGTCTGTGAATTTGGGGTTTTTCTTTGGTGCCATGGTGTGTGATGTACAAGGTGTTGGTGGGGTGGGGTGGGTTGTGCAGGTGTGTGGTGTGTAGGGATGGTGTTGTGTGGGTTTGTGTGGTGGGTGTGTTTGTGTGCAGGTTGTATGTGTGTTTGTGTGTGTCTGCTGTTCGTGGTATTGTGGCTCTTGCTTGCAGCTATGTTGTGATGCACAGGACTGTGGTAGTGGGAGGGATTCTTTTTATACTCTGTGTGGTGGTGGTATCCCAATGGTTGTTGGCAATCAGGTGTTCTGTGGGTGTGGTGATTTTGGTGCATTTGTCGGTGCTTGGGGGGGTCATTGGGGCGTGTGGTTCCTGGGGGTGGGTGTTTCAGGTGGTTGGGTGTTCTGTTTGGTGTGATTTCTATTTACTTCCGTCTGTATGGCGGCAGTTGGGCCAGTTCCCGCGGTCATGTTCATCCGCGGCGGTGGGTGTTCTTTTGGTTCCGTCCGCCGCGGACGGTGTTTGATGTGTTCCGTCCGCCGCGGACGGCGTTTGATGTGATTCGTCCGCCCCGGTCGGAGTTTCTTGACTTGAATATCCTAATCGCAACCGCGGATTCTCCGCGGTGCGGTAGGGAGTGATTTTGCCGCGACCATGGCGGACGGTACCCGTTTCCGTCCGCCATCCTAATGAGCCCCTAAGTTAGGAGAGTCATTTCAAGCAGCCAGTGGCTATGCTCTGATTAATACCTTATTTCACCAGGCACCAGAAAAGCAGGATAAGAAGTTAAAAAATGCTGGTGGCTAAAGAATCAGCATCCAACAATGCAGGAAGATGGGGCCATGGTCGGGCATAGAGAGACATCTTATGGGGAGGAGACCACCCAACAGGCTAAAAGCTAAAAAGCCAATGGATAGGAAAGGACTCTGAGTATACTGTGACTTGGACCAATGAGAAACCAGAGAGAGAAATGTGGTGGTCCTGCAGGGTATGTAAAAGAGGAGAAGAAAAGCCCAGTTTGGGACTCAGAGTAGTGGGGACTGCCAAGCCCTCATTCTCTATGTTGCAGGCACGTAGAGTGCAGGGGAATAGAGGAAGATTCAAAGGGGGATGAAGAGCAATGGTGCAAGAAAGAGAATCTGGTGAAAGAGATTGGAATTGAGGAAAGCATCTGATATAAGCAAAACCTATGAACTCTTTACCAGGAAAAGAACTCCATTATACCTTAATAGAAAATATGAGGAATAAAAGATTTTATCTAAGCATTCATATGAGATAAGATGGTTCACCTGGCAACAGCGACTAGCCCAAAGTAATACCCCAAAACCGGTCCTAAGATACTTGTTTCCAGTCCAGAAAAGGCCTGGTAGCTTGGGCTGGACTGTTCCCTTAGGGAGGAGGGTTATAACTGATTTGCATATGGCTGGTTCCAAACTGGAGTGGCGTGGCGAGCAAAAAAACAATGGATATAACCCAGGTCTGTGACCGGGGGTGAATGTTTGATTTGTTCAGCTTTGCGTCCATCTGTTCTTTTTGCATGTGTCACACTAAGTGGGAAGGGTATGCCCAGACGTGAGTCCCATGCTCACTAGCCACCAGATTCAGACTAGCCTGGCTGATCTGGGGTGATACCCCAAAACCGGTCCCAGGATGCTTGTTTCCGGTCCAGGGAGGACCTGGGCTGGCAGTTCCGGCTGGACTGTTCCCATGGGGAGCAGGGTCAAGACTGATTTGAATATGGCTGGATCCAAACGTGAATGGTGTGGCAAGCGAAGAAACAATGGATTTAACCCAGATCTGTGACTGAGGGTGAATGTTTGATTTGTTCAGCATTCTGTTCATCATCTGCTCTTTTTGCAGCTTTCTATAAGTATTATTTTCAGAATTGTGACTTAAAATCTAACTTTACAATTTCAAAGGGTTTTAAATGACAGTTCTTTAAAGACCAGACCTGACCTTCTGACCTGTTCCCAGTTCAAAGTTATCACTTATTAAATGTAGTAAGGTAACACAAATGTTATCCGATGGGAGACGTAGGCCTCACAGTAGTGAACAAATGTTTGAGTTTTTTTACTACCAGGACATGTAAAACCTAAAAGTACATGTCCAACTTTTTAAATATACTGCACCCTGTCCTATGGACTGTTCAAGACCTACCCAAGGGATGACTTACATGCATTAAAAAGGGAGGTTTAGGCTTAGTGAAAATTTTATCTTGCCAGGTCAAAACAGCTGTTTAAAATGGCCACACAGGCAGACCTGGGACATGTATAAAGAGCTACTGGAGTGGGTGGTACAATCAGTGCTGCAGGCACACTAGTAGCATTTATTTTATAGGCCCTGAGTACAGGTAGAACCATTTTAACAGGGACTTACAAGTAAATTAAATGTGCCAATTGGGTGGAAGTCAGTTTTGCCAGATTTAAAGAAGAGAGCATGAGCACTATAGCATTGGTTAGCGGTGGTAATGCGCGCAGAGCCCGAAGTCCAGAAAAAACAAATTCTGCAAAAACAGGAGGAGTAAGTTTGTGGGGAGACCACCCTAAGACTGACAGGTCTAACATCCACAATATAATGGAGTCACAATATTTTGACCATGTTATTCTGGTTGCCTACCTATTGTTAGCGGCACTGTCAATCCAGGGTGATTTTGATAACTGCTTTTGTTCACATTGGTAACCTTTGGTCCCTACTTCATATATTTAATTTTTGTTGTTTGGTCAAGTGAAGTAAAATGAATTGTAATGTTCTATCGTATTGGAAAGGGTGATATTTGTATGAAGTGTTAAGATGTGGGAGTACCACTTTTTTGTTTTGATCGATTAAATGTTATGGCTTTTTAGCATGAATTACTTTGATTGTTTTTATGAGGACGTAGTGTGAGTAGAGTGTAAGGGAACAGAAATGCGTTTAAGAGGGAACATTTATTTGTTGTGTATATCCAGTGCAATGCATGTTAATTAAACAAGAATATTTATGTGCTTAGTATGTCCGTAAGTGACTTTCACTCAAGTCAAGTCAAGAATAACTTTATTTCGGTTCTCAGACCATAAAAAGTTTAACAATTTCAGAAAATATGCAATATCCGCAGTCAACAGTTTAAAAGCAATTCATACAATTCAAGTTATTTCATGTTAATTCTGTTTTAAAAAGTCACTTCAAGCCGCAAACTGTTACTCTACTGATCTTATACTATTTTACTAATAATGGTTTCTAAACAGGATAGAACCCCTTATATAATTAGCTACCTCAATGCAAATGTCAGCAGTTGCCAGCGTGTGCAATAAATTAAACCATCAATATATGAACAAGGGTGAATATTCCTTAATAAGGGCAGCATAAATCTAGTTCTCAGCAATTTATACAATGTGCAAAATATTACAAAGTGAATTGTGCTTTGGCTGGAAGAATTATCACACAGATAGGGCATAAGCCTGCCTGTCCACCCTCCTTGGCGCAGAAACGGCAACAAAATTTGCACAGTGCATAAGCGGAACCTTGTTAGATAAAATCTAAACTGAGAGTTGATAGAAAATGTTAAATAAAATTGTAGGGGAGCAGGAAACAAGTGGGGCTCTCTCATATCGCCATATTGCTAATAATTGCTCATATTTCCCCTAATGCGATACGCCTCTTTAATGATGACCTTGGCATTAGGAGGGATTCTTCTGGGATTTTCAAAAAGTATCCCACTCTTAAAAAAGTGGGAGAAAGTTTGAAAGTGGATAGTTGTAAGATGATGACTTTTATTTATTATTTAGCAGCTGCATAAAATGGGCCAAGACCCAATGCTTTATGTAGGAACCTTTTTTGCAGAGGCAGTGGAAAATGTGTAAAGAAAGTAAATAAATAGGTAGGATAAAAGCGTAATTTAGTACTTTAAATTATTAGACAATGTGAAAATCCCACACACGGAGTGCAGTGTACAGTAGAACGAAGCATTGTACAAACAGAACCCATTGACATAAGTTACAGAAAATAACAAGTGTTTGCAATGCAATAGGTCTCGCATTCACACAAGATTGAGCTATTGGCATTTTAAATGACAATGCCTTTTATTTATGTTTTTGGTTTTAAAACATAAATAAAAGGCATTTTCATTTACATTACTAATGGCTTAAACTCTCGCAAATGCGAGACCTATTGTGTTGCAATAAAGGGCCTTCTCAACCATTTGTTAGATTGTAAATATCAGAGGAAGAGACCGGCCTGCGACGTCTTCAAGGTAGTGATAAATAATGCAGTGAAGAAAATGTGTAGGTGTTATAAATTACACAGACACAAAGTGGGAAGTGAGAGTTACATATGATCTGAGCTTTAAACACTAACAAAGCACTCCAACACCTTTCGCTCTGTGATTACACTGTTGCGGCTCAGGAGGAAGAGCGGGAGGACGGAGGGGCTATTTCCTGCCCTCACTGTGATTCAAATGTGCAGTGTGGTATTGCTTAATGTTATTGCTATCTTTGGTCTAATGAAAAACACTCCAACTGTAGTAGGGCCATGGATTAAGATTAAGATCCTGCTGCAGGGTGGGCTGTGCATTACCGCAGGGATGGAGGGAGAAAGGGAGGGATGCTTTCGGCTGCAGTTCCAGCCTCATGCAGTGTCCCTGCTATTACTAGTGAGCGAGAGGCGCTGAGGTGGTGGTATTGGTATTGGCATTAGTGGTGGTGGTATTGGTGGTGGTGGTATTGGTGGTGGTGGTATTGGTGGTGTTGGCGGTATTGGTGGTGGAGGTATTGGTATTGGTGCTGGTGGTATTGGTATTGGTGGTATTGGTGGTGGTGGTACTGGCATTAGTGGTGGTGGTATTGGTGGTGGTGGCATTGGTGGTGGTGGCGGTGGTATTGGTGGTGTATTGGTGGTGTTATTGGTGTTGGTGGTGGTATTGGTGGTGGTGATATTGGTGGTGGGGGTGGTATTGGTGGTGGTCACTGTTCCTGCTAACGCGCGCGGGCGCGCGCGCACCTCTCCAGACGTGAGCGCGCACTCCGTGTGTGGAGCGCGCACACAGCCAGAACGTTGCAAGAGAGACTCGCGCCGCTGCTTTAAAACAGCGAGTGGCGCGAAAAAACAGTCACTTTCTAATTGCGGCGTGCCGGAGTCGGGACGGAGTACAGGTAAGGCTTTCTTGGGGCATGGTGCTATGTGGCTGTTGGTACAGCGCGGGATGATTGTGGGCTTTTGTTTAAATGTTGATGTTAATCAGAGCCCCTTCACGGGCTCTGATTAGCATCAATACTTTAACAAAAGCCCACAATCATCCCGCGCACCGCGCTTTACCAACACAACAGTAGAGCCACTTAAAAAACACAGTGTGTACATTCTGCAAGTACACGCTGTGTTTTTAAACTGGCTCTACTGTTGTGTTAGTAATGCACGGCTGCGAGAGCAATTGTGGGCTTTTGTTAAAGTATTGATCTTAATCGGAGCCCTTAAAGAAAAGCCAACAATCATCCGGCGTCATACCTTCTAGAGAGCAGCATGTTACTGGGCTGCCCCATTCATAGCTTCCAAGGTTT
Organism: Lissotriton helveticus; assembly: GCF_964261635.1. Lineage (NCBI taxonomy): Eukaryota > Metazoa > Chordata > Amphibia > Caudata > Salamandridae > Lissotriton > Lissotriton helveticus. The sequence goes on along the minus strand of NC_136073.1, from coordinate 119,020,963 downwards.
CAAATTGCTTGTGACATTTTCATAATTTCAGTGTAATTAAGAGTGACATTTCAATGATTATGAGTGTCACTTTCTCGAGAGCAAAGTCATGCAATGAAGACAAGGGAAACATAAAATGACATCCATTTGAGCAACTAGAAACTCTACGAAGTCACTGAACTAAAGTACACTAACGGCAGACAGCAGAAAACTGAGCGGAGTCAGACAGCGTGACTGCACAGTTCTCAGCCACAGTACACCAAAGGCAGAGAGCGCATGCAACTCAGACTGATTGAAGCATTAATTGTATTTATTAATAGCAGCCACAGCAAGTCAGCTGAACTACTATATACCTACGCCGCGGGTTCAGGCAGGTACTCTTGGTTGGGACCGCTATATAAATATAATACTGTACTGCTGACTTTCAAAGGGTCTCCTTCCATTAGAACTTGAGTATTAAATGTTCAACTGGTGGAAATGGAATACTTATATAGCTTCCAAGTTTTCAAATTGCTCATGTGCAACATTTCTATGGTCTCCATGTCCTTATGAGTGATGCTGAATGGGCAATTGGGTGATACTTAGGGTGACACTTTTTCACTAGTAACACCAAGCAGCGAAGTCAATGGAAAGAGTTACATATCAGAAATTCCACCATTTTGAGCAATGAGAAGCTCTAAAAGGATCTTGAAACTGCTTCAAATCACTTGAAAAGGAAGGTCACATGTGCCTAGGAGCTCCTCAAACTCTAGTAGCTCAGTGTAGAAGCAACCTAGGTCCACAAAGCCCTTTTTTTTTTTTTTTAAAAAAGCCGTTGAACTTTGCATGCTGGGATTTGTATCATGCCCATTCTGTGGGATAGGAAAAAGAGAAACTACAAGTCCCAGCTGGCAAAGTTTTTCGGGATAAAAAAGTTAGCCACAGAAAGTATTACAAGGCAATGTATCTTCAGATAAGGGCTGGACTGGCAATTTTTGATAATTGCTTAAACTGCGTTCATTCACAGGTCCTGGTTCCAGCACTTGCTGGTTCACCCATCACTCAGACAAGGCGTGGAGCTGACTCTCGTTCTGCAAGGCCTGCTGTGCTATGGAGTGCTGTCTGGGTTTGCACTGTAAACAGGGGCTGAGCCTCTCTCTCTAAGGCTCAGGGCTGATGCAAGTGTTCCGCTGTGTCAGTGAGCTCTCACTCTGCGCAGTGCTTTGAGCTCCCTTTTTAGGGCCTCGCTCAATGGGGATCTGCTGGTGTCACATGTGCCTGGGCAGATGTCAGAGATTCCCAAACAGGATCTGTTTTCGCTCAGAAGTGTTTTATTCATGCTGCCTTGCCGTAGCAATGGAACCTTTATTATTAAGTGTTCTTCGTCCAACGGCCACGCAAGCACTCACCCACTAACTACAACTGATGTGTGATACGTGGCAGGGCTGCCCATTGTTATTTGTGCAGGCAATGGAACCCTTTGTGGCTAAACTAGAGTTGAGAACCATCTTTGGGCATTCCTCTGTGGATGACAATCCATTGGATCCAGGCTTCCATGGACAGGCCTACTGTTCTACAAGGCGTATTTCTTAACACAGAGAGCATTAGTGGAAATGATGTGTAGAATCTGGGGTCTAAAGGCAACAAACTCCAGACTCATGCTCTTAAACATTTACTGTACATTATGAGAGATGGTAGAAGTTATAATATTGTAAATGGTTTTATGGTGTTTGGACAAAATATTAAGCTGTAAATATCAGGAGGCAGAAATATCAGGGGAAAATATTGTGATACACAAATATCGTGAAGCAAAAACTATTGTTGTCCACGGGCTCTGATTAACATCAATACTTTAACAAAAGGCCACAATCTCCCCCGCACCGCGCTTTACTAACAAAACAGTAGAGCCAGTTTAAAAACACAGTGTGTACATTCTGCAAGTACACGCTGTGTTTTTAAACTGGCTCTACTGTTTTGTTAGTAATGCGCGGCTGCAAGAGCAGGGCTTTTGTTAAAGTATTGATGTTAATCAGAGCCCTTTCTCGTGTTTATCCAATTTGCAAACTGCTCTTAAGACCCTTATTGTGGCAATGTATGTGTGAAATGCCCCATCTTTTCACTTTTTATTTCAAGTAAACGTTTTGAGCGACATTTGGCCCCGCACGCGCGGTCTGGTTCCTGGCGCACATAGCCATGGTTGCAGCACACAGAGACCCTTCACTGCCGCACACAGAGGAAAAAAATTAGAGGGAACATTGGTGGTGGTGCTATTGGTGGTGATGGTGGTATTGGTGGTGGTAGTGGTTTTGGTGGTGGTATTGGTAGTGGTATTGGTAGTGGTGGCATTGGTGGTGGTGATATTGGTAGTGGTGGTATTAGTGGTGAGGTTGGCGGTATTGGTGGTGGTGGTATTGTCATTTGTGGTATTGGTGGTGGTATTGGTATTGGTGGTGTTGGTATTGGATTGGTGGTGGTAGTATTGGTGGTGGTGGTGGTATTGGTGGTGTTGGTATTGGTGGTGGTATTGTTGGTGGTGGTATTGATTGTGGTGGTGGAATTCCTGGTATTGGTGGTGGTGGCGGTATTGGTGGTGGTGTTGATGGTGGTAGTATTGGAGGTAGTGGTATTGGTGGTGGTGGTGGCATTGTTGGTGATGGTGGTATTGGTGGTGGTATTGGTGGTGGTGGTAATGGTGGTGGTATTGGTGGTGTTGGTGTTGGTAGTGGTGGTATTAGTGGTGGTGGGTGGAGATGGTGGTATTGATGGTGGTGGTGGTGGTATTGGTGTTGATGGTGGTATTGGTGGTGGTTATGGTGGTATTGGTGGTGATATTGGTGGTGGTGATAGTGGTGGTGGTGGTATTGGTGGTGGTGGTGGTATTCGTGGTGATAGTATTGGTGCAGGTGGTGGTATTGGGGATGGTGGTATTGGTGGTCGTGTTGTTGTTAAAGAAATAGGCTTTTGAAAACAAACCATCAGGTGGCTTTAGTACAGATGACATGTAACACAGATGTGCCGTTGTCAGCTTCAGCCCATTAGCACAGCATTATGTGCCACCTTGAATTCACATGATTTAATTTGCTAATCATTTCTAAATCCATTTTACTTCAGGGGGAGGGGGTGTTGAAACAGACACGAGATAATGCCGGGTTAAAGTGCTTGAAAGTGGGCACCCGTGTTACGGAGGCGGCCCTGCTGCTTAAAAAAACACTGGCTTTTTGAGCTGAAGCAGGGCATGTCCGGCGTGCAATAAGAGAAACTCAATAAAGTAAATAGTGCTTACAGACTAAATAACATGACCCGTGTAACACCGAAGTAAAGGGGCCAGTCGCCATGGGAGGGTACAAATGAAGACAATGCTGTACTAAGGGGGGACTAACAAGCCTATTAATGAATCCGAAGGCAGCATGTACGAAAGACAATCACACAAGCCAATGACAAATATGGGAGGAGAATGGGCGGATCTTCTCTCCCATATTCTACTACAGCAGTGTCGCAGAGCACGCAGTGCATGCGCGCTGCCGCTAGGCTCAACCTAAAAAAGGTTTTTTTACAGATGAAAGTGGCATTGAAATAGTTGTCTTTTCAGCTCCTTTTTAAAGGCATCAGAGGATGGAATTGTCTTAATATCTAGAGGGATGTTGTTCCACTCTTAGATCCTGATGCTCCTAGGAGACAGTCGTCTCTCCCTGCCCTGAAGTAGGTGTTGTTTACCAGTAATAGTCAGTTAAGGGAAAAGGTTGTTTTATGTTCCAGCAATTGAGCGATTGCTGTAAGTATGATGTAAGTTAGTGTAAAGACACTTCTGGGTCTATTTACAACAGAATGCTGGAGCATGGCATACGCCAAAATTGGCAATGCCACGCTCTGACATTTTTAAAGCACAGCTATGCGCATGCCTTGTGTTTCTCCTAGTGCTGGCGCTAAAAAAGCTGCCAAGCAGCAGCACAGGGACTCTTGCGCCATGCTGCATGGGATCCCTTGCAGCAGCGGCATTTGTGTATGTGCAGGAAGGGACACCTTCCTGCACATAAACAATCTTGAAAGGTGATTTGCTCTTTCTATGTGTGCTGCGAAAGAGCAAAAAATATCACCAGTCTTAGACCAGGTTGTTCATGGTCTTAGTTTTTGGCTCTGCTCCAGCCTTTTAAATATGGGGCAGCGTAAAAAAACAGTGGGATTGCAGCAGAATACCTATTGCAACACCCAATGCACACCCCTTTCACGCTAAGTGAAGCATCAAAGGGGCCTTATTTACAAGGCTGCACTAAGCCACGTTAAGTGGCTTAACGCTGCTTTGTAAATAAGGAGAAGGGAGTATCGCCAACAGAACTTAGCTAAAAGTGACATTCTGGTGGTGATAGGGGTTTGTGCATATGCCCCTTGTTGTTTTAGTGTGCAGCAATTTATTACTGTGCAATGGCAGGTACTTTAAAGTTTTTAGTGTATAGTGTTTTTGCTGCTTTGCGCCTGGTCTTGTCTGGTGTTACATGTACATCTCCTTCCCTCCACCTTTACACTTCTACCTGTACATCCAGCAACCGACCTGCTTGAACAGATATAGGGATGTTTCTCACATTGGGTTTGGGGTTCATTATGTCCCAGGCATTTCACAGGTTTTTGCAGGCACAGTTCAAAATTTCATGTGGGGGCACATTGCATAATCACCTGTTTCTAGCATAAAAACGTACCCTGCAGGGAAAAGGAAAACAGCAGCGCCAGCATCTTACACCGTCTGGTGATACAGCTGCCCATCACTAAAAAACAGGGCAGGTTTCCTTAGAAGGTAAAAATAAATGTTACAACACAACCCCTTGACACTGAAAATGTGCTGGGCCTCTGTTACCTTTCTAACGGCTTCGGTTTGTCCCCAAAATGGAAATTATTCTGAGAAGTGGGTGTGAAACATAATTACATGTCACACAGTTCTGCCATACAATCCATGTTGCTAAACATAATTCTGTCATACCTGTAAGAACCACTTACTCAGACCTTCAGCAACATTCCAACTACACCTATGCCCTCCGAGACCCCACCCTCTTAACACTTTTGTGCCTAATTTATGACCTTTTCTCCTCCATTCCCATTTTCTGGTCTCTCACCTGTTTGACCTATTTTCCTGCTCCCCTTCCTCTTTGATTTCCATTCTGAGCTATTAACCTTCTGACTATCTGAGACCCTTACTTTCTCTCCTGTTCCCCTTCTAAGATCCGAATATTCAGACCCCCAGCCTCTGTGACTTACTCCCATTCTGATCGCCTCCTTCTCGAGCTTCTCTTCCTCTGGCTTTCTATACTCTTGGAAGTCTTTATTTTCTGACCTCTGTCCTCAGACGGCCAGTTACTCACATCTTTTCTCTAGATGACTTCCTTTACCTCACCACCTCTTGTGACCCCATCTCTTTCTGTGACCTTCCAGTAAGACCTCACTCCAGTCTCTGAATTTCTTCCTATCTCACCTGCTTCTTCTCCTTTCCTCTAGCATCCCACCCCCTGGCCTCATTCTCATTTATGTGAGACCTTTTTCTTGAAATCATCCTCTCCTGATATCCTTGGCATCTTATCTCCTTACACTCTGGCTTGCCCACTAAACCCACAAAGATTTCCTCTCTTTTTTTGTATCTCAATTCTTTATTAAAGTTTTTCAAAATGATATGAACAATGATGAACATTCAAATATCCTCAACAAAAAAATAAAGAAACTGTAAAGGATAAATTAAAAGTTATGAAGCGAATAAATCAAAACAAAATAAAAACAAATTAGTACCAGTACCACAGTTGCATACATAGACAAATGAATGACATAACAAAATATAGCAGTATAATTACAGAGAATAAAGAATCATATGCATTCAAAAATTAAAGGGGAAAAAAAAGGAAATGTGTATACCCATTAACAACAAATGTACAAAATATAATCAAATCATCGTGAATTGAGAAAAGGACCCCATATATGGTTAAAATTAGCCAAATTGTATTGTCCTCCTCAGCCTCTGGCCTATCTGTGTGAACTTTTTCTGCTCTGACCTAATACCCTGACATAGTCCTTCTCGGACTCTTGCCGCTCTCACTTTGACACTCGAGCCTCCATTTGCTATCATATCCCCTCTGTTACAGTCCAACTCTCACAGGTTCCCACTTTAACCTCTCTTTGCCCTCTGATTTCCTTCACCTGAAGTTTTCTATCTATGACTGGCTCACTCTCTCTCACTCTTGTTCTGAAAGTCCTTTTTGTTCATTCCACAGCCATCAGGCAAATCGACTTGCATGTGAGATACAAGTCAGGCCCCCTCTTGGCCGTGGACCCAGACAACGGCCTAATGATTCTCTGGAGAGCCCATGGCAACCCACTACGGACAGAAAAAACCATGATGGCGGACATCCACTACATGGCGAATGACATCACTAATATTGGTGGTGGGCCTGATGTGGTCATCGTGTTCACCATCTGGGCTCATTTCACTACTTACCCAGTGGAGCTGTACATCCATCGGGTGAGAAACATCCGAAGATCCATCACAGAACTCCTGAAGAGGAGCCCCAAGACCACAGTGATCATCAAAACTGCCAACACAAGCTATACGTCAATATATGGGAGTGACTGGCTGTCCCTCCAGCTAGACATGATCCTGAGGAAGATGTTCTCCGAGCTCCCCGTGGCCATAGTGGATGCGTGGGACATGACCTCCTGTCACTATCTGAAGGAAGACATCCATCCTGGGAAGATCATCATCCAAAATGAAGTAGACATGTTCCTTTCTTTCATCTGTCCCAAGTGACTTTGAGGTGAAGATGAGGCCCAAACTTTCTGATAATACCACAGGAAGGTCATGGACAAGTGAAGGTGTTTTTTCTCCCTGTCTCAAGGTATTGGAAAAGAGCAGCTGGTCTTTGAAATCAGAACATTGTAAGCAGATAGAAGCTGACACTGATATTTTAAGAGTTGGCTAGAACGATGAGCGTCAATATCCGTGGCTAGTAGCAAAATAAAGGAAGGCTGGAATACAGTGACTGCATGATTTTGACAGTACCGTTGATGAGTATCCTGTTACCAGATGATGCTAAAATGGTTTGCTATCTCAAATCTCAAAGCACTTTAGAAAGAGTTGTTTTTATTTCATGACTTAATAACAACTGGGTCAAAGACCTGTAGTAGGCGAGCAGCTGGTTGGACCTGTCAATGTTCAATCCTGCGGCTCACATATAGATATATGCAGTGGATGAATTTGTTGCGTGAGTTGTCTTAGCAACTCTTGATTTTCTCTTTCATCAATTTTCTGTGACCTCCTCTTAGAAAAGAACTCTGTGGTATCTGGCAAATACAATCCCCTCCGTGATGGCCTTTGTGGCAATCTTTGGTAAGCAAATTAAACTGGACATGTGTAGAAGCTAATGTGAACTTTTAATTGGGGTCGGTTTGCAGACATGTGAGGGACACACCACCACAAACAGCTTCACCTGCCAGGTAAGACTCCTTCAAGCCTGCATCAGCTGAATCTCTGCAGAGCTGTAAGACCTGTGCATTCCACTCTCTTTATCTCAAATCTCATAGCATCTAGTTACTTTACAATGTTGACTTTGAGTTGCACCTGACATCTCTGGGGGAATCCTAAAGGACACAAATTAATACTGCGGGAGACTCCCTCCCAAACTAGACCGCTTTTCTTTCTTGTGTGGTAGGTTTATTTTTCTTTTGCTTTCACTAAAGTTGTAATTTGCAGGATTTTGGAAATCTCTGAAAAATGTATCCCTACTGTCTACCGGTTTTGCCCCACGTTTCTACATTATTGACTGATACTCTGGACCTTCCACACCTACTTAGCGCTTAAAGAACCTCATGGGTGATTAGTCCACGCTCTACAAATCCTTTTACATTACATTACATCCATTTACATCTTGTTAAGGCCTCCTGCCAGCCTGTGGTCATCATCTCATTACAACTTTTTCTGTAAGTAGACACAGACGGTCTCACAATTTTTAAATATTGTCTGCGAAAAAAACACAAATTCACACATACACAGTGGAGGTGCCTACTTGACAGCATGGGAAAACACTATGGTAATTCCAAATGGGTGAAATGTTATGGAAAGAGTGAGCCAATCACAAGGAGAATTTCCCATGAGCAGGAAGCAGGTTACTGTTCAGTTTTGCAGGCTTGGGCGTGAGTAGCTTATCCTAAACAGATATTTTGTCATTCTGGGACTTCTAGTCCTAATTTAATAACGGGCTCTAAAGGGACGACTAATTCCAGAATGCAAAGCAAAACACCTGGACCTGGGACACTTGAGCACTCTGCTCAAAAGTCTACCCTGCAGCAGTGTCTGGAGTTACTGACACCACACTCACATGTTTGCTAATGATCAGATGTCCTTTGCCTCCATGTGATTGTTATACTACTCGTTGTTTTAAAAATGTGAAAAATCCTATCTCTTTTTAGCCCGAGAGTGTTGGCAAGTCTGGGTTAGTAGGAGACAAATCTATAGTCAGACTGAGACAGAAAATTGGAATTATGCGAGTGCGTGGTGTAGTGTCCTAACTGTTCTTCCTTGATGAAGGTTCTGTGGAACTTGGAATGCTGTGCTTATTGATGTTCTCTAGAAGTCAGTTACTCCTGGGCAGCTGATGGATGGGGTGTTAATTAATAAATATCTACGTTACATCACCAACGTTTCTGTGATTATTATGAACTTTTCATTGGCGACGAGGGTCAACAAGGAGGAATCAAAGAAGAGATAAACACCTCAACATCAAGCTAAGTAGAATGAAGAGTGTGTTGAAGTGAAAGGACTTTTTGAGATATAAATTTATATATGAAGGTACGAGGGAAAATATGGCAGTGGAAAAAAACGCATATGAAAAGAAACAGATTTGAATTAAAAGTGTGTCGTTTTACCTTCTCTGGCAGCAGTTGTAAAAGAAGAGAAGTTATAAAGCTTCTCCTGCGGCTGATAAAATTCAAGGTGGGAAGGTAAACGGAGAAGAGTATGTGTATATTTAAAATTGACAGTTTTCAATTTGAGCGTGTCGCTTGTCCTTCCCCTGCGGCTGTGGTGAAAAGTCAGGAAGTTAAAACTTCTCCAGCGGTTGTTTATAAATAATACAGGGTGGGAAGGTAAACTGAAGAAGAGTTCGGGCACGTACATTTAATTTAAAACGAAATTGGTGTTTGAAGCGCCTGTGGAGGAAAGGAGCGTTGCGGCTTAGTGTCAGTTTGAAGAGGGAGCGGAGATCTTCTTCGGTCGGCTGCAAGAATCATTTGAAGACGTTTTGGAATGTTGTTAGGGGATTCAGCACATAGCGTACTGCGTGAAGAGACTACGAGTCTATGCGATGATTGAGTGTTCGCGTTTCCGGCGTGTGTTTATGTGTGAGCTCAAAGAAAAGAGATAACGCGATAACTGATGGTTTGTGTTATCAGCGTGCTTATGTGAGAGCTCACGTTGTGTTCAACTTGGAAATAAACAAACAGGAAGTAGTGGGAAAGAGCGTTCATGACAAGAATATCGTCGAGTAGAGTGTATTCAAGGAAGACTGCTAAGTATAATTTTAAATGCTCTTTGGTTTAAAAAAAAAACAAAGAATAAAAATAAGAATGCTATGGTGTTATTATATTTAAATTATAGAGTTAATAGACTTAAATCTTTTAAGTAAAAATGCAATTTGAATATTTTGGAATGTTTTATGTAATAACATGGTGATGTATTTATTACTGTTATTCTAGTAGTAAGAGATTTGTTTTTATTATAGTATCATTTATTTATAAATTTAAGAATATTAAAATAGAAATTGCAAGGAAGAATTATTTTAATTGAATTTAAGTTTAAAAAAAAGGAAAAAATGCAGAATGTGACTACTCCACCATTTTTCCTTAGTGATCCAGGAGAACCCAAAGTAAAATGGAGCAAATGGAAAATGTTTTTTGCACATTATGCAAGGGTATGTTGCACTAACTTAAGTGTGAAAAGAAAATGTTCTTTATTGTTACATTGTCTAGGAGGAGAGGGTCAGGAGGTGCTGGAGAATTTACCAGCTTTATCACCTCAGGAACAATGAGGTTTGGATGCGTATGAGGTATGTTTATTACAGTTAGATAAACACTATTTGCCTCGTGTGAGCACAATTATGGAAAGATACCATTTTGGAAGAAGGGAGCAAGGAAAAGATGAATCAGTTGAGGATTATTTAACTGCTTTAAGAAAATTGTCCTCTACTTGTAAATTTGGTGCAGCAAATGAAGAGCATTTAGGAGATAAGTTTGTTTTAAAATGTAGAGAGGATAAGATCAGAGAGGAATTGTGGCTGAAGGACAAACCACCTTTAGAAGAGGTAGTAGATATAGCAAAAAGGGTGGAGCACGTGTTAAAATGTGTAAATGAGTTAAAGGGTGACAAAGGAAAAACCGAGGCAGTAGTTGAGGAACTGAAAGAAAATGTTTGTCAGGTAAAAGATGTAAATAAATTTGTGAAAGATTTAGGTAAAGAAGAAACATCTTCTACTACAATAACATGTTTCAGGTTTGGAAAGTCTGGTCACAAAGCAAACTCAAAGTTATGTCCCGCTTTGAGTTTTGTGTGTCATGGGTGTGGGAAAAAGGGACATTTTGTGAAATTTTGTAAGTCTAAAGATAAGAAAGTAATTAATAAGGAGATAAAAGAGATTATATGTCAAGTAAAAGAGAAAAGAAGTAATGATCATCTAGTTGGTAAAGTTAAGGTTGATGGTATAGTTTTAGAAATGAAGTTTGATTCTTGTGCACATATTTCAATTATTTCAAAAGAAATTTATGAAAAATGTTTTAAAATAAAAAATAGGCTTTTCAAAATGGATGTAAACCCAGGTGGGTATGGTGGTTCTCCCATAAGAATGTTGGGTTACTTTAATGCTTCTATTGAAATGGAGAAGAAAATAATCGTTGGAAAAATCTATGTTTCAAAAGTTGGCGATTGTTTAAATGGATGGCCACATCAACGTTTATTGGGGGTGATGTTAAATCCTAACTCAAATCCACAGGTTCAGATTCAGAAAGTAGAATCGGATGGTAACTCTTTTATAAAGGAGTTTCCACTACTTTTTCGTCCAGAATTAGGTTGTCTCAAAGGTTACAAGCATAGTATTAAGTTAAAGAAAGATGCTGTACCTGTCATTACTAATGTAAGAAGGATTCCGATAGCTGTACAAGAAAAGGTTGAACAAGAGTTGAACAAGATATTATTGCTTCTGTGGAGGCAACAGAATGGTTGGCACCAGTTGTTGTAGCGAACAAACCTAATGACGTTATAAGATTATGCTGTGATTTGAGATCACTCAATAAAGAGGTAATTGTGGATACATTTCCATAACCAAATATAGATGAGTTATTAACTTCTTTGGGTGATTCTAAGGTTTTTACAACATTAGATCTTACTCAGGCTTATCATCAGTTTGAGTTGACGCAGGAGTCACAAGACCTAACTGCTTTTATCACTCCCATGGGTGCATTTAAGTATAAAAGGATGCCGTTTGGTCTTGTGTCTGCTGCTTTGGTTTTTCAGCGAGTTATGGCTTCTATTTTATAAGGGATAACATCGGTAAAATGGTACCAAGATGATTTACTGATTTTTGGAAATAATCAAGAGGAGCATGACAAGACTTTGAGATTGGTTTTAAGGAGGTTGGAATCTGCTGGACTTACGTTGAAATATGAGAAATGCAAATTTTCAGTTAGTGAGGTTAATTATCTAGGACACAGTATATCAGCTTTAGGAATTTCACCAAAGAAGGATTTGGTAGATACCATACAAAATGTAGTGTCTCCAAAGAGCAAAGAAGAGATTGTTTCTTTTCTAGGTATGGTGGAATATTATGGTAAATTCATAACAAATCTAACTAGCAAATCTAGTAACTTAAGGAATTTACTAGGAAAGAATAAGGAATTTATATGGTCAGATGAATGTCAAAAAGAATTTGAGGAAATTAAAAAAGATTTAGTTGATGCTCCCAATTTACAAGCTTTTATTCCTTATGAAGAGACTTTTGTGATAACTGATACAAGTTTCAAGGGCTTAGGTGCCATACTAAAACAGAATAGAGGTGGAAAGGAAAAACCTATTTCTTGTGCTTCTAGGAGTTTAAGGGGTGCAGAATTAAACTATTCAGTGATAGAAAAAGAAGTTTTGGCAATTTTTTGGGCTCTTTAAGGTTTGTTCAGATCATAAACCTTTAAAGGAAATTTTCACAATAAAAGGTTTAGATAGTGTCTCTTCACGGATTAGAAAGTGGGTCATTAGTCTTCAGGAATTTAATTTTAGTGTGGATTATATACCAGGTGTAGAGAATGTGACCGCTGATTGTCTTTCACGTTTGGTTTGTGATGTTTCTGAAGGTGGTGTTGAGGAAGAAATTTGTGAGAATGAGGTTGATGTTTGTGAAGTCACTTCTGGTGTCATACTTGAAGAGGAGTGGTTAGAAGAAACCAGAAAGGATAATGAAATTTCAAAAGTGATTAGTCTAATTTTAAATAATTCAAGTTTTGACAAATCTTCGTCTAAAGTTTGGCATTTAGTTGTAAATGAATTATCTGTTGAAAATTGGATTCTTTTAAGGGGCTCTAAATTGATTCCTCCTAATTTTTTAAGAAGAAGATAAATTGAGGAGGCTCATCAAGGTAATTTAGGCATTGTTAAAACTAAGGAAAGAATTTGTTGTTCATTTTGGTAGCCAGGTATGGATTTGGAAATTGAAAGAGAGGTAAGAGAGTGTTTGCAATGTAAAGTAAGTGACAAAATTCTTATTTCTCGGACTGCTCCTATGGTGTGTCGAAATTTACCGAATGGTCCTTGGGAGGATGTTGCAATTGATATTGTAGGTCCGCTTTCTGGTGAACATCGTACTCCTTATCTTATTGTTTTAATTGACTTATATTCAAGATGGGTCAAAATATCCTCTGTATCGGATGTCACATCTTCATGTGTAGTGTCTTTTCTAAAGGAAATTTTCAGAAGAGAGGGGTTTTCTAAAACTCTTCTATCTGATAATGGACCTCAATTTTGTTCTATCATGATGTCTGATTTGTTGGAATCTTGTGGAATTGTACATAAAAAATCATCAGTGTATCATCCAGAAACCAAGGAACTGTAGAAAGGTTTAACAGGGTGATTAAGGAAAATATACAACTTTCAAGAGTGAATTCTTTAGATTGGAAGGAGGAGTTGCAGAAATGTATTTTAGCGCACAGATTTTCACCTCAAATGTCAACAAAGAAGACCCCTTTTGAATTATTTAAGGGCAGAACTCCGAACACAAGTTTATGTCCAGGATGGATGTTTTGGGGTAAAGGGGTAAAGGATAACAGTATTGGAGATTGGAGACTTAGAAAAGAAAAACTCCAATTTAAAAATAAAATTTGTTTTGATGAGAGGAAAAGAGGAAAGGAAGGGAAAGTAATAGTTGGTGATGTGGTTAGAGTCAGAGCACCTGTTGGAGCTTTATCTTGGTCAAAATATTCTGCTCCTATGCGTGTCATTAAATGTTTTGAAAATTCTGTAAAATTGAAGAATGGCAAAATCTGGAATTTAAATTGTATTGCCATTGTTAAAGAATGCACTTTAGATAAGAATTTGCTTAATAGTAAGCCCTTTTGTTCTAATGAATCTGAAGAATCTCAAGTCAGGAGTAGTACTCGTATCAGAAAAATTCCTGTCTATCTTAAGGACTATAAAAGTTAAGATGTACATGTTTTTCATGCTACTAATTATTTTCTTGCATTCTGTACTACAGACTTCTTTTGTTTTCTTTAATTTTTGAGATTGAACTTTTGTTATAAGAAAGAAGTTTGTAGTGTCCTCTCTGTTCTTAATTGGTGAAGGTTCTGTGGAACTTGGAATGCGGTGCTTATTGATGTTCTCTAGGAGTCAGTTACTCCTGGGTAGCTGATGGACGGGGTGTTAATTAATACATTTCTACGTTACATCACCAACTTTTCTGTGATTATTATAAACTTTTCACGTAGCTGCTGCGATTTTCGCATAATTATAGATGTGCCGTATTTGCCACATAATCCAACATCTGTCTCATAATCAGCAGATTTTAACAAAATAAAATTGTTTATAGATCAAAAGGATCAAAAGTTACCAAGAAAGCAGCCAACACGTTGCTGCGCAAAGAAAGGCCCTTTGCAAAGCTCGACTGGGCAACTTCCAGTTGCTTATTGGTATGTTTGGGTATTAAACTGGTAGTAATGAGGTGCAACTAATGCCCAGACAGTGTTACCAAGTTTAACAGGCATTTGCAGTGCAATTGGTCTCACCTTTGGGACCTTATAAGGATTTAGCAATGCAGCACATTGTACGGCCTGTAGCTTCAGGGTGCAGAGTTGCTAATGAGCAAGATTCACATTGGTCAGAGCATGTGAGTCAGAAGGCGCTGTTAAACTAAGAGCATTGTCCACAACCCACCTGTCTCAGTCTTAAAGGCCTGGAGAATGTACCTATCAAAGTTTTGTTGAGGCTGGATGGAACAGTGCCCCCCATTAGACATCGGGAGGAGAAGGACGTGGCGGGGTCTCCCAGTGATCTCTGACCTTCACTTCTGGTGAGAGGAGGCAGGGGAGGGTTGAGAGTGGCGGTGCCTGGCACTAGTCGGTGCTACATACATGGCTGGTTGTTTGCGTCATTTAGGCCATAGTTAGGCCTATATTATCAAATGGCTTAACAGTCCTTTGCCGCATCAGGCTCTTGTACCCAACATTTGCAGTGTGGACGGTGCCCCAGGGTTCTTTGAAGTTAGCTAATGGCCTTTGCATGGAGGTGTCCTCAAGGCAGGTTAGGCATTGGTGCATGGGACTGTAGGTATGAGGGAAACACAGAGGAGATGCCATGGAATAGTTATGAAAGGAAACCGTATGAAGAGGGTAATATGGAGCAATGGCGAAGAGAAATAGGATAAAGTGGGGTGATAAAATGAAATAAAACAGAAGGAACATTGGGGCATATGTACAAGCCGCTCTCACCACCACAACGTCACCTATTGTGATGCTGTGGTGGCGATAAGGGCTGCACCTTATGTACAAGGCAGCATTAGCCACTTAACATGGCTTAACGCTGCCTTGTACATAAGGCCCCCTTTCACACTATGGCTAGCGTGAAAAGGTGTGGGCAGTAGGTGTTGCGGTTGGCATTGCACCGCAACACCCATTCATTTTGACGCTGTCCCCTATGTACAAGAGTGGCGTACATAGGAGGCAGCACCAAAATTAAGACCAGGTAAAACTCGACTTAAGATGGCGAAACGAGGAGAAAATGCATTACCTCTCCTCGTTTTTGCTCTTTCCATGTGTGCTGCATGGTGCAGTACACATGGAAAAAGCAAAATGCCATTGTTTGTCTATGAACAGGAAGGTGTCCCTTCCTGTACATAAGCAACCGTTTTTTTTAATGCAATTTTGTCACTTTCATGTGTGCTGCATGTAGCAGCATGCATGCAAGTGACAGAATGGCATTTCTAGGGTTTATGTGTAGGAAGGGACACCTTCCTACACATAAACAATCCTTCCCTGCATGCAGACACCCTTGCACTCTGGTGCAAGGGTGCCTGCGTTGGCACTAAGTTGCTAAACTTAGCGCCATCACAGGGGGAAACACAAGGCTGCACCCCATTCTTGTACATATGGTGCAGCCTTGCGTTTCAGAAGTGGAGGAGAGAGGCGTTAAGCCAGGAAGGCTAACACCTCTCTCCTCCACTTCCTTGTACATATCCCTCTTTGAGATATGTGGAAAGAAAAGAAAAATACCAGTGAGACAGAGCTGAGAAATATGGAGGGAGAGAAAGGGAGACTAAAAGAGAATAAGATTAATAGATGAGGGAGAGAAGGGAGGTGATTGGTGGACAGGAAGGGACACCTTCCTACACATAAATGATCCTCCCCTGCATGCAGACACCCTTGCACTCTGGTGCAAGGGTGCCTGCGTTGGCGCTAAGTTGATAAACTTAGCGCCATCACAAGGGGGAACACAAGGCTACACCACATTCTTGTACATATGGTGCAGCCTTGCGTTTCAGAAGTGGAGGAGAGAGGCGTTAAGCCAGGAAGGCTAACACCTCTCTACTCCACTTTCATGTACATATCCCTCTTTGAGATATGTGGAAAGAAAAGAACAAAGACCAGTGAGAGAGAGCTGAGAAATATGGAGGGAGAGAAAGGGAGATTGAGAGAGAATAAGATTCATAGATGAGGGAGAGAAGTGAGGTGATAGGTGGACAGGAAGGGACACCTTCCTACACATAAACAATCCTCCCCTGCATGCAGACACCCTTGCACTCTGGTGCAAGGGTGCCTGCGTCGGCGCTAAGTTGCTAAACTTAGCACCATCACAAGGGAAACACAAGGGTGCACCACCTCCTTGTACATATGGTGCAGCCTTGCGTTTCAGAAGTGGAGGAGAGAGGCGTTAAGCCAGGAAGGCTAACACCTCTCTTTTCAACTTCCTTGTACATATCCCTCTTTGAGATATGTTGAAAGAAAAACAAAAAGACCAGTGAGAGAGAGCTGAGAAATATGGAGGGAGAGAAAGGGAGACTGAGAGAGAATAAGATTCATAGTTGAGGCAGAGAAGTGAGGTAATTGGTGGACAGGAAGAATGAAAGGAGAAACAGAGACATGAGTGACAAAGATAAAGGAATGAAAGAAGAGGGAGAGGCAAGTTAGAAAGTTATTTAAACCTTGCAATAGCTTTGGGAGAAAGTTTTTCTTGTACAGAAATGTTTTGATAGCATCTCAGGCCCAGAAGCAGGTTCGCAGTAAACGGGTGAGGCAGGGGGTTTTAGTTGCCACTGCCTCGCAGGCCTTCAGGCATCACTGCTCTTAACGTGCCACATTGGACATGAGCACTTACATTTACAGTGTTTGAAAGCTTTGAGTTTTAGCACTATCAAAATTAGGTAAAACATGTGAAATATAAACAGGAACCAAATGGAATACCTTAATGTTATATAGATTGATTGTTCAGAATTCGATCAGTGTTATTTGCCAGTTGTGGATGGGTGGATTAGTGGATGAATGTATGCAGGAATGTATGTATGGATGACTGGTGATGTGGATGGATTACTGGGTGAGTGGGTGAATGTGTTTGAGGAGCATGCATGGGCAAATATGTGGATGGGTGAATGAATGGATGTGTGGGTTATGGGTGGATGGGTGGCTGGATGAGGTTGTGGGGTGCACAGACGGATGTAGGAAGAAAGGGGTGGATGGGTGGATAGATGGATGATTTGATAGAGGAACAGATGGTGTTGAGGAAGGATGGGTAACTTTGTGAATGGAAAGATGACATATGGATTGATGAGTGAATGTATGGTCAAACAAATAGTTTTAGTGGCAAGATGGATGGACAGGATGATGAAAGAGGTGGATTCATGGATGGCTCCCCAACGGAAGGGTGGATGGATTCTTGATGGAAGGTTGAATGGATGGATATGTGTATGGTAGGATGGGTGCATAGAGCACTTCTTTAGCACAATGCACAGTGCCAACAGCAGTGGATGGAAATTGTGAATACTTGTAGCATGTATCTAGCTATAGTAGTCATTAAACTGATTGGATGTTAAAACAATTATATTCGCATAGTGCACTTTGCGATTTTAAGAGCTGCTGGCTATTGATCCAGTCCGACGGTGGGACAAGATGGCGCCAGTGTGATTGGGGCTTGAAGCGATGAGGTGCTGATCCCGGCATCTGCTCACCTTTCTGCGCCCTGTGAGCTGTTGTGAGGACAATGCTGCAGTTTTCGGTCACTGACAGTGGCGTGATGGCATGATGGAATGAAGACGAGTTTTTGAGATCGTGAAAAATTATCGCTGAGCTGTCCTGGTCTGGTTGAGTAGCGCACAGAAACACGCTCTGCTCAGCTTGCAGCTCCGCTACTATACGGGCTTGAGCACAGCTCTGGTGAGAAAACTGAAACATTACGGATATCGCAGAGCATTTACACAGCATTTACAGAGCATTACAGAAGATCACCGGAACATCACAGGAAAACTACCGAAATATCTCTCTCAGAGCTCCACTGAGCGGGCCCCCCCTCCCCCTCCTGCATCGTGAGTCGTGAGACATCGGAAAGGCAAAGGCAAAAGGTAAAACTTAAAGACAAGTCTGATAGAAAGTCGCCACAACGCGCTGCTGCTCTTGACAATCATCGCGCAAATAACCACTCCACGCATCAGTTAGCGTAAAAGGCCATTTATTAGGACAGGCATGACGTTCAACAATAAACATAACATCGTTAACTTGAACAATCCCCCCAACATCCTGCCATTCACTCCATCATCCACTCACGTGTTCCACCAGCCACTCCCAATTCACACCATGACCTCTTTGCATCTCATTCACTTTCCCCTTTCACTTTCCAACTCCTCCGTCATCTCCATCATCACACTCCCGTCTACCACTCCCCCCATCCTGCACCTGTAACCCCCTCCCTGAAAGGGTGATTCTGCCCGTCATGGACTCCCCACCCCTCCCAGTTCCCGTCAGCACCCCTATCTTGCCATCCTGTCCTAAACTGGCACGTTGCCCAACATGACAACTTCAACAAAAACGCCCACGGCACCCCTCTTTTAAATGTAGGGTGGGTGGGTGGTACAACTAACTTCTCTCCCTGAGGCACCGGGGACAGAAAGAGGAAGTCCTTCCCCTTCCTGTCCCCTTAAATAAGCCTCCTAACCTCTCCCACCCCTGACCTAAACCCCCTAACTACTTCCTGCCCGTCCTGCTATTGAGCGAACTCCCCGGGGAAAAGACTGGTCTGCCGACCTGCTTTCCCCCGGGGGCCGCAATCAGCTTACTGGCAGGCAGGCAGGCATCTGACATCTGACAGGCTCAGGCTCTTCCGGACTAGCGCTTTCATCTGCCGGGCTTGTGCAGCATCAGCGTCAGTGGTAATCAGAGGTCCGATCCGGCCTCGAGGAGAATCGGTAATCCCCCGTTTCCATACTCGGCAGCCTGATATCTCCGGCCTGCGTCCTACGTCGACGCAAAAGGCTCTACTTGCAGCCCCAGCACTGAAAGTCTTGAGGAGAGGGGAACAAGGACAGCAAGACAAGAGATCTAGGAGATCTAGAGGAGGCGATACCAGATGCTGCTTATTTCCCTCTACTCCTCCCACTTCCTAGGTCCAAGGTCCAAGACTCATGATTGTGGTAGTTACTAGTAGCTGAAGTGGGGAGAGTGCTCCGCATTCATAATCAATCCAACAGAGGTGAGCAACAACAAGAGGAGGAACAGTGGGCATGGGGGCTCTGGAAATTAAGGTACAGAACGAGAAGAAGGATTAATATGGAGGGTGAAGCTGAGGGTGAGGCTGATCCGGAGTGTGTGAGTGCATGGAAGAACAACCTAACAACCCAAGGGGGGCAAGGCAACATTGGCATTGACATTGACATAGACGCTGACACTGGCACTGGCTTTGGAGGAGCCCAAGCCTCACAAAATCCCCAGAGTTCCCAGGCTATAGGGAAACGACCTGATACCCAACCTGATTCCCGACCAGACACCAGAGGCTCAAGGATCAAGGATGATAAGGAGAGGGAGAGGGAGAGGGAGAGGGAGAAAGATAAGGAAAAAGACAAAGACAAGGAGAAGTGGAGACAAGGAGAGAGGGAAAAAGGAAAAACCAAACCCATAGAGAAGGGGGATGAGAGTGAAAAAGATACTGACTGCGATAATACTGGAGATGTAGGTGGCCAACTACAAACCCCAGATAACCCAGATAACCTGCAGAAAACTAGAAAGACAACAGTTAAAACAGATAAAACAGATCAGACTGAGAAAATAGACCTGATGGCAAAAAAGGCAAGAAGGCTTCAAACAATAAAGAATCTAAAGAGTGCCGCAAAAACCAGTGGTCAAATAACTGATGCTCAACCTCGGATTTCAAGCATATTTAGCTCTTTGCCCAAAGAACAATTGGACGCTGGGGGAGATGGTGGGTCCACTGTCACAAATAAAAAGATAACTAATAAAACAAGAATTCCTAGTGTCAGCGTAAATAACCCTCCTCCGCACGCAAAAGCAGGAAGTTAAATTGATGGAAAAAATAAGGACAATAAGGACAAAGTGGCCTCTATGAACAACAACAATACGAGTGAGCCGAACTCAATAAATGGAAAGACTAGATCAAAGTCAGTTTTAGTACCCACACAAACAGCAGCACCAGTAGGGGAGGCAAAGGAAGCAAAGGACACAGCCACTACATCAGGAACGGAAGAGGTGGTTAGCCACAAAAAGACCACAAAAATAGATGCCGGTTTAGGCTCACTGTTAGAAGAAAATGGTCAAACAATCGTGAATGACACAGGCAATATACATCAGGAACAACAAGCACAGCAATGGTCCGACCTAATAGGTGAGCTAATGGCTGATAGTGGCACTGGAGAAGATGTCAATGAAGAGCAAAATCCATCTTCACTTAATCGCTCTCAATGTCCGGGCGAGGCCAATGATCATTCTTCCCAGTCTAACTCGGATTCTGGCTCCGATTCAGAAATTTATGAAACTGGCACCTCAACTTCAAGTGAGCTACAAAAGGTGGCACATACGAGTATGGGATCTCCGGAACCTTCGGCCCTTGAACTATCGGCAAACGAACTATCAGAACCAGAGCTAAAGAAACTGAACATAACACTAAAGAACAGTGCCTCAAGAAGAAAACAAGAAAGGAAAAGAAAAAGGCAAAAGAGACAGATTAATCTTCCTTATGACGATACCACAGATCAAGTTAGCAACACAGATCAGTCAGGTCACAGACCCAGAACCACTGCATCCCATGATCGCATCGAATCAAATTCCAACCGAGGACTTGCAGCTGAATCAAAAGCATCTAAGGCTTCGCAGTCAGATACCGGGGATGGAAGGAAAACACAACTAGAACCCTCCTTGATTGATGTGCTTCAATCGATAAAAAACTTCCAAGAAGATGTCAAACAGGATAACAGGAAAAACCACATTGCCATCCAGAAATTACAAGGAGCGGTGCAAAAAGTTGGGGTGACCTGTCTTGAGATCTCAGAAAGAATTACTTCTGTTGAAATATGTACGGAAAATGTGGAGAAAGATGTTTCCACTCTACAAACAGTCAGGAAAAAACAGGAGGGGATAGTCAAAGATTTATTGATGAAGGTCGAAGACCATGAAAATCGAGCAAGACGCAACAATTTACGCTTCCTTGGGATTCCCGAGAATGCAGAGGGGAATGATCCAAGGGGCTACATTATCGCATTGCTGAAAGAAACATTCCCAGAATTACAAACCTGGGATCTCGCCAAAGAAGTACAACGGGCCCATCGCTTTCCTCTGACCCTCTCAAAAAGACTACAGGCTAACGCACAGTATCCACGAGCAATGCTCCTAAATTTTGGCCATTTTCTATTGCGTGAAGCATTTTTTTACCTTACCCGACCGACAAACAAAAAAGAATATAAAGGCTTCTCATTCTTCTGCAGACCAGACTTTGCCCACGCAACAGTTGAAAGAAGGTGGAGGATGAGGCAGCTATTTACACCCTTTGAAAAAATTGGTGCCACCGTGTACTTGTAAAACCCTGCACGACTAAAGGTCATCATTAATGGTACCACAAGAAGCTTCACCAGCGAGATACAGGCAGAAGCGTACTTAAACAAACTCACAAACTCAGACAAAAACAGGACAAAAAAATAGTGTACTTTGCAAGTAACGATCATAAAAATCATTAGAAAAATGCCCAAAAATTCTATAATATGTAACTGATAATATATGCCAATGAAAACCACGGGAAGTGAAGCGATAGGGCGAAATTACAGTTCAACAGGCAGGTGCAGGGGTCGGGGCACTCAGTCGCTTGGAGCTACCAATTACATAGATGCCCACAACCTGGTTTAATCCGAACCAGGCAACATCTTCAACTGGACTCTCAAGGAGTCTATGCACCTTACTTTGGGGGACAGGGAGGGGGGCGGCGGGAGTCGAGGGCGAGGGATGGCGGACGAGTTCAAGGGGGGGGAATCACTCAAACAAGCAACCAAGTTAATGCACCGAAGAAAAAAATATATCACTATGTTAGGCATTATCTCACCCACAGCAAAATTCAGAAAAAAATACATAAGAGCATGTTATCTTCGAAGCCCAAAAAAAAAAAAGGGATATGTTCTTGGAATGTGGCAGGACTTAATGACAGGAACAAAAGGGCCCAGCTATGTGGGGTAATTAATCAAAACTCATTTGATGTACTGTGTCTTCAGGAGACCCACATTCCCTGGGGTGAAAAAGATTTATTAAAGATCCCTGGATACAATATATTAGCAACCACAACTCAGACATCTAGAAACCGGGGTGTTGTTATCCTAGCCAGATCTTTTTTGGGACAGGCAAAACGCAAGTTAGTCGACTCCTTAGGTAGATGGGCTATTATAGAGTTAAACATAGGTTTAACAATCTGTGCAGTATACGCATCTAACCAGGATGACCCCTTTATATTTGAGGAACTGGAAATGGAACTAGCTTCTTGGCCTGGAATATTAATATTTTGTGGAGATTTTAATATCTCTCTGGGGCACAAGGCGATGCGACCAGACCAAGATACTTATACACATGCTGGACGAAAGCCAAGAATGTTTAAAGCCATCTCTCAACTTGAGGAAAGCTTAGACTTAATTGATATTCGGGACGTAAAACATCCAACTGATCCCGGTTACACATACTTTTCACACCCACATAACAAATATTTCCGGATCGACTACATTTTGATAACTAGAGACTGCTCTGACAAAGCACAAATAATCAAACTTCCTAAAACACTTTCTGATCACAACCCGCTGACCCTCACACTTGATACTGCAAATCTCAATAGACCACGCTCAAGCTGGACTTTTGACAGAAAATTACTAGTAAATAAAGATTATGTTGAATATATAAAAACATGGACTTAGGGCTTTTTTGACTGTAATCAATATAGTGCCTCCAGGGCACTGTCTAGGATTGCTTCAAAGCCGCCCTAAGGAGAGAAACAATTAGCTTTGTAGCTAAGCGTAGGAAAGATGGCGACAATGATAATAAGCGACAGATGCAAGAGCTAGCCAATATCGAGGAGGAGCATACCAATTTAATAGGGAGGGGAGAGGATGGGGGACCTACCTTGAGGAAAATACTGATTCTAAAAACCACGCTAAATAGCAGGCTTACTCAGAAAGCAGCTGAGACCTTCCAGGCAAATCGTAACAAAATCTACGAAGATGGGGAGAGAGTGGGGAAGCAGCTAGCTCTACGTGCATGTCAGAAGCAATCTCATAACAAAATTACTAGTATTGAAGTAGAGGGAAAGGAATACACAACACCTGAAGACATATTAGACACTTTTAGGCAATATTATCAGAAACTATACCAGAATGAGGATAATGCTGATCAAGAAGTAGTAAGAGATGCCTTCAATATATGGCTAACCGAGATTGGATCAAATAAGATTATCAACGACAATTCAAGGGAAAACTTCGAAAAAAATATTACACACACTGTGGTTCTGCTGGCCCTGTCAGAGCTAGCCTCGGGAAAAGCTGCGGGCACCGATAAACTACCATTAGAACTATATAAAATTCTTGGAGAATGTATAACACCATATTTACTAGATCTATTTGTAGGGATTCAAGTAAGCGGCATCCTGCCTGACTCATGGAAAACAACAAATATAGTCATCTTCCCTAAAAAGGGAAAGCCCCCAAACTTACCTTCATCGTATCGCCCAATCTCCTTAATAAATGCAGACTCAAAGATATACTCAAAGATTTTGGCCAATCGGCTCAGAAGGGTTATCGAAAACCTTGTCTCCCCATGGCAACACAGATTTATTCCCGGGAAGTCCACCACAGACCATACTCGTAGAGCTATATCGCTATTTGATATCATGAAGGCGACGGGGGGCCGAATGTCGATGATCCTACTCGATGCCGAGAAGGCGTTCAACCGCGTTTCCTGGAGTTTCCTATGGGCAGTGCTTGAGAAAAACAACTTTGGGCTCTGCCTCTCTAAATCAATTAGGTCAATGTACCAAAAACCAAAGGCAAGGGTTCTAGTTTGGGACAGGAATCAAAACCGTTTGAAATATTGAGAGGAACTAGACAGGGCTGTCCGTGTTCTCCGATCTTGTTCGCTATGTACATCGATCCGTTGATTCTCAAATTTATGGCAAGCGATGTAATTATACCTGTCACGGTAGGTTCTTACGAAACTAAGGTTATGGCATATGCTGATGACGTGGCGGTAATAACACCCTACACCTCCGAGGCTATAGTTGAAATTGAGGCTATTACACAAGCCTACGGGCAGATCTCAGGATACTCTCTCAATCGCGATAAAACCATGGTAATTTGCACTGATAATATTCAGTTTGACGACCCTTAGAAGGTGGATAACGCGGTATATTTAGGGATATATATATCACCTAATGTAGAGATCATTAACGATTTAAATTATGTACCACTACTAAAAAACATTGAGAAAGATCTAAAAAGGGTCAACAATCTCCACCTCTCAATTATCGGGAGAGGAAACTTTCTAAAAATGAACATCCTACCAAGGCTGTTGTATATATTTCACGCTATTCCTCTAATAGTTGAAGATAAAACTATTAAAGCAATAGAATATCAAATGAGCAAATTTTTCTGAAATTACAGGAAAATCAGGAGGGCCCTTAACTATCTATCCCTTCTGGTATACAGAGGTGGGCTAGCAATCCCCAATATAATGCTCTATCTATGGGCCACTATGCTCCAGCAAATGACACCCTTGTTCAATACATATACGGCAAATCCAACACTAGAGGAAAGTGCTATACCATCGATATATGAACTAGCCTTAGGAAACAAGGCAAAAGGTTTGCTGCTAAAACAATTGGAACCCTCATACTATAAAAAGGTAAAGTTCAAGGTTATTAAGAGTGCTTGGATAATCTGGAAGAAAACAGTAAGACAACTTGAAATCCCAAAATTGAATATGTACACCCCATTATGGAACTCATCTGTGCTACCAAGACAAGCTAAAGATGCTATCTCCAGGCGATGGGAAAACTTGAGGGTTTTAACTCTAGGGGATTTCCTCCAAGGCGCCTAAGAAACTACGTTTCAGTACCTTCAAGATAAATTTTTAATCCCGAATTCAGATATTTTAAAGTTTATTCAAATCAACACAATTCTCAATACAAAACTGCGAATATTTCTCTGTTAAATATTCCTTTATTGGATTGTATAGGGAAATCAGCATCCAGGATAGGTACATTTTATGATGTGCTGCTAGAAAGTAAGAAAGATGATTTAGAGCACATTGAATCTACATGGGCAAATAAACTTAACAATTCTAATGTGGATATTGACAAGTCACTACACCTTCTATTAGAATTATTTATTTCATCCAACTTAAAGGCTCAGCTGTACAAAACAATATATAATCTATACTACACACCCGCCAAACTGTATACCTGGAGGAAGAGAGCAAACGCTGAATGTCCTTGGTGTGGTATTAGTCCAGCACATCTGATACATATGTTTTATGACTGTGTTTTAAATGAAAGCGGAATTCTGGCAAGAAGTGTTCGGCCGTGCCATAGCTGAATCACCCACTCTATATCTACTTGGTTATGACAATTCTCTAATGCTTAGCAAGGAGGAGGAAACATGCCTCTTTCTAGGGACAGCGGTGTATAGAATAATCTTAGCAGCACGATGGAAGGATGCAGATCCCCCTAATTTTCAAATATGGCTGACACGATACTTAGGGATTTATAATCAAGAAAAGGCAATCTATGCATGTAGAGGGAAAAAAGTCAGGATACGAAGGGAAAGAATCTGGGAGCCAATTGAGGTCTGGAAAAATAGGACTAGATAATTTAAATAAAACACCAACTTTCTATTTCTATTTCTGTTTATTTTTATTTTTTTAAATAACCGTTATGTTATGTTCTTATGCCTCCACGACTATATGACCTGTATTAACAATAAGAAGTATTAATGTTAATACATGCATAATTTATGCATATGAATATGTCTTCAATATGTACAAATCTTTTTGTGTTGCTAAGTAAAAAAAAAATTAAAAAAAAGAGAATCCAGTCCGACCCAGCAGAAAGAACACCCAGCCGGCTCAATCTCCCCCTCAGGCATCTAAAATGGTGCTGTGTCTCACCTTCACTTTAAAACAATTTGACAAGCAGCTTCTAACATTTCAGGCCATCAAAAACATATTTGTAACTTGGACACATTTCCTGCTGCAGCGAAGCACTTTTATGTTCACCAAGCCAAACTGGACAAAAGAGACCTGTTTTCAGAGCAGGTCAAAGGTTCATTTCAAAGTCAGTGAGTCAGTGCCCCACTGACTGCATAAAGCTCTGTGTAACCCGGCTATTTCAGATCCAAATCCAGTAATATATTCCTAAGAGTTACTGCATCACCTGCAGACCGTGTACATGTATACACACAGTTCAGTAAAACTTTAACCCACAAACTTGCAGGCCTGTAGCTTGCAAACATTTCTCTTATTTCACACACTGACCATACCCACTCTAAATGGCTCCTGTCTCTCCCTGCCGGTTTCCTGCTGTGTCATTTATGATGTCCCTATTGCGCATACTTTTTCAGTGAAATCCCTTTGAAGAGTCCACAGTTTACTTGTCTGCCCTTGGATTCCTCCCTCACAAACTGCCTTATACCTGCTTCTGTCTGTCTTGCATGGTCACGCTGTGCTTGCCAAGAGCAACCTTGCCTCTGCTGAAAGATAAGTGACAGGCACCTGGGTAATCCAGGAGACACTTGTTTACAACAGCACCCCATCCTCCTGCCTACAGAGACAAAATAAAATAACTACCACAACTGCTTGCTTACAGCCTAGGGACTCATGCAGCACCCCTCTTGCTTGCCTACAGACTCACCGTGCGCTGTGACCCCACTCTCCTTCCTGCAAACTGCAAGAGGAGCCAGGCACCTACCCAAAGACACTGACACACAGAGACAAATACTGTGGACTGGGCTGCTGTATACAACACCACATATAGTACATATAGATGTTGCGAGGCGATTGGATGTAAATATGAGGTGGACACACCAACCGTTGAGGATGTAAGTTACTTTATTAACGAGCTCCGGGGAACAGCTCCAGCTCGGATAACGCTGGGCTACCAATCCCAAACCTGGCGCCTGTGCTGCTAGTGTCCCCGGTCACGTGCTGCCGGAATACTAGAACCCAACACTACATATCTCCCCTCTTTAGCACCACTGCAAAGAAATGCAAAACAATATGGTTATATTCTAGGAAAGTTCACGCTGAAGGATAGTTAAGTCTTCATGTCGAACTCACGATACTTTTTGGGCAGTACCACTGTCCTGCCAATGCGTGTATGTCTTGACGGGGTGCGCGTTCTCGTGTCTCTGCTCTCACTGGGTGTCGCACCGTTGGGCGCCTTCTGTGGTAAATCTCCAGTGTGTAAACCACTCGCGCCTTGGTCTTCTTGTCGTGCTCGCCGATCTGTGTCTTCTAAATTCTCCTGTGTTCTGGTTGTGTTTGTCTCTTCCGTATTGGTGCTCGCGGTAACACTGCTGGGTGGTTCAGTGTCTCGGTCATGTACATCCTCCCCCAGGCTCCCCCAATCGCTCCCTTCTGGTTGTGTCTTGGCCCACGTCACCAGTTTGTGACATCTAGACATTCTGTCTTGGAACCATATCTTCCCATCACTCAATAAGGCAGACCTGGTGTAAATTTCTCTGACTTGTTGGGGTGTACTATACTTGCTGTCATTTTTCCTCTTCAACTGAGCGAACTTCACTCTGACCCATTCCCCTTTTCCAGCGATGTGTCTTTGACGTTGTGTCTCCTGTTGTAGTGGTCCGTGTATAACTTCTGCGCTTTTTCCAGGTTGCTGCGTACTACAGGCGGAGACCATTTGCTTTGTACTGTGCGTTGCTTCCATGCCACATTGTCCCTGATAATTGGGTCCCTGCCCCTCAAGATTTTGAATGGGCTGTATCCGGTGTTTGTGGGAGTGATTCGGTAAGGCCATACTGTGCACTTGAGTTCTGCCTCCCAATTCTTCCCTGCATTGATGGCCGCTTGAATTGATCCCATTATTACTCTATGAAATGTTTTGACTAGGCCGTTCCCAGCTGGATGATATACCAGGGTGTGTTTAGTCTGTATTCCTTGCGTTCCATGAATGCCTTCCACTTGTCGGACGTGAATTGGGGTCCATTGTCACACGTTATGATCCATGGGATCCTTCTCTCAGAATTGTGGATGTAAGGAAGGCTAGTACTGCATCGGTGTCCAGGGTCTCGCATATCTCCACTTCCAGCCACTTGGAATATTGATCGACGAGCAAGATGGCATACTTGGGTACACTGTGCGCATCTAATATGGGGCCCAATATGTTCACTGATAATTCATCCCATGGATTAACAGGAGTGGTGAACTTCCCTAACGGAGGTTGCATTGTGGTCTTTGTCTTGTCTGCGCTGTTGCACTGTGCACAGTCTCTGACATGTCTCTCCACCTGGCTGTACAACGCTGGCCACCAGTATGCTTGTTTGACTCTCTGTTTCGTTTTCACTATTCCCAAGTGTCCGTCATGCAGTATAGTGAGCAACCGTAGTACCAGTCGGCTTGGAGGTACCACTTTGTCTCCCCTCAACACGAATATCTCGTTGTCTCCTACCGACAGCTCTTCATGGACTTCATAAAATTTCCGCTGTTCTGTGTCCAAGTGTTTCTTTTCTGGCAACCCTGTGATTATGAACCGTTTGATTGCTGTGAGACTTGTGTCTTCTTCGTAAGCCTTTCTCCATTCTTGCGCCCTTTGGTCCTCCATGAATGCTATGGTGTAGTCCTCTTCTTCCGTTTGCAACGGTGCGTTCTCCATTGCTGCTGCTCTGCTAAGAAAATCGGCAACTTTGTTCTTGGTGCCTGGAATGTATTCAACATCGTACACATAATCTAGTAGGGGAACATCCTTTTCGACGCGGATGTTACCCCGCAGTACTTTTAGAACGCGTCCTTTACAACGCAAGTCGTAACCACGACTTGCACTAGAGGGCGCTAGAGGATAAAGAATAGTAAATTTACTATTCCAACACCTTCCCTAGTATCCACGGGGACTGGTGTTAGAATAGTAAATTCTACTATTTACTATCCGCGCCCCCAACGCAAGTCGTGGTTACGACTTGCGTTGTAAAAGACGCGTTGTAAAAGCACGCGTTGTGACGGTACGCATCGTACCGTCATACATCCAATCTAGTAGCTGCAGGGTCATTTTTGCAATGCGAGGCGTGGCCGTCGCTTGTTTGCAGGACATAAGCGCTTTCACTAACGGCTTGTGATCCGTTCTGAGCAGAAATCTGGAGCCCCACAGGAATTGGCGGAATCTTTCCATTGCCCAAATTGATGCTAGCATCTCCTTTTCCACTACACTGAATTTTTCTTCGTTCGGGGCCAGGGACCAAGACGCAAAGCTGACCGTCGTCAATTCGCCCTCTGCGGACTTCTGCATAAGGACTGCTCCCAGCCCTTTGTCGCTCGCGTCCGTGGTGAGGATGGACAACGCTCGCTGGTCAAATCTGTGTAGGGGTACGGCTTCATATATGCCTCCGACCAAGCAAAAGCGTTTTTCTCCTTTAGGAGCTGACGCAAGTTGTTTGTTTTGGTGGCGAAATGGGGTACGAACTTGCTGTAGAATTCCGCCATTCCTAAGAAAGATCTAACATCGTCCTTGTTCCTGGGTGTGGGTGCATCCTTTATAGCCCTCGCATTAGCCCGTTTAGGTGTGATTCCCTTGTCACTTATTTCATGGCCCAGGTGCGTGTCCGATGAGACCCCAAACCTGCACTTGTCCCATTCAGCGGTTAGGCTGTTCTGCATTAGGATGCATAGCACTGTGAGAGCTTTGCGTCGTGGTCTGCTTTGGTCCTCCCCATGACTAAGATGTAATCTTGGAAATACTGCACACCATCCGTGTCTCTCAAGAGCTTATGCATCAACTTCTGGAAGACCGCTGCTGCCGATGCTCGGCCGAATGGCATCCGTTGGAACTGGTAGCACCCAAACGGTGTAATGAACGAGGTCAGTTTCTTGCACGTAGGGTGCAGTGTGAGCTTGTGATAAGCCGAGGTCAGGTGTATGATGAAGAACCATTTGATGCCCTTCATCAGAGAAAACATCTCATTGATCCTGGGCAACGGGAACTTGTCTACTAAAATGTTTTTGTTGAGCTTCCGCAGGTCGATGCAGTGGTGTCCCTTACCATTAGGTTTCGTGGCTACGACCAGGGGTGCCAACCATTCTGCGTTCTCTATCGGTTCAATTACTCCATTGTCTTCTAAGCTTTGCAATGTTTGCTGTACCGCTTCCCTGCTCTGAAAAGGAATGTTCCGTACTTTGTGGCTCACTGGTTTGGCCCTCTCCTTGAGGCAAATCTTGTGGGTGAACTTTGTCAACTTGCTGATGGTGCCTCTAAATACTGTCGGGAACTCTGCTTTCCACTTATCCGCTTCATAAGCCTGTGCAGGGTTCGTCATCAAGACTTGTATGGTGCCTCCAGGATTTAGTTGAATTCCAAGTTCTCACCCATCCTAGGACTGAGGGTCCTTTCTCCGCTATGTAGATCTTCCCCTCCTCCGTGCGGCCTTTGCATTCAAATTGTAGGGGGCGATACCCCACCAGGAGTATGAGCTCCCCTGTGAAGGTAACTGGATGGATGTCCGGAGCAAGAAGGTGTGATCCTATGGTCTGCGCAAAGTCTCTGTCCCAAATGCTGCGTTGTATGATAGTATAAGGGGAACTAGAGTCGGCAACTATTTCTACTTGGACTCCCCCTCTGGAAAGTTCGCACAACGGTTTTCGTGTCCGGGAACAGTCAATTTGGTCGTCTATACACAACACGCTTTCATCGTCATCTTCGCCAACCTCTTCTTCCGTCACTGATTCTTGCGCCACGTACTTGACTGCTGTTTTCCGGGGTTTGCATCTGCAGGCCTTCTCGAAGTGTCCCATGATCCCGCAGTACATGCATTTGGCTCTAAAGGCGGGACATCGTTTGTCTTTGGGTGCATGAGCTTGGCTGCCGCACCTGTAGCAACTGTTCTTGTCTTCCCCTTGAGGCTTCCGAGTCGTAGCTGTCTTGGGTGGATATCTCTTGGGCTGCCTAGAGGCTCCTGTAAACGGTTGCTTACTCTCTTGGGGGTTGGCGTCTGTTACCTTGCTCACCGTTGCTTTAGTGGCATTTTCCTTTTTGGTGGCTTCCTCACATCGCTTGGAGAGTTCTGCCTTTTTGACCATGGCCACTATTTCCTTGAGGGTAGCCTCTCCGCTGACCCATAACTTCTACTGTATTGACGTGTTCACCGTATGCATGATGATTTGGTCCCTTGGGGGGCTGAACTACCGCTGAATTACCGCGCCAGGGGGCATACCAGCAGCACGCCGGCTCACCTGATATCCCTGCTTGCCTCCGCAGGACACACGCGGCCGCCGAGAGGGGCGAGCAAGGAGAACTACAGCTCCCAGCGTCCCCTGCTTCACGGGGACGCCGACTGACAGCTGGGGCTTCCGCCGGGAGGCTCATAAGAACGAGCCCTTCCTCCGGTGGAGCGGGGGCTGAACTACCGCTGAAAAACCGCGCCAGGGGTGTGGAAAAGTAAATTTTGCCATGTTCTGTGTCCCTACGTGTCATCCATAATATGTTATCTGTGCATGATTAATATGCATATGTTATTCCCCATGTTCGATTAAAGACGCAATTATAGTTGTGTCCACCTTTAGTATGTCAGTTTCCAGTTCTCGTGAATACTACGAATATCAGGCCTATGTAAAGCTACGTTGCCACGTTTCTCAGTGTGCACGTTATTCCATTGTAAAATCTCCGTTTCTAGGCCTCAAAAGGGCCTGGACACCAGATTCAGCTCCTGTCCCCTGAAGCCTCGCTGAGGAGCGATACAGCCCCCGCCTGTATCCTCGACCCTTCACTTACTTCCTGCCTCACAGTGCCCGGTTCAGCCTGGCTCTGCCTCTGAGTCTGCCAAGAGTATGTTATGATTCGAGTTATCAGTACAGCCCTCCTTCTCTGCATTCCTAAAGCTACTGAATCGCATCAATAGTTTCCGTCATTGTCTAGCCTCTACGTCTCTATGTAAGAGAAATACTGCATTTAATGGTCATTTAATATTCTTCATCACGCACTACATGTAGAATAATGCATGCTCCAGTCTTAGAGTCTGTTCGCCTTTACCCCGATAACATTTGGATTCTATCAACATGTTCTCTAAACATCAGATACTAGATACTGCTTAGGTACATGTCGCCCTGACTCTCCAGACTTCAGTCTCTGCTCCTAGCACAGAGTTCGTAGCCCCCAGCTTCTCCTAGTAACACGTCATTGCCAGTTTGCGCGCACCATCAGGTTAGAGGTCCCGGCTCCTTAGGTAGCCCCCTCCATGGTTTCCACCCCATTCATGACATATTCTGTTACGTTTGCATCACATGTCTATGTATACGCCCTGTTACACCCCTTTTCACCCTTATCTTTCGCGACTGCTACGCGTCATGCCTATTGCTCCACCCACTGCTACGCCTATTGCAATGTAATGCTATGTGTTTGCGTTATGTATATATGCTCATGTATCTGTTATTAAATACCACGCTAGCCTTCTTGTCCAGATCCTGACCCCGGCAGCGCTGCCAGGGCTTGCCATCCTATTCCTGTGCAGGTTGTCCTGTTCCTGTCCTTATGCTGTATTAAACCTGCAAACTCCTACTACCTTGAATCTTGACTCTTATTTATTGAGCTATCTGTTATTCATTTATGCATTCAAAAAGAGAGGTATTATTTATTTATTTACCACATAATGGCGCCCGAATAGGGACTTGCCCTTTCCCCACGCGCCGGTGAAGCCACGCCGGCCCCCTGACCCTCTGCAGCCGTGACGGAACCATACCGTGCACGTGCAGATATTTCTGCTTCAGGTATCCCTCAGGCCCACGGAGGAGACGGAGGAGGCGGTCCAGCATCCAGACGAGGCGGTGGAGGAACGCGGCGAGTCCCGACCAGAGCCCAAGCCGAGAGTCCAAGGTCCGAGGTATCCGGAGGTCCACCCGTAACTGAAGTCCGAAGTTCGTCGTCCGTCGTCGTAGCAGTCCAGTCCAGTCCGAGGCCTTCCGTTCTTGCTGCCCGGTGAGTACCGTTACTGGGGTAGTATCTAGACAGGGTCAATTTAATTGACTCTGGTCCGTGGGTTGGTGGTACACAGACCCACAAACGAAGTGTCCACTTCGGTGGATACGGGTCCTGACGTGTCTCTGTATGAGACCGGTAAGTTTCGTACTGTTTCAGCAGTGCATCTAGTTTCTGTTCTAGTCAGTTCTGTTCTCGAGAAAATTCAGGTATTCTGTGTCCTGTATTCCAGGTTGTATTCTGTTCGAACTGTTATTCTAAATGTTCTTCATGTATTTTGATGTTGTGGTATGAGTGTGAAGTAGTTATCGTGTTTATTGTGTAATTACGTATTGTGTCTCAGTTACAGTTCAGTCATGCCCTTGTTTTCTAAGTTACGTCAGTTAAAAACTAGAAAGGGTCTGCTGGAAGCAGCAGTTCCTGTCCCGCCTAGGGACAGTCCAGGTCATTTTATGTATCAGAAGCATGGCATAAGCGCCATATTGTATCTAGATTTATGGGTCGAGTATACCAAACAGTTAGAGGAAAAGTATAGATGGCCTGTGTCAGGCACATGGGATGCCGAGTGCATCATGAGAGTAGAAGAAGCATTATGGAAAAAGAAAGCCAGACAGTCACAGAAAGATGCCATCGAGTTATGGCGCAAAGAATCTCATAAAAGAACCGAAAAAGAAATCAGAAAGTCGGAATTAAGTAGAGAATCCTTGGAACGAGCCCAAGAAAGGGAATTAATCGAGATTGGTGAACGAGTTGAAACCGAACAGTCAGACAGACAGAGGCATGCTCTTATTAAGGGTATGTATCCTCTTCTTGCCGAGGGCCTGCCAAAAGCGACCCCGGAGGCATCCAGTAACTTTCCGCCACCATTAGTTCCGACCAAGCTACGTCACAAACCGACCGCAGCTGATATTTTCATTTCGTCCTATTTGGACGACACAGTCCCAGAATATGCAAATCCTGTTCGCGCTCCGCCAGTCCCTGTAAATCAGGCACTCCCCGTTTCTCCAGACACCGGGGTACCCCTTGCAGTACCTGTTACGGTCCCCCCGGTCCAGCCCGCCATACCAGTTCAGCCCGCATTTCAATTTCCTGCCACACTAGTACGAAGAGGATCAGTCGACGATTCTAGTTTAGGGGCCGCAGGAGGAGGTCCTCCTCAGACCCCGCCGCCACATAAGCGTTTAACGTCAGCCGAATTACATGCACAAGCGTCACAGCGTACGCCCAGACATCAGTCTGTAGCAGAAATAAGAAAAGCCCTTAATGAATGCGGCTATGATCCAGTCCCAGGCGAGGATAATATGGTTTTATATTCATTACGCGTAAGAAAGGTGGCCGAGTATCTAGTCACCCTACCGAATACGAAAGAAGATCTAGACAGAATATATCGTTTCATCCGTACAGGGGATGATCCAGAAAGCATTGGCGAAGTCATGTCTCAAAGGAAAGCCGAGATCCAGCTCATGATACTAAAGTTTTTGATTAATTGTTTAATAAGAGAACAAGATTACCCGTCCAAAGATCAAGCCGAAATGAGAACCCTGACAAAGTGGAGTGATAATATAGCTGAGGGTAAGCACAGGACCATCAGTGCTATGGAAAGTATGTACAAAAAAATCCGTAAAGAAATAATAAAGTTACACGAACAGCGTAAAGCAGCACAAGTAAGCGAGAAAGAAAGTAACTCTGATACTGAAGAGGTAGACGACGAGAATCCCGCCAGAATAGCGTATGTAGGAAAATCTAGATTTCCAGATCGCCATTTACGCCTAGAACACAAGTCAACTTTCCATCATCCAGCACCAGAACAAGGTTCTCTAGAACAAGTGTTTCAAGCTACCGATCACATTCTGAAATCACGAATCGGTTACAGCGAGTTAAGTACTATGCATGAACAAGAACTAGCCCGATCAGCAGTCCGATGGACTACTGATTCTACCACTTTTCCAGACGAAATAGTGGCACAAATGTTTCTGAAAATGCCCCCAGCCGAGCAACGACTGGCGGGT
This sequence comes from Lissotriton helveticus, assembly GCF_964261635.1. Lineage (NCBI taxonomy): Eukaryota > Metazoa > Chordata > Amphibia > Caudata > Salamandridae > Lissotriton > Lissotriton helveticus. The sequence continues at coordinate 118,985,800 of NC_136073.1, read as the reverse complement.
ATGTATATGATTCAGCACCTCATTACATTGTATGAGGGTCAGCACTCTGATCCAGGCCCGTTACATGATATCCTGAACGAGTTACTCCAGTATAGATGGAAAGGTCTAGGTACCGATTTAATTAGTGTCATTCTAGAACAGCGTCACAAATATAGAACGTTTTTGAACCCGCATTTTGTTCATGTCTCACCCCCAGAAAGTAAACCATTTTACATGGAGAGACAGAATCCGTTACGAGAAGTCCACCCAGTTAGAGGAACGGGTGGCGAACTAGAACGAGTGTTTGTTTACACCCCGATCACAAAGATGGAACTCTTAGAGATGAAAAAATTAATTCCCTGTCATGATAAAGATCCAGCAGGGTTCCATAGAGAATTAAAAGACATGCTCCGTATGGGAGAATACACGTATCCAGATATAATTAAAATGTTAAAGGTTCTGCTGCCCGCAGGGGTGTATGAAAAGCTCAAGGAAAAAGAATGGGAGGTGGGAGAGAAAAAGATCGATTGGGCAGTTCTAGAAGCTGAAGATAAGGCACGAGTACCAGGTACCGGTCTTGGAGCGAAATGTAAAGAATTACCTGAATTATTGATTCAAGTTTTACCCAGATTGTTAACAACGAAAAAGGAAGACTGGGATGCAATCTCAGCCTGTAAACAGAAACAAGACGAAGACATTAGTGATTTTTATTCTAGATTTGAGAAATGTTTTAGCATCAACAGTGGCCTCAAGACAAGTAGTGAGTCATACCCTCACCTTTTTGTTACTAAATTAGTCGAGAATTCAAGTCCACAAATTAAGAATCGAGTTTTGAAAGTCGAAAGTACCTGGCAAGCTAATACCCCGTCCCAGATGTTACAGATGCTCCAATACCACCAGAATAGAATCAGGGAAGAGCAAGAACACGAGAGAAAGCGTATGAAAGACACGAAAATGAAAGTACTAGTTGCACAATCTGTTCCTCAAGACAGTCAGAAGAGGGGTCCGAATCAAGCCAGTCATCCTGCAGCTCCCGTTAAAGGGAACTGCAATTATTGTAAACAGCCAGGTCATTTTATAAACGAGTGTGCAGTTCTGAAACACAACATAGCTACTGGTAAGACTAAAGAAAGACCACGTCCGCCTAGACAAGAACAAGTTTCACAGACTCCTCAGCCACAGAATGCACCACAGACAGTTACAGCATCGCAGCCCATCGCTGCAACACAGCACGTTACACAGCAGATGTACCAGTATGCACAGTCTGAGTATCCAGAGTATCAGCCATATTCATGAAACAGCCTAGAGAGGGAGGTAGGCTTGCCTCTCATCGAGATACCTGTAGATCAAGAAGGTCCCTATGTTCACAGTCAAGTATTAGGGAAAGACAGAAAGTTTTTGATTGATACAGGGGCAAGTAGGACCACAATTAGCCACGCCGAAGTTCCAGGGGCTCCGCTCTCAGGCTCAAGAAATGTTTCCCTTGGATTTTCAGGAAAACCCATTGTAAATGAAATATCAAAGCCAGTTACTCTAGAAGTAGGTCCATTGTCTCGTACTACTGATCTGTTACTTACTAAGTCATGTCCAGAAAATCTATTAGGTATTAAAACACTGAAAGAGTTAGGTGCAGTTATATGCTGTTCCCCAGAGGGAATACGTCTGTTCCTGCGTGACTTTAAGGGTCACTATGTATTACGAGATTTTGATCCCAGATTGTCCAATGTTCCGCAGCATCTATGGGCGCAAGGTCCAACTGATGTTGGTTATATGCAAATCACACCCCATCGTGTGACTCTCAAGCCAGGTGTAGTGTTACCACGAATCAGACAGTATAGATTGCCACCGGAGGCTGTAGCAGCCTTATCCAAAATTATTGACGAGCTCATCGCTCAAGGAGTGGTTGTAGAAACTGACTCCAATGTATGCAATTCTCTGATCATTCCAGTCATGAAACGTACTGATCCAAATGCACCCCCAGTATATCGATTAGTGATTGACCTACGAGAGCTTAATAAATGTATTATTCCCCAGTACCCAGTTGTCCCAGATATCTCTTCCCTATTGACAGCCATTGATTCAGAAGCCTCATTTTTTACAGTCATAGACCTCAAGAACGCGTTTTTCAGTGTTCCCATTCATCCAGACAGCCAGTTTCTTTTCGGATTCTGTTTAAATGGAAGGAGCTATATGTTCACACGAGCTCCTCAAGGTTTCACAGAAAGCCCTAGTATTTACAGTCAAGCACTTAAGAGACAACTTGATAACATTCACATGCCAACTGACACTGCCCTGCTCCAGTATGTCGATGATCTACTGGTCACAGCCCGTTCTGAACGTGCTTGCGAGCGAGCATCCCTCACAGTTCTGTATTTCCTAGCCGAGATGGGGCACAAGGTGTCCCCTTCGAAGCTTCAATTCTGTGTCCAGCAAGTGGTCTACTTAGGACACTTACTGTCCAAGAGGGGTAGGCAGTTGACACCTGACCGTATCCAGTTAATAGCGAGTCTTCCTCAGCCCAAGACCCAGAAGGAGGTACGTGCTTTTATCGGCCTCACTTCTTACTGCCGACAATGGATTCCTCAGTATGCATTTCTAGCCAAGCCACTGATACAGTTAACGACACAGGAGACAGCCGTATCGACTGTCCTCCCTTGGACATCTGAACATACACTTAGCTTCAATGAGTTAAAGAAAGCCCTATGTCAAGCTCCAGTTCTAGCTACACCAAACTACAGTAAGCCTTTTACACTTTTCGTCACAGAACGCGAAGGTACAGCATTATCTGTTCTCACACAAGATCAAGCAGGACAATACAAGCCTTGTGCTTATTTTTCGAGCACATTAGATCCTGTAGCCCAGGCTCTCCCTGCGTGCCTCAAGTCAGTTGCAGCCACAGCACTAGCTATCAGACAAAGTGATTCCATAGTATTAGGACACTCCCTGACAGTACAAGTTCCACACTCCGTGGAAGTTCTTTTAAACCGAACACAGACTCAGCACTTGACAATTGCACGTTTAACAGGTTATGAATTGACACTGTTCCAGCCACACATAGAAATCAGACGCTGCAACATCCTGAACCCTGCTACACTGTTACCATCAGTTACTTTAAGTCCGGACACACACGACTGTGTGGAAGTAGTTAATATTACGACAAAGCCAAGACAAGATCTGACAGATATTCCATTACCAGATCCCGACCTGACACTTTATGTGGATGGTTCATGTATGAGAACAAGTACAGGAGAACTAGTCGCCGCGTATGCAGTGACCACTGACACTGAAGTTATTGAGACACACCGTATTGACACCCTGTCCGCTCAAGCAGCAGAGCTAGTTGCTCTGACACAAGCCTGCATACACGCCAAGAACCGGAAAGTTAATGTTCACACAGATTCACGCTACGCATTTGGAGTCGTACACGACTTTGGAGTGCTCTGGCAGGAGAGAGGTTTCATGACTTCTCATGGAACCAAGATTCAGCATGGTCTCCTTATTCAAGCTCTGTTAGATGCAATACATTTACCGACATCCATTGCTATCATGAAATGCAAGGCACACACGAAAGTTACTGACATTATTTCCCAGGGTAACGATCTAGCAGATCGCACAGCCAAGCTTACAGCACAGACTCCAGACATTCCAGCTAACATGACACACACTCCAGATCCGACTACATGTATGACAGTTAAGGACCCTACTCAAGATGTCATAGATATCCAGTTACATGCTACTCCCGAAGAAATCAAGAAATGGTCCGAACAAGGAGGGGTCCAGACAGATCAAGGATGGGTGACGAAGGGAAAAGCCACATGGTTTCTCCCCGACTCTATGGTTCAAGTCATTATCAATACCGCACATAGTCCAGCACATTTAGGAGAAAAAGCTATGTTAGACAGTATCCAGAACATTTGGTTCAACAAGCATTTACGAGCTGCAGCCAAGCAGAAAGTCCGTACCTGTATGATATGTTGTCAGTTTAATCCAGGTAAAAGTGTCCCGGTGGAACAAGGTGGATTCCAACCTCCTGACCACCCTTTTGAAGTCCTCCAGATGGATTATATTCAGATGGAGCGATGTCGAGGTTTCAAGTATGTCCTTGTAGTTGTATGCGCTTTGTCCAGGTGGACAGAAGCATATCCAGTCCCAGATTACACAGCCGCGACCACTGCCAAGCAGTTGGTTCGTGAGTTCTTCCCCCGTTATGGACTCCCTAGGGTCGTATATTCTGATAACGGCCAGCCATTCTCCTCAGAGTTAATGAAGCATGTTTCCCTTTTGTTAGGGTACCAGTGGAAGTTCCATTGTGTACGCCACCCTGAAGCAGCAGGTCTCGTAGAGAGACATAACCAGACCCTGAAAATTCGCATCGCCAAAGTATGTAAAGAGAAAGGTGTGGACTGGCTAGTAGCTCTGCCAGTCGCTTTGTTCTATATGCGCATGGTCGCACATTCCAGATCAGGTCTGTCCCCGTATGAGGTCGTTTTCGGCCGCCCCCCTAACATGTGGGGTACACCCAGACCCCGAAGTATTACCGATGTTTCAAGTAATATGCTGACAGATTACCTAGCTTCCTTGATGTCTGCCCTCAACTCTTGTCGTTCACAGGTTGCCGCCGCATTTCCAGACAATACCGAGGTGGCACCGCATGAAATCGTTCCAGGATCCATGGTCCTGGTGCGAAATTTTGACCGCTCAAGTCCGCTAGAGCCTCGCTGGAAGGAGCCCCGACAGGTCCTCCTCGCCACCCGTACAGCCGTGAAGTTGGAGGGACGCAAAGGCTGGGTGCATCTTTCGCACGTAAAGAAGTTTTATGGACTGAAACCGGTCTCAAAGAACATTTCCCAGGATTTGAAGGATTACCAAAGTACTATTCTTAAGGACTGTCCCGCAAAGAACAATGATACTGCACCCTCCCCGTTAGAGAAAACTCCACAGCAGGAGTATAAGTTGAAACTCCGGTCTAGTAAAATAAGTCAGCCAGTTTGATTGTCTAAGTCCTCCCCTAGGTGAAACGGTTAGACTGTTTCTGACATGTATAAAATAGACCCCCATAGTGAGAGAGTTAGTCAAAACTCAATCCGATGTATCATTTTTCTATGTTTCATATTATTTCTCAGTATTATGATTTCCTGCACCAGTTATGCATTTTACCTGTATTTTCCAGTTTCTCATGTAAATAAGTCTGCTAATGTTACGGTGGAGCACACGTTTAGTGATCTGCCTCCTCATGAACTCTCTTACCGCCTCGCTATGCGAAATAATTCTTTCATCCGCATGTTACATTATTCACACCAGACCAGCAATGCCACTAATTGTTGGGTGTGTGGTTGACTCCCCCCTTTTCAGACACCGAAGGGAGTTCTGCCACTCTTTCCTTATCCTTTTTCACATAATGGTTCGTGTGGAGCATGGTCCACGTTAACGTCATCCTCAACAGATATGTCTTTTCTTAACAGTACATGTTTTCCAGACAAGCAAGGTCTCCCCCACAGAACCGGGTTAGATCTAGAAAATGAAGTGTATAATTTAGGTAATTATTCTTCGAATTTCATGGTCCTGAATGTTCAGTCTGATACTACTCCAGACTTACCTGCAGTTTCGGTACTACCAGTCAAAGGCGAATTATGTGTCCGAAATAATGGTTCCGTACATGTAGGACATAGTGATTGTACTACTATTGTCAAGTATAGTGACAGTGGGAAATCTATTTTCAAAGCTTCACGTCATTCTTATTTTATTTGTGGTCAGACCGCATATGTTCGTCTGCCCCTCGATTGGGAGGGAACCTGTTACATTGCCTTCCTACTGACACCTGTTTTTCTAGCCCCACCCGACTACCATAGGAATTCCCACCTAGTACATACTAGACACAAGAGAAACCTCCCGATTGTCGATTATACTGAAACTGCTCTAGAACAATATATAGATATCAATAAAGGTGTCTTCCCTTATTTAGGTACAGTTGTGAATAGTAAACTGATACGTAGGTTAACCAGAACCCTTGAAGCAGTAGTAATTGAGACTACTTCTGCTCTAAGTAATTTAACCGAGGAACAATCCTTTATGAGAATTGTCGTGCTCCAGAATCGTCTCGTCCTTGACGTCATATTGGCCGATAGGGGCGGGGCCTGTAGAGTCATCGGATCTAGTTGCTGCATTTTCATTCCAAATAACGCGCCGTCTGTTTATTCAGCTATAACCAGACTCCATAAAATTGCCCATCTGTTACACCAAAATCCAGGCACCTGGACATGGTCCGGTTGGTTCTGGAATATAGTTTCCGCCTCGGGATGGAAAGTCTTGTCCTTTCTAGGTATTGCAGTAGCGATCATATTTAGCTGCTGCCTCTGTATACAATGTGGCCCTGCGATTTGCGGCATTTGTGCTACCTCTTGTATTCCTAGTCCCAAGCCCCGTTCTAAATCCCGTTCCAAGAAAATTCGAGACGAGCAAATGATACTGTATGAAATAATAGATGGTATCATGAATATGGATGTTTCCTGATGGAAACGTAGTGACAAGGAGGGAAGGTGGAAAAGTAAATTTTGCCATGTTCTGTGTCCCTACGTGTCATCCATAATATGTTATCTGTGCATGATTAATATGCATATGTTATTCCCCATGTTCGATTAAAGACGCAATTATAGTTGTGTCCACCTTTAGTATGTCAGTTTCCAGTTCTCGTGAATACTACGAATATCAGGCCTATGTAAAGCTACGTTGCCACGTTTCTCAGTGTGCACGTTATTCCATTGTAAAATCTCCGTTTCTAGGCCTCAAAAGGGCCTGGACACCAGATTCAGCTCCTGTCCCCTGAAGCCTCGCTGAGGAGCGATACAGCCCCCGCCTGTATCCTCGACCCTTCACTTACTTCCTGCCTCACAGTGCCCGGTTCAGCCTGGCTCTGCCTCTGAGTCTGCCAAGAGTATGTTATGATTCGAGTTATCAGTACAGCCCTCCTTCTCTGCATTCCTAAAGCTACTGAATCGCATCAATAGTTTCCGTCATTGTCTAGCCTCTACGTCTCTATGTAAGAGAAATACTGCATTTAATGGTCATTTAATATTCTTCATCACGCACTACATGTTGAATAATGCATGCTCCAGTCTTAGAGTCTGTTCGCCTTTACCCCGATAACATTTGGATTCTATCAACATGTTCTCTAAACATCAGATACTAGATACTGCTTAGGTACATGTCGCCCTGACTCTCCAGACTTCAGTCTCTGCTCCTAGCACAGAGTTCGTAGCCCCCAGCTTCTCCTAGTAACACGTCATTGCCAGTTTGCGCGCACCATCAGGTTAGAGGTCCCGGCTCCTTAGGTAGCCCCCTCCATGGTTTCCACCCCATTCATGACATATTCTGTTACGTTTGCATCACATGTCTATGTATACGCCCTGTTACACCCCTTTTCACCCTTATCTTTCGCGACTGCTACGCGTCATGCCTATTGCTCCACCCACTGCTACGCCTATTGCAATGTAATGCTATGTGTTTGCGTTATGTATATATGCTCATGTATCTGTTATTAAATACCACGCTAGCCTTCTTGTCCAGATCCTGACCCCGGCAGCGCTGCCAGGGCTTGCCATCCTATTCCTGTGCAGGTTGTCCTGTTCCTGTCCTTATGCTGTATTAAACCTGCAAACTCCTACTACCTCGAATCTTGACTCTTATTTATTGAGCTATCTGTTATTCATTTATGCATTCAAAAAGAGAGGTATTATTTATTTATTTACCACAGGGGGCATACCAGCAGCACGCCGGCTCACCTGATATCCCTGCTTGCCTCCACCGCCGCAGGACACACGCGGCCGCCGATAGGGGCGAGCAAGGAGAACTACAGCTCCCAGCGTCCCCTGCTTCACGGGGACGCCGACTGACAGCTGGGGCTTCCGCCGGGAGGCTCATAAGAACGAGCCCTTCCTCCGGTGGAGCGGGGGCTGAACTACAGCTGAATTACCGCGCCAGGGGGCATACCAGCAGCACGCCGGCTCACCTGATATCCCTGCTTGCCTCCGCCGCCGCAGGACACACGCGGCCGCCGAGAGGGGCGAGCAAGGAGAACTACAGCTCCCAGCGTCCCCTGCTTCACGGGGACGCCGACTGACAGCTGGGGCTTCCGCCGGGAGGCTCATAAGAACGAGCCCTTCCTCCGGTGGAGCGGGGGCTGAACTACCGCTGAATTACCGCGCCAGGGGGCATACCAGCAGCACGCCGGCTCACCTGATATCCCTGCTTGCCTCCGCCGCCGCAGGACACACGCGGCCGCCGAGAGGGGCGAGCAAGGAGAACTACAGCTCCCAGCGTCCCCTGCTTCACGGGGACGCCGACTGACAGCTGGGGCTTCCGCTGGGAGGCTCATAAGAACGAGCCCTTCCTCCGGTGGAGCGGGGGCTGAACTACCGCTGAATTACCGCGCCAGGGGGCATACCAGCAGCACGCCGGCTCACCTGATATCCCTGCTTGCCTCCGCCGCCGCAGGACACACGCGGCCGCCGAGAGGGGCGAGCAAGGAGAACTACAGCTCCCAGCGTCCCCTGCTTCACGGGGACGCCGACTGACAGCTGGGGCTTCCGCCGGGAGGCTCATAAGAACGAGCCCTTCCTCCGGTGGAGCGGGGGCTGAACTACCGCTGAATTACCGCGCCAGGGGGCATACCAGCAGCACGCCGGCTCACCTGATATCCCTGCTTGCCTCCGCCGCCGCAGGACACACGCGGCCGCCGAGAGGGGCGAGCAAGGAGAACTACAGCTCCCAGCGTCCCCTGCTTCACGGGGACGCCGACTGACAGCTGGGGCTTCCGCCGGGAGGCTCATAAGAACGAGCCCTTCCTCCGGTGGAGCGGGGGCTGAACTACCGCTGAATTACCGCGCCAGGGGGCATACCAGCAGCACGCCGGCTCACCTGATATCCCTGCTTGCCTCCGCCGCCGCAGGACACACGCGGCCGCCGAGAGGGGCGAGCAAGGAGAACTACAGCTCCCAGCGTCCCCTGCTTCACGGGGACGCCGACTGACAGCTGGGGCTTCCGCCGGGAGGCTCATAAGAACGAGCCCTTCCTCCCGCGTCGCAGGACGCGCGCGGGAAGCGCCGGGCGGAGCCCGGGCAGAGGGCGGGCCGTCTGAGGCCGTCCGAGGACGACCAGGGACGGGACGGGCCACGTCCCTTTCAGCATGGGTAAGCGCAAATTGGCTACATCGGAGGCAGGCGAGGCTAAAGCGAAGGTGCCCAAGTACACAACCAGCATTATTACATATTTAACAACTAAAGTGGGTGAACTATCAACGCAGATCGCTGAGTCTGAGCGTGTGCTGGGTCTTGCCACTAGCCCTGGGGCTGTTAATACATCTGTCGCCTCTGCTATAAACTGTATCCCTCTGGAGCCACGGGTTATTATTGAATCATGTAGACCCAATCTACCACTACCCGCCACCACAGTTCTACCATTCCCGGCATTGTCCGAAACTGTGACACCACCACTTCCTATGACCCCGGGGTTGCAGAAAGGACTGTTTTAAGCCAGCCTGGTCCTCTGCAGTCCATTAATGTAACAGAGGAAGGTATTTCAGCCCTACTGGAAAAACTGTTCACTGAAAGACTTGAAACTGTATTGATCCAGATTGCCTCTGACATTACTGAGACTTTGAAGGATTGTGTTAAGACCCTTATGGCTAAATGTGACCGCATTAATGATGCCCTCATTACTCGGGCCCCGCCCCTATGCCTATAGCACCATGCCCTACAGTTGCGCACATGTCTGCTCCCAAGGGTGGGGGTCCACCCACAATTAGGTTGGCTGGTTCCCCTATAGTGACCATTGACAACCCTGCCCCAAAAAAAGGGAAAGTGGACAATGGGATATATATCCCCATAACGGAGGCTGCTCCCAGGGTAATCACCTCGATAAAACCTAGAGGTCAGCAGGGGGCTGTGGTAAGAAGGGTACCCCCAATTAATTTACCACCGGATGCAACACCTTTTGTTGCTATCTTAGTTAACGTGCCTAAACTTGAAGATGGGGAGGTGGAACATCATGATACTCTTCTTAGGCAAGTTAAAAAATGGTGCAATGCTAACTGCACGGGAGAAAGCAATATTGCGGATAACATTGTAACAAGCAGAAGGGTCAGTTGGGTGGGCACAAGCACGAAAGAGGTAGCTGGAGATTGTGTCATTGTAAATTTTAAATCTAGATATGTCGCCAGTCGACTTTTTTGGGACAACTCTCCTTTGGACACTGTAAGTAAAGGTGTTCGGGCGATGCCTCTTGGCTTTTTTTATCCCCGAGTTTATGGAAGGGGGGGCGTTGTGAATAACATGCCACAACCTGTTGAAAATGCTTGGGCGGAGGATAATGTTATTTCATCTGTGGTTACTAATGATTGGGTTACTAAGCCAATCAAGGGGAATGGTTTATTTAATGTTGCAAGGTATATCCCCCCAAATGATTTAGTTTTGTCAAATAGATTTGTGGCCCTAGCGGATGGAATAGACATTGAATGACTAGAGCCCGATTATGAAAATCCGATTGCCCCATGTTTAGATATTGTAGAGGCCACTACATCTGAGGCCACAGTCAAATCTGCTACAGATGACCGACTAAAATTGGGTAAAGGGCATATCAGGATATTATCATGGAATATTGCGGGCCTACGGGCAAAACAGGATGACCCGATTTGGTTACAACAACTGAAGGATCACGATATAGTTGCCCTGCAAGAAACTTGGACAAAAGAGAAGGGCTTCTGGGTAGATGGCTACATTTCTTTCTTTGTTGATGCCCAGAGTTCCACGGCAGGTAGGGATAGAGGGGGCCTGTTACTTCTTGTTTCAGTCAAATTAGCTGGGAAAGTTAGAGAAATACCTAGTTCTTCTCATTTTTTCCAGCTGGTGGAAATTTGTTTGGCAGATAAGAACAAGTTCTTGTTTATAAATTGCTATAATTCTATGCAAGGGGGGCCCCCTAATTTTGTTTTAGAAGGCTTATCGGCGTTTTTAATCAATTACATGTCAAATCAAACCACTTTTGTTCAGCTCATAATGATGGGCGATTTTAATGTTCATCTGTGTGAGTCTCACTGTCAGATTATAGATGATACCGGTCCAGACCACACATCTTTGCCTCACTTTGAACATAGCCCTAAGGGTGTGGCAATGGAAAACCTTTTATCATCTAATGATCTATATGAGCCAGGGTTCGCTGACCCAACAAGTCGTGTGGTCACGTACAATGCAAGAGGGAGCGAATCGATTATTGATTACTTCTTTATGTCCCCGGGGCTCTTACGTTATGTATTGTTTTATAATGCCTTTGTGAGTGGGTTCAGTGACCACAATCCGGTGTTGTTGGTTCTGGACTCTCTTTCTGGATTGTGCAAAGGGGAACAAAGGGCTACTGGCATTAGGGATGTAAGGAGTAGAGACCAGGGAAGACGCCTTAAATGGTGCAAAGTTTGTCCAGAGGACTTTCATGGTCTAATTGAGCAACATATGGCAGTTGAATTTGAAAAATGTAGGGACGGAGAGATGAGGGGGGGGAGGTTGTTAGTGCCTTTGAAGCTATTTGTGCAAGAATAGAGAAGGAGCTTATAGCAAAGCCGAGGAGGGGTTCTGCCCCAGTGTTCAGGTGGTTCGATCACACCTGTTCGAAGGCACACTCGGCTTTGTTGAAAGCCCTCAAACAATCGCCCAGAGATAGGTGTCTGGTGGCACAGTTGAGAAGAGAGTATGCAATGGCGGTTAAATTACGGAAAAAGGACATTAAGGATGAAGCATGGGTCTCTTTAATGGATTCCACAACTCTCAAACAAAGCTCCAAATTTTGGGCCATAGTTAATAATCCTTTGTTTGCTAATACTAATAACATGGATCTTGACATCAATATCCCTGAAGCAGACTGGATTAATCATTTTTCCAACATATATGGCTCAAACGAAACAATTGAGGCTTTCGCAATACCCTACTCCCTATCCTATCCAACAAAGTTAATTTTTAGTAAATCAGAAGTAGAGCTGGCAATTTTAGGCTCTGCTGCCAATAAAGCCCCGGGCCCAGATGGGGTTCCTCTGGACCTCTACAAACTTAACCCCGGGTTGTGGGCTGAGATCTTAGCTAACGTTTTCAATTGTGTACATGAGGGGGGTTTGCCAAAAACTTGGGCCTGCTCAATTATAGTACCAATTTTTAAAAAGGGCCAAAGAAGTGACCCCAAGTGTTTCCGTCCTATTTCTTTATTGGACTCCTCTATGAAGATTTTGGGCAAGGTTCTGTTAGCTAGAATCAACACTTGGTCCCTAGAAAATGACATTCTAGCAGACGCCCAGTACGGGTTTCGTGCAGGCAGAGGGACAGAGGACCAATGCTTAAATCTTCATTTGTTAATTTCAAAATACACTACCGCTAAAAAAGGGTCAATTTTTGTTGCTTTTATGGACCTGTCCACGGCCTTCGATTTAGTTAATAGAGCCCGGCTGTGGACCATGTTGTTAAAATTGGGACTTGAACCGCCACTTGTGTATTTCTTGGCAGAACTACACAAGGATCTAAAAGCTTCCATTAGGATGGACCAAGAAGGTAACCGTACAGCTTGGTTCAAATCTAGGAGGGGCGTGCGGCAGGGCTGCATTCTTGCTCCCATGCTGTTTTCCCTTTATATAAATTCACTTGAGAAGACCCTTTTAACTGCTACCTTGGATATTCCGCGTGCAGGGGATACTCGTATTCCTGTTCTCCTGTACGCGGATGACGCTGCTTTGATAGCTCGTACCCCCATAGGTTTGCAAAGACTTTTAAATGGTTTTAATGATTTTATGTCTTCATTGGACCTAGTGATAAATAACTCTAAATCTCACGTCATGGCTTTTGGGGCTGTTAAAACTAATTCCAAACAGTTCTACTGCAATGGCGAGGTGATCACTAATGTCAATATTTTTACTTATTTGGGTGTGATCTTTGACACCAAGGGGAGCTGGGCGCCCCAAATTACAGCTAAAACTAAAGCAGTCAGGAGTTCGGCTAATGCTATTTTAAGTTTCGCCAGGAGATTGGGAGGGAAGCCAACTGGAGCTTTATTAAACATGTATAGGGCTAAATCTGTGGCAATAGCCAGGTATGGCTCAGGTTTGTGGGGTTATGCGAATGGTGATATGGTCCAAAGGGAAGAAAATAAGTTCCTTCGAGCTATATTAGGACTTCCCCAATCTACAGCCACATTTTCAGTCCACCAGGAACTTGGTTTAGGGTACATTTCAGACATTCTTCTAATGGCCCCCATTTTGCTATGGATAAGGACCTGGACTAATAACAATCTAGGCCTTAACCATAAAATACTGGTTGACTGCCTAAAACTGGATAATTCCAAAAAAATAGCTTGGCTATCTTACATTCAGAAGTGCTCTTTGGAGCTGGGACGTCCCGATATTTTTGAGGTCCCTCAAAATTTAAAGAAATCTGATTTAGATTGGGTTAAGCTAAATTTTGTTAAAATTAAAAATGTGGAGAGAGAGGAACGACAACTGACTAAAACCACGGTCAGAGCTCATTATTTGACCATTACCTGCCTCACTATACAACCATACCTTACTATCGTCAATATTCCCTTTCATAGGTGGCTTCTGGTTAAACTCCGGTTTAATCAGATTTACACGGTTCTTTGTGATAGTCAAGGCTGGTATAAGGAGGAGGACGCTCCTGTTTGCAATTGCGACAACTTTTCAATACAAGATAATATGCACCTTATGTTGTTCTGTAATTTTTTTACTGTGCCCAGACAGAAATACTTGGTTCCATTACTGAAGGATAAAGCCTTCACTCAGTCAAAACCTGCCCTCCTGTATCTCCAATTATTGGATTCTGCTTTGGCTATGTTTAGCGTGGCCAATTATCTTGTGGCTGCAGTTAGGATCAGGAGAAGAAGACTCAAAATGTAATATATGGGCCTTTATATGGAAGGTGATAATGGAAATTGTTTTGTGTATTTGTAAATTTTTTTTAACGAAATGGTTCCTCCTTTTTAGCTGTATTTTTAAATTGTAAATATATTATATTATATTGATTATATTGATGCTTTGCATCATTTTTAATACTGTGAATATGTAAATATTATTGTCATACTGACTTTGTAACTTCTCATGAATTTGTATTGCCCCTTCTTTGTGAATGTAGAATGCTTTTATGATTTTTAACTAAATCGAATAAAGTGGTTTTTGACTTTTGGTCCCTTATGAAGTCATTGTGGAGTACTTCACATTTGGAGGTGACTGCCAGTCTCTTCAACGCCGCCACATAGTCATCCACTGATTCCCCTGCATTCTGTTTCCGTTGGAAAAAGTTGAAGCGGTCGATGGCTATGCACACCACCGGCTGATAATGACGGTGTAAGTCCTCTATGGGGTGTTGGAACACATCGTCGTCTCCGTCTGGTCTGGTCTTTTACACCAAGTTCATGTACACCCTGAAGCCTTCTGGACCCAAGTTGTGCAGAAGGATCTTCTTTTTCCGTGTGCTCGGGAAGACTTCACCCCCTTCGTCCTCCAGAGCCGGCAAGTAGTTCAGGAAGTATTCCTTCCAATTGTCCCATTTCATGGCCGGTCCCCCGGTTTCGGTAGAAAGGGGACTGGGTTAGTGAGGAAGAAAGTTGGGGCGCACATGGTGACTTGCCTTCTTGGTGATGCTTCGGCCGCCCACGTGCGGAGGGCTCCCTGGTGCACTTTGGTCTTGTGGGCCTACCGCCTCTTCCTGGGTCCCTAGGTCGTCACCTCCGCCGCCTTGAACCTGGTGCGCCAGGGTCGGGCTTCTAACGGTCGCTCAGCGTGCTCGTGGCTTCTAGAACGTGTGATGCCTGGCCCTGCTGCAACTGGGCTCTCACGCCGCTGAGGCATGCCTGTAGGGGTTTCCTTGCCAGTATGTATAGGATGGGGGTGGTGCTTCACTGGCTAGCTCTGCTCCCTTGGAGGGAATTGGTCCGCTTCCTGCAGATCAGCGCCGTTGATCCCCTTGTTGCCCCTATCTCCCGGGGTGGCTTGGTGCTTTTGACTGGCTGGTGGCGTCCACAGGGCTCCTTCTGTCCCCTTGGTTTGAGGTTTAGCTGCGCCCGCTGACTGCAGCGTGGCGCAGCATGGGTGTCTTCTCACTTCTGGAAGGGGCACAGCTGCACCCCTGTATGAGTGTCCCCTACCCGAACCTTGGTGGCAGTACCCCTTGCTCTGTGGGGGGGGGGGCTCTGAGCAATGCTGTGTCTCTTCAATGTGTTTTGAAGCTCAGCAGGGTCATGCTCCGCCTGCTGCTACCACTGTAAGCTGTCTCTGTTGTGGGGGAGGGGCACGCTGGACTCATTGCCTCTGAGCAGCTGTGTCTCTAGACCATTATTTCCACACAGGAACTCTCTTTCAACAGTCTCTTCAATATTTTGAGGCTGAGCAGGGTCGTGCTCCTCCTGCTGCCACCACTCTAAGCTGCATCTGCTGTGGGGGAGGGGCACAATGGGCTCAGTGCCTATCTCCCTGGTGTCCTTTGCTCTGAGGAAGGCTCATGCTCCCCACGCCGCCGCTGCCCACATGCACATACAGTGGGGGGGGCGCGTACTCACGGTACCGTTGCTTTCCTCTTCCCACGTCTGTGCACTGGTCTTCGGCGGCTACCCTGCCGCGCTCACTCTTGGCCCCTTCATCACTTCGCAAGGATGTTCGAAGCATCCTGGGCCCTGTCCTCGGGGCGTCCACCTCCCCAGCCTCGTCGCCAATTTTTTGTGAGGCGATTGGGGTTAAATATGAGGCGGACACACCAACCGTTGAGAATGTAAGTTACTTTATTAAAGAGCGCCGGGGAACAGTTCCAGTTCACATAACGCTGGGCTACCAATCCCAAACCTGGCGCTTGCGCTCCTAGTGTCCTCGGTCACGTGGTGCCGGAACACTAGAGCGCAACACTACACTAGACACTGATCTGTACACACACACCAGTCTCCCTGCCTGCAGAAAAGAATATACATTACCCTGCAATGTATGCCAATATCTCAGGCACATGTACAGTAGCTAACGTGTCCTGTCTGCAGCTGGGGCACCGTGTCCCACCCCTCTGAGCCACCTTACCACACTCAAGTGCTGTGTGTGAGAAAACCCCGCAGTGCTCGGCTATCCAGCATGACGACCCTGAAAGAACAGTAAGGAATGACAGAGGTTTCCCCGGGTGGCACTGTCCCGAAGCCTCTGGGTGGGCGCGGAGTAATCGTAATGTTGGGGTAAAGAAAGAAACGGAGACCAGGAATGGGTGGTGTTTCTCCAGCAAGTGGTGCTAAGGGTGGTCGCTGGGAGGAGGGCAGCAGACCTGTTCTGAAAGTGACATGGCCCTTTATACAATGGCTTTAGTTGTGATTCTCAGGGCCTCTAGGTGCTCAGCTGCTATTCAAGAGACAGCAGCAATGCACGCTGCTGGCTTCATGCTGCACCACTGTATAATCTTTACTGTCCTAAAGCAGGTGGCAGAACGTACCCTGATCTCTTACTAGATAAGTTTAACAATAGAATAGCTACAGGCACCACAGAAATAAGAGACCATGAATAGAACATTGTCTGAACCGCTTTATTAACTCACGTCATCCTTGATGAATAATATATTTACATCCAGTCCCTTATCTGTAAAGCATGTGGGTGCCCAGAGGCAGTTCTCTTTTTCAGTGTGCGCTTTGCTAGAAAAGTTATGAGGACAGTTACATTACTGACTGTAATATTAAGCTAAAACAAAAAGCAGGAGCAGCTGGGAGCTGCGCCATCGGGGTGACCAGGAGGAACTGTGATGTGGAGGGGGAGTGGCGAGGCGTGACGACAGGGGAAGCACCAAAACATTAAACTGCCCTGCCCACCAGGCATTGCCTCCTCCTGTGGGACAACCAAAAGGAACCATTAGTGGAATCACCATGGGAGGAACGAGCCACACAAAGGAGGGGCAATTGCAGTAATAGACCAACTAACAGCAAGCATTTCAGAATGCCACAGAAAAAAACCACAATGGCAATCTATGGGTGTGCCAAAAGCCCACAGAAGAGATACAGCATATCTTTCAGACAGCGCATGCGCTGTCTAGGCTCGACCTAAAAATGATGAAATAATGGAGTAATACTATTATAAAATGTGCTGCATTATGCTGCTTAATTTGCATTTTCATGCCCCTAAATTTTCTCACACCTGCCACATTATTTGGCCCTCACCTGCTCTAAAATTCCATTGGCCCAGCCTATAGGTCAGTCCAAACCTGGACACTAATCACAAACCATCAGTTTATGTTCATCAAGAAGCTTACACATTTAGTTACACTCTAACTTAAGTGTATTTAAATGTAATAACCTCTGAAGTAGATGATGGATGTAAACATATTGGCAAAAGAAGCCTCAACATCTGAATCATAGCTGGTTGAGAACTGGTGGAAATTGAAAGGTTGAAAAACAAGGAAATGTGCCTCACAATAAGCTATTGAGCAGTTTTAATTTTTGACAATGCTCTTTGACTTCCTATTTGCAACCTGTGAGGTGTCTCTCAGCGATAGCGTCAGGGGCCTTGCTTGGTTTTCATACCATGCATGAGTAAGTCTTGCAGTCCCAGGCACCATGCCCAACATTTTCTATACATCGTAGGCTACACTGGCAGCCCTGGTCCGCGAGGTGAAAAACAGGACAAATTTAAAATCCTTCATATGTGGCAAATTGGTTGATATCAATCATAGTGGTTCCCATAGCAAATGCATTGGTATATGTATGATACATATTTGGTGGGACTTTGTGCGTACTGCACAGGTTCACACATGATGTATTGTTTTATATGCACTATGCTGGTGGGTACACAGGAACACTGATTATATGAAACAAGTCTAACACTTAACACTTTCATGCTAGCTGGTGAGAGACACTGGGCAGTGTGAAGCTGTCCACAACCTGAGGACGGGGTCGTAAAATCCTGGTGGTGTGTGCTTATCTACCCCAGAGAAGTAAAACCCCACCTAAAAGAAAAGTGAGTTGAATAGACCCTAGTAAACCTGATGTTGCACATGAACAACTCAGCATCAGTGTTTGCAGCCATTACCGGTAACACTAAACAGAATGGTGGGTTACCATTTCCTTTGACTGGGAGATGTACTAGTTGGTGAAATAGACACAGTAGTGCCTTCTCTGTAAGATCATTCAAAGATGCTTATTTGAAAAAAAGAAAAATTGTGGCATTTTACTTCCTGAAAGAATATGAATCCATGTTTGCGCCTACAGCCCAAGGACAGGCAGTACTTTTGAAATAGAGCCTGGTCCTACTCTAAGCCTTGGAGGTGCACTTTCAGAGCATCAGAATGGGGCTTTATTGACAAAGCTTTTGTAGACACAGGTAGGGTACAGGTACATTAACATTTGGAAACACTCACAGATAACATACACTCCCAGGCTTAGAGTTGCAAGAATAAGGCTCGTACTGATAGGTTCTCGCATTGCACCTATGACACGTCCAATAGCTCTCCGTCCATTTGAGAACCTCAAAGCAATCATGCCTTCCCACATTTTGTATAAGCAATTGAGAATACAATAGGACAGTGGTTCTTAACCTTTTGACCTCTATGGACCCCCACTTAATCATAACTGCAATCCGGGGACCCACAATAGATCATTATTAGAATCCAGGGACCGCCACTGACTCATTATTAGAAGCTGGAAACTCCGGCCTAAGTTATTTCAATGATTTAAATTGCAAAACAATGCACACAAATGATTCCTAAGTATTTATCAAAGAAATACATAAATTATGAAATATTGTATTTAATTTATGAATATAAAAATGTATTTTAATAGGAAAGTTAGAGATTGTCTAAATGCAATCGATGCCACCCTTTGTCTATACTATATTCTGTTTGAAAGCACTTACACTGCTCCCATAAATCAATCTGAGGATACAAACTTTATTTTTAGCCTCAAATTTCAAATTCCTTCACATTTACAGAAGGTTTTAAATGGTTCCATTTTAAGTTTTCCTTCTTTCTTTATATACAGTTTATTAATCTGACTAAAACGTGTAAATGCATTTTCATATGGCAAATATCATACCTTCACCCCCGTCTACTAATTGAGAATTGAGAGAATGAGCTAGTTTGCATTGGTGACCTTGTGACTTATTCCATGACACTAGTAGATTTTCTGCCACATAGGTCTTATTATATCTGATCCCATTAGATCTTTGCGCATTGATAAGGGGTTCAGCTTATTGCTTTTCGGTTGCCGGGGCTTAAGCACTGTGGCTCCTAGCTTCACACTTCCAGCAATAAAACTGTTGGGTATCTTCCCTCGGGTGTTTTGGTAGTGCCCTCATGCCACTGGAGTCTAACTAGCCTGGCTGATGAGGGGTGATGCCCCAAAACTGGTCCCAGAATGCATTTTTCCAGTCCGCGGAGGACCTGACCTGACCTGGCCGGTCAAGACTGATTTGCATATGGCTGGGTCTGGACAGGAAAGGCATGGGGAGGTAAAAAATTATGGATTTACACCAAGATCTCTGTACTGGGGTGAATGTTTGACATTGTGCAGCCTTTTGTCCATCATTTGTTCTTTTTGCATTTGTCATCCAGAGTGGGAGGGGTATGACCAGACGTGGGTCCCGTGCTCTCCATGCCACTGGAGTCAAGCTAGCCTGGCTGGTGAGGGGTGATTCCCCAAAACTGGTCCCAGGATGCTTGCTTTCAGTCTTGGGAGGACCTGGCCTGGTAGTTTGGGCTGGATTGTTCCCATGGGGTACTAAACTGATTTGTATATGGCTGGGCCTGAACTTTAAAGGCATAGGGAGCAAAAAAACTATGGATTTAGGCCCAGATCTCTGTGCTAGGGTGAATGGTTGACATTGTGCAGCATTCTTTACATAAATTGTTCGTTTTGTATTTGTCACCCTTAGTGGGACATGTATGCCCAGACGTGGGTCCTGTGCTCTCCATTCCACTGGAGTCAAGCTAGCCTGGCTGATGAGGGATGCTGCCCCGAAATTATTCCCAGGATGCTGGTTCCCAGTCCAGAGAAGACATGGCCTGGCAGTTCGGGCTGGACTGTTCCCATGGCGAACAGGGTCAAGACTAATTTGCATATGGCTGGGTCTAAACTGGAAAGGCATGGGGAGCAAAAAAAGGATGGATTTAGACCCATATTTCTGTACTAGGTGAATTTTTTAGATTGCGCAGCATTCTGTCCATCAATTGCTCCTTTTCCAGAAATCCACAGATAAGATCCTGGACTCGTGCCTTACTTCCGGTCGCAGAGAAGAGTTCCACATGAAATGTTTGTTCCATTTTCCACTACTTCATTACATAACATGTATTTGTTTACGCACACGTCCACCCAGAAGGGTATCTTGGTGCTGAATAACAGCTGTTTATTGTTACCCAACTCAATGGTACTTATTTTATTGACCTCAGAATGGTGAAAAGCTGAGTTGACCCACCAGGATTTAAACCTGTGACCATGAGATCAAACACATGCCCCTATAGTGGACACATTAGTTCACCGAGCCGCGAGACCTGGCTTCATTTGGCTGGCTCCCAGTATCATCACCAAAGACTGGGCCTTCAAGTCTTTTGGGTCCAAATTTTGTTTGTCAACACCCGAGAATGAAGAGATGTAGGGGGTGATGGGAAAACACCCATCAAGAGATGCTCTCAGTGCCACTTGAAGTATTCCTGGGCTTCCCTCCATGCCATCTGTAAACAGTGCCTTTTCCCTGAACACAATGACACCCACTGTTGCTCCTGCTCTGCCTTCAGGAGCAAGAAGACCATTAAGCAGCAAAGAGACAGATGCTGGCCCAACAGGAAAATGTAACCTTTATCATCCAAAAAGGAAGAGATCTTTTGGTGATGCAAACCCTCTAGGTGTCGCAGAGGAGGAATACAACAAGCCGTCCGATATCTACCCAGCCCAGACACCATCGGATACAACTCCTCGGAACTGGAAAAAGAGGGAGTCCAAGAGAAAGAAAAATCACTTGGAGACACCTCATCTACCTCAGTCGACCTCGGTTCTTGTAGCAAGACCACACCGAGACATGTGAATATGGTTGACACCCAGACTTCCACCCAAACATCCAAATCAAAAAGGTGGCCACATGTAAAGGCTGGCAGAGCACATGTCGGTGCCAAGATGTTCATGTCATCACCTCTGTTGAAGCCAAAGGCGCAGACATCCACATCAACATGGAGACCATATACAGCTGATCTGATCTCTACTTAACACGGGTCACAGTATACAAACCTCCATCCTTTATCAGGAATTTGCCGATAGTGAGGTGAAATATCTTTCAAGAAGACGTGGCACAAAGTTTTGGGGAGGGCTGTCAACCAGGTCGTGCACTAGCAGGCAGAATACAAAACATATGTGCCCTATCACATATAGTACAGATTATGGCATGCTGCGTTACGGTACGCCTTCCATTATCTCTCCAGATTCTCCGAATATTATAAGCAACTATACTCCACACACTTAACCATCCCTTATGATGAAATAAACAAATATCTCGACGACATAGCTTTGGCATGGCTCTTGGATGCACACAGGGAATATTTTGTGCAGCCGATTACTGAAGACGAGATAAAAGAGGCGATCATTCCCTTCCCAATAGTAAAGCTCCGGGAACAGACAGACTGCCCAGTGAAATATATAAAGAATTTAGTGTTCTACTGGCCCCCCATCTCCTTGGTATGTGTATGGAGGCATACAATAGTGAAATCCTTCCCCCCACGCTTAAAGAAGAACTATTAATTACATTACTTAAACCAGAGAAAACACCAGCCTACTGTGATGCTTTTCAGCCCTTATCACTCATAAATATGGATGCCAAAATCCTAGCCACAATAATAGCAACCAGACTACAACCACGAATGCAAAATTTAGTATTTCCTGACCAATCAGGAATCATCCCAACATGATCAACGACGCACAATCTGCGCACTGTCTTTGCTATATTCCACCAACTTGACCCAGAGCTGCCCATGGCTGCAGCCCCCCTAGACGCAGCCAAGGTATTCGATTCCATAGAATGGTTGTTTATGTTTTCAGTCCTACATAGAATGGGATTCCCACAACCATTCTACAAATGGATCAAAATGGTATACAATAAACCATGTACGAGGCTGCAGATAAGTGGTACCACGCCCCCCCATATATATATACATAGAGGAGCATGGCATGGCAGGGATGCCCACTATCACCCTTATTATTCACACTAGCACTTAAACTACTAGCGTGCAAGATTAGACAAAAACATGCATGCACAGCTTTGCAGTTTCAACTGCGCCCTATTAGCATATCACTATATGCAGATGATATGGTACTATATACCCGATATCCAGAAGACAATCTAAACATGCTAATACGAGAATATACAAGATTTGAATGCTACTTCGGACTAACAATAAATTGGGCCAAATCCGTGGTAATTCCGCTAACACCAGCCACGCAACTAATCACATTGGATTTCCCTCTGCAATGGCAAACGAAACCAGTAAAAAAACATGGGTATTTGGATACATCGTGACCCTGAATTGGTGGTGTGGGTGAACGATGGCAAATCCCTTACAAAGTTGGAAACCCAGGTGGCTAGATGGATCCGGCTGCCACTGTACCTAGCCGACAGAATTGCGATTAAAAAAACGGTGGTTTTGCCACAGTTTCTCAATCTATTTGCGAACATACCGATTGTCCTTACACAACAGTTTTTCATAAAGTTGCGTTCTTGCCTGACCACACTCACATGGGCGGGCAAAACAACCCAGAGTGGGATGGGAGAAGCTTACTCAACCATATATGCAATTTGGGTTTGGGGCACCGGACTTACAACTCTAATATTTGTGTGCTCAAGCGCAATCTGCGCACTCCTGGCTACACCTACACAATTATATTCCACATATGGCGGTAGAGACAGATATAGCCCACCCAACACCATTAGTTACGCTGGTGACACAACCAAAGCGGTGAATGCCGCATGCTGTGATAAACCCAGTAGGCACTACAACAACGGCATGGCATACATTGGCGCGGCGAGCTAACAGGTTCCCAACTTACGCCCCTGCATTGCCATTATGACACCATCCCCTGCCAGCTATCGATTGCACACAGCTAATGGTGCTTGCTTTTTTTTTGATTGCGGGCCGCAATAAAGGACACCTATCCTATATTTCCTCAAGAACCCCTTACACATAATACACCGCAGACACTGCTAGTATCATCTACACAACATCGCCTCATAACCAAACTTTATAACGCAGCTCAGCGAGAACAACACCGGCAAAATAAAGGTACAGTGGAGAAGTGGAACAATATACTAAGCACAGCACTGACCAAAGATAGGGGACTTTTGTTGTGTGCTCCTGCAGATACTTACACCCAATTGTAATCTTAGAATCATTCACTTCAAGTTCCTGCAATAGGAATACTACACACCAGCACAGTGGCCTTCATGACACTGATGGGTGTCTATGTTTCAATGCTGCACAAGCAGATTTCCTGCATGTAGATTGGGCATGTCCATAGGTACAGATACTGGCAGGACGTGACGAACACAATAGGAGTAATGCTAACCAAGCCAACTCCTAACACTCCACAAGTATGTCTCCTTGGATTTTACAAGGTAAAACAGTCCCCCGACGCAAACTATTGGCTATAGCCTTGATGATGGCCAAGAGGTGAGTTGCTATGCAATGGAGAAGCAAACACCCGCTATGTACGAAACACCGGCTAGCAGACTTGGCATATTGCAAGGAACAACTCGAAACTTAGGCAGAGGAACTGCCAGGATCGTCCTGTCCGAGGGAGTTCTGGGACCCATTTGTACAGTACTTAAGATCTGATCCTGGGGAGCAATAGAACATAGCTGTGAAGGCCAAAGGGAGAACACCTGGGAAATGCACTGCTTAAGATGCTTATGCTCTATGTTCAAACTGGTATGATAGCAAGGACAAATGTCAGCTCGTGCAGATTTAAGGAATGTATAAACGTGATTATGTCTTTGCTGCTACATAAGACTGTACTATGCTGTACCAATGTAACCTTTGACCAAGATGTAACAAGAAGTGTGGTTTTTGATATGTACCAAAGCATTAAATAAAAAAATAATTTAAAAAAATGTAAAAAAAAACCTCTGTCCTTGTCCATGTGGGGATGACTGAAGATGTGTCGCTGCCTGTCATCAAGCTCCTATTAGAGCAGAGCTGACTTGTGCCCAATTACAAGTATATTGGCATGATGTAATCTCTAAACGGTGTTATTGAAGCATACCTACTGAAAAGTATTCTCAATATAGTATCTCTACCTAAGACGGGGAAAATCGCATATACATTTGCTCTGTTGGGACTTGTTTTAGTAAAGTGCCAGATAGCAATTGCTTAGCTTAATTCACACACCCAAACTAGGAACTCCTGGGAGAAGGATCTTGTGGAATGGGCAATCGCACAGCAACTCAGAAAGTCAGCTCTGCTCTCGGCATTTTGGGCATTTTCACATTCTACCTGGGTATATTCTGACAGTTTCAAAGGTGTCAGTTATCTATAGTGTAGGAAACTGAAGTGTGTCAATTGTAATCGGGTATTATTACTTAACAACTGTACATGCACGCAGGTTAGGTTCCATTCTTGATCTGTCAATGGTGTCTCCAGTTCAAAATTAATATATCCTTAGCTGGTGGTTGTGGCATTTGTTGTGTTGATGTTGGTATTAGGGCCTTATTATGAGTTTGGGAGTCCTTTTACAAGTAGGGCGTTCAAGCCACCATGGGATTGCTGCTTCCGCCAGGGATCCATTATCCCTGGCGGTCTTGCAGTGGTCTGAGTCCCCTAATATATTGGTGGTACCGCTGCTGCACCGCCAAGCATATTAGGAGTTTCCTCACTGCCACAGTTTTCATGAGGTGAGCCCACCACGAAAACGTTGGCAGTGAGGAAACAAAGGGGGCCCAGTTGCCTCTGCACCAGGTGATGCAAGCAGGGGGGCACATGGCGTGCCCCCTGTATGCATGCACCCCAGTTCCTGTAGGGCATGGACTTGACAGTCCATGCCCTGCAGAAGTGTTCCATGGCATTTCCATTGTGGTGCCTTGCTAAGACTCAAGTAGGAGTCGGAGTCTGGCAGGCCGTCTCAATATGGCTTTTGTGGTTTGGCAGCGGAGCTCTGGCGTGGCAGCTCACTGCCACATCACCAAAGTCATAATAAGGCCCTAAGTAGTTTGGTCACAGGTTTACATACTAGCACTGCAGTCAGGGAACGAGGCAACATGATGAGGTTCAAGCAGCAGTCTGGGATCAAAAGGAAGAATGACACTCTGCACATACCGGTGCGGCAGAACAAGGAAACAAAGTTAGGAGAGGCAGTCCAAGAAGCCAATGGTCATGCGGTGGTTAATACCCTACCTTATCAGGCACCAGAAAAACAGGATAAGACGTTCAGCAATAGTGGTGGCCAAAGAAAGGCATCCAACAATGCAGAAAAATGGGGGAATGGCCGGGTACAGAGTGACATCCTTAAGTGAAGGTGACCACCCAACAGACCAACAAGTCAATGGAGAGGAAAGGACTCCGAATACAATGTGACTTGGACCAATGAGAAATAAGAGAGGGAAAATAGGTGGTCCTGCAGGGTGTGTAAAAGAGGAGAAGAAAGGCTTAGTTGTGGATCTAGTGCAGTGGAGACTGGCAAACCCTCAATCTCTATGTTGCAAGCAAGTAGAGTGCAGGGGAATAGAGGAAGACTCAAAGGGGGATGCAGAGCAATGAGAATTGATCGGCCTTCTTCACAATGGTACAGGAAAGAGAATCCAGGGGAAGAGACTGGGGGTGAGGAAATGATTTGATGTGAGCGAAACCTATGAATTCTTTACCAGGGAAAGAACACCATTATACCTTAAGAAACAATCTGAGGAATAAAAGATTTCTATCTAAGCATTCATATGAGTTAAGATGGTTCGCCGGGCAACCCCATATAGACCAAAACCCACTCCACGTATATTGTAAGGGCTGTATAAAGGGAATAACCAGAGAAAGAACATACTCTCCACTTTGAACTATAAGGCTTCCGCTGAGTGAGCAAAATATGCAATCTCAGCCCTTATAAAGAAGGTCTGCAGGAATTGTTCCCTAAACGAAAGTTTCCTTTCTTCAGTCTTCTTTTCTTTCTCTTTTCTCCTTTGCAATTTTCTTTCATTGCTTACAACCTTCTTTGTTTCCTGCTTTCTTTTTCCTTTTCATCTTTATTTCTTTCTTTGCATTCATTCTTGTCTCCTTTTGTATTATCACTCTATTGGTCTCTCATTTACATTTTCTTTATGATTTTCATCATTTCTTTTTCTTTCTGTACTATTTTTTGGTTCCTTTGGCACCCCACGGCCCAACCACACATTTTTGTCATGTTCTTTTTGCAGTGTTATTTATTAATTTCTGCTTTAGTCTTGTGACCTGAAAGTCATAATTCAAAGTAAAGAAGAGCCATATAAAATACTTGGGTGGAAAGTTCCTGACTCAACTGGCATAAGCTCCTGGCATACCCAAAAATGTCTTGAGAATCACAAGACTGGAATATACACAGTTTAATTATTTGTATATGATATATGACTCCCCCATCAACTCCAGGTTGTTAATGATGGTGAACCACGGGGCTGCCCCAGGTGTGGACATTTAAATGCAGACTTCATGCATATGTCCTGGAGTTGCCCCAGGCCGCGCCCCTTCTAGGATGCAGTCGTGTCTGCATTTGACAACACACTGGAAAGTCCCCTTGAGTCCTCTTTAGAGGTGTGCTGGTTGGGACTCTTCCCTAGACCACCTAAAAGAAAGGTGGGTACCAGAGTTCTCGACCTGGCAGATAGCACTGGCTTGGAAGTCTGGGATGGGGCAGTGATAGGGACTTGGGTGACTGATGTTACTCCTTGGGCCCAGGCTAAGGCAGAAGTGCTGCTTGAGGAGCAGTCACGGGGACTGCGGGGACGTCCAATAGCGGGATAATGGGTTGAGATCCTGGATGCATGGGAACACCCGGATGGAGTATCTTGGGGGTGTTCTTATGAGACGGAGAACCCACCAAGGGGAAATAGTGATGGACCCCAGGGCCTACCGTTAGAAAAGAAAAGAGGATGTTCATTGATTCCTGTTGGCACCGAGACCCCTACTGAGTTATCCTGCTTCTGCCATATGATGAACTATGCCAACCCACCCCCCTTACCATCAGACCTGTCACACTGCTTCCATCACAGGGGAACCACCCCCATATGCCTGAGGCTGTCAACCAGATGAAACAGTCCTCCCACTTCCCTACCTTACATTCCTTTTTCGCGTTCCCTAGAATACCAATCTCGGGTAATCCCTGCACAGGTTTGATTAGTTTGAATGGTTTTTTGGCTTTCCTATATCTTTCCTTCCTCTACTTCTTATATTTGGGGGGCCTGTCATCCTACATTGTTTGACTCCTTATGGCCGAGCATCATATTTCAGTTAATTGCTCCCCTGAATGTATCATGGTTGTATTTGACATGTGATGTTGGTTGTACTTCTATACATGCTGTATGCGAACCTGTTTGGCTTGCTGGATAACCTTTGTTCTTATACTACACAATTGTGGAGCTTTTACAAGGCTTTTTTTGTTATTACAAGGAAGTCGTGTTCACCTTTGGGTGATGTCCTATCCAAATGCCAAGAAAAAGATGTTTAAAAATAAAAGAAGAGCCATATAAAACATTTTAATGTATCCACTTTCACCCATGACCAAGCTGGTGTATTGGATGCTTCACTACGCCCTTGGGGCATATACCTTATCAAGGATAGATACATTGCAATACAAATATATTGTGGCCTAAATATCACGGACGAAATATTGTGAAGGTAATTTTAGATTTAGAACACTTAATTCCACATTCATGTAACCTGATGATATGTATATTGTCAAGGTACATATATGTGGGGTTAAAATAGTAAACCTACACTATCCTACGTATACTTACCATCATAAAATGTTTGTAGTCAATATTTTGGCTACAATATTTCACACCATACTTTGTCACCATATTCTGGTAGTATTCTTATTTTAAGCAACAGGTCAAGCTGATGCCTGCACAGTCCAACCAGAACTCAACATTTGTTTGACCTCACCTGGCTGTTTAGACAGAGAGGAGGAATACAGGCTGCCTTCCACAACGGAGGATGATTGATATTTTCTCCACTGTAGGAACACAGGTTACTGGCTGAGAGGGGTGAAACCCTACTCAAGCAGCAACCGCAATTCTTGTTTGGGTTAGACACAAGGAAACCTCAAATTAACCTGTACTCAACCCTCTGGTAGCTTGACGCAAAAGCAGTCTGGCTTAACTTAGGGGAAATATGTAAAGTATTTATTCAGCAATATAAACAGTAATAAAGTGAAAACACATCAGAAAAATCACACTCCAATTTAGAAAAATAGAGTACATTTTAATAAATTATTTGACCTCAAATGTCTAAAATCCAATCAGTAGAGCTGGAGATATATCAATTTTAAAGATGTAGGTGAAAATAGTGCTTGAAAGCACATAATGTCAACTGTGGATATCTATCTCACTGGACCAGGACATAGTCACAAGTTCAGGCCGACTGCGATGGAGCGTGGGCCAGATATTGGGACCAAGTTAGACCCGCAGAACAAAATACCTTAAATCCAGGTTGCAAAGCGTTGTGAGATTCCACGTAGAGGACGCATTGTGGATCGGCCGTTCCGATGGGCTCAGATGTCCTGTGTCGAGATGCATCACACAATGACAGTTCCAAGTAGCTGCAGGGCTGTGATGCGAAGTTTTCTGAGGAGTAGGTTTGAAACATAATCACGTCACTCAGTTCTGCCATACATTACATGATCTTGTTTCGCATGTAACAACCCCTTATTCAGACCTTCCGCAGAATTTCAACTGCACCTACGCCCTCTAATACCCCGCACACCTAACACTGTTGTGCCTCATTTTCTGTCCTTTTCTCCTCTATTCCCATTTTCCGGTCTCTCACCTGTTTGACCTATTGTCCTTTTGTTCCCCTTCCTCTTTGATCTCCATTCTGGGCTTCTAACCTTCTCCCTATCTGAGACCCTCACTTTCTCTCCTCTTTCCCTTCTAAAATCCGAATATTCGGACTGCCAACCTCTGTGACTTCCTCCAATTCTGATTGCCTCCCTCTCGAGCTTCTCCTCCTCTGGCCCTCTATACCCTTGGAAGTCTTTATTCTCTGACGTCTGTCCTTAGACCGCTAGCTACTCACACCTTTTCACTGGATGACTTACTTTACCTTACCACCTCTTGTGACCCTGTCTCATTCTGTGACCTTTCAGTAAGACCTCACTCCAGTCTCTGAATTCCTTTCTATCTCACTTGCTGCTCCTCTTTTCCTCTAACATCCCACCCCCTGGCCTCATTCCCGTTTAGGTGAGTCCTTTTTCCTTGCTATCATTCTCTCTGGTATCCTTAGCATCTTTACTACTGGCACTCTGGCTTACCCACTAAACCCACCAAGGTTTCCTCTCTTTTTTTGTATCTCAAATCTTTATTTAAGTTTTTTCAAAATTACATGAACAATGATGAACATTCAAATTTCCTCATATAAACAAAGAAACTGTCATGGATACATCAGAAGATATGAGCCGAATAAAGCAAAACAAAACAAAAATAAATTAGTGCCTAAACCACAGTTGCATACATAGACAAATGAATGACATAACAAAATAAAGCAGAATTATTACAGAAAATAAAAATCATATGCATTCAGAAATTAAAGGGAAAAAAGGAAATCTGTAAATCCATTAACTTCTCAAGTACAAAATATAAACAAAGTCTTCATGAATCGAGAAAAGGACCCCATATAAGGTTAAAATGAACCAAACTCTAATGTCTTCCTAAGCTGCTGAGCTTTCTGTGTGAACTTTTGCCGCTCTGATCTAATACCCTGAGCTAGTCCTTCTCTGAATCTTGCCACTCTAACTTTGACACTGCAGCATCAATTTGCTATCATATCTCCCTCTGTTACTGTCCAACTCAAACTTTTCCAGTTTAACCTCTCCTTCCCTTACCTCCAACCTCTCTGGTTTCCTTCACCTGAGGTTTTCTATCTGTGACTCACTCTCTCTTACCTTTGCTCTGAAAGTTCTTTTTGTTCATTCCATAGCTCTGAAGCAAATCGACTTGCACGTGGGATACAGTTCTGGACCCCTCCTGGCCGTCGACCCAAACAACAGCTTAATGATTCACTGGAGAGCCCATGGTAACCCATTACGGACAGATAAGACCATGATGGCAGACCTCCACTACATGGCAAATGACATCGCTAATATTGGTGGTGGGCCCGACGTGGTCATTGTGTTCACCATCTGGGCTCATTTCACTACTTACCCAGTGGAGGTGTACATCCATCGGGTGCGAAACATCCGAAGGGCAATCGCAGAACTCTTGCAGAGGAGCCCCAAGACCACAGTGATCATCAAAACTGCCAACACAAGCTATAAGTCAATATATGGGAGTGACTGGCTGTCCCTCCAGCTAGACATGATCCTGAGAAAGATGTTCTCCGAGCTCCCCGTGGCCATAGTGGATGCGTGGGACATGACCACCTGTCACTATCTGAAGGAAGACATCCATCCTGGGAAGGTCATTATTCAAAATGAAGTAGACATGTTCCTTTCTTTCATCTGTCCCAAGTGACTATGAGGTGAAGAAGAGAACCAAACGTTCTGATAATACCACAGGAAGGTCATGGACAAGTGAAGGTGTTTTTTTCTCTCTTTCTCCAGCTATTGGAAAAAAAGCAGCTGGTCTCTGAAAAGGAAACCTGAACATTGTAAGTACATAGAAGATGACACTGATATTTTAAGAGCTGGCTTGTATGATGAGCGTCAATATGTCCATGGCTAGTAGTAGAATAAAGGAAGGTTGGAATGCAGTGATCGCAAGATATTTTCACTACCATTGATGAGTATCTTGTTGCCAGATGATGCTAAGAAGGTTTGCTATCTCAAATCTCAAAGTACGTTAGAAAGAGTTGTTTGTATTTCCTGACTTAATAACAACTGAGTCAAAGACTTGAAATAGGCAAGCAGTTGGTTGGACCTGCCAATATTCAAACCTTCAGCTCACATACAGGTATCTGCAATGGATGAATTTGTTGCGTGAGTTGTCTTAGCAACTCCTGATTTTCTCTTTCATCAATTTTCTGTGACTTCCTCCTAGAAAGAACTCTGTGGTATCTGGTGACGAATACAATCCCCTCCATGATGCACGTTGTGGCAAACTTTGGTGAGCAAATTGAACAGGACATGTGTAGAAGCTAATGTGAACTCTTCTTTAATTGGGATCAATTTGCAGACAAGTGATGGACACCTCACCACACACAGACTCGCCAACCTGGTCAGATTCCTTCAAGCCTGCATCAGCTGCCATCCCTGCAGAGCTGTAAGACCTGTGGATTCTATTCTCTCCATCTCACCTCTCATTGCATCAGGTTGCTTTACAATGTTGACTTTGAGTTGCATCTGACATCTACCGGGGACAGAAATTAATACTGTTGGAGACTCCCTCCGAAACTACCCATCTTTTCTTTCTTGTGTGGTGGTTTTATTTTTCCTCTGCTTTCACTTAAGTTGTATTTTGTAGGATTTTGTAAATATATGGAAAATCTATCCCTACTGTCTACCGATTTTGCCCCACCTTTCTACATTTCGACTGATGCTCCGGACTTCCGCACCTACTCAACGCCTAGAGACCAACATGGGTGATTAGTCTGCGCTCTACAAATCCTTTTAAATCATATTACATCTTGTGAAGGCTTCCTTGCCAGACTGTGGTCATCATCTCATTACAACTTTTTCTGTAAGTAGACAAAGAAGGTCTCACAGGTTTTTAAATATTGTCTTCGAAAAAACACACAAATTCACACATACACAATTGAGGTGTCTACTTGACTGCACAGGAATACCCTGCAGTAATTCTGAATATATTCCATAGCTTAACTTGTGGTAATTCTTATGAGTAGTTTTAGCCAAAGTTCTATTTAACTTAGAGGAGACTGAGTCCGGCAATGTCCGAGTCCAGGAGGACCCATTTTAGGGCCTTTACAGTATAATCGCCTCAATCAGAAAAGGTACCACCACCGGTCTGACAGTGGATGACTATAACAAGAGTGCGGGTCTTTTACCTGCTGGGAGCATAGTGAACAGCATCTGGGACCACTTGGGTCCAGTACATATACGGAGTCCCTAGTAGGTACCGCCCTCTCTGGAAGGGTGGCCCGGATACATCTGGCCACGAGGAGTGCAGCAAGACTCCCCGGGACCGCTGAAGCTCTCTTGCGAGTTGGTCTGCTTGTGTGAAGGGTTTATGGTCACTCCAGAGGAAGTCCGATGGCGTGGTGCCGATGCAGAGTTACGGCTCGTGACGATGCAGGGCGATGAGCCAATTCGAGCGAGACTCGTAGGATACGATTCCCACCTCCGACTGCAAGGCACTGCAGCGGGTCCCTTCACGTAGATTACCACGCTCTGGGGTACAGGTTAGTTTGTAGTCAGGAGGTGCTGCGGTAGCGCTGGTGGCAAAATCGGCAGAACACGGGCTAGTGATGATGGTGCCCGGTCCCTGCACGGTGTTGGGAGGGATCTTGCAGTTGAGAGACGTCTTTTAGGTTCCTGAAACCTCAGGGAACAAAAAGGGGAGGGGGGAGAGCAAGCCAGCAAACCCCTTGGTCACTCTGGGGATGTTCTACAG
Organism: Lissotriton helveticus; assembly: GCF_964261635.1. NCBI lineage: Eukaryota > Metazoa > Chordata > Amphibia > Caudata > Salamandridae > Lissotriton > Lissotriton helveticus. Next base: position 118,953,063 of record NC_136073.1, on the reverse strand, counting down.
CCTTCAAAGATCAACAGGCAGCAGGGCAACTTGGCAAATCAGGGTAGCAGTTCTTGGGAACAGTCAAACTCAGCAAAGTGACAATCCTCCTGGCATAGCAGAGTTTCTCCTTGGTCCAGTAGTACAACAAAGATGTGTGGTCAGAGCCCTATTTTTATACCCTGGTGTCCAGCTACTAGAAGGGGGCAGAAGCTTTTGGAGAGGTCTTTTGAAGGAGAGTTGTTCAGCCTATTGTGGGGTCACAGAGTCAAGCCTATTCAGATGTAAGTGCGAATCACCACTTCCTGATCTGAGCCCAGATAGGCCATCAGTATGTAAATGTGGCAGCCCTTACTGTGTTTAAGGGACTCTAGGGAGTATGCAAGTGTGAGGGTGCTACCCTGGGTCAGATGTGGATTGGGGCAGGCTGCAGGTATACAGAGTTGAGTGAAGGACAGAGAAATGGCCACTTTCTAAAGGGGGCATTTCTGAAAAAGCAATGGAAAAACCCAATACCTCAATAGAGAGAATTTCTCACTACCATTCCAACCATAACAAGCATGACATTTCTACTCCTCCCTATTCACAAGTTATCACTTGAAGGGATGTAGGGAATTCCTAATGCTGGCCTATGGAAGGGGTAGGCCTCACTGCAATTGCAGAGGCCTGAGGCAGGTTTGCCAATGTCACCATGTTTTTAGGGGACTGCACGCACCTTAGCACTGGTTAGAAGTGGTAAAGTGCCCAGAGTCCTAAGTACAACAAAAATGTGTAGTCCAAAATGGGAGGCAAGAGGGCAAAAAGTGAGGAGGGAGACTACCCTAAGGCTGACAGGTCTAACACACCCACATGCTCTCAGAGATCTAAAATGGTGCTGTGTTTCACCTTCAATCCTTTAAAACAGTTTGACAAACATCTTCAAACTTGCCTGGACATCTAAAACATATTTGTAACCTGGACACATTTCCTACTGCAGTAAAGCAGTTTAATGTTCATTGCAACTGGACGAAAGACACCTGTTTTCTGAGCAAATCAAAGGTTAATTTCAAAGTCAGTGAGTTAGTGCACCACTGACCGCAGAAAGCTCTGTGTAACCTGACTATTTCAGATCCAAATCCAGTAATAATTGCCTGAGAGTTAATGCACCACCTGCAGTCTGTGTACATGTACACACACAGCTCTGTTAAATTTGGACCCACAAACTTGCACGCATGTAGCTTGCAAACATTTCTCTTAGTGCGCACACTGACCATGCCCACTCCATATGGCTCTTGTCTCTCGCTGCCTGTTTCCTGCTGTGTCATTTATGACTTCTCTATTGCGCATACTTTTTATGAGAAATCCCTTTGAGTAGTCCACAGTTCACTTGTCTGCCCTTGGGTTCCTCCCTCACAAACTGCCTTATACCGGCTGCTGTCTGCCTTGCATGGTCATGCTGTGCTTGCCAAGAGCCACCTCACCTCTGCTAAAAGATAAGTTACAGGCACCTGGTTAATCCAGGAAACGCTTGTTTATAGCAGCATCCCATCCTCCTACCTACCAAAACAAAATAAAATAGCTACTCCAGTGGCTTGCATACTGCCTAGGGATTCATGCAGCACCCCACTCGCTTGCCTACAGACTCACCGCACCCCCTGACCTCTCTCCTACCCACAAAATACAAGAGCAGCCAGGCTCCTACCAAAGGCAGTGACCCACAGAGACAAATACTGTGGATCGGGCTGCTGTATACAAACACACATACAGTACATGTTGGTTTGCCCCCAGACACCAATATTTACCGTGCACCAATCTTCAAAATACAGGTAAACTCACCAGACCAGACTTCTGCCTATGCACTCACATGAAGCACCACAGACCTCTGATTTCAGAAACATAAACTGAACCCATCACGCAGCAGTCATGCTGTAAGACCAGTTTCCTGCCTATAGAAAATAATATACATAGCTAACGTATCCTGTCTGCAGCGGTGGCACACTGTCCCACCCCTCTGAGCCACCTTACCACCCCCAAGTGCTGTGTGTGAGAAAACCCCACAATTCTCGTCTATCCAGCAAGGCGACCCTGAAAGGACAGCAGAAACTGACAGTGGTGTCCCTAGCACTGTTACAAAGCCTCTGGGTGGGCGCGAAGTAACTGTAATGTTGGGGGTAAAGAAAGAAATGGAGTCCAGGAATGGGTGGTGTTTCGCCAGCAGGTCATGCTAAAGATGTTGCTCAGGTGAGTATGGCAGACTCGTTCTGAACTTGACCTGACCCTCGATTCCATAATGGCTTTCGGTTGTGCCTCTCAGGGCCTCTAAGCACTCAGCTACTATTCAAGGGACAGCAGCAGTACACACCGTTGGCTTCATGCTACACCGCGGTATAATCTATTCGAAAGCAGGTGGCAGAACGTGCCTTGATCTCTTACTGGAGAAGTTTAGCAATAGAATGGTTGCAGGCACCACAGAAACAGGAGACCATGATTATAACATTGCCTTAACCCCTTTATTAACTTATATCATCCTGGACAAATCTATTTACATCCAGTTCCTTATCTGTAAAATCTGTGAGTACCCAGAGGCAGTTCTCTTTTTCAGTGTGCGCTTTACTAGAAAAGGTATGAGGACAGTTACAATGTTGTAATACTAAGCTAAGACAAAAGCAGAAGCAGCTGGGAGCTGCGCTGTTGGGAAGACCAGGAGGAACTGTGAATGAGGAGAGGGAGTGGCGAAGAGAGGCGACAGGGAAAGCACCAAAAACAACTGAATCACGAGCACTGAATAGCGAAGCCCCCACCCACCAGGCACTGCCTCCTCCTCTGGGATTACCAAAAGGAACCATTAGTGAATTTGCCATGGGAGGAACGAGCCACACAAAGAAGAGACAATAGCAGTTATAGACCAATAAAAAGCAAGTATTTCAGAATGCCACAGAAAACAACTAATGGCAATAGATGGGTGTGCCAAAGGCCTATAGAAGAGATACAGCATGTCTTGCAGACAGTGCATGCGCTGTCCAGGATCGACCTAAAAATGATTAAATAATGAGGTAATGCTTTTTTTTAAGGTTTATTTATAGTTTTTCCATAAACATTATACAGTACAAATTTAATGATTCAGAAAATACAGACAGTAAGAGAAATTTTGCATTAAAATTTCCTGTCTCTCATCTTCCAACAGTCCTGGGTTATATCACAAGTCCTTCATATTACTTCATCCTAGCATGTCTAACTCAGTTAAAAACAGTTGCGTTCACTTAGCATCTGGTGTCGTGCACATATTACACTGTAAATGCACACCCAATAGAGATCACATAGTGAGTTTGGTACAGTCAATGAAATAATGTTGTTATTCAACAAGGCCGGCCAGCAGGTCGGAATGTGAGTCAGGCGGTGTCTCCGGGGTCTGCGCCAGGAGGTAGCTGCGAAGAGGACCCCATATGTTTTTAGGTCTACTTGCCCAAGGAAGGGTCTCAGCATAGACGACAAGCTGCTCTTGACAGTAGGTCAGATCATCTAGCTAGTCCTTGAATTTTGGGCCACGCCCCTACCCCATCTGCAAGCTACTCGTCGTTTCACTAAGAGTAGGGATATAGTAATGTATCAGGGCTGTGCTTTAGGAATCTGTGCAGTGTAGCCCAGCACCACCACTAAGGTTGTGCATTCCAATGTGAGCTCTATCATCTTCTCTAGTGTCATGAAGACCTGCGCCCAGTATTCTCGTACCTTCTGGCACTCCAAGGCCAGATGTAGGAACCCAGCACCCAGACTGTGACATCTCTCGCACTGATCTGTATCTCTCAATTGGAACCTAAACAGCCTGGCCGGGGTATGGTATAAACATTGTAAAAACGTATAATGTATGACTCGTAGTCTGCAGCAAGCCGAGATATATGCAGTCTGCAGACAGCAATAATCCCACTGGTCATCCGCCACCTCAGTCCCTAGCTCAGCGGCCCAATGTACTTGAGATGCATGATGAAGCTCCGGGCTGTGTGTGCGGACACTATGATAGAGTGATGACATCAGGTGCCTCGGCGCAGTAGTACTCAACATCTGGTGTAAGGGAGCAAGGTTCGCAGGTTCCTGCGGGAACTCCGGGAGCACAGAGCGCATTCCCTGTCACAGCCGTATATATAGAAAGAGATCGAGAGATGTAGTGTGTATCCCGTGAAATAGGTGATCGGATGATCGGAATGTACCATTATGTACCATTATGGAAGAGGTCCCTCCATTTAGTGATCTTTGTGCGCTTGCATAAATCACAAAAGCCTTTTTCCTGCAATAGGGGCATTTGTGGATGATATGTCAAGGGTAACAATGGCGAGTATATCATGGGAGAATGTAGGAGCCGTAATATGTGGTGCCATGCGTCTATCATGCCTGTGAGGGTGGTGAGCGTTATGTTTCGTGTACTGGGGGGTGCATGTATCAACCTGTCTAACGGTATAGGGTCTGCCAGTCAGTGTTCTGCCGCTATCTGGGGCATCTAGCGTGGGGGGTTAATCCAGTAGTAACTATATTGTGCTTGGGCACATTGAAGTATAGATTGAAGTCTGAAATGTCGAAGCCTCCTTGCTCTTATGGCCTCGTGAGCACCAACCACTGTAACCGTGGCTGCTTACCTTCCCAGAATAACCGTGCCAGTTCTGCTCAGATTGTCTTAAAGAAATTACACTCTAGATGATAAGGCATGTTCATGAACAGGTATAAAAACTGTGGGAGCACAACCATCTTTATTAAGGATGCCCTAGCAGCCAGCGAGAGGGGCAGTGAGATCCATCTTGTGATATTACTAGTGAGGCGGTCTATAGCCATGCCATAATTTAGTCGGATCACTCATCCCTGTCCCCCGAGATATGAATCCCCAGGTATCTGAGATCCATATCACACCACCTGAGAGGGTAGACCAATGGGAATTTGGTGGTCGCCGGCATTAAGGGGAAGACCTGGGACTTTGCCTAGTTGATGTGGATCCCAGATAGCTTGCAGAAAACATTAAATTCCTGTAGTCCGGTTGATATTGTGCTGAGGGTCCCGTATGTAGGGGGTGATGTCATCCGCATAAAGGGAGAGGAGTATTTGGCATAAGATACATCGTAGCGCCTTCTCTGGGTGGTGTTGGCGCAGTTTGCACGCAAGAGATTCAATCGCGAGAGATAATAATAGCGGGGATAACGGCTCGTCCCCCGCATGATAAGGAAGGAGGCCGATAAATGGCCGTTCATGATCACCTTAGCTGTGTGATTGCGATACAGTAAGCGAATCCAGTTGACATATAGAGGGGGGGAAACCAATCCGCTGCAAAACACCAATGAGGTAATCCCATTCTACAGAATATAATGCCTTAGTGGCATCTAAAAACACAGCAGCCAGTGGCAAGTCGGGGGCCACGTTCTGAAGTACTGAAAAAAGAGTTCGGAGATTATGAGTGGTTGCCCTGCCCGGGACAAATCCGGACTGATCCGGGAGTACAAGTTTGACCATTATCAAGATCAACCGGTTAGCTAGTACCTTCGCTAATATTTTCGTATCCCAATTAATGAGCGAGAGTGGCCTATAGGAATCGCAGGAGTCCGGGGCTTTGCCAGGCTTCAGTAGTGACGTGATCAGTGCCTCTCTCATTGAGGGGGGCAGGGAGCCGTACTCCACACATTCCTCATAGAGCTCCTTCAGGATAGGGGCCATAATGTCTAGATATGTTTTATAAAATTCGTCCGGCAGGCCGTCCAAACCTGGCGCTTTACCTGACTGCAACTGCATAAATGCTTCACGGATTTCGTTGAGCTCAAACGGGGCACTTATGAAGTCTCTCTGCGCGTTCCCCAGCCACCCTAACGCCACATCCCCCAGGAAGCTGTCGAGTTAAAAAACATCTTGCCTTTGCGAGGTATAGAGTGTAGAGTAGTGCGTACTAAAAGTGCCTAGCATGACAGTAGTATTGCAGTGCATTTGCCCGCCCACATCTGTGATTTCGAGGACGTGAGTGGAGAAACTAGGTTTCTGAATTATTTCCGCCAGTGCCCTCCCCGGTCTCTCACCTTCTCCATAACAGCAGGCCACCCAATGTCGCCCTCTGAATTTTGTCTCACGTGCTGCGGTATCTACATAGTCTGACAGTTTCTCCCGAAATTGCTCCGAAGCTCGACCCTGGCCATCTGCGCCTCCAGTGTTTTCAAGTCCAGCTTTAGTTTCCGTAGCGTACCTTGAATATTGCTAAGAACTCCGAAAGTTTTAGAAATGCAAAACCCCCTGATTGTGATCTTAAATGCTTCCCAAATAATTTATATACTAACTTGTTTCTGCGAAAGAAATCTTGGATTTCCTCCCCCAACTTGCTGTGAAACACAACATCTGTCAAAGCCGCAGGCTGTAGTCTCCAATGACATTTGGGCATGTCATAGCCCGGCTGTGTAATTGTAAGTTGCACAGGGGAATGGTCTGAGAAGGTCCTAGCCAAATGTCGAACATCTTTTATGCATGTGCCTAGCCCCGCGAAAGCAAACAGTAGTCTATACGAGACCAAGTTACAGCTCGCATTGTGTTCCTTCTCAGGTGGTGAGGTGAGTATGCTCCCATGCATCAATCAGGCCCCCCTCCTCCAAAATCCCCACAAGGGTCCCTCGGGCCTTAGTGTAATGGTGCGGTACAGTATTAGATCTGTCTACAGCCGGATCAAGGTCTAGATTGAAGTCACCCCCACCCCCCCCAGATAATGTGAGTAGATCCTACGCTCACTATCTTCCCCCAAAGATTGGAGAAAAACTCAGGCATATCTGTGTTAGGGCCATAACAACTTATTAGAGTAACTGAGTCCCTGCCCAACTGCCCCCATGCCATGGTGTACCTTCCCTGCTGGTCCACCATCAAACCTACGGGCGTGTATGGTGTGCGCCTTTTAATCAGGATAGCTGTTCCTCTTGCATGAGATGAGTATGATGAGAACACCTTGTAGTCTGCCCACTTGCTGGCGAATGTGGTTGAGTGTTGCGGGTTGATGTGGGTTTCTTGCAGGAGCACCTTTTGTTTATCTGGTGGCGGTCTAGGTATGCCAGTACCTGTCTGTGCTTTCGCGAGTCCCCCAGCCCCCTGACATTCCACAACAGTATTCACAGTTGTTGTGTGTTTAGTGAGTTATCCACACTACCTATTTGTGATATGACTTGTATGATTCTGAGCCACATGCAGGGTGACAAGATCAAGAAAGTGGTCCAGTTTATGTCTGTAGTACATGTCAGAATTGACATTCAAACGTTTGAGAACAATCCCTCCTACCTACCCCACCACTGAAGCATCCCAATCATGCCAGCATGTCCTGTCCCTGCCCCCTCCATACTCCCAGCAATGTAGAGCATTAAAACAAAGAACATAAATCTGATCTATGTAACCAAGACCCAAAGAGTTCTAAGGGGGATCACCCGTTAGGGGAACCCACTACATGGCGCACGGAAACCCTCGCCCGCCCAAGGGGGACGAGTTAGAAACTACAACCCCTGTTGGGGCATGGTGGTGCCTGGTAGTATTTTTCTCTCATTACCCAGCACCCAGCTATTATGTCCTTATTATTCAACTTTCCCACAATATAATACTTAAGATGAATGAACAGTTGCTACTTCCCAACAATAGAGTGTTATTGATTACCACATAGTTGCCCTTGGACCCCATCTTTTGCATACAGTCGGTCCAGGTCTGGCAAGGCTGATCGTGGTGAGATTCCGGGAGCGTTTGTGTTTGCCTTCTGCCGTTTCACGTCCTTCAGAAACTCTTCGACCTGCTGGTGCTTTGTATAGAATGTGAGATCAAAAAGGACTAGCCTATTTGTGAATTTACATAGGCTCAAGACTGTAAGACAAGGTACAAACCCTTTTGTTTGTTCATGAAGCCCTCACCCACCAACCCGGTTGGTGGCATGCTTCATCATCGGGCCCACCCAGTGATACCGAGTGTGTCCCGGGTGTGCTTCGACGCCTGAATACAGCGGAGCAGGTATGTTTCTGAGTGTGCAGTGTGGTGACGTGAAGGTGAAAATTTAAAAGCTATACAGGGATCCCAGTACCCGAGGGTAAATTATATTTTAATAACTGGGTCACTGTTAGCATTAAAAAAGGCTGTTGGATGTTATAGGAGTGTTAATTACATGTTTCAGCCAGGCCTTCATGATTAAAACTGGCTTTCCTCAGGACCAAAGTGTGTTGGTGCAAATTACTTAATTTTTAAGTGATTGTGTAATTTTGAAAATTGTGTAGCACTCGCTAAGGTGCTTTACATGTGTGAGGGGGATTCCCTCTTAGAGAATTACTGGACATACAACAAGTATGACAAAACACACATACAGGGGAGAGTCTTAGTATGGTAACATATTCACAAAACAGTTTGATTGCCGATATCTATTGTGCTGTGTAGACGATAAATAAGCGGCAAATGTTGTAGCCATATTGGTGGTATGGCTAGGGTGAAAGTTATCATATATACATGAAGTTTTGTGGTGGGCTAAGCATCGTAAAAAAAACGGTGGTAAGTGCATGAAAGGAAGATTATCCTCACGTTGGCTTGTTGCCAAATTTGCCCCATGGGGTAGTCCGGCAGAGGAGTGGACCCTGAGAAGATAAAGGGGCCTCAGGGGGTTAGGGACCTGTGGAAAGAGAGCTTACCCGGCTCGTAGCTGAAGCGCTCAGTTTACTCACGAAACTTTCGGTCAGTGTCTGAGTTGGATCTCTTGTTGTCTCTGTGGCCTCCGAAAGACTGTCCTGGGCCGGGTTTGTGCCTTAAATGCAGTCTGCATCATTCGGATCACCTGTGCAGGGAAGGACAGAGAAAACAGACTGTGCGAGGACTCGCTTAGTCATGGCTATGCTGCGCATGTGCAGGAGAGTAGTGTATCCTGCTGTGAGCATGCGCGGTACCGATTGTCGGCGCCTGCGCATTGGGTGTGGCTGTGTAAGCTGTACCCAGTGTACACAGATTAGTGTACAGGTGTAGTAACATGAACGTTTGAGAAATAAAGAACGCTAACCGGGAAGAAAAAAAAAAAGGACTTAAAAAGCGCTGTGGGGTTAAGTTTTGAGGCCAGGTGTATAACTGACTAATACAACAGAGGGACATTTAACACGGAGAGGAATCAAGAGTAGTGTTTCATGTGAGGAGAAAGAAATTCATGTTTTCAGTGAGCTCCAGGGTATGGAGTCATTCAAGCCCAAACCCAGTTGCTGGGTGGAGAGGCAATAGATCCATCTCTGTTCTTTTGTATGAAGGATCCGGTCATTGTCTGTTTGGTTAATGTCAAATTGTTCAATTACAGTCCAGGACATGTCATTGGGGGTGTGGTGTGCCGTGAGGTAGTGCTTTGTCAGTCTGCTGATGTTTTTGCCACACCTGATCGTGCTTCTGTGTTCAACCACTCTAGTTCTGATTTTGCGGGTCGTCATGCCCACGTAACGGAGCCCGCAGGGGCATGTTATGAGGTACACAAGGTTGCTGGAGTTGCAGTTGGTGTGTTGGCATTGTGTCCAGATTTTTCCAGGTTCAAGGTTGAGAGTTTTCGTTGGTTTAGTGAGATGGCACACACTGCAGTTGTTGCATGGATAATGGCCAGTGACTTTGGGGAGGCCCCAACAGTTGAGGACTGTATTGTCCATAGATTTAGGACTGGCATGTGGTCTTGTTGACACTAGTTTGTCTTTAAGGTTGTTAACACGTTTAAATGGAAAGCGTGGCATCTCCCATTCCTTGGTGCCTGAATTGATTATCTTCCAATGTTTGCGGATGATACTAGAAACTTGATTTGACACTGTATTATTGGTGCTCACATAGATCATGGGTGGTGGTTCCTGGTCTTTTGTCATCGTTTCTAGTAGCGATTCTCTGTTTATATTGCGGACCCTTTTGCTGGTTTTGGCAATAATGGCGTTGGGGTATCTACGTTGCTGTAGTTTGTGTGATAAGGCCCAGGATTGTCTTTTGTAGTCCTCTAGGTGGGTGCAGTTTCTGCGGATCCGCAGGAATTGTCCAAAGGGTAGGTTTTTTCTTAAGGGTCTGGGGTGGAAGCTGTCAAACCGCAACAGCTTTGTATAGAATGACAGCTTCCCTTGATATGTGATTCGGAGTTTGACTGGATACAGCAGAGTATAATCTATCTGGGCATGTTGTAGTTTCTGCTTCACTGGTAGAAATTTGTGCCTCTCTTCTTGTACAGTTAGCATGGTGAACGACAGGCCTTCATATGAAAGTTGCTGTTTCTCCCGGGCAACTCAGAGGGCGTCATCTTGGTCTCTGTAATTTAGGATGCACGCAATTATGGGATGCGGCGTGCCACCAGGTGGAGGCCTCGGGCCTAAGGATCGATGGGCCCATTCCACTATGCAGTGAGGAGAGAGGCAGTCCTCTCCCACCAACGCCTTTAGCAGCTTCTCCACGTATTCTTCCATTTTGCCTGTGTTTGTACTTTCCGGGATACCTAGGACACGGATATTGTTCCTGCGACTCCTCGCTTCAATGTCCTCATTCTTTGCAGCTATTATTTTCATCAGCTTTTCCATCTGTGTAACGGAGCTTTGTACCGCCGTCGTTGCATCCTCCGCATCTGATATGCGACGTTCGATTTCTTTCATTCGTTCCTCATGACCGTCAAGCTTGGGCACAATATTGTCCATCCGCGTTGTCATGGTGTCCATTTTGGTAGCGATAGTGGCTAGGCCTTGCCGAACTTCCAGGAGGATTGCCTTCACGTCCTCACCGTGGGATGATGGGGGATCTTGCACAACCATCTCACCACTGGTCTCCGAGTCTGTTTGTTGCAGGCGAGCGCTCTTCTTTGCCTCGAAAGTGAGCCGTTGTTGCCGCGCATATGGCTTGCCCATCACCACGGTCAGTTGGGATGAGTGTCTTGTCCCGCTGGAAGAAGGATCTCAGGAGCTACCCTGTTTGCCCTCAGCATTGATGTTGCTCCCCACGCGCTGCAGGATTCACCTGCTTGGCGTGCACTAGGACAGCAGCCTATCTCCCAAACGAGGTATCACGGTATGGGCCTCAATGACATAGACCACCGATCGACGATGCAGTGCGAGGCCTTTGCCACATCCACTGAAGCCAGCAGTCATCAGAGACGCTGCGAGTCTCGGCAGCCTTCTCCCTTGCGCAGAGGTCAGATGTGCCTCCGTCTGCGCATATATGGCGATGTGTACTCCGTGTGCTGTGTCCAGACCTCCAGGTACCCCTAGCAGCATGTGCACACCATTTGCGGCTCCTCAAATCCGCGCATCCGATTCCAGCATGTATGGCGCCTCCTCACTGGAATACCAGGCCGCGAGGTATTCCCTGCGCCCATAGCCCCAGCCGTCGCTCCGCTGGCCACACTCGCTGCATTGGTGCTGTACCTCTCTCCTTGCCACACTTGTCCTGCAGGCAGGGGGCTCTGAACGCCGCGGGCCTCCATTGCGGGCACGGGAGCCCTCCAGCGATCGCCTCAATGCCTAATGCCGTACGGCAGCCCACCCTGCGCGACTGGATTTCCCCTTGCCGTGACGGCTCCCAGCTACACTGTCTTTAATAGGGGGTGAGCTGCCCGCCGTCCTGTGCACCGATGACCAGCAACGCAGTGCCCCCCAATGTCGCCGCCGGAAGCCACTCACCGCCGCACGGCGTTAATCTCAGAAGCAGCGGGGGGGGGGGCTGCACACCTCATGGGGAGACGTGGCACTCGAGTAGCCACCCGCACCGATCATTCGCTCTGACCTGCATAGGGTCGCGTGTCAGTTCACGCGTTTCTGCCCACTGCATCGACAATTTCGAGCGGATCGTCTCCACACTTTCGCCGCTTATGCTCTGTCACTTGAGCATCAGAAATCTGTCATTCACGTGCTTCTGCATCCAGCTGGGAAGGATCATGTTAAGGATTATAGAACCAGGCAGTGAGAGCCTCACACAGAGTCGGCCATTCCGCTCGTGCGTCCCCCAAATAATGGAGTAATACTTAATTTGACTTTTCTTGCCCCTGCATTTACTCAACCCTGCCACATAATTTGCCCTCATCTGCTGCAAAATTCCAGTGGCCCTGCCAATAGATCAGTCCACAAATAGACACTAATCGTAAACCATCATATTATGTTTATCAAGAATTTCACACATTTAGTTACACTGAAATCTAAGTGTATTTACATTTAATACCCTCAGAAGTAGATGATGGATGTAAGCTGGTTCGCAAGAGAAGTCTCAAGATCTGAATCATAGCTGATTGAGAACTGGTGTAAATTAAAGGGTTGGAAAACAAAGGCAATAAGCCTCACAATAAGATATTGATTTGTTTACATTTTTAGCAATGCTCTTTGGCTTCCTATTTGCAAACTATGAGATGTCTCAGAGACAGCGCCAGGGGGCCTTGCTTGGTTTTTCATAACAGGCATGATTAGGACGTGCAGTCTCAGGCACCGCCCCCAACATTTTCTATCCACCATACGCTACACTGGCACGCCTGGTCTAGGAGGTGACAAACAGGACAAAATACAAATACTTCATATGTGACTCATTAGTTGATATCAATCATAGTGGTTCCCAAAGCAAATGCATTGGTATGCGTACAATACATATTGGGTGGGCCTGTGTGCGTACTGCACAAGTGCTCACAAGAATAACTAGTTTGTAATTTTTTTGTGAGCCCCTACCTATCCCGTGATCAGACCACTTCCTAGTACCACTCACCTGGCAAACTATTATTGAGCTCCCCCATGCACCGGCCCTACGCATTCCAGAACGACCCTGGTCTAAACTTATCCTTGATGACTGTAGACGCGAACTAGAACTCACCGTCCCCACATACGACTCAGACCCTTTGGTAGCAGACAAGAAACTCTCAATCTGGATAGAAAACTCACTAGACCTTGTATTGCCAAGAAAAATCTTAGCAAAAATCCCATTGGTTCACCCCAGAACTTCATGACATGAAAAAACAATGCAAAAAACTAGAACTTAAATGGAGGAAAGACTGGGCCATCAATAAATAAAACGAATACAGAGTAGCCATCAGGTCCTATAAAGCTTCCTTTAAAACAACCCAGGCAGCCTTCTTCGAAGGAAAAATTCAAGCCTCCGCAACTCATCCAGGGAAACATTCTGCATTGTGAAAAAACTTTTGAAAGTCCCAGACCCACCCTCGGTTCCTGACCCCTCTGGTCGCAGATGTAAAGAACTGGCAGAATTCTTCTCGACCAAAATATCCTAAAAACACTCCCAATTAATGACCAGTCATCAGAACAATTTCCCCCAGTTCCCACAAATGACACCCCTCACTTAAATTCCTTCTCCCCCCTCACAGTGGAGATGCTCCCCCCAATCTTAGAATCAATTAAAAGCGGCTCCCCTTTAGACCCTGCACCTCACAACATCCTGAAGCTAGTGACACCCACCATTTCCTCCCTCATCACCAACTTAATCAACGCCTCTCTAGGACATGACACTCTTCCCCCCAACTGGAAAAGAGTCATAGTAAGAGCACTGCTAAAAAAAAAACACCTCGATCCCCTGCATTTGGCTAATTACCGGCCCATCTCCCTACTACCAGGAATAAGCAAGGTGGCGGAAAAATTCATCAACCAACAGCTTTCCGCATTCCTGGAGTCCGGTGGACTCCTACACTGCTCCCAGACAGGCTTTCGTCCCTGCCAGGGCACGGATACCGCCCTGGTGGCAGTCGTAGAAGAGGCGATGAAGATTCTGGACTCAGGAGGCTCTGCAGATGTGATCCTCCTGGACTTAAGCGCAGCCTTCGACACGGTGGATCACCCTATCCTGACTCACCGTCTCAGCCGAATGGGAGTCACAGGGTCGGCTCTATCCCAGCTTAAATAAGTCCTAGAAAACAGAACCTTTCAGGTTCTCTAGAGCCATCCCTCTCCAATGCGGGGTGTCTCAGGGCTCGTCCTTGAGCCCTACACCTTTCCATGCATATTTGTCCCCATTGGAGGAAATTGTTGCCCCTTTTGGTATTAAATTGGTCACGTACCTGCCTCATAGAAATCTTTGTTTGGATGAACAAATCTCTCCTTAAACTCAACAGAGATAAAACTGAGCTTCTGGTGCTGGGCAACCAGTCTAAATTCACCCCAACTCCTTGTGGCTGACCTGTATGGGGCCAGCTCCCTCCCCAAAAAAAAATAAAAAGTCTGGGTGTCTGGCTCGACCAGGACCTCACCTTCCAAACCCAGGCTAGGAAAACCGCAGGAGTCTGTTTTGGCCTGCTACGCACCACACGGAAAATCCTCCCCCTATTACCACCCCATTCCAGGAAAGTCCTCATTCAGGGTCTCATTCTCTCCAGACTGGATTACAGTAACGCCCTCTACCTAGGCGGTCCGAAAACAGTCACAAACAAACTCCAACTTGTCCAGAATTTGGCAGCCAGACTGCTTACAGGCACAAACAATCGGTTCTCAGCAAAACCTGTCCTAAGCTCCCTCCATTGGCTCCCAATCCAGGAGAAAATCAACTTTAAGTCCCTCTGTATAACACACAAAATCCTCCAGGGCAAGGGCCCCTCTATTCTAAGAGCCCTAATTAAACCTTACAAAGCCAATAGAAAGCTTCGATCTGACCACCTCTTCCTGGCAAACACTCCCAGAATCAAGAAGGCACGGTCTGGTGGACGCCTCTTCTCCTACAATGCTTCCAAGCTCTGGAACTCCCTCCCCCTCAACATTCGTAGAGAAGCCAACCTACTAAACTTCTGTAAGCTCCTGAAAACTTGCCTTTTCCCCTAGGTCACACCTGTTCCCTAGCCAACTCCACAAGCTCAGAGCTGGAACGCCCCCGGGTTGCCACGCGCTTTACACATCCAATTCTATTCCATTCTATCCTATACACTGTGCTGGTGGGTGCATAGGAACACTGATTTTAGGAACCATGTCCAACACTACAATTAATTGCTTCCATGCTAGCTGGTGAGTCTTGTATTAGAAAGACATCCGGTTCCAGGGTAGCTTAAGTAAGATGTTTATTAAGATAGATGTTAGGATAAAGAGCCCCACCAGGAGCTCCTTCTTTATTATGGTAACATGCATGGTTCCTTTTCAATTAATATGTAGTGACATGTTGCTTATTCAGTTATGCATCATGTGTGCACCTGTTATTCTCATGCATCTTTATTTCATCTCGTTTGCTTTAGTATACCCATATATGGAAATGTTTCTATTGTTGCTCTATGTAAAGAAGGGAGATGTGTTATACCTGCTGCTCAGCCAGTGTGACTGGGGTGTGGAATGTTTGTGCGTAGTGATGCTGTAGAATTCTGGATGAGTGAGAGAGTAAGTTGGAGAATGGGCTGAGCAGCAGGAAGGCCACTCCTGGTGTGGCTCTTATGCCTAACATTTATCTTACTAATACAACAGTGAGGGACACTGGAAAGTGTGAAGCTGTCCACACCATGAGAAGGGAGTCTTGACATCCTGGTGGTGTGTGCTTATCTACCCCAGGGAAGGAGCTCACCACCTAAAATAAAAGTCAGTTGAACAGTCCCTAGTGAACCTGGTGTTGCTCATGAACAACTCAGTGTCAGTGCTTGCAGCCATTATCTATAACACTAAAGAAAATGGTGGGTTATCATTTCCTTTGGCTCGAAGGTGTACTAATTAGTAAAATAGACAAAGTAGTGTCTTCTCTGCAAAACCACGCAAAGATGCTTTACTGGAAAAAAGGAATATTGTGGTGTTGTGCCTCCTAAAAGAATATGAGCTCATTTGTGCCCCTACAGACCAAGGATAGGCAGTACTTTTAAGGTAGTGCTTGCTCCTACTCTGAGCCTAGGAGGTGCACTTTCACAGCATCAGAATGGGGCTTTATTGTCAATTATTCTGTAGACACAGGTAGGATACAGGAACATTAACATTTGGAAACACTCTCACAGATAACATACAATCCCAGGCTTAGAGCTGCAAGAATACTCAACAGCAGTTAAAGGTTCGTACTGGTAGGTTCTCACGTTATCATTGCACCTATGACATGTCCAATAGCTCTCCTTCCTTTCAAGAACCTCAGAGCAATCATGCATGCCCACATTTTTGTAAGCAATTGAGAATACAACAGGACAGTGATTCTTAACCTTTTGACTTCTGTGGACCCCCAATTAATCATAACTGCCATCCGGGGACCCCTAATGAATCATTATTGAAATCTAGGGACCCCCATTAACTCATTGGAAGCTGGAGACTCCAGCCTAAGTTATTTCAAAGATTTACATTGTAAAACAATGCACAAAAAGTATTCCTAAGTATTCATCAAACACATAGATAAATGATAAATTATTGTATTTAATTCACAAATATAAAAATTAATTTTAATGGGAAAATTAGAGATTGTCTAAATTCAATTGTTACCACCCTTTGTCTATATTATTCTGTTTGAAGCACTCACACTGCTCCTACAAATCAATCTGAAGATACAAACTTTATTTTTAGCCTCATTTCAAATTCCTTCACATTTACAGAACATTTTAAAAGTTTCAATTTTAAGTTTTACTTCTTTCTTCATATACAATTTATTAATCTGTTATTATTATATACATTTCTAAGCAGTCGTGGACCCCCAGGTTAAGAACTACTGCAGTAGGAGAATAAACATGGAAATTGATTTTCATATGGCAACCATCATACCTTCACGACCACTCCCCGCCCACATGTTTTACATAATTTTCTTTTTAGGTCTGGCTTGACAGCATAGCTGTGTGTAAGAACTATTTTTACAGATGCTTTAAAATATACCTCTATTGAGGTCTGACTCCAGTCATGGAGTATTTCTGTCTCCCCTCGTGCTATTGGCTGTTTAATTTATCATTCCACCACCAACGGAGTGCTAGTATTACAATGCCTGTGGAACTATTTAAAATCTCAAAAGTACATTCAGTAGTTACACACCTTGGGGCATATTAGCAAGAAATAGCGATATTTATTGCTAAATGCGCTTGGCGTATTTTTTTAAAACGCTGCCTACCGCTGGATATGTTAGCAGAGAAACCTGCTATTAGCAACATTTTTCTCCATTGTGCTAAAATATCCAGCGATAGTGGCGAAATGCGTGTATATTGCTGAAAATCCAGCGATATTCATGCATTAACGCCAATGGGGACTTAACCTGAGAATCCACCTCCCATTGGATAAACAGGTAAGTCATGTTTTTAGCAGGCGTTAGATTATAAAGATAATCGCACTTAGCGCAATTTTTTTATCGCTATGCTGCCTTGCTAATAGGTGATAGCTGTGTTAGCGACTTCTAACAGTTTGGGTATGCCCACTTTGCATGTCATTAGCGATAAATATTGCTGACATGCAAAGCGGGCCCCAAACCGCTCGCTATCGCCTAAAAGCTGTTGCTAACTGCTGTTAGCGCCAGCTTGCTAATAGGGCGATAAAAATATCGTCGCTTTAGCGGCAAAAAGTGCTGCTCATGCGGCGATATGGCCTTTGCTAATCTGCCCCTAAATTTGTTATCTCCCAAACAATTTTTTTTGCTTGGCTTGCAGAAAGGTTTTAAGTTTTAGTTGATTCAGAACGCAAACCAGACCTACTAGCCTGGCCAATGCTTGTTTTATTGTTTCATTTATAGTTCAAGTTTCCTAATTTTAGAGTTTCTTCTTGAAATCTAAAGTGCTCCGATTCCTGCAGGTACAGTAGCGTAATGATTCCTGCAGGTACAGTAGCGTAATGGTGCAACCATAAAAATTAAATGAAATTAAGATACTTAAGAAGAGTGGCAAGATAATCTTGTGAATGACCATTTCTTTGTGGCAATTCTAACACTACCTTGCATCAAACTTCTGTGTGTATTTGAGAAACTTTGTGATGCTCAAACTTATATCCTAATGTTAGTCTGCACTGCTGAACCCTACTGACGGACCAATGGACATTCATCTCACAAAGTAAACACTATTGATAGTTTTCACTAACATTAAAAGGTCAGGGAAGCAGGTAGCCCTCTGCCTCGGACAAGGCAGCCCGGCAATACGTTGTGCTTGGTAAGGAGCTTCATGGAAGATTTGACACAGCAGACAATTTCTAGTACCTCTGATGGGGCAAGAGAAGTTCTTAAAAAAAGTGAAACAAATTAAGTTCCATCTCTACCAAAAGGAGCGCCTACAGTATGCACAACTCAGGCACCGGGTTACTAACCCTAGCGTCAGATCTGCTGGCAATACACTCAAAAT
The DNA here is from genome assembly GCF_964261635.1 of Lissotriton helveticus. Classification (NCBI taxonomy): domain Eukaryota; kingdom Metazoa; phylum Chordata; class Amphibia; order Caudata; family Salamandridae; genus Lissotriton; species Lissotriton helveticus. The sequence goes on along the minus strand of NC_136073.1, from coordinate 118,934,921 downwards.
ACTTTTCCCCAATTAGTGGGTACTAAAGGTACCATTTCAAAACTTGCACAAAGTGTTGCTTGTGCAGGAAGTGCCTGAGACATGAAAACACAACAAGGACTGGGAATGCACTTTGTTCAGATATACACTCTTAATTTGTGCCAGTACTGTGCACAGAAATTAATTATATACTATGGTGCAGTGGGCACTGCACTCCGCTTCGCTTACACTGAATGTTGCCGAACCCAAACCCTAGGTGCTGGAGGGGTTGTAGGGCCATGAGGTTCACTTTGCCCATTTGGACACATTGCATTGTGCTTTGTCCCCTTGGGGGGTTGTGGGGGCAGGTGGGTGGCAGTCAAGATGAAGGACATACTGGGATACCCGCTGCCTTCCTCTCCTGACGTGATGCTATAAGGCTTGAAACCAGCTGAATTTAAAGCAATGTCCGAAAATGATTGACATGGTAATGCAGTTTCTGGGAGCAACTAACCTGGCCCTACCTTACAGTTAACTTACTCAGTGATTCCATAAACTTTGGACTTTTCTTTCACTTTAACAATTAGCAAATAATATTAATGGTACTCCTTGACGCCCTGTGGTTAAGTGGGAACTGGTATATAAAACAAGCATTTGCAATGCAATTGGTCTCGCCTTTTGGGACCTTATATGTATTTAGCTATGGAGCATATTAGCCTGAGTGCTGAAACATCTACTGTTCTTTAACATGGTGGAAAGTAAGCACCAACCTGCGTGACATGCCAGGTATGGGAACACATGGAGGGAAATATTGCCTTTCAGCGGGAAATGGTATAGTCCAAAGCTCTGTTTTTAATATAAAATCAGGGCTTTCGGTGGTCATATCACTGATAATACAAGATTTGAAAAAAATATTATTGTCTACGGGTGCTCGTGGAAGACAATTTCTATGGACTGGAATCTAGAGAATGCTAAAGTGATTCTGGTATTTTACTGACCTCTGCTGGTCGTATTCTTTCAAGAAAGTTAAATAGAGGCAGTTGCCAGAAAAATGTAAAAAAAGAACGTCCCGCAGCAGAAAGCAATTCTGGTATTTTGCTGACCTCTACTCGTCCTGTTTTATTAAGACAGTTAAATAGAGGCAGCTGAACAGAAAAAAAATCCCTAAGCGGAAGCAGACAAGTCCTAGTGCTGATCTCCAGAGTCCACAAAGTACATACACATATAAGTATATACTAATATTTAAGTATATACTAACATATATAAAAGAGGTCTCGAATGCTCGACCTAATGATGTGTGGAAACCTGCACAGCACTTTGCTTCCTCCTCCATGGAAGGCCCTGGGTCTCTTCCATTGAAAGGACTGGTGCAGTTGTCTGTAAAGGAGGGGCAGCGTTAGCAGCCCGTCCCCTGCCAAAGTGGCAGGGCGGGCCTAGAGGAGTAAAGTAGTCATGTGGGAGGTCAGGGGACAAAAAAAATAAAAATAAAATAAAACTAACCTTAATGCCACCACTTGCCACTGCATCGCGCTCTTCCTGATTCTGGGCACAGGCTAACAACAGCCTGCCCTGCAGCCAACCCTGATAGCTCAACTGTGCCTGAAGGGTTTGGCCTACCTGAGACTGCCGGACAAACACCTCATGCGCAGAGAAAGGAATGCTCACCACTTCCCTCACCAGAAGTGTCATGCCCTGGAACCATTCCCAAGACTTGTCAGAGGCAACAGAACAATAAATATTGCATTAGTGCCAGGTAGGATTTAGACGCGGAATAGGTAAAAATATTACTATAGTAGCCCAACTCATCTTAGCTTTGAAAGCCCTGCAACGTAAGTATCTTAGGTTATATTGTAGTTTTGTATATTACAGCAGTTTTTGATTGAGTGGCTAGGAATAAACTTTAGTTAACACTAGGTACTCTAGGCATATAAAAAATCTCTTCTACCAATGCTGTACAATATTCTTAAGGATACTTGATTAAAACTTAAGCTAAATCAAGAGGGAAGAAATTCTGAAAAACTCTCAACAAATGATGGTTGATGTCAAGGGCACATTTTGACCCTCTGCACATTACATTTGTACATGTCCAATTTACCACATGCCTTGGAAAGACTATAATGCTTCCCTCCAAACCTGGGGTCCCAAATGAGATACATAGTGGTGTGTGCAGACAATATTGTATTACTGGGTTGTACTCCCTCCAATCAGCTTAAAATGATTTTTACAGATGCAAAGAGGAAAACTGTATGAACAAAAACCTTTCAAAAACAACCATATTGGTTTGTCGGTAAAGCAAATAAGACGTTTAACAGGTATGTAGCTGGGGCAAAGGAGACCCCGCTAGACATTATGAGTACATGGAATTATCTATTGATGATATATTAAACCTGAAGGGAGAGTTAGATACATTAAATTAAAAGTGCTCAAGAGTTGCCTGTTGCATTGGGAAATTCTACAGAATTAATGCTATTTCCCAGTAGATGTTCGAAAAGTATTGGAAACAAAAATTCATTCTATCTTAGGTGAAGGTTTAGTTACTCATTTAGGGAGTGCAAAGAGCTCTTGAGCAAAATGGAAATGAATACAATGAATCTTTTGACTCAGAAACAATACACCTTTTTCCGTATAGCATGGGTCCTCGCAAACATTTTCCCAGGGGCCAAAAAGTTTGGTCTGTGATGTGACCGAGGGCCATATTGATGCCAGCATGGTGGTCGTCGAGCGGTCAGGGGGCTATAAGGAGGATATAAGTGACGCAAAGCTTGTATATCTAGTGACTGAATAGCATAACGTGAAACCAATCCTTAAAAGCCCGCTTACCCAAATTGTGTGATACTAGGCAGTTGTTTTATTTCCCTTTCTCTCTACTTTTTCATCATTATAACATATAGGAGAACATCAAAATGCATGACTTTGGGATGTGCACTGTACAAAACCTGCCCCTATCTTTGATGGAGTGGAGAAGTGTGGCTCACTGGTTAGAGGAGGCAGACCTGGAAGCAGAGGTCAGCCCGGGACCAGGGTTCAATTCCCGGCTCGGCGGGGTCTTGAGTCCTAAAATGTCCATGGACTCGACAATTCTCGCTCCGGTGCCTACTCGATTCACGGGTTCACACTCTGCGACTCTGGGCAATAGCTTGCTTAATCTCCACAACGGCCCCTCGCGGCGGGATGCCTGGCTTTCACCTTGTGGATACCCTGCCGGGGTTATCTCACAGGGGAACACCAGGACGGGTTCCCTAAGCAAGCGCTTAGAAACCGCTCGGTGATTTGCGCTATATAAATTCCTGTACATTTACATTGATATAATGAACTATAATGTTTAAAATGTGTGACTTGACTGCAATCAGTGACTGCCATTAGGGCCAAACTTCTGTTCTGTGTACACATTGTTTATCCACCTGCATTGCCTAATACGTTTCATGTGTATTTATCGTTGTTTGGTACTTGAACCTAAGATTGTTGCATGTCATTTACTTAGTGACTGGAGTATTGCCTTGCTCTTGATTCTGTAAAGCGGTATGATACCTTAGGATCTAGCCAGCGCTATATAAAACTCATAAATAAATAAACGTTATGTATAACAGCAAACCAGGCCACCCATAAGGTGTATAAAACAACTGACTTCCCTCTTAGTTCACTAGTGACATTGTTGTCAGGGTGGGAAGAAGCATGAATGCTTCTAAAATCATGTTTGAAAACACTTAAAAAAATACTTTCCAATGCACCGTATAATCTGATGTACTAAGGTGAAAAGGTTCAAATGTTAATGAAATACACTTTTTGAATTTTGAAGTGATATTATCATATAATCATATTTTTACACTTTGCTGAATTGTGTCTCCAAAATGTAGGTGTTTTTACATTTTAGTGGTGCAGGTCTCCTTCTTTTCTTTGACTTTGGTTAACGCATAAATAAATGCTGGCCCATTTATAGTCGAGTAAACAGCAGCCCGGTGCTGGTGTCGACCAGGGGGCTGTATGTAAATTATAAGAGGGCCGCATGCGGCCCCGTGAAGTACTTTAAGGATCACTACGTTATAGGATGGTCACGTTGCTGCTGCAATACAATACAATACTATTAAGTGCTGATTTTATTAGGTAAACACATTGATGGATGCATTGGCTTTAGTTCTATCAGGAGACACTAATCAAATATATATAAAAACTGTATATTTTATGCACATTGTTTACAGAAGGTTATTGAAAAGCAAGGCAAATGATGATTAGCACTTTTTAGTTTATGTATCCTATTCCTACTACCCAAAAATGTTTCTTTTACTATAGATTCATTTTATGTTTCCAATATGGGGGATCTGATAAACTGTTGATACTGTTTTTCAGTTCAACAAATGTCCACTGTAGAGCTGGTGGACATGCTCTTGATTTTGTGCAAAGTTACAAAACGTTAGAGTTTTACTTATTGTACAGTTATCAAGCAAATATAAGACATGCAAAGATATTTGTTTTGCGATGTTCCAAGAGAGGAAATGTGACCTTTTTGCATCCTATGTACTAGGACTATCTGTTCCCACTGGCACTATGCCGCAAGTGTTTATATTGATTTACTAAAATTGTCAAGGTATTGTGTTATGTTTTTAACAAACCTGAACAATAAAAGCATTTTACATTCTAATTGACTTGAGTGCGGGTGAAGGGCTTAGGAAGAGCTTTGGAACAATGGGTATGGGTAAAAAAGCGAAGGACAATTTAGGTAGAATCACCTCAAAACCAAGCAAAGTGGTAGAAAAAGAAAATGACTGTAGGGTATTTTCAGCAGTGTAAGACATTGGGTTATTGGTTGAGGGGGGATGAAAATTGTATTCAAGCTACAACCACAATCAGTTTCAGGGTGAACCACAAAAGACACTAAATGAATTTGCGCGCTCTGAGAGTTTGGCACAAAAGCAGTCAGGAGTAACTTAGAGGCAATGTGTAAAGAGTTTATGCAGCACACAAATAGCAATAAAGTGAAAACACAAAACAAGAAAACTCCCAAAACAACTTAGAAAACTAGGGTAATTCTTAATAAATAAAATGAAATAAAAACAAAACAAATCCGATCGGTAGAATCAGTGATGTTGAATTTAAATCTTTAGGTAAGTATAGCACCTAAAAGCACAGAGCGCCACTTGCGGTCATCTGGTCATACTAGACCAGGGGAAAGTAACAAGTTCAAATTGACCATGATGGAGTGCGGGTCAGATACAGTAGCCAGGCATGTCCTGCTGTAAAAGTTCTATGATTCGTAAGTGCACAGCCCTTCTTAAATCGTTAATTTGTTATTTTTAACAGTTTAGGTGCTCCACTGGTGACGTCTCCCGTCCTGATGATGTTGAGTATCTAAATGTATAAACTGTGCTTCCAATTGGTAATTGGTCACATCCCTTTGGGCACATTTTTGTGGTTCCAGAATAGAATTCCAGTAATGTTCAAAAAATGGTTCAAAAATTGTTTATTTTCGTAAATTCATTTTGTGTGTTCAGAAATTTATATCAAAGGCAATATGAATTATGAAGATAATTCAAGATATAGCCAAATCGACAGAAGCTAGGGCTGATACCTTTGCATTCGTGGAAGATAAAGCATCAAGAATCTATGCTCTAATACATGAAGACATAGCACAAATTTCCACTAGTCGAACAAAAGAGCAGAACATAAGACAATTACTATACTTTTCTAAGCGAGAGATTAATCAAAAACTTCATGCCAACACCATGGTGAAATACCACAACACGCAACGCATACCCAAAGGCCTACGTATAGCTTTGAAACCTTCATTTTGAGAAAAATTCAAAACGATTTCAGGAGCGCTGGTATGCCATTCTCAACAAATGTAGCTTGGACCTCATTTTACTCATAATTGAAGAGTTATCCAGTATTCTTAATGACCTAACCAAAGTAATAGCTGAAACCACAGAAGAACAAACTAACATGATGCCTGCAGCAGAATGATCTAAAACACTACAAGATATTAACAAACAATTGGCCAAACATACGAATGACATAAATGAGAGAAAGATCAGGAAGTTCCACAGGGACACATTAGACTACAAACTAGGAGAGGTCTATACCTGGGCGGAAGTATAAGCCCAACGAAGGAGGAACCGTCCCTATACTCAACATACAGACACTTCTTCATCTGATAGTGACACCACCAATAGGCCACGAGACCATGGTTCTCAAACTATAATAAGATCACAAGATTCAACATCGAGAGAGACGCAACCAACTACCTCAGCACAATCGAGTGGAGCTGCTTCCGCTCCTTTTTTAGACCAAGGCCAAGACAAAGACGACCCAGGAGGGGTAAAAGAAAAAGATCATCCTCAGACCAGAAGCACGACACAACCAAAAAAGGACAAAAAGAAAACAACTCCGAGAGACAACTAATAATCAACATCTCTGATCATACATTTAAACCTAATGAAATTAAACTACTGCAGAAGGGTACTTTTTTGTACCAACCACCAAAACAGATCAACTTGAACTTGAAGTTTGAACCTTCAAACTGTTGAGGAAATTAAGATTAAGGCACTTATTTGACATTTTTTTTACCCGAACAAGATACACAACAACCAGATCAACTGATGGGCCTCAAAACCACAAGTACATATCAAGCACCAGTCGGCCACAAAACTTTAGATTTGTTCGAGAACCTGATCAAACAGGATATATCAAGAGTGAATTACAATAAAACTACATATAAAAACATTACACAGAAGGATTTGGATGCTTTAAAAACTATAGCCAACAACAAATCTATAACTTGTGTAAAGGCCGACAAGGGTGGAGCTTTGGTAATCATGAATACTACTATGTATGATCAAAAACTAAATGAACACACCGCCGATGATACAACCTACATGAAACTGACTGAGAATCCAACTATACAATTCGCCAACATCTTGAAGAATATAGTTGTGAAGGCATACCAAGCAGGAACCATCAAAGAAAGGACAAGAAATTTCCTACTGAAACAGAATCCAAAGAGTCCATCAATATACATGGTCCCAAAAATCCATAAAAACCCCACTGATCCACCACCGAGACCCATAGTCTCTACACGTGGTAGTCTTCATGAACCCGTGGGTCAATTTCTCGACAAATATCTACAACCAGCAGTTAAATCAATGAGAAGTTATATAAAAGACACTACGGATTTCCTACTCAAACTTCAAACAATACAGATCAACCAAGGAGAGGACCTACTATTATGTACAGCAGATGTCAAATCGCTATACACCTCAATTCCTCATCAAGAGGGAATCGAAGCAATGGAACAAGCAATTTTGAATTTAAACATTGATCGTCCCATGCAATTATTCCTCATGGAACTGGTATACTTCACCCTCTACCAGAGTTACTTTAAACACAAAAATGAATGGTATCTCCAACTCGTAGGTACCTCTATGGGAAATTGTGCTGCGCCTGTATATGCAAACTTGTTTATGAAACAATACGAGGAGGAACACATTTTAGCAAAATCAGAATGGAGAGAGAACATCAAATTATACGTCAGAAATATCGATGAAGTTTTCATCATTTGGAAAATCACTAGAGATACATTGCAACAAGCACTCACAGCCTTGAATGACATTGACAAACAAATACAATTCACATGGGAAATGAACACAGAAAAAATCATGTTTCTTGATGTAGAAGTCAGACTCGACTAACTACAGATGTTTACAGAAAACCTACAGATAGGAACAACACGTTACATTTTACCAGCTACCATCAAAGGTCATTAAAACAACATCTCCCAACATCTCAGATGATCAGGGTAAAAAGAATAACCTCTGACCCGAACAAGGCGGCTATGAGAATAGAAGAAATGGGAACCGGATTTCTGGAAAGAGGATACCCAAAAAATATCATTGAAGAAGCAAAAAAAAGAACACATGTCATACAAAGAACAGAACTATTAAAAACCACCATTAAACCACCCAACAAAAGGACAATGATTGTCTCTAATTCTCAAACCTCAGCGCGGATTTTAAGAAAATCATTAACAAACATTGGCCGATCCTGAGCTTGGAACCTGACTTCAATGCGATATTCGACCATGGACCATTGTTTGCTTACACTTGAGGTAAAAACATTGGAGAGATTCTTAAATCACCGAGACCATTGAATATGGAAGCAAAAGGTACGAGACCATGTGCTAATTGCAATAATTGTAACATCATCATACCAGAGACAAGCCTGATGCATCCCATGAAAGGCTACAAGATCAAGCTCACAGTGACAGCGACATGTGACACTTCAAATGTGATTTATCTCTTAAAATGTCCCTGTGGGAAAGTCTACGTGGGAAAAATGGAACCGAAGATGAAAGTACGTCTAAATGAACACAAATCTAACATCAAGACATGGAATCTCAAATCTTCAGTGGCCAAACACTATCTAGAACAAAACCATAACGTTTCCCAACTCAAATTTATGATCCTAGTGGTCATTCAGAAGATGGAAGGAAGAGACAATAACAAATGTCTACTCCGTCTTGAGAACTTTTGGATTAGTAAATTGAATGCAGCAAAACCCAATGGGTTAAATGATCGAATAGAGTTGGCTTGTTACCTTTGACAGAACCAGATACTGACTTTAACGGCCTTGAATGGCCCATTGTTCTGCACACTATGTTTGATTAGTGGTATGATCACCTACATAGCACCACAAACCTACACATCTAATTGAGACTCTAGTGCCAAATCTTGTTCCCTTCAGGTCTGACCTAACTATGCCCCAATATCATCCCTTTCGCTCGGCTTTATCGCTCTTTTTCATCACGTCTTTTTTTTTCATTCTGATTAACCTATACTGCTGCGATTTTTGCATCACATAATATTCGTTTACAGATGCACCGGCATTGTCACAGTTTAATTACAACATTCTATATGTTCACTATATTCCAAACGTGCATTATTCACACATCCCAATAAGCTAGTTTCGTCTCCATGTCGCCTAACATTCTGGTTGTCATTGTTCCAACCCCATTCGGTTTTCACTCTTCACTGCACACTTTCGATCACGTGTTGCAGTCTTTATCCAATAGGCTACTATATACGTCAACATACAGGAAGTGCCGACATCAATCGGACGAAAATCACTCTGACTGACACAACGCCGTCTCCGCTACACCTTTGCTGACAAGTGAGTATAACAGCCCCGGTTTCACTGTTTTACATCGATCATCAGAGACCTAAGGTCACAGGCTGATCACTATGTTTTATATTTTGGTTGCACACGACAGATCAGGAAGAGTTCTAAGTAAGCCTGACCTCATCGTTTAACTCACTTCTTTCTAACTACGGCTTTTTTCCTTTAACGCGCCTTCCGTTTAACACGTCTTTCACTTACCGCGCCGCACAAATTCACACGGGGCATCTCACGTTCACGGGCTATCGTTTTTGAACTAGGGTCACATGGGTAAATATGCATACAAGCAAACTTTTATATTTGAATTGTTGGCAAAAGTGAAGAGCAATGACTATATCGTATCATTATGATATATACTGTTTGTGGTGTCCATGTCGACTAAGACCCAGCTATGATGTTTCACATTTTAGAAACGCTCCCAGACGAAGGGCAGTGCGCCCAAAATGCATTGGAGCAAATTGAACTCGATATAGATGATATATTCATTCTGTTAATGGAACTTTAAAGAAATGATATGAATTTCTGAACACACAATAGGAATTTATGAAAATAAACAATTTTTGAACCATTTTTTGAACATTACTGGAATTCTATTCTGGAACAACAAAAGTGTGCCCAAAGGGATGTGACCAATTACCAATCGGAAGCACAGTTTATACTGCTGTAAAAGTTGCCTTCTCAAAGTCCGTCACGAAGAGTCAAGTTTGTGGTGGAGAAGGCAGTGGGAAGCAGGGAGAGCGTCACAATGGTGATCACTGTAGCATGAAGACCTGGCCCGGCATTGAGGACGGCCATCACTGTAGCATGAAGATCCAGTTGGGTGTCACGGGCAGTCGTTGCTGTAGTCCGAATTGCAGATCTTGCGTTGCCGGTCGTTGCTGTAGTGTGAAGAGTCTGGTTTACTGGAGCTTCATGTTGGTGGTCATCGCTGGCGGCAGATTCTTGGTGCAAACTGACCTGTTCGCGAAGAGCCGAATATTGGTGCCAGCCAAGGTTCTAGGACCTGGTGTGGTATCTCTTGGGGATCAAGGACTCACTCTAGCAGAGGCCAGTGGGGCTCAGACAGGTCCAGTTGCAGGTCCAGGCAAGTCCAGCTGGAGCAAGTCAGCTGAGCAGGTGTAGGGAGGTATATTACGCTTGTTGTGTCCTTGTAGCTCAGAACAGGAGGTCAGCCAACTGACTCTTGGAGTCATTCAGGTTAGTTTGGGATGAAGGGAGAAGTGCCAGTCTTCCTTCTCAGAGAGCAGAGCAGGCCTCAAGCAGCAGGCCACTACTCTGGGGAACAAGTCAGGCCTCAAGCAGCAGGGCAGTTCTCTGGGAAACAAGGCAGGCCTCAGGCAGCGGGGCAGTCCTCTCAGGAACAAGGCAGTCCTTCTTCTGTAATGTCCACAGGTCCAGGAGTGTGTGTACTGAGTTGTTCTGAGGGTCCAAGATTTATACCTGGTGCCAGCCTTTGAAGTGGGGAGATTCCCTGTGCTATCCCTACATCTGGTTTTGGAGAATTCCTTTCTGCCCCTGCAAAAGCTCTAAGACGCGCAAGGTAAGAAAATACTGATGTCAGGTTCCTTTGTGTGTGTTAGAGGCCAGGGGCAGTTCTTCTAAAGGGCGTGGGGACATTTCCTCACCATATTTGTACCCCTGCGGCACCTGCTGTATTGAACGTAAATAAATATGTAATAATGAAGTGTTTTATTCTAGCCAAAGCAGCCAATTATTTTGCAGCTGTTGGCCAGTCAGTTATAATTCCTGAGTTGGGCAGTGTGTACAGGCCTGTGGGGGTGGGAAGGAAAACAAATTGACAGCAACAGACACTCCTCTACCATGTTCAGGCTCAGCTAGTTCCACACTTTTGAAAGTGTGCATATCTGGTTGCCTCCCCCCCTCCCAATTTCTTAATGAACACTGAGCGCGCCTGCCCGAGTCAATCCAGGTGCTGCTCACATGCTGTGTTGGTAACATAATAACAAGAGAGCAGCATCTGGAATGGCTAAAAAGACGTGATTAGGCGATTAGGCCTCTGGTGCAGTGGTCCTGAGGCAGAGCGGGCGTGGAATCCTTTCCCAGTCGGTGGTCAGATTATTTAAAATGAAATATAGGAAAGCTTTGGTCTAATTTTTGAATGCAGCAGGAAATGTCTGGATGATTCATTTATTATAAGTGTGGCTACTGGGGGTATTTTTGGCCTGCAGCTGGTGTCTGTTTGCCATATTTATGAAAGGCTTGCTGTTGCTTATCTCTCCCTCCCGGTCCCTCCTTCTCACCTCCTTGTCCCTGGCATCCCTCAGAGGGGACAAGAAATGGCTTCCAGTGCAGCAGCCAAGCAGCCGTGGGACCTGTTCCGTCGCCTTGGCTACAATGAGAGCTCTGTGTGTCCTGGCCATGGGTGGGAGTTCTGTGCTGGCCATAGCTGCAGAGCACAGTGAAAGGTAAGAGGGGCATGCGGAGTATGGTGGGCGTCAACTCAGATTGTGCCCAGCCTAGGGCTTCCACCTGTGGCGCAAGTAGGTTACCCATAGACCCCCAACTTTTAGTTCTTTTTATTCTGGTGCCTTTAGTTTTAATTTTTCCGGTCCAAATGCAGTACTACAATTACCAGCAGAATGCAAATAAAAAACCAAGACTAATTTACAGCTCAAAAGTGTCCTACTTTCAGGCACAAATAGCTCGGCCAGCCTGGTCTTTTTCTTTGAATTCTGATTCGTAGTTCAGTCTAGCCCATTAAAAGATTAGGACTACAAATCCCAGAACTCAATGAAAAAACCCTGAGCTGGATGAGCAACTCTCGAATGGTCCCGCCCTAGGATACTCTAGAACTCTGGTTGGGCTCATTAGTCATTGGATAGCTTGAGGTGTTAGTGTTGCCTCATCTTCTTATATTCCTTAAGTTATTAACAGTGTATTTTTTTATTTGTACCCTTTATTTCAAAGTCACCAAATAGAGAGAAACAAATCATTCAATGGAAATTTGCACCAGTTCAACAAAGTTGTTTTAGAAATTGTTTTGTCAAAATATGGGCATGTTCATTTAAACACGCAGCGATTACATAATAGAATTGGGCGCTCAGTTCGGACAGGTCCACAACATGACAAATCACTACATGGCTTCTTTATGAAATCATGCAGTGATTTGCCATTTGATTTCTGCGCTTGCTCCTCCCTCTTTGTGCTCATTGCCACCAGGCAGTAACGGCATTGTACACGAGGCAGGAGCGTCTTGGAGACAAGAGTTATTCTCTGTAGTTGTTCTTTTCTTTTTTGTTTTCAAACTGTTTTATTGAATCTTATAATAAAATTAGGACAATACAAAAAAGAGTGCCAAACTAGGGGCCAGATGTAGGTAGCCAAATACCGGTCGGTAACGGCCGAATTCGGCCGTTACCGACCGGTATTTGGCTTTCGACATGTAGGGGGATAGCAACAGGGCATTTCGGTAATTTTACCGATTCGGTAAATATACCGGTCGGTAAATTTACCGACCGGTATTTTTACAGAATCGGTAAAATTGAGATGTAGGTGGGACTCTTCTGAGTCCCACAAGCCCTACAAATTCGGTATTTTACCATCAAATTCAATTTGATGGTGAAATACCTATTGAGGTGTGCATGCACATGTGTGCATGCACACCTGTGCCATATGACAGGCAGACCTGCCCTTAGGGCAGGTATGCCTGCCACATGGCCCCCGAACCTTTTTTGGGGGTGCTAGAGGGTGTCAAAGTGACACCCCCTGCACCCTTGTCAAAATCGGTATTTACCGATTCGGTAAATACCGACCGGTAATGCCCCATTCATTCCTATGGGCTTCAAAGCCCATAGGAATGAATGGAGCATTACCAGTCGGTATTTACCGAATCGGTAAATACAGATATTTACTGATTCGGTAAATGGAACATCTGGATGTTCCTACATACCCCCCTTCTTATTTACCGATTCTTAATTACCGAATCGGTAAAATTCGGTAATTATGAATCGGTAAATAAGTTCTACCTACATCTGGCCCTTGGTACCCATAAAAGTATCTATAACATTAGTACTAGGATAATAACAGTACCTATAGAAAAACAATTATAAAATAAAATGATGCATAGTAAATATTTATCAAAAAAAGAGAAAAGGAAAAAATACATACTATCATCAATGTAAAAATCCATAACAGAGCTACCTATAATAACCATAAAATCATTTCAAATCTAAGAAAAAGTAACTTATAAATATATAAATATAAAGCCATATAATTTTCAGTTGGTTTCTAAAATAAATGATAAGAGGAGTTGTTATGAATAACACCAGATAAAGACAGATTAGCACCTCTTCTAGTAAATAATTATCCGTGACCACTATGTATAAAATTATAATAAAGATGCATCTTTCCAACTAGCAGTAATAGATTTTAAGGCTTCAGATAATAAAATAATCTAAGAGTTTACAGTTCAAATCAGACTAATTCGTAGAAACAGCAACAGATTTACATACAAGATATTAAATGAAAGTGGTTAAGGGAATTCAATATTTTTTTGATGACATCCCATATCTCCCTCCAAAACTTAAAGATAAAATTACGTTAAAAAAAGCATGTGCTTTAACGAACCTGGATACAGATTATAGCGCCAACAATTAGAAGTAGATGAAGGCTTAGCTTGAAATAACTTAAACAGAGTTCATAGGTTAAAAAGAATGAAAGAATTTCTGTGATACAAGGATACAGGTAGCCATCCTGAAATATTATTTAACCACATTTCCTTCCATATATCCTGAGATAATGATAGTTCATTATTTCAAAATTTATATATCAAATTAGTATTATTACCTTGAAAATGATTCAATTTTATTATAAATGAATGATACAACATGAGATGAAGGAGCCACTGCTTGAATATACATTTCTAAATCTGAATTAATCCAAGGTTTTAGTTTGAGAACGTTTTAACTGAGGATTATGCCATAATGATATAATTAAGGTATGTGAAATAGTGGATTGAAAAAACAAATCTAAATCATGAAATATTAGTTTTGTGGATTTCAAAATATTAGATTTATTAAGTAATGTTGAAATATCAGACATATTTAATAAAGCAGGTAAAGTTAATGGCGCTATCAAACCTTTTTCTATGAGAAGCCATGTAGGAGGATTATTAAGATGGGAATGATTAAACCAAAGGGAACTTTGCTTTGTATAAACGCTTCATGATGATTAAGAAAATCTGGTATACAAAACCCTCCATTACATTTTGCATTTTTTAATTTTTTAAGCTGATACTGGGAGTTTTAGTGTTCCAAATAAACTTACAAAAGAGTATTCCAACATTTATATTAAACTGCATAGGGAATTGACTAGGAATCATAGCAAGGAAATAAAATATTTTAGGAGCTATTGCCATTTTTATTAAATTCATTTTCCCCACCATGAAAGATGTAATGCAGACCATTTGTAAAATCTATCTGTAATATAATTTATAATAGTTTCACAATTTATTGCGATTCATTTTTTTATGTTATCAGAAAATAGAATACTGAGATATTTAAGTTTATACCTTTGTCAAATTATTTCTCTTATCGGTAACATATCAGGGGTACAATGAATATTAAGAGGAAACATTTCTGTTTTATTAGTATTTAACGTATAACCTGAAATCCTGATTAAAAAGAGATTATATCGTATAAAGGAGGAAGGGAAGATTGAGGATTACTAATGAACAAGCGTACTTTATCTGCTTAAGCTAATGTTTTTATAATAACATCATTAATATTAATACCATTACTATCTATACAGTTCCTAATATCAGTGAGCAAAGATTCAGTAACAAGAAGAAAAAGTAAAGGAGGTAAGGGAAAACCTTGTCTAGTACCCCTAAAAAGAAAAAATATATTACAAATTTGACCATTATTAAAAAGTGGGGCAGGTGGGCTAGAATAAAGAGCTGATATCATGCAAACAAATGAATCACCACAATTAAATGCAAATACGGTATGCAATAAATATTGCCAATTAACTTTGTCAAAAGCTTTTTCAGCATCTAATGCCAGTACTACAGAAGTTGAGGAAGACCTTTGTTCAGTAGCATGTAATAACACTCAAGTATTGTTAACAGAGTCTCTATGTTTCAGGAAACCAAATTGATCCGAATCTATAAGGGAATCCAGCACAGTTGTCAACCTGGTTGCAATAATTTTAGCATAGAGTTTACAATCTTGATTTACTAAGAAAATAGGGTGATACTTCTAAGCAATAGTAGGATCTTTATTAGGTTTTGGAAGAACTATAATCAGTGCTTCAGTAAAAGATCCAGAAATTGTACAGAGGAACTAAAACAGGTAAAAAGCTTAAACAAATGAGTAACAGGGTGCAAATCAAATTATTTGTAAAATCCAGCTGGAATCCCAACAGGACCCGGGGATTTACATTGTTTAAAGGATTTACTAGCCAGTTCAATCTCTTCCATAGTAATTGGCAAATCTAAGTTATCTTTGGCTGATTGCGATACTTTTGGTAAACCACATTTACGTAACAAATGGTCAATCAGGGAAGGGTCCCCCAAAGGAGGTTTATTGTATGTGGTTGAATAATAATTACAACATTCATTCACTATATCCTTTTGGGATAAGACAATTTTTCCATTACAACCATGCATTGTATTTATTAGAGATTTATATTTTTTAACATTCAAATCATTTGCCAAGAGTCTGCCAGATCTATTAGCATTAAAACAAAATTATTAGAAAGTTGTGTACCAGCCCGTCTACCTAATATAACATTAAATTCATAAGGACATTTTGCAATTGTATTTTATACTAGCAGCCCGTCCCGACGTTGTCCGGGTATGAATTGCTGCCGGCCAGTAGTATATTGTTTTGTAGGATTTCGTTTTGATAGCATTTCTTATCTGTGACAGGCCTGTGAAACGCTCCGATTCACAGTGCACTGCTGATGCACTTAAGAGTGCACGTTCAGTAGTGTGTGAACTCGAGTTTCCCTACTTTATTTTTCCTTGCAATATTATATAGCGTGAACTCAACAACATGGCATGAGCACAATTTACATTACAGAAGAACGCATTCATTTGTGGTAGGCACGGGGAGACAAAGCAATTTGACTGGAATCACAGGATGTTGAGCTGATGCAGAGATTCGAACGTAGCTCCCCAGCTCTAAAGTTTGCAATTCTAGAACTTGTGGCGGGAGGTGTGTCTAAAAGTGTATGTCGGTGCTGGCCATCAATGAGAGAGACCTGTACAATTTTTCAAATGGGTGGTGAAAAAATATGAGTATGTTGCTGGAGATGTGGACTGCCGTGCCACCAATGTACTTACCGGGGGAGGGTAAACACCCATTATTCCGCAACTTTCTTTCCGCATACCATCACTCCGCATACTTTCATTACGAAAGTACCATGACTCCACAATGCCATTATAACGCATGGCATTACATTTTATATGCTTTTACCACGCATACATTTACAACGAAATTCGTTGTAAATGCATGAAGGGTAAAAGCATGTTTTTTTTTTAATGTTTGGTTAAGGTAAGTATGGGTATAGGGGTATATGTTTTGGGGTACTGAGGTATATGTTTTGGGGTGATTGGGTATTTTAAGGGTTCAGATATAGTTTTGGGTTATGGGGTACAGGGGTAGTTTTAGGGTTTAGGGATAGGTATGGGTTTTGGAGTACAGGGGTATTTTTAGGGTTCAGGGCTAGGTTTGGGTTTTGAGGTACAGGGGTATTTATAGGGTTCAGGGCTAGGTTTGGGTTTTGGGGTACAGGGGTATTTTTAGGGTTTAGGGATAGGTTTGGGTTTGGGGTACAGGGTATATTTATAGGGTTAAGATGGGTTAGTGTTTAAGGGTGTTGGGGTATTTTAAGGAGTAAGGGTCGGTTATGATTATGGGGGGCAGGGGTATTTAAAGGGAGCAGGGTGGGATTAGCACACAATATGAGACATGGCATGAAGGGCGGAACGTACCACACGCCCCCAGCGTTTGTCATGCCCCCAGCACACGCCCACAGCACAACGCAGACACGCCCACAAGGGACTACTTTGCTGGCACGGTTCTTTTACCTTTTAAATGTATATGGTGGGCGTCTGCATAGCCTATGTCCTTCTGCTGCAACTGCCCTTTCCAACACTGTATTGGGTGTTGTGATTGGTGCTGTCGTTCCTGAGATTACCTGCCTCAAAGGTTTGGGCTCTCTCTTTATTATATTAGTATAGATTTGAGATCATTAGAAGTTATAAACAGTCTCTCTAATTTTGCAATATGCTTGTCCAAGTCCTTAAGTTTTGAGTTGAAAGATTTGTTTTGCTGAGCCAAAAGAGAAATGGTTACCCCTCTAATGAAAGCCTTAAATGCATCCCATCGAGTCAACATAGACTTAGAGGCCGATTATGATCTTGTTAGGAAACACTTCCAACCGAATCGGTCTCGGAATCGTTTCCAAACGATTCGGGTTCTGCGAGTCTGATTACAATGCATCCGGATGCTTCCAGATACGATTCGGTCAGACTTCCATTGACTTCAATTGGAGCCTGTGTAACGACCGAATACAAAGGCTCCCATTGAAGAAAGGGGTGGCTGGGGAAGATCGTGCACCCTGTGGTGGGTACCCCTTGGTGCGTGCCACACTGTGCATGGTTGGAAAGGGGGGTCCCTTGGGTACCCCCACGGGACCAATTCGGAAGGCCGTTTCATTTCGAGCAGGCCAAATCGTAATGGCTGTCCGAATTGGTCATTGTAATCGCTCGCTCAGAAACCGTGTCCATAGAGCTGTACGATTTGGCTCCAAAAGACTAGGCCTGTCTGAATGCCTTTCGGAACCGAATTGGACAGCCCGACTGGTTTCCTGGCATCATAATCAGTTGTTGGGAAATGTGTACGATTCGGTTGGAAACAAGGGTTCCAAATCGGATTGGACCAAACCCGAAACCGATTCGGAGCCCTTTCAAACGGCATCGTAATCGACCATAGAGCCTTCTGGATTGAAAATAAAATAATGCTGATAAAAGTTTTGGTTTATTATTTTTACTAAAGACAATGTGTGTATTCATGCACCTTCTGGATTGAGCATGATGAGCTAAGGTATGTTGTAAAACTACTGAAATAAGTGCTTGGTCAGAAATATCTTTATTATGGATAATTGGTGTAGAAACTGAGTGAATTAATTGCCGGGAAATTAATAAATAATCTAATCTTGAATAAGAATTATGAGGATTTGAAAATTTAAAAAAAAAATCTGTTTTGGGTGATGCAACCGCCAAATATCAACCAACTTAGTTGTTTTAAAGAAAGACATTTCGTTTTTGAAGAGCTATCTAATAAATGATCCCAAATGAGGTTAAAATCTCCACCAATCTTGAGTGAAACATTACTTAACTTGAGCACCTCAGTAATAAAAAGAGACCAAATATTAGGATTATCATTAGACAAACCATATACATGAATTAAATACAAAACTGTGTTATGAATTTTAAGTTTCACTTTACTGTAACAACATTCTGTATCCAAATATCTGCTCAATATTTGAAAATGTAATCATTTTGCCTAAAAGGGTAGCTACACCATTTTTCTTATTAGCTGCAGGGGAAGATATAACAGTACTAACCCACTTTTTCTGCATGGCAGCTATAACTGTGTCATTAATGTGTGTCTCCTCTAATAAACAAATATCTGCTTTATAATTTCCTAAATAATCTAAGATTTTAGTATGCTCAACAGGATATTGAAAACCTTTAACATTCAACAATGCAATTTTAACATTATTGATATTAGCCATATATAAAGATGAAGGTAAAGAGGAAAAGAAAAGAATGAACATAAATGTGTAGAAGAATAAAAAGTAGCTCTAGAAATAAATGACAGGAATAAAGGCAAGGACAAAGACAAACAAAAATAGGACAATATTGATACATACATTTTACTGCTAAATCACAGTATGGAGATCTTCTGGATGTTGAAACGATTTAAAGAAGCAATCTTTCCAAATTTGCATTGTAGATGGGTCGAAAAGACCATATTTATAACCAGAACTTCGTAGTGAACTTCTTAGCTCCATAAATTCTTTGCATATGTTAATAGTTTCCTTAGCAAAGTCTTGATGAATATAGATTTTATTACCATTAACCATTTAAGATGGGATTTCTCTGGGTGCATTCCTAATCAACACTAAATGGTTATGGCGCAGAACTTTAGAAATCATTTGTTGCAGCTTGTCATGATGAGGGTTGCAGTGAGAAGGAATTCTATGTGCCTCGTCAACTTCAAGTTTTTCTGAAACTTTTAAATACAGAAGACCAGGCAATAATTTCTCAAAATACTACCTGCAGTCATTTACTTCTATGTCTTTAAAGATGCGCAAATTGTATTGACGATTACAATTTTCTAAATCCAACAAAAACTTGCTCATTGGTAAAATGTTTGATACCATAGGTGTGAGGCTATCAATTTGGGATTTATTATCTTGAATTTTAATTACAGTATCAGAAACTTTCCTAGAAAGACTAGCCATGTCTTTGTGGATATTTTTAATTTCTGATGCAATAGAATCTGTGGTTAAATGCAAAGCCTGCAATTTCCCACAATGTAGATAATGAAGGTTTATTGGAATCCACAATTTTTGATTTTACAGGTGGGGGAAAAATTGTTGGTTTACGCTCATTATTTCCTTAATCCCTGCTATTTTGGCTTAATTCATTATGTTAAAATCGAGCCCAATTGGATTTAGAAATATATAAGCAAAAATAACTGATAGTTACCACAGAAGATGAAAGTCCAGCAGCTAAAACCAGCTGCAAGAGTGGTTTAGGACTCAGCCAAGTCTTTCCTGAAGTAAACTCCACCTTCTTGACGGGACAGAAGCAGAGCTGAAACAGGAGATGAGCACCAGAAGAGAAAGAGACACAAAACTGCTCAGAATGCCACAGGAAGCATATAGAAATGAATCGCAGAGGTTGGCAAGCAGTCCCTTGGGAAGAACGTAAGTTGAAAACAAGCCCGGTTATTAAATAAATCATTGTCAAAACAGGCTAAAACCAGCCTCAGCGGAAGTCGGCCATCTTGATTTGTGCAATCCCTGTACTTCAGTTCTAACTGACCTCACCTTGTGACCTCGGCCCAAGCCCACATGAAACAAACAAAAGTCAGCAATCAGAGTATAAGTCTGGCGACACAGGCATGCAGCCACAGTATTAAAAACATAATATAAGGTCAAATAACACTGAGCTCAGTTGAATATTTATAACTATGGTTGTTGTGGATTTAGTGTTTACAATTTGAAAGCTCAATGCTGTGGCCAGTGTGTAACTATGTGGTTAAGGCCCTGATAGACTGCCCTTCATGAAATTTGAAGCTGTTGTGGTTTAGTGTTAGACCAGGCATCTTTATGCGTGGTTTCCCCAGTGTTTTTGCTTCTGATTTCCTGTTTTTGACTGTGTGCTAAACTTCCTTTTAGCTGGTTTTAGGACTCTGGGCACTTTACCATAGCTAAGCAGTGCTGAAGTCCATGTGCTCTGTGTCTAAATTGCAATGGCATTGGGTTTCTCCATGATTGGTATATATTTAATTTACTAATAAGTCCTTGTAAAGTGCACTACATGTGCCCAGGGCCTGTAAATCAAACACTACTAGTGGGCCTGAAGCGCTGATTGTGCCTCCAATATAAGTAGCCCTTCAAACTTGTCTCAGGCCTGCCACTGCAGGACCTGTGTGTGCAGATCTAAACTGCCATGTCGATCTGGCATATACACCTAGTTACCAGGCCCTAACATTCCCTTTTATTACATGGAAAGCACCCCTACAGTAGGCCCTAAGTAGCCCCATGATCAGGGTGTAGTGTATTTAAAAGGTAGGACATGTTCCTTTAAGTTTAACATTTCCTGGTAGTGAAAAATTGTAACATTATTTTTCT
This sequence comes from Lissotriton helveticus, assembly GCF_964261635.1. Lineage (NCBI taxonomy): Eukaryota > Metazoa > Chordata > Amphibia > Caudata > Salamandridae > Lissotriton > Lissotriton helveticus. The sequence continues at coordinate 118,913,906 of NC_136073.1, read as the reverse complement.
CACTACAGCAAGGCCTATCTTTCCCATAAGTTGGCATTGGAGCTGCCTTGTAACACTTTACAATTGTATCTTCCAATTGAGAGCAGATAGAAATTTTGAGTTTGGTGACTCTGGACTCACAATTTTAAAACACATCTTTCTAATGAAGTTGGATTTTAAATTGCAGGTCTGAAAATGTCACTTTTAGAAAGTTCTAAAAAAAACACACAAAGGATAAAAAATTCGCTAGCTATTGCGCCAAGAATTTTCAGTTCTATTAAGGACACGGAGGCGAGGATTATGCTTTCTCTTTCATTTATTGCTACACACAGCAGCCAATGAAATCTTAGTATTGTGTAAATAAAACTACATTTCCCATGATGCAAATGTAACATCACATCCTGTCAGACCCCATAAGAGCCACTCACGACCGGATATCCTCCTCTTTTTTTGCTTCAAACTATAACACTCCATAAACATAACTCAAGTCCAATATAACAGCATCCTCCAATGTGGAAGAACAATCCAACTGGAAGAACATCTTCTTAACAGGAAGCATATTTAATCCATCTTCTTCTCAGACCCTGGAAGAATGAGAGACAGAAAACCCGTAATTTCTGCTTAAACAGACTGTAAATACACGGGTGGGTAAACATTACAATACTGTAGTATAACCGGGTGGGATAATCCTCACCTCCGTGTCCTTAATAGAATTGAAAATTCTTGGCGCGACAGCTGGCTAATTTTTTATTCTATTACAGGACTAGAGGCTTTGTATTATGCTAGTTTAATGCTGATGAAACACCACAGAAGAAATATCACCCACCAGTTTGTAATAAAACTGTTTAAATGTAGATTTGGAAGCCCAATCAGCAGAATGCATAATGTTCTGAACAGTAGAACCCAACATAAAACTCTTAGAGGCCATGGTGCCCTAATACCCTTTATTAGTTGACATATCAAGGGATGCATGCCTACCGATTTGCCCTGAATCTGGGAGTGACTCGGCGAAATGGCAGAAAGGAAATTGTTAATGGAATGGTATGCTAAGCCCTTCGACGCCTTTTGGGAAAGAAAATTTCCAATGCAGGGTACATCTGCCGCCATTGGGTCCACGTGTTGTTCCACGCACCAACGATCCCAGCCCTTCCAGGCTGAAGTGTATCTCTTTCTGGTTGAAGGAGCCCAAGCTTGGTTGATGAAGGGCGAAGCCTGTTCCGAAAATGCAGGCATTTGCCAACGTTGTCGAAAAGTCTCCAGGCCATCAGGGACAACTGCCCAGACATTATTATCGGGTGCGTCTCTCCATGAGGACCCTGGAGCATCGTTGGGGACTCCGGAATTCTTCTTGGGAAGTCGCTCGGGAACCAACTAGGCTGCGCCTTCCACAGGGGAGTCACTAGGATCACTTCTGCCGTCTGCCTCATTATCTGAGTGCACACCCGGGGAATCAAAATGAACGGGGGAAAGGCATAATTCAGAGACTGAGACCAGTCCTGAGTGAAGGCATCCGGCCGCCAAGGCTAACGGATCCGGTCTCCAGCTGAAGAACTTGGTAATTTGATGATTCAATCTGGACGCAAACAGGTCGATCTGGCATGTCCCCAGATCGCCTGCAGCCATGCGTCTACGTGGGCTAGCCACCACTGAAGTTCCTCTGGGACCTCCGGTGAAAGAGGGACCAGGTCCGTGTTTGAGAGACCCTTCTGCAGGTGTTGAATCTTCAACCTTTGAAGAGCTCGATAATGAAGGGGGCCTGGAAATATCGCTAGTATGGACGACGCCAACAGGCCCACTATCCTGGCAATCACTCTCAAAGAGACCGTCTGTTTGCATAAGAGGGAACGCAATTCCTTCTTGACATCCCGAAGTTTGGAACGGGGAAGGCTCAACTGAGCCATGTGGGAATTTATGACGAAGCCTAGGAAGTCTATCGTCTGGAAGGACAGAGTACTGACTTGGCTTTGTTGACCACAAACCCCAAATTTAGTAAAATAGCAATGGTCATGCGTAAGTGCTGAACCGCCACGGTTGGCGATTGCGCCATGATCAGTATGTCGTCTAGATACACTATCATGTGAACCCCTTGTTCCCTGAGGTAAGCTATCACTGGCTTTAACACCTTGGTGAAGCACCATGGTGCCGAGGAGAGTCGGAAAGGAAGGACCAAGTATTCGTACCATTGGTTCCGCCATTGAAACTGCAGGAACCGGCGATTTGGAGGAAAAATCGGAATGGATAGATAGGCGTCCTTCAGGTCCAGCCGGACCATGCAGTCTCCTTGTTTCAGGAGATCCGCCAACAGTTGCATGCCTTCCATCTTAAAACGTTTGTAGGTCATGTAATGATTGAAGTATTTTAAATTGAATACCAACCTGTAACCTTCGCCTTTCTTCTGGACCAGAAAAATATTGCTGCAGAAACCGCGAGGTCCCTAGTCGCAACACGCTATTGCGTATTTCCGCAGCAATTCTTCGATTTCTGAATCTATAAAAGCGCATTCGGTTTGGGAAAAAGACAGCTGCCTGGGCTGTCTGTCCTGACAAGGAATCTGAAAGAAATCTAGGTGAACACCCTGAACCGTCTGCAATATCCAAGCATCCTGTGATAGTTTAACCCAATTGTGTAAGAAAAACTGAGTACGACCCCCCCAAGGGAAGTGGAAATGAATCCGGAGCACTCACCTGAAGATTTTGGGGCTTGAAAACCTCCACGTTATGTTCCCCTGTTGAAACATCTTTTTTCAAAACACTGCCTGGTAGGGTACAAAGTACCCCCACGGATGGAGCCCCAATCACCTCGGCCTCTACCGAAGTCACCTCTCTGGGGACCTTGTGTGTACTGAGGTCAAACGAGCGCCCCTGGCCTCGTCCTGCCCTGTTGAAAACACCGGCCTGAAATACTCTCTTGATACCGGATTGTGCCTTGTCCAGAGTGGTAAAGGTACCTACATACTTTGCCACATCCTTGACAAAACGCTCCCCAAATAGGTTGCCGTCCGCCAGAGGACCTGGTTTTGCTGCCGCCAACTCTGTGAGGTTAGATTCCATCCGCCTAAGAAGCAATTTGTGCTGCTCTGTGGAGATGGCGCAGTTGGCGTTACCTAGAAGGCATATGGCCACCCTGTGTCCACATGAGAGTCAATTGCAGTACCAGATTCTTGGGCCTCCAAGAACTTGGCCAGGGATCCCACCACATCCAGGAGTTTGTCTTGGCACCCACGCCAAGCCCTGTCAATACCGTTCTTTGGGTCTTTGGCAAATTTCTTCAAGAAGGTCAGTAGGCTAGAATCGATGTCAGGAGTTTCTGCAACCTTGTCCGCAAGGTCCGGTCAGGGACACTCAGAACGGAGTCTATTCTGTACCTCTTTATCTAAACTTTTCCGAAGATTGTCGTGCAGGTATGTGGCGACCTCGGGTGCCGGGAGCCAGTCCGACGAACGAGGGTGCAGGGTTAAAATTAAAGGGAGTGGAAAGCGGCTGTGGAGCCTCCGCATTCTTTAATTTATTAGCTCTTTTCCTGGGGGGACTCCTCAGGGTTGTCTATGGTAGTGGTATCTGTGTCCGTATCCGTGTCTGGGACTTTGGACTTGCCAGCGTCAGGCAAGGAGGGCAGTGCAGAAGAATGGGGCCAGGGAACAGAGTGAGGCTCTGAATCAGCAGCGTCCTTATCAGATCTTGCAGGAGCAGTGAAACCATGAAGCTTTGCAAACCTCTCCAAATGCTTCGTTATGGGCTTTAGCGCAGTAGCCAATACTTGTTGGACAGTCCCAGGGACTGCCTTCTCGAGGGCCTTGTTGACCGACTCCTGAACCGAAGCGTCCACGGCCTCAACAATATTATCTTCAACAGAAGGGTTTTCCACCTCCTCTTCATATAATGCATCATCCTCTTCATGGTACACCCATGTTAGCACCAAACCTGTAAATATACTTGCTCATGGAGATCTCAACCAGAGGAGTAAAAAGGGGAGAGCCAACCCACAGCACAATAAAGGTAAAGTTCAGGCACCTAGCTCCTTAGCAGTAGCTGTGTCCCAGTTCTTACAGCCCTTCAGGGCATAGTGGAGCCAAAGCAGTAGATTTTCAGGAGGTGTGCACCCTCCAGGCCCAGGTCATTAGTTTCTGCCAGCCAGGCGTAAGGCACTGCTCAGGGGACAAAACTCACGAGAATAAAACTAATTCCTATGAAGAACCGGGCAGTAGAGACGTGCGTAGCCCGATCCTACCAAAAACCAGCCCAATTGGGCTACACACGTCGAAACTATGTGAAATCGAAAGTGACTGGCTCCTTGCGAAATCGGCTTATGAGGGGGGCCTTAGCGCACACAAATATTAAGAAACACCGCCGTCTGCGTTGTGGTGCAGTTAAATGCCCCGCGGGGCTGAGGAAAAAGGGGCCGGAGACACGGCCAAACTTGTCCCGAGCAAGCGGGAAGCTCAAACAGCTCGCAGAGCGATCTGAGAACCCGGAGCGCGAGACACTCCTTCCCCGATGGGAGCAGGGAGGCGGAAACACGCCAGTTACAAGCGCGACCTCAGCGCTGAGAACCAGAGCAAATGTGAACACTGAACAGGCAAAGCAAGCGGCATATCATGCGATTGTTGCATTTACATAAACAAAGCGGCGCATGCCGAATTATGTTAATACAGTGCATATAAAACGTCAATAAGTAATTTCCACTTAACTGGCTGCGTGAGCAGCAAAGAAAGAGGGGTCTGACAGGATGTGATGTTACATTTGCATCATGGGAAATGTAGTTTAATTTACACAATACTAAGATTTCATTGGCTGCTGTGTGTAGCAATAAATAAAAGAGAAAGCATAATACGAAGCCTCCGATCCTGTAATAGAATCTAGCTGAACGCTTTAGGTGCTGCTATTGATTTCAACATACTACGACCAAACTCCAAATTGTGTTGGTCGACATAATTTAATATGTCAATTCTTTGACCAAATTTAACTTATATCATTTTTTAAATTCATAAATGACCGTTACACAGAAATTAGATGAACATACAAAAATGACAACTAAATACAGAAACTCAAATAATCATTTGATACATCACAAACAATGAATACAAAAAACACTTTTACAATTATTCAAGGGAAATATTTTTCCTGTCAGGATCAACAACAGTAACCCAGATTTCATTTCATCAAAATGTTAATACTATGTACTGGGGTTACTGGCCAGAGGGGACAAGATTTTAAAGGCAACACAGGGTTTTATACATTTGAGAAACCTAGGTCCCTTTGTCACCTATTTATTTCATACAACAACTCGTGCCCCAATGGTGAAAGCATGCCGAGGTGTTGCAAATCCCCTTTTGGTTTAGGGGAGACTGAAAGGGTTCTACAAAATGAACACAAACAAAAGAAAAAAAGAAGAATTCTTAACTTAATCCTGCCTTTAATTGCATTAATTTACTAGTCATATAATTGTATTAGATAAGTATCGGTACCTGTTTGCTAAGTGATTTAGAACAACAGCATAAATGTTGAAAAAGACTGTGTAACCCATAAAGTGCAGTCTGAAACATAAATAAATGCAAGAGTGTCATTTAATTGCAGCGTCGAATGCTAGCCTTGTTTGTAAACAATGAGCAGAAGCTAACTTACTTCTGATTAAAAGATCGGGGAACGTGTTCCTGTGGTCTTCATATTGTACCACATCCTTGCTGAAAAAGCATTCTGTTAAATCAAGGAAAGAAAGGATACTGTTTGCTGATAGACAAATTGACCGTATACTACAACACAATAGGTTGAGCCTATTTACAATTATTTGAAATTGGAGGCTCATGTCTGTTATCTGAAATGATAACCGCGTGAACAAATTGTCATTTAAGTAAGCCGCATGAGTCTGGATGTGTTTGCAAAGTTGCAAGGAAGCTTGGAGGGAGGTGATTTTTTTATTATCTTTTTTTTTTTTTTTTTTTTTTTTTAAATATATATACTGTCACTTGTGAAATGAAATATGTGTGATTAATTATAAATCATTTTATTATGATTTGAATTATCAAGAGGGTGGATTGATGGAGCAGATTTCATCTGCAGTCATGCATTGTTTTATTTTTTGTGCTTCAGACAGGCTGCATTTAAATTGCCACGCACATTTTGGTGCAGGTTAAAAACATGGCACATGAAAAACATGAAAAGTGAGGCCTATTCACTTCAGACTGAAAATGCTTTTGCTGAATTAAATTAACATGTGTTTTTTTGCAATGTAGAGAAAAAGTGGCCTTTTTACCTTTGAAGATTTTTAATAGAATGTGTTTCTCTCTTCCCATCACATCCATGTAAACTAAATGTATTATTCCTGTCTTAATAGACTTTGACTTGTTGCATATTTTGATAAACATTTTCAGTTAATAACACCTCTTTTTATAATGTGTGTGAATTAATAATGCACTTGGGACACATAATGGACTGATTTACATGAAATTAATATTATCTTTGTGTTTGTTTTATTTTTGGGGCCTACACAAAACATGGCTGCCTGTGAATCCATCAAGGCTTTGACTTTCAATTTAATGAGAAGGGAGCATGCGCAGACTGTGGCAGCTTTCCTCATGACAAGAACAGCGTGAACTGCACATTCTTGTCATTCTGCCAATGTATCAGTTAGTTAAAAGTATCCATCTACTGCGCTGAGAAGGAAGAAGGATGAATTAGATTGAAACATTTTTCCTAGTAAATGTTGCAAATGTTTATAAATGTATTTATTCATGTATGCTTCTTTTGTTAGGACTAGTGAAGTCAGGTTTTTAGAATGAGTCAGGGAAGTGTGACCTCATGCCTTTATGACTGACCAATCACGTAAGGTTCTCCTGAAAAATGTTACATCTTTGTGTACTCTGCCAATAATTATGGTATAAATACTGTCCTCTCTGGATGGGAGCTGCCACTTCTTCTTTTTTCTCAGCTCAGCTGGCTTCTATGGGTTAGGTACGAGAAACGTCCCGGGAGATTGCTGAAGGGCGGGCTTGCGTCCGAGGAGTGTCAGGGGGAGGTTTCTTGCTTCCACGTCATATCTTGGCACTTTATGCCACATTCCTTTGAGGCCTGTGAAGGGCGGGCTGCTTTCCTCTTTAGACACAGACAGACAGAGAGTGCAGTGGATCAGGATAGATGCTAAACTTTAAGTTCATGTTTTGACTAATTAATTAGGTCTAAAAGATTTATTTGTCTTATGCATTTATTTCTCTTAATGGGAGATTTTTTGCCAACTATTTAATTATTGATTAGCTTTGCAAGACTATTTTTCTTAGAAACTCTTTAAGAATTGTGACTGAAATTTTGCGCCACATTTTCATAACTACATGTAATGCTTATATGCAGACTGTAATGTGTTCTGTATTATTGATATTTTTCCTGTTTTCCAAAATTCTGTAACCTAATTGATATTTTACTAATGAATAAAGGGTCAGAGAAAAATTAACTTTTTGACTAGAAAATAAAACCCTTTAAAATAATCAACAACTCTCTTTATTGGCTTACAATAATAATTGCATTTTGACTGTTCATCTTTATTTAAATTTCTCCTGATGGTAATACATGGTGTGAAGGGCCCAACACCTTTTGAGCGGTAAAATAGAGGTAGCATGAGGGTTTTGCATTGAGAAACTACCAGAAGAAATTACCGCTCTCCATCAGTTTTTGGTAAGCAGAGGATGGTCATTATTGATTAGTTTGGTGATTAGTAATTTTTGATTTCACCATCAACTACTCAACTAATGGATCATTGACCTTAAGAGGGAAATAAAATAATTGCCCAAGTTAGATAAATGTCCAAGTCCTGATTCCTGACTCCAATGCTCAAAACCTGAAGACTGGCAAAGCAGTACTGGCAGGGGATGCAAGAAGTGGTGTGAGTATCAATAGGGTTGTGAAATGTTGTTAATATGCTAGAATGTTTTTTGAAGTGTTGAAAATATTAAGTTTTTTTGCTATTGGTGAAATTTAGCTCATTTTGAATTGATGGTGTTATTGATTATATTGGTAATTTCATAGGACATACTTTTTTGGTTATTGATTACATGCTTTAACTCTTCATGTTTAGTTAGTGTCTTGTTCTTTGTTGTCTGGAACACGCAGGTATGCACACCTGTGGAATCCCGGGAAGGAATAGCGGGTGGTAAATGGAAGCCACACTGCACTGAGGTTACTCGTCTGTTGGAATAACACTGAGAAGCTAAGGAGGGCTGGCAGTGTTAAATTAGGGACTATTTTCTGTGTGAGTGATTAATAGCAAAGAGTTCGCTGGTGAAACTTTGGTCTGATATCACCTAGAAAGGGTCACACCAAAGGAGTAGCAGGTTCTTCTGAGCTTGATTGATAGCAAAAGGGTTCGCTGGTGAAACTTTGGCCTAAGATATATCCTGAAGGATAAGTCCAAAGGAGTAGCAGGTTCTTCTGAGCTTGATTGACAGCAAAAGGGTTCGCTGGTGAAACTTTGGACTAAGATATATCCTGAAGGATAAGTCCAAAGGAGTAGCAGGTTCTTCTGAGCTTGAGTGAAAGGTAAGCGGAAGGGATTTACCTGTAGTGTTTGAAGAGTAAACGGAAAGTCTTACTTTGTGAAGGGTAAGCGGAATGTGTTACTCGCAGTGAATATAAATCTATCCTTTATTTAGCACAACAGACAGAGTAGCGAATGTATTTATGTTGTTACTAACAGAGTTATTGATTAAGAGAAATATTGCAGTAAGATTTTGTGGAGGGTCAGTGGTAGGAGTAAAACTAACTGAAATTTAGATTGACAGCTTTGGAGAAAAGAAATTGCATTGAACTATTGCAAAAATGAAACTGTTTGAAGGTTTAAAGAAGCTGTTAGGAGGTAAAGTGAAAAATTCGTTTTTTATTGGTGATGCTCCTGAAGGAACACCTGTGCATTTTATGTCTACCAGTTTGGGACAAAACACATGTATGTGGGTTCAACAATGGTGCAAGATTACTGAAAAAGAGGGTGCTTTGAGGTTTCCAAAAGATGGTACTTTTGAATTGCAAATTATTGACAAATTAAGGGAAGTGTTATGTGAAATAAAGACACCATCTAAAGCTGCACAATTTGAGGCCTTAAGCCTGTGGGAAAAAGCAGCAAGAGAGAAAGCAAGTGAGGATGAAAAGGTAAAGCACCATATACAGGAGAAGGGAATTAATGCTGAAAAAGAGCTTCAAATAAATAATAATTCAGGGGATGAAATAATGGATGCATTGTTAACTGAGTGTCCACCACTTTATGTGGTTCCCATGAAAAATACTGAAAATAGTGCACCAGTAAATACTACAGGGGCTGCTGCTTCTGTTGAACAGAGAGAAATACAGACTGAGAGAAAGAACTGTGCAGACATTTTATATTGAACCATTACCTGTTGATTCAGTACTGACAGTGATACCTCCAGGTGGTACTGCTTTAAATGTGCCTGATTTAGTCCAAGAATTGCAAACTGCAGATGCACAGATAATGCCTAGAAAAATTATGACTGTCCCAATTAATATGGTCCCTACTGAAAAAGTCGAAAGAGCTGCAGAAAAAGTGATCATGGAAGGGTTTATTTCAGAAACTAAGAATACACAGATTATTGAACAGAAATTACCCCAAGCACTAAAAGGTGAGGGAAAAATGGTATTTACAACATCTGCAGCCCAGAATAAAATAAATATATTTGAAAATGGGATTTTTCAAACCTGCTCTGAGGAAGCAGCAGTGATTAAAAATATAGAAAACATGGGGGAACATATTAACACAGGCCCTGAAAAAGAGAAACAGCTTAGTGTTTTAAATTCAACATGTGAACATGAAGAAATTAACTGTCCCTGCTGTTTAAATAATGAAAATGTGAACCAGTGTCATGAAAAAGAATTAATTTCCCTGAGTAAGGAAACAGCTGCATGTGCATTAACTACACATAATGGACTGACAGATTTGGCTCAAAAATATGAAAATGATGTTTCAGGAAGTTTTCCATTTCAGAAAGGTTTCAGGGTACACATGGATGATGAAGCAAATGAGAAAATGTGTTCTTCAGGAATGCAATTGCACATTGCAGAAATAAAATATTTTTTAAAATGCAATGGGTTTGAGAAATTAGGAGACAAGTGGGCACGAAAACATGAGAAGAAAAAGAAACAACCAGACCTAGAAAGGAAACTGCCTAAGGAAAAGAAGCCACCAGATATAATTGAGAAAAATAATAAGCAGAATGAGGGAGAAGCTTTTGCTTACTCATTGAGAGAAATGGTGGGAGAAGTGCATGTTCATATGCCACAGAATAAAAGTGAACATGCAGCATTTCTGAACACAATCCCACAATTGAGAGACACATTTATGCTGTGGTACCCACAAGTTGATGGATTTGATGAAATATTGAAAGAGTTGTGCATTAATTTGGAAATGTTCTTTTATATTGCCATGCTGACTAAATTGTGGTTTGAATCTAAAGTTGTTGTTCAAGGGCCAGGTGAGGAGACAGTGAAAATGGTTTGCATGAATGCACCATCATTTTCTGTTGTTATGGAGGAAAATATAGCAGTGATTATTTTCCTGAAGGGCAGAGTGCCAGCAAAGGATGTTGATTGGGTACAGATTAAAAGAGCACAGGATGGAAGTAAAGGTATTTTGGTTAGTGCAAATTCAGGTATGGATGTTGTACTGCTGGAAAATGTGTCCTTTTGCCATCTTTATAACAGATTTGAGCATTGGAAGAAGAAATATAAATTTAAACATGATGCACAAAAACATGGAGAATTGCAGATGCAAAATATGCCAGTTAAGCAAATGCAAATGTCAGTTCAGAAACAGGTACCTATGGCAGGAATTTTTCAAGCACAGATGGTCCCACAAAATATGGAAAATGTTAAAATTAATTTAAATAAGTTGCCCAGAGCAAATGTGAATTATTTCCAGAGACAAAATGAGAACCCAGTCAAACAGGTTGCTTTGTTTGCAAATGAGAGTTTTAACACTCACAATTCTGAATTTACCAATTCCATTGTGAAGGCAGTGGAAAGTCCAGATTTAGTTGCAGGAGTTTTAAACAAAGAAATTACAAACCCAGTTTTAGAAAAATGTGCACCAAAATTAGGCCCATTTGAGGAAAATTGCAAAACTGTTTTCTGTGACTCAGGCCTACCAGGAAAACAATTATTTTGCAAATTAAGCAGCACAGATTACTGTACACCAGATAATGCTATTTTTCAGATTCCTGATGAGGATGTACATTTTAAAATGGCCCAACAAGAGACAGTTGTAGCATTATTTTCAGAAAAGACAGTTGAAAAATTACCTTCTGCTTTGGAAAAAATAATAAACACAGAAATAAGAGAGTTCACAGAGAAGGATGCCAGGTTAATAAAATGTGCAGAACATGTCTTATTAAAATTTGAACCAGATGACATGTATTCAGGAACACAATCAGTTGCAGGAATTTTACCAGTAAAAGGATTTTTGATGGAATTGATTGGAAGTTTATGTAACTTTCTGATCACAGGTTCACAGAAACCAAATAAAAAGAACAGAATAGTGCAGGAGATTAAAAGCATATTTTTTCCATGTTGTCCTGTGGTACCGAATCCAGCCAATATATTTTTTCACATTCCATGTGGTGAAGAATGGCTTACTTTTATTGATTTTTGCCAAGTTCATGTCACAGTGCCATTGCATGAGAATAGTCAGGAGTACTGTCAAAAAGAAGATGAATATCTGGGACACAAAATTGGAAAGGGAGGTAGAAAGGTGTCACCAGAGAAGGTGGAAATAATTTCCAAGATGAATCCACCTCAAATTCAGAAAGAAGTCAGGACATTTTTGGGAATGGTTAGCTGCTGTAGAGAGTGGTTACTAAACCTTTCCCTAGTGGCTAAGCCTTTACTGAGGCTGACACACTCAGGTGTGTCTGATCCGCTTCCATTGGACAACAATTGCACAAAAGCATTCCTAGAGTTGAAAGAGAAAAAATGGCGCGCCCCAGCACTAGGAATGAAAGTTTATTTGAAAGAAAATACACTAATTTGCAGTGAGAGGGAGGGCTGCGCTCTCTCATTGCTTATTCAAAAAGATGAATGTTTTCAAAGGTCTGTGATGTATTGCCCAATGGCCTTTGACCCTAACTTCACAGAAATGTCAGCAAATGGATTGGATTGTGATGAAACTGAAAAGGAGTGTCTAAATATCATGAAAATATGCATAAAGCCAAATTCAGACTTGAAGGATGAACATCTGAGTCAGCCCAACAATGTCCATTTTGTAGATGGCCCATGTTTGAAAGGTGACACATTAAAAGCAGCACATGCTGTGCTCCTTATACATGATGTTGTCAAAGCTTCATGGCTTTTAGTAATTACCCCAGCCCAAAATTCGAAATTGATTGCCCTTACCATAACATGCAGTATATCTGCTCAATTGGGAGTCACTGTTGTAATGGGAGAGAGAAATGCTAATTCAGTTGCACAAATTTGTGTTCTGTTAGCATATACATTCTATGGAATCTTCACAGTTAAGTTTAAAGAGGCTCAAGAAAATGTTTTTGAAGCAGCACAACAGGGTTGTATCAGAACTGTTTTTGAGAAAAATGACAACTGCAAAGTGGCAAATGTGTTATTGCAAAGACTGATGCCCAGGTATAAATTGCCAGTTTCTCTGAAATCAGATCATAATGTGGTCTCAAAGATAATGAGTGCAGAACAACAGATTGGACAAGAAATGGATTGTAGCTATCTGCCTGAAGTGTCACGCATAATAAAGCAAAACAATGGCAGCACAGAGTTACCTTTTGCAAAAGACTGTTTTTCAGCATTACCAAAGTGGCTTGAAAATGCATATGCAAATGCACTTGTGGAAAACACTGAGGAGAACACTAGCCATTGCTGTGTAGGTCTGGTTGATGTACAGTGTGCAGTTTCTCACCAGATTGCAGCTGCTACACAAGATCTGCATAATGGATGGTGCAACGGTTTTGATCTGAGAGATGTTGTGGTGAAACATCTGAATCTGATCAAAGTGAAAATAAGAGTGAAAGGCCTTGGTTGAAAAAGTGCAAAGGATTGATGGTGCTCTGTCAGAGTTTCTCAGCACCTAAGTAGTCCAATTTGCATGGAAAGTATGAGCCATACTGATGACAAGCTGATGACAATGAGTAAAGAAATGCTGAAACTGTCCTGTTGAATTCCTTTTTTATTATTTTAGTTACTTATTTTAAAGAAGACTAACTGTTCCAAGAAGCTACTTACAGATCTCTGCACTAAAACATTTGAGCTTGGCTATATATGATCTGATTACAGACCAAACTTATGTTTTGCCTTAGAAATAGAAGTAACATTCTTTATGCTCAGCTTTGCAATTTAAAAAAAAAAAAAAAAAAAAAATATATACTGTCACTTGTGAAATGAAATATGTGTGATTAATTATAAATCATTTTATTATGATTTGAATTATCAAGAGGGTGGATTGATGGAGCAGATTTCATCTGCAGTCATGCATTGTTTTATTTTTTGTGCTTCAGACAGGCTGCATTTAAATTGCCACGCACATTTTGGTGCAGGTTAAAAACATGGCACATGAAAAACATGAAAAGTGAGGCCTATTCACTTCAGACTGAAAATGCTTTTGCTGAATTAAATTAACATGTGTTTTTTTGCAATGTAGAGAAAAAGTGGCCTTTTTACCTTTGAAGATTTTTAATAGAATGTGTTTCTCTCTTCCCATCACATCCATGTAAACTAAATGTATTATTCCTGTCTTAATAGACTTTGACTTGTTGCATATTTTGATAAACATTTTCAGTTAATAACACCTCTTTTTATAATGTGTGTGAATTAATAATGCACTTGGGACACATAATGGACTGATTTACATGAAATTAATATTATCTTTGTGTTTGTTTTATTTTTGGGGCCTACACAAAACATGGCTGCCTGTGAATCCATCAAGGCTTTGACTTTCAATTTAATGAGAAGGGAGCATGCGCAGACTGTGGCAGCTTTCCTCATGACAAGAACAGCGTGAACTGCACATTCTTGTCATTCTGCCAATGTACCAGTTAGTTAAAAGTATCCATCTACTGCGCTGAGAAGGAAGAAGGATGAATTAGATTGAAACATTTTTCCTAGTAAATGTTGCAAATGTTTATAAATGTATTTATTCATGTATGCTTCTTTTGTTAGGACTAGTGAAGTCAGGTTTTTAGAATGAGTCAGGGAAGTGTGACCTCATGCCTTTATGACTGACCAATCACGTAAGGTTCTCCTGAAAAATGTTACATCTTTGTGTACTCTGCCAATAATTATGGTATAAATACTGTCCTCTCTGGATGGGAGCTGCCACTTCTTCTTTTTTCTCAGCTCAGCTGGCTTCTATGGGTTAGGTACGAGAAACGTCCCGGGAGATTGCTGAAGGGCGGGCTTGCGTCCGAGGAGTGTCAGGGGGAGGTTTCTTGCTTCCACGTCATATCTTGGCACTTTATGCCACATTCCTTTGAGGCCTGTGAAGGGCGGGCTGCTTTCCTCTTTAGACACAGACAGACAGAGAGTGCAGTGGATCAGGATAGATGCTAAACTTTAAGTTCATGTTTTGACTAATTAATTAGGTCTAAAAGATTTATTTGTCTTATGCATTTATTTCTCTTAATGGGAGATTTTTTGCCAACTATTTAATTATTGATTAGCTTTGCAAGACTATTTTTCTTAGAAACTCTTTAAGAATTGTGACTGAAATTTTGCGCCACATTTTCATAACTACATGTAATGCTTATATGCAGACTGTAATGTGTTCTGTATTATTGATATTTTTCCTGTTTTCCAAAATTCTGTAACCTAATTGATATTTTACTAATGAATAAAGGGTCAGAGAAAAATTAACTTTTTGACTAGAAAATAAAACCCTTTAAAATAATCAACAACTCTCTTTATTGGCTTACAATAATAATTGCATTTTGACTGTTCATCTTTATTTAAATTTCTCCTGATGGTAATACATGGTGTGAAGGGCCCAACACCTTTTGAGCGGTAAAATAGAGGTAGCATGAGGGTTTTGCATTGAGAAACTACCAGAAGAAATTACCGCTCTCCATCAGTTTCACTTACTTCAGACGGTATTTGAGCAGCTGTTAGTTATGCTGCCTGTGGCTCCGACGTGCTGAAGGCTCTGTGTACTCAGCTGGAACAGCCGGCATTCCGTTGAAATGAATCATTTGTTTGACACTTCCGGTGTGGTTGTGACAACCTCACTAACTTAAGGCAGAATCCTGATGCATCTTGGGAAGCCAAACAACATTTACCGCGAAACTTTTTCCCCACAGGGAATTACAATGCAGTCATTACAAAGACCGCGTTTTAATTCCGCATACCATTACTCCACAAGTCGGAACAATGACTTGCGGAGCGGGGAGAAGGTGTTGGATTTAAAATCCAACTCATTCCCTAATGTCCCCACAGACTGGAGTTGGAATAGTAAATGTTACTCTTCCAACATCCAGCGCACCCCCCTCCGCAAGTCGTTGTTACAACTTGCAGGGTAATGGTATGCAGAATTACAACGTGGCCATTGTAATGACCGCGTTGTAATTCCCTGCGGGGAAAAATACTGGGTGATAACGAGATATATTTTCGTGGGAATTGTGGTTCATTGTAGGAGATGAGAGTCCGATACCAGGCAGTTTTGAAACTTTGTTTTAGAGAATTCCCGTTCCCGATATTTTGGACATCTCATTCAGCCCACATATGGCGCTGTTGTATTTTAGGATTAAAATAAGTCTCTTTTTGCAACAATAATTTCTCCGCATCACCTCCTCGGGATGTTTGTTTAATAACACTAAGTCCAGTCCACTTAATGTCTCTCTCACTGTGGTTGACTTGGATGAAATGGCTAACCATTGGGGCCTTAGCAACTTGTGTGCGAATTCTAGATCAATGTTGGACAATGGGCAACCGAACCTCTTGATTGTTCTTTCCAGTGTAAATTTTATGACATGGGCATATAATTGCGTCCATTTAATGTTGTTGTGGACAAATTCTGAGCCTTCAGGGGTGGATTCACAAGAAATGCAGTTCCCACATTTTGGTGTCCTTCAATTGGTCTTAGTTTCCATTGAGAAAGGAGGTCGTTCTTTGTTGGTGGAGGTGTTATATCTGCCCTGGCCAGTTGCTGCCCAATACTGGTATCATTCTTCATGGCAAAAAGCGGTTGATTAAATTGACAGTCTAAATTTTGCAAAAGATGCAAATTGTTTTGAATGGCTTGACAGAATTTGAGTGTAGGGTCTAAAGGTGGACACACACACACCAATTTGTCCACAGTTTCTTTGGATTTCTTTGTCAAAAGACTTTCTCTTTGTCTAAACCAGGCTCTTCGTTTGGCATGTTTCAACAGTTTCTTGGGTTATCTTCTGTTTCTCAATTGTTCACATACTGAATTTGCATGGACCTCAAAGTCTTCTTTGCGCAAACAGTTGCCTCTAATCCTTAATAACTGTCCATATGGTAAGTTATCAGAAAAGTTCCTCGTTTGTAAACTTTTGTAATGAAGGGTCGTATTTCTGTCTGTTATTTTTCTATGAAGAGTGGCCCTTAGTTCATTGTTTATCGGTATTACTTCTACATCTAAGAAGGTTGGAGAAGTCTTACTCTTGGTCAAAGTAAATTTGATATCTGGATGTCTTGTATTAATCCAATCGAAGAATCCTGTTAATGTGTTTTCTGGACCATCCCAAAGACACCAGATGTCATTGATGTAGCGGTGCCATTGTATTACATGTTCTGCACAGGGATTGTGGTTATATACTGATTTTTCTTCAATCTGTGCTATGTAGAGGACCGCCATCTCAGAAGTGAAGGGAAATCCCATTGCAGTCCACTTTGTTTGAATGTAAACATTTTCCTCAAACTTGAAAAAAATATTCTTAAGGGCCACAGACGCGAGTTGTAGAATAAATTTGGTGGATACCTCTTGGGGGTGTTCACGATTTTCCACGTATGTCTCCAATACTTCATGGGCCTCATCCTGAGGAATCTGTGTTAACAAGGATACAACGTCAAATGAAACAATGATTCGTAGGATCGAATTGTTGTCCCTCAATCTTGTTAATAAAATCCATAGTATCTCTCAAGTAGGAAGGAACAAGGAGTAGGAAAGGTTTCAAAAAGATGGCCACGTATTTGGAAATTGGCTCCAACAGTGAGTCGCATCCTGATACAATTGGTCTTCCCGGTGGCTCACTCAAGGACTTGTGGATCTTAGGTAAAAAATAAATTAGTGGAGTCCTCTGGTGCTTTCTTTGCAAAAATGCATGTTCCTTTGGGCCTAGTATCCCTGTCTGTGGCCCATCATGAAGGAGCAACTTAATGAGTTCTTGAATTTCTCTTGTGGTATCATCCTTCAATTGTCTGTACCAAGCTGTATTGAATCCCTGTTTGCGACCTTCCTTGAGATACATATCTTTGGGCCACAGAACCAATGCTCCACCTTTGTACGCCGGCTTAATGATGATTGTGTCGTCTTTTTTTTAGATTTTGTATGGCTTTG
This sequence comes from Lissotriton helveticus, assembly GCF_964261635.1. NCBI lineage: Eukaryota > Metazoa > Chordata > Amphibia > Caudata > Salamandridae > Lissotriton > Lissotriton helveticus. The sequence continues at coordinate 118,896,410 of NC_136073.1, read as the reverse complement.
GGTTGTTGTGCCGGGAGGTTGCCAGGGGTAAAAGATTTTTTGTTCTCAAATTGTTGGATAGTTGACAACACAACCTGTTTAAAAGCTATTATTTCTTTTGGAGTGGTAAGTGTCGGTGGAATGATTTTAGACCTGTTTGCAAGGCCAGTGACATCTTGGACAGCTGTATTTTCTTTATTATGAAAAAATGCTTTTAGTCTAATTTTATGAAAAAATTCAACAGCTTGGAAAGTTGGCATTTTCTCACTTAACACTTATGTGCCTCTGCCTGTCCCTAGAGTACACGTCTGGATTGGATGACAGTAGGGGTGGGAGGTAAACTCTGCAGCGCTGGCTAAATTAGCGGAGATTGTCCACTCAACACTCCGCTTGAAGCGTGAAGTTCAGCAAAAACTCTGCCTCCGCCGCATAGTGAAGTTTACCAACAAGGCACACCCTAATGTCGTGTTGTCCCGCTTTATTTGATGGTCACTCTGTAGCCCATTTACATCTATGCATTGATTGAGCTTGTTTCAAACCCTTTTTGTGTAGGTGGTTGTGCTTGTACAGCAGATCTCGTTCACTCGAAGTTGCCAGAAATAAAGTAACCCAGTGTTGTGCCTCTACAAAGTAAGGTGGGCTGGGCACTCTGTCCCAAAAATGACACAGTAGTTTACAGAAAACTCCAACTTCTATAGTGTTCACCAATCTTTGCTGCTTCTTGTGACCCCCCCACCTTCCAGAGTACTGGTGCAGCCCCCAAGGTGACTGACTGTCCGACTTCACCTCACCCTGCTTGTTATAAAGCCATTCTCTGATTTTATGCTAAGTGTTATGCAGTGGACTATTAGGGTAGTTGTTCAACAACCAGTTCAATCCAGAGTGCTGTTTGGGGCTGCCAGCGGTGATCATAAAAAATACAAGAAACACATGTCCATAAGAAAGGGACCATAGTGGGCAACTCAAAGAAGGCCTTCAGTACTCCTTTGGTTATTTTTCTTCCATACAGCTCTGCTAACAGATAGCCGCATCCTTGGTCTCTGCCGGCCTCACAGCTACGTAACAGAAGTTAATAAGACCTGAACTCAATGTACATCTTCCCACCTGGCCCTGTAAACTTTTGCAGCTGTTTGTGAATTGCTGATTGGTCCAGGCTGTCGGCGGACTATCTGACATTGTTTGAATCTCACACTTTCTTCATTATCTAATTGACCAAAGTTCCAGCACCTTCCAGGTGTACCAACAAAGCATCCCACACTTGGTGTGAAGAACTGGTGCCTCTTCTCTGGCTGTTGCAGAACAAGCTTAGCCCTCGAAACACTTCATGTCCTCCCCCTTCATATGATCTGAGCCATAGGCAACCACACAAGGCATAAAATATCCGTTGTTTCTTGATATTGAGCGTGTTACTACAACACTCACAAGAATAGCACATGCTATGAAATACTGCCATGCAGCCTACAGGAAGACCAGAACACAATACCAGAAAAAATCGGTGTGCCTCTACAAAGTAAGGTGGACTGGGCACTCTGTCCCAAAAATGACATAGTAGTTTACAGAAAACTCCAACTTCTATAGTGTTCACCAATCTTTGCTGCTTCTTGTGACCCCACCTCCCAGAGTACTGGTGCAGCCCCCAAGGTGACTGACTGTCCGACTTCACCTCATCCTGCCTGTTATAAAGCCATTCTCGGATTTTATGCTAAGTGTTATGCAGTGGACTATTAGGGTAGTTGTTCAACAACCAGTTCAATCCAGAGTGTTGTTTGGGGCTGCCAGCGGTGATCATAAAAAATACAAGCAACTCATGTCCATAAGAAGAGAACCATAGTGGGCATCTCAAAGAAGGCCTTCAGTACTCTTTTGGTTATTTTTCTTCCATACAGCTCTGCTAACAGATAGCCGCATCCTTGGTCTCTGCTGGCCTCACAGCTACGTAACAGAAGTTAAATAAGACCTGAACTCAATGTACATCTTTCCACCTGGCCCTGTAAACTTTTGCAGCTGTTTGTGAATTGCTGATCGGTCCAGGCTGTCGGCGGACTATCTGACATTGTTTGAATCTCACACTTTCTTCATTATCTAATTGACCAAATTTCCAGCACCTTCCAGGTGTACCAACAAAGCATCCCGCACTTGGTGTGAAGAACTGGTGCCTCTTCTCTGGCTGTTGCAGAACAAGCTTAGCCCTCGAAACACTTCATGTCCTCCCCCTTCATATGATCTGAGCCATAGGCAACAACACAAGGCATAAAATATCCCTTGTTTCTTGATATTGAGCGTGTTACTACAACCCTCACAAGAATAGCACATGCTATGAAATACTACCATGCAGCCTACAGGAAGACCAGAACACAATACCAGAAAAAATCTTCATAGGGCTCGAGTTCCATGTAGGAAACCCAGAAGCGGTTGGAGTGGCACCTGATTACAACTAACTAGAGGTGGGTATTGGGCAAGCAATACTCAGCCCGCTTGCAGATCTCCATGGAAATCCACAGAGATTTTATGCAACTCTGAGGATCTCCATGTAGTGCAACTCTATGGGCTCCACCCACCCCTAGATGACAGTTGGTTTTTATGAATTCATTCTAGACAGTCACACACAAAGAGACCTGAAGTGTGCCCTGCATACCCCGATGGCCCATCACCATGCTGATAAGTCTTCCTGAGCTAGAGTGGTTGGAGGAGCGGCTCTTGCACCTGAATAGGGCTGTGCTCTCCCCACACAAAGAGCTGCCTACCCCCTGTAGGGTGTCTGGAGCCAGGACCAGGAAGGGCAGTGTCTTGTGTACTACATAGACCTTTCTTTGAAGTACCCCTACTTCTAAGACTAAAATGGATATAAGTACTGCACCTCTGACACCATAAACTCAGAACACTTCTGGACTGAGGACACTCTCCCAAGAAGAACTGCCACTCTGCTGCTTGCTTTGCAGTGTTAGCCTGCTGCTTCTGTCTTGGGAGTGAGATGACTGGACTTTGGTTCTCCAAGGGCTTGAGTTGAGCTTGCCTCCTGTTAGAAGCCTCAGGGTCATCAAAGACTTCACCTGCAGCATCTGGGCTCCTCTGCTGTGAGCCCTACTCTGCCAAGTGGAGCCAAATTCAGTTTCTGGGCCCTTGGAAGTGAGTTCTGTGCTGAAAACAGAAGAAACCAACACCTCAACTTTGAGCGCCACATTGGAACCGGCGCTGCACTTCGAAACCACTCCGCTGCCTGCACCTGAGCTGTGGTGTGTGCTGAACACAATAACCGTGACTTAGAACGTAAGCCCCAACGCTGCTGCAGCACCTTTGAAGAACCGCCACAGAGGGAGTCCTGAGTACTGCATCACTGAACTTGTGGATTCGACTCTGTCAAGCACATCGAGGTAGCCCCGACCGGAGCTATTGTGTTTCTAAGTGCTATAACTGCATTTAATATTGAAAAATGTGTATGTTGGATTTTTGTTGTTTTGGTCTTGTGTTACTCAGATAAATATTGGCTTTTTTTCTAAACTGGTGTGGAGTGCGTTTGTGGTATTTTCAATGTTTTACTGTGTTTATGCGTGCACAAATACTTTACACATTGCCTCTTTAGTTTGGCCTGACAGCTCTGAGCCAAGCTACCAGAGGGTAAACACAGGTAAACTTAGTGTGTACTTCACTTACCCTGACTAGGATTGTGGGTCCCTACTTGGACAGGGTGCAAAGCACTGCTAACTAGTGACCCCAATTCTAACATTTAGAGTTTGCAATATTGTGTGATTAGAATTGTCCTAGATCTCACACAGCCTAGGTAGCTAGAACCATGCCTATGTCAGTGATGGCAACACAATGCTCTGTGTGCCAACACCAAGCAGGGTTTTAAATTTTTAGTTGGATTCGGCTGCCTGAATGGTTTGGTGGTCAGTGTCTTTTAATTGCAATACATCTACTAGAAAAGATACCAGAAGAGTCGTGGGTCCTATAAACTTAACAAACTTAACATTGGTGATGGGCACCTGCTGGAGACAGGCATACAACCATCAGATTCCCTGAGAACCCATGTAGGTGGTAACTTACACTCTACAGCAAATCTATCAAAGAATTGTGTGAATGTATCAACAATTGTTTCACATTTCCCAAAGAGGTCACTTACCGATATGACTGTGACAACAGCGAGGGGGAAAGGAGCATCTACGCTGATGGCTGAAGGAGGGGATTCTCAACATAACGGTAGCTGGAGTAGGGGTTGAAGGGCACTCCCAGCTGAATAGTGATGTCACTGGAGAGGTACTGTCAGTTTCTTCTCTGAGGGAATGCTGTGAGGTAATGTTCGCACTGCACAGTACTGGGGTGTGCAACATCCTACGTGGCTCTTCAGGTTTACGTGTAGATTTGGACAGCTGTCACTTCATTATGCTACGTACAGGGCAGCCATTGTGGAGCAGTTTGAGGGGACATTGTAACACTATGTTACTTACTCCGAGTATTGACTATCAGACATTGTTTGAGTAGCAGAAGGGAAAACTGAGTGTCACATATACTGTAAGCCTTTGGCACAACAGGCACATATCAAGAAGCAATTAGTTCCAAGAGAACCTGACAGGATTATGAATTTGTGTGGAATCGTGCAAATATTTTGGTGCCGGATCGTACTTTGAAAAACTATCAGCACAAGGATCTACATTTTAGACAGAGTACAGTAGATCTTATCAGCGACTGGGTGAAGGATGGACAACACTATAACAAGTATTTCATATGTGTTGCTTTAATGTATCTCTTTATTTGCAGGTTTTGTGGTATGATATATAGTATTGGATTTACCTATTGATGAGCACTGTTTTTTTTTCTTCTTTCGTTTACCCTAAATCTCTTTTTTGGACTGTGTTTGGACAACTGTTTATCAGTACTCATGGCTGTGGCAAATATATCTCAACCAGCACAGTGTCTGTCTAATAAGGGAGAACCAATTCTACTGTGGAAGAGGTGGAAGCAGCTTTTCAAATCTCATTTAGTTGCAATTAATCAGGAGAAATGTTCTGCTGTGGGAAAACATGCTATATTATTGCATAATTTAGGTATTGAGGGCAGTAATGTTTATGAGAGCTTGGATGAGATTACGATTGGGGATGGAGAAGGTGAACCAGACAGTGTATACGACATGTCAGTGATGATGCTTGAAACTCATTTTGGTCCCAAATCAAGATTGTATTTGAGAGGAACAAGTTGTTCACACGAGTACAAGGGAAAGAAGGAAAAAGAATTGTAGTTTTGTAGCATCCTTGAAAACGCTAGCATCTACCGTTAATTTGGAGAGATTACTGATTCTTTGGTCAGGGATCAAATTGTTAGATTTACCAACAACATTGAGGGACAGGAGAAACTCCTAACAAAGAATGCAGACTTGAAAGTGGCCAATACCATTGTAGAAGGTATGGAAAATACCAGTGTGTGGATATGTGAGATGAAGATGGATAAGGGTAAAGACAGCCATCTGGAGGAAAGTACTGTTCATTAGATAAAGAAAGACATGGAGAAGAATGAAGGATCAAAGCAATTCATCAGAAGTGAAAATCATAAGAAATATCACAGCAAGGAAAATATGTATACTAACAGGAATAGTAGTGGTATGAAAGTGGAAGTGTGGCGGAGGCGTGGCCAGCAACATGGCCGGTTGAGGAGTACCTTGCCGGAGCTCCCGACGAGCTGCTCGAAGATCCGCAGTTTCCATCATCCCCAGTGAGGCGCTAAGCACACAGACGGGAGCTGCACCACCCCTGGGGCTGCAGGAGGTGTATCCGCCGCACTTTCGGTGCGAAATCACGCGGAGAACCGAGCCTGAAGAATCGAGCCCGAGGCTCTGACCTGGCACCTCGCACCGAGACCGAGATGGCGGGCGTAGAGTCCGCGAGTCGCCGGGCCGCGTAGACACCGCCTCGAGGTCTGGGGAGGGCGAGACCCGATGCCTGGCAGCCGCGGCGGACAGGTCGGTCCGCGGTGCTAATTACCCGGAGTGCGACGATCAGACCGGGCAACACCAACAACCGGCCGCCTTTACCAAGATGGCGGCCGGCGCGATTCCTAGCTGGTGAGGGAGAGCCGGGCTGGGCGCCTCGGTGATTTCCAGCACTCTCACAAGCTGACGGTAGCATCGAGGGGCGGAAACGGCCCAGGTGTGATTTCGGCAGGGAGGCGACCCCGGTGGGGCGGCCGGCACCGGTCCACTGACCCCACCGCAAGGACCCAGACCCTGCACCAACATGGAAAGAGATGATCGGCGCGGAGGTGCCTTAGCCCGAGGTGAGGCTCCGGATCCCACGGCCCCCCCTCCTCCACCTAGCACCGGTTAACTCGCCCTGTTTGCCTGCGGGTTCGAGGGGGAGACCCGGGGAGCCATAGGCGAAGTCGGTGAAGGAAGCCCTAGGCACCCGACGGCGCTGTGCTCACTGTGGGGGGCAGGTGGTGACACCGCGGCCGAACTGACACACGAGACGAGGCCGGGTGCCCACGGAGGAAGCCACATCCACCACTGGCTGGAGGTCGGCCCCCGAGGGCGACAGGGGACTACAACCTACACTGTAAGCAGCGTTCCACCCCCCCAACACCATTCGGCGCCAACGCTACTATTGACTTGTCAGGGGTCTGCGGCTAGCGGTCATCACCCGACGAGAACGCAGAAATGGGGAAGAGAGACGTGGTCCCTAAACCTGCGAAACAAGGCCCAGTGGACAACTTTGCGGCGCCTAGACCTACGGTGGAACACCACTCCATGACGCCCGGAGGGCGGAACGACACGGCGCTGCTGATGGAGGCCATTCAAGCGTCTAGGACGGATATCCAAGAGTCCCGGGCGGCCCTGGAGGTGAAGATCGGGGAAGTGGGCTCCGAGGTCACACTGCTACGCCAAGATTTCCGGAAACTGTCCGAGAGGGTGACGTAGACCGAAAAGAGGATAAACGACAACGATGCAGCGATATCCACTCTGAGGCAGGACATGGCAGAACTACAGGCCTCGCACCGCCAGCTGCAGTGGAAGGTGGACGATGCAGAAAACAGGTCGCGATGCAACAACCTGCGCTTCGTGGGATTTAGAGAGGGAATTGAGGGGACAAACATGTCATCATTCCTCCACGCCTGGTTAAAAACCACCTTCCCGACAGCACAGTTCTCTCCATGTTTCATCATTGAAAGAGCGCATAGGGCCCTTCTGGCGAAACCACCGGAGGGGGCGAGACCGAGACCAGTCATAGCCCGCTTCTTGAACTTTGCAGACAGAGATCTCATCTTGAGAGAAGCCAGACAAATGGGGGAAATACGGTTGGAAAACACGACTATAATGATTTTCCCGGACTACAGCCAGGAAGTCTCGAAACAACGTCGGTCGTTCGACTCTGTGAAGGCAAAACTGAGGACTTTGGACATTCGATACATGCTCCTTGTCCCCGCTAAGCTCAAGGTGATCTACAAGGATAAAGCCATCTTCTTCTCACATCCGGAGGACGCCTGGCAATGGCTTGAGGAGCACCCTGTACTGAACAGCAGGGAAGCCGCGGGCGAGAAGCCATGGAAAGATCAGTACGGGAGAAGACACGCTGGGAAATGCCGAAACCTCAGAGACGGAAGTCACGGAGAGTGAGAAAGTTGACACCGGCGACCCCATACCGATCCCGGGCCACTGAGGACATTCGGAGTGGTGGATCTACGGCAGTGGGCAATGACTCAGTGGCGGGCTCAAGGTTCAGTTGCCTGCGCAATGGTATCCGATCTGAAGGAGATGAAGAGGAAGAATCTGAAGGCCGCGCGTCGGGGGGAGAGGAGGAGGTGGAGGACTTGATCCACCCACTAGTCAAGGAAATCCATCACTTGGAGCAGGACTCCTCGGGGCGATCCGGCGCGCCTGTAATGGACACACAGGACTCCCATTCGTGAAAGAAAGTGCTCTGGGAGACATGGGATTGCAGCTCGACGGGTGGAACCACGCAAGTTACCACGCCCTTTTACGTTATTTGAACTTTCTCTTACTGTTTCTGAGTTTGTAAAGGGAGGGATGTGTGGGAGGGCGACAGGCCTTCACCTACGGATGGTTTGGTCCTATGATAGGATGCAACTGGAAGGGGGGGAGGCGGGGAGGAGGGTGGGGGGGATGGAAAGTTTTTGAACTCTCTCAGGTTGGGGAAGGAGAGGGCCGAGGGAAGGAGGGGGGTTACTTGCACTAGATTCATGCAGCAGCGCACATTGAACCCACGCATCACCTACACAGGCTGGTATGGGAATACATGCAATTACCGCACAATCCAATGGCCAATAACGTAACCACGCCAATAGGGGCGGATAGGAAAATGAGCATCCTGACGTTGAATGTTAACGGTCTGGGCTCTAAAATCAAGAGGGGGCTGGTGAATGCCTATATCAAAAGGGTCGATCCGGACTACACCTTCCTACAAGAAACACACCTCCGGGGTACCGCATGCGCCTTCCTCGCTAGGGGGAGACACAGGGTATTGGCACATGCAGGATACACATCAGACTCCAGAGGGGTGGCAATTATCGCCAAAATAGCTTCCCCATTTTGTATTACCCGCACATGGCTGGACCCCCAAGGGACGTATGCTGGAGTACAGGGCACCTGGAACAGACGCTCCTACACACTTGTCTCGGTATATGCACCGCCCAAATTGCAATCACGTACGCTCACGGCACTCAACCGCATACTATTAGAGACCTCAGACACAATACAGGTGGTGGGTGGGGACTTCAATGACGTAATGGACACCCAACAAGATAGATCGGGAGAGGGGGCTAGGGGCGAGAGCCAGACAACACTCTGCAGCCAGATGTCAGCCATAGGACTTACGGATATTTGGAGGTGGCTTCACCCGACACTACAGGCATACTCCTACTACTCCGGGGCTCATAAGGTGTTCTCGCGCCTCGATTATGTTTTTATGTCCCGCCAACAACTGAAGGTAGATGATGTTGCTGAATACAGGGCCAGGGGCATTTCGGACCACTCGTCTCTATATGTAAGGGTAGGTCGGAACCAGGCTGGATACACGGGAACCTGGCGCTTGGCAGCCTGGGATTTACAGAATGCGACCCTACTCAAAGGTATACGGGCCGACATTAAGGTCTACTTGGACGAGAATGCGGGCACTGTGGATTCGAAGGTCACTCTATGGGAAGCCCTGAAGCCAGTCCTTAGGGATAGGATAAATTCTAGGCGGGGTGACGAGAGACGTAGACTGCAGGCGGAGGTGACCGCCCTAGAGCAGACGATCTTAGACAGAGAAAGGGAATATCTAACCCAGAAAAGCGACCAGACCTTCAGGAAGCTGCTAGATGTCCAGAAACAGTATAGGGAATTGGTAAACGAAGAAGCGAAGACACAGGCCCTTGCCACCCTCCACAGGCTATATGACATAGGGGACAAGTCGGGGAAACTTCTGGCGTGGCTCAGCAGGAAAGAGAGGGCGGCGAGATGGATAGATGAAGTGAGAGACGGAAATGGAGTGATTGTACACACGGACAGGGAGATAGCCGAAACTTTTGCCACACACTTTGAGGCATTCTACGCGGCGCGTGAACTTGCCACGCAGGAGGAGGCGCTCTGCTACCTGGATGCGGCAGTCCTGCCGTCCCTCCCCCCGGAATCTGTGGCGGCTCTAGAGACGGCCATAACGGTAGATGACATTACCGAGGCTATTGCCAGCCTGAGGCCGGGCAAAACCCCGGGACCCAACGGCTTCCTGGCAGAGTTCTTCAAGCGGACAGCGGACCTACTGGCGCGACACCTTGGGGGACTCTTTGCAGGAGTATTTGAGGAGGGAGAGCTGCCCCCTGACCTGTCGAGGGCAACGATCGTCCCTATTTATAAAGAGGGCAAACCACACGATGATTGCGCCTCGTATCGACCCATCTCCCTACTGAACACTGAGGTGAAACTGTTGGCCACCATCCTGGCTATCCGACTGCGAACTGTCATCACGGATCTGGTACATCTGGATCAATCGGGGTTCCTTCCAGACAGGGCCACTAAATTCAACCTTAGAAGGACCCATAACTGGTTGCAAGAGGTACGGGGCCGTACTGAACCCCACTGGTTCCTCTCTTTAGACGCTGAGAAGGCGTTCGACGCAGTGCACTGGCCGTTCCTGTTCGCTATTCTACGCAGGTTCGGGTTTGGTCCCCAGTTCATGCGTTGGATACAGCTCCTCTACACTGCCCCGATGGCCAGAGTGAGGGTGAACGGGACTCTGTCCCGAGAGTTTAAGATTCAAAGAGGTACTCGGCAGGGATGCCACCTGTCCCCCCTCCTGTTTACACTTACCATAGAGGTGTTGGCCGCCAGGGTCCGACAGAACACTGACATCCACGGTTTTACAACTAGTGCCACTGACTCGACGCCTGAAAAAATCTCACTCTACGCGGATGATGTCTTATTGTACATAACACACCCAGACATCACGATCCCAGAGCTTTTCCGAGAAATAGACATATACGGTAGGATGTCTGGCCACAAAATAAACTGGCACAAGTCGGTGCTGTACGACCCTGGGGGAAGCAATAGGTGGGGAGCTCTACCAGACGACCTTCTGACCACGACCGAGGGCTTCCAGTACCTTGGGGTATTCATTACTGTGGACGAGACTCTCTCCTTTAAGAGGAACATAGAAAGGATCATACTTAATGCGGTGGCGGATATGACCAGGTGGAGACAGCTCCCGCTGACTCTCTTGGGGAGGGCGGCCATGTATAAAATGGTCACATTGCCAAAATTCCTCTACGCTCTGCAAAATGAATACTATCCGATCCAAGCACCGGTCTTCCGTAGGATCCATGCAGACTTGAGATCCTTTCTCTGGTTAGGTAAACAGGCGAGGGTGGCTCTGTCCACTCTCCAGAGACATCAGTATAGTGGCGGGATCTCACTCCCCAATCTGGAGGCCTACTACTGGGCGGAACATCTCACGCCAATAAATGATTGGTTCCATGCCCCAGCTGATCACCCAACGTACGCATTGGAAAGAGCAACAATGTCTGCTAAAAATCTATTGTGTTTCCTCTATGGGACGCCGGGGTGGACCTCCCTCCTCCCAGCAACGCTAGTGACACTACACGCGTGGAGGACGGCTACCCGCCGTATGGGATGGGAAAAAAGGCCAACACGGCAGACGCCACTGTGGCACTGCCAGTGGCTAACGGAACTCCACAAACTAAAAGGCTTCCAGAGGTGGGATGATATTGGCATCTCCACAATAGGGGATGTAATTGCCAAGGGGGAATTCAAATCGTTTCAGACCCTTAAGTCCGATTTCGGCCTCCACGACACAGAGCACTTTAAATATATCCAACTTCGACACGCCTGGCAGGCCCAAAAAATCGCGCTCGTCGACATCCCCGAATATGCACCTCTAGAGGGGAGGCTCCTCCAGGAACAGATACAGGGAAAGGCAGTGTCACTGACATATAAGACGTTGACCAACCATATGCTGGGGGATTTGGCAAAGCTCAGGGCCACGTGGGAGGCGGAGGTGGGAGAAATGGAGGACCTGGACTGGGACACAGTTCTGATGCATCCCTGTGAAGTTGCTGTCAAGTCCCGATTGCGATTGATCCAACTCAATATACTCCATAGAACCTATTACGACAGGCAGCGACTCTGCAGAATGGGAAAGACTGAGGACCCCAACTGTCTTAGATGCACTCAGGAGATTGGGGGTTTCTAACACACGGTTTGGTCATGCAGTGTACTGCAAACATACTGGTCCCAAGTGTTCACAGAATTAGAGGAGGTCCTAGAGGTCCAGATCGCGCAAGAGCCCAAACTAGCCCTACTGGACATGACTAACGAGGTGGACCTGACACGTCCCCTTCTTATATTCCTGGTCTTGGCACTGGTAGTGGCGAAGCGCGATATCGCAAAACATTGGGGAGTGCCAGAGCCTCCCGACATAGAGGAATGGAGGAGGGGGCTTGATATCTATATTGCTGCCGAACGGGTGACATATAAGGCCAGGGGCAGCCCCAAAAAATTTCGCAGAGTTTGGTCTAAATGGAGAAGGTACAGAGGACTAGATGGAGGGTTGTGACTGTGATCCCATCGGTTGAGGGGGAGGTGGAGAGCTGGGCTTGAGGGGAATGAAGTAATGTAAATTTGCTACACTGATAAAGCGACGGGGGTCGCTCATACACTGCCTAGGCCATGTGGTGCAGATCTAGAAAGCGAAATCGCTGACGTTGGTGGGAGGGGGGAGGAATGGGAGGGTGCGGCTGCTGATGGGTTTCTTTCTACACTTAGTTTGACAGATGCAAGTGACATGGTGTTTATTGTTCGAAGGGGGGGGGGGGGTTTGTTAAGCAATAGGGGAAAATAAAAATAAGAAAAACTGCAGAGGTAAATATAGGCCCTTGAAAAACTCTGTAGAATACATTGGCCTATGCAAAGCGTTTGATTTACAACTGCCGCCCGACCTCCGGGGTGTGGGCTGAATGGCCGTGTACCCACTTGGGGGGGCATGAGAGGCGCCATACAAGAAGTCTTAGAAGGTGTCTGATTATTTGTTCCTTGATTACTGTGAATTCTGCAATAAAAATAAATAAAAAAATAAAAAAAAGAAAGTGGAAGAGTGGCAGTGAAGGACATCTCTCTAATAGTCCTGGGTGTTTTGCAAGGTTTGAGTAAATAAGGGGCATTATGCTTGTGTGTGTCAGGGGACTAAAACACAAAGAGTACACTGTGTGCACTGTGTGCAGAAGGAAGAAAGAAATGATCTGGGTTGGGTAAATCAGGGTCACCATACATCATGGTGGGTGACAAGAACTGGGACATTTTGTTTTGTATGGATGAAATTAAGCTGCTTCCACATGACATCGGCCCCATGAGGTATGGTAGAGAGGGAATTAATGTCCTGTGGCATGCTGTCACGAGCATTCAATTTGTAGCCAATAAATGGTTGGGAAGGTATATGTTGCCAGAAGGGGTGACATTCTTTTAGGATGGAGACATCAGGGAGACACAGGAATAACCTTAAATCCCAATACTCCTGCAAAAATGCTGTCTCTCTCTTTCTCTCTCTCTCTCTCTCTCAATGGAAGGGCTGCCAAATGATGTGTGTATCAAGAGTCCCATTTTTGGTAGTGCCTTGGGACAGTTGAGACATTTTTAACATACAATTAGCCTGAAAGATGGAGCTGTATCATTTCTGAGCAAGGGTAGGAAAGTTCCACATTTAATGATAAATTGCCTTGAGTGAGAATTGGAAAAATTGTTGGAGTTGGGTGTGATTGAGGAGATAGTGCTCAGAGTGGCTAGCCCCAGTGGTGTTGGTGCTGAAGGATGGTGGAAGAGAGATTAGGATGTGTGTGAATTTACGAGGAATGAACAAACACATATGGGTGGACAGGTAGCCTTTACATAACATTTCAAAAATGCTAGCTTAGATAAAATATGCAAAATTTTTAGTGTCATGGATTTGTCCTCTGTTTACCACCAGGTCCTGCTCCATCCTGAGTCCAGACATTTAGCATCATTTGTAACCCCATTAGGTGCTTATCGATTTATCCGCATGCGTTTCATTTCATTTTCAATCTTTATTTCGATCGATTTAGATCATAAAAGAAATGCAAACATTACAAGTATAAAATCCAGTTGACGTGATTAAAAGACATTACAATGGACCTGTTAAAAATGCTTAATATATAATACATTTACGAATTATCAATACAGTTCATTTATCCCTAGTCTGCCTCAAGTTTCAGAAGGCGGGAGCGGGTGTGCCACATCGCAGTTAAAAAGTTTGCTACCGCGAACACTGTCGGGGGTGAGAGATCCGTCTTTAGAATTCTATAAGCAGGAAGGTATTTGGTGAAGCCCAAGTTTTTAAGAAGGGGCACAAGCCAGTACTTCCTGGATCTTTGGTATGCGTTACAGAAAAATATAATGTGCAATTTGTCTTCCCGATGATGTGAGCATGACGGGCACTGTTCTTTAGTTAGTAGCTGGGCCTAGCAGTTTGTAAATGCCCTAATTGGGAGAGTGCCATAGCGCCATTGCATAAATAGTTTTCTAGTAAGGACGGGAGAGATACCGTCTAGCACACACTCAAGATGATACAGATATTTAGATTTAATAAACAGATCTGTCAGGGACCCATCCCTTGTATTCCCCTTTGTGGTCAATAGCTTCAGCTCATGAAAATCCCTCAAAAGGAGTTTGCGTGGGATCCTAGTACATGCGTTACGTGGATCTAACTATAATTCTGGTCTACCCAGTTTCTCACATGTCTGTTTAATATACCTTATCCATGGGATTTGTCTTGATTTGGGTAAACAAAGAATCTCTTGGAGCTCCTCCCTGTAATTCATTAATTTGGGGGTACTCCAGATGCGGCGCCAAAAGGCTATTGGTCTTGATCCCAGCTCCTCCGAGAAAGGTCTGAGACCTAGATCAAGTCTCAGCGGGAGAAGCAGGGTACTTGCCGGTAGTGCCGCCAACTGTCTAATGAATTTGTTTTTGGTAGTCTCCAGGCTTTGAACGGAAGTATGACCCCACAATTCCCCTCCGTATAAAGCTGCCCCGCTGGCCTGCATTTTGTAGATTTCGAGGGCTGCGCCAAAAGGTTTGCATGCGTTTCAGACTAGCGATTGCAGCTGCATGCTTAAAAAGAGTAATGAAGAAACTCCTGGAGGAACTTCATTTCCAAGGCAATATTTTACTCTACGGCAAAGATAAACAAGTCCATGATGAGTGGTTGTGGCAAGTGTTAGAGCAATTGCAAGAGGCTGGACTGGTCATAAAGAAAGAGAAGTGCAAATTTCCTCTGACCTCTATAACCTTTTTGGGTCATACAATTTTGGGAGAAGGGATGAGTCCAAAACAGGAATTGGCTAACAGTATTGTCAGAGAGCAAAGATCAGGTGCATTCATTCATGAGTTTTGTTCTTAGTTTATTGCTAGGTTATCGCTGCCTATGAGATTGTTATTGAAAAGAATTCTAAATTTGAGCGGATGAATGAATGTGGGTCAGCGTTTAGTGATATTAAGAACGGCATTGGGAAGCTACCTACACTTGGACATTTTGATGCCTGTAAGAGAACAATTGTATCTACTGATGCCAGCAACAAGGGGCTAGTTTCGATGTTATTGCAAGTGGTAGTTGGTGAATTGAAGGTTTGATTTGGTTTGAAATTTGTAGAGCATAAACAATTACCCAAAGGCATCAAGGCGCTGTAGACTACCGTCTAGAGGAAGCCTGTAATACCTCTAGATGAAGAAAGATAGTTTAAAGAGAATACAGCCTGGTCTTGGGCACCTTCCTGACAGGCATCAACTGATGAATGGACCTAAGAGTTTGTGGAAGGGAATTCCAGAGTCTACTTGCCGCCGTTGAGAATGCTCTATCACCCCATTCTTTCTTTTAGATTAAGGCCCCATGAGCTGGTATTGATGCGCTGATCACATGTTTCTACCTGGGATGTACCATCTAAACCAGGGGTCTCCAACCTTTTCTGTACTGAGAGCTATGTATGTTCAATGAAACGCATTGAGAGTGACTAACATTATTAGTGTTGTATAATCCTCATTTGTTTTGTATGTATAGTTATTCACCCAAGCAAAAGCTTTCTAATTTAATAAGCTGGGTTGCACACTGGTGAGCCAATCAGAGGTAGTTGGAAAGCTACAGTAGAATTCTGCAATGGATCGCACTCCGCTAGCCCCTCCTCCGGGTCGCCCCTAAGCACTCTGGTATTTGAAGTGCGTGTAGTTCGAAGAATAGAAATCAAGTTCATAAGTGGTTCACCAAAGTTGGTGCGAGTAGGTACTCGTTGTTCCCAAAATCTCTAGACCCAAGACATGGCTCGGGTTTCGGGATAGTTTCCCTCATCAGTAGAGAACAAGTATGGGGTGGATGAGAAGGCCGCCAAGTAACCGTCACAGGCCTCGATGCCTCTCTGGCTCGCAGGGCGTCTCCAGAAGCTCGTCAGCTTGGCGCTCAAGGGAGCGATAAGTAGAATTCTGCAATGGATCGCACTCCGCTAGCCCCTCCTCCGGGTCGCCCCTAAGCACTCTGGTATTTGAAGTGCGTGTAGTTCGAAGAATAGAAGTCAAGTTCATAAGTGGTTCACCAAAGTTGGTGCGAGTAGGTACTCGTTGTTCCCAAAATCTCTAGACCCAAGACATGGCTCGGGTTTCGGGATAGTTTCCCTCATCAGTCCAACAAGTACCGACTTGCACCCACCTGGGTGATCCACTACTGAACTACAAGTACCAGAATCCCGAGGGGCGATCCGGAGGAGGGGCTAGCGGTGTGCGCTCCATTGCGGTGGTTTTTACTAATTGGCTCCCTTGAGCTTTGAGCCGACGGGCTCCTGGATGCTGCCCTGCGTGCCGGTTCGGGCATCGAGGCCATTGACTGTTGTTTGGCGGCCTTCTCCTCCACCCCTAAACCATTTTCTCTACTGATGAGGGAAGTTATCCCGAAACCCGAGCCATGTCTCGGGCGATACCCAAAAACCCGGGACATGTATCGGGTCTAGAGATTCATCAGTCCAACAAGTACCGACTTGCACCCACCTGGGTGATCCACTACTGAACTACAAGTACCAGAATCCCGAGGGGCGATCCGGAGGAGGGGCTAGCGGTGTGCGCTCCATTGCGGTGGTTTTTGGAAAGCTACAGTAGCTCACAAGCTATTAGTTGGAGACCCCTGATCTAAACATAGCTTTTATTCTTAGTGGACATGGGAGATAAAGAGCCTTGTGCACAATGCTAAGAGGTTTAAACATAATGCACTTTCTAATCGACAGCCAATGTAGGGCCTCGAGTCCTATGACGGCAGACTGGCGCCTGGGGATGTCTAGTATTAACCTCACAAGCGCATTTTGTACCACCTGGAGTCTGTGCTGCGTGTTCTTGTTGGAGTCCAGGTATAGTGAGTTGCAGTAATCCAGTCTGGACATTACTAGGACAAGAGCGACCTGCTTACGGGCTGACTGCTGAATAAGCGGAAAGATTTTCTTAAGCATCCTTATAATCCAGATGCAGGTTCCTACCGTAAGATTCACCTGGGATATGAGGTTGATTTCGGTATGTACCAGAACTCCAAGGTTCTTAGCCTTCTTCCCCAGGATTAGGAAGGTTCCTAGAGATTCTGGCCAACAGTTACTATTCCAGCTGGGCGATCCTGCGCCAAAAATCAGCACCTCGGTCTTGTCCCCGTTAAGTTTTAACAAGTTCTTGGTCATCCATTCTGCCACTGCCAACATGCATCGTGAAACATTATCTGCTAATGAGCATGAATTTTGGGGAATTTACACAATAATTTGAGTGTCATCAGCATATGATTCTACCTTCACCCCAAATGCCTGAATTATTGCCGCTAGTGGGGTCACATAAAGATTAAAGAGTGTGGGGCTCAGTGATTAGCCCTGCAGCACTCCACAAGGCAGGGAGAATACATCTGAGTAAAAGTGCTGTATCTTCACCTTTTAAGATCCATCACTAAGGAATGAGGACAGGAGGGCTAGACCTGGGTGAGAGATACCCAGGCCTTGGAGTCAACCCAACAGCAAAAAAGGCAAGATGGTATCAAATGCCGCTGATAGATCCTAGAGTGTTAGAGCCGCACCCTGTCCTTCATCCACTAACCACTAGATGCAGTCTGTGGCTGAAATTAGCGTGGTTTCTAGCCCATGATGTTTCCTAAAGCCGAATTGGGAGTCATTCATCCAATGCTGCTGTTCAGCAATTTACATCAGATGGATATTAAGGTGTAGTCTGTGCTATCCAGATTACATTTTTCCAGGAGAGCCTAATAATTGCCTCCTTCCAATTCCGGTGATAAGATCCAAAGATGATCACTTTATTCATTAAATTAGAAAGCGGATGAGCTATAGTTCTGGCCGCCATGTGAAGAACTGCTGGCGGGTATGCCTCCAGAGGTGACCCTAAATTTGTGTTAAAAAGATAGTGTCTCAGAAGAAAGAGTTGGGAAACAGATAAAACTTTGGTCTCTTGGACTACTTGCGCTGTCATCCCTTGAGGTGTCAGTTGAGGCCGTCTGGTAGGAATTAATTGTGTAGGGGTTGTATCGAACCCTTCATGGATTTCTACGATCTTAGAATGAAAGAAGTTTGTTAACTGATTGTAAATTAGTTGAGAGCCCACCAGCTGCGGGGTAGATATCTACTGCACTGCCCTGACGAGTTCTCTAGCAGATGTGGAATTTTCGATTATATGAATGCAATATTTGGATTTTTCCTCAAATAGAGCAAACTTGTATTCTTTAAGGTGGTGGCATTTGCTTCCCGCTCATTGAAAGGAGCTGAGGAGAGATTCTCCGTGATTGAGCAGGAATCATTGGCTGTGTATGGGCAATTTTTTATTTAAAATTGTACTTGAGGGGGATACCATTTGTAATTAAGTATGACCATCAACCAGTTTCTCAGATTTTCACTTGCAGAGAAGTGGAGAATCTATCTCCCAGAATACTATGGTGGATGGATTATCAGAGTTCAATTTTGTTGCAGAGTATGTTCTAGGATCTAAGAATAGTATGTCAGACTGCTTATCAAGATGATCATCAAGATGATTCTTGCAATGACAATTCATTGGTTGGTTGGGTGTGTGGATCCGCAGTTAATGACAAGGAATGGTATGATGCTAATTCCAAGGATACACATTTTGTGACTCTAAGGAAGTACATTGTCAATGGGTGGCCAGATAATAAGGACGTACCAGATGGCTTGAAAGGTTTAGTAAATGTGAAGGATGAGTTGTGCATTGTGGATGGAAAGATCCTGAGGGGAAACCGAGCAATTCCACCCTGTGATTTAAAAATTAAGTTCATAAATCTGGCACATGAAGGACACTTGGGGTGGAGTTTGACTAAATCCAGGTTTCAGGAATGGTATTGGTGGCCGGGGATGGATCGCCTGGTGGAGGAATTGGTGAATGACTATTACCAGTGTGCTAACAATGCCAAATGTAGAAAGACGGTTCGGACTAGATATTGCTTGGCCTTTTGAACTTTTTAACTAGAGGTGAACGATATGTCTTGTTGTTAGTTGACTATACTTCCAAATGGGTTGTCACAAAGTGTGTAGCATCTATGAACATAAGAATGGTTATTGAGTTTCCTACTGAGGAGTTCTCTAGTGAAGGTATACCTAGATGTCAGAGAACCAAAAATGGTGTGCAATTTGTATCGTAGGAAATGTGCGTTTTTCTCAGAATTGTTTATAGTACACTTTAAGACAGCTCTGTACTCACCACAAGCCAATGGTTTAGCGGAAGGTATGAGCAAGATAGTGAAAAGCTGTGCACAAAGAGCTATACTAACTAGGAATTCTTTGAAAAATGCTTTAAGAGTGGGCTCGCAACAGGTGCCACATAGTATTACTTTGGCTTCTTAATTTGCTGCATCGAGAGGCAGGAAGCCTCAAATTAAACTTAATCTAGCATGAATTAATTTAAATGCTGGGAGAAGAGAAGTATTTTATTCTGATGTAGATCAGAGATTTCAGAGAACATGACGCCAAGAAATGTTTAAGGCTTAATTTGATGAAAAGAATTCTGTGTGTAAGCAAATATGGAATGTTGGAGACAAAGTATTAGTCAGGATGTCTTAGTTATTAAAGAAAGGGTGTTCAAAGTTCAGGGGACCTTTCATTATCTCTGAAGTGATGACAAATGTGGATGTGTGGTATATGTTGAAGTTGAGAAAGTATTGTGATGACAAATCTGGAACATCTGATAAATCTCTTGTGAAAAAGAATTCCTATATTGTGTAAGAAAGAGTAAATTGAAAGTCTACTGATGATATTTCTGCTGTGAGAGCAAAGGTCAGGCCGGCTTGGTTCAATAAATATGTTACTGATTAGGTATTTAATGTACCAGTTTTTTCCACATTTTGTTTCCTTATCTCAATTGTGTATAATTAATCTTTATACTTTATTCTTTTGACTATTTGAGTTTTTCATTAACGTAAATATTGCATGGGGAAAGGTGTGTTATGGTTTAGAGTTTGCAATATTATGTGATTAGAATTGTACTAGATTACTCACAGACAAGGTAACTAGAACCATGCCTAGGTCAGTGATGACGACACAAAGCAGAGCATTGTCAGTTGAACCCTGCTGCCTGAATGGGTTGGTGGTCAGTGTCTTGTACTTGCAATAAATCTACTTGAAAAGATATCAGAAGAGCAGTGGATCCTTTTAACTCAACAGAAGCCCAGTGTGTTTGTATCAGTTTGCAGTGTCACTCTTCACTTGGCAAAAATAAGCAACAGTCGACTAGTAAACAAATGACGCAGCATGAGCATCAATAGTGCACCCTCCTCAATAAGCTGAGCTCACAAACACACCACTGTCAATGGATATGCTGTGGCCTGTCCAGGATAAACTTCATGCCAGTACATACATATGTCAGTCAGTCGCCTCGCATGAAAAGTGGCTGTTAGACACCCGTAAGTATGATGCAGTGCTGCCTCTTAAGTATTAAAAAATCCACTGTGACCCAAACTAAATATTCAAGTACTTAATGGAGTCTCCATTAGTATATGCAGTAACTATTTCCAATATCTGTCAGCGCTCTTTGAAGGCCACTGTGTCGGTAGTGCATGACTATAAAAGGCTCTGTGAGTGACTGTGTGTGGCAGTGGCAAGAACCACATACATGTAAAAAGATTGTGACATCATGGCAATGCTAGTTAATTATGATAGATATATTGTCTGGTAATGTGCTTAACTATGCATCCATTCACTGTGTGAGCTTCTCTGAAATCCAAACTACTCAGACAGTACACCTGGGCTATTTCTGGCGCATCAGAACCCTTATTTGCAAAATGTCAGCAAGGCACACTACCTTTACTTTCAGCTCAGAGAATGGTTGAAAAATGTTGTTTCCATATCCAAAAATACCAAGGAGATAGGATATGTTTCACTGTTTCTGTTATGCTTCAGTTTATTCTGAGCTTAATACTGTCCACTGCACAGTTTTTCTCTTTTTTACGTCCTGCATAGCCATGGGTTGTGCTCTGTCATGGTGATACAGTGCTTAAAATAAATATGTAAATGCGAACATCATGAACGATCCAGCATTGATAGTACCCCCCTTCTTAAGCCCGCAAAGACCATCTGTGTTGTAATAATTTCTTTTCACATATTTACTCCCTTAAACTTTATGTTTTTGAACCTTCTTTAGGAAAGGGAAGACCTGATCAGTTTTTGATACTGGATTTTAAATATGCTGCTATTACAGAGCAGCTACTTCATTATCATATTAAATGTCTCTACTGATGTCATAACTAAACTGAATGAAGAAAATGTCAGACACTTTCTTATAAAGATCATGTAATATATATGTACTAGTTACATAATTAAGTGCAACATGTTTAAATATTCAAAGTCCACACTTTCACAATGCTTTATAAATCTTCTTGCTTTCTCAAATTTTCTTTAAAATGTAACATTTACTGACTCTTTTTTCAAAATGTTACCGGGAGAGAACCCTCCTTATGATGGTCGGCCTCACATGCTTGTTGTGTAACATTCATTATCAACTTTTACGTCCCATCACTTTCAACTGTCACCAGCTGCCACTGATTGGCGGCAAGCCCTTTGAAGTGTAAATGGGTTAGGGAACAGCTCTGCCCCAAACATCCTGGCAGGTAGCCCATTCTGCCAACATCTAGTCCCCTTTTTGTCTTAGTGTCTGAAAGGAATGCTAAAAGCCCAACAGCAAAGCCCTTCACAGTCATGTGACCCAAAACACTGGCAAAAACCATAAATGATTGGGGCAGGGAAATGGAAACTTTTTAAAAGTGCCATTTTCAGAATTGTGACTTCAAATCCGACTTTACCATCAATAGGATTTTAAATTCAAATTCATTTGAGTCTAAACATGACATTCCTACCTGCTCCCAATCAAATGTTGCCACTTATAAAATGTAATAAGGTAACACAGTGTTATCCAATGGGTGAGATAGGCCTTACAGTAGTGAAACAAAGTTTGGTGATGTTCACTACCAGGACATGTAAAACTTAAGACCAAATTTCCTGCTTTTAAAAATACAATGCACCCTGTCCTATAGGCCTCTAGGCCTACCTTGGGTGTGTCTATATGAGGGTTTGTGGTCAATGTGTATGGCAAACGGCAAACCCCACAAAAAGAAACTGGAATTTTTCCACCGCCCAGTAACATGCCAGTGCCTCCTTCTCAATTACAGAGTATTTGTACTCTGCATTAGACAAACACCTAGAGACAAAGACTATTATTTTTCCTTCCTCTCCACATATTGTGAAAGAATGGCTCCTAAGCCTCTACTACTAGTATCAGTAATGAAGACAGTGTTTCTCCTTGTATCAAAGGTTCTAACATGGGTGTTGTGATAATGCCTCTTTTCACGGACTCAAAATCTTCCTGCCATTTATGGTTCCAATCGAAGTATGAACCTTTCTTTTATAAGTCTCGAAGAGCCATGCTGATGTCTGAATACATTCTATAATTCCTTAGACATGTCCTCTACCAGTCCCAGGGAAGATTTGAGTTCATCTTTATTTTCGGGGTGATGAGCTTTCACCACTGCATCAACTAAACTAATTTTAGGTTTGAACCTTTCCTTTAATATGGTGTGACCAAGCGAATCAACAGAAGTGACTCCTAGTTGACATTTTTGTCTCTTTAGTGTAAGGCCCACTTTAGTTAATCTTTTAGAAATGTCTCTCAAGATCTTTTCATGTTCTTGAACACTCCTCCCTAGATACTAATATATTGTCTTGGAAGCACAAGGTGTTACGGATACCCTTCAAAACCTGTTGGATAATTTTCTGGAATACAGTGGTTGCCGATGGTTATCCAAAAAACATCCCGCAAAACATCAAGGCTCCATCGGCGTGATGAATGCTGTAAGAGCTCTGAATTCAGGATGCATTTATACTTGTTGATGAGATATTGTGAGGTTGGTTACACTAAAGCAGCTTGCCTCACCCATAGTACTTAGCCTCTCATTAATGCAGGGTAATGGGTGTCTCTTTACCCAAATGTACTCATTAAGGCTTCTTAAGTCTACAAACATTCTATGGGCTATATTATTCCCATCTCGGAAGAGCTCCTGTTCCAAAGGTTCTTCCCTAAGATAAGGAATGGGACGTAATTTATGTATAATAGGGTTTGTTCTACTCTTGAGTTAGATTTTGTGTTGAGAATTTCGCAGCAGACCTAGATTATCCAAAAAAAGATCAGGGAGTTAATCACGTATAGTAGTAGTAGTACTAGTAGTACTAGTAGTAGCAGCACTTTATTCGGTCTTCATTAACTATCAAGTATGCATGCACAATACAGTATCAATATATAATATATAATATATAAAACATATAAATATAAAACATCACGGTATCCTAAAGGTTTACAATGAGAGTACTTTGAAACCGCTGGGACCGCCCGTGAAAATTTATAAAGCCCAGGCGAAAGGAGGAGCACTTTACGGTGCAGACCTGTGGGGTCCTCTCTGAGCTACCGCCGTTATCACATACTGAGAACAGTTTTATTAGGCGCCTTCTGAAACTACCCAAGAGTTCCCCTCTGACCCCCTTATGGCTAGCCCTAGGTCTGGCTCCCATTCAGGAGATTGTTTCAAATCGTCCCCTGCTGTACTGGAGGCGACTGTGGTCCACCCCTGAGCTCTCAAGCTACAGGGAGGACCTAAGGGACCTTCTGTCCAGAGTGGGTGTGGGAAAAATCCCCTGGCTGATGTACATCAAACAGCTCTGCCACAGACTTGGCAAGGGAGACTTGTGGTCCTCCCCTGAGGAATCCTGTGTCTTGATTTCCAAGGGGTCAATGAGTTTGCTACTCAAGCGATATTGAACGGGAACCATGTTAATGAATTCCGCTTTGGGTAGACTGACCAATACCTTCTTGGATATTAAGGTTATCCCCTATTTTGAGAAATTTTTGGACGATATCCGGCCCTTACTGGCTAAGAAATTATATGTCCAGTTTAGACATGGAACTCTGCCTCTAAGGGCTGTAACACATAAGTGGCCCAATGCTCCTCAGACACCGAGTTCTTGTCCAGGGTGTGAGGGTAGCGAACAGACGGATCTGCTCGTTCTGCTCTTCTGCCCTTCCAACTCTAGGGCTAGAGCCAAATGGATAATCCAAGTTTGTAAGTCTAGGGGTCTCAGGGATTATAGGGAGGTATTCAGAATCTTAAAATATGACACCACCCCTCTAGATTCCTTTTGTCTATGTGGTGCTCAAGAGGTGCTAAACTCAAAATTAAAAATTGTTAAATTGCTGCTTCTGTGCGTCCACTAAACACTGTAATATAGTAGCTACTTTCCAAACAAATAGCGCAGGGACTGCGTACGATTACTTCATTTTTCACTTTTACAGTTCCTTGTCATGTTTTTAATATTGTGCTCTTTTCTAATATCATATGAACTCAGGCTGCTTTATGATTGTTATATATCATTTCCCTAAATTGCTTTTTTATTTAATTGTGTACATATGTGCTTTTATGGTTTTTAACCGATAATAAAGCTTTATTGACTGACTGAAAACATCACATATCCATATCAATCATAATTTAAGGCTGTCTATTCGACCATAAAAACATAAATGCACATTACATCCCTGTAACTAATCAAATGAAGGAGCAACCACAGGATTAGTGCAAAAGAGCTAACAAATCAGCATTTTTTTTAAATCATAAAAAATATTAGATGATAATTATATAGTAATATAAATCAAGAAATATTTTTAAAAATTAGACATCAGTTACGAAACTACTGTTATTAAAATGTTGCTTCGTTTATACCAAACAGCCTGTATAAAGTTACAAACAGCAAAGACAATTACATAAGATGTATCACTTTTTAAAATTCTCAGGGCTAAACATCAGATGGAAGTAACCATCGTCCAGATCAGACCCCAGCGAGCCATGAACCCTATAACCACAATACCCCCTACAAACACTCGACACAATATAATGGGGAGTAGCTATTAAAAGGCATGCCTACTGGCTTCTTCAGGGTGTCACCACATTAACAAAAGCAGAAATATGCCTTAATAGATTAATGCAACCCCATTAAACTGCTTTGGATGGTGCCATCTTAGAATGACATTCATGATCGCACGTAATGACGAACGGTTATCCTTGTGGTTATCAATAAAGCATTTTAGAACATTTCAATCATCATCATTAAAACATGTAAGAATTGACTGTTAACCTTGTGATTATCGTTAAAGCCTTTCAAAGCATTTAAATGACGTCCATTTAAACATATAATAATACAGGTTAATACAGGTTAAAGATTGTCACTATCAATAAACTATATCAACTTCATTATACTGTGTGCAGAAGTCTTTCTTTTACCATCACTGCAGCACAGCCTTAGAATCAAACAACATGAGTCTCTGATTTCCGAAACCCTTAATACAATGCTCAAGCTCTGAAAGTACTTATAAACTTGGTAAACTTCTCCCGCGGTCATCCAAGTAACATCTGAGAGAGCGTAAACTGATATAAATATATGAGTACATCACACTTACCTATAGAGAGCATAATTCATGAAGAAGAAATGCCATGAGTGCTAATAGTATCTGAAATTATATTCTAAATGTATAGCTAATATAGAGATTTAAGTAGAAGTGGAACTAATACAGAAATGTGTGACATTATATGATTTTATTAGACGTGATTATTTTGAATCTATGTCGTGTAGCTGTTAACATATAAGATGGTCTGTGGTAAAACGCAGAACGTGGTAGGCCTCAGGGCCAGAGCTGGAGCTAAAAGGGAAGGTGTTTCTTTTCACGACACAGATTGTTTAACGTTTTTGGTCATTGCATTAATGGGCCATGATTTAGAGTAATGGTTTCTAAATAATAGAATAAGAGTTTTAACATGCTTTAATTAAATGAAGAAATAGAATGCTATAATCATAATGTGAAATATTGTAGGCCTGAAATGTTTTAGCATTGATTTACACGTACATGTCTGGGCTGAGAAATGTTGCAAGCCTTTTTTTAGAAGTCTATGAGAGTTGGGTTCTTGGCGGCAGATATCTGTCTGCAACAGGAAAGGGGGGATCCAATTATAAGTGAATGAATAGAGGCCTGTTCAGTAGACGGCCCAGACATGGAGGAGGGTTCTGGAATGTTTAAGGGGTATCAGCGGGCCGGAGAAGAGACTGAGAAGCAAGGTCAACTCTAACTTCTGAGGCCCAATACAAAGCATCATGGAAAAAGCCTGAAGTTGCACCACGTGAGAGGCGTTTCGCAAGGGGCGTCTCAAATGTTGTTGACTGTTTTGTATTAGGGACAGCACCCCTGGGTGGAGTTAGAGCAGAGACCTGAGGACCCTTTAGAGAGCGGATGGGTAGGCAGTGAGGGGTCATGACTGGAGAACTTTAGGTTTTCACCAAGAGACTTAGAGTGGGTGACTTCCCTTGGGGGTCATTCATTGCTGACACCTTTGTTAGGTTGGGATTTGGTTAAGTAGGGATACCATCTAGAACAGGGTAGGGACGCCTAACCTGTGTTTGTTTTCCTCCAACCTAAATGAAGGAGAGATATGCGTCTATGCTGATAGCTTTGCTATTTTTAGAACTTGTATTAGTGATTTCTGTTGCTCGTCTGAGGGCTTTTCGAGAGCACATGTATGTAATTGGACCTGTGTATCTCGTGAATCTCATTCTGAGATGCTTGTATTTGCAGCTCATTATATCTTTACAATAAACTTTTGAAACCTAGAAGTTGTCCGTGATCTTTGAGAGTAGAGTCCTTTCTTGGGTGAACTAATTTGCAGATAGGTGTACTGTTTCCTTCCAAGACAGGCAATAAAGGTTCAGTCGACCAGAACGAGGTTTGGATCAATAGATATAAGGTATCGATCAAAATCTCGCCCTTTCAGTTGGTAGCTATAGAGGATGGTTGCCTTCTTGAGGACGGTGACCTAGGCCAGGTTAGCTTACCCCAAGGCCCCTAGAAATCGATGATCGGAAGAACAGCCCGCAGATGAAGATCCGGATGACGTGAGACAGAAAAAGCAGCAGTATCGGTCGAGAGTGAGTATAAAGGGTTATGCGTGTTAGATTGCGGTGTTTTTGTATTGTGTCTATGTTGTAATGTCTGGCGGAGTTGAATGTCTGTAGAGTGACTGTGGAACAGGTTGTGAGCGCGCGCAACCGGTGGAAATCTTAAGTTCAAGAGAGCTTAAGTGGTTCGGGTGTATCGGACACCCAGAGTAATTGTCAACTAGTGTGAAGGGGGTCATGAGGTACCATTGATCACCCGAGAGACCGAGATAGGGGGAACGTAAGAGTGAGTGCGTGAGTAACGGACGCTGGTCGGAAGTTACTGTGTGTGTAAGTAACCTATCAGAGAGACGATAGACATCTCGTCAGTTGTGTTGACAATTACAGATAGACTGTGGACGTACAGTCGAGAGAAGTGACCGCTTGGTCGGAAGTAGTCATTTTTCAGTGTATGAATGGGACGCATGCATAACCGGGAGACGAGTTGAGAAAGGAGGGGTGCTGCTGCGAAGCGGAGAAAAGAGACGTCAGGTGGTGTCGCGCAGTGATTGGTTGACCGGAGAAAGACCGCGCTGTGATAGGCCAGCTAGCGAACACGTCATACAGGGTCGCGACGTGATTGGCCAACAGGAGAAAGACCGCGCTGTGATAGGCCAAGCTAGCAAAGCCGCGACAGGATTGGTGGATTGTCATCAGGAAGTAAACAGAGTAGCGAGGCTGAATTTTGTGCGCATAATTATGAAGTGTTTTAAATGGTTGAAAGCGCTGTTTAAGAAAGAGAGGCGAGGATCGTATGAAGGGGAAGAAGCCCCGCCGGAGGGTACGCCAGCTCGTTATATGGCAGTAAATGTTGGGTTGCATACGATCCTTTGGATATCAGAGTGGAGTAAGATTACTGAAGGAAACGAGGAACTGACGTTCCCGAAGTACGGGACGTTCAGATTAGAGGTGTTACATCGATTGAAATCAATCATGACCTCAAAGAGACCCTTGCCTAGACCAACCCAGTTTGAAGCCCTTGATGCATGGCTTAGGGCAGCGCATGAAAGGAATATGAACAGACGGCAAGAAAGGGTGAAACGCTCGGTAAGGGCAGTACAGGATGCCAGGTGGGATGCGGATGCTAAAAGATGGAGAGTGCATAATTTGGAAATAAATAAACTGTACCCAGTGTTAGAGGCGCCAGTAAATAAAAGCCCCCTAGAAGAAGATGATGAGAGCGAAACAGAGGACAGCCTGATAAACAGATTACTGACAGATAGGCCACCCCCGTATAATAGAGCAGGGGGAGAGGTCGAGAATACTGAAGGAGAAAAGGGGGGCAATGCAGGAGAGCATAGACCGCTTCCCAGTTCAGAGTGGGATCCTGAGCCAAAGAAAGAGTTGCTCCAGCCTAGTCAGGTGCAACAGGTAGTCGGTAGGTTTGTGGTACAAAGAGCGCCGGAAACGGAAAGCGCCACATCCTACCCATTACCAGATGCACTACAGGTACCTGTTACCATAGGTCCTATAATATCGATATATGACCAAGAGAGAGCAAAAGGGGAAGAACGGAAACGGAAAGACAGAAAAAGAGCAGAGCAGGCAAGGAGGAACGATACCACTAATTCCCCAAGTCAGATGCCGATACCCAGAGAGTGGAGCACCCCGATGCACACAGAAGGGGACCCAGGAGGAGATCCTGGGGGCCCTAGATGGCCAATGGATCTGAGGGGATCTGGACGAAGATCCTTTCAAGAGCTAAATGAGTACATGAAGCAGTGGGATGAGGCAGTGAAGGCTCAAAAGTGCATCAATGCTGCAGAAGCAGAAAGGGAAAGTCAGGACAGCAGAGCACGAACTCACTGCGGGGCTGGGGAGAGTAGCCCGGAGTGGGACTGTAGAGGGAGTAGGGGAGTCACCCATTGGGCCCGGAAGGGAGGTAGAACAGACCTGGAAAACGGGGGCCCCGGGAGTGGAGGGGTGGCGTGCCCAATACTCAGTGAAGGGGAGAGGAGAGCGCAAGAGTACAGGAACAGCTTTAAGTGTCCACACTGTGTGCCTGCCACCAGAGAACAGAATGGGAGTTGTGAGAGGTCGCACCATAGTCCCTGTGATGACAGAAATGAGCGCAGCCCAGGGAATATGGGGAACCAGGAAGGATCGTATCGGATACTGAGCGATACGAGGCAAAGGGAGTGTAGCGACCAGAGGGAAAATAACAGAGAGATGTGCGGTGAGAGGAGAGAAGAAGATGAGAGTGGGCAGAGAGAGAGTAGGAATAACAGGCCCGTGTTCCATCACCTTCCAAGATCGGATGGCCGAGCATGGGACCTGGAGAGATGGGAGCAAGGGAGGCCACCCATTAATTCTCCTGAGCCCAAACGCAGAGCTCGAAGTTGGGATGGTAGGGAGACCAGTGAGCCCCCTTCGAAAGACATATTGCGAGCTGAGATAAAAGCCAAGAGACTTGATGTCTCCAGCTTAAGGTCAGATCTGGATGACATGGTAGATGGTACCCTGCCTTTAGAAAGAATGGAAATGTATGAACAGGATGAAATACTGTATATGGCAAAGGACATCACACGAAAGGCGAGAGCAGTCCATGAGAAGTTAGTCGAACTAGCAGGCAAATATATGGTGGACTTGTCAAGAACCAAAGCATTACAGGGTAACCACAGGCTACATTACTCAGATCGAGATCTAGATGAGAGGAGAACGATTGGGCTGAAAACACACATAAGGGAACTGATTACTGGAATAAGGACATGGAGGGCACTAGATAAATGGGAAGAGAGGTGGTCCAAGAAAGGGACCGGCAGGAGAAGCATGATTGGTATAACACCAGGACAGCAGGGAATAGAAGCTTACCCTTTGCGTGAAGTTGCCAATGGGAGCTATGTACATGTCCCTTGGAGTAGGGGAGATTTAGCTGCTTTTACCACATCTTTCCCCAAGTTACGAGAGAGCCCCGTGGAGTGGTACAAGCAAGTCGAGAGGTTTGTAAAGATCTCAAAAGTCCTATGGATAGATCTGAACACGCTGTTTGACATTGTAGTACCAGGAGATCTGTGGACAGCATGCAAGGTTAGCGCTGAGTGGCCCACAACGGAGCCAGAGAGAGATGCTAGGACTAATGGGCCGTCCGAGATCGTGATGGCAAAATTCGAGAGAGTGATGACTTGGCTGAAAGAAAAAGTGCCAATGCAAGACATAGATTGGGTCAGAATAGACAGAACGAGACAGGAACCCAAAGAGACAGTCCATGAATATTACGAGAGATTGCTGAAGGCGTTTAAACAGTATAGCGGCTTGGATGTAATGGATCCAAAGGACATAGGGCAATTCGTGTCCAAGTTCGTCCTGGGACTGAGACCGGATATTAGTTTAATGATTCAGCAACACTCGATTTGTTGGCAAAGTAAACCCCTAGATGAAATACTGAGATATGCCAGGTACTGCTGTGATGAGGTAGACTCCAAGGCTAAGAAACTAAAAGAGAAGCTGATGGTGGTACAATTGCAGACAGCAGGGAAGGGGGGACCGCAACAACAGCAGCAAGGGACAGGTACAGGAGGTAAGAAGCAGTACAGTCAGAACAAGGGTAATGAGGAGAGTACTACCTTTAGACCCAGAGTAGACATAGCTACCTTGAAGAAAACGACTAGGTGCCACCAGTGCAACGAGTTGGGGCATTGGAAACGCGAGTGCCCTTACAATGTAGAGATCGGAGAGCAAGAGATAGAGGAGGAAGAGGTCCAGAGCGCACCTATGAGAGGGGCGACGCCATACCAAGGAAAGGTGCTCAAAGGGGGGGGGGCTCCTCCCCGAGCCCAGTTCCCGCAACCTCCTCGAGTAGGGAGTATGGGTAAGACCTATAGACAAATGCCCCTGTTTATGGAAGGGGAAGAATGCTATTATGTGGACCCATTAACCGGACAGAGAGTGGAAAGAGAAGACTGCACCCTTGGGGCAGCCTTAGAGGTAGATCAGAGGGGACCCTATGTGGAAGCAGAAGTAGCAGGGTGCCCTACGACATTTCTGGTGGACACAGGAGCCACTAGATCCACGATCAGATCAGCTGCAGTTCCAGACCTGCCCATGTCTGGAGAGACCATACAGGTGGTAGGGGTCGCAAACAGGAGAATAACCAGCCAATTGACAGAACCGGTACAGGTGAAAATAGGGAAGTACAGCGATGAGCACCAATTTGTGGTTTGCGATTCAAGCCCTGTGTGTCTGCTAGGAAGAGACCTGTTGTGCAAATTGAATTGTACTATATATTGTACACCCCAGGGAGTGGAGGTATTGACTAATGATGATGATGCAGATTTCAAAGTTGCAAACTCAAGAATATGTGTGGAGCTGTACCCTACTTTGACAGTAGACGAGCTTCCCTGGGATTTGAGAGAGACAGTGGCATCAGAGGTATGGGATTTCACTGGGGAAGAGATTGGATTGGTTAAAGGGGTGGACCCAGTGAAAATTGTAGTGAAACCGCATGCTGAGTTCCCAAGAACACCCCAGTATAAATTGACTCCAGAAACGATTGCAGGCATAAAACCCGTGATCGAGTCCATGATTAAACAGGGAATACTGAAAGAAATCGTGGGTAGTCCATGTAACTCCCCGATTATGGGTCTGCAGAAACCAAATGGGAAATTTCGGATAGTGCAGGACCTTCGAAAGATTAATAACATAGTCGTTTCATGTTGTCCAGTGGTACCGAATCCATCAGTGATACTGTTTCAGATTCCATTCCAAGCTGAGTGGTTCACTGTGATAGATCTTTGTCAGGCTTTCTTTTCGATCCCTTTGGACGAAGATAGCCATTTTCTTTTCGCATTTAAGCTGGAAAATCGCGTCCTAACATGGTGTCGTATCCCTCAGGGGTATACAGAGAGTCCATCGATCTTTAACCAGCTTCTGAAGAAAAATCTTGAAAGTCTAGTGCTGCCCCAGAAGTCAGTTCTGGTCCAGTACATAGACGACCTCCTTGTGGCGTCAGACACAGAAGAAGCTTGCAGGGAAGACTCCATTGCTTTGTTAAATCACCTAGCTGCCAATGGGCATAAGGTATCCCCGGGAAAATTGCAGTACTGCCTGACAGAAGTGCAGTACTTGGGACACAGAATTGAGAAAGGCAAACGAAAAGTGTCACCAGATAGGATAGAGGCGATCATGAAAATGAATGCGCCTCAGACCCAGAGAGAGGTCAGGATGTTCCTAGGGATGGTGGGCTATTGCCGACAGTGGATCGTGAACTTTTCACTGAAAGCAAAACCTTTGCAAAAACTGACGCACAAGGAGGTGAGTGATCCGGTACCATGGGACAAAGACTGTTTGATGGCATTCTTACAGCTGAGAGAGGACCTGTGTCGTGCTCCGGCATTGGGAATGCCTGATTACAATAAACAATTCTTTCTTTACTGTTGTGAGAGAGAAGGTTGTGCGTTGTCTGTGTTGGTCCAAATCCATGGGAATGCCCGTAGACCAGTTGCTTATTTCTCAGCTACTTTAGACCCAGTAGCCGCAGCGTTGCCCGGATGTCTCAAATCCGTTGCTGCAACGGGTGTCAGCATTGAGAGATGTGAAAATATCGTCATGGGGCACCCGTTAGAGGTGTGCGTGCCACATTCTGTTGAACTGTTGATGACCAGGACCAAAACACAGCATCTGACCAATAGCAGGCTCACGCGCTATGAGCAAGTTATTCTTGCTGCAGAGAACGTGACCCTCAAGAGATGCTCTGTTTTGAACCCTGCTACCTTAATGCCACTTCCAAATGATATTGATGATGATGATGAATATACAGACCATGACTGTCTCGATGTGACTGAACTATGCACCAAACCCAGACCCGACATCGTAGATGAGCCACTGACCGACCCAGACGAAGTTTTCTTTGTCGATGGCTCATGTGTAAGAGACGAAGTTGGGCAGTTGAGAGCAGCTTATGCTGTTTGTACAATTGAAGGAGTTGTGGAAGCAGGGTGCCTGGAAGGAGTAAACTCCGCTCAGGTAGCCGAGATTATTGCCCTAACACGTGCTTGCTTAGCAGGCAATCAAATTCGAGTCACCATCTACACCGACAGCCAATACGGGTTTGGGGTAGTTCATGATTACGGGCAGTTGTGGTCTCAAAGAGGGTTCATGACTTCTTCAGGCTCTCCCATTCGCAATGGAGAGTTTGTGCGCTTGTTGTTAGAAGCATTGCAATGTCCAGCAAGTATCGCAGTTGTAAAGTGCATCGCACATACCAAAAATGAGGACTTTGTTTCGAAAGGCAATAGATATGCTGATGAAGTTGCGCGGTATTGCGCAGAACAAGGTTACTCTTTCACAGAGGTGGATGTGGGTGGAATAAATGTAAGAACTGAATTAGCCATGATACTGGAAACTGTTGATACTTGGGATGAATTGTCAACCATGCAAGAAAATGCTCCTGATTCAGAAAAGGAAACATGGGTAAAGGCAGGATGTGTAATGGGTGAGACTCATTTTTGGGTCTCAGCAGACGGCAGAGCAGTGTTGCCCAATGAGATGGTGAGTCCAATGGCTAGACTCATACATGGTCCCGTACACTTAGGGAGAGATGCTATGCTGAGAGTGTTTAGACAGACTTGGTACAATCCTAAGTTTAGAATAGCAGCAGAAGCAGTGTGCCAGCGTTGTGTGACCTGCCAGCAGCTGAATGTAGGGAAAAGAACACCAGTTGCACTAAGTCACATAGGAAGGTCTGGAGGTCCATTCAATAGAATGCAGATAGATTTCATTGAAATGCCAAGATGCAACCGCCTCCGCTATGTCCTGGTGGTTGTTTGTGTGTTCTCCAGATGGGTTGAGGCATACCCTACACGTAGGTGCGACACCCTCACAGTGGCTAAGTTACTGCTTAGAGAACTTATCCCTCGTTTTGGGGTGCCGGCCTTTTTGGAATCAGATAGGGGAACACATTTTAACAGCGAGCTTGTGAAGATGATTTGTGTTGCACTGAATATAGACCAAAAGCTCCATTGCAGTTACCGACCAGAAGCCTCAGGAATTGTGGAACAAATTAATGGCACGATCAAGTCCAGAATAGCGAAAGTTTGCTCCTCAACGACCCTGAGTTGGCCTGATGCCCTGCCATTGGTACTCATGAGCCTTCGTAGTACCCCAGACAGAAGAACAGGGTTGTCACCACATGAGGTGTTAATGGGGAGAGCAATGAGACTGCCATCTATTCCAGCTACTGCACTGTTAAATATCACAGATGATATGATCCTGGACTATTGTAAGGGGCTGTCTGACGCCATGCGTTCTGTGTCCCTTCAGGTGCAGGCTGCAGAGGTTCCAGCGTGCCAGGGCCCTTGCCATGACCTGTATCCTGGGGACTGGGTCCTGGTGAAGAAACATGTGAGAAGAAGCTGCTTGGATATTCGTTGGCGTGGGCCCTACCAGGTCATCCTGATCACAAGTACAGCTGTAAAGGTGGGAGGCCTGCCCAACTGGATACACGCGTCGCATACGAAAAGGGTTCCAGCACCTCTGGAAACAGCTCCTCTCTCGGATGGACGTCCAGCTGAGGACCAAGAAGCCATAGAGGGGGCTAGCCAAGCTGTAGAGGTGCCAGTGGAAGCAGGGAACGAGTCTGACCAAGCTGAGGACGGTCAGTACAACAGCGAAACAGAAGACGCTACAGAAGGAGAAGACAGCTGGGAGTACGAGTCTGACCCTGACAGGTCTGAAAGAGAGCGAGAACAGACCAGAAGGAGAAGGAGTAGAAGGGCACGTGGAGAAGCAAATTGGCCGCAAAGAAGAAGTTCTAGCCTGAGGTCAACTCCAGAAGCAACCCTTCCTCCGATATCAGAAGACTCAGACCCAGAAGAAGGTGCTCAGGGCGCTGAGGCACCGGACCGAAGAAGGTCAAGAAGAGTGCGTGTGCCTAACAGAAGATACTCCACACCTGAGTGGACATATCTGGCGACAAATGTCTGTGAAACCGGAGACAGGGAGGATCCGAGCGGTGGTGGTGTCCAGTTCTGAGCCCATTATCACCGTGGAAATACAACTGTTGGTACCCGGTGTCGAACAAGAAGGGTCACTAACATTCGTGCTCCCCAGACCTCCCCGCCTCAGCAAGTTAAAGCACATGTTTCTTACAGAATTGAAATTCCCCGACTTTGGTACCACGATAACAGCACATGAAGAGCATACTCTTCGCATGGAAATATTGAACTATGCTATTGAAGCTGCAACCACAAATCTAATAGTCGATTGTTAAAGGACTTTGTAAATAAAGCAAGCAGAAGAAAAGAAGATTACCTAGCGCCCAGGAAGCAGAGAATTTTAGGGAACCCCTTGAGTGGATGGAGAAGGGCTAGGGTTGTCTTTTTGAACTGTGAAAGGACTTTTTGCGAAAAAGGCTGTCAGCCTCCAGCTGTGTGGATTCTAAAGACAAAAAAGGATTGAAAGAGACTGTAAAGGAACGAGAGGAAAAGAATTTTTTTTTTGCAAAGAGAAAGGGAAAAGCTAGATTGTCTGACGAAATGGAGGCCGGCACCCCGAACCGCAGAGCTAAATGTATAATAGGTACACTAATAGTAGGAGTGATAATATTAATAGCTTTAGTGGTAACAATTTCTTATGTAAAGGGACATGAGGAAGAGGTAAAGGTAACTGATGCGAATTCTGTAGTAACACTTACACCCACTGTTGCAGGTGAGAAAAGGGAAAACACTCAAGAGAAAGCGTTATTGGCTGCAGAAGCCCGCAGGTTACATGTAGACGAGTCCCAAGGAGACTTTAGGTCAAATGCTTATGCTAAACTTTTGTATGAATACGTGGATGCCATGGAGGTTAAGGATTGCTACGTCTGCATGCAGTTGCCTGCGTCTGTAGATGAAGGAATTCGATATCATCACCTCCCTCTGACGTATGGCATTACATGTAGCTTATTGCTTAGTATATTTTATGAGAGAGATAGTTTTGAATACTATTTCTCCAATTATGATTCAGTGTTGCCAGAAGTCCCAAATTATAAGCAGATGAATAAATGGGATTACTGGAAGAGTGAAGACAGATTGGCCAAGTTCTTCATTCCTTGGATTACCTTAGATACTTCACATGCCCGTAGAAATAATCTGACATGCAAGGTGTCAGAAGTCGAGAAAAAGTTCATAGGGCAGGTGGATGATCGTTACAGGAGACAAAAGATTTTGAAAAAATCAGGACAAGGGAAATTAGATTGGACCGAGGAAGAGAAGTCACACAAGAGAAAGGGTAGTAATGGTCCAATAGCTTTAGATAAAGCGCAGAGAGGAAAGTTATGTCTTCACCGAGCCAAAACGTATTATGAAAATGTATACGTGGGTGAAGTTGACTGTGAACATGCTTTTAATTTAGAGTACTACACTAAGGATTTCCTGAAGGGAATGCAAGTGATTCCAAATGTGTATTTTGTATGTGGAAGAAATGCTTACGTGAGACTACCTGACAACTGGTATGGATCATGTTACTTGGCAATTGTCTTCCCCAAAATATATCATGCACAAGACTTATTGATCATTGAGGGCCAGACATCATCGAGGGGAAGGAGAGATTTAGGCGATGCAGAAATGGTTGGAGATGTCTTTGGAGCTATGTTCCCTCTTTTGGGAATAATCCTTAATGATGTTAAAATTAGACGACTGGCAACAGTTGTCGACAGGTTGTCTGCCAGCACTGCTCAGTCCTTAATGCTGGTAGAAGGAGAGATGCAATCGATAAGGGCTATGGTTCTTCAAAATCGGCTTGCATTAGATGTCTTATTAGCAAAAGAGGGCGGAGTCTGTAAGGCTTTGAAGGTTCAGGAATGTTGCACTTACATTCCAGACCTTTCAAAACCCCTTGAGAAAGTTATTAAGAACATAACTAATATACACAAAGAGATCGAAGACTTGAGTAGAGAAAATGTCTGGGAAAAGGTGGGCCACGGAATGAGTACAGTTGGAGGGTGGTTTTCCACCTTAGGCAAAAGCTTTATTTGGTATATCCTAAAGCCTATCATCATAATATTGATCTGTGGGATAGTATTGTGGGGATTGGTGAGGGTATTCAAATGGTACAGAGCAAGAAGGTCAGAAAGGGCCCAAAGAGAACAGTTGCAGAGATTGGCTGCCATACAAGATAATCAGTACAGGAGCCTGAGAGCTCTGGAAGCGCAGAGAATGCCAGCAATAACTGCAGTTTAAATGTTAGTGATGACCCCGAGAGGTCATCAAAGGGGGGAACTGAGAGAGCGTAAACTGATATAAATATATGAGTACATCACACTTACCTATAGAGAGCATAATTCATGAAGAAGAAATGCCATGAGTGCTAATAGTATCTGAAATTATATTCTAAATGTATAGCTAATATAGAGATTTAAGTAGAAGTGGAACTAATACAGAAATGTGTGACATTATATGATTTTATTAGACGTGATTATTTTGAATCTATGTCGTGTAGCTGTTAACATATAAGATGGTCTGTGGTAAAACGCAGAACGTGGTAGGCCTCAGGGCCAGAGCTGGAGCTAAAAGGGAAGGTGTTTCTTTTCACGACACAGATTGTTTAACGTTTTTGGTCATTGCATTAATGGGCCATGATTTAGAGTAATGGTTTCTAAATAATAGAATAAGAGTTTTAACATGCTTTAATTAAATGAAGAAATAGAATGCTATAATCATAATGTGAAATATTGTAGGCCTGAAATGTTTTAGCATTGATTTACACGTACATGTCTGGGCTGAGAAATGTTGCAAGCCTTTTTTTAGAAGTCTATGAGAGTTGGGTTCTTGGCGGCAGATATCTGTCTGCAACAGGAAAGGGGGGATCCAATTATAAGTGAATGAATAGAGGCCTGTTCAGTAGACGGCCCAGACATGGAGGAGGGTTCTGGAATGTTTAAGGGGTATCAGCGGGCCGGAGAAGAGACTGAGAAGCAAGGTCAACTCTAACTTCTGAGGCCCAATACAAAGCATCATGGAAAAAGCCTGAAGTTGCACCACGTGAGAGGCGTTTCGCAAGGGGCGTCTCAAATGTTGTTGACTGTTTTGTATTAGGGACAGCACCCCTGGGTGGAGTTAGAGCAGAGACCTGAGGACCCTTTAGAGAGCGGATGGGTAGGCAGTGAGGGGTCATGACTGGAGAACTTTAGGTTTTCACCAAGAGACTTAGAGTGGGTGACTTCCCTTGGGGGTCATTCATTGCTGACACCTTTGTTAGGTTGGGATTTGGTTAAGTAGGGATACCATCTAGAACAGGGTAGGGACGCCTAACCTGTGTTTGTTTTCCTCCAACCTAAATGAAGGAGAGATATGCGTCTATGCTGATAGCTTTGCTATTTTTAGAACTTGTATTAGTGATTTCTGTTGCTCGTCTGAGGGCTTTTCGAGAGCACATGTATGTAATTGGACCTGTGTATCTCGTGAATCTCATTCTGAGATGCTTGTATTTGCAGCTCATTATATCTTTACAATAAACTTTTGAAACCTAGAAGTTGTCCGTGATCTTTGAGAGTAGAGTCCTTTCTTGGGTGAACTAATTTGCAGATAGGTGTACTGTTTCCTTCCAAGACAGGCAATAAAGGTTCAGTCGACCAGAACGAGGTTTGGATCAATAGATATAAGGTATCGATCAAAATCTCGCCCTTTCACATCCTCGGAAACTTAAAGCAACAACTGGGGAAGTTATGTGGGGGCTCCGTTGTGCTTCTTGAGGTCACCACGGCACATTGCCATGTGTTGGTGGTGCCCCTGCTCTCCCTTGGGGCACCACAAAAAACAAATATGTACATTTTCAGGTGCCCCAGAGGATTCTGGGATATTCTTTTAGCCCAAGGTATGAATATCTCTGCACTGCTGAAAGGATTTTTTCTCACTAAAGTGTCCTCGTCCTACAACCGTTTTTGAGTCCGGGGGCTCCTGTCCCTCAAATGAGGCACCCTGTGTGAGGGCTGCGTGGGGAGTCCACTCCCACCCAACCCACCATCAGCACAACTATTGTGTGTCACTGCGGAGCAGACCTTTTCTTTCCCCTGTCTGTGCTCCTTGACCCGTAAGAAGGGAAAATACACTGCCTTTCCGCTGCCGCCCATGTTCAGCATGGTGAGGACTGGTTTGCTGCCTCCAATTACTCACTGACATGGGCACCCAGCAAAGGTTCTGGGGGTTTGGTCCTCCATGGAAGCTTTCCGTCTTCAGAGTGCAGCGGCAGTCACTGTTGTGCTTTGTTCCAGCTTTGCGGTCTTCGTGTGCCAGTCCCTGAAAACAGGGGGCCCCTGGGGTGATGGAAGTAAGTGAGGAAGGAGGATCTGCCAGGCTCCCTCCCAGATTCCATTTTCTTTCTTTCAGTGACCTCTGTGGCCCTTTATCTTCCCCGGGGATATCTTGCAAACCGGGAAGGAGATGCTACTCACACCTGAGAGAGCGCAAATCAAGAAAAATATAGAAGTGCACCATATTTACAAGCACGTTGTATTAGTCTAGTAAACATTATGAAGGAGTGTCGAATTTATAGAGTGCAAATATATAAGAGTGTTTAATTAAATTAGAATGCATATATCTGTGTGAGAAGCTAATGTAGAATTGTGTAGAAATGTTAGAATGATGTTGGAATCCTATGTTATGTGGCTGTTGGAGAAGAAAATGTAATTCTGCTAAACGTAGAAATGTGTAGGCCACATGGCAGTTCACATAGAGTACAAGAAGCTGATGCATTACCACATAATATGGATTTTAATGTTATTGTAGTTCAAAGTATTACTGACCATAGAACTGAAATATGTTTTATATAAGTTTATATAATCATTGTGTGTAATAAGTTAGAATATTGTTTAAACTAAGAAATTGAAGGTTGCAGAGTGCATAGGCCCGTTTCATGTAATTCTAATAGGCCTGAATAGACAAAAGTCATTTCTTTTGATCTGCATGTGCTCGTTAGAGAAAAGTCGTGTTAGGCACAAACTGTGGAGCCTGCTCGATGGTTTACGACTTAGAAGATATGGTGGAGGTCGGAATTTGGGGCCCACAGTACAAGTGTCTGTTTGAAGGTGCGAGGGGGTTTTAATCAAGAGAGTGATGAATAG
Organism: Lissotriton helveticus; assembly: GCF_964261635.1. Classification (NCBI taxonomy): domain Eukaryota; kingdom Metazoa; phylum Chordata; class Amphibia; order Caudata; family Salamandridae; genus Lissotriton; species Lissotriton helveticus. Next base: position 118,856,350 of record NC_136073.1, on the reverse strand, counting down.
ACTTTTGTTCAAGAGAGCCAGGCACAGGCCTGGAGGAGTCTTCAGGAATTTCCTGGGGGGTACCGTCCTGCCGGAGAGGAGCCTGGGAAGCAAGGTCAACTCTAACGAAGGGTCCAGAGGAGGATCAGCATGGAACATACCGGAACCAACACCACGTGAGGGGCGTCTCTAAGGGGCGTTTCTATTGTAAATGTGATTTTGTATTAGGGACAGCACCCCTGGGTGGAGTTAAGGCAGATGGTCTGAGGAACCTAAGAGAGCGGATGGGTAGGCAGATAGGGAACTGCGAGACATCGTTTTGCAACAAAGACTAAGGGAAGTGTGTGATCTTCTTTGGAAGTCACCACGGCTGACACCTTTTTAGGTTAAGAACTTGTTAGGTAGGGATGTCACTTAGTCTAGTGTAGGGACAGTCTAATCTGAATTTTCCTTTCTGTAAATGACTCACAAGCTACAGCTGGTGTCTATTCTTGCAACTTTGGTGATTCTTGAATTGGCTTTGGTAATATTCTTCTGCCGACTAAGAACATTTAGAAAATGTATGTTTGTATTGATACCCGTATATCTTTTGAACCTTATTTTGAGATGTTTGTATCTCCAGTTAACTTTGGCTTTAAAATAAACTTTTGAAACTTATTCTTAGTAAGTGGTTCTTTAGAGTGGTGTAAGTCATTAACTGATTGACCTAGTAGTGGATTGCCTTTTACTCAATGACAGGTACCAACGGTTCAGTCGACCTGAGTTGGGATCTAGATCTATAACTATAGACCAGAAATCCCGCGTTAACAGTTGGTAGCAGATTAGGATGGTTACCTTCTTGAGGAAGGTGATCTAGACTATGTTAAGTTTACCCCAAGGTCCCTAGAGATCGAGAGGTGGCCTACCGAAGAAGGTGCTGACGGTGCGAGAGAAAAGCAGCAGAGTCGGACGAGAGTGAGTATAACAAGGGTCATGCGTGGACAGATTGCGGTGTTTTTGTTGTATTTGTATTGTAATGTCATGTGGAGTTGAATGCCTGTAGTGTGATTGAGAGAAGGTTGTGAGCGCGCGCAACCTGGTAGACTGGTAAACTGGCAACCTGGGGAACGGGTGAACCGGTAAACTGGTGAAAAATCTTACGTTCGGGGTAGAGCTTAAGTGGTTCGGGTGTATCGAACATCCAGAATAGTTGTCGACCAGAGTAAGGGGGTCATGAGGTACCATTGATCGCCCGCAGGACCGAGATAGGGGGAATGCAAGAGTGAGTGTGTGGGTAACGGACGCAGGTCGAAAGTTACCGTGTGCAAGTAACCTATCAGAGAAGGCGATTGTCTAGACGTATACGGAAAGACATTTCGTCAGTTAAGGTGACAATTACAGTTAGACTGTGGACGTACAGTCAAGGAAAGTGATCGCTTGGTCGGAAGTAATCATTTTTCAGAGTATGAATGGGACGCATGCATGACCGCGGAGACGAGCTGAGAAAGGAGGGGAACTGCTGCGAAGGGGGAGAGTGACGTCAGCGAGAGCCGCGCTGAGATAGGCCGGATAGTGAGAAGCCGCGCTGTGATAGGGCGGTTGGTGTGACGTCAGTAAGAAGCCGCGCTGTGATAGGGCAGTTAGCGAGAACCGCGCTGAGATTGGTGGATTGTCATCAGGAAGTAACCGAACGCGGAGAAAATAGGAATTCTGTAGATTTTGAACATGAAGTGTTTTAAATGTTTGAGAGGGATTTTTAAGAGAAAAAGAAGAGAATCTTATTACGGGGAAGAGGCACCGCCAGAGGGTACACCAGCTCATTATATGGCAACAAATGTTGGGTTGCATACTATACTGTGGCTTGATACTTGGAGTAAGATTACAGAGGGGAATGAGGAACTGACTTTTCCGAAATACGGAACGTTTGGATTAGAAGTGTTGCATCAGCTGAAAGCAGTCATGTCCTCACTGAGACCTTTGCCTAGACCAACACAGTTTGAGGCCCTTAATGCGTGGATTAGGGCGGCGGACGACAGGAGTCAGAACAGACGCCAAGAAAGGGTACGGCGATCAGTAAGGGCAGTGCAAGATGCTAAATGGGATGAGGAAGCCAAGAAGTGGAGGGTGCAGGTGATTGAGGTAGATAAGTTGTACCCCATGAGAGAGGTTACAGGAGGAAAGAAACCGATAGAAGAGGATGACGAGAGCGAGTCGGAGGACGGTCTGATAAATAGGTTGCTGATAGATAGACCGCCTCCGGACAATAGGGAGACGGAAGGTACGGAGCTCCCAAGGGAAGACAGGGTTGGCATAGAAGGGTATAGGCCACTCCCTATAGCGGATTGGGTACCTACCAAAGATGAAGGGTCACCCCAACATGGTACTGTACAGAAGGTAGTCGGAAGGGTTGCAGTGCAGAAGATGCCAGCAACCGAGAGGGTTGAGTCTTATGAATTGCCAGATGCTCTTCAAGTACCCGTTACCATAGGTCCTATACGGTCGATTTATCACCCAGAGAAAGGGAAAGAGGAAGAACAGGTACAGCTAGACAGAGAAAGAGTTGAGATGGAAAGAAGGAATAACACGACAAATGCCTGGAGGCAATTGCCAGGACCGATAACGTGGAGCACCCCATTGGATTCAGCAGTGGGTCCCGTAACAGAGCAGGGGGGTCAGAGAGGACCGATGGACCTGAGGGGACCACGGCCGAAACCCTATGAAGAGTTGAGGGCTGACTTGAGAGAATGGGATAGGTCCATGGAAGCACCGAGCAACAGGTCAAGAGCAGAAGCTGAATGGGGAAGTCGAGGAAAAGGGACATTATCTCACTGCGGGGCTAGCGAAAGCAGTCAGGAGAGTAGAGGAGTTACACGCCATATTGACGGAGGGAATGGGCAGGAGCAAAGAGGCAGAAGTACGGAGTGTGGGGAGACATCTCATCTCATTCAAAGTGAGGGAGACCAAAGGACCCAAGAGTACAGGGAAAGGTTTAAGTGCACTCACCACGCACCTAGTGACAATGTACAGCACTGGAGTCGTGGGAGCATAGGAAACAGCGAAGGATCTTGCCATGTATCGAGTGATCAGAGACCACAGGCAAATTGCGAAGGAATGGGGAATAATGGAATGCCTTACCATGCACCTAGGGAAACCAGGCAGGATGGGAAATGTAGGACTATGGGAAATAGAGGAGTGTTTCACTATCCACCCAGAGAGGATGGAACTGCATGGGACTTGGAGAGATGGGAGCATGGGAGGACTCCCCATAACACGCCTGAGCCTAGACGTAGGACTCAGAGCTGTGATGGGAGAGATGTAAATGGATTCTCTAGAGATGGCATACAGAAAGCTGTAATAAAAGCCAAAAGACTCGATGTGTCCAGCTTAAGATCTGACCTGGACGATATAATAGAGGGTACGTTGCCTATAGAAAGGATTGAGATGTACGAACAAGATGAGCTGCTGTTTATAGCAAAGGACATCACTCGAAAGGCCAGAGCCACTCATGAGAAACTGTCTGTACTGGCAGAAAAGTATATGGTAGATTTGTCCAGAACAAAGGCATTGCAGGGTAACCATAGGTTGCATTATTCAGATCAGGACTTAGATGAGAGAAGGACTACTGGATTAAAAACACACATAAGAGAACTGATCACAGGAATAAGAGCATGGAGAGATCTGGACAAATGGGAAGAGAGGTGGTCCAAAAAGGAAACAGTTAGGCGGAGCGCTAATGTGATATCTCCAGAGGGAAGGCTAATGCAGATGGAGGCATTCCCTTTGCGAGAAATGGCGAATGGGAATTATGTACACGTGCCCTGGAGTAAGGGAGATTTGGCTGCATTTACCAACTCATTTCCGAAGTTAAGGGAGAACCCTGTAGAGTGGTACAAGCAGGTAGAGAGGTTTGTGAAGATCTCAAAGGTATTGTGGATTGATTTGAACACCCTGTTTGACATTGTGGTCCCAGGAGACTTGTGGATAGCATGCAAGGTTAGTGTCGAATGGCCAACTGCAGAACCAGAAAGGGATATTCGTACTAATGGACCGTCAGAAAGCGTAATGTTAAAATATGAAAGGGTGATGACTTGGCTGAAAGAGAAGGTGCCACCACAAGATATAGACTGGGTAAAAATAGACCGAACAAGACAGGAACGCAAGGAAACAGTTCATGAGTACTATGAGCGATTGCTGAAAGCATTCAAACAATACAGTGGACTAGATGTAATGGATCCCAAGGATATAGGACAGTTTGTATCAAAGTTCGTTTTGGGGTTGAGACCTGATATTTGTTTGATGATTCAGCAACATTTAATTTGTTGGCAAAACAAACCCTTGGATGAAATTTTGAGATACGCAAGGTATTGCAGTGATGAAATAGATTCCAAAGCAAAGAAACTGAAAGAGAAACTGATGATGGTGCAAATGCAGTCAGCTGGAAAGGGTGGACAGCAGCAGGGAACAGGGACAATGGGACGGAAATCGAGTAATCAGAATAAGGACAGCGAGGAAAACTCGAGACCTAGAATAGACTTTGCTACGTTGAAAAAAACGACAAAGTGTCATCAGTGTCACCAGGTGGGACATTGGAGACGCGAGTGTCCCTATAACCCTGAAAATGGAGAACTAGAAGTTCTAGAAGAGGAAGTTCAGGAAGTTCCGGTCCAAAGGGTGACAGTGACAAGAAGTAATGTGGCCAAAGGGGGGACTTCGGCTCCGCGAGCTCAGTTCCCGCAGCCACCAAAGATTTCGACAGGGGGAAAGATCTATAGACAAATGCCTCTTTTTATAGACGAAGAAGAGTGTTACTACGTTGATCCAGTGACGGGACGACGTGTAAGTAGAGAAGAGGACTGTACCCTCGGGGCAGTTCTAGAGGTGGATCAAAGAGGACCGTTTGTTGAGGCTGAAGTGGCAGGGTGTCCTACAACATTCTTGGTGGATACCGGAGCTACTCGATCAACTTTGAGATCGCCAGTGGTTCCAGACCTACCAATGTCGGGGGAGACAATTCAGGTGGTAGGAGTTGCAAATAGGAGAATGAATAGCCCTTTGACGGAACCAGTGCAAGTGAAAATAGGAAACTACACCGATGAACATCAGTTTGTAGTATGTGATTCAAGTCCTGTGTGTCTGTTAGGAAGGGACTTATTGTGCAAACTGAACTGCACAATATACTGCACACCTCAGGGAGTAGAGGTACAGACTACTGACGATGATGCTACCTTTAAAGTTACAAATTCGAGAACATGCATAGAACTGTATCCTACCCTAATAATAATAATAATAAAAGGGGTTTTATCATGCGCAAACATAGCCCAATGGGCGTCAAGGCGCCTAATTCCAAATCAAGCTCATAACATAGACCCAGCAGCTCAACCTGTATAAGCTCTCGAAAAGCACCACGTTTTAAGGGCCTTTTTAAACAAGACTAAAGAGGGTAGGGTCTTGATCTCCATTGGCAAGATGTTCCAAAGCTGTGGAGCAACAACGGAGAAGGCCCTGGCTCCCCATCTGGTGAGCTTAAAGCGAGGGACAACAAGTTGGAATAGTCCCGAAGAGCGCAAACACCGTGTGGGATGGTAACGGGTAAGCAGAGAGCTGATAGCGCCATTAGATCCATCCTCGAGTGCTCTATAGGTCAAGCACAGAATTTTGAAATTAATTCTGTGTTGAATGGGCAGCCAGTGAAGGTCTCTCCTCGCAGCAGTGGCAGAGGAGGCCCTGGGAAGATCCAGGACAAAGCGTGCAGCGGCATTCTGCACTATTTGCAGTCGGTGTATAAGGCCCTTGTTGGATTCCATGTAAAGAGAGTTGCAATAATCCAACCTGGAACCAACAAGGGCGACTGCAATCTGCTTGCGTGCTTCGAGAGACAAATAGCTGCGAATTCTATTGAGCGTCCTGATCACACCCCAGCAGGTCGAAACAGTCCGATTCACCTGAAGGGACATCGAGAGTGAGGTGTCGAACACTACACCCAGATTTCTGGCAGACTGAGAGGGAGTGGGGCAGATGCCAAGAGAAGGGGGCCACCACTCACTCGACCAGATGTCTTGGTCCTTTCCAAAAATCAGAATCTCAGTCTTGTCGCCATTTAGCTTCAAGAAGTTGGTAACCATCCAATCTGCAACATGTTGCATACAGGACCTGAAGCTAGAGGCAGATGTTATAACAGAGGACTGAGTGAGTGAGACCATAATCTGGGTGTCGTCGGCGTATGAAACCACCTCCATCCCCTGCGATCTTACTAGCCTAGCAAGGGGGGCCACGTAGATGTTGAACAGGGTCTGACTTAGTGCCGACCCCTGTGGCACCCCACATTGCAAAGACTTAGCTGGGGAGAGGTGGTTGCCGAGCATCACTCTCTGTTCCCTATTAAGGAGAAAGGAGTTGAGGAGACTCAGGGCCGAACCAGTGACACCAGCCTCCCTAAGCCGAGATGTTAAAATGGCAGGAGACAAAGTGTCAAATGCGGCCGTGAGGTCCAATAGCACAAGAACAGTTGTTTGTCCAGCATCAACCTTGCGTCGGATGTTATCGACTACAGAGGTGAGAGCAGATTCTGTGCTATGGTGTTTTCGGAAACCATGCTGGGTGATGTCAAGATACTCCGAAGCTTCAAGGAAAGAGGATAGATGGCGGTTCAAGTGTGCTTCAAGGATTTTTGCAGGTGCAGGGAGCAAAGAGATGGGTCTGAAATTTTTCAAGAGGCCAGGATCGAGTGAAGGCTTCTTAAGGAGCGGCTTCACAATGGCCTTCTTCCAGGTAGATGGAAAGATGCCTTGATCAATTACCCTGTTCATTACCTCAAGTAGGGGGGGAAGGAGGCTAATCCTACAATCTTTTAACTTTTTGAGAGGCAGAGGATCTAGTGGAGAGGAGGATTTCGTCTTGTCTAGAAGAAGATTCAGTCCCTCCAGAGACATAGTAGGAAAGGCAGAAAGGAAGCTAGAAGGGCCAGTATTCAGTGCCTCAAAAGAGCTTATATCAGAAGGAGAATTTTCAACCAGGGAGAGACGTTGTACTTCTAAGGAAGTATGGATGTCATAAATTTTTGTGTGAAAGAAGTCTGCAATATCGTCACAAAGACGTTGAGAGCTAACTACGGGATCTGGAAGTTGGAGGGAGCATAGAGAGTCAGCTATTTTAAAAAGCTCCCTAGAGGAAGTGAGTGAACTAGTAAGGTTGGAGAAGTATTCCTGTTTTTCCACAATCACTTTCTGCTTATACTCCCGTAGAGCAGACTTGTGAGCCTCCCTATCCATAGGATCCCAGGATTTCCTCCATTTCCTCTCACTGCTTCTGCAGCCCTGTCTTAGAAGTCTAAGATGGTCTGAGAACCATGGCGCTGATGGTTTCCGCCGGGCTACATATCGCAGGGATGCAGGGGCAAGCTTTTCTACTGCATTAGTAATGGAATCCTGCAAAGATTGTGCTGCCTCATCAGCGCCTTTTAAGGAAAGAGCCTCAGGAGTGGGGACAAAAGGGGCAAAGGCCTCATCAGTAAGATTTCTAAAATTTCTTCTAGATACGAAAGGGGTAATCCCTTTCTTAATAGAATAAGAAGTAGAAAAGGTTAAATGCAGCGGAACCGCAAAATGATCTGTCCACACCAACGGTAAAGGTGTACCGCTGGAGAGTCTAGGATCATTAGAGAAAACCCCGTCAAGAATGTGACCTGCTATATGAGTCCACCCTGACTGTGGAGGACCTTCCTTGGGACTTACGAGATGCAGTGTCTTCAGAGGTATGGGACTTTACTGGAGAAGAGATAGGATTGATCAAAGGGGTAGAACCAGTGAAGATCATGGTAAAACCAAATGTTGAATATCCTAGAACGCCTCAGTACAAACTGACCCCAGAGACAATTGCAGGAATAAAACCTGTGATCGACTCTATGATTCAACAGGGAATACTGAAGGAAATCGTGGGTAGTCCATGTAACTCCCCGATTATGGGTTTGCAGAAACCTAGTGGGAAGTTCAGAATAGTACAGGATCTTCGAAAGATTAACAACATAGTTGTTTCATGTTGTCCAGTGGTACCGAATCCATCAGTGATATTGTTTCAGATACCATTCCAAGCTGAGTGGTTCACAGTGATAGATCTTTGTCAGGCTTTCTTTTCAATCCCATTAGATGAAGAGAGCCAGTATCTCTTCGCTTTTAAGCTGGAAAATCGCGTTTTAACATGGTGTCGTATCCCACAAGGGTACACAGAAAGCCCATCAATTTTCAACCAGCTGTTGAAGAAAAATCTTGAAAGTCTAGTACTGCCACAGAATTCGGTTCTGGTTCAGTACATAGACGACCTACTTGTTGCGTCAGGAACAGAAGAAGCTTGTAAAACAGATACCATTGCCTTGCTGAACCATTTAGCTGAAAATGGACACAAGGTATCCCCGAACAAATTGCAGTACTGTCTGACAGAAGTACAGTACTTGGGTCACCGGATAGAAAAAGGAAAGCGCAAAGTGTCACCAGATAGGATAGAGGCGATAATGAAGATGAACGCGCCTACGACACAGAGAGAAGTTAGGATGTTCCTAGGAATGGTTGGTTATTGCCGACAGTGGATAGCTAACTTTTCACTGAAAGCAAAACCCTTACAAAAACTGACGCACAAGGAGGTGAGTGATCCGGTACCATGGGACAGGGATTGTTTGATGGCGTTCCTACAGCTGAGAGAGGATTTGTGCCATGCTCCAGCTTTGGGAATGCCAGATTATGAGAAACCATTTTCACTTTACTGCAGCGAAAGGGAGGGTTGTGCTTTGTCAGTGTTAGTACAGACCCATGAAAATGCCCGTAGACCAGTCGCATACTTCTCGGCTACTTTAGATCCGGTAGCCGCAGCGTTGCCCGGATGTCTCAAATCCGTTGCTGCAACAGGTGTCAGCATTGAGCAGTGTGAGAACATAGTTATGGGACACCAATTAGTGGTGTATGTACCACATTCTGTAGAACTGTTAATGACCAGGACCAAGACACAGCACTTGACCAATAGTAGGCTCACGCGCTATGAGCAAGTTATTCTTGCTGCGGAGAACGGGACCCTTAAGAGGTGCTCTGTTTTGAATCCTGCTACTCTGATGCCACTTCCTAATGATATAGAAGGCGAAGAATGTGAAGATCACGATTGCCTTGATGTGACTGAACTATGCACGAAGCCAAGACCAGATATTGTGGATGAGCCGTTGACTGACCCTGATGAAATTTTCTTTGTTGATGGCTCATGTTTAAGAGATGATACTGGTCGGTTGAGAGCAGCTTATGCTGTTTGCACCATTACTGGAGTTGTGGAAGCCGCTTGCCTGGAAGGAGTACACTCCGCTCAGGTAGCAGAAATCATTGCATTGACACGTGCCTGTATAGCAGGTAGCAAAATTAGAGTCACCATTTATACTGATAGTCAATATGGTTTTGGTGTAGTTCATGATTTTGGGCAATTGTGGTCTCAGAGAGGTTACATGACCTCCTCTGGTTCGCGGATCCGAAATGGGGAATTTGTGCGACTGTTGTTAGAAGCATTACAAGGTCCAGCTTAAATTGCAATCGTCAAACGTGTAGCCCACACCAAAAATACAGATTTTGTGTCACAAGGTAATAGATATGCGGATGAAGTTGCCCGCTATTGTGCGGAGCAAGGATATTCTTTCACGGAGGTGGAAGTAGGTGGGGCTCAGGAAAAGACCGAATTAAATATGATGCTAGAAACTGTTGATACTTGGGAGGATTTGAAAAACATGCAAGAGAACGCACCTGATTCTGAGAAAAAGGCATGGGAAACAGCAGGTTGTGTGAGAAGTGAAATGGACTTTTGGGTTTCAGCAGATGGAAGGGCAGTATTACCTGAGGAATTAGCGAGTCCAATGGCACGACAGATACATGGTCCAGTACACTTAGGAAGAGATGCCATGCTGAGGGTATTTAGGCAGAATTGGTATTGTCCTAAGTTTAGGATTGCAGCAGAAGCAGTCTGTAGGAGATGCGTTACTTGTCAGCAACTGAACGTAGGGAAAAGAACACCAGTTACAATGAGTCACATTGGGAAGTCTGGGGGGCCTTTCAACAGAATGCAATTAGATTTTATAGAGATGCCAAAAAGCAACCGCCTTAGGTATGTTCTGGTGGTTGTATGCATATTTTCCAGATGGGTCGAAGCATACCCTACACGCAGGTGCGACACACTCACAGTAGCAAAGTTGTTGCTTAGAGAGTTGATCCCGCGCTTCGGGGTGCCGACCTCCCTGGAATCAGATCGAGGAACTCATTTCAACAGTGAAGTTGTGAAGATGCTTTGCTCTGCATTGAACATTGATCAGAAGTTGCACTGTAGCTATCGACCAGAGGCTTCAGGTATCGTGGAGCAGATCAATGGCACTTTGAAGTCCCGAATAGCCAAAGTATGTTCATCGACTTCCTTAAGTTGGCCTGATGCTCTGCCCTTGGTACTCATGAGTATGCGTAGCACACCAGACAGGAGGACAGGTCTCTCTCCACATGAAGTGTTAATGGGGAGGGCAATGAGACTTCCGTCTGTACCGACTACAGCTTTGTTGAATATTACAGATGACCTGATCCTGGATTACTGCAAGGGACTGTCTGACGCCATTCATTCTGTGTCTCTTCAGGTGCAGGCTGCTGAAGTTCCATCTTCAAGAGACCTATGTCACGACTTGTGCCCAGGTGACTGGATTCTACTGAAGAAGCACGTCCGGAAGAACTGCCTAGACGTGCGTTGGAAGGGGCCCTACCAGGTCATATTGACAACGAATACCGCTGTGAAGTGTGGAGGGCTGCCAAACTGGATCCACGCTTCCCATACTCGAAGAGTTCCAGCACCCCTGGAAGAAACAGCTCCTCTCGCAGATGAAAATCCAGCTGCAGACGATGAACCACTAGAGGGGATCAGTCAAGCTGTGGGGGTGTCGGAAGAAGTTGGGAGCACTACAGATCCAGAAGAAGAAAGACAGGACGGCAGTGAAACTGAAGTTGCCACAGAAGGAGAAAGTTGCTGTGAATACGGCTCAGACTCAGATCAAGTCCAGAGTGATCAAGAACCGAGTGAGAGGACAAGATACAGGAGAACAAGGTGTGGAGAAGCTAGCTGGCCTGAAAGAAGAAAGAGGCAGAGCTTGAAGTCAACTCCAGAGAGAACTCTTGCTCCTATATCTGAAGACTCGGATCTGGACGAAGGTGCACAAGGACAGGAACAGGAAGGTCCGAGAAGATCGAGGAGGGTGCGAGTGCCTTGCAGAAGATACGCTACTCCTGAGTGGACCTACCTCGCTGCAGATGTCCAGTGTACAGGGATCTGGGAGGGTGAGGGAAGTGACCCTGACCAGTACTGACCCCATCATAACAGTGGAAATAGTGTTGCTGATACCGGGAGTGGAGGTCGAAGGGTTGCTGACACTCAATATCCCCTATCCTCCTTATCTGAGTGGAATAAGAGACATGATTTTTAACAGAATAGACTTCCCGACTTGTTGTCCAAGGAGGTCAATACTTGGGGAGGTCCTTCTTCATTTAGAAATATTGGAGTGCGTGACTAGAGTCGTTGGATCACGTATAATTCTGGATTGCTAAAGGACTTTGTAAAGACTTTGTAAATAAACAGATTGAGAGATAACCTAGCGCCGAGTGGAAGAAGAGATTTAGGGACTTCCATATAGAGGACGGAGAAGGGCTAGGGTTGTCTGTTGCTATGGAACTCAAAGACTGATCTTGCAGAAGGGATTATCAACTTCCAGGTGTGGTTCGAAAAGAGACATTGTGCTGTGAAAGGGAACCGGAACTGCACTGTTTGAGATCATGGAGGTTGGCAACCCGAACCGCAGGACAAAATGCATAGTAGGCACACTTTTAGTGGGAGTGATTTTTCTTATAGTTTTAGTGGTTACTATATCATATGTAGTGGGACATGAAAATGAAGAGAAAGCAACAAAGGAAGCAAAAATTGCATCGATACAGAAACCTACAACTGCTGGTAAAAAGGGGAACAATACAGAGAGAGATAAAGCTTTACTAGCAGCTGAGACTCGTAGGTTACATGTAGATACATCACAGGGGAACTTTAAATCAAATGCATATGCTAAATTGCTTTATGAATACGTTGATGCTATGGAGGCTAAAAATTGCTATGTCTGCATGAAATTGCCAGCCTCTATAGACGAAGGTATTAGATATCATCATCTTCCATTGACTTATGGAATCACATGTAGTTTGTTGCTGAGCATATTTTATGAACGTGATGGTTTTGAGTACTATTTTTCAAACTTTGATGCTGTGTTACCAGAAGTGCCAAACTACAAGCATCTAAATAAGTGGGATTATTATAAGAGTGAAGACAGATTACAGAAATGTTTCCTTCCCTGGAAAACATTAGATACTTCACATGCCCGAAGAAATAATTTGACTTGTAAAGTGTCAGAAATTGAGAAAAGGTTTGTAGGGCAGGTGGATGATCGATACAGGAGACAGAAGATTTTAAAATCTTCAGGTCAATGGAAAACAGATTGGACCGAGGAAGAAAGGACACACCAAAAAAAGGGTAGCAATGGTCCAATAGCTTTAGATCGAGAGAAAAAGGGGAAACTGTGTATACATAGGGGTAAAACCTATTATGAGAATGTGTTTGTGGGAGAAGTAAGTTGTGAACATGCTTTCCAACTAGAATATTACTCTAAGGACTTCTTGAAGGAAATGCAGGTGATCCCAAATGTATATTTTGTATGTGGAAGAAATGCATACGTGAAACTACCGGATAATTGGTATGGATCATGTTATTTGGCAATTGTCTTCCCCAAAATATACCATGCTAAGGATTTAGAAATCATAGAGGGAGGAACACAAGCTAGAGAAAGAAGAGATGTCAGCACTGAGGAGGTAGTTGGAGATGTATTTGGTGCTGCATTTCCTCTTTTGGGGATAAATCTGAATAACATCAAGATTAGAAGATTGGCAACAGTAGTAGATAGGTTGTCCGCCAGTACTGCTAGATCACTAATGCTGGTGGAAGGAGAGATGCAATCGATAAGGGCAATGGTTCTTCAGAACCGACTTGCTCTAGATGTTCTGTTAATTTACAACAAGGGGTGGTGAGGGACAGAGTCTCTGAATTAAGCAGAATACTCTCACCCAGTCAAGAGATCAGGGCTAGATCCAACACCGTTTTTTAGCTCATTGCACCATCCCAGTTTCAGAACCTGGCTGTATGCAAATTAGTCTGTTCCTGTCCCAGTGCATGATGGGAACAGGGCAAACCAAACTACAAAAGCCAATTCTTACACTGGGAAGGAAACAAGCTTCCGGGGACCGGTTTCTGGCATTACAGCCGTCTTCGGCCCGGCTTGCTTGAATCCTGATGGTGCAATGAGCAAGGGACTCATGTCTGAGTATACCCTTCCACGCTTAGGGTGGACAAAATAATTTACAACAAGGGGTGGTGAGGGACAGAGTCTCTGAATTAAGCAGAATGCTCTCACCCAGTCAAGAGATCAGGGCTAGATCCAACACCGTTTTTTAGCTCATTGCACCATCCCAGTTTCAGAACCTGGCTGTATGCAAATTAGTCTGTTCCTGTCCCAGTGCATGATGGGAACAGGGCAAACCAAACTACAAAAGCCAATTCTTACACTGGGAAGGAAACAAGCTTCCGGGGACCGGTTTCTGGCATTACAGCCGTCTTCGGCCCGGCTTGCTTGAATCCTGATGTTGCAATGAGCAAGGGACTCATGTCTGAGTATACCCTTCCACGCTTAGGGTGGACAAAATAATTTACAACAAGGGGTGGTGAGGGACAGAGTCTCTGAATTAAGCAGAATACTCTCACCCAGTCAAGAGATCAGGGCTAGATCCAACACCGTTTTTTAGCTCATTGCACCATCCCAGTTTCAGAACCTGGCTGTATGCAAATTAGTCTGTTCCTGTTCCAGTGCATGATGGGGACAGGGCAAACCAAACTACAAAAGCCAATTCTTACACTGGGAAGGAAACAAGCTTCCGGGGGCCGGTTTCTGGCATTACAGCAGTCTTCGGCCCGGCTTGCTTGAATCCTGATGGTGCAATGAGCAAGGGACTCATGTCTGAGTATACCCTTCCACGCTTGGGGTGGACAAAATAATTTACAACAAGGGGTGGTGAGGGACAGAGTCTCTGAATTAAGCAGAATACTCTCACCCAGTCAAGAGATCAGGGCTAGATCCAACACCGTTTTTTAGCTCATTGCACCATCCCCGTTTCAGAACCTGGCTGTATGCAAATTAGTCTGTTCCTGTCCCAGTGCATGATGGGAACAGGGCAAACCAAACTACAAAAGCCAATTCTTACACTGGGAAGGAAACAAGCTTCCGGGGACCGGTTTCTGGCATTACAGCCGTCTTCGGGCCGGCTTGCTTGAATCCTGATGGTGCAATGAGCAAGGGACTCATGTCTGAGTATACCCTTCCACGCTTAGGGTGGACAAAATAATTTACAACAAGGGGTGGTGAGGGACAGAGTCTCTGAATTAAGCAGAATACTCTCACCCAGTCAAGAGATCAGGGCTAGATCCAACACCGTTTTTTAGCTCATTGCACCATCCCAGTTTCAGAACCTGGCTGTATGCAAATTAGTCTGTTCCTGTCCCAGTGCATGATGGGAACAGGGCAAACCAAACTACAAAAGCCAATTCTTACACTGGGAAGGAAACAAGCTTCCGGGGGCCGGTTTCTGGCATTACAGCCGTCTTCGGCCCGGCTTGCTTGAATCCTGATGGTGCAATGAGCAAGGGACTCATGTCTGAGTATACCCTTCCACGCTTAGGGTGGACAAAATAATTTACAACAAGGGGTGGTGAGGGACAGAGTCTCTGAATTAAGCAGAATACTCTCACCCAGTCAAGAGATCAGGGCTAGATCCAACACCGTTTTTTAGCTCATTGCACCATCCCAGTTTCAGAACCTGGCTGTATGCAAATTAGTCTGTTCCTGTCCCAGTGCATGATGGGAACAGGGCAAACCAAACTACTACTACTACTACTAGATGTTTTGTTAGCCAAAGAGGGAGGAGTCTGTAAGGCTTTGAAGGTCCAGGAATGTTGCACTTACATTCCAGACAATTCAAAACCTCTAGAGAAGTACATACGGAACATTACTGAAATTCATCATGAGATTGAGGATTTGACAAAGGTAACAGTTTGGGAGAAAGTAGGTCAAGGAATGGGTAAAGTTGGAGGTTGGTTTGCCAACCTAGGAAAGAGTTTCATTTGGTACATACTGAAACCTATCATCATAATAGTGATTTGTATAATCACCCTGTGGGGATTGGTGCGGCTGTACCAATGGTATAGGTCAAACCGGTTGCAGAGATCCATGAGAAAGCAGGAGAGGAGATTAACTGCGATGCAGGATAATCAGTACAGGAGTCTGAAGGCTCTAGAGGGAATGAAACGAGGGGGTACTGCAACGACTTCAGTTTGACTCAATTCATACCTCAGGGATGGTGTTGCGATGATGATGACTACTAAAAGTCATCAAAGGGGGGATTGAGAGAGCGCAAATCAAGAAAAATATAGAAGTGCACCATATTTACAAGCACGTTGCATTAGTCTAGTAAACATTATGAAGGAGTGTCGAATTTATAGAGTGCAAATATATAAGAGTGTTTAATTAAATTAGAATGCATATATCTGTGTGAGAAGCTAATGTAGAATTGTGTAGAAATGTTAGAATGATGTCGGAATCCTATGTTATGTGGCTGTTGGAGAAGAAAATGTAATTCTGCTAAACGTAGAAATGTGTAGGCCACATGGCAGTTCACATAGAGTAAAAGAAGCTGATGCATTACCACATAATATGGATTTTAATGTTATTGTAGTTCAAAGTATTACTGACCATAGAACTGAAATATGTTTCATATAAGTTTATATAATCATTGTGTGTAATAAGTTAGAATATTGTTTAAACTAAGAAATTGAAGGTTGCAGAGTGCATAGGCCCGTTTCATGTAATTCTAATAGGCCTGAATAGACAAAAGTCGTTTCTTTTGATCTGCATGTGCTCGTTAGAGAAAGGTCGTGTTAGGCACAAACTGTGGAGCCTGCTCGATGGTTTACGACTTAGAAGATATGGTGGAGGTCGGAATTTGGGGCCCACAGTACAAGTGTCTGTTTGCAGGTGCGAGGGGGTTTTAATCAAGAGAGTGATGAATAGACTTTTGTTCAAGAGAGCCAGGCACAGGCCTGGAGGAGTCTTCAGGAATTTCCTGGGGGGTACCGTCCTGCCGGAGAGGAGCCTGGGAAGCAAGGTCAACTCTAACGAAGGGTCTAGAGGAGGATCAGCATGGAACATACCGGAACCAACACCACGTGAGGGGCGTCTCTAAGGGGCGTTTCTATTGTAAATGTGATTTTGTATTAGGGACAGCACCCCTGGGTGGAGTTAAGGCAGATGGTCTGAGGAACCTAAGAGAGCGGATGGGTAGGCAGATAGGGAACTGCGAGACATCGTTTTGCAACAAAGACTAAGGGAAGTGTGTGATCTTCTTTGGAATCACCACGGCTGACGCCTTTTTAGGTTAAGAACTTGTTAAGTAGGGATGTCACTTAGTCTAGTGTAGGGACAGTCTAATCTGAATTTTCCTTTCTGTAAATGACTCACAAGCTACAGCTGGTGTCTATTCTTGCAACTTTGGTGATTCTTGAATTGGCTTTGGTAATATTCTTCTGCCGACTAAGAACATTTAGAAAATGTATGTTTGTATTGATACCTGTATATCTTTTGAACCTTATTTTGAGATGTTTGTATCTCCAGTTAACTTTGGCTTTAAAATAAACTTTTGAAACTTATTCTTAGTAAGTGGTTCTTTAGAGTGGTGTAAGTCATTAACTGATTGACCTAGTAGTGGATTGCCTTTTACTCAATGACAGGTACCAACGGTTCAGTCGACCTGAGTTGGGATCTAGATCTATAACTATAGACCAGAAATCCCGCGTTAACACACCCTAGCTGGTCTCAGTACCCCAGAGCCTGGCTCGGCCTCCTGGCCTTTAGATTTTTTTTCCTGGGAGCTGGAGCTTCATTTTTTCAATGCTTCCTCCATGTGTAGGACCTACCACTTGGCTGGACACCTGTCAACTCTCCTTGGCCTGGGGTCTTCCTCAGCAGCAACCCCCAAGGCCCCACGACAGAGTGCCTTACGTGCCTGCCCTTCCCAGGTCCTGTGGCTTTCAAGCCATTTGCAAGACGCATATGTGTCAGCAAGAGTCAGGGGTCCCCTCCATTTGGAGGTTGTCAGAACCCGTCTCAGAGGGCCACAGGTAAGCAGGGGTTACTGGGACCAACCATGGGGGTTGAAACCTCTTACCTATGATGTCCTGGGTCCTCGACTTACTATGGATCCTGAGTAACTGGGCCAACTGCCCCTTCTGCACTTGACTCCCAGAGTTGCATGCTCTGAGCAGTCCAAGGCTCCCTCAGGGAGGAGGTGTGGATACAGGGTAATGAACACAGGCACACAACTCAACATGAGTGCAGCAGCAGCAATGCATCATTGTCCAGTCAAATACTTACTTTTATGAAGAATGAGAAGTATTTCATTTCTACTGCAAACCAAAACAAAGAAAAAATAAGATATTCACAAACAATTTCACAGTCCCTCTTGAGATTGGAGCTCTAGTGCTTCTCTGACGACTCCCTGCCCCACTTCCTCCTCCCGTAAATGATAGTGGGTATTCTCCATTCACTATTGGTAACATCCAGGATATGCCCCAGTAGCAGTCTGAGTTTCAAGAGCCCCACAGTGACTCTGTAGTAAAGTTAATAGTGTTCCTGTGCTTCTGTGCTATCTAGCGGCAAGTTTCCATCAGGCAGAAAGGCCAGAAATCAGTCTTACCCACTCCGGCAGGCGTGGAGCATCTGGAGTTACTGGACATGCACCTTCCGTGGGCAGCTGAGATCAGTTGAGTCTACCAACTGCAAGGTAAGTGTCTGGTTCGTCTCATGGTGGGGGATGGTTGCGATGATTCTGTTGCGGTCTATCGCTTGGGTGATTAGGCACAGGTGCTCCCACGGTGTCCACACTTCTCCAGCTGGGATGGCAGACCAGGTCATAGTTCTTAATGCTCCGGGTGACCCCCTCTGTCATACAGGGTCACCGTGTCTCACAGCAAAATGGTCTCCAGACCGAACGGCATAGTGAAATCTTCTGTTGTGGTCCTTCCTGGAATACAGGGTTGCGGTCCACTACATAATAAGGCAATGGCCCTTACCTCACGGCAGTTTTTTCACAGTGGCCCCTCCTGGCATACGGAGTAGCCGACTCGGCACTATGCCAGACAACCGGAGCCCAATAATGAAACACCTCAACTCCCAACTCCACACAGACGGCAGAAGCACCATCAGAGGTACTTTGGCCTACAGACCACCAACACCATGCCCCAGCTTCTGTAGCACCATCCTAGACCTCATCGCCCCATTCGCAATCGACTCCGAGCACTACATCTTCGTTGGGGATCTCAACTTCCACCTCGACGATCCCAGCAGCAACGCAACACCACCAACCTCCTGGAGAATATGAGCAACATCGGCCTCAAGCAGCTTGTCACTAACCCTGCCCACATCATAGGACCCCGCCACACAACTCACCTGGACCGACCACTACAGCATCCACTTCACCATCTCAGAACCCACCCACTCCAGCAACGTGCACCCCGATCCACTCACAGACTATGGAGAAATGTATTGGAAGGCCATTGGAACAATGTTCTCAACTCCCACCTCCTAGACTCTACTCACAACCAGAACAAGCAGCAAAAAAATCTCCCACTGGATCATGGAATGTCCTAACATCATCGCCCCCACCAAGACAGCCAAGGCCAAAGGACCAATCAAAAAAGCAAGCTGGTTCACTGAAGAACTGCACACTCCCAAAAGCAACTGCAGGCAGCAAGAAAGAAAGTGGCACCTCAGCAAAAAGATGGAAGACCGCACCGCCTTCAAGACCACTCTGAAGCAGTATCGCCGCCTCCTGAAAGAAACCAAAAAGAATTCCCTAACATGACCGCAAAGCAGCCAGCACAAACCACAGCATAGAACTTTTCACCATTGTGAAAGAGTTCGCCAATCCTGCAGACACTGAGAATTACACTACACCCTCACAGGAAATGTGCAATAACCTCTCCGACTTCTTCCATGACACGATCTCAGCCATCTACAAAAACTTTGAACACCAACCCTCTGCTGGCAAAAACATCAACCAGCTCACACCCAGGCCCGTAGCCAGGGGTAGAAGTTTTGGGGGGCCAGGCCCCAAACGATAACTATAGCATAAAATTGGTTTGGGGTAGACAGGGATGTAGCTCTCCCTACAATACCTTTAAAAAACACAATTTACTGTAATTTTAAAGAACTCAATACATTTGGCAATATTTCATAAGGTATTCTACCTTGACAGCTATATGTGATAAGTAAGAGGAAATTATGGCCTTAAAGCACAGTGGGGCATATTTACAAGGCAGCGATATTAAATTATCGCCGCTTTTGCGGCCGTTTTTGGCCTTAAAGCGGCGATAATTTTATCGCCTTATCTGCAAAGACAAGCTATCGCGTGTTTTGCTGACTTTGCTCCCGTTTCCAGCATGCTTAACTTCGCATAGCTAATGAGATGCAAAGTAGGCGTGTCTGTGGAAACAACATGGGTAAATATCGCGAAGGCAGCTTTCCGATATTTACAACGCGGGGAGGCTTTTTTTTAATCGCGCTAAGTATGCCTGAACGCAGGAATTTAACGTCTGTTAAATTCCTGACTAAGGCTTACCTAACATGGGAGGTGGATTCATGTGATATGACCACAGGGTCTTATTATCAAGCATATTGCCGTTTTACATGGAACATAGCTTAAAAACCAGCGATGTTCCATGGAAAAGTGTGATATTGCTGGAATATTCAGCGCCATGGCGCTAAACGTTGTTAATACAACGCTAGCCGGCGAAATATTCCAGCGATAGAAAATAATGCGGTATACAAGGTCAGCGATAATTATCGTTGCCTGTTGCAAATATGCCCCAGTAAGAGCCTTTCAGGAAATATACATGGAGTTGTGCATTCTCCATCAAAAAACATTTGGGGAAATGTTTGGCAAATGCTGCATTTTGAGACACATTTTAATGACAATTGTTGATAATTTTAACTGGATGGGTTTTAAAGGCAGTCCTAAACACATTGTCAAACATGTGAGTACACAAAAACAATGCACACAAAGTTGTGATCCCACTGTCAGTCAGCACTGCACTAACTGCCCCCAGCTCTTGCAGGAGAGCCCTTAATGAAACAGAGAGCAGAACAGAAAGATAAGGTAAGCATAGGCGGTTGGGGGTACATGGGCACAGCTCAGCAAGTGAGTGCGGCAATATGCCCAATTCCACTAGTCAAAAGGAGCTAGAAACAGCCAAGGAGATGCTCAGCCATCATTCCAGATAATTGGGACATTGCTTTATGTGTACGAATATTTGGTAGTGGTGAGCACCCAAACTATTTTTTGGGGCCCCTAACCTATTTTTCAGAATCAGATTTTGACTCAGACAAAAAGACAGGAAGGTTTGCCGAAGGTGAAAAAAAAGTTAGGGAACAGTGATAAATGGGTGTAGCATGGAGGAAAGTGCTGTAAACTGCAAAGGTGCATTCTGTGAATGTGCATTGGCTGAGGCAGAGTTCTTGTTAATTGGCAATTTTGGCAGGGCTGGGGAATTATTTTATTTGGATGATGATAGACTGCTTTATTGTCTCAACAATAAAACTTAGTGCGATTAAAGTGGTTTATTATATGGTGTGGTTGTGTGACCTCACCATGCAGTAAATTCCCCAACCCTTCTTTAATCCAGTCAGGCATGCTTGCCAAACATTTTGTTCAACCCTGGGCAGGTGTGACTTCAAGCTGGCAGACTTTGTCCAAGTGTAAAGCATTTAGAAGTACTAAAACTGTCAGAAATCGGACACCAATTTATAAAAATAGATCTTATTTTCACTAATGTTTTCGACACCAGAATGAGCAACAGCCACCAGAGGGTTCTGGAGATATAAATTAATAAGCAGATAATAAATCACTGCTTTTAATTCAAATAGTAAATAAGCATTGGCAGCTACCACATTTAGCTGTTACTTTGAAAACGTTTGTAAAGTTGTAGACTACTACTCCAGCCCGCTTTGGGCAACCAACTCTGGAAGGTAGCAAGTCACAGGGGGCAATGAGGCTTGGATGGGCAGTTACCTAGCAGTCTCCTGTCCAAAGGACAAAACATCGTATTCCGTCAACAGTGCTTAGTTTCCATTTTTAAATGGCTGGCCGATGCACAACTTAAGTGCAATGAACAAAAATCAGAGATTCTGCTCTATGGCAAGTTTCCCGCTGACTTTCGTGAGCAGCTGTGGCCTCCTGACTCTCCTCTACCCCTCTCTTCGGGACAGCCCGCTAAAAACCTGGGAGTGTGGTTCGATGAGATTTTCTCTTTTACAACACATGTTAAGAAACTGGCCGGATGCTGTTTCGGCCTCCTCAAGACTTTGAGGATTTTTTTCCACTCCTCCCGCAAGCAGCAAGAGAAACTGTCACATGTGCTCTGATTTTATCACGCTTGGATTACGCCAATGCCCTCTATGCTGGCGCCCCCTGGCTACCTGTTTAAAAAATCCAGGTGGTCCAAAATGCGGCGGCCAGATTGTTATTGGGCATTACGACAAGGAATAGTGTGGCTCTCCAGTTGCGCTCTCTTCACTGGCTGCCTGTCTCTGACAGGGTCAAGTTCAAATCTCTGGTTTTGGCCCACCACGCTCTCCATGGCTATGGCCCCCTTTATCTTCAGAGGCGCTTCTCCTTTTACTTTCCTTCGCGGGCGCTCCGTTCTATGTCCTTGCGCTTGGCTCTCGTTCCGCGCTTTATGCTCCAGAGGGTGGGTGGTAGCTCTTTTGTGGTGAAGGCAAGTGCAGCCTGGAATGCCCTCCCGCTTGCTTTGCGGTCCATCCAGGACCCAGCTGTGTTCAAAAGGAAACTTAAGACTCACTTCTTTGCTTGATAGCTCATCCTTTTACCCCTTCTGGCTCCGCGACTGGACACTCACGAGTATCCGAGCGCGCTACAAATGGATATAACATAACATAACATAACATAACATAACATAACAATGTCAGATTCTCAGGGCCCCATAGACTTCAATGAAGTGGTCCTGATGCAAGAGATATAGGATGCTGATCTGGTGACAGGGGTCTTCCTGCAGCTAATCCGTGGTCTAATGTCACAGTGGGGTACCAGTGGGCCATAAGAGTCGATGTGCCTCGAAGTCCAGTTGAAGTCCAAGTCAAAAACGCCACTGATTTCAAGTTACAGTAAAACCAGTTGTTCCCTTTAACCGGTGATAACTCAGACTTAGGGGACCAAACTGCACTCAATGACTCCAGGGTCCAGTAGACTAAGCTGCAACTTTTGAGAGTTGGGGCAAGGTCTCTCAGGCTGCACTTTGTCAGTCAGGCAATCTTTGCTACTTATTCACTAACACAGGCTTTTGTGGTGCTGTAGCCATAATAGGAAGTCAGACAACTTAATTTTGAAGTCACTCCTTCTGTCTGAGGCGTGGGGCAACTTTTACTCGAGCAGGACACAACAGGCACAGACCTCTTTTTGCTAGCCCAAGGAGTGGCAGGTGCGGTCCAGGCTTGGTGCAGCCTCTCTTCGCTGGGTCCAGGAAAGAGCAGGGCAGTCCTTCTTCGGTCCACTCTTCAGTGCAGATGTGAGCTGAATTCTTGATGCCAAGGGTGCCACTTTTATGCCTAGAACTTGCCTTCTGGGATGCGGTGAGTACTATACTATGGGATACCAGGTATTCCTGCAAAGTGTGGCATCTAGCTCACACTGAAAGCAACATTCTACCCACTCCTATGATGGCTGGACCCCTCTCTTGGTGTGTGGAAGCCCACCCTGTGGAAAAACTGGTTTCCACCAGTTTGGTAGACACGTTATACCCGATGCCACCAGTCTACCAGAATAAAAGAGCAGCCCCTTTAGTATGTCCATTATTTGCCCTTCAAAAGCAGCTTCCCTTTGATGCTCGTCTTTTAGGCTCACACCCTGTTTGGTCATCCTGCCAGGGAGAGGTAACACCTCTTCCTGTGGCAGACGCTTTGTGTCCTTCCTGATAGTGAATCACACATCCTCAAGGAGGGCAGAAGGCTCTCTTGTGGCCAGCAATTGCATTTACGTAAGAGTTACATTCATTTTGTCTTGAGCTTCAGGTCAGGTTTAATACAGCAATTCTTTTGATACCTTGAAGTGCCAATTTTAATAGTCCCATTCATAATTTAGCACAGCTTAGTGGTCAATGTGTAACCCAATACTTGCCATTGGAGTTGCTAGCCTTTCGACAATAAAAACGTCTTCTTGGGGTTTTTACTGTAAGAACACGTAAACCACATGTTCCATTTTTTAATATATAGCGCCCTGCCTTAGGACTCAATAGGCCTGCTTTAGGGGTGACTTGTATATATTAAAAAGAAAGGTCTGAGCTTTGTCATTATTTTAAATTGCAACATCGAATTAGTAGTTCGTAAACTTCTCTGCCAGTCAACAATGGCAGGCTGGGAGTCATGCTTTGCTTTGTCACACTCATGGTGGCACAATAAGTGCTACAGTCTGCGAGGGACACTTTAATGTAAAAGCCCTGTGTACCTCTGGTACCATATACTAAGGACTTATAAGTAAGTTAACCTATGCCTGTTGTGGGTAAACCAACAATACATACATGTTTAAGGGTCAGAGCACAGGACCTGAGACCTATTTGGCAGGACTCAGTGCATCTTCAGAGTCGAAAAATCAGGATCAGTCCTAAATATTGGGGATGATCATGCAAAAAGAGGCATTATCTTACACTTAGGAAGTATTGCTGATGAACAGTAAATGCCAATCTTATACTCACTTGGTGCTAAGGGCTGTTTAAGAACAATGTTCGGACAATAGATTTGTTTGTTCTTATGCCCCTGAACGAAATGTCCATAGTGCCCCAGTCAATCTCACAGGCATAGTCTTTGTCTCCTTGCAATAATGTCTCTGTGGCCTCTGACATTGTGTACCTGTCAGTGCCCTTCTCAGTGACGTTGTGTGTCTGTATCCCAATGTACCAAAGTCAGACTCAATGTGTTTCCCAATGCCAGTGTCAGTCACAAGGGCCATATACCAGTGTCCCCACATCGTTGTCCAAATAGCAATGTCCATGTAACAGAGCCAATATCTTCCTGTCCATGTGTCTGTTTGCCATGTCAGTGCTCCGAAGCCACTATGCTCAACTTAATCCCTGTGTCAATGTCCAAGGGTCACCATTACAATGTCAATGTCCCAAGGCTCCTTCACCATCTCTTAAATATGCTCTTCTCAATGACGGTCTTTAATTATTCACTACTCTGAAGCACACTGTATAATTAAAGAGTGCAATTTAGACTGCATTTTCATAACAGAGATATGGTTAAAAAAGGACTTTGCACCAGAAATATTCCTCTGTTCTAAGTCTGGCTATCTTATTTAACATTTTGATAGAATATCAAAACGGGGAGGTGGAGTGTCGTGCTTCGAGTATCTTGAGGTCTCCAATTGACTCTTTCCTCCAAATGAGGAAGTAGAAGAACCAGAATTTTTTTAACAATCAGCTAAAATCTCCTTTAAATGCATTCCCATCTACGAACCCCCGAGCCCTACTGATATGTTTATCAATTAATTTTTTGAATGTGTGACAGCATGTCTTCTTGATACCAATAACATTCTTCTGGGTGATTTTAAAATTAATCTTGATAGAAAAATCAGACAAGGACACTGTTAATTTGAGCCATTATTGTTCCTATTTCATTCTAGAAAACAATCAAGTGCCCACCCACAAAGTTGGCCATATGTTTGATGGCATTTTATGTTCCCATTTTTGGCATTAATTTTGAAGGACTAGGATTGATCCTAGTCGGATTTATTTTAGATTGAACGTTTTGCATGGCCCATGCCATCCCTTGACCTCTTTGACATTCCTATTGACAGCATGAAAAAGCTGACCTCTGAAAGTTGGAATAAATGGTAAAAACCTTACTGTTCCATCCGCACTGAGGACAACACCAAACACAACTCTGATGCCAGAGAGAACTGGAGATCATCCTCGCTGGACCAAGTGATGAACTCAAAAGATTATGGATTAAAGGCTATGAACCACATTTGAAAAAATATACTCTGCCACCTTACATTATTATTGCAAAAACATCAGGAAATCAAGGCTGAGTTCTTCCAAAAACAGATTTTAGAATCTAAAATCCCTACAAGGGATTTTTTAAAACGTTTTAACAATTTCACCTAACCAGAAAAATCTGTCAGACTTTACAGGCAGAGTCTGTTGGGGGTTGGAGAGGTCTGGGCACTGCCTTCAAGGAGCCCTACTGTCGCCCGAGGAGCCAGGGCTGCAGAGTCTTGGACATTCATCCCAGCCGGGGTCGGGTCTACGGTGTGGTCGCTGGGGCCCGCATGGTCCCAGGGGTCTGGCGAAGTTCGAGGGGGGTCCCCGGGCATGTCGAGTGGCGGCGCTCCAGGCAGTGGTTCTAGGCCCTCGGTCCCCGCAAAGTGGAGGACTCTGTGCCTACAAGGCCCTGGATGAGGGAGAAGAAGCGACAGCCTTGTGGTCGAGCCCATGCTGAGCAGTGGGTGCCCGGAGCCACGGTGTGCCTCGTCATGGCCAGATCACTGCCCCTAGGGAGTCCTGCCGACCCTGGGGCACTGGAGAAGACAACTGTACCTGCCAGTGCCCAGGCTGAACCTACAATTCCACCACCAGGGCCGTGAGGAGGCCCACAGGAGTGACCTGATCTGGGCCAGAGCCGCGGCCCAAGAGAGGCGTTCGGGATAAACCCAGGACTGCCGCCCCACGGCAGGACTTTGGAGGTGCTCGCATGGTGCTTGACACAGCAGCCGAAGCTGGCGCTGGGACCCTACGCTTAGAGCCTACGTTGCCCGGTTTGCGCCACTGCTGCCAGGCTGGCATCAGCCCCCCTAGGCCCAAGCTGAGGAGTTTGCTGACCTCGTCGGTGGTACAGCGGGGGTACCTTTCATACAGGGCCCGCTGAGGTGAGAATCCACTGACCTCCCGGGATACCTGACGTGGCCTGCGTAAGCCATCGGTCACCCAGGTTACAACAGGTAGACCCACTGTGCGGGGAACCTCCTTTCCTCCTCCCCGGGCGCTGGCCTGCGGGGGGATCTCCTCTGGCATCACACCGTGGACTGAGCCTGAAGCGGACATTGGGTTGCCCCGTCGGGGGTCAGTGGAAGTGGACTGCCTGCACACAATGGTCGTCGTTCCAGACTGGGCCTCCCTGCAACATTTTGTGAGGGGTGGTGGTCAGGGGCCTGAAGGGTCGAGCTCTGTGGGCCAGGGGTCCAGCGAGTCTGGTCCCTGTAGGGGGTCTACTTTCCTGGCTGACTCTGAGCTACAGAGGCAGCTGAGCTAGGCTCAGTGCGGTTTGCGGCTGGGGTAGCCGGATTCTGTGAGGCCCGGCCCGCAGTAGAGCTCACAAGTATCCCCAACAAAGTGCCCAAGCGAGACACCTGATGAAGATACTCTACAGATAACGCCAAGGAGGAGGACACAGATGGGGGCTGGGAGGGAGTCGCTTGCCAGGGCCCCCCCCTGCCATCATGGCCAAGGATAAACTGGTGGGGCCCACCTCTAAGCAAAGTACCCTGGACCAATTTGCCACGGCCCCCGGCGGCGGGAGTAACACTGACAATGGGAGCCTTGTCTCCAAAAATTCTGCCCTGCTGGCCGCAAATACACAGGCCAGCGACACCATAGATGTGAAGATCAGTGCTGTGCGATTGGAGTTCTCCTTTCAGAAATGTCGTGGATCGCATTACCAAGGTGGAAACACGCGTATCAACAGTGGAGGAGACAGTGGCACCCCTTCAACAAAAAGTGAACAAACTCACTGCCGTAGTGCAGGAGTTGGCGCCCGAAGTTGAAGATGCCGAGGGCTACTCCTGATGCAACAACCTGCTTTCCTGAGGGTTGTGAGGGCTCCTCCATGGATCGCTTTCTCATGCAGTGGCTGAGAACTCTCCTACCTGAATACTCCTTATCCTCCTGTTCAGTGGTAGCGAGAGCCCACAGGTCACTGACTAGGATGCCTCCTCCGGGGGAACACCACAGACCAGTTATAGCCAAACTGCTGAATTACGTGAATCGCAACACCATCCTTCAAAATGCCAGATCCCATACGGATAAACTGCTTTATGATTCACAGACTATAATGATTTTTCCAGACTATACCCGCCTAGTTCAGCAGCAATGCCAGTCATTCACTGCAGCCAAACGCTGACTCAGAGAACTTAGGGGGTCATTTGGATAGCGGGCGGGTCGCCACCGCCCATATGGCGGCGGCGATCCACCCGCTAAAAACAGGATTTCCCCCCTGCCACCTTACCATGGCGAGGGGACCCTGGCGGACGGAAAGACCGTCCACCCGTATTCCGCCCGGTCGCAGAGTCGACTGGGCGGAAAGGCTGCTAACATGGTGGCGGTGTCTGGGAGACACGGCCATCCATATTAGCATTGCAGCGGGGTTGTGCACATGGGGGGTACCCCCAGGCAGTTCCATTCACAACATGGCAGGCACCGGGCGGTGCCTGCCACGATGTGCCTGGATGTGCATGACATGCCTTCTTGGCATTGCGGTGGGTGGTGCTGAGAGCACCACCTGCTGCAATCTCAAGAATGCGGGATGCGCCCGCCAGTGTGGCAGGCGCATCCTAATGTAACGAACGGGACCCCTGCACCAATGGCGGGCGGTCCCATTCTCCAAAAGGATGTAGTCGGGCGTTGCTATCTGAAGCCCTGTGTGCTAGACCCCATGTCACTCAAGGGCTTTTACTCCACCCTTTTCACGCTTCCCATGTTGGTAGGTTGTATTGCGACTGTTGATCTTTGAAAGTGGTGGGGGTGTAATACAGGACCTGAATATCAAAGAGCGTGGGAATGAGCTACATTCTCTCAAGATTGGTGCAGGGGCATTTGCCCGTTGGGAAATGTTAGAAAAAAAATGGGGTTAGATAGTGCATGGTATAGCACATTTTTTACACAAATGCTCAGAAACTCTACAAGTTCCTTCCACTGCTTTCTGCGGAGCATAGGCGGATTACCGTGCAGGCGCTTATTGGATCCAGGCTGGATTACGCCGACGCCCTCTTTCTCAGCCTCCCTGACTACCTAGTCCAGCGCCTGCAGGTGGCACAAAACTCTGCTGCCCGTGCCATCTTTGGCCTGCATAGGCGAGCACGAGCTTCTGGGCTGCTGCAAACGCTCCACTGGTTGCCTATCCGGAAGCGGATTATGTTTAAATCCCTGACGCTGATGCACAAAGCACTGTTTGGCTCAGGGGCCGGGTACCTACGGCGCAGGTTGGCCTTCTATCGCCCAGTCCGCTCACTGCGGTCCGAATCTCTTTTTACTGCCGTGGTTTCGCGTGTGAGGAAGGCCCGTACTGGGGGCCGCTCCTTCAGCTGCAAGGCACCCCAGTTGTGGAATTCTCTTCCACTGGCGCTACGCAGTACCCCCAATCTGCTTCAGTTTAGGAAGAGCCTGAAGACTTGGCTTTTTAATCTTTAGTATTCTTTTGGTGGGCCTTTCTGTTTTTCTTGTATCTGTTTTTCTCTGTTATGTTATTCTACACTGAGCTACCGTGGAAAGCGCCGGGACACTCTTTTAGAGTAGCCGTGCGCTATATAAACTTATTTTAACATAACATAACATAACATAACATAACATAACATAACATAACATAACATAACATAACAAATATGTTGTGACCAGGCTTTAATCTAGAGTGGACTTAATCCTGCCATGGATGCAGCAAAATACCTGAAATTGCCACTAAATATTGAATGGCCAAGAGCCAGCCAGCACACTCACTTGCATATTTAGGAATGCTGGACAACACACACACACACTTTGAAAAGTTTTAATAAACACAATTGGAACTAAATAAAAAAAAACGTACCTTCTGCTGCCTGAACGGGTCTGGATTCAGCTCCTTCTACTGAGCTACGATTGCTCCATGGACACACTGAGCACACACTTTCCTCCGACTTGCAACACCTAGAGACACACATGAAGTCTTACTGACAGCGCAGGGCCTGACTGACCCATGTCGTGCCAATCACACTGTAAGTATGGTGTTTGGCATTGCCATTTGCTCGATCACTTGCATGTAGCGCTTCCTAGCTTTGAAGCTCTTGAGAATACCCACCGAGACTGAAACAGAACTCTGCTTCACAGCACTTAAATGCACTAACAGAGCATGGTTGTCCGCCAGGACACATCATTTTGTGCATATTTGTATTACTATCACTCTGAGAGTCTAAAATTGTAAGCACCGGGTGCCAGGGGAACAAAGAGAGGAGGAAGCCCTCCTGGATGAGTCTATACTTTACTCTCAGCTATAATACAATATAAAGGACACATGAGCTGCGCAAAGTAGGATTAACAATGTCAATGTATGGCCTCCACAGTAGGATCTAGTAGTATTAAATAAGAACAGTATTTAGATCTATAGTTAATGCAAAAATACATCCAACCTGCATTTAATATTAACTTGTTTTTATATAATGCTTCATACCACTTTATGTCTTTTCTTATGCCTGTAAATACCACACTAATTCCAAATTAAGTTACTCACTTGCCCATGTAGGGAATTCAACTCTTTACCCGTATGTCACACGAGCTGCCAGCAGTGAATCTGTAACTCACTTAAAACATCACTGTTAACGTTTTATACTCAAGGAAAATGTATAACCTTAACTTTTTAAACTATGAACACACACACACACATATATATATGCCCCATGTAAAAGGACAAATTGCTGGAGTTGCGGCTGTTTTCAGACACACCCAGCAA
This sequence comes from Lissotriton helveticus, assembly GCF_964261635.1. Lineage (NCBI taxonomy): Eukaryota > Metazoa > Chordata > Amphibia > Caudata > Salamandridae > Lissotriton > Lissotriton helveticus. Next base: position 118,826,451 of record NC_136073.1, on the reverse strand, counting down.
TGCGTCACTTTTGCACCTATAGATACGTCAGAAATATTCACGTATCTGTAATGAATGTGCAAGGTTACAACGCATGCCAATACAATGCATGCCGTTACAACGCATACCTTTACCCCGACTTGCTTTTGAGGTTGCGCTGTAAGTTGGAATAGTGCAATTTACTAGGCCTGAGCGGTAAATTCCGTTCAACTCGCGGATTTAGCGGAATTTGGGTAGTTCCGGGGAGAACACGGAATTGCCTAAAATTCTGCGCTCGCCGGCTTCGCGGAATTTTTTGCTTGTTCGAGTTCTCAAAAAGCATTGCGAACAAGCAATTCCGCGTGTTTGCGGAATTTCTGCGTTTTCACTGAGATTTTTTTACCGTTTCGCGGAGCTTTGCGTAGCGTGACTACGCAAATTCCGCCCACAGTTACAATTTACTATTCCAATTCCAGTGTGTGCAACAGTGGGGAATGTGTTGGAGTTAACTCCAACACCTTCTACCCCCTGCAACAAGCCTTTCGCATTGTAACAAAATGCGTTGTAATGGCATGCGTTGTAAAGGCTGTTTCTCATCTGTAATTCCTTGCTAGATAATGAGTCATACAGTAAATATGACGCATCTATCATGTATCAAGGAGGGCGCAGTGACAAGTGACGCATCGCTGGTTTCACGCAGTGATGCATCTCTTCTCATAAAAAAGGACCCAGGGGCCAGATGTAGGTAGTCAAATACCGGTCGGTAACGGCCGAAATTCGGTAATTTCGGCTGTTACCGACTGGTAATTGGAAAATGAGATGTAGGGGTCAAAGTTCAACTGAATCGGTAAATATGAGTCTGTATTCTACCTATTTCGAATCCTTATTTACCGAATTCTTATTTACCGAATCGATAAATAAGAAATAGTAAAAAATGGCTATTGAGATGTAGGAAACCGAAAAAAAACCGAATTTCATGAAATTCGGTATTTAAGAGTCGGTATTCACCATGGATTGAAAGCAGGTGGTAACCAGGTGCAGGCTATAAAATAAGGACCCAAAATGCAACAGTGTTATCAGAATGGTGGCTTTCTACGTCATAGCAAGGCAGCTATGGCTACAGGCAGCAGGAGAGAGGGTATGGAGAAGGAAGGAGCAAGTCTACAGGCAGAGGATAACGCTCTTTTTTTTTTTTTTAAACCTTTATTGGTGACAAGTAAAGTGTACACAGCCACTTGCCTACAACCTGTTTCCGCAGGCCGGCAGCCGTCACAGTTCAAGTATGTATGCAGGTTCGTCGTGCCAGGTGGCGAAATAACATATTAAACACAGCATGCCGCCTACAACCCATTGGGCCGGCCGCGATGTAAAGGTGTTGTAAACCGTTTATAAATGCTGCATCAAGCTTGCAAGTTAGCAGAGTACGAACAAACATTTACAACATGAGGTTTCGTTTATCTGGTATAACTAACCAAACAGGTCAACAGAAATCTTCCCCACCCATGATACTCAACATGTAGGGAGAGTGTGAGAGGTGTCTGGAGGAGCAAAGTTACATGCTTCTACTGGCCCGCGGGGGAGGGGTAGGGGGGAGAAGAGGGACTGTCTATAATCCGATCGAGGAGAACAATAGCACGTGACTTGGTGTACACAGTGCTACATGTGACATGCGCGTGAAGGCAGAGTTGGACCTGTTACGGGATTGGTCGTCATCTTAGCACCCAGCAAGGGGGCAGTGGGAGGTGCTGCTCGTGATCTAATCTCCTATGGTGTTATGTTTAGCCCAGTGACACAGGCCCCCCACCAATGTGGCCATCACCCATGCGGTCATAAAGTGGGGCAGTGTCCAAGGGGAGGAAGGGGGGGGAGGGAAGGGAAAGGGGGGTAGACTCTGTTGTCCCTCAATAACGAGGCTCTATGGCCCGATCCATATAGTGGAACCGGCCAGCCTACTCAATGTCCCTGCTGCTACCCGCCTCCGATGCGTCTACCTCCTGCAAGGAACGAAGATATGTGGTTAGGGGACCCCAGAGGTCTTTAGGGTGCGATTTTTGTGGCAGGAGTTCGGCGTATGTGTGCAGATGCTCCTGCCAAGACGACATCGTAGACAGCCATATCTTAAATTTGGGCGCGCGGCCCCGACCCCAGCGGCACGCGACATGTCGTTTAGCTAATAGAAAGCCTAGCGCAAAAAATGTCCGATGCGCTTTGATCGCTGGAGTCGCCTGTCCCAGCAGAGCAATCCTAGGACAGGGCGCGACGGCCACACCGACCATGTCGGACATTGCCTTAAATAATTCTTCCCAATATGTTGCTACAGCCGGGCACGACCAGGCCAAGTGGAAAAAATCCGCCCCTTCGCCCCTACATCTCAAGCATCTGTCGTTATCCCGGAGACCAAAGCGGAATAATTTGGCTGGGGTATGGTAGAGTCGGTGCAAAAATTTTAAATGCGCCAGTCTGAGACGCGCATTACCCGTAACAGCGTTTGTGTATGAACAGCATTCTTCCCATTGCTCCTCCGACAATGGCGCTTCAAGATCCTTGTCCCAGTCTCTACGCGCTTTGGGCAGCGGGGGGGTGGGGGGGCTTGTGCATGTTTGTACAACATAGATACCATTTGTTTCGGGGGATCGGATTGGAGGAGAGCGTGTAGAGGCGGCACAATTTCCGGTTCATCAGGGAAATTGGGCGTGACCACCTTGACATTCTGGCACAGCCGGGTATATAGGAAAGTATCCATGACTGAAGGGATGGAGTCCCCCAAAAAGTGAGCCGACGTGCGAAATTTCCCCTGGAGATACAGATCTCCCCAGGTGTGGGCCGCACACCTCGTAAGCAGTTTGCGGCCTATCTCTTCGCAGGCGACACTTAGCCTGGGATCATGTGCTAAGGGCATACGTGGCGAGTATAATAACTCGACCCCCATCTGAGCTGCTATGCGATTCCAGGCTTGCACCGTACAATCTACCGTGGTAGGGTCTCGTTCTGTAGTACGGGCCGGGGCGTACAAATACCCCGATGGCTGAGCCGGTCTCATATATCTGTCCTCCACCGCCAGGTGAGCCATGAAGGGAGGAGGATGTAGCCAGTACACAGCGAAGTGACCTTGGGCGCAGTCGTAGTAGCGCTGAAAATTTGGGACATCAAACCCACCTTGGTGATAAGGCAACATGAGCGTCTTGAGGCTGAGTCTAGCCTGCTTGCCACCCCAGATAAGTCTCGACAGCTGGGAATTAAGGACGTGGAAGAAGCAGGCGCCTGGATTATACGGTATATTAGTAAATAAATAAAGGAGCTTGGGGAGGACCACCATCTTAATCAAGGAGATACGCCCCGCCATCGACAGTGGGAGGTGGATCCACTTAGTGATGGTATCAGTCAGTTTGTCCATGACCGTACCATGATTAGCTCGAATGAGAGCTTCACGGTCCCTAGTCACTATTATGCCTAGGTATTTTATTTCGTCAGCCTCCCACATCAGAGGGTAATCCAAAGGGAAGGAGACGGTCTTGTCCGTCAGGGGAAACAAAGCTGATTTCGACCAATTGATCTGAATCCCGGATATGGCTCCAAATTTGGTTATCTCTCGCAGCAGAGGGTTAAGGTTCTCCTGCGGTTTGTCTACATACAAGGTCATGTCGTCAGCATACAATGCAATGAGCAACTGCCTTACCGGGTAGATTAAAGAGCGGTGGTTGTGATGTTGCCGAAGTTTGGCCGCCATGGGTTCAATAGCAATCGCAAAGAGAACCGGCGAGAGGGGGCAGCCCTGCCGGGTACCCCTGTGGATGTCAAATGGGGCAGATCGGGAGCCATTCAACAGCACAGAGGCCTGAGGTCTGCAGTACAGCAGTCGGATCCAATCAAGGAAGGAAAAGGGAATCCCCATCCGTTCCAAAAGGGCCAGAAGGTAGTCCCAATCTAGGGAGTTGAACGCCTTCGTTGCGTCAAGGAAAACGGCTGCCGCCTCACAGCGAGGGTTAATGTCCTGCAGGACAGCCTGAAGGGTGCGCAGGTTGTGTGACGTCGCCCTATTGGGGACAAACCCAGCTTGGTCCGGCAAGACTAGACGCTCCATCAGTAAATTAAGGCGCGTCGCGAGCACTTTCGCCAGGATTTTCACATCTGTATTGAGCAATGACAGAGGCCTATAAGAGTCACAGTGCTCCGGAGGCTTGCCCGGTTTCAGCAGGGATGCTATATGGGCTTCCCGCATAGTGGACGGTAAAGTACCCTCCTCAAGGGCAGAATAGTAAACTTGTTTTAGTAGAGGAGCAAGCAGGTGTATGTAGGCCTTGTAAAAGTCAATTGGCAGCCCGTCCGAACCTGGTGATTTGCCAGACTTCATGGACATGATGGCGTCTTTTATTTCGTCAAGTTCGAGTTCATGATGCAAACATTTCTGCTGAGAAGGACCTATCCACGCAACGGCAGTGTCTTCAAGATAAGATCGCAAATCAATGGGCGTCAACCGGTGGGAAGTATAGAGAGTGGAGTAGTGACTAGTTAGGATACGCAGTTGTTCCGTGAGGTCTCTCTGCGGGGCCTGATGTTCGTCCATTAGAGTCGCAACATAGTTGTGACACTTCGGGGGCCTAACCGCGAAAGCAAGTGCTCTGCCGGGCCTGTCGCCCTCTCCGTACTGGCGTGCCGTGTACGGTTTCCCGAGGAACTTGCATTCTTTTTCCGCCGCTTCCGCGTATTCATTAAGCTTTTCCCTGAGGAGGGCCTTAGGCGTATGCCCATTTGGGTCACGGGCCACGTCACGTTCAAGATCTCGGAGTTCAGTTTCTAGTTTGTGCAGCTCTCCACGAAGCGACTTGAGGACGCCTCCCCCCTTCGCAATGCACCACCCTCTGACAGTTACCTTAAAGGCCTCCCACACCGTCGTGAATGATGGTACGGACCCTGTATTCCGATCGAAAAAGTCCTGTATGTCCTGTTCAAGTACCACCCTGAACGCCGAGTCCGTGAGGTGTGCGGGATTGAGGCGCCAACTCAGATATGGAGAGACGTCAATGGGTATGCGCAATGTAAGGAGGACTGGCGAGTGATCTGAGAATGTTCTAGCAAGGTGGAGAACGCCCCCCAGCCAAGGTAGGAGGCCAGCTGATAGGAACACGTAGTCAAGCCTCGCCCATGTAGAATGAACCGCTGAGTGATGGGTACCCTGTTTGAGAGAGGGGTGTAGGTGCCTCCATGCATCAGTGTAATGGTGTTCCTCGACAAGAGTAGATAATGTACGTTGGGTATGAGTGTAGTGGATGGCCTGAGGGTGGGATCTATCTCGGCACGGGTCCAATGCCGTGTTGAAGTCGCCACCTAAAATGACGTGACTGATGCCCAGTGTTTGAATCCTACCCCACAGCGTAAGGAGTGCAGATGTGTCATCAGTATTAGGGCCATAATAGCAAGCTAGGAGGACCGGGTGCGAGTGTAGTGTCCCCCATACCATGCAATACCTCCCTCCCGGGTCAGTCTCAGTGCCCGCTGGTGTAAACCGCATTCCCCTTCGAACCAATATCGTTACTCCCCTAGCATAGTTGGAGTAAGAGGGGAACACCTTGCAGGAGGCCCATCTAGATGCAAACAAAGGGGAACTATCAGGTCTTAAGTGAGTTTCCTGAAGCATGGCGATAGATACCCCCTGCCTATCCAAATACCCCAAAATCTGCCGCTTCTTCCGCGGGTCATTCAGCCCTCGGATGTTCCATGTCACCAGACGAAACTGATGTGTCAGCTGCGGCGACGTTATGTCACCCATTTAACAAAGTGAAAATATGTGTAGCATATTAGTACCTCAGATCGGGTCGCAGCAGTATCAAATGCACGAAAACAACATATCCCTCCCGGAACCCTCCCAGCAGACCAACCCCCGCCCCATCTCAGCACCCCAACATTCATGATAGTGTGAAAATGGAGTATCAACCCACCCACAGAGGCAACCCCAACTAGCCGTGCATTAGGTCCCCACCTTCCCACCCAAATACAAAACAAAACAAGAACAAAAGCCAAAAAAATTACTGTATAAACCTCAGCCCTTAAAAGGAGAGAGGGATTCTGGGGTACACCCATTGGGGGTCTGAACTAGGGGCTCCAGACCTGCCACCCACCTCCCTACTCACACCCACAATCGACCAGGTTTACCCCAGTCGGTACAGCGGGACGGAGGTGGTCTAGCGAGCACTCAGTATACATTTAGACCAGCCAGATATAAAACAAAGCAAAGACCTCACCAGAATAACCAGGAATCAGTTCATGCAAAGCCATCGTACAGGGGACAATGGACTAAATGGGTCTTCCGACCAGTGCATCATGTTAGTCCTGTTGTGATAGTGGTGAATGCGACCTGGAGCGGCGGCAAGTTGATTCCTCCCTGTGCTGATCCTTCCTACATTGTTTGAGAACGTCCTCCACTTGCTGCGGATTTTGAAAAAAATGGTGCTTGTCCTGGTGGGAGATTTTTCGTTTTGCCGGGTACAGCATGGCATAAGGGATCTCCTGGGTTTGTAGTTTCTTTTTCACCCCTGCGAATTTGCGCCTGGCTTCTTGGACCGAGGGGGTGAAGTCGGGGAAAAAAGATAGCGTTATGTTTCCATAGTGCACTGTCTTCAGTTCCCTTGCGCGTCGCAACACCACATCTCGGTCCCTGTAGTTTAGAAAACGCGCTATGATGGGCCTCGGCGGGGCTCCGAGGGGAGGGGGGCGGCCAAGGACCTGTGAGCCCTCTCCACAATGAGGTGTGGGGAGAATGATTCCTTTCCAAATAGTTGCGCTACAAGGTTCTCATCAAATATCTCCATCTTCCCCGTGTTGGTGGTCTCCGCAAGGCCCAAAATTCGGACGTTGTTCCGGCGCGATCTCGCCTCCAAATCTTCGTTCTTGTCCGCTATGATTTTGAGCAGTCTGTCCATTTGGGTAAGCTGGCGATGTGAAGAGGTAGCTCCATCCTCCAAACCCGAAATTCTATCCTCAGCCTCCTTTATACAAGTATCATGATGTTCCAGCTTCGTTACCACGCTGTCCATGCGTGCATTTATGGTGTCGATTTTAGAGTCAATTGTTGACAGGCTTTGTTTCATGCCTAGCAAAAGTGTTTTCCAGTCTTCTTCTTGGGGGGCCGAAGCCGAAGGGCTCCCTCCCCCCTCCGGCGTCATCTTGGAAGTCTTTTTTGATTTGAATGGAATTTTCAATTGCCTTGCGTCAGTTCGGCCCATGTCGTGTCTCGGTGTCTGCAACACTGCAGAGACGATGGACGCCAGGTCACAGGAGGGTACAGGCGTGAGAAGCTTGTTGCCGGCTCTACAATCGCTCTAGGGACAGTCAGGCTACGGGGAGGGGGGACAGGGCCAGAAGCTGACGATATCCCGCTGAAGAAGCGCCACCTGCAAGAAGCGCCACCTGCAAGATGCAAACGGCAGGGCGGGGCAGGGAACGGGTCCTGTCAGGGGGGCGAGGATGCTGCAAAAGGAGCCAATGTCGGGATTGCGAGCAAGTCAGAGTACAGATGCCTCCCACCCGTAGTTAGACTAGTGTCAGTAAGACTCTGTAGGAGTTAAGCGGGGTCGCAGTAAGGAGTGTGGAGCCAGCGTTGTCCTTCGTAGAGCGGTGGCCGATGAGGCCCAAGTGTGCTAGGAAGGTGTAGATGCGAGTTGCCGCCTAAATTACAGCCGTGGCGACCATCAGCGGATCAGGTCTCACGTCAAAATGGCCGCTAATGCTGCTATGGCGGTAGCTGGATTTGAGGCCGGTCGCGGCACCGGCGTGGGGGGGGGGGGGTGCCCAGCGAGCCCCCCGCCTCCGATATGGAATTGTGGCGAAGCAAAGTAAATCTGCCGTATCTGCAGCTCCCCACCGGGCCAGGAAGAGACAGGTACCTCGCCAACACTCGGGCTCCGCACAGCAGTTCCCCCCACGGCGCCAAATGTCGCGTCCAGGAGCAACGATGGTGCGAGTCTTGTCTGTGGCAGCTAGTCACCTCAGTCCTGCGCGTTAATCAGGGTGCGCTCCGCGTCCGGCCTCAGTCAAAGGAGCTTGGCGGGCTGCGGCGGGTGGGGAATCCAGCAGCGCAGGTAGGAAGGCAGGCGAGCACATACCTTAGGCAGGGGGGGGTGGTGGTGATCTCCCCCTCGAGGTGGGCCCCCCCTGCCAGAAGCAGGACCTCGGAGCAGGCCGCACGCCACACTGGAGTTGGGGCACTTCCGGCCAGGCCCCGAAGCCTCGGACTTTCCTATCCGTTGCGCCCGGGAGGGCGGAGCTGCGGTAGAGCGTGAGGCACCGCTCACAGGAAGCAGGTCGGTTTTCTCCGGCTCTGGGGGAGCGACGTGGGAGACGATGACACCGGAGCGTACCTCGCAGCCGGGCGCGTCTGATCCCGCTATTCACAAGGCTGCGGCTGGTCAGGATGGCACGAAGGATGGCTTTTAGGCTCGACTGGGCGAGAGCCTCACTGCAGTGCGGCCATCTTGGTCTGGCGCCACCTAGCGCCCCCCTGCAGAGGATAACGCTCTTCCAACTGACTGAGCCAGAGATACTGCAAAGGTACAGCCTACACCCCCAAACCATCCTGGACTTGATCAGGGACCTTCACCCATGCCTGGATCACCCAACACCAAGGGCGTACGCCATCCCACCCCATGTGCAGGTGCTGTGTAGCCTACACCTGCTTGCCTCTGGGAGTTACCAGAGTGTGATTGCTGCAGTAGGTGGTGTGTCCCAGAGCTGCCTGTCCCGTTTCTTCAGGAAGTTAATTGAGGCCATGATGCAGAGAATGCATCATTATATTAGGTTCCCTGACACACCTGCGGAACTTGCGAAGACCAAAACAGATTTCTATCAACTGGCACACTTCCCCCACGTCATAGGCTGTATAGATGGCACCCACATCCCACTCTGCCCACCTGCAGCCACAGAACACATTTACAGGAACCGGAAGTCAACACACTCAATCAATGTGCAGGTGATATGCAACGCTGGCAACATCATAACAGACATTGCGGCCAAATTTCCAGGGAGCACCCACGACTCGTACATCTTCCAGAACAGTGGGATATACAGACGCCTTGTTGCTGGAGATTTCGAGATTGGATACCTGCTATGTAAATACCTGTGACACACCCTGATAGTCAATGCAGATGAATCAATCATGAGTATGTAACTAATGGCACTCTCTTTTCCACGTAGGCTATAGTGCTTATGCTCTGCGGTCCTTTGTTCTCACCCACTACATGAATCCATCTACCAGGATTGAGAGGCGTTACAATGTGGCACACAGAGCAACACGCAGCGTTGTAGAACGCACATTTGGACTTCTAAAAAGCAGGCTCCGCTGCCTCCACAAGAGCGGAGGTGCACGGCAGTACACTTCAATCATCTGCTGCAAAATAATTGCGACCTGTGCCATGCTGCACAACCTTGCCACCAAGGAAGGCACAGAGGTGGAGATCACACATCATGAGGACATTGATGATGGAACAGAACAGGCAGAGCCCTATGCAGCAGGAGCAGCGCCAGCAACAGATGGGAGACTGAGACGGGCAGAGATCACACGCAGCTATTTCTAAGTAAGTAAGGAGACACAGGCAGGCTTACTATTTGAATTACGTAGTTTAATAGTCAGTACGGCAGTTTACTGATACCACACCATGGTACTACAATGTCTGTATTCCATACTGGGTGGTCACAGTTGTCCTCACAGTGACCTGTTCTGTGGGTTGAGTGCATCATCAATGTTTGCGCCCACGCACTACAGTGCGGGATGCACGAGGCAAGGTGTCAATGGTTGCAGTGGTGCCTGGGTCAGCAGATTGGCGCCTCCTGCTCCTTCGAATATCAGGAACAGGAGTGCTAGAGCCACTCCTGCTGGTGGAGTCTTCTGTGTCCCAGACACCTGTGTCCCCAGCAGTGGCTTCCTGGTGTGTGAGTAGTAGCTCCATGGCAGAGGTGACTCTCCCCATCCCCCTCGACAAATCCGTGCAGCAGTGCACAATGTCATCTTGCAAGGCGACAGAGCGCCGACATAGCAGGGAGGTTGCTGTGGCAAGCCGGTTCATGGCTTTGGTCTGTTGCCGCATGCATTGTCGATCCCTGCGCTTCTCGGAGTGGTCACTATCTAGTTTTTCGCAGAGAGCACTCATGCACTGTGTCATGTCCCTCATTCCCTCTGCCATGGACTGCATGCTCTCTGTCATGGAGCCAATCCCCCGGTCTTTGTTGGCCATTCTGGTATTCAATATGTGCACCTGTCTATGTACTGATAAATCCTTTGCTTGCAGGCGCTGGACTTTCACCATGGTGGCCTCAAGACCACAGAAGACCCCCTCTCCATCCTGGCCTTCGCCTCTCTCCCGTACCCTTCGGCCTCGGACACCAGCACGCACAGCTCTGGATGAAGTCTGCTGCCCAGCGTTGTCAGCCAGAGGTGGATTTGTTGGTGTAAGACCCTCCACATCTTCCTCATCTGACGTCGCCAGAATCCTTACAGGGGGCACATCATGCCTCCTTGGCCTTCCCAGCACAGATGACTCTGAGGTTGGTGTGGGCAAAAGTGCTGGTGGTTCCAACTGTTGTGGTGGCTCGCTCCGGTGTAGTGGCTGCCTGCGCTGTGGGTGTGTGTGGCTGAACAGTGCTTTGACCTGCTCTTTCGGGTGTTTTCTCACTCCTCTCCGTTGCCGGTGCCCTCTCCTCCCTTTCCTGCGCTTTACTGCGTGATGACTCTCCTGTGGACAGATATGAACATTGGGTCAGTGGTGTTGTGCTTCTATGTGTCATTATTAAATCACATTCCTATCACACAATTGCCTAGTCCTCAACAGCTTATGGATGTAGTGTGTGGCATGCCTTGCTGATATCTATGTTTACTGTATTTATGTATGTTCCTATGACTACGTCTCCCATTATGCATTGCTGGAAAAACCTAAAACCAGTTCTGGAGTGTGATGCAGACACCCACATTGGGGAAGGGGGTCAGGGAAAAGGGTGGGGATTCATGTCCATGCATCTTACCTTGTTTTTTTGCAGCTCTGGCTGAGCTGTCAGCATCCCCGATCCCATGGATACTTTCTGGCTCCAGGGTGGATTCCACCAGCTGCTCCAGGTCTGTTAGTCTTGGTGCACGGTTCCTCCCTCCACCTGTGGCTCCGGCTTCCTTTCTCTGGGCTGCAAGTTTCTTTTTTGTTATGATCCGCAGGTCATACCATCTCAGTTCATCAATGTCCCTGTGTATGACCCCAATGGCATTGACCTTGGACTGGATCTCCAACCAGATGTTCCTTTTAAAAGACATGCAGAGACTGCTTGCCGAAGAGCTGGGTGTGGTTTTTGACGACCTTCTCCACCAGCACCTGCAGTTCTGCTGGGCTGAATTTCATTTTCCTCTTGCGCTCAGCTCCATCCTTCTGGCCATCCTGGGACTCCATTATGATGTTCAGCTATGCTCAGGGCAGCCTGTTCCTCTGTGTTTCCTCCAGCTCTGCTAAGAGTTCAGTTGCGCTGCACCTGCATAGGTGTGGTCACTGCCAGGTACTGGGGAGGGGTAGTTGCATCTGATTGGTTGGTTCCTCTGTTGCTTTTTTGTGGGGTGTGGTGGGTGTTCCTGATTGGTTGAGAGGCTCAATTGGGTGTTTTTTATATTTACCAAATCGGTATTTACCGAATCGGTAAATAGCGATTCGGTAAATAATGATTCGGTAATTCCCATTCATTCCTATGGGCCTGGAGGCCCATAGGGTTGAATGGGTATTAACGAATCGGATTATACCGGTTTGGTAAATTCCGATACGAAAAATCTGAATGTTACCGACTGTCATTTTTCTCGATTTTTTTTCCTACATCCCGTTTTCCGAATCTGAAATATTTAAGAGTCGATAAACTGGGATTACCTACATCTGGCCCCAGTTGTTTTACCTGGGACAGTATGTCAGTGTGCGCACAGTTGATAACAACTGGAAAAGACTCCTAACCTGGGTCACACCCTTGTGGCTCTCTTCTCTTCTTATTATACCTTTTCCTTTAAGCAGGGTTGGTTCCTCCATTTGAGCGCAGGAGCCTCGCCCCACACAGAAAAATCCCAGGCCCAAGCTGAAATAAAAAACATAATTACGTTCATTTGTTACCATTTTATTTTTCAGCAAACAACCTGTTCCGATGGGACAGGGCGGGGCCATTGCTGCTGAGTGGTAGCTGGAAGCAGTGCGCTTAAGTTACAAATGTGCATGTCTTTTGGGCCGGCTGACTTGCAACAGCCACGCATATAAGCGCATTTTAAACTTCTCTAACCTAGCTGTCTTAGACAGCTGGGTTAGACAAAGCTTAGGCCTTCAGTGCTCTTAAGAGTGCAGAGAGAGGCTGCTCCCTCCAATACTGATGCAGCTCTCATGCTCGTTACAAGGATTGGGTAGGGAAGTTGGCTGGGTCCCGCGTTGGAGCCTGCCTCGAAGAGTAAAGTCTGATCGAGGTGGACGGTAAGTGTATATTTTTTTTTCTACGCCACCTGCTCACCACCCTTGGTCCTTGCCAGCCACTACTGGTGGAATAGCTCTTAACGGGTTGTGGTTCACTTAAGATGCCATCAAGGCCCGTTTAACCATGTTCAGGTTCAATACAGGCGTATGCCAGTGGCGTAACAGTATCTCCCACAGCCGTCACGTTGCAGGGCTCCCGAGCTCCAGGTGGCCTCCTCTGGCAGAGCTCCTGACTGGGACAGAGCGTGGGGGGCCCTCTCTATGTACTTTGCCAGGGGCACTCCATGTTTCTTTATGCCACAGGTAGACAGAGTAAGTCAGACTTGCTGAAGCGTCTTGGAGCCCCACTGATCACACGATGAGCAGCAGCGGGCACACAGGGCATATCAATGATTGAGATGCTATGAACAGTGAGTGGCACAGCCACTCTGGGCACGCAAGTGGTCAATTGCAGTAAGCATTCGATGAGGAACAAATTCAGCACTCTTCCGCACAGCATCCAGCACAAAATACAAGCACAAGAAGGGAGTAGTCTTCACACTTACACCCATTCTCCTCTTGACGGCAGCACCACTGGACAAACCAAAGACAGGCGCTGGCTGTAAAGCCAGCCCTACATTTCAAAAGTGACTAGGGTCTCCAGTCTTTACATCCCTCACCTACACTAAGGGCAGTTCTTCTGTCAGGCACATAGGGGCATTTCCCAGCAGCGAGCTGCTGTTGCATTTCTAAAGGGAACCCTGTCTCCATCATCCCACACCTCATAATCCGAAGTTTTCCTAAAGTGTCAGGGTTTACAGCTCTACTCTATGGTAATCTGGAACACTTTAATTGCAATAGGATCTGGAGAGGATTCCTCTCCCAAGAAGGCACTGTCTTAAAAAAGTTCTCATTAATGAAGTTATGGAACTCCTGCAGGTGAACGTATTCAGACCTGTCTAATTAGAGGAATGGGGTCAGGGAAGATATTCCAATATAGTCTTGGTGCTGGAAGCCAGAAGATGATTGCAACTGGTTCAGGCGCTGAAACAAGTAAACTAATGGATCACCACGAGACGCCTGAAAATAGAAACTCCACCCACCGATGTTACCCGTAAGTCTCTGTGTTCAGTGAATGCCACAGTGCACGGTGTGCCAAGTACCCATGGATAAATCGAGGGTGGGCCAACCTATGACCGTTAACTGGATTTAGCTGATCAGGCCTACATGTGCAGCACACATTCCCCCAAATGAAGGGTCCACCATAACATAGGGCTTCTACCAGATGTTTAGGCAGTCCATCGAACATATCTCTCCAAATAAGCACAGACACAAATCAATTGTACCATGCTTTTTGGAAGCTGATTTATAGGCAGATTGATGCATATATCAGTGTTAGAAAATCCTTAGAAACTCCTTTTTTGGGGGGGCGGGGAATAAAGGCCTGCCCTTAGCTTACAGAACCAGTCTGGAGTAAAGACAAGAAGCTCTCCCCATGATGTGCCTTATCTTAACCCTCACTAGTTGGTAGCTAGGTTTGCATTATTTAAATTACACATTTGCTTACATATATAGGCACTGCACTGAAAAGACAACTCCCTATAGTCCCATGAAGAGTACCAATCAGAAAATATTAATGTGATAAAGTATCCGGTGTCTCCTTCCCAGGGAACGCACAAAGGATGCTCACAGCTGGTCGACCATCAAACGATGTTGTGTGCGATAAGAAACATCTTGGTCAGCTACCCCTCAATATATTTTGTGAACTACATTATATATTTTCTGTGAAAAATAATTTACATGATGGAAACAATTAGACTAGTCGACTACTGCATCTTAAAATATGGCTGCTGAAATGAAAGAAATGTTATGCACAGCAAACAGAAACAGAACATTTCGACTAACTTGAGGCCTTTAAAATTAAGGCCTGCAGTGACTAAGGCACAATTAATGAGAGCACACTTTAACTACAGTTAACGATCATATGAAAACACCTAATTATGTTATGATCAGTCTCAAGTTGCAAATCACACTTTAACTATGGTATATAATAGGCATAAGAACATTTGCTAGGAATAAAATAAAAATAGTGACAGAGCGTCACCACATGTTACACCACAGAATCTGGGGTTAATACGTTAAGGACTGCTGATTCACCTCATATAAGGAAGGATACCTAGTAGGAGAACACAGTAATTAGTTTCTCCTCTAACAGGGATGAAGGCCCTCCCTCACAGAGCAGACATGCTTCAACATTGGTTACCTCCTCACAGAAGTGACAACAAACATACACAATGTGTGCTCCCCATAGGTCATCCAGGGTAGCAATGTCTTAACCTACAGGTTCTAGAGCATTACCCTCAGGGTTAGCCTACTACTGGAACGTGGGAAACTCAGGGGCAGGTTTCCCTCTCCCACTCCCTCTCCTTTTTTTTGGCAGGCACCTGGACCTATTTTCCAGGCTCCAGGTCCTTCTGACTCCCCGGAGGACTGCCATGGACATTGCGATAGGGTACACCCACTCAGGCAATCCCAATACCTCCCAATGGGACCGGAGCTTCACTTCCTTCCAGATAGTATGCTCCACGCCATTCCCTAACAAACAGGCAACACAGACTCACAGCCATCTTTAAGGAACCTGGTAACATCCTCCACTGAAATGGAACAAGAGCCACTATAAGAGCCACTAGATAGTGGCTCAACAGTTTGTCTGGTGTCACAACATGGTGGACTACATCAGGGCCCACCGGCTCTGAGGACACCAGATGACACCTAACAGTAGTCATGCTGGCTCCGGTTTTTTCAGAGCCTTCAACCTCTGTCTGGCTATTTTCAGACACTTGGCCTTTGGCACCATCTCTTTGTCACCCAGGAGCACTAGGATAAACTCTGCACCCTCCCACCACGAACTGCAGCAAAATAAAAATTCTTTAGGTGGTGGGAGGGCTTCTTCAATGGAAACCTCATTCCTTTTGTTCAGGGTGGGGCTGGGAATCCTTTCCCTAAAAACCTTTTTTGTAGGCCTTTAGAAAATTCTTTAGGTGTATCTTTGTCTCCCCCCTCTTTCTTCAGGTGGGGACACTGTACACCCTTTTGGTGATCCTCCCCTGGTACCTTCTTTGAAACTCTGCTGCTGATCCAAAGATCAGCCTTCTTTGCAAGCTCCCTGGGTACAGGTAACTTCCTATTATTCAGGTGTTGGCAAAACTCTGTGAAGCAATTACTGAGTGTGTGCTCACTTAAAATCAAGTTATACTACCCCTCAACATCACTCACTTTGCTGCCCTTGATCTATCCATTTAGTTCCTTTCCGGAGTAATCCACAAAATCCACCCAAGACTGGTTTGACAGTTTGTGACTGTACCTAATCCTCAAGCGGTCCCCCGCTGCTGTGAGGCCAAACTTGTTGACAAGTGCAGCTTTCATGGGGGCATACGTTATCTGGTCAGCTACCTCTAATGTCAACAAGGTGTCCTTGTACATATGGAAGAGCCCCCTGCGTCATCCTTTCCAACCACTGGTGTGTCTTTCCAAAGACCTCCTTCAGTTCTCCTCTTAGACCCTATACATAGGCAGGCAGGGCTACGTCATATGCTGCAAAACATTTGTCAATGTTGTAGCATCCTCCCCAACCTCAGAGCATGTAAATGATTACCCCACACACAGAGCTTGGTATTATACATCTTTATTCCTCAGCATGTAACCATTAACGGAACATTCTACATCATGTATTCTATCAACCACACCCAAACACTTACGTCACTGTTCTATGGAGTCCGTCAGGAACCTAAAGAGTCCTGTCATCTCTAACTCACAAGATACTACATCTCCCCCTTTGTTAAATAAAAAGTAAAAATAATACACATATACATCATAACTCTTCAATAAGTCGTTTTGGTGCTCAAAATAATTTCCCAGATATTGTCATTTGAGGCTACGGAGATACAGAAGAAGTGTCCATGACTGGCACTGTTGACAGAGTCAAAGGTGCATTCGGGTTCTCAGATGGAGAAGTCTCACTTCTGACATCTGAAGTTAGCGAATGTCGAGGCAGGTGCTTGAAAAGCAAAGAATCTTACTTAATGGACTTTCCAGGACTGTGAGCTATCTCCATGTGTCCTTTAATGGTCACAATGCTCGGTGGGTGAACATCAAAAGGAGCATCAGACTTGCACTTTCTTTTTTGTCTGACAAGGACTCGATCTCCTTCTGTAAAGACGCGTTCCTCGCACATTGGCCTTTGTCTGCGTAGGTCTTCATTTTGTATTTTTTACATGAATCTGTTGGACCAAGTTCTGTAGTAGGGGATCTCTGTGTATAGTCATAATCTAGTGAATAGTCCCGCCCATGTGCGTGGACCCTTGAGCAATCAAAAATAATCTCTTATGGTGTCGAAAAATGCAGAACTGCACAGACACTTAAGAGAGAATTAAAGACAGATAATGCAGCCTATGTCCACAGGCTACAATGTCCAGTACTTCAACTAGAAATTCCACCAAAAATCCACAAACAGCAAAGCCTTTCCAGATTTCCCTTGCTTTAACAGCAAAATCCCTCTGGAATGATAGAGAGGAGGACATGGACAGACAAGCCCCATAGGCTGCCATTATGTGGCTCAGAACAGGATACTGTGCCTTTAAGAGAACTTTCCAGAACTTCACAGTATCCCAGAATGCACTGCAGGTCCCTTTTACTTTCAGTTCTTTTTTCCGGCTCCTGCAAGCAGGACCCTGGAGCATTGAGCTCTCCCTTTTCAAGGGTTTATTGGTGATTTTTTCACTTTTTCAAAGTTATTTGAGTGCTTTTCTTGAAGTACTTTGCTGTTTCTTCCTGTTTGTCTTTGGTTGCACTCTTAATTGTCAAATATGCCTGCATTATTCGACAAATGCCCTGAGTGCTCCAGGAAGAAGGCCAAGTCTGACCCACACGAGGTGTGTATCATCTGCCTTCCTTCATCCCATGTCCCAGAGGAGTGTGACATCTGCCAGGGTTTCTCTAGCAGGACCCTGAGGGATAGAATAAAGATCAGGCTTCAGGGCCTTGAAGACAGAAGACGGAAGGCACAAGGTGGGTCTGGAGGGGCTTCATCTGCCCATGCTGAGGCCTTTGGGGGGCTCCCCAGGGGCAGGAAGACCAGCAAACGTCCCCATTCTCCGTCGGCGTCGATTGCACCGACCACGACGTCGAGAGGGATGACTGCAGTCTGTTCCCCGTCTCCCCAGGGCTCTGGGTCGAGGCGACGTCGACGTTCGGCGTCGAGGGACCTGAACAGGCCGCCGTCAAAGTCTCCAATGACGATTTCGTCGTCGTCTTCGTCGTCGTCGTCGAGTATTCGACGTCGAGAGGCCTGGCGTCGGCGCTCGCCGTTGAGGCGACACCGCTGTTCGCCGTCGGCGAAGGTCGTCGTCGAGGGGATCCTTGACGTCGAGGAGAAGATCGCTGTCGAGGCGTAGAAGGTCACCGTCGAGGCGTAGACGGTCGACGTCGAGGTGCAGGAGGTCGCCGTCGAGGCGAAGAAGGCCGCCGTTGAGGCGAAGGGATTCACCGTCGAGGGATCGGCGTTCGCCGTCGAAGAGGCGAAGCTTGCCGTCGAGGGGCCGACGCTCGCCGTCTGGTCGCCGTTCTTCGACGCCGGGAAGGCGCGGAAGGAGTTCTGGCGCCAGGAGTCGATCTGGCAGGCGTCAAGTGCCTATGGAGGACTCTCCAAAGTCCAACCCTAGTAAGGAGGGAGGTTCACTGGGCACAGTGTACTCGGTTGTGTATACCCCTGCTAGGCCGAAGACAGTTACTCCTCCTCCTCCTCCGTTACCGAGAGGACTGCCTCCGCGGGCTCCCACCATGCCTCCACTTCCGCCTCCCCCACAGCCTCAACCGCAACCCCAGTTGCCGGCTGACAAGCCTCCTCCGATTCCTCCGAGGAACGGGTCGTTGCCACGATTTCCTACTCCTCCTAAGGGGACCCCTCTGCCGAGGGCTCCATCCAAGTCAAAGTCTCCCGTCCCGGTGGAACCGGCAGGGCGACCGAATCCAAGGAAGTCGCGATCCCGCTCTGGACGGAGAGGGAGGTCGCGCAGTCGTCACAGATCCTCTACGAGGTCAAGACGGCGCCACAGGAGGCGCGGATCACGGCCCCGCACGGATTCCTCCAGGACCAGGTCATTCTCCCCGACCTTATCAGACTCCCCGGGGACGAGGGTGTCTCCCGTGGATGATATCAGCACGTTCCAGGATGTTCTCTTGAGGGTGCTGCGAAATTGGGAATCACGGTGACGGCTCCAACACCTACGACGTCCGTGATTTTTGAGACACTTCACAAGAAGCATTTGTCTCGCCCTCTACTACCGCTCGTGCCAGGATTGGTAGAGCCAGCGGAGGAGCTGTTCCTTACACCTGCAACGACGACAGCCTCTCCCTCCCGTCTTCTAAAGAAGTACAGGGCCCCGGATTCCGACCCGGCTTTTTTGAGGATTGGCCCTGTTCCGGACTCCATTCTACTTCTCCGTCATCTACCGTGCCTCCGGATAAGGAGAGCCGATGGATCGACTCAAATGGCAGGAAGGCCTGTGGGACGGCCGCTATGTCCATGAAGGCCGCTAGCGATGCAGCTCTACTAGGCCGGTATGATCGTGCCCTGTGGGAATCCCTCCAGCAGTTCGCGGATCTCCTACCACGAGATAGGAGGGAGGATTTCCTAGAGATCCAGAAGGATGGGATGCTGGTCTCGAACCAGGTCATCAGCGCGGCCGCTGATGGCTCTCTGTTGGCGGCCCATGGATATTGTCATGGGATCAACCAGCGACGCCATGCCTGGCTCAGGCTCACATCACTCAAGCCGGAGGCCCAGCAGCGAGTGGCGAATCTGCCCTTCTCGGGGAGACCCTTTTCGGGAAACATGTAGATGATGAGATGGCCTGCATGAAGGCGGAGGCCAAGACTCTGACGGCTGTGGGCTTGGAGAAGCCCAAAGAAAAGAAAACATACCGCCCGTTCCAAAGACTATTTGGGGCGCAGGGCAGAGGGCAAGGACAGGCTTCGGGACAGCAGCAGCATCATCAGCAGCAGATCCGGAGGCCCTTCCAAAAGTGCCAGAAGGGTAGAGGAGGTCAGCAGTCCTCTACAGCGAACAAGGGCGCGGCCGGGTCTCGACCCTGAGCTGTTACTTCCCCTATATCCGTTACCCGCTCCGGTGGGGGGAAGCGTTCGATTTCTTCGGGCAGAGTGGAGAAAAATTACTTAGGACAAGTGGGTGCTGAATATTGTTTGCAATGGATACAGTCTTCGGTTCACCAGCCCGCCTCCATCAATCCCTCCGGTCAGCTCGCAGTTTCAGATGCGCGAGCTCCAGGCGGAGGCCGATATCCTGTTAAGGAAAAGGGCGATAGAAGACGTACCTCTGTCTCAAAGAGGAAGAGGTCTGTACTCCCGGTTCTTCCTGGTTCGCAAAAAGGATAAGAACGAGTTCAGGCCCATTCTGGATTTGTGACAAGCAAACAAGTGGATTCGCAGAGAAAAGTTTTGCATGCTGTCGTTGCATCAGATTTATCCTCAGCTGCAACGGGGAGACTGGCTGTGTGCCATAGACCTACAGGATGCATACTTCTATGTGCCCATTGCACACAAACACAGGAAGTTCCTGCGATTCCAAGTCGGCGCCAATCATTATCAATACACAGTACTGCCATTCGGGCTGAAGTCTGCGCCCAGGACATTCTCGAAGTGCATGGCAGTGGTAGCCGCACACCTAAGGAAGAACAAGGTGTTTGTCTACCCTTACCTGAACGATTGGTTGATCAAGGCCTCCTCCTTCTCGGAAGCTCAAGTACACTTCCAGAAGACGTGCGTTCTCTTGAACAAGCTGGGGTTGCACATCAACATGTCCAAGTCTGTCCCGACTCCGGTCCAGTGCATCCAGTACTTGGGAGCCACCATCAATACGCTGTCAGCAAGCGTGTCTCCTTCGGAGGAGCGACGATTATCACTCCTTCGGAAGGTGCAGGCTCTTATGACCACTCCATCTACAACAGTGAGGACGGTGTCTTCTCTATTGGGATCGATGGCCTCTTGTATCTTCCTCACGCCTCACGCACGGCTGCACATGAGACCATTGCAGGAGTGCTTGGAGGATCAGTGGGATCAGAGGAGAGGATCTTGGGATGACAAGATACGACTGTCTCTGCATGCTCTTCAGTCTCTGAAGTGGTGGTGTTCAGCGGAGAATCTCCTGAGAGGGGTTCCCTTCCACAAGGACATTCCCTCGCAGACTATTGTGACAGATGCATCTCTCCACGGCTGGGGGGCGCACTCCGGGGACTTACAGATTCAAGGGACGTGGTCCCAGACGGAGTCCACGTACCACATCAATTTCCTGGAACTCAGAGCTGTTCACTTGGCGCTGAAGGCCTTTCTTCCGTCCTTTCAGACCAACTCTCTGCTTGTGCAAACGGACAATACGACCACGATGTATTACCTCAACAAGCAGGGGGGCTCGAGATCGCGCACCCTGTCGCAGGAGGCGCAGGCCTTCTGGCACTGGATTCTGGCCAGAGGACTGACGATAACGGCTACCCATCTACCAGGTGTGCAGAATGTTCAGGCAGACGCACTGAGCAGACTGATTCAGGAAAACCACGAATGGGTCATAAACGAAGAAGTACTAGAAAAAGTCTTCGCCAGGTGGGGGACTCCAGACGTAGATCTGTTCGCCACCGCCGAAAACAGCAAATGCCGAGACTTCGCCTCCAGGTACTACCAGCCGGGGACGCTGGGGAATGCGTTATGGATCAACTGGTCGAACAGCTTTCTGTACGCTTTTCCACCCATTCCCCTGATTCCGACGGTTCTCATCAAGCTGTCCCAGTCCAGGGCGCGGATGATACTGATTGCCCCGGAATGTCCCAGGCAGTGGTGGTTCACGGACCTGCTTCACCGGTCTCTCCTTCCTAACGTGCGGCTGCCGTGCAGGCCGGACCTTCTCACGAAGTTCGGGGGGCAGATGTTGCACCCCAACCTCTCGTCTTTGAGTTTGGCGGCATGGCTCCTGAGAGAGTGCAATATGGCCATCCGAATCTCCCAGAAGATTGCATGGACATACTGAAGGAGGCTAAGCGACCTTCCACTAGGACTTCTTATGCTTACAAGTGGAAGAGGTTTTGCATATGGTGCAAGTCCAAGAACTATGACCCGACGACATGTAAGGAAGATGTCATCCTTCCATATCTTCTACATCTGGCATTAATGTCCGTTCCATTAAGGTTCATCTCACTGCGCTGACTGCCTACAGGAAATGCCCTTCACAGACTTCCTTCTTCCAGATCCCTGTGATCATGGATTTTTTAGAAGGCTTGAAGAAAGTGTTCCCTCCTGTCAGGCTTCCTTCGCCTTCATGGGAATTGAACGTGGTGCTGTCCAGATTGATGAAGGAGCCTTTTGAACCTATTCATAAGGCTTCATTGCAGCACCTGTCCTGGAAGGCGGCGTTCCTCGTGGCCATTACATCGGCCCGCAGGGTGAGTGAAATTCAGGCGTTGTGTTGCCAAGAACCTTATACTGTATTTCATGCTGCTAAGGTTGTTATGCGTACTCACCCTAAATTTCTTCCTAAAGTTATATCTGACTTTCATGTTAACCAGACCATAACTTTACCTACGTTTTTTCAGAATCCTTCCTCTCCAGCCGAAAGGTCCCTGCATTCCCTGGATGTCAGGAGGGTGTTGAAATTTTATCTGGATAAAACCAAGGATATTCGTAGGTCAGACCAATTGTTTATCAATTATGGATCAGTCAGGACAGGTCTTGCTACCTCTAAACAGTCCATTTCTAGGTGGATTGTGTCCTGTATACAGTTGTGTTACCAAAAAGCTGGTAAGACCTTAGGGGGTAAACCTAAGGCTCATTCCACCAGGGGCAAAGCTGCCACGACTGCTTTGCTCCGTAAAGTTCCCATTGCAGAAATCTGCAAGGCAGCCACTTGGAAGTCGGTCAATACCTTTGCTAAGCATTACTGCCTGGACACTGATGCCAGGGCAGACGCTCAGGTTGGGCAGGCTTCGCTGCAAAATCTGTTCGCACAGTAGTGGTGTTATTTCTCTTTTCTCCACCACCGCTTTGGTGTGGGGATGGGCTTGCCATTCTATTCACTAGATTATGACTATACACAGAGATCCCCTACTACAGAAGGAGTAGTTTCTGTCCTGTAACTCCAGTTCTGTAGTAGGGGTATCTCTCTTATAGTCATAAGCGCCCGCCCGCCTCCCCGGTGGAGAGAGATATTCATGTAAGGAATGCTACAGGTCTGGCGTGTTACGCCTTCAAAAAGAACTGAAAGTAAAAGTGACCTGCAGTGCATTCTGGGATACTGTGAAGTTCTGGAAAGTTCTCTTAAAGGCACAGTATCCTGTTCTGAGCCACATAATGGCAGCCTATGGGGCTTGTCTGTCCATGTCCTCCTCTCTATCATTCCAGAGGGATTTTG
The DNA here is from genome assembly GCF_964261635.1 of Lissotriton helveticus. NCBI lineage: Eukaryota > Metazoa > Chordata > Amphibia > Caudata > Salamandridae > Lissotriton > Lissotriton helveticus. The sequence continues at coordinate 118,803,579 of NC_136073.1, read as the reverse complement.
CTGTTAAAGCAACGGAAATCTGGACAGGCTTTGCTGTTTGTGGATTTTTGGTGGAATTCCTAGTTGAAGTATTGGACAGTGTAGCCTGTGGACATAGGCTGCATTATCTGTCTTTAATTCTCTCTTAAGAGTCTGTGCAGTTCTGCATTTTTCGTCACCTTAAGAGATTATTTTTGAATGCTCCGGGGTCCTCGCTCATGGGCGGGACTATTCACCAAATTATGACTATAACAGAGATACCCCTTCTACAGAACTGGAGTTACAGGACAGTTACAGGACAGAAACTACTCCTTCATTATCATCAGTCACTTCTTCAGTGGTCCATTGTGGTAACTTGGTCTTCCTGGCTCTCCCAAATATCAAGGTAGCAGGACTTTCACCTGTAGTTGAATGGGGAGTTGACCGGTAGGCATGAAGAGCATAATGTCGCATTCCTGTGCTCTCCCCTGCGCTGGTGCACAAACAGCTGTCTTGTTCCATGGGTGTTGTGTGGGAACATCCACAGCAACACCCATGGAACGCCCCTTAAATGCAAACTGCTGCGTGTGAAGGGACCGTATTTACAAGGAGAGGAAAAGTCAAGCAGGGTGGCTTTTCCTGTCCTTGTAAATATGGAAGAGCCCCCTGCGTCTACCTAGATGCGTCACTTTGTAAATATGGGGCAACAAGGCGCATTTTTTACGCCACTGGTGAGTCACAAAAAGTGACGCACCGGCGGCGTAAAAGTGACGCAAGGCCTCATAAATGAGGCCCTAACTCTCTTCTATAATTACCATTATGTCAGTAGACAAGGGGTCCAAGGAAGTCAACCGCAAATCTCTCCCACTCATGCTTTGGGCGATCAGGCATGTTCAATGGATGCTGTACTGTTTTGGGAGATATACAATTGCACAAATGACAAGCCTTTATTTCCCTTTCAACTCTTCCATCAAGGTAAGGAAACCAAACTCGGTCTCTGAGAGCTCACTTAATGACGACAATCCCACAATGTCCCTCATGTTCCACTTCAATGTCTTGCTGTCTCAAACTCTCCGGTATGACGATTCTTGAACCTCATAAGATGATACCTAATTGGATAACGGAAAGTTCAGCTTTCACATTTTTTATTTTCGTATATTCACTGTCATTTGTGAGAGGTTGAATGTGCTGTTTCCAGGATTGACGTGCAACAATGTCTTTGAGTGTTAGCAACTCACTGTCTGTGCTTGCGGCAGTAATGATTTGTTCCACTGATATAGTGGCAGGTGTACTGGACTTTACAATGAAGTTAATATAGGCTTCAGCTGTTTTAGAAGTGGTACTATGACACTGTGCGGGCACTTGTGAAAGGTAGTCAGCAGGGTTTTGATCTTTCACTGTTCAGTTTAGACATATTCCACCAGTTGCAACCCCACCTCCCAATGCGAGGGGGCATCTTGACTTTGGGATTGCTAAAGATGGTAAGAAATGCTTGATGAATTGTGATAAGAGTGAAATGCTTTCAATATAGAAACATGTGAAAATGTTCACAAGCCCACAACACAGCTTGGCTTTCTTTTTCGGGCTGTGACTAGTCACCTTCAGTTTGATAGAAACTTCTGCTTGCATAAGCTGCAATATGCCTTCAAGCATTTGGATATCCATTGTGTGGGCCAAGAATAATGCTCAAACCTACCGGGCTTGTGTCCACAACAACTACTGTATGTAGCTTTGGATCATTTCAGTGGCGTTCTCATTTGCATGTTTGATTTTTTGAAGCTTTGTTCACATTCCTGTGACCATTGAATTGAAGATGTAGGTAGCCTAATACCGGTCGGTAACGGCCGAAAATCGGTGTTTTCGGCCGTTACCGACCGGTATTTGGAAAATGAGATGTAGGTCGCCTAAAACCGGAAAAAATACCGAATCGGTAGATTACCGGCTCGGTAAAGATACCGAGTCGGTAAAAGTTCCGACTCGGTAAAATTACCGAGTCGGAACAAATACCGAGTCGGTAAAAGTTCCGACTCGGTAAAATTACGAGTCGGAACAAATACTGAGTCGGTAAAAGTTCTGACTCTGTAAATTTACAGAATCGGACATTACGAAATGGAAAATACCACGCCATCGAGATGTAGGTGAACCTTAAATTACCGAATAGCGCCGAAATTCGGTAATTACGAGTCGGTATTTAACATGGATTGCAAGCAGGTGGTAATCAGGTGCAGCCTATAAAAAAGGTTCCCAAAATGCCACACTGGAACCAGAATGGCGGCATTTTACGTCATAGCAAGACGGCTAAAGCTACAGGCAGCAGATGAGAGGGAATGGAGAAGGGAGGAACAGGTATATAGGCAAAGGATTACACTCTTCCAATTGACAGAGCCAGAGATACTGCAGAGATACAGACTGCACCCTGAAACCATCATGGACCTGATCAGGGACCTGCATTCACTCCTGGACCACCCAAGACCAAGGGCCCATGCCATCCCACCCCATGTCCAGGTGCTCTGTAGCATACACCTCCTAGCATCTGGGAGCTACCAGAGTATAGTGGCAGCAGCAGGTGGGGTGTCCCAGAGCTGCCTGTCGCATTTTTTCCAAAAGTTCCTGGATGCCATGATACAAAGAATGGATCAGTACATCCACTTCCCAGACACTGATGCGGACTTGCTCAGGACCAAGACTGACTTTTACCTCATGGCAAACTTCCCACACGTGATTGGCTGCATTGATGGGACCCACATCCCCATTTGCCCCCCAGCTGCCACAGAGCACATATAGAGGAACAGGAAGTCAACACACACAATCAATGTACAAGCAATCTGTGATGCCAAGTTCATCATCACCGATATAGTGGCCAGATACCTAGGAAGTACCCACGATTCATATATCTTCCAAAACAGTGGGATCTATACCCGTCTGACAGCGGGTGAATTCGGGGAAGGATACCTGCTAGGTAATGAAATGGGTGACACTCCCTTGATAGATGAAGCAGACGTATGTCATTGTGTGCATCTGAGTAAAGTATATTTTGTATTCCACTTTAGGGGATAGTGCATATGCACTCCGTTCCTTCGTCCTGACACCCTACCTCAACCCAACAACCCCCAGCCAGAGACGTTACAATGTGGCACATAAATCCACCCGGAACATCATTGAGCGCACCTTTGGCCTCCTGAAGAGCCGGTTCCGCTGCCTCCTCAAACGTGGGGGGGCACGGCAGTACTCACCTGTAACGTGCTGTAAGATTATTGCTACCTGTGCGATGTTGCACAACCTCGCTACTAAGAGGGGCACAGAGGTGGAATTGGAGGACTATGAAGACCATGATGATGAGCAGGCACTACCAGCAACCAACACAGTAGGAGGACCAACACCCACAGACGGGAGACAGAGACGGGCAGAAATCACACACAACTACTTCTGAGTAAGTATAGAGACAAAGCACGTGTTGTACTTCAATGCACGTAGTTTATTTTGCACTACGTTGAAATGACATAAGCCACAGAACACACATACTAGTGTGCCCAGCACTACTGTGTGGACGGGGGTTACCTCACCCTCACATGTCCATCAGCATATGGCTGACTCACTGCTTGCGCCCAAGAACACCCAGGCGTGCTGCCTGAGGTTGATTAGGTTCAGAGTCTGCTGTGCCTGCGCCGGCACTCTGGCGTCTGCTGCTCCTCCTTACTTCAGGGACAGGGGTGCTGCTCCTGCTACTAGGGGTATCTGTGTCCCCAACGACTTCTGGTCCTGTGGTGGCTGACTGGTTAGTCAGCAGCACTTCAAGTGCTGTAGTGACTCTCCCCATCCCCCGGGATAGATCAGTTCAGCAGTGCACCAGCCCCTCCTGCATTGCAACTGAACGGCGGCACATGAGTGAAGTCGCAGTTGCTAGTTGGCGCATTCCCCTTGTGTGATGGTGCGTGCGATGGCTCTCCCTGCGCCTTTGTGCACGGTCCTCTCATAGTTCCTCACAGTGTCATCACACACTGAGACATGTCCCTGACTCCCTCTGCCATGTCCTTCATGCTGTCTGCCATTGATGATATTCCCTTGTTAATGTCTGTGAAGTTGCTGTTCAGAATTCGCATCTGCCTGTGTACTGCACTTATCACTTTTGCCTGCAGGCGCTGAACCTTCACCATTGTGGTCTCGAGGCCTTGGAACACACTCTCATCACGGCCACTGCCGCCTGACTCCCGGACCCTACGACGTCTTGTTCCTGCAGATGGCCTGACAGGAGTGGGTGTGTGACCTGGTGCATTCCCTGCCATAGACTGAATTGACTCATCAAATTCCCCTTCCTCATCCGAGGATGTTTGTAGGATCCTATGCGGGGGACCCTCATGCCTCACAGGCCTGAGGATTTCAGACACCTCGGAGTCTGCTGGTGTGTGTGATTGTCCTGACGCAGGTAGAGGTGAGCCAATGAGCACAGGAGATGCTTCCAGTAGCATGGTGTCGTCTGCCTCTGGTATGTCTGCTGCTTGTGTGCATGGTGCTGTGGGTCTTGCACTGCTGGGCCCAGCATCACTGCCTTCTTGCTCAGGGCTATCCCTTTGGGGATGTGTCTTCTCCCTCACCTGCTGTGACTTGCGTGATGTCTCTCCTGTGGACAGACATGGACAGTATCTTAGTGGTGCTTTCACCGTGTACATCAATATTAAATTACAGTTTCACATCACTATTTTCTGCTCCTCCCATGTGTCTGCTTGTATTGTGTGGCATGCCTGACGACATTTCATGTTGACTGCTCATATGGGTATTCTCATGACTATCACTCCCATAATGCATTGCAGGTGAGTACTAAAGTCAGGACTGGATTTCCTAAATACATTGCCACATTGGGGGAGGTACACAGGCAGGGGGTGTGGGATGATGGACATGTCCCTTACCTTTCTTAGCTGCAGCTCGGGCTGAGCTGTCTGCATCACCAAGCCCCAGGACGCAATCTGGCTCCAGTGTGGACTCCACTATCTCTTCCAGGTCTGTGAGTGGAGGTGCCTTGTTCTTCCCTCCACCTGTTAAATTGGACTCCTTGCTTCTTGCAGCCAGTTTCTTCTTAGTGACGATCCTTAGATCGTACCATCGCTTTTTTAGGTCGTCCACTTCCCTGTTGGTCACTCCTATGGTGTTGATTTTAGTCTGGATCCCCAGCCAGGTGCTCCTCTTGACAGCCTCTGGTACCTGCAGGGACTGCTTTCCAAATAGTCTTGGGTAGTGCTTCACTACATCCTCCACCAGCACCTGCAGTTCTCAAGTGCTAAACTTCATCTTCCTCTTCCTCTCTGGTCCTTCCCTCTGTGAGTCTTGGGGCTTCATTTGGTTTTCCTGCAGGGATCTGCTTCACAACTGCCTGTCTCTGTGTGTCTGCTCTCCTGTGTGATCAGTTACACTGCACCTGCATGGGTGTGGCCACTTCCTGGTTGTGGGGTGGGGTCGATGCACAGGATTGGTCTATTTCTCTGTTGGTTGGCTGAGGGGCGGGATGGAGACACGTGATTGGTTGATACTTCAATTGCCTGATATTTTGTATTCCCGACTCGGTATTTACCGACTCGGTATTTACCGGCTCGGTAAATACCGAGTCGGTAGTTTCAATGCATTCCTATGGGCATCCGGGCCCATAGGATTGCATGTGACTTACCGATTCGGTATTTGCCGTATCGGAAAATACCGAATCGGTGAATACCGCGAAGGGGTTACCGATTTTTACCGATTCGGTATTTTTTACCGGATTTTGACCTACATCTCGTTTCACTTTTCTAAAATACCGATTCGGTAAAAATCGGTTTTTTTAGAGTCGGTAAAAATGTGTTACCTACATCTGGCCCCAAGTCTCTTAATGGACCACTGACTGTGGCAAAATTACGGATGTACCCAGAACAGTAGCTGGCCATGCCAGGAAAATAGCGTAACATGGTAACACCAGGTGGCTGACAAAGCGTGTATTATAGTAGATCTGGAGTCTTTCCCCCATCTGAGAAAATATTGCCAAAGATTTTGAGTATTGTTTTGTGGAACTCACACTTCTCTGCATTCACAGTGAGACCTGCATCAGCAAGTCAAGGACACACTTGTGTAAGAGCTTTATCATGCTCCTTTCGTGTTGCCACAAAGATCAATATATCATCACCGTAACTGAAAGCATGCGTGACAGCCTGCATTATGTGGTGCATGACATCTTGAAACAGTTCTGCAGCTGATGACATGCTGAAATGTAATATTTTATACCTGAACAAACCAAAATGGGTAGAAAAGGTAGCAATGTACCTGCAGTTTTCTTCTAGTTCCAAATGATGATATCCTTTGTTCATATCAAGGCGAAAAAAGACTTTGGCACCATCCAGGTGTGATCATAATGACAATGTGTAGGCCTGGATGTCATTCTCTCTCAATTGCCTAGTTAGCTTGATGCATATCAACACAGATGCGTACAGCTCCTTTACTGTCTTCTTCAGGAACTACCACTATAGGGGTTGTGCTCGAATATAATTTTACCTAAAATAAATGAAAATACAAGCAGCATTTGGCAAAACAGGACCAAGCTGGTTTAATTAAACCCAGCGGCTGGGAGAGTATCGATAGAGGCACATCTGTAAACAGCCTCAGAGTAAACAAGTGTTGGGTGTGCATATATACATTTTGTGGGTACGATAAAACACTTTGACATTCTTTGAAAAGCATCATAGTCATAAATACCAAGAAAAACCATCTGATAAGTGGGACACATTTGACTCTTGACCTCAGAGAGAGCTAATGTGGGCCAGTGTGTGCGTGTCCAGATTTCCGGTGTGGTGAGCGCGTGATCATATCAAGTGGAGTGCATGTCGCATCCTGATTGGCCGAGTGTTCCTAACTACATGTGGCATCTAACTTTCTGCTCCTTTGACAAAACATTTTCTATTGGGGCCAATCTCCTCGGTCTTGATTGCGGTGTGATTACCTTTCTGTGGGATAGCACCTTCTTCCTTTTTTAGGGTAAGTACTCGTTTTGTCTCTTGCATGTGTTCATCACCATTTTCAATCTTCTGCATTGTACCTGGTTTCCACTGCCTTTACCATTTCTCTGTAACTTGCTATTTCTCTACTAGTGCACTTGCACTTGGCTATTGCTACCTTTAGTGCTTCTCTGTACCTGGTTGTCGCTGCCTTTAATGTTATTGTTCTGTATGGCTTATGGCTCTGTGTTGCGTTCTGTCGCAGTACCTCTTTCACGGCCTCTCCAGCAGGTTCCTGGCCAAAAATACATATATTTCTCTTTATGGCTTCCGTCTTCTTTGAAAGCTTTATATACACTGGAGTGGCGCTTTGACTCCATATACACCAACTGTGGATCTTCACTGTGACTGAGGCGCACGTGGCACACACGAGCAGTTTGATGGACACGACAAACTCTCTCTTATGTATCGACAAACTCTCTCTTATGTATCTCTTGTCTCGTTGCCAGTTGTAGTGTCATCCCCAGCCTCGGCATTTTGTGAGAACAGTGGTCGTTGGTAAGGAGCTAATCTATACTACTATTATAAAGAGAGAACATGCACCTTTGAGCCAGGTAAACTCGGGAACCACAGTGCCAATCCACACACCCGATACATTGTAGAAATTGTCAGGGTGTGCAGATGGACATAGGCTACAAAAAATAAAAAATAAACGTACATTTAAAAAAATAACTTTAAACAAAAGTAGTGCCCTGAAAGTAGCGCCGGCCGCGACGCTGCTCTGGCTGCGACGTAGCGTGTGCGTGATGACGAGGAGGAGCGGCGGCCGGCAGACATGGAGCTGCGGTGAAGTGAGGAGCGCTGGCGCGTCATGGTGAAGAGGAGCGGCGGTGAAGTGAAAGGCTCGGGGCGGGAGGGAGTCGGGCGGGAGGGGGGCGGGAGCGGGTGTGCACAGAGGGACAGGCGGGAGGAGTTGGGGCGGGAGGGAGTCGGGCCGGGAGGGGTCGGACCGGGAGCGGGTGTACTGCCCCCAGCCCCTTTCTGCCCCAGGCAACGCTGGGGCGGGCTGCTAGTGTAAATATACAATCAATATAGACTAGAATCAGTGCTATATTACTCCTGTCCAGTCGGACAGTAAATTTTAATGAATAGCAAAGTTGGAAATCTAACAAGAAACAATAAAGTGAGACACAGTCCTGCGTCCTACACATTCACAAAACATATACATTGAACAAAACATTCAGGCAGGGCAAAGAAAAGCTTGTATGTAATGTGGACGGTTAAAACAAGCATGAAAACGACAACCGTTACACTTAAATATCAAATAGGTTTGTGTGCACGGGGTTCCAGCAAGTCGACAACGTTTCGATCCTTTAAAACAATACTAGGATCATCACCAGGACAATTTTATACAAGCCTGAAGTATGTGGTGCCTGTAAAACAATTAGGAGTGGGGGGAGGAAGACAGGCAGAAAGACAGGGGTAGAATTTTAGATAGGGGTAATGAGATAAAAATTATTATGCAAGAGCTTGCACATAACGACGTGTAACTAAAATTAAACAGGTCTGTGCAGAGTGAAATTGATCTTTAAGACTAAGGAAACATTCTACGTCATGAATTCTATCAATGACACCCAAGCACTTACGTCACTGTTCTACGGAGTCTGTCATGAAATACAAGGATCCAGCCGTCTTAACTCACATGACACTTCAAATGTCATCCGCCACCACACAGCTAGGCACCCGCTTGTTGGGAATGTGGACCCATTTGCCTGCTTTGGACACTTCTGTGTTGCTGTCACCATCTTCACTGGACTCTGGGAGCTTCTTTTCTGTCATGCCTCATTCATTTTGACTTCTCATATGAACTAGCAAGATGTTTTTCTCTTAGAGAGTTTGCTTCCTTTCCTTTCAGCCTTCTCTTTTGCTGGGGCACTTTCTGCCCCAAGACTTTTGTTTTTCTGCAGCCAATTTCAGCTTGACCAGCCACAGTTTCAGTTCACTTTCTGTCTTTCAGTTCTGCAGGGACAGGCTGTGGGAAGACACACTGCTCCTGGCAGGGTATCTTGCTCCTTTGGCAGGTTCTCCTCTTCCCCTAGCTGCAACGCTTGTGCTATGCCAAACCATCTCCTCCTTCTTCCGCATCCTCCTCACCCGCCACAAGATCATCACCTTCTGACTCTCTTGTTGCAGCCTGCATATGAGTGATCCCCTCTCCTTGCATGACTACCTCAACCTATCTCCTTGACGCTATCAGTTCAGCTGAGCTCCAACTCCATTTTTGCAAGCAAGTGTCATAGGTACCCAAATGTAAGGCAGTGATTGAATTTGGAAAAAGTGAAAAATAAATATGGCCATTCAATGGGAATTTTAAAGAATCGATTCTAATGTCAGGATTTTTTGGTTTTACGCAAAATACTAGGTGGCACTGCACAATCCCAAGTATTGGATCCAATCACCGAGCACCAATGTAAGAAATCGGGTCATTAGTTGAGAAGTGTGTGCGCCCCTCTCAAGAAATAAACACAGTCCTTGCCAGGGTGAACCACAAAAGTCACTAAATAAACCAGTGCTTTACCCCCTGGTATCTTGGCACAAAGAAGCCAGGCTTAACGTAGAAGCATGATCACCTGCAGTGACGTGGATGGATATTTGAACAACGTTTGGTTTTCTTCTGCCCCAGATTTATGTGTTTTTCCACCAAGCTTAACATGTCCAGAAGGAAGAATTTGCTGCTGGCAATGCACTGTTTACTTCAGACAGATGATCTCATAGAGAGACAGATAACAGTAACCTGCTCACACTAAAGCTGCCAATAGGAATTGGAAACAATTGTAAACTTTAGCAACTTCTATAAACACCTTTCACAATGTTCACAGTAAAGCTGCCAAGAGGAACTGGAAACAATTGTAATCTTTAGTAACTTCTATAAATACCTTTTACAATGTTGGAAAGTTTGGCATTCATTTAGCCCTACATTTGAATGTGGAATAATGCACTTAGCTGGAGAAGGAGCGTTTCCTCAAATCATCACACTGACTGACCTCTCTCAGTAGCACAGCACTAAGCTAAGAGAATGACACCAAATTTTGGGATATCACTTGCGTTTAATAGACATCCTAACATCTGATATGGGGCAATGTGTAATGTATTTATGCAGCAATGACACACAAACAACATAAATTTAATAAATAGAACCAGAGTTACAAGTTTTTAAATGTTTCTGGTGAACATAGCGCCAAAAAGCAGAAAGCGCCAATTGCAGTTATCTTCTCGCCTGGACTGGTGAAAAGTGACAAGTTCAGGCTGACTGCGAAGGAGCGCGGGTCGTATACAGGACCAGATTCGTCCCTGTGAGAGTTTACCTCCTCAAAGAGTCCAAGTCCATGCGAGAAGCCTCAGCTGGGGATTCGCTTTGACGGGGCTCGCGAGGATATTGGCACGAGGAGGAGGCAGTACTGTAGCTTCTAGTTAGCAGGAGATGCAGGTGGTCACTGTGGATGCAAATAGGTCTCACTGGAGCTTTGCATTGGTGGGACACGTGGACAGTTACTGTCGCTGCAAAGAGCAGGTTGTTGCTGGAGCCTCATGTTGCTGAAGTCAATGGTAGACACTGATGATACGAAGAGTAGGGTGGTGCTGGAGCCTCGCGGTGCTGAAGTCACTAGTGGTTGTTGTCGAACAGAAGAGCAGGTTGACGCTGTAACTTCATGTTGGAGGGCGATGCGGACAGCAGAGATTTGACGCGAAGGGTCCCGTTCACAGTCATGAAGAGCCCAAACATCTGGCTTTGCACCTGGAGCTTGGTTTTGAAAGAGTGAACTCTGATGCTAGCCAAACGTCAAAGACCTTTGAGAAGCCCTCTTGGGGTTCAGGACTCACTCCACCAGGAGCCAACAGTAGGTCTCATTCAGGCCGAGTTGGTGATAGTCAGCAGAGCTATTGCAGGGAAGCCCTCTGGAAGCTTGTTGTGTCCATGTTGCTCAAACAGGAGGTCAGCCAACTGACTCTTACAGTCACTCTGGGGGACCTGAATTTAAGGCAAGACAGCAGGGGAGTCTTTCTTCTGAATCTGTGTTTGGCTTCAAACTGTCTTAGATGGTGAATGCAAGGGCGGGCCTGGTGCCAGGTTACTTCGAAGTATAATCAATGCAGGGCACATAACCTCCCCAACCATCCTGTCAGGAAGATCAACTCCCTCCACACGTAAGCCCCTTTTATCGTCATGTCTGCAAGCAATACACAACCCACAACAGGAGAACCATTCACAGTCATGTGACCATGGACACTTGCAGAAATGCACATTTGGTTTAAGCATGGACATGCCGACTTTCTAAAAGTGGTACAAAACGGGTTCCCTTGCTCACTTTGCCACTGGATTCAAGCAAGCCTGGCTTAAGACGGCTGGAATGGCTGAAACCGGTCCTAGGAAGCTTGTTTCCGGTCCAGGGAAGGCAAGGCTTGGCAGTTCGGGCTGGACTGTTCCCGTGAGGCACAGGGTCAGACTGATTTGCATATGGTTATGTCTGAACTAGGGTGGCAGAGTGGGCTAAAGAACGGTGATGGATTAAACCCAGATCTTTTGACTGGGTGTGAGTGTTTGATTGGTTCAGATGCCACGTCCATCACCATCCCCTTTTGTACCGACTTTCTAAAAGTGGCGTTTTCAGGATAGTACCTAACAACTTTACCATTATAGAGGATTTAAAATTACAATTCAAATGAGTGGAAGAAGAAATGTTCTATATGCTCCCAAACTGAAGTTATCACTCATTAAGGGGCCGATTCTAATCCGGGTTGGACAGCCCTCCGAGAGCCGTCCATAGCCTCACCTTATGACCCACTCGGTCCTGGAGCCGACCCGTCAGGACAAGAAAGTACTATGCGCAAATGTGTCCGATTGCTGACCAAGTCGTAGGCTCCGAAACCAGCAACATTTTCCGTACAAGCCAGAACCATAACCGCTGAAATCGACTAGTCTGGAGGCATTTAAACAGCAGTTTCCGGCCGGGCAAGTACGATGCGCATTTCCTACGCGCAGGACGGTGCGCCACTGATGGCACGTCTCAGCATACGAAACAGGAGTCTCTTCACGTCGATTTGCGCCACAAGACAAACCACGTGTACAAGAGAGAATCATGCATGTATCCGATCACGCATGTCATCCCTGCACTGTACATCTATGACCGAATTAACAACAGGAATCGATGCATACCCCACAGATGGCAAGTTCAACACCCATTGGGGGTAGATTGCCATAACTACCAGCAGGCACAACCAATATGGGTTGGGGGTGCCCATCATTACCAGTAGTGTTCAGCCCATAGCGGGTGGATGCCTATCACTACCAGCAGTGCCAACCCACATGGGGGTGGATGCCTATCACTACCAGCATTGTCCAGCCCAGAGGGGGTGGATGCCTAGTACTTAACACATAGGGGGATGCCTATCACTAGCAGCAGTCCCAACCTACATGGGGTAGATGCCTATCACTACCAGCATACTCTACCTACATGGGGGATGCCTATCACTACCAGCATTGTCCAGCCCATAGGGGGTGGATGCCTAGTACTTAACCCATAGGGGGGATGCCTATCACTAGGAGCAGTCCCAACCTACATGGGAGGATGCCTATCACTACCAGCATACTCTACCTGTAAGGGGGTGGATGCCTATCACTACGAGCATTCTCCAGCCCATAGGGGGTGGATGCCTAGTAATTAAACCATAGGGGGGTCTGCCTGTCACTAGCAGCAGTCCCAACCTACATGGTGGTGGATGCCTATCACTACCAGCATTCTCTAGCCCATAGGGGGTGGATGCCTAGTACTTAACCCATAGGGGGGATGCCTATCACTACCAGCAGTCCCAACCTACATGGGGGGATGCCTATAACTAGCAGCATGCTCTACCTGTATGGGGGTGGATGCTTATCATACCAGCATTCTCCAGCCCATAGGGGGTGGATGCCTAGTACTTAACCCATAGCGGGGGATGCCTGTCACTAGCAGCAGTCCCAACCTACATGGGGTGGATGCCTATCACTACCAGCGTTGTCCAGCTCATAGGGGTGGATGCCTAGTACTTAACCCATAGGGGGGATGCCTATCAGTCCCAAACTACATGGGGGTTGCCTATCACTACCAGCATACTTTACCTACAAGGGGGGGATGCCTATCACTACCAGCATACTCTACCTTTATGGGGTGGATGCCTATCACTACCAGCATTCTCCAGCCCATATGGTGTGGATGCCTTGTACTTAACCCATAGGGAGGATGCCTATAACTACCAGCATTCTCCAGCCCCTGGGGGTGATGCCCAGTACTTAACCCATAGAGGGGATGCCTATCACTACCAGCAGTCCGAACCCACATAAAGGGGCAGGGTGCCTATCACTACCAGCATACTCTACCTGCATGGGGGTGGATGCCTATCACTACCAGCATTCTCAAGCCCATGGGGGGGGATGCCCAGTACCTAACCCATAGGGGGGATGCCTATCACTACCAGCAGTCCCAACCCACATACGGGGGGAGGGTGCCTATCACTACCGGCATACTCTACCTGCATGGGGGTGGATGCCTATCACTACCAGCATTTTTCAGCCCATAAGGGGTGGATGGTCATCATGACCAGCTGTCCCCACCCATGGGGTGTGTGCTGCCTAAAACCACTAGTATTCCCACCCATAAGGCTTGTAGACCAAACACCCCTCACCCTACCATCATGCCAAGATTGTGTATTGTGTGTGAACTCCCTGCAACAGTCACAGTGAAAGGGAACACATGCTGTAACTCATATCAAATCTGTAATCAAAAGTTGAATGTGGGGTCAAAAAGCCCATCAAACGTGGTACATTGTGCCAATGGGGCTTGAGCCCCCCACCCCTCCCTACCGTGACCAAAAGGAGTGTGACATCCTAAATCCATGCATATCGGGAACATTGCATCAATGGGGCAAAACCCCACCTCACCACGGTGAGCCAAATGTGAGTGCTGGTCCAAATTTGAGTGCTGGTCCAAATTTGACAGCCAATGCAAATCTGCATGTCTGATTTCTGGTCATAACACCACATAGCTTGCCTGCACTGACACATCCTGTCATCCTGACATGATCCTGTCCCTGTGGTGCCTGGAAGGCCAGGCACCACAGGGACAGGATCAGGGGGCACAAGTGAATGAATGAATAACGCACTTGTATAACTACCCGAAGGCATCCCAGCGCTTAATGTGGAGCCTCGGTCAGCAAAGCACAAACCAAGGGAAAAGGAAGGTTTTTAGCTGTTTCCTGAAACTAAAGTAGTTTGGTTCGGGGCAAATATGCTCAGGAATTCAGTTCCATAACTTAGCTGCATTATATGAAAATCGCCAGACTCCTGTACAAACTCATTTAATCCTGGGCACTATAAGTGAGCGTTTATGGTTGGATCTCACTATCCTATTGGGATGGTATAGTTGAACCATAGACTGGATCAATGGGGAGCCTTTTGCAGAGATGGCTTTGTGGACAATGCACATCACCTTAAAGCTAAATCTAGCCTGAATGGGGAGCCAGTGCAGGCTAGTAAGGGCTGTTTGGCTGAACTGCATTTAGGGATGTTAATTAACAGGGGTCAGCACAGTTCTGAACAATTTGTAGTCTGTTGGTAGTTTCCTGGGGCACTCCTAGATACACTGCATTTGCATAATCCAGTTGTGAGAGTATCAGCGCCAGAACTAACATCCGTCTAGCATCAAAAGAAAGAAGAGGAAGAATCTTCATTATCATCCTGAGAAGTCCATAACAACTAGCTGCGACTTTACGAGCCTGTTCTTTTAAGTCCAATTTACTGTTGAGCCATACTCCCAGACTCTTAATCTGTTTTTTTGGTACAGGTGGGGGGGCCCAGACAACTGGGCCAGGATGCATCAATACTAGCAGAGACAGTGTGCCCAAGGGGCATAAGTTCTGTTTTGGCTCCGTTCAGTTTCAAAAATGACTTATCCATCCATTCGGAGATCTTTCCCAGGCATGATATGAGACCAAGCTCAGATTTGTCCTTCTGACTAAGGAATACCAATAATTGCAAATCGTCAGCATAGGTGACGATCTGGATCCCCCAAGGATACACCAATTCAGCCAAAGAACTCATGTAAATGTTAAACATGGTGGGGCTTAATGATGATCCTTGGGGAACTCCACACCACAAAGGGATCTACTCTGAGGCAGCTTCACCTTCGTAGACACAGAAGCAGCGATTTTCGAGGAAGGACTGGAGCCAGTTCAGTGCAACTCCTACTACACCCACTTCCTTAAGTCGTTGAACCATGAGCTGGTGATTGACAGTGTTGAAGGCTGCACTGAGATCTAACAATGTAAGAGCAGAGCAGCCTCTGTCATCCATGATTTTCTGGCCTCCTCTATCACAATAATAAGGGCAGTTTCAGTACGCTGTTGGCATCTAAAGCCTGTCTGAGATGGGTGCAGACACTTGTTTTTTTCCAAAAATGTTGACAGTACCAGATTGACATGTTTTTCAGCTAACTTGCTGATTGTTGGCAACAGGGAGATGTGCCAATAATTGGCCCAATCCTCAAGGTCCAGATTGGTCTTTTTTAAAAGTGCCTTGACCCTTGCCTGTTTCCAAAGAGGGGGCACCACTCCGCTAAGGAGGGAGGAGTTTATCACATCCCGTATAACTGGGGAGACTATTTCGGGAACAAGATTTAGAAAAGACGGAGGAGCAGGATCGATGGGAGAGCCTGATTCCAATTGTCTGAGAAGTTCCTGCGCAGCTGATAAGGAAAGAGGGGGAAACTCTTCCAACAGGGCTAGCTGTTTCGAGATAACACAGTCATTAATGGGATTGGGATGTAAAAAAGTCTTATAGATCTTTTGGACTTAGGCTGAGAAATACTCTGCGATTTCATAACATCGTTGCTGGGAACTATCAAGGGCAGAAGTGGGGCTAGACGGTGTGAGGAGAGATTTCGTGATTTAAAATTTTTTTACGGGGAAATTGGCCGTGGAGACAATTTTATCATGGTAAAAGCTCTTTTGAGCAGCCTTTATTTCTTTTTTATACAGTTTAATTGCCTCTCTGTATTTGGTTTTATTAATTGCCGAAAAATCAGTTCTCCATTTCCTTTCACATTGTTTGCACATTTGTTTAAGTTACCTCAATTCCTGAGAATACCAGGCTTTTTTGTTGATTCCTACTCAATGGAAGGATTCGTCCCTGGGAAGCACTGTATCTAAAGAGGATTCAAGTCAGTTATTGTAATTATTATTGGCAATAATAGAGTTACCATGAGGTGTATGGATTGAATTGTTTAACTCAGTAATCCAATTTTCTACAGGTAATTTAGACCATGTGTGACTACATTTTTTTATTTTTGCAAAAGGCAACAGGGGGTCAGATAATGTCCAGGTAATTGGAAGTAAGAAATGGTCTAACCAGGGAACCGGGATGGGTTTAGCCACCGTAAGATTCTGTAAATTCGTAAAAATAGGGTCAAGCAAATGGCCTTGATCATGGGTAGGGCCATTCCTTTTTTGCTTAAGTTGAAATATATCTAGGCCTTCAATAAGATCAAGAGTGGAGCTAGAAAGCAATTCATCAAAATGTATATTGAAATCGCCCAGTATTTAAAAATGTGGTAAGGGGCTAGCCAGATTGACAGCAATATCTGGGAGATCCTTGCAAAAAGGAGTAGATACACTTGGGGGACGATATATTAAAATTCCAGAAAAGGTACTGGTAGGTGAAAAGCTGATTGAGAAAGCTAAACTCTCACAGTCAGGTAAGGGGCTATTAGTAGAACTATATCTAAAAATATTTTTGTAAATGATGACAATGCTCCCGCCTCGACCAGTCACGATCTTGCCTCAAAATGACATTATTTGGAGTAAGAGCTCGGACAATGGTAGGGTCCGACTCCTTATTTAACCAAGTTTCTGTGAGAAACGGTACATCTGGGTTATTGTCCTCTATAAGTAAGTGTATCTCGGTTGCATGTTTGAGCAAGGATCGGCAATTCAGGAATAACATTTTAATCTGATTAATATTGTCCGTAATTCCATAGAGTGGAAGAGTGGGACAGAATTTAAAATCACAGTGAGGGCACGGAGAGCTCAACTTATCTGGCAGCATAGCATGAGCATACTCACTTTTAGTCTTACCTCTAAGCTTGATAAGCTGTTACCTGTTGTAAAAATGGCTGCTGCGGGGAATTAAGCAGGGGTCCTGGCCCCTGGGCCCGGTCTGGTGTGGAAGGGCGCAGATGGGCTTGCCTTTGGCACGCCAGCGGCGCACGTCCACTGTGGTGTGGAAGCATCATTGGTATTTTTTCAAGCCGAATGATCGCGTCAGCGTCTCGAACTAGACCTCTGACCTAAACTGATGCGCAATCAAGCTGCCCCCCTCGAGCATTGACTAGCAAAAAAATGGTCAGGGGTTCTGCCCATTTAACCGTCCCATACCTGAGCAGGAGACATCCTAAGATGAAAAAATAGCAACAAAGGGTACCGAAGGGATTGATCCAAATTTAATTTTCAAACAAGAAACAATTAATTCTCTTGTGAAACAGAAATTAAACATGAAAGAATAACATATATAAATTCATCAACACACATATGAGCGGACATCAAGGGGAGCACAACAACCAACAGTCTATCTACAAAATATCACATATACATATATACAAATATACATCACATTTACAATATCACGTTTCTATGTACCCCAAACAAAACAAAAAATATATATACAAAAAATATATATATATCCTAATTCGGATCGGTGCCTCCACTTAATTTATAATGAGAGCACAACACAATGGTAGTCCCAAGAGTAAGGCACCTAGGGGTTACAGAATCAACCCAATCTATATTTGTATAGGTGCCAATCAGAAAAAAATCAAACAACTTATTTCGTAATAACAGGGGACTCCAATTGAAGCAAAAGGTGTCGACGCAGTCGCGGTCGCGTTTCAGCCAGATGATGTAGGCTTCATCAGGAGAATGGGTACTCTATACTTGTCAGTCCTCGTTAATTCTCGGACAGGTGTTGGCAGCCCACAAACACACCCACCCACACGGGGGTGTGGGGAAGGGGCAGAAATCACTATCTGGCCCCAGGACAAGCAATCTTCCTTTATATACACGCAGAGAGTCCACTTGGATAAGGCCAGCGTAGGACAGGCGTGGCTTAAATTCCACGTACTTTCTGCAGTTACAAGACTCAGGCGACACGGACAACCGGTGTTCGCTACGGCGAGATAGAAACTACAATAGAGCATTGAACACAGCTCGTGAACCCCCGAAACAGAGTTAATATACACACACTACAGCAATGAGTAAAATACACTTTTTAAAAAAAAGATCAGGCAGGGGAGTGGTGGTGGGTACAGGGGTCACAGGAGCAACTGCTGTGGATGGGTCAGGATTAGTGTGTGGGGTCTCCACTGCAGTGAGCATGTCCGATGGAGTGGGCTGGGGCTCCACTGCAGTGATCAGGACAGTTGGGGGTGACACAGGCTCCATTGCCGTTGCAGGAACAGGCTGAGGGGCAGGTGTTGTGTAAGTGTCTGTGGAAGGGGGGAGGGCCTAATGACGTTGGGGATGTGGTACCAGTGGGTGGGTGAACCAGGGGCAGGGTGTGGCAGAGGAACACCAGGAGTGGTGGCATGGGAGCTTGAGGACGGAGTGTGTGTGGTGGGAGTGTGTGAATGTGGTGGGGTCTTCCTGGTCCTGGGGGATTTTCGGGTGGGGGCCTCAGTGTCCGTGCTCTTGAGGGAGGGTGTGCTGGGGTGGGGGCCAACCCTCCCGGCAAGGTGACTTCCTCTTCCCCTTGTAAGGTGGCACAGGTGTATCTGAGGGAAAGAGGCCAAGCTCACAAAGGAAGTGCTTCTGGGAAGGGGGTGTTGCAGGGGAGTCACAGGAAGAAGTTTTGGCGGGAGAGGTGTCTGAGGACTGCGGAGTGGTTGTGGATGCTTGTCTGTGTGTCTGTACCCAATCCTCTGTGTGTTCGCCATCAGTCCCCTGTGTGTGGGTGCTTGTGCATTAAGACTTTGATTTCCCTGTGCGTGTGCTGCTCGGGTCTGTTGTTGTGCTTGACTGTGTAGGTGTGAGTATGGTCAGATCGGGGAGGGTAGGGGATTGTGGATGGGGCAGAGGTAGGTGGGGTGAGGGACTGCTGGAGGAGGGACACTGCTGCCATCAGTGAGGAGGCTATGGACTGGCTGATCCGCTGTTGGGTAGACATGTTTTTTTTTTTTGTTTGTTTTCTTTTGGGTTAAAAACTTTTATTGAGCAACAAAAGTATGTTTACAGAAATGGGCATACAACCGCACGGGCTGGCCGCTAAAAATCGGAGCATATTGTGGTATAAAACAGTGGTCTCCACCCCGGCGGTCTGGCACGAACCGGATACAAAATGCCGCCCATAAAATGGAACAGTATAGGACAATTTTCTTATTTTAAATCACAACCAAAAGTAACAAACACCAAAAACAAGGCGAAGGAGTAACACACAGAGTCAGCCCTAGAGGGGGGGGAAACCCACTAATCAGGAGTACAAAGTTACAATCAGTAGGATGAGCCAAGGCGGGGGGACAGCGGGGAGGTCAATCAAGCCAAAGGACAGTATACGAACTTTCAGGAACGCCAACCTAAGGTGATAAGGGAACATCAGGGGTCTCTACCAGGGGAGGAGTACAAATATCTCCGCGATAGGCGTTCCACTGACACCAGATCTTCGTCCATGCCCTAGGTGTGCCCCTAGCTGTGTACACAGTCTTTTCGCGGAACATAGACCAGTCCATGTTTTCTTCCCACACAGAGACAGTGGGGGGCCTGTGCGAGCCCCAAAGTTGTGCTATGTCCCGCTTCGCAACCATATACCCCAGGGTCGCCCATCTGGTCTGGGCCGCCGTATAGTTGGTAGGTTCCCACACGTTCAACAAGCATCTCCGGGCCTCCGGCACCAAGGCAATTCCAGTCACATCAGCCATCACCGCAAGCACCTCAGTCCAATAAGCAGCCACCCTCGGACACTCCCAAATAATGTGAATAAACGTAGCACTCATCCCACACCCACGCTTGCATAGGCCATCCGGGGAAAAACCCATTGCAACCAAACGAGGACCAGTAACATACACCCCGTGGAGGTTCTTGAGCTGAACCAGACGGAGACGGGCCGGAATGGCGACCTCTTTCGGAGAAGATAGAGCCGACTGCCAATCCTCGTCATCCAATTCCAGCCCGTCTCCGACCCATGCCTCTCTAAGTCGAACGAGCAAGTCTGCGCGATTGTTAATCAGCTTCTTATAGATCAAGGAGATAGTGCTATCAGGGAGATGACCATCCAGGACACGATCCTCAAGGGGGGAGGACTCGGGGATGGCGGTACCGGAAGTCAGAACAGAAGTAAGGGCATGACGTACCTGTAAATATCTAAAAAATTCCCTATCACACAGGTCATAGTCATTCCGAAGGGCCTCGAAGGACTTCACCGCTCCATTCGCCCACACGTCACCCACTCTACAGATTCCAATCACGTCCCAGCGGTCAAACCCCTTCGTTGTCCAAAGACATCCCAGACGCTCAGATGCATAAAGCGGAGTCGCCAGCGTCACTCGTTCATCCCATCCCATGCTCACATTCGCAGCGCGCCACACACCAACCGCAATCCTAGTCGGTCCCATAAGGTGAAGCCCAGCCGACCTAGAGTAAAGCACTCTATTAAAGTCTCCACCTGGCAGTTGGAGTCTGTCCATTTCAAAAGCTGGATCCGGACCCGGGGAGTACATTGAGTGGTTAATGGCAGACAGCTGAGTAGCCCAATAATATCTCCTGATATCAGGAAGTGCCATGCCCCCGTCATACCAAGGGATGGTGAGCTTCGCAAGAGCAATACGTGGACGCCCGTCCCAAATCAGCTGTCTCTGTAAACTCTCGACCTCCCGGAAATAAGTAGCAGGGATATCATCATAGGAATTCTGGAGTGCGTAAAGGAATCGCGGTAAGGACATCATCTTGAACAGGGCGGCCCTGCCCAGCGGCGACAAGGGTAATTTACGCCAGCGAGCCACGTCCAGCCTCAATCTATGAAGCGGGGGAAGGAGATTACGTTCAAACCGGAACGACGAATCCAGCGTAATAAAAATCCCCAAATACTTGAAACCTGACTGAACAACCTGGATGGGAAATCTACTCGGCAACGGGGGCAGATCACCCGAGATAACATAGACACAGGATTTAGCCCAGTTTATAATCAAACCAGAATTCTTGCAGAACGAGGTGAGAACGTCAAAAAGGACATTTAAAGATTTACGCGGGGAAGTAAGGTAAAGAAGAATGTCGTCCGCGTAAAGCGAGACACGATCCTCAAAATCAGGGGACCAACGTATACCCTTGATAGACGGCTCCCATCGGATCCATGCAGCTAGTGGCTCTAATGCGAGAGCAAAAAGTAGTGGAGACAAGGGGCACCCCTGTCTGGTCCCCCTACCAAGGGGAAAGGGAGCCGACACTCGACCGTTAACCACGACCTGTGCCAGGGGGTCGGTATACAGCAGTTTTACCCATCCGATGAACTCCGGGCCAAAACCAAACTTCTCAAGAGCCGCCCAAAGGTAGGGCCACTCTATCGTGTCGAAGGCCATCGAGGCGTCCAACGAAGCCAAAATGGCCGGCTCCGTCAGAAGCCCCGCCCTCGCGAGGGCTCCATGAAGGCGCCGCAGATTAAGAGCTGTGTTACGGTGCGGGATAAATCCGGATTGGTCCGGATGAATCAAGTCACTAATGACCGTTAGGAGACGAGTAGCCAAAATCTTGGCAAGAACCTTAGGCTCAACATTTAACAGGGAGATAGGTCTATACGACGCACAAAGATCCCGGGGCTTACCATCTTTAGGAATTACCACAATCGTGGCCAGGCGCTGGTCATAAGGGAGAGCTCCCCGATCACGGGACTCCCGAAACATTGCTCGAAGATAGGGCGCAATCTTATCAGGACGCAGTTTGTATAACTCAATTGGCAAACCGTTCGGGCCCAAAGCCTTGCCCGAACGGAGAGAGCGAATTGCAGTCGCTATTTCGTCCGTCGAGAACGGGGCCTCCATAGAGACCCGCTCCAAATCGGAGAGGCAGGGCAAAGCTATGTTGCGCAGCAAGAGGCGAGAGTCGTCTTCATCCCTTTCCGACACCGGGGAGTAAACTGCACGAAAATAGTCTGCAAAACATTCCACTATTTCAACCGGGTCAGTCACTCTCACATCATTCAAAGTCTGAATCACAGGCACTACTCGATTCGCCCTCTCCTTCTTGTCCAACCAGGCAAGCAATTTACCCGCTTTGTCCCCAACATCATACAGACGGCCCTGTTGCTCTCTAAACATCATCTTGGCCGCATCTGTGACCAGAGACTTATAGGCAAATTGCTTCAGACCCAGGGCATGGAGTTTGTCACGAGTGACACCCGATTCCAGGTCAGCCTCCATCTCAAGTATTTCCATCTCAAGATCCACCACCTCCCGATTTCTCGCCTTTTTGGTTTCAGCAATGAGAGACAGGGCCTGCCCACGAATTACAGTCTTAAAAGCCTCCCATAGGGACACTGCAGAAGAGACAGACCCCTCGTTTTCCAGAAAGTAGTGATCCAGGGACTTAATCAATTGATCACGGGTCTCAGGGGAGCTCAGGTACCAAGGGTTGATAGGAGCCACCCGACCTGCCACCTCCACCCCCACATCAAAACAGAGCCAGAGCGGAGAATGGTCCGAGATGCCCCGGGGGAGGTGTCTAATCTCCCGGACAGCCGATGACTGTTCAGCTGGCATGAGGAAGTAATCTAGTCTGGACAAACTCCCATGAGCCCCGTAGTGGAAGGTATACTGAAGCTGAGTGGGGTGCATAAGTCTCCAGCAGTCCACCAAACCAAAGGTATCCAAAAAGCCACCCAGCCATAATTGGGCCGAAGGAGTATCCCTAGGGGGGTAACGATCACTCAGACCCGAGAGAAAAGAATTAAAGTCACCAGCCATGAAAAGAGCACCATCAGGGAGTCCCAACAGAACTCGGCCCACATCAGAGAAGGTAGAGGTCTGCAGGCCGGGGGGCACATAGACGGTGAACAGGGAAAGGGTCCTGCCCTCATATCTTCCCACGAGGACGGCGTAACGCCCCCGATCATCGAGGAGTACATCATCTATCGCAAGGGGAAGGGAAGACCGGACAAGGATGCCCACCCCCCTGGAACCCGTTGTAAACCCTGAGTGTGCAACAAGACGATAGCCCCACCTATTCATCGCGTGACAAGTATTGCCCACTAGGTGTGTCTCTTGCAGAAAGACAATATCGGGAGACAAACGCCGCAGGTATCGCAACACCACCCCCCGCTTTATACGATCCCCTAGACCATTGACAGTCCATGAAATAAACCTCAACCTGCTACCCCCCATCCCACGAAGTAATGCAGGAACCACCCCACAATGAGCATGACACTGAGAATACAATTATCAATATAGAATCGCCTTGAAAAAACAAAACACAAACCACAAACACCCCAACAACCCACCCCCAACACCCAAGGAAACACCCCCCACCCTGCACCCCTGCAGTAGACAAAGAAGCCACCCCAACATGCAGTGTGCCTGTCGCCCGAACAACCCTGTTCTACAAAAAGACCCCGGAGGAGGAAAAGGCCCTGTCCCACCCGCCACCCCGACAGAGGCAAAGGGGGGAGAGAATACACAGAAAATATAAGCGCTCAAGTACAGAACCCAGGAAGAAATTACATGATATGGAGACAGGGGCCTAGATAACAAATTCAGCTCTCCACGCCACCCTCGGCACCACCCGGGTGCTCGGTGGGATCAGTCAAGTTAGGCCGGTCCGGCAGAGAGTCCAGCCAATCATTCACCGAATCAGGTCGATCAAAGAAAAAGGTTCGTTCACCGTACTCAACTCGTAGCCTGGTAGGAAAAAGCATGGCGTATCTCAGACCCAAGTCTCGGAGACGCTTCTTGGCTCCACGGAAGCCCATTCGCTGTCTCTGCACAAGCTGAGAGAAGTCCGGGTAAAAGTTCACCGTGGCATTTTCGAAGGCCACCGGGCCCTTAACTCTCGAGGCCTGCAGGATAGCGTCACGGTCCCTATAATGAAAAAGTTTTGCAACAATGGGCCTCGGCGGGGCGCCCGGCTTGCCTCTGCCGCCCGGAACACGATGGGCACGTTCCACCGCAAAGAATTTGCTCAATCCAGATGGAGAAAGGTAGTTTTGTACCAAGTCCTCAACCAGGAGATCAACAGAATGTGGATCAGGATTTTCCGGAACGCCAATCACACGCACGTTACAACGCCGTGCCCTGTTTTCAAAATCCTCCAAGCGCTGAGACATGAAACTGTTCACCTTTCTGAGGTTGCCGATCTCCGTTTGTATCTCCGAGACGTCGGCCGTGAGGCTAGATGACTTGAGGTCCAATGACTTCACCTTCTCGTTGGTTTTAGATAAGTCGGCCCGAATCAGGTTCACATCAATGGCCAAAGTATCAATTTTGTGGGCTAGAGCTTCATACTGTTGGCCGATGGTTTCTCTCATGCCAGAGATGGCGCCCATGATGTCCTGTAGGGATGGCTCCGCCGAAGCCTCCAAAGGGTTTCCCACTGCACTCGGGCCAGGCAAAGCGGCACCTGGGGACACCTTCGACTGTGTGTACCGGTCCATGATATTAGACTGGACCGGGCCCCCGCGAAGGGGCGTCTTGGTCTTTCGTCTCTCTTGGTCCCCTCTGCCAGCCATAGCGGAGACCGCGTCCCCAAGGGACCCACGCGACCTGGTGAAAATGGCCGCAGGAAGACAGGGCGCCGGAGCCAAAAGCCAGTAGTGAGGGCAAGTCGAGGTGTGAACCGGTCTGGAAGGATACGAAGCAGGCGAAAGGAGCTCCTGCGATCCCGCGCCGCTGGACTCAGCACCGGCCAGACACCTCCGTTGGAAGACGTAGTCTGAGTCAGAATCGAAACCGAAAGTTAAGAGGGGGACCCATGAGTCGAGTCCCCCTGCCGCTGTTGTTCAACTCAGACACGGCAACAGAGCCTCACCAAGACCCGGGCGCGCCACCAAGGCGGGCCTCGAAAGTTCGAGTCGACGTAGCTTCGGTGCCCCTGGTCCAATTCGAAATCCAAAAACAATATTAAGATCAGCCCAGGTTCCTCTTCATTAGCCCTTATAAGAAATCAGGATATGTTCAGGATATCATGCCGGGAGTGGTGGGGGTCCGGAGAGCGCTGTGCTCACGCGGCCATCACGGATGCCCGCTAGGCTCCTCCCCTGGGTAGACATGGTTGCTTCATGCCCGCCATGAATGACACCAATTGTGTCAAGAGATTAGTGTCAGCATGGAGGACACTCAGCATTGATGTCTTCCCCACATGGATCTGCTTCAGCAGGTCCACAGACTCCACACTCAGGGCAGCAGGGGAGACAGATGCAGGGGGTGCGGTGCCTGGACTGAAGGAGACTCTCGCCCTAACACGGGGTGCTCCACAGACATCTGGGATGAGAGCAACTGGGAGGGTGGAGATGGTGCAGGTGGCGGGGACAGACTCGCTGACAGTGTTCTCTGGTGTTGGCACACCAGCCTCCTCCAGGGAATCATCACTGGAGCATTCGTCGTCCGGCAGCAGATGTAGTGGCTGTTGACTCGCCGTCAGTCTGGCTCCCTCCGACTCCTCCACAGCGGAACCAATCTGGCTGCGCCCTTCCTCACAGTCCGTGGAGCTGTCCCTTGCAGTGTCTGCCGATGATGCTGTGAACAAGGGGGAGAAACAGATTCACATCAGTCACCTGCATTTACTGGACACATGACCTTAAATGCAACACATCCCTGTGCAAGCCCTGCCATCATTTAAAAACAGCAGCGAACTCTACCACACATAGGTGAACCTGGCACATATCATTCTGCTGGTGAACCATGCCTTCTGTACCCATGATGACAATGGACCCATCAGCCCATATTATGAATAATGTTAGCCAGCACATGTGCAGGCACGACCAGAATACCCAGTACTCTAATCTGCTATGATCATTACTGTCATGTGTTCTTACACACATGTCACATTTCAGGCCACTGACTCAGCTTTTGGAACAGCATTTGTGATGGCATGAACTCATTGTTGACATGATGAACATACTTCCATTACCAGACACCATGACTGGCCATGTCTTGAAACGTAAAGCTAGCACACTGTAGCTGCAGTACAAGACACACATCACAATACTATCAAGCAACAACGGTCCTTGACGCAATACACTATAGACACTATTAAATAATTTTTATAGGCACCAATCTGCGCTATAATGAAAGGCGTGTCCAGCCGTACACTGATTTAATCAATGATAAGATAAAGAACAAATAGTGTGAACAATAATACAGTGGGACACAATCGTGCATCCAGTACATAGAACAGGGCAAAACACAACACTTATTTACAAGGGTAGGGAAGTTCTCAGGCAATTTCATAATTAGTGAGACGCTAGTAAAGTAAATAAATCAGACTAGCTGCACTCATGTAGTAAACACAATTGGGTAACACATTGGAGAACTAGTGTGTAACTACATAAACTGTCGACGGCGTTTCGATCCTATTAAAAATAAAGGATCATCATCAGTACTAACATTGTATTGCCTGAATATGCAAGCCTGCGGGGAAGTAAGGGAACAAGGAACAAAAAACAATGTATTAAAACCTAAAACCTGTAAATTGCATCATCGATGATTCCAGGCCATGCTTTAAGTGACGACCTTCCATACGTGTGTGCCAATGTGTCGTGACAGTCAATCCATATAAAAACACTTGTGACAGTCTCTGGTGTTTGGATAGTGCCGGTAGTGAGGTGTGGTCAACGGGACAAGGGGTAAGAAGCATCCAGGGCAGGCAAGGTCATACCTGACCGCACTGGGTATTAAACGTGGTCTTGGATCCACAGGGAATTGCGTCGTGTGTACGCTGGTGGTAGAGATCAATTGTGGGTAGGGCGTCTAAACCAGCAGGGGTTTCTATGGTGGCGGGAAGAACGTGAGGATAATGGAGCCATAAATTGAAGTAAACGGCAATCACAATTTGTAAGTCTACACCCCTGTATACCTGATCACAGAGGACATCACAAGTACATAGTAAAGCTGCTGACACAAATAATGCACATTATAGTGACTACACACATATGTATTGCCCTGTGTGCAGCACCAATAGTCACATGTCAGATGTCTGTCCATGACAAACATATAGCAGACCTCTGAAATACAAAAAGCTATGGCAGGCCAGCTTGACACAGAGTCAGACACATGATAATAAACGTTCACAATGGTCAAAGTGTTGGGTGACACCCAGGATTAGGAGGCCAGAGTGTCTCAGATGACCGGAGAAGGCAGACCTATCCATGGGCCATGTGATACATGGGATTACCAGGAGCACAATGCAGGTGACCATGCATTTTCTGGAACTCATACACATCAAATGTCTGAAGTCTCACGATTGGGCATGCCTACTGCATGGGTGTGTGGCCAATACTTCTGTGATGTATTCCTATAGGTTCTGTATCGATCCCCCTATTCCTGACCCTGTTCTGGTTAACAAGTTAACTAGCAGCCATCCCATGATGCAGAAACCGTTATCTGATTAAGCCACACCACAGCACAGGAACGTGTTATCTGATTAGGTCATAACGCTTGCCATCTAATTAGACAAGCGATATTCCTCCAGCCCCTGATAAGGCATACGGAGTTCTCAAAACAAATCAAACCTATGACAACCTGGGAAAAACCCTGCGGCCATTGTTTTGATTTCATCGAGAACTTCAGCAAAAGAATGTGCTAACGACCAAGTCGTATGACATCCTTATTGACGTATCTATGTCCATCCTTACGTCAATCTCGGGACCTTACAGGTATAAATATTACCGGTATTGCCTTAAGCAAACACACGCGGTGGTGACGAGATCGGAGCAGCCAGACTTGCCGAAGCCCAGAGCAGAGCAGACCCCGCTGGCGCAGCCCCGCCTTCCTGACGCGCTGAGAACGAGACGCTGCTTTCTCCTGCCGAGAAATCCAGCTCCGGCACTTCCGAGCAGCCCTCGCAGGCAGCTTGGAATATCGAGACCAGAGACGAGAGATACCATCCCTCATTCATCCTAGATTCCAGGTACAGAACTGAATAACCCCTTGCAGAGAATTCTTGAGTCAGTCACTTGGCAAAACAAACTTAACTTAAACTGCTACTTTCTATTCCCGCCCACGTATTAGGCTTAGGTCAGGTACACTGGGGTAGGCGTAGTTAGAAACACCAGTTGAGTACGATTAGTCAAATGTATATATGTATGTATCTATTTTATCCATTTTAAAACACCTTATGGCTTAGAAACCATATAAATGTTTTTACAGTATTATTTTATACTTCTGCTTTTATTGTATGCACTTTACTTAACCATAAGTATTGCGATAATATCGATCCATTTCTCTTGTATGAGAAAAGAGACTGATCAATAAATACCATCTTTTATTGAACACGCCCGTCTCTTCCTTTTCTCTACAATCTGGTGAGACTAAGAATGCACGTACTGACTGAGTAAAATAAGTTGTCTTTTGTTTTCACACGACTCTAGAGATACACTCTTGATTAGGGGAGAGCAAAGTTGTCATGTTCTATGGTTGTCAGAAACTAAATCCCTTCTTGTCTATCCAGGGAGGTTCAACACCTCCTTGCCTATTCGAGAAAGTTTCTAGTGAACTCTGAGCTAGCTGGCAAACCCAAAACTTTAAGTCTAATATCGACAATAGAAGACCTAGTTAACGTCTGGTCTAGGCCTATACTATTGAAGGTATTATTCCAATGCGCAGAGCCTATTGGGATAATAGGAACTACACTACATGGCGCCCAAACGTTTGGAAAGGCGATAAAACTAACGCAAGACATTAGAGTAACTCAGTCGTGCTTTTTCACTCAGACCCCTTTTTTCCCATAATACTCCAAAGACGTCTGGAGTGGGTGAAAGGTAATATCCGCCAAACCTCGCAGGAGGAAACTCCTATGTATGGTTCTTGGTTTAGTCAACGTTGAAGGATACACTGTTCCAAAATATTGTGCATCTAATCTTTGTTTCCATAAGAAACCTGATCTGCAAACAAACGAAATAACCTTCCTGTCGGTAAAATGGCAGAAAGTGATGATGAAAGAGAAGCAGTTAGAATAGCAACTGAACTCGTAGCAGCTGATAATACTATGCAAGACGCAGACCCGAATATAATACTCATCGCGGTCAACGTAAGAAAATCTATAACTTTAAAACTTATAGAAAATGGACTGACACCTAGAGGTGGCACAGTCATATTCGTAATAGAGGCACACGAATATCGGCAGACAGAGGTATTCTATTCCTGGATACACTTTCCAGCAGCGAACGCTGTAACAAAGCACTTCCACTATTACAAAACAGAGGATCCTCCTAATGAGTACACTCCTTTCGAGGAGGTGGAAGTACCACTTAAATTTCAAGAGCACCTGCTCTTGTTTAATGGCGCCCTAAAACATAATAATCACATCACCAGGCTCGGTCCATTAGGTAGACCAGGAGCAACGTGGCCGGTCCTAGCCGGATACACACCACATCCAGACATCGATGGGATGTCTGCAGCAAACCTTTTAATACAACTAAAACAATTAATAAAAATACATAGACAATTAGTCCAATATGTAAAGCGGACTTCAACAATCCAACCAGCAATTAAAATTCCACAGCTGACCCCCCATTAGGGGAACACAAATAAAATTACACCACAGAACATACAATCCTGCCTAGGTAAAGTACCAGCTAAACGGGAGCAAATACCATTCTGGTTAGCACAAAAAATCACCCAAATAGAGGCGGTGTTTCCAGACACCACCCCGTTGGAAAAACACAGGATTCTGACTATCTGTCTTCCAATGGGAATCGCACCACACGTGGAGGACTGTGACACTTGGGGTACAGTCTTTGCTTCCATTTACACAAAAACGCATGGTGTTCCATCCATCTCGGTAATACCAGATGTGCTAAAACAAATTCAAGATGAATACGGTCCAGAACCCGCTTTAACTCTTGGTATGAAATTACTAAAAGACTTCAAGCAGGTCTCGGCAATACTATTAGCCAACATAAAGGGAGAAGCAGCAAACGTGGCGATCCGCCAAAGGTTAAAAGAAACAGATATAGCAGACCAACCAGCTGAAATTGCCAGAATTATAGAAAAATCCTATGAGGAACTAGGTAGAGATAGTTTAGGTGGAATACCAGTAAAACCCCGACTGATTGAAAGTCCTTAAAAAGTATTTTTTAATAATAATTTAACATCACAAAAAAAGAGCTGGGATGGAAACAAACAATCCAATCCTAAAGAAAAGAAATTCCAGTCCAGAGGAAGGTCTCCTCGGCGGAGAGAAATATCTCCAAACCAAGGACACAGGTCTCCCCAAAGTGAGCCCTCTGGGAAAAGATACAACCTTAGAAATAGGGATAATATTAAGAAACCTGATAGATATCAAGAAATTGATACACGCCCCTCTCAATCTTTTCAGACTTCCTCGCAGAAATCGGAAAGAAGAGGACGATCAGAACAAAGAGAAGAGCACGCCAAGTCCAAAGACAAGGAACCTGCTCATCTAAAAAAGAAATTACAATTTCCAAAAAAGAAGGTAGCCAGTATTAAAGTAGTTAACAATGCCGAGAATACTGAGGACACAACTGAAAAACGGAGAATGGGCTCAGACAATGCTAGACAACGCAGCAGAAGTGAGCATAGCTCGCAAAGTCCTTATGAATCATCTGGAGACAGTGGACACGAATTAATATCTTCAAGTGGAAACTGCAGACACCAGAGTTAGCAAACCTCACAAAATATATGAAATAACTTTACGTATAGAAGGGGATAAGACTAGAAAAATAAGGGGACTATTTTGGGATAATCTCTCCAAGGGCTATGACATCCTTCTAGCTGAAAAAGACTGGCCACCAGAGTTTGTCAGGGACTGCCCTCATGGCGAAGAAATAATTATGCCTGCCTTCTCAAATCATATCCCAATTCATAAAAAATACACACTTGCTAGAAAGTGGGCAGTAGCTCAAGCTCCTGCTTTATATAAAAATCATGTAGGATGGGATGAGGACTCTCCTCCTCACAAAATCCAGCTAAAATCACAACCTACTGCACTGAGACAGTATCCAGTTAAGCAAGAAGCTAAAAAACAGGTAAAAGAAATCCTAGATCAATTAGAATACCAGGGGGTGATTGAAACTTGCACCTCACAAATGAACAACCCTTTGTTTCCGGTCTCCAAACCAGACAATTCATATCGTCTAGTTTTGGATTACAGACACCTTAACTCATGTTGCAAAACTTTTGCAGTGCAAAACTCGCATAGTGCTGCACTAATGAATAACATAGTGCGCAAAAAATACAAAACAACATTAGACATCTCTAATGGATTCTTTTGTCAAAATATAGCACCAGAGAGCAGATATTTGCCGCGTTCTCAATAAATGGCACTCAAAAACAATTCTGTCGGTTAGCCCAGGGGTACAAGAACAGCCCAGGAGTATTCTCAGCGAGAGTAACAGAATTGCTAAAAACATATGATGACGAAGCATTATCTTATGTCAACGACATATACCTAACAGATGATGACTTGGATACTCACTTGAAGAGAGTGAACACCATAATACTTGGGTTCGCAGCAGAGGGTTACAAATTCAACTTTAAAAAATCCAGAATTGCCCATCTAACAGTCCTGTTCTTAGGATATGAATTACCAAGTGAAGGCAAAAGCCTGGCTGACAATTTCCTAGAGAAATGTGCCGTACTCCAAGCACCTAGAACACTAAAAAACCTGCAGTCAATTCTAGGCTTCCTAAATTTCGGAAGAACATACATTGCAAATTACGCAGAAAGGGTCAAACCCCTTTATGATCTAATAAAACCATATTTTAAAAGAACCAATTGGACTCAAATACACACAGAAATTTTGAGATCCTTACAAACAGACATGTTAATTAAAACAAAATTAGAAACACGTGATAACACACGCAATCTTGTGATTCGAGTCATCCCAGGAAGATGCGGATTCACATACCTGACCTCTAATGAGGGAGAAAAGGTACCAATTGCATTCAAATCACACTTGTACACTAAAGCTGAAATGAAATTTAGCCCAACGGAAAAAATTCTTACTGCAACACAGACAGCTATAGCAAAAGAACGAGCCCTGGCACAAGGTAAACGAATAATAATCGTGACACCGATACCAGCCCTAGAGGCGGTAACAAAGGCAAGCATTCCGAATGCTAAAGCACTACATCCAAGGTGGATACAGTGGGCTAATTCTCTTGCTGCAACAGACGTGGTATACGAATTTGATCCCAACTTAAAAACACAAGAATTTCTCCAATACGAATTCGAATGTCCTCCGCCGACCGAAATTCTGCCTCTAGAACATTACGGCTGTATAATATATACAGACGGATCAGCACAACCCGCAGTGGGGGGTAAACAAGCTTACAGTGCTGCATGCGCGATTGTTAAAGGTCGCCTGCACGAAGGGAAATTTAAACCAGCTATCACCAAAACACAATCTCTGGGAGATTGTACAGCTCAGGGAGCTGAACTACTGGCATTCAAGATGGCGCTTGAAAATACCGATCGAGAATTCCCCACACTCATAGTGTGCGATTCGTATTATTGCGTTCAGTCTTATAATGAATACTTGCAGATCTGGCTTCAGAATGGTTTTAAGGATGCAAAGGGAGGCACAATCAAGCATAAAATGCTCTGGGAACAAGTAGTTCTTTTACAAAAAGAACTACCAAAGACTCACGTGATACATACACTGAGTCATCAACGTGATGGCGTTCACGTTGCAGGGAATTCATTGGCTGATGAGGCCGCGAAGGCAGCTGTGCAAACGGCTTCCGTAGCTACCATCAC
Organism: Lissotriton helveticus; assembly: GCF_964261635.1. Taxonomy (NCBI): domain Eukaryota; kingdom Metazoa; phylum Chordata; class Amphibia; order Caudata; family Salamandridae; genus Lissotriton; species Lissotriton helveticus. The sequence goes on along the minus strand of NC_136073.1, from coordinate 118,770,677 downwards.
ACGGTCAAAAAAAAAAATAGACAGCGAGATATTACAGGCTGTCAGCGCTACAGAAAAGGATTCGATAGAAACACTACCGAAAGGCTTTCCAGTAAAATACTCATACATAACTGATGCAAACAATGTTCCTTTTGCTCGAATCCCTGGAGTGGGGGATAGGGCAATTCCAAACATGGAACATAGGTTAGGACTAATAATAGCGGCACACGAAGGGCTCGCTTCTGTACATGCTGGCGTCTCAGCCACAGTATCATTGTTAAAACAGAGATACTGGTGGCCACAAATGAGAAGACAAACAAGGAACTATGTTTTAGAATGTGAAATATGTCAAAGAATGAAAGTATCAACGGTGAGACGACCAGCGCAGACGCCCCTTCTAATCTCAGATAAACCATTAGCCTGTGTTTATCTGGACCACTGCGGTCCCTTACAAATGTAAATGTAAATGTAAATGTAAATGTATTTCGATTTATATAGCGCACTAATCACCCAGGGGTCTCAAGGCGCTTGCTTAGGGAACCCGTCCTGGTATTCCCCTGTGAGATACCCCGGCAGGGTATTCACAAGGTGAAAGTCAGGCATCCCGCCGCGAGGGGCCGTAGTGGAGATTAAGCAAGCTATTGCCCAGAGTCGCAGAGTGTGACCCCGTGAGTCGAGTAGGCACCGGAGCGAGAATTGTCGAGTCCGTGGAATTTTTTGAGCCCGAGACCCGCCGAGGCGGGGAATCGAACCCTGGTCCACGGCTGATCTCAACTTCCGGGTCTGCCGCCTCTAACCACTGAGCCACGCTTCTCCACAAAGGGATGGTAACTATAAATATATCCTGGTCGCAGTGGATTCATGCACGAGATTCATATGGATGTGGCCCCAGCGATCGGCTGACGCCAGAACTGTTATAAAAGATTTGCGAGTCTTTATCAGCACATACGCAATTGGCATGCTGCATTCTGACCAGGGTCCTGCTTTTAGCTCTCGAGCTTATAAGGAGGCCATGACCAGCATGGGCATTGCATTGCGGTACTCTTGTCCATTTCACCCTGAGGGGAACGGAATTGTAGAAAGAAAAAACCGTGACATAAAGCAATCGATAACAGCAAAGGTATTAGGTTCGGGAGCTGGGTGGGTCAAACATCTAATAAGTGTCCAACGTAGTCTAAATAACCTGCCAAGAAATTCTCTGAAGGGATTCAGTCCGTACGAATTATTGTTTGGAACTAGGATGTTAGTCTTAGATCTCGACAGTCAGACTTCAGTGGTGAAGGAAAAAAACTTTGATATCAAAGATCGTTTGGCTATTTTGCAGGACTTAAACGAAACAAGAAAAGACCTGAGCAACATAAAGTTGAAACAGCAGCCAACAACCACTGAAAAACCACCACCTGTCCCAGCAAGACCTGTCTGGATTCCAAAAGTCGGGGATCTAGTCAGAGAAAAGATCGCGGTAAAGAAGGAATTTGGGCCTTCTTATAGAAAAGCAGTTCCTGTCTTGTCTATCAACGGAACAAGATCAGTTGTACTACCGCCGCTTGCTGGTAAAAAGGAGAACCGAGTTGCATCCATCGACCTGGTAAAACCACAATCATGTGGCCGATAACAAACAGTAGGCCAAGTGGACTCCCGATAAGTAGTAGAACACCAAGGTTTGCTACCAATACAGAGGTCCAAACTAAGAGGCTAATCACATTCGAAACGCCTACAGAAGAACAACAAGGACCGTGCAACAATGCAATGGAACTTAAACCTCTGAAAACCCAAATAAAAACATTTAGTAGAGACACACCAACATACAATGAAGTAACAAACGAATATGCAAGAAACAGTAATCCTGAAGCAATTGGAACAATTGACAGAACTGCATCCGGCTACTTCATAAACTTCGATGATTCCTCTGAAGACCTAAGTGAATCAAAAACACAGCCATCTACAAAAACCTTTAAAGATAAAGCTAAAAAACTTTTGAAACAACTGAAAGAAACATATCTAATTTCTCCATGGATTGAATTTTGGGTGGGTTTTGGTGCATTTATCCTCATACTTTGGCTCATCATGGTACTAACTTTGGGACGCTTCATTGAGGGAAAATATGCTAAAATGGACACAGCAAGTCAGAAAATCAACTTGATCCTCAAACCACACACATCTTCACACGTCGAGAAAAGAGAACTTTCTTCAGTCAACTTCACAGCCAATCCTATACCGGGTGGGGTAGCATGGGACAATACTGACTACGAAATTTATTGTCCGGTCGAAATCCTGAAATATCCACACCAAATCAAGATCTCATTGAGTGACTTTGTAAAACCAAGCTCATTTGCTGATGATTGGGACTTTGAAAGTATAAATAATATGATGTCTGACCTAGTGATGTCTGCTAAATTTACCAAACATGATTATTTGCAGGGTTCGACTAATTATGATAGTATGTACTGTTACAACCACTATGGTAACCATTTTCTACATAAATCTGCACAACCTAGAAATGTTTTAAATTATAATCAATGGGAACATTGTGCAACCCCTCCAAAAGGAAGCTCAAGAACCTTTTATGACAAATATTCATACTTTTCAGGGTTCAACACAAGTAATGCTGAAACATTTTATTTCAAATTGTCAAATAAGACAGGGACAAAGACCATGATAACAAACACGAAATTTATATATTCAGGCTCATTTTTTGAACAAATTAATACTTTTGGTTTTGATTATTGGGACAAAAATGTTGAAGTAAAAAGTGTTTGGGGTACAAAAGAATGGCAAGTACAAGGTATAGAATCATTGTTTAGAGCCTGCATGATCCCAGAACAAATTATATTTTTGAATGACACTGTTCAACAAACTACCTGTCTTGGCCTAGCCAAAATCAAAGACTTAAATAAACCGTCTATTCCAAAGCCAACTATGAAGAGCAATAGCTCTACAGATGAAGAGATAGACGTAAACTATGTATTAAACCAAAACAGAACACATCCTGATTGGAAACAGTGGTTGATCTGGCCCACAGATACTAATAACTGTCAAGACAGATTCCTGAACAAAACACAGGGGTTCAAATTGACCAGGCCAGACCCTAGATATTCCCAAAGACAACACCCAGGGATAATAACCACCTACAGTGTGGGCAAACTCTGCCTTCAATGGCTACAAACTTCCACACTGGCAGAAATTAAGCAACACCTAACTTTACTTACTGATGGTGCTGACTTGCGTGATTTCATTATGGGACCGCGCAAACAGCGTCAGAAACATTTCATAGCAGCCTCTGTATATGCAGCTTACAACGAGGCCTGGAAGGTGACTCAAATTGAGACAGCAGAAAGGGATGTATGACGTTATAACGCATACTTTTACTCCGCAGACCATTACAACGCGACTTTTACTCCGCATACCGTTACAACGCATAGCGCCTTGGGGCGCTGGATAGTGGTAAGTATAATTTACTATTCTAACTCCAGTCCCCGTGGACCCTAGGGAAGGTGTTGGATAGTAAATTATACTTATTCCCTATCCTAGAGCGCCCCCCAGCGCAATGCGTTGTAATGGTATGCGGAGTAATGGTCGCGTTGTAATGGTAGTGCGGAGTAAAAGATCCGTTGTAACGGGTGTATACCGCAGAAAGTATACGGGAAATTGACCGTATTAATTTGGAAAAATCACTTTCTGTAGTGGACAATGGGTTAATGACTCTGTCCTCCAGAATTTTTTCTTTGGACAGCATTGTGTCTTCAGCAATCGACATAATATCGCAAGACTTACTGTTGTTACAACACGGTCAGTCTCAATTGCGTTCTATTGTACAGCTTGGCTGGACGTTACAAAATCTGCGTTCAGGCTATGTGCCTTGGCGTTTAATCAACACAACGTCACTATTCAATATCTTTAACCTTACTGATAAACAAATCAGTATGGCACAGAAGGGTGCTGATTATACAATCCTGAGCATTGAGAAACTCGAGAGATTACCAGTGACAATGTCAGAACGACCTGTCAGTGAATGGATAATACATGGGATAATTAATATTCCAATATCAACCTTCAGGTTTCAATACTGCCAAAAATATATACAGGCTGGCATGTACGAAAAATTGGGAAAAGGGTACATTAAGACAACATGGAATTTGCCCTATTCACATGCATGTGTCAGTAATAAAGGACAGAAAGTGTTTCTTAGTGGCAATAATTGTGCGATGTCACTAAGCGGTACACTTCTGTGTAATGGAATTAGTTTGCATGGAGCCTGTGAAGGGAACTCAAATAACCTTTCATGTCACCAGCTAGGCGCACCTGCAACAGGAATAGAACCATTTTTTCAAAGACTCTATAGTGGGAGTTACATTCTAATTGTGGATTGCAGATGTTGTAGTCTTATGCCCGGGACTCCTTATCTCGTAACTACGACTGCGAAGGTCATGTGCTGTGGACACTCATTGTTCCCCAGCTCCTTTCCAGACAGGGAGGCAAGGGCATGGCCCAACTTGAAAATTACTTCTATTCGAATAGATACTTTAAGCAGAATGAAAACAGTGCTTCTTCAGACGCCGACCAGACTCACGTCATCAAAAGAAACGTATGATCTCCTAGTCGCAAGGACGGCTGCAGAGATTCACTCATTGTTATCAACTAATTCCCCCATACATTTCGCAGAAATCCTGAATGAAATCTTAAATATTTCTGATACCAGTGGAGTCTCAAAAGTATTTAAGACAGTATTTTTGATGGCATTAACACCATTCAAAGCCATACTGGGTATTTTTCCAGATTTCGTCCATTCGATTTTTGGCGGACTTCCCCTCATTTTGGGACTAATTGCAGGAATCCTATTCTTAGTCCTTATATTTCGTTATGGCAAACCATGTCACAGACAAAACACCTGCGACAAGGGAAGAAACAATCCGAGCCATTGGATACCGGGACCGGATATCAAAAATCCTGGGACTTTCCCTGCTTAGAGACCTGAACATGACTTGGTTTCTTTCATTTCGACCAATGTGGCATCGATGTGTTTTACCTGTATTAAGGTGCTTGCTGTGCGGAGAAGAATGCGTGTTGGACACCTGTCTGACGCTACAATCAGATGCGCCAATGGATGCAGAAACATTGTTGAGTCCAATAAAGGCTCATGCTTTGTGCTGCCCTCAACGGCTACCAATCCTGATGACGGCATTCATGGAAACTTCACCACTACGATTAAGGGGTAGTGAAGTTCAAGATGAAAGCAGCATCGATCAGGTACGACCTTCTGTCAGCAATACTAATCAAAATGTCAATGCAGAAATAGAGACTTTTGAGCAAGCTAGCACACGGCGTTCCCTGAATTTGGCCTTCAACTAGAATAGCAAAATAACATGAACAATTTCCCCTCCAGTTCACGGACAGCGATTTTTTCAGCAGCCCCAAAATATTTTTACAATTTTTTCGGGACACTAATCTTCTGCTTGAAGTAAGAACTATTCTTAGAGAACTAAAAGTTCTATTTTTAGAAACTTTATAGACATTAGCTGCCCGCTGGTATGTTCATAATTATTTTATTCTGTGATGAAATGGTCTCGAACTTTTTTCTTCTGTATTAAGAGCCATTTCATGTGTAAATTCTCATATACCAATTAGCAATAATGTATACATATGCGTGATTACTTTAGCATTATTCTACAGCTTGAGTGCATATAATACATGTGACTGTTTTTTCCGTATATTAGATAATTTCAAAATGCATTTTATGTATTTTGGGGTGGTAAGGTATACACAATACTCTACAGTATGTTTTACTATGCCTAGATTCGTAAACATGGCCATAGTTAGCGTGGAGTGGGTGTCATGTATTCCTATAGGTTCTGTATCGATCCCCCTATTCCTGACCCTGTTCTGGTTAACAAGTTAACTAGCAGCCATCCCATGATGCAGAAACCGTTATCTGATTAAGCCACACCACGGCACAGGAACGTGTTATCTGATTAGGTCATAACGCTTGCCATCTAATTAGACAAGCGATATTCCTCCAGCCCCTGATAAGGCATACGGAGTTCTCAAAACAAATCAAACCTATGACAACCTGGGAAAAACCCTGCGGCCATTGTTTTGATTTCATCGAGAACTTCAGCAAAAGAATGTGCTAACGACCAAGTCGTATGACATCCTTATTGACGTATCTATGTCCATCCTTACGTCAATCTCGGGACCTTACAGGTATAAATATTACCGGTATTGCCTTAAGCAAACACACGCGGTGGTGACGAGATCGGAGCAGCCAGACTTGCCGAAGCCCAGAGCAGAGCAGACCCCGCTGGCGCAGCCCCGCCTTCCTGAATCGCTGAGAACGAGACGCTGCTTTCTCCTGCCGAGAAATCCAGCTCCGGCACTTCCGAGCAGCCCTCGCAGGCAGCTTGGAATATCGAGACCAGAGACGAGAGATACCATCCCTCATTCATCCTAGATTCCAGGTACAGAACTGAATAACCCCTTGCAGAGAATTCTTGAGTCAGTCACTTGGCAAAACAAACTTAACTTAAACTGCTACTTTCTATTCCCGCCCACGTATTAGGCTTAGGTCAGGTACACTGGGGTAGGCGTAGTTAGAAACACCAGTTGAGTACGATTAGTCAAATGTATATATGTATGTATCTATTTTATCCATTTTAAAACACCTTATGGCTTAGAAACCATATAAATGTTTTTACAGTATTATTTTATACTTCTGCTTTTATTGTATGCACTTTACTTAACCATAAGTATTGCGATAATATCGATCCATTTCTCTTGTATGAGAAAAGAGACTGATCAATAAATACCATCTTTTATTGAACACGCCCGTCTCTTCCTTTTCTCTACAATCTGGTGAGACTAAGAATGCACGTACTGACTGAGTAAAATAAGTTGTCTTTTGTTTTCACACAACTCTAGAGATACACTCTTGATTAGGGGAGAGCAAAGTTGTCATGTTCTATGGTTGTCAGAAACTAAATCCCTTCTTGTCTATCCAGGGAGGTTCAACTCCTCCTTGCCTATTCGAGAAAGTTTCTAGTGAACTCTGAGCTAGCTGGCAAACCCAAAACTTTAAGTCTAATATCGACAATAGAAGACCTAGTTAACGTCTGGTCTAGGCCTATACTATTGAAGGGATTATTCCAATGCGCAGAGCCTATTGGCATAATAGGAACTACACTACACTTCACACTCCTATGCTGACCCACAACATAAATTAGTGCAGAGATGTTGAGCACACACAGAGCACAAGTCAATAATCCATAACTGAGCTGACACATGTCCCAGATCAGCCACACCCATGTAGCTCAAGCCAATGTCCATTTTGCTGATGTTGCTGTCAACATTCCCTTGGACAACAGTACATACACACAACCCAAGTGACACATGTGAAAGAGTGGAAGGGACACACCTGGGCATCTTATGGGAATGGGGCATCACCAGATATAGCCACATGGAACTTGTCTGAGCCACATGGAACTTGTCTGAGCAGACAGACTAACTGTGGGAGTGTAACTTGGCTGAAGGAGTGCAAACTGCAAGTTATACACAATACACCAACAAGGCATGGACTCACCCCCTCCTTGCTGCTGTCTGGCCGTCAACTGCCCATCCAGGTCTGGGAAGACCACCAGCAGGATCCGTAGCATGTGGGGGGTCAGGTTCCGGCGTGCGCCCCTCCTGCGAGGAGGCGACAGCTTCAGCTGAACCCTTTCTATCCTCCGGGTCCAGCCACGAAGGTCCTGCCACCTCTTCTGGCAGTGGCGGATTCGGCGTCTGCAGACCCCCACTGATCTAACTTCCCGGGCGATGGTCTGCCATATGCCATTCTTCTCATAGGCAGTGACCTGTGAGGATGACAATGTGAGACACCATCACTACACATGCCTCATGTTACTAACCACACTGTTGTTACCACATGTTCAACTTTGCAGTGCATATCATGTATACAGGTAATGCAACTATGGTAATGATCAGTTATCCTGTGTGAAAGCCACAATTCACGACATGGCAGTGTCGGCAGACCGATGGCCTCAGGCTGGACACCCACTCACTGCTCAGACCGGACACTGTGAGGCACAGAGTTGAGCAGGATGTTTACCAGCACGGGGAGACCAATCCCATTGGCCACTCCACTTACACCCCCTCCCCAGCCTCTCCATAGATTGCATGATCCACATTGATTAGTGAAAACTGGCGACAACAACATATCAATTGGGTCAACACATTTGCTATCGGGTGGGGGGTAAGAGGTGTTTGCTTAACTTTCGCAGCCAAGCACACAGCAATGTTTCTGCGACACAGCTGATGAGGATAGCTTGGGTTTGTTGTCTGCAGCTGTGGTGCAACTCTTCACCAACTATCTCACTGCAATGAACTGGCAATTTGTTATTCCCAAACCACCTCCTGCAGATTGGTAACCTTACATTTCTGGTGTATTGCAGCAGTTCATAGTTGCCCTTACAGTTCCTGGTTGCTGAAATGGCTGAAATGGCAGACATTGTCACATTTCTCTCTCCATCAATGCTAGCTTTAGCATGTCAGAAAGTTTCACTATTAGTCAATTGTATGTCACACATAAACACATTTAAATGATGGGAAAAGGACAGTAGATCAATCAGAAACACTGCCAGCTGTGTACATGCATCAGCACACTCTCAGACTTAAATTTACTCAGTGTGTATGCTTGCCCTTTGTGAGCACAATGCTAGTAGGGCCAGTCAGATAACATGTACAAATGCCAAGGCAGTGGACTCTACACTCACCTGCTCCCCTGGTTTCCCATACAGCTTGCAGTACTGTGGGAGGAGGCTGTCCAGGAGGGCCTGGTTCTCCTCCTCAGTGAATGCTGGAATCCTCTCCACAGTACGTGCCATTGCAGGATACAGAGGATGCAGAGACAGCAGCAATGGTGTGATGAAATGCAGTCCTGTGGCATGTAGTGCAAGCAAGTGCAGTCTCTGGGGAATAGACAGCCTTATATATGTGCTACAGAGGCAGTATCTGTTCAATGCTGCCTAAGAAATAGGTCAGAGTTGTTCGATTTATCCGAATTAGACCAATCCATGACTTTGAACGCAACGGACACGCCTTCCGCGTCGTTCAAAAATTCAGCATCATGACACCATTGCCTTTGCAACATTGCTGTAGAGGCCCAACTGAATCTGGGAGCACACGAGTCGTACATGTAGCAAGACACAAGTTCATCTCCATGACAGCCAATAGCCAAGGCGTGCGTACGCCTTGGTCCCTAGGTGTCCGATGCGTCATACCAAATCGCACTCGCGTATATACACATTACAGTCAATTACCAAGGCATGCATACGCCTTGGTCCCTAGACATCCGACGCGTCTTACAAAATTGCACCTGTGTATATACACAAATGTAAATGTAAATGTAGTTGAGCTTATATAGCGCACAGCTACCCGCAGTGGGTGTCCCGGCGCTTGCTTAGGGAACCCTTCCTGATATTCCCCTGTGAGATAGCAGGGTATCCACAAGGTGAAAGTCAGGCATCCCGCCGCGAGGGGCCGTTGTGGAGATTAAGCAAGCTGTTGCCCAGAGTCGCAGAGTGTGAACCCGTGAGTCGAGGAGGCACCGGGGCGAGAATTATCGAGTCCGTGGAATTTTTAGCCCAAGACCCGCCGGGGCGGGGAATTGAATCCTGGTCCAGGACCGATCTCAGATTCTGGGTCTGCCGCCTCTAACCCCTGAGCCACACTTCTCCACTCCAAATTACACACATTACAGTCAATTACCAAGGCATGCGTACGCCTTGGTCCCTAGGCGGCCGGCGCATCTTACCAAATCGCACCTGCGTATATACACATTACAGTCAATTACTAAGGCGTGCGTATGCCTTGGTCCCTAGGCATCGGACGCGTATTACCAAATCACACACACATATATGCACATTACAGTCAATTACCAAGGCGTGAGTACTCCTTGGTCCCTAAGTGTCCGACGCGTCTTTCAGAATCGCACCCGCCTGTTTGACCATTACATTCAATGGTCATAAGCTGCCAACCAAAAGGTTTTGACATGGACTGAGGGGGTGGGCAACACAGTGACAGCCTGTCACACAGTACAGGCAATCACTATTCATGCTTCATTACATGTGTGGGTACATGTCTACACATGTCAAATTTGATGGGCACAATGTGGTACACACTACCAGTATGTGCCATGTTACATGTTAACAAAAATGCATTGTGTGTGATGCACCTCCCTACTGTGGTTGAGGACTTCGCTGGTCAACACCCTTGGCCTGGGCACAGTTACAGGGGCCCATTGTGTACTGACATGTTACATTGAACTCTACGTTGCATATGATATGTCATGTGTGCCCCTAAGCTTGCTGTGTAGGGTACATCATGAGTATTTGCGTATAGTGCTAGGCACATGGATCTAATTGTATCTGGGAGTTGTTAATCCCCACAACCTCAATCAGATTTGGGCATGTGATTTGGTGTTCTGTCTGTGTGTCACAGACATCCACCTTTGCCATGCAGACAAGCCTGTTTGCACATCCTGTGTGTGTAATGGTTGTGTTGGTACGTGTACATCAGACGTTACATGGTGCCTGTGTCCATGTGGCAATACATGTTCCCCCTGTGTGTGACTGCCAGTCCCTCGTCATTTTGACTACACAACTATCCTCACTAGTTATTGAGGTATGTGTTTGATATGTAACATATGTTCAGATGTACTGTGACAGGGTCCACAGTTTGTCGACAGCAGAGCATGGCAATTGTTGTGTCACCATGTGGAGCTGACATGTTAGGTGAGGGGCACATGGCTGGCATATGCGGCCATGCTGAATTGCATACACCTGAATCAATTGTGTCCTGATGTGATGTAGCATGTTATGTTATTTTAATAAAATTTGTACAGCGCACGATTACACTCGGGTGACTTGGCGCTTCCAGTGCAACATACTGTACTAGGTGCTACTACTGCTTAAAAAGCCAGATCTTCAGTTGATCCTGAATTCAAGAAGGGGGGACATTTTCTGAGATACGAGGGGAGGGAATTCCATTCCTTGATGGTGTTGAAAGTAAAACTCCTCCCCACGTGGTATTTGGAATGGTCATAGCCACAGATTTTGGGGAACTGAAAATCTTTCTTTGATTCCCTATGTACTGCAGGAGACCTAATGTCCACAGACCTTGTAACCATGGCTGAACATGACTGCATCTGACAGTACTGCTTCATATCCAACTGCGCTGACCCCCAAGGTGAAGGTGATGGCAGCCCAACATTTTTTTGCCACCGAAACCTTCCAATATGCTGTGGCTCGTGCTGGTGGGATGTCACAGACCATGTTCAGTTGTGTTCTCCGTGATATTTTGTAGGCAATGTTGTTGTATCTGGACCGATACATCCGATTTACAAACCAACAACAAATGCCAGGCATAAAGGGTGACTTCTATGCACTGGGAGGGATGCCAAATGTCATCGGCTCAATTGATGGGACACATGTGGCTTTGGTACCACCAGAGGCACATGAGCAGACTTACCGCAACCATAAACATTTTCACTCTATTATTGTCCTAGTGTGTCTTGCGGACATGACAATTTCACATCTCTGTGTCCGTTTCCCTGGTTCAGCACATGACGCCTACATCATGAGGAATAGCAGGATACCACATATGATGTCACAGCTGCAGACCCAGCGTGTCTGGCTTGTCGATGTGTCGTTGCACTTTACCTTGTGTGTTTTAAGTATCTTGAGATTACACACTCTTTCCTGGCCCATGACATGTTTGCCTGTTTGTATGTAGGTGACTCCGGGTACCGCAACATGCCATGGCTGCTGACACCTATTAGGAACCCTGTCACACCAGTGCAGATACATTTCAATGATGCACATGGGCAGACCAGGCGAGTGAGCGGGCAGACATTGGGACTCCAGAAAAGCTGATTCCGCTGCCTGGACCGAACAGGAGGGGCCTTCTACTATGCACCTGAAAAGGTGTGCAAGATATTTATTGTGTGTTGCATGCTACACAACATGGCAGTGAGGGAGGAGGTGCCTCTCATCGAAGATGATGATTGCCATCAACCGCCAGCAGGGGAGGATCCTGCCTGGGACATGTTGCGAGTGACGATGAGGGTGAGGGGGCTGTCCGGACTCAGCTCATCAACAACTTCCTCTCCTAATTGTGAGTATACAGTGATGTGTTGTCAACAATTTTTGCATCACCTGATATGTGTCTGTGTTGTGCACTATGAGAGCGTATGTGTGTATGCATGCTACATGTCATGATTGTTGCATTGATGTGTCCCTTGAGGTAGTATGTCCTTCCGAACAGTGTTGCCATGAATCTTCGGATGTTTTCACAACTCTTTGAAATTGTGTATGTAATGTGTATTGTAGATGTAGGCAGTGATTTAGTGATTTCAATACTGTTGTATGTCTGTCATTCACAGGGTCCATTGGCTGTTGTCTGGTGACATGTAACCTCTGAAACGTACAATACGGTTACAGAGTGTAACCTTTCATGAAACCCGATGCATCATCCCACACACCCTGGTGCTGGCATGTCTGGTATTCTTGGTTACTTTGTGATCACTGTCATGTGAGGGTACCTTGCATCTGATGTTTAGTTCACTTGTTGTGTATGTGTAATAAAGGTGCGCACCACTTTGTGGTGTGCTTCCTCTGTGTCCACACATCTGACATTCCTTGGCATGCTGTACCTGTGGGCTGATTGCCACTGCTTCAGCATGTGTGTGTACTTGCCGTTCACAATGTCTGAGGCAAAGATTCTGAGGGGCAGGGTGAATTTGTGTTGTGTTGACCTAGTAGTGTGTACATCTCTAATGTGTCACATCAACATGAATCACATCTCAGTGTTTAGATTGCTGTAGTGGTTTTCCAGCACAGTCTTACTTTAGCACATCATCACCTATATGTGAAAAACCCAGTTTAATTTAACACAGAGGCTAGAATTGTGAGTTGAAGTGTTTATTTACATACATGTGTGTGAATGATATAGGTGACATGAAGTGCTGTACAGTGCAATGGGAATCCAAAGCTCACAGGGTAGTTGGTAGTGTTGTTAGATTAAATTACCAGAGTGAAGTCCACAGGTATTAGATCCATTGGTCCAAATAAGACCCTTCATCACATGTGGAAGAGTTGGGGACAGTCGACAAGGTGAAGGGTTTGCACACAATGGTAGACATCAGGAACAGGTGTTCACTTCCTGGGGGATGTGCATGGCCAGCTGCCTCTCACTTGTCCTTCTATGGACAACCCCATTTCTTCTTTTTGGGGGGTCTCTCAGTTGTAGGCTGGGGCGGTGTGCTGGAGTCTCCTTCAGAGTCCACCTCCCTCCCTGAGGCAGTTGCAGATGTTATGGCAACTGATGTAGTGGGCCCACAGGGAGGTGGGGCCGTGTTGTTTGCAATCTGATGTAGGCATCCAAGTATGCCCCTGTGCACCGCGGTGACATCATCCAACTTGTCCATCTTGGACTCCATGCAGGCCATCAGTGTCTCCACCCGCGACATGTGTGCGTCCAATCTGGCATGATGTTCAGCCTGCTGTTGTTTGATGTCCCTGAGGTGCCCCACAACCTGGCAAAGTCTCCAGTGCATTCCTGGTTTTCATCTATGATGCATCCCAACTGGGGATCAGCTTGGGGTGCAGCACCATGGGCATGACGTGGCATCAGCCGGCCCCTACTCCCACAACCCCTACCCCCACGAGCAGGTCCTGCAGGCACAGATGACACTGGGCCTCCTCCTGTGATGGCACTGGTGCTATTGGCAGCCACCTCCAGGGTGCCCTGTGTTGATGTGCCCTCGGTGTTGGGTTGGCTTGGTCTGTCCGTGTTAGTAGTGGTCATCTGGGTGTTGTCAGATGTAGCAGGAGTGGTGGCAGGGGGTGCAGATTTTACTGCCGCTGGTGCTGCATGCTGATCCACACCTGAGGGGCCCGCTCATTCGTGGTCGTCGTCAGAGGAGTGAGAGGCATCCATACCAGCCAGCTCTGTGTCAACCAGAGTCTGAGACTGGGACTCTTCATTGTCTGTTTCTGCAGTTTCCCTAGCTGCCCCTGTGAGTGGAAGAGACACACAATGTATGTTGTGGTTCAGCACACATCAACGTATCACACACATTAAGGTTGGTACTATGCTTCATGATGAGTGTATGTGCATAGCATTGTCCTCAGTTATCACAGGCTGATGCCAATGTTGGTTTAGAACATTGTCATAATAACCTGATGCATTTTATGTGCACGTAGAGCTGGGTGCATGGGCAGCTCATGTATAGTTTAATTGACTTACATGGCCATTGTGCCACATGTACACTCCCGTGCCTGACACAAGTGTGTTGTTTGTGTTGGTGGGAGAGGTGTGTGTGACAGGGCCTACTGGGAGATTTAGTCTGCGGTAGCACTTCTCCTCCCCCCTGGACCAGATAGACCACCATGGACCATGCTTCCATGACAGTGAGTCTAAGCTCATGTACAAGTTGTCTGACAGTGATGTCCTGGTGTTTGTTGGAGCCCAAGTCCCAGCCCAAGTCTCAGCAAGGTCTTGTGCTCCCCACACCAGAGGCCAGTGTCATCAATCTTGGCAGTCTTGTGCCACTCGCTGTGACATGGGTATGGCTTAAGGAACACTTGATGGGTCATGTGGGTTGAGGTTTGTTAGCTGTGACTACAACTCCCAGCATGCTTTTAGCTACACCCACCTTCCCAGCACACCAAACCTTCCTTCCTGTGACTCAGCTTCCCTGGGAGTGTGTATAACTGTGGTAGCATGATGGCTGACAGTGTTTGTTGGTGTTTGGGTCCAAATCCCTGGTGTGTTTGTCAGTAGGTTTGTACATGTATTGGCATAGCTACATGTTACAGGGACATTGCAGGTATTGTGTTTCTCTAGGTGGCATACACATGAGAGGATATTTATGTTTAGGTTGATGTGGCTTGATGACAGTGAATGGTTTCTCTGTCCCCCTGACATTAATGTCTGTGGGTGCGGATTGCTATTCCATCCTAATTTGGAATAGTTGTTTGTGTACTCACCAGGCTCTGGTATTCCAGACAATCCATGGATGCTGACTGGTGGGAGCATGGCCCCACCTTCTCCTCCCAGGAACTGAAATGCACTGGTTTGGCAGGAGGCCCGCCATCAGTACGCTGGCTCAGGGCATGTTCCTTGCCGATGAGTTTCTTGACCCTCCTGCGTATGTCATACCACCTGTTCCTCATGTCGTCCACTGTGCGCATGCTAGGTGCTAGTGCGTTCACCTTGTCGACAATCCTCGCCCACATCTTGGTTTTCTGAGATAGGGGGGTCTGTCGGACCAATGAGCCAAATAACTGTGGCTCTACTCTGATGATTTCATCTACCATGACTTCCAACTCACTGTTTGTGAACTTTGGATTCTTCTTTGGGGGCATGGTGATGGGTGGTGGTGGAGATGGTTGTGTGGGTGTGTGTGGCGGTGAGGGTTAGTGAGTATGTTTATGGCTAGGTGTATGTGAGTGTGCTTATTGTGTGGTGCTAGTGGTGTGTAATGTGTAGGTAGTGGGTGTATGTCTCAGTGTGGTGGTGGTGTCTGCAGGTATATGTGATTTGCAAAGGATCATGGTCTGGATTTTTGGCCTTTTTATAGGTGGAGTTGTGGGTGTGTCTTGGTTTGAAAAATATTTTTGGGGTTTTCTAACTGCTTGTTTGGCCTTTTTCTGTGTGAATTCCATGATTTATTTAGGGTCTGACGGAGACGTTCAGTTGTCCGGATCGTACGCCTGTGGCGTCACTTGCGGGGTGATCCGAGTCGGTCACACTGACTGCTATGTTGCAAGTTTCACATACGCGTTGGTCACGACGGGCTCTTTTTATTGCCAATCTCTCTGTTCCGTACGAATCGGTTGACCGGCTTGGACGCCGTACGACTCGCTTTCGACGCATTGCATCATACTTGGCAGGTTGTATGGCGCCTGTTCGTGTCGGTCAGAACTATAGCCGTTCGGTGTCGGTCTGAAGGTTTCGGCACCGTCGGGCGGGGCACTGTTTTTCATACGTTTCAGTCAGTCCGGATTGATTCCTTGCAAGTCGGTTGGATTTCGAGCGGGACGCATCGTACTTGCCAGGTCGTACGGCGCCTGTACGAGTCAGTCGGACTTCAGTCCTGGTCCGTGTCGGTTGGAACACTTTCTGACCCGAATCGACCCCTAAGTGTAATCAGGGGGAAACTACCATTACACTGCAGGCATTACAATATAATGAAATTTCAACAAATCCTTTACAACGCAGGTACATTGCAACAAATGCCGTTACAATGCAGGTACCACTACAACGCATGCCATTACAACGCGATTGTGGTTGAGGTAAGTGGTATTTGTTGTTAAATTCTTTCAAAAGTTTTATGTTACTTATTTTTAACCTTAATTTTTAGCTAATACATTTTTTAGATTAATTTAGGTCCTTTTTTAAAATATTATGTATGGGTTTGTAGCATTACCTTTTAGACATGAGATGAGAGGGATTTAGGGGATATGGGTGTGGAAGTGTATCAATACTCAGGTATTAATTTGAAGACTTGAGTATTCATTTATTAAGAGAATTAATTATAATTTTTTTTAAAGTAAAATAAATTAAATATGATAACAAATGGTTTTGTAACACAGCCCTTTAGGTACGAGATATGACGGATGTAGCGGTTATGGGTGAGGAAGTGTATTAAGACTAAGGAATTAATTTCTTGCAGAATAATTTTACATTCAATTTTTTTTAAATAAAAAATAATTATGGTTTTGTAACATAACAATATAGGCATAGGGTAATGGGATTTAGGGGTAATGTGTGGAAAAGTGATTTAATACTTAGGTATTAATTTTAATACTTGAGTATGATTGGAAACAGATCTTTCATTAAAAAAAATTAAAGTAAAAATGATTAATATATATTATTCATGACTTTGTAACTTAATCATTTAGGCATGGGATGTGAGGAATTAAGGGGTAATGGGTGGGGATGTGTATTAAAACTCTGGTATTATTTTAATGCCTGAGTATTAATGTAATTAAATAATTGATTAAAATATGTATATATTTTAAAATAGTAAGGGTTAGTGACATAAGCCTTTAGGCACAGGATGTGAGTGATTTAGGGATTTTGTGTGGGGTAGTGTATTAATACTCAGGTATTAATTTTAGCATCAATGTATTATTTTAATTACAGAATTTTTTTTCTCTTTTTAAATGTTGTTTTTATAAAAAAAATATTATGTACGAGTTTGTAACATAATCCCCTAGGCACAGGATGTGAGGTATTTAGGGGTTATGGTTAGGAAATCGTATTAATACTCAGGTATCAATTTTAACACCTGAGTATTAATTGAATTACAGAATAGATTAAGAAGTTTAAAAACTTAAAAAATATATACATTATGTATGGGGTTGTCACATAATCTTTTAGGCATGGGTTGTGAGGGATTTACGGGTTATGGGCAGGGAAGGGTATTAATACTCCGGCATTCATTGTAATACCTGAGTATTAATGTATTCAAGTTATATCTTAATAATGTAAAGTTTAAAAAAAATACAAAAAATATTTAAACTAAATATTATAATTTAGAATACATTTTATGAAATATAAAATAATAAATAAAGCACTATACACTTTTTTCAAGTTTGAAAAATATTTAATAATAGTTCAAAACAAATAATAGAATATATTAATAGTTAAAAATAAGAAATACATTTCTAAAAAATCAATAAAAAATGTTCCTGAAAAGATATACATTGACAATTTTTTACAAATGTGTGTATAGTTTGAACTTTGTTAATATTTTTTCTACATTAAAAACATATTTTTCCCACGCTTTTGCATTGTATTCAATGATAATAATTGTCGTTTTTAGGTCTCGCCTGACCCAGCGCTTGCGCTGCCTGGCCAGACCTTAAGTAAGAAGGTCTAAAAAAAATGCTACAAGCGGCTACAGCTTGCAGTGCATGTGCGCGCGTGCGCTTAAGGAGCAGAGGCACCATATGGGCAAACCTCGACATGCTCTTGAAGCGCCTGGGATCACTTTCACTTTTGCCCGCGATCACTTTCGTGGCGCCCCTTTGATCTCGTTCAAAGAACATCAAACATCAAAGAACATGTTGTTGTGTTAATGCGTTGCTGCTGCCCGCTTGACATACAACGTACTTTCTCTTTCCATAAACTCAATGTTTGTGTTTCTTTATTTTGAGATGCTTTTAGTATTACTGTCACACACACAACCACACACACAACCACACCCACACACAACCACACGCACAATCACACACACAACCACACGCACACACAACCACAACCACATGCACAACCACACACACAACCACACACACAACCACAACCACACACACAACCACACATACAACCTCACACACACACAACCACACCCACAGAACCACACCCAAAATTCAATTACAATAATTGTCCCTTTTTCCTTTTTACTATTAGACTTGATGTATACAGCAATCTTTTAGGAATGGGTTGTGAGGGATTTACGGGTTATGGGCAAGTAAGTGTATTAATACTCAGGCATTAATTGTAATACCTGAGTATTAATTTATTCAAAATATATCTTAATAATGTAAAGTTTAAAAAATTACAAAAAATATTTAAACAAAATATTATAATTTAGAATATATTTTATGAAACATGACATAATAAATAAAGCACTATACACCTTTTTCAAGTTTGAAAAATATTTTATTAATAATTTAAAACAAATAATAGGATATAATAACAGTTAAAAATAAGAAATACCTTTCTAAAAAAATCAATACAAAATTTCCCTTCAAAGATATAAATTGACAGTTGTTTACAAATGTTTGTCTAATTTTGAGCATTGTAAATATTTTTTCAACATTAAAAACATATTTTTCCCACGCTTTTGCATTGTATTCAAAGATAATAATTCTCCTTTTTACATTTTTTCATTTTTTTACTACTAGACTTGACGTATGCAGTTGAAGTCTGTTTCTACAGTCAGTAGAGCGTTGCGTTCAAGATCGTATGCACAGGAGAGCTGCGTCAGGTAAGAACTTTTTATAATTTATATGTTGAGTTGTAGGTGGTTAAATTAATTGTAAGGAGTGAGGAGGGAGGTAGTTATATGGGCGTTAGTGTAAAACACGATATTATGAATGTTTTAACCCATTTTTCATCCTATGTGGATAGCTGTTTTAGGCCTACATCGGGAGGATTGGGGTTATTGCAAGATAAGTTTGAAAAAGTATTTCTTAAAATATTGGTAAATACTTTTCTAAACTTATTTGTAATAAAAGCAATTTTTTAATTTTTGCCTTTTTTTGCGATGCATTTTTGTAGTACTGCTTGGTGTTTTTTCATAATAGGAGCCACGTGTTTAATGGACAGAAAAAGACTCATGGATGGGATGCAAGCCTTATAAAAGGACGGAGAAGGATTTGTTTTTTTGGGAACTGATTTTTTAAAATGTCTTTTATGCTTTTTGGAACTTAAGAAAAAAAAGTTTGACTTGGAGAAAGGTTTTTCGAATTAAAGCGTGGATCGAAGTATGGATTTGTTTTGCGTTTTATTTGGTTTAAAATATCTTTCTGGGTTGTATTTTTTTGCTTTGGGATTACTTTTTAGACTTAAAACACATCTTTTTAAAGCAGCAAATTTGTTGTTGGTACTGGTGTTTATGCTAGTCTGGGTTTTCTTTTTTGATTCACGCCATTTGGATATTTATGGATTTATGGTCAAAGATTGTGGATTATTGGAGTACAGAAGACTTTTGGTGACAGGATGAATTGAAACATCACCAACAGTTGAAGAAATAAGTCTTCTGCAGGTAGGATTTGTGACATTTCCAATACATAACATTTTTTTTTTAAGTGCCAATTTGATTGTTTAACAAAAAATGGGTAAGTAAGTTAGAAGAAGGTGTTAGTTTGTATTAGAAATGTGGTATGCTTGCAATATTTTCAAAGTAGTCAAAAGCCACTGACAATGTAAACTGGTGCATTTGTACCAATAGTTTTTTTGTCATTTCTTTACTTTTTTGGGATATACGTGGGTTCAGATTGCCTGTTAAAGATTTAGCTATTGTAATTTCTTGGTAACCTTGCTCCTTCTTCAAGGTTACCTAACAAATTATAGAAGTTTGTGTGGGTTTTACCAATAGATTTGTTGCAGGAGTTGTACCACCCCTCAATGGCATGTTTAGTCTTTGCGCCACCCTGTAATCAAGTTGTGTAACAGTTCCACCAGTAAGTGATATGTAGTATTCATTTACACAGTTGGGTGGCACAAAGCATAAGGATGTTTGTTTCTTCAGTTGATATTGTAGTTCACTGTCTGATATGTAATCTTCACCTGAGGATGTTTTTTGTATTTTCCGCCAATATGCCTGTGAAAAGTGGAAAAACCAACCTTGAATTTGGGTTTCTGGGTATAATTTGGTAATGGTATTAATCAGAGATAATTCAAAATGAGTAACCACATTTCTAGGACTCTTATTTAGAGTTTTAGTTTTTATCACTAACAAAACTTTAGCTTGTTTAACAGGAAGTAAAATGTACACTAAAGGAACAGTGGTGTTGTTAATGTTGGCATGAATATTGTATGTTTGGCTGAAGGGATGGAGTGGATTTAAATATACCATCCATCATCCAAATATCACTATTCTCTAGCTTAGCAAGGTTACAGGGGTGCTAAAAATTAGTAAAAATTGTCATGCAAAATTAATGTTTCGTTACTAAAGGTTACTGTTATTTCCTCTGGTATCTTGATATCTGAGTAGGTTTCAGGTGTAACACGTTGAGGGTTACTTGCCTGTTTTTTCTGTGTATAATATGACGCAGATAAGAAATAGTAGGAATAGAACTAGATAAATGCATAGGTATGTTTTGGGAAATCTCCCTCAAAACTGAGCCACAGGGTTCATTAGAGGTGAATGCAAGTGTTTTTTTTAATTTGCTCAATATTTTGACAAACTTCAATCACCATTGCAGAGTCAGAGTGGTTATGCTCTGTAATTTTTTCAACATTGTCACCAAGAGTAACTGTACTGCCTGTGCAATGGGATGCCTAATACTACACACACCTCCAATGACACCTGAGCTCAGTTAATCTCTCCTTACAATAAATGTAGCCACCTTAACTCAGGAGTCTGTTTCTCCTGCTTGATTTTATATAGTTTGCTTGATTTCTTGCTGCCATTCTTTATCTGTATTTAGAAAGAAAAGATTTTTGTAGTGATTTGGTATATGAATATTTTTTTTTAATAATTCACCTGCAAGCGAAAAAAGTTACTAAATTAATATTTTTACAGCCTAAGGGTTACATTTCTTAGGCTTTGCAATGTTGGCTTTGAAATGTTTGTTTCATTGATATCTGTGAGAAAAAGAGTTATTTTTGGAGAGAGTTGAGTTTATAATATATATGTTACCTCAAATAGGGTTCTCTGTTGTACGAATTGTATTTCCTGAAGGTGATGGTGTGTGTTTTCGGATATTTGGACAATTTATTCTGTGTGACTGGTGTTGTGATATGGCTTCTCCGGTTCTGAAAGAATAAGAAAAAAAATGTTTTCACGTTTTGATTTAAAAATGTACTTTTGAAATTAGCCTCCAAAGAAAAATGTTTTGACTTCATTTATTGGAAAAAATACATTTTTTATTGTTTAGCGAGTTCTTATTTTTTAGGCAATGCAATGTTTGCATACAAATTTATTTTCACTTGAAACCTGCGAAAATAAAGTTATTGTTTGGGTTAATAGTTTTTTGTTCAATTTTACCTTGAATGGTTTGGCTAGTTGTGTGATCAGCACCTTCTGACGGTGTTGATTAGGTTGTTATTGAGGATGTGTTCCTCCACACTGGTGGTGTGATATGATTTTAACTGTAGAGAAATGTAGAGAAGAAACAATTGTATATTATTCATTGCTTTTGTTTTCCTGTGGATGGATGGTTTGCTTTACACCTGTAAAAAGGAAAATGCTTTTTCTCTGTGGATAGTTCTAAAATACTCCATTATTCAGATATAGATTTTTATTTTATCTAGTGATATTGAGGTGAGGAGTGGTTTTACATTTCCCTTTTCTTGGTGCATTTTTAAATACTGTATAGACTTAATATGTTCTTGTGTGAAATGTTTACCTGACGAGCCATTTCAATGGTAAGGAACTCATGGGATTGGTTGTAGTATGTTGTGGTGTGGATTTTGAAACTTTAATTTCCTAGTAAAAACATTGCAGATCTGAAAAAGAGCAGAAAATGTGACTGTGAAATGTACTGTTTATGTTTTAAATGTTTAAAATGTAAGTAGAGTTGTAGTCTTTCTTTGATGGAAGTAAAAATACCTGGTGGATTATTAATTTTAATTCCCCACTCCCATCCAGCACTTTCCCTGAGGCAAACACCTGTTGGAGTAGGAATAGTAAATTTGGCCCCACCACCATCCAGCACCTTCCCTGAGGCAAACACCTGTCGGAGTAGGAATTGTAAATTTGACCCACCACCTTCCCTGAGGCAAACACCTGTCGGAGTAGGAGCAGTACATTTGCCACCACCGCCATCCTGCATCTTCCCTGAGGCAAACACATGTTGGAGTAGGAATAGTATATTTTCCCCCACCACCACCAAGCACCTTCCATGAGGCAAACACCTTTTGGAGTTGGAATAGTAAATTTGCCCACACCACCATCCAGCACCTTCGCTGAGGAAAACACCTGTCAGAGTAAGAAGAGTAAAATTACCCCTACCACCATTCAGCACCTTCCCTGAGGCAAACAACTGTTGAAGTAGGAATAGTATATTTGCCCCCACTGTCGTGTAGTTCCTATATTACCCATGCAGGACCTGCGCGTTTGGATAACATAAACTGTAGGATTGGTGGCAGACTAACTCTGAGCACCCCCACCGTATTCCCAGAAGCAAGCCTGTTTTTCTTCCTTTCAAATTTGGAAAATCTTTACCCATTCCATTTGGTCCAAGGCGTTCTTTTGCTCTCATGTGGTCTTTTAGTGCAGCTTTCTTGATTTTTGTTTGGTAATCACATTTTTATTGTTTTTCTGCAACAATAAACAACATGACCAACAAACTCATATTGACACCATAAGGACGGTGCACCAATACAAGTCTTACATTTCCACACCTAGTCCATGCTAATCCAACCATCTGCTCCAAGTCTTCTGATGTTTGTGGATCCAGCCCCTCAACTTGTAAATAGGTCTCTCCAGCTGTGCACACCAATCTACCTCCTTCCTCTACTCCCCAGTAGACGGGGGGTCTGGAACCTTCTACCTACAAGTATTTTTCCCACTTGGCCACCAGTAGTACCACTCCAACAAAGGTACGCTCCAACCTAGGTCCTCTCAAATCCCCCAACAGCCCCAAAACAGCAACCCCAGGTGTAAGGTCAATTTGACAGCCAAGCGTAGCGGAGACTCCTCCTTTAATCTCTTTCCAAAAGAGTGTCAGTCGTGGACAGTGCCCAGACCATGTGGAAAAAATCTGCCTCAGCTGCGGAGCAGCGGACTAATCAGGATTGTGAGGTCCTGCCAGCTCAGTGGAGCCTCTGGGGAGTCATATGCATACACGAGATGCAGGAAATTAAATTGGACCATCCACAAGCAAGTAGAGATGGCCAGTTCCTTTGGGGCTAAACAGGCCTCACTCCAGTCATCATCATTGATTTCACCCACCCAGGCCTCCCACCATTTGCATAACCAAGGGAACCGGTCTGGGAAGTTATGAATGAGAGACTGGTAGATCTGAGAAATAGCACCACTGTCCAACTTTCCAATCAAGAGTTTGGCCTCGGGTGTTGAACTCCAGAACCTGTATACCCAGGGGTCTGTTAGCCAGCAGGGCATTGTGCAAATGCAGATATTGGTAGAAAACTACATGCGAGAGAGCTGGTACTGCTTCTGCAGTTCTTGGAATGACTGTAAGCCAACATTGCGCCACAAATCTCCAAGATTATCTACCCCGCCTCGTAAATCCCCTGAGTCTGGCAGAGTGATGCAGACAGTTCCCTTGCTGCAGTGGCGTCAGTCTGGTGAGATTTTCTTCCCAGTCAATAAATCTGAGGGTTGCCCTCCAACACTGCAGTGGCACCCTGCCAGAGGACCTGAGGTATCGGGGTCCCGTAAAGCAAGCCCTGTAAATTGTCAAGGCCCAGCAAGGAGAGTTCCACCTGATATGCTGGATTGTCCCATCCTCCATGAAACTAGTTGTTAATAATAGCCAATTGTGCAGCTGAGTATTAACCCTAGAGGTCCGTCATGCCCATTCCACCATCGTAAGAGAAGTGACGTCCATTCACAAATGCCACCCACGTGTGGCCCCCTGCCCATTTGGATGCAGCAACCTTTGAAGCCAGGGCGTGAAACATTTCCTGGGGATCGAGTCCAGAAAGTTTGAAAATGTGTAAGTAGGGCTACTCATCCCAGGGCATTCAGTGGCGGAGTGCCCCAGTGCTGCAGATCTTTGTACATTCTGGCAACTTACGGGGTCAGGTTTAGGCTTCAAGCTACGTCGGGGAGTCGAGAAACATATACGTCTAAGTATTTGGAAGACAGACGGCGTATCAGGATAACAGTTTGCCATGAGCAGCAGCTCTCATCTCTACCCATAGGTACCAATAGGGATTTGGGTTCATTAACCTGGAGTACGGGGGCCTCCCCGTATAAACGCAGGATTTCTAAACAGCGTCGACCAAAGGGTTGCGGGTTTCCCAGGAAAACCAGAATGTCATCAGCATAGATTGCTATACGCTATGCCTGTCCCCCATTTTCACACCTGTATTCTGGCATCGCCTCGACTAAGTCACGCCAGGGGCTCAATCGCAAGAGCAAACAACAGCAGAGACAACCTTGGCACGTTCCCTACAAATGGGGAAGGGAGGCGTTAACTCGGATTTGGGCTGATGGGTCGGCATAAAGGAGGCTGACAAGCCTAGAAAGTGAGCGACCAGTCCCAGAGACTTCATAGCACCTCCCTTAGGAATGAACAGTCAACAGTATTGAAGACTTTCTCCAAGTCAATTATGAGAAAATCTGCAGGGCCACAGAGCAGTGGTGCTGGGAGACGGCCACCTGGACTCTCCAGATGCAGTGCTGGGTGCTCCTGTGTGGTAAAACCCTGCATTGGTCCAGATGAATTAAGTAGGAAAGGGCCTGACAAAGCTGTGCAGCCAAGATCTTAGCATAATCCTTGTCGTCTGCGTTAATGAGGGAAATGTGCCTGTACGAAGAGCATTGTTCCAGTGGCTGGCCAGGTTTGGGAATTACAACAATAGTTGCCATGTCGAACTCCTGGGGGAACACTCACAGCTCTGCTGCATCTACCACTCACTAGGAGATGGGGGAGTAGGAGAGGACGAAATTACTTAAGGAACCCATGGTGGACAATACCTCTCCGATCTCCTTGAGTCCGATTGGGTGATCAAGGTCGTCGTCTAGAGACCGGGGGACCAAGGGCAGTGGGATATCCCGCAAAATTGGATGCACTATTTCCCACGGGGACCTGAGTTTTTCTACGTAGAGCAACCGATAATAGTCCGCAATAACTTGTGCCACCTCTGAGGCCCGCTCAAGTAGGCAGCATCTGAAAATCTCAAATCGAGGTCACTACCTAGAAGCAGAATCCCTAGTGGCAAGCCAGTACAGGAGTTTGATCTCTCAATTTGAGGGAAGAGCAATGTTTAAAAAAACTTGTAAAATACCCCTCACACACTGAAACCTGATTCAGTGTTATGCTTCATCATTGGGGTCTTCCCGCCCCTCTACGGGACGGGGCGTGCTACGACTTACGTAGACGCAGGAACACTTTATCCAGTGATTAGTGAGTAAGTGTGGTGCGTGGGATCGTGAAAAGAAAATGTGAGATGGTTAAAAATTCTCTGGCTAGTAGAATGAAAAACTTTATTGTCTTCCCTGGCTGAGAATTGTAAAAATAGGGAGGTGTAGGTGGTGTACTATAATAAGTCACCTCCTACAGGGTCGACAGAAGCCATCCCCTTGGACCAAAAAAATGATCCCTGTAACACCTCAATGGGTGATAGAATAAATGTACATATGCCTGATAGTCACAAACACTTTCCTTTTTTCCCTGTTATGGGAGTAGAAAAATATACCACTTCTATATCTTAAGAACCTGAAAAGAATTAAAATTTGGATAAATCATGGCTTTCATCATTTATCTTTTCTATTCACATCACCATCACGTGGAAAGTTTTAAGCTTTTTTGTGATATATTTCTCTTGTGCAACCCTGTTGTAGGTAAAGGTACCATTTGGTAAGTATCCTCTACTCATAAATCTAAAAGAACACTCCTTGTGATTTCTAGTGCCCAGTATCACATTTATTCAATACTCTTTCATACATACTATTGTACAACAGCTTCCACCCTCGACATCTACAACAGCTTCCACCCTCAACATCTCCGCGATAACCTCCCTTATGGGCAATTCCTACGCCTACGAAGGAACTGCACGGAAATCGAAGATTTAAAAAAACAATCAAACGATCTGATAAAGAAACTGGAAAAACACCAATATCCTAAAAAGGTGATTGATAATGCATACAAAAGGGCATAAAACAATTGCAGAGACAGCTTTTTGGAACCCAAAATCCATAAGGAGGAAGAGAACCGCCCAGTATGTATAACATTTTTCGACACAAACTCCAATGGAATCACAAAAATAGTAAACAAATACTCGTGAATCCTCAACAGTGGAAGCATCAATCTACAAAAACCTATGCTCTCTCATAGAAGAGGTAAGAGTTTCCGTGATTTGCTGGTACACACCAGAACAAATCAGAGAATAGAAGAACAGACAATACAAACTACTTTAATGCCCCCAATCTCTGGGCATCAACCCTGTGGAAGGTGCAAGGTGTACAAACTAACTAAGAAAAGCAAAGGAATCTTGTTCCATGATGGAACCAAATGGGACCAAAGAAGTTTCACAACATGCAATTCAAAAAATGTGGTTTATCTGATCACGTACCTGTGTCTTTTGGAATATGCAGGAATGACCACACACCCTGTCAAGGTAAGGATAGGGGAACACAAAACTAACATTAAATGCAAAAAGAGTACCACCAAAATGGCAGCCCATTTTTGGGAAAAAGGCCATAAGTGGGAAGATCTCTCGTGGATAGTAATTAAACAAATTCAAAACGAAAGGTATTTGTTCGAAAAAGAACGACGGTGGGTGTTCCGTTTGAGGACTCATGAGAAAGGCCTGAACAATGAGATTCCTTGGGCCCAGATGTATACAAAATCTAACACAGGAATCCACTGGCAATTAATGATCAACCAAAAAGTTGCCAGACTCATAAGGAGTATACAGTACTACAATCACCTCCATAACTAATACTGAACAAAGAGGAGGTTTTTGCCCTTGGAAACTGTTTTTCTTCCTTTTTAGAGAAACTATAATTTGGGAAACCTGAGTGTACACACACTAATTTTAAATATACATGGTTTATGCTTTTCAATCCTTATTCTCTGACAGGATTTTATTTCCAGTTAATATTTTTCCAGCCTCTAGCGTGTTACTGCTGGGATTTATTCTTTACCTTTTTTCCATTAGGTTTTCCATTTTTCATAATTTGGCCCGCGTGTTTTTTCAAAAAGCTCACATACATAAATGCACGTCTTCGGTGACTCCATCCGTGCATCTCTAGCGTAACAATTTGTGTTTTGTTTAATAATTCCTTTGAATTCAACATCCATTTGGCCCCTTTTAAAACTCCTCCATAATAAGCCTCAAAACAAATATATACTTGGCTTTTCAACCGATTCAGTGTTGTTCGTTCCAACAGGAAGTGGATCAAAATTAACCCTGTTTTGGGTCCATTTACCAGCGGCCATCTTTAAAAATTCCAAGGTCTAATGTTTTTTTAACCGATTCAGTGTTAATGATTCCAACAGGAAGTGGATCAAAATGACCCCTGTTTTGGGTCCATTTACCAGCGGCCATCTTTGAAATTTCAAGGTCTACTGTTTCCAGCCACACCTGTTTCCTATCAAGCATGCCTCCTTACACTTTAAAACACGGGCTCTGGCGAACCTAAGTTAGATCCCGACGAGCCACGAGAAGTTACTTCCATTGGTGATCGCACTCCTTCTAGCATGTAAGTAGGACAATGGCATGTCCTTAAAAAACCCAAAGAGACCATGCTTGTTTGTTTAAAAATGACCCTGGTGTTAAAACCTTGTTTTTCCTTCTGTTCTTTTAAAATATCCACAGTGTCTATTTGAAGGCGCCCTACACTGCTCGTGTGAGCTCATGGAGCGATAACGATTAAATTCTAAAGTATATATTACTTTGGCCCATCCTTTTGAGAGCATGAATATCATTTTTTTTTAAAAAGACACGGCATGAGATCACAGTTTAAAAAGGACGAGTGAACATACTTTTGCTAAACATCTCCCATTTTCCCAAAGCTCGTCATGGGAGTATGAATGCGAGTGCTCAGTTGCTGTGAGCATCAATCTGTAACCTTTTGGGAAAGGCCCTGGGAGTGAGCTCCTTCACAATGAACGTAGGCACTGGGTGTTAGTGACTTGAGTGCTAAAGTGCACTACTGAGAAGTGGCCAAAATGAGTATGCGTACATCGATGTGCCTGCTCTCACTGCAGTCCCAAAAAAACGGACTGTCTGTGCTAGGCCATACAACAGAGCCCAATAGGGACCCGCTTCAAGGCCCCCTTTAAAAAACTGACGGTCCTCAGGACCGACAGGACCCGGTCCACTTAAAGCCCTGGTGATGGCTGACCCCAGCGATCACTAATTTTGTTGTAGTTTTCTCTTATCGATCCATTTGGGGCAGGTGTTTTAGACATGGGTGTTCAGCATTGGCGCCTCCTTTTCACCCTCAGATCGTCAGCCTCTAGTATGGGCGATGATGGCGCAGGAGAGTGAAAGGAGTCCGTTTGCCTGGTCTTTTTTCCGAGATGGCATTTTCCTTTTCGGCATTATATCTCATTTTCCTTTGACTTATGTAGGTTATTTTCCTCCGCTATATCTCGGAGGCTCTTCTGGTGCTATTCAGCTACAAAGATGGATGTAGTGTCAAAGGCGTCATTATCGGCCCTTCTCCTCAGTGCTGCTTGCTACTCGCTAGAATGGCTTAATGCAACAAGACCTCTCATGTCTCCCCACTCTTTCCGCTCCTCACCCACCCTCGCCTCACCTCTGTTTTGCTGGATTATCCTTTACGGTGCACTAAAATTCCAGACTCGCTAGAGGGAGGGAGGATTAGGGTACATTGGGGTGGGATGAGACCAGGGCCGGACCGGGAACCAAAACCGGCCCTGGCAAACTGCCCCCGGGGAGGTGGGGGCATGGGTGCAGCCGAGCTATTTGCTAGGGCTGTTTTTGGCCGATTTTGTTACAGAGGGTCGATATTGCCGGCCCCCGGTAAAAAAGATGCCCACCCAGAGGCCCCAAACCAGCCCCCACCATGGCAGCTCACTGGGGAAACACCCGGTGCCCCCTATGGCCAGTCAGGCCCTGATAGTGGCACCTAAAATTAGATGCTTCCTGATTGGGGGGATTGCTTTCTTTGTATACCAGTCAAGTCCGGTTAGCAAACAATGTTTGGGTATGGGCAGCCAGGTGCTGGTGGGGGGTGGGATGGTCGAGCTGGAGCTCTTCATGAATTCCCCACAAGCCACACCCAGTCGTGGTTGGGACGCCTCCTCGGGGTCCTGGGCTCACCCTTGCAGTGTTTGAATATAAAAACCAACTCGGTCCCCAAGTGTTGTGTGCTTGTCTACTGCTTGCGTCCTCCATGCCTACTCTCGGCCTGGGAGTATGTGAGCCCCTGATCCAAGTCAGAGACCCTAATCCTGGCCGCACAAAAGGAAGTCCTCTCAGTCCTTCATCCTTCTGAGGTCAATAGAATGAGTTCCATTGAGATGGGTAACAATCAGCATCTGTTATTCAGAGCCAAGATACCATTCTGGGTGAATGTGTGCTTTATAAATACACATGTTATGTTATCTAAGTGCCCCACGGGCAGGGCCCTTGAGGAGCCGCCACTCAGGACTGTGCAATTAGCAGCAGCGACGGGTGGCAGGCAGGGAAGGCAGCGGGCAGGTCCTAAAGGGCCCCAGGGAGATGGCGTTCAGACACTCGGGTTAAAGAGTGTGATGTAGAGCAGTTGCTAGGGGGCAGGGGGTCAGGACAGCAGCAGCTCCTCTGCTAAGGCGGAGGAGCATCGCACCACTGCTTTAAGGGCAGCGCAGAAGAAAAAAATATATAATAAAGGAACATTATTGTTTTATTTTTCTGTTCCTAGGTGCGGGGAGGAGCATGGCTGGACAGAGCAGGAGGGGGAGGAGTATTGAGCACACTCTGAGTGTGCATGACTGCATGGACGACCGTCTTGGCCTAGCCAAACTGTCATTGACACTTTGCCTATTCCCCACCAGGTACAGAGCATCCACAGGCTCCCTATCCCCAAATGAGCGCGGATCCAGGGTGCTCAAACCAATCACAACGCTGCATTGCAGATTTAACATTGGCTTAGGGGAGCCTGGGAGACCTGGTGCTTCCTGCGATGGAGGAGAGGCAGCAGCTGGCCACCCAACCCGCAGGTATGTTTTCATTTTTTGTCTTTCTTTTTTGTTTTTTACCCCCATTTCCCACTGGCCCCCCTCTCCACCATTCCCTACCAATCGCTACAGGGTCAGGAGCAGGAGTCTGGGCAGCAGCCACTGATCCTGTGGCTCCCGAAGGTGTGGCTCCTCCCTTGGCATCTCTGCATCTTCGGCATCTCAGTCTCAGGCACAACAATTATAAAAAGGCTCCACAGTTCTCCTTCCACCCACTCTGACAAATACTTGATTGCCACTAAGGCGTACATTTTGCCTTGCTCAGTTTCTTCGTATTGCCTAAACAATAGCCAACTCCTTTCATGGCTCTTTAGGCAGTTAGTTATCTAAAAACATGCTGAACAGGTCTAGTTTATCCGAACTTTGCCAAAATATTTTTTAACAAAGTTTCTGATGTTGTTGTTCATATAAGGCCACCAAAATGTTTCTCTGTTCTTTTTAATGGATCTTGACTCAACAATGCGTTATAAATTGGCTAAATACATCATTTCAATTTTCGAGGGCACAACAAAACAGTTTCCTTTTTTTCCACTTTGCCCTTCAGATACTACTCATTATTGCTTTTATTGACAGAGGGGTAAGGACCTGTAGAGCGACCATAACAACAGGATTAGGCCCGACTGACAATCAAATGGTCTATAAACTACTTAAACTGCTCAAATTTCAAGAACGGGTCTTTGAAATTGGCAGCCTAGCAGCTATTAAACACTCGAAAAGGGAAAATAAACTGTCCAAAGTAAAGGAACTGCTTCGACCACTCGGTCAAATTGCGCTATGTATAAAATGTGAAATTTTAGCTTTTTAATCCATGATAATTTTGTCTTGTCATTTTACTTTTTTTTTTTTCTCCATGGGTTTTGCAAATTTTGTTATGGTTTTAATTAACTAAATAATAAATGCTAACAGTTGATTAACCTCAATCATAACAAATGCAAATGAAATTATGCAGCATCGGAGGACCAAATTAGGCAGTGGAGTTGACTTAATTATGCGGCAAGAAACGTCAAATTATGCAGCATAATTCAGCACATTTTGTGACAGTATTACTGCTTTATTTATTTATTTATTTTGCACATTATCATTTTCTAGGCAAAGATTCTGCATCACTAGTAACAGTTTGACGCTGATACACTGCAATAGGCACTTGCGATATACCAGTCAACATTTGCAAAGGGCCATCCATTGTGCAGCAACACACCATTTTAGTAAGGTTTGATCCATTTGATCCAGAAACAACATTTCTTTCTGGTAAAATCTGCAAATTGTTCAGCAGATTATGGAGAATGTGGCAAATCCATAATTATGCAAAGAGCTGATTCCAGTGGCCCTGATCATAACATCATCAGTCAAGGCAACCATACATTCCTCACTGGTGTTGCACGCCATCCTCACCCATTCAAAGACAGTTTACACTCACACTGTACAAGCCTGAAACATTTTATTTATACAGTTTGGACAAGAGCCTGACCAACCTTGATAAAGCTTTACCTGCACCATTAAAAAGTAACAAAAGTTATTATAGGTTCTCAACTTGAAAGGTCTTCCCCCTTAAATAAATCCAGAAATGTTCTACATTCTAAGCACAATAGGAGGACTGCCTTTAATTGTGTTATACTTCCTTTCAGCAAATATCAAAGGCCTAGCTGCAAAAGTTAGTTCTATGCCACCTTCCTCTTCACTCACAATTGCTGCCAAACCGTTAGAACTTGCGACCACAGAAACAACGTTTTTGGCCCTGTATTAGTGTGGTCACAAAGAAGAAGTATTAACATATCCTTTTCTTTTGAGCTTTTGAAATACTTCTGACTGATCCCGCTCCCAAATACAGTTTACACCTTTTTCAATTAAGGCTCTTAAACACATGGCAATATTTATGTTATGTTATGTTGATTTGTATAGCACACTAATCAAACAAGAGGGTTTCAAGGCACTTGGGAAAGGTGTGTCGGTTTGAAGGCACCAAGGTGCTTATACAAGAAGTCAGTACTTCAGCTGTTTGTTGAACTCAGTGAGGAGGAGGCTCTGATGTGTTAAGGGAGGTTGTTCTATGTCTTGGGTGCGATGCAGGAGAATGAGCGACCGCCAGTTTTGCTTTTGCAGATGTGGGCGTGTGTACAAGAGAGCAGTGGCGGCGGACGGCATGACTTCAGGTTGGCGGGTGGGAGCGGGGGGCGCAATTGCAAAAAATAAACACTTACCTTGCCGCCGGGTCCCATGTCTCTGCTCCTTCTCTCCTCGTAGGGCTCGAGGAACAGGAAGCGTGGAAGAACAGCCAGCAATGCAGCGTTGTGATTGGTAAGCACCCAGGCTCCCATTACCAATTACAATGCTGCAATGCAGCGTTGTGATTGGTTTTGAGCAACCTGGTTTGATGCTCAACCAGGGAATGGGGGCCTGGGCATGTTCTCCAAGCAGGCTGTATGCAGCCTGCGTGGAGAACAGGAAAAGTGCGTATGACTGTTTTGGGCAAATTGCAAAAAACAGTTGATGTACAGAATGTAGAACAATGTCATACATTCACCCCAGTATTGAATTGAATATTGAATTGAATATTTATTTATATAGCGCGATTGCTGCCCAATGGGCGTCCAAGCGCTGCGCATGTAGACAGAGCTGGGCAGTGCCGAAGAGGTTAGAACTCGGTGGACCTTGTAAACAGAAGAGTCTTCAGTTGTTTGCGGAAGGAGAGCAGGTTCGAGTTGGACCGGAGTTGTAAAGGAAGTGTGTTCCACAATTTCGAGGCGTTCAGAGAGAACATCCTGCCTCCGGTCCTAGCTCTCCTAACTTTTGGTACCACAGCCAAGAAAGCCTCCGCAGAGCGAAGATTTCTACTTGGGTGGTAGTGGGTGACTAAGTTGTCATTGATTGCTGGGCCTGTCTTCCAGAAGGCCCGATGGGCAATGCATAGTGCCTTGAATGCCACTCTCTGCCTCACTGGCAGCCAATGCAAGCTTTTTAATCTGGGTCTGGCTGACTGAGTGCGTGGGATCTGTAGCAAGGTACGGGCTGCACAGTTCTGTACCACCTGCAACTTTCGTAAGGTCATCTCAGGGGCTCCCACGTATAGGGCGTTGTTCGAATCTAGCCGGGACTGAATCAGGCCTTGTACTGCCACTTGTTTGGCTTCCATTGGCAGAAGGGGTAGAACCTTCCTCAGTGTTCTGAGTAGGCCAAAACATGTGGCAGATAGCTTAATGGCCTGAGTGGTGAAAGAGAGACTTTTGTCCAGCCATACTCCTAGGCTTTTTACACTTTCCTTAGGGGTAGGAGGGGTGCCCAGACAGGAAGGCCATAGGGAGATGAGTGGCACTGGTGATACTGGGCCCAGGAGCATGAGCTCAGTTTTATCTCCATTGAGTTTTAGAGAGGAGGATGTCATCCACTCCTTGACATCCTCTAGACATTTCATCAGGCCTTCCGAGGTTTGCCTCTTGCCCTCTTGAGCCAGAGAAACCACTAGCTGGGTATCGTCGGCATACGATATGATTTTAATACCGTGTGGTTCGACGACCCCAGCCAGTGGTTTCATGTATATGTTGAACAACGCAGGGCTTAAAGAAGAGCCCTGCGGCACCCCACAGCTCAGTGGTTTGCTGGCTGACACTATTTCCCCGTCAAAGATCTGAAAAGATCTGTTGGTCAGGAAGGAGTCAAGCCACCTCAGTGCATCGCCTGTTACTCCGATGTTACGTAGACGGTTCAGCAAGGTGGTATAGCTGACCGTATCAAAGGCTGCACTTAGGTCAAGGAGGATCACTGCCACTGATCCTCCTTGATCTAGTATCCTGCGTGATTCTTCGGTAACCGCTAACAAGGCGGTTTCAGTACCGTGCTTAGGTCTGAAGCCTGTCTGGGTCATGTCCAATAGCAAGTTGTTCTCAGGAAATTGGACTAACTGGGTGTTTATATGCTTCTCCAGGACCTTGCTTACCCAGTACAAGGATCTGGGCCTAAATCCATCGTTTTTTTGCACTCCACACCACCCTGGGTTAGACACTGGCTATATGCAAATCAGCTCTGACCCTGTGCCTCATGGGAACAGTCCAGTCCGAACTACCAAGCCATGTCTTTCCCAGACCGGAACCAAGCATCCAAGGACCGGTTTCTGGCTATCAGCCTTCATCAGCCTGGATAGCTTGACTCCAGTGGTGTGGAGAGCCTGGGACTCACGTCTGAGCATACCCAGCCCACTCGGGATGAAAATTGCAAAAAACAGTTGATGGACAGAATGTAGAACAATGTCATACATTCACCCCAGTACAAGGATCTGGGCCTAAATCCATCGTTTTCTTGCACTCCACACCACCCTGGGTTAGACACTGGCTATATGCAAATCAGCTCTGACCCTGTGCCTCATGGGAACAGTCCAGTCCGAACTACCAAGCCATGTCTTTCCCAGACCGGAATCAAGCATCCAAGGACCGGTTTCTGGCTATCAGCCTTCATCAGCCTGGATAGCTTGACTCCAGTGGTGTGGAGAGCCTGGTACTCATGTCTGAGCATACCCAGCCCACTCGGGATGAAAATTGCAAAAAACAGTTGATGGACAGAATGTAGAACAATGTCATACATTCACCCCAGTACAACGATCTGGGCCTAAATCCATCGTTTTTTTGCACTCCACACCACCCTGGGTTAGACACTGGCTATATGCAAATCAGCTCTGACCCTGTGCCTCATGGGAACAGTCCAGTCCGAACTACCAAGCTATGTCTTTCCCAGACCGGAATCAAGCATCCAAGGACCGGTTTCTGGCTATCAGCCTTCATCAGCCTGGATAGCTTGACTCCAGTGGTGTGGAGAGCCTGGGACTCACGTCTGAGCATACCCAGCCCACTCGGGATGAAAATTGCAAAAAACAGTTGATGGACAGAATGTAGAACAATGTCATACATTCACCCCAGTACAAGGATCTGGGCCTAAATCCATCGTTTTTTTGCACTCCACACCACCCTGGGTTAGACACTGGCTATATGCAAATCAGCTCTGACCCTGTGCCTCATGGGAACAGTCCAGTCCGAACTACCAAGCCATGTCTTTCCCAGACCGGAATCAAGCATCCAAGGACCGGTTTCTGGCTATCAGCCTTCATCAGCCTGGATAGCTTGACTCCAGTGGTGTGGAGAGCCTGGGACTCACGTCTGAGCATACCCAGCCCACTTGGGATGAAAATTGCAAAAAACAGTTGATGGACAGAATGTAAAACAATGTCATACATTCACCCCAGTACAAGGATCTGGGCCTAAATCCATCGTTTTTTTGCACTCCACACCACCCTGGGTTAGACACTGGCTATATGCAAATCAGCTCTGACTCTATGCCTCATGGGCACAGTCCAGTCCGAACTACCAAGCCATGTCTTTCCCAGACCGGAATCAAGCATCCAAGGACCGGTTTCTGGCTATCAGCCTTCATCAGCCTGGATAGCTTGACTCCAGTGGTGTGGAGAGCCTGGGACTCACGTCTGAGCATACCCAGCCCACTCTGGATGAAAATTGCAAAAAACAGTTGATGGACAGAATGTAGAACAATGTCATACATTCACCCCAGTACAAGGATCTGGGCCTAAATCCATCGTTTTTTTGCACTCCACACCACCCTGGGTTAGACACTGGCTATATGCAAATCAGCTCTGACCCTGTGCCTCATGGGAACAGTCCAGTCCGAACTACCAAGCCATGTCTTTCCCAGACCGGAATCAAGCATCCAAGGACCGGTTTCTGGCTATCAGCCTTCATCAGCCTGGATAGCTTGACTCCAGTGGTGTGGAGAGCCTGGGACTCACGTCTGAGCATACCCAGCCCACTCGGGATGAAAATTGCAAAAAACAGTTGATGGACAGAATGTAGAACAATGTCATACATTCACCCCAGTACAAGGATCTGGGCCTAAATCCATCGTTTTTTTGCACTCCACACCACCCTGGGTTAGACACTGGCTATATGCAAATCAGCTCTGACCCTGTGCCTCATGGGAACAGTCCAGTCCGAACTACCAAGCCATGTCTTTCCCAGACCGGAATTAAGCACCCAAGGACCGGTTTCTGGCTATCAGCCTTCATCAGCCTGGATAGCTTGACTCCAGTGGGTGTGGAGAGCCTGGGACTCACGTCTGAGCATACCCAGCCCACTCGGGATGAAAATTGCAAAAAACAGTTGATGGACAGAATGTAGAACAATGTCATACATTCACCCCAGTACAAGGATCTGGGCCTAAATCCATCGTTTTCTTGCACTCCACACCACCCTGGGTTAGACACTGGCTATATGCAAATCAGCTCTGACCCTGTGCCTCATGGGAACAGTCCAGTCCGAACTACCAAGCCATGTCTTTTCCAGACCGGAATCAAGCATCCAAGGACCGGTTTCTGGCTATCAGCCTTCATCAGCCTGGATAGCTTGACTCCAGTGGTGTGGAGAGCCTGGGACTCACGCCTGAGCATACCCAGCCCACTCGGGATGAAAATTGCAAAAAACAGTTGATGGACGGCACAAGAGGGCCGACCAAACAGTCATTACACACTTAGGAGTGGGAAAACTACTCCTCCCCTGCCCTGCTCCGATAGCAGAGTAGCCCCGGCCACCCACCCGCCCGCCCGCAACGGAAACATTTTATATTTTCTTTACTTCTCACTGTTCAAAGGCAGTGGGGCGACACACCACTGCCATAGCGGAGGAGCTGCCACTGCAAGGGAGACTAAGGCAGACAGTAGGTGTCTAGTGTTGTGCAGGGTTTGTATGTGTGCATGAGAAGTTTGAATTGGCTGTTCTTGTGAATGGGGAGCCAGTTACGCTTCCTGAGGGGCTGTCTGATGTGGGTGCGGTGTGGGAAGTCGAGTACGAGTCTTGCAGCTGCATACTGGATGGTCTTGAGACTGTGTAGAAGTTGTTTTGAAGATTCCGGTGTGGAGAGTGTTCAGCCTGATGGTGATGAGTGATTGTGTGACGGTCCATCTGGAGGTCTGAGGCAAATATTTGAAGACCTTTTGCACCATGTGTAGGCAGGAGGTGCACACTGCGTTGACTTAAGCCAGAATGTTGAGCTTATCATCTAGGATGAGCCCTAGATTTCTTGTGTGTTCTGTGGGTGTTGGTCCTAGCTCTGACAGCCACCAGGTGGAATCCCATGATGAGGTCTTGTTGCCAATTTGAGCTTCAGGCAGTTGGCTCACATTCAGTCTACTACCATGGTCATGTACTTGGTGAAACTGGATCTGGTGATGTTTGTCTGGTCTGTCAGGGAGAGGATGAGTTGGGTCTCATCAGCGGAGGTGAGGACGGCGATGCTTTGTGATTGGATGATGTTGTGGATGAAAGCGGTGTCAGGTATTTGTTCAAAAGAGTGGGGCTGAGGGACAATCCCTGTGTGACATTGCATATCAGTTTCTTGGTCTCTGATGTGAAGGGTGGCAGTCTGACCCTTTGGGTTCTTCCTGTGAGGAAGGAACAGATCCATTTGACAGTAGATCCTTGTATGCCAACCTTGTGGAGTCTTCTGAGGAGGGTGTTGTGGGAGACCGTGTAGAAGGCTGCAGCTGGGTTGAGTATGATAAGGACAGCTGTTTCTCTGCGGTCCAGGATGTTTCGAATGTCTTCGGGACTGTGATGAGTGCTGGTTCGGTGCAGTGGTTCTTTCTGAATCATGATTGTGTGCTGTCTAGAAGATGGTGAAGCTCGAGTTGGGTTATGATTAGCTTGTTGATGGCCTTCTCAATCACTTTAGCTGGACAGAGGAGCAGGGAGAGGTCAGAAATTGCTCAGTTGAATTTGGGTTGGCTGTGGCCTGCAAGTTTCCATTCATCCGGGAAAGTGGCAGACATGATGGAGGTGTTGATGATGTGGGTCAGGGTTGGTCAGATTGATGATGTTCGCTGGGGCTAGGCTGATCCATGCTGAGGATGCTGAGCCAGTCTGCTTCTGTGATTTTCCTCCATCTGCTGCTTGGAATGCTGAACCTGGTAGGGTTGTTAACTTGAGGTGTGTTGATTTCAAAGTTGATATGGGATTGGTCGGTCCATGTGAACTATGTGGTGAAGTTGTATTTGATGCTCTCACTTGTGGTGAAGATGGGATCCAGTGTGTGTTGGTTCTGTGACGAGCTGGGTAAATCCAATGTTGCAAACACAATACGATGATGGACGGAGCACAAAACTTTTCAGACACTCACCTCCAGTCACTATTAGATCTGGGTTAAATCCATCATCGTTATTTAGCTCACTTTGCCACCCCAGTTCAGACCCAGCCATATGCAAATCAGTCTTGACCCTGTTTCTCATGGGAAAAGTCCAGCCCGAACTGCCAGGCCAGGTCCTTCGTGGACTGGAAACAAGCATCCTGGGTCCGGTTTCAGGGTAACACTCCTTATCAGCCATGCTAGCTTGAATCCAGTGGCAAAGTGAACAAGGGACCCATGTCTGGGCATACCCTGCCAACTTATGGCAAACAGTGCAAAGACAATAAAATGATGAATGGAGAGCTGTAACTTTTCATTCACTCAACCTCAAGCTTTTGAGCAGGGGTCATTTTGGTCTTCCAGGTGAAAGTTGAGGTCATCAATGAGAATGTAGGCTCTGGAGTCCATGGTAGCGGAGTGAGAAATTCGGTGATGAGGTTGGTAAAGGTGGCTTGGGTCCTAGTGGTCAGTAGGCAAGGGTTCCATTTAGCGTATTTTTGGGGGGAAATTTGCAGCTTGAAGTGCAGATGTTCCATGAATGGGGTGGCATTCCCTGTGGATGTTGTGCATTTGATGGATTCCTTGTAGATGATAGCGAGTCCTCCTACTGGCTTGAGCTGGCGGTTCTGTCGAGTGATATTGTAGCCCACTGGGATTGCTGTAGGGATGTTGGGAGCCGATGAAGCGGTGAATCCTCTACAATTTGTTTATTTGCCCACCTAAAGTCCTTGCACAACCTGAAACTGTCTTTGTAGTTGAAAGTGAATGTCGGAAACAAACTACCCCGTCATACCAGTCTCGGCCCAAATACAAGCACTGCCACATCATGACTAAAAGTTTTTTTTTTCCAATGCCTATAAAAATAATCCAGTGACAGAATAGTTGATGGCGAACCAGAGTCGACCATCACTTCCACCTTTCTTCCATCCATAACAGTCTCGCTCACAGGAGGAGCATGTGGTTCCTTATCTGTTGCAACACATTAGTTCCTTTATCAACACAGGCTAAATTCTCAACTTCTACCTCATTCATCAAGGGGAATGTGGCACCCAGCCTGTCACATTTGCTAGGGACACACATCTACATCCTTAGGCACATTCATCCGGCTTCCACACTCCCATGCACAGCGCAACCTATTCTTTAGACGCTTACTCCACGCCACCTATTTCCTTATCCAATTAAACCTTTCTGTTCATTCCAGACACATACAGACCAGCAAACTGGGTGATTTTGCCAAATTTAGAACATTCTTTTCCCTTCAATGGAAACACTTTAAAGTGTGCATTATGGATTTTCGACCCACAACAATTCCACCTATTTTTAGCTCAATTACATTGTACAGGTGATGTGCCAAAGCAGTTTGTTTAGTTAAACTTTTATTAAGGTTAAACTTCTTGACAGATATTGCCGGCAAAGTGAGTAGTCTGACTGTCCAATCATACGTTTTATAAGAGGCGGTAGGACGTTCCCTGCTCTGGACTGTTCCTAAGGCTTACTGCAGAGAAGCACTGTGCTGACGCAGCAGCTGCTGCTGAAACTTTTTGTTTGAACTAACTAAGAATTAACAATTGATCCATCCCGGATGTAGTTACCAACAGTTGGACCAATACCACAATCGGCCGCCTTCACTCCCTAGGCTGCTATATATGAATCAACTGGTGTGATGGTGTGTTTTAGAAGAGGTGCATTAAAAAATAAATATAAGGTTCCACCATGAAACTGTGAGTCTGTCCAAGCCTCCGTAGAACAATCCCTATTCCTGGCATCAGCTACTTCATGGTTGTAGCGCTGCAAAGCGCCTAAGTGCTTCTTCAGGTTCCATAACAGCGCTTTTTTACCTTATTGAATCTAATGCATTTTAATTAATTGCCAACATGTATGTTTGTCACCGCGCCTACCCGAAGGCGTCAGGTAAGGGCTCGTGGGCATGGTTGAGTAGGAGAAACTGCAGGAAAAACAAATCCTACACGACCCATTCCAGCGATGCAGGTAACACAGGTCTGTCGTGCCACGCACAAGAAAGGCTGAATACTCAAGAGACTGTCCAGAGAGGTCACTAATTCGTGTGTGGAAGAGCCACCGAAACACTTGTAACCCAAAAGTGAGTACTCCTAATTTGTGTTAGTATACAGTGAGGGAGGAAAGTGACTGGTGGTTTAGTGATACCCCATTTAGAAACAATAGTCTTTCCTGATTGATGAAGTCATCTGTAGCCTTTTAAAGTATTGCGTTGTACTGAAAATAAAGAACTTGCCTTTTTGTAAGAACAAGCACTGGATGGACATTCTGTCTTTTAGGAGCTTATTTTGTGCACTGTTGAGTTTTGAGTGTCTATCCCTACCCAGACTGAGCCTTAGACTGCGCACCCACGTCTATCTTGAGAGTCAAATGGTCTTGTAATGTACTTGCTGCCCAGTTTGCACAGCCATAGACAGTCTGGTTCCTGTACATGAGTGGTAATGGCCATAACTATTACTCAGTAAGTCCTGTGTGACTCAGGTCCCGATTGAGAGTTTGGCGGTGTGACGCTGCACTGCCAAACCAGTGATAAGGCCGCCTGCCAGATTATGAGTTTCCTCCTGTCTGGGGGGTTATTTGTTGGCGTTCCCACTGCGGTGCCTCTAGAAACG
Organism: Lissotriton helveticus; assembly: GCF_964261635.1. NCBI lineage: Eukaryota > Metazoa > Chordata > Amphibia > Caudata > Salamandridae > Lissotriton > Lissotriton helveticus. The sequence goes on along the minus strand of NC_136073.1, from coordinate 118,729,282 downwards.
GGCACCGCAATGAAAATGGCAAAAATATTTCCTGTACGGCATGGACTGAAAAGTCCATGCAATGTAGGAACTGGTGTGCATGCACACAGGGTGGCACTTGTTGTGCCCCCTCTGTATGCATCCACAAGGTGCAGAGAGACCAGGGCCCCTTTGTTTCCTCTCAGCCAGGGTTTTCATGGAGGAGGTACCGAAATGAAAACCCTGGCGGAGAGGAAACTCTTAATATGCTTGGAGAGACCGCGGCGATCCCACTGAGGATATGGATGCCCCTACCCCGCTGCAACACTGCCAGGGAACGGTGGTTCCCTGGCAGCTGTGGTGGGAAATGTGGCAGTGCCACTGCCACGGCCGGACTAGGAACTGAAACCAACCCTGGGCAGTCCGGCATTGCCCACTGCCCATCTCGTAAAAGGGCAGTGGCTAAACCACCCCCGCGAGTCTGGTAGTCCGTGGACCACCAGACCAATAATCGAAACCTAGTTTTCTTGTACCCTGGTGGGCTCTAACCTGTGTGGGTGTTATGTGGTGCAAGACTGAATGTGGTGGCTGACATTCCATAGGAGATGCTGGGAGGTCAGCAACCAGCTCTTGTTCCTCCATCTCTGCTGTGTTGGGGTTGAATTCAGTGCTGCTCGATCAATTTTGGAAGTGGGGATCCTGTTACATAACTGAACTCACAAGGATTATGAAAAATACAAGCGTCACACAAAGAAGTATAGCAAATGCGAGCGATAAGGGTGTGGTATTTAGCCCCGGGTTCATTTTGTAGCACACATTTATTACTAAAACATGATGGGTGGCGCACTGTCATTCACAGACAGCACATTGTCCTTTGAAATGGCTACAAAATGTGTACTAACATGCAGTTTTACTGCTAAAACTGCATAGTGCGCAAACAATAATATGTGTATATCAGGTTTCAGCAAATATTTATAATGTTCACTTCACCATTGAAAGTAAATTTAAAAGAAATTTGTTTTAGTTCTATTAAAATCATTTGTTTCTATCACACTTCAGAATTACAAAAAATGTGCTTCATGATAAAAAAAACATTTGTCAGAAGACACACTGACATTTGACCTCTGTCTTTGAACACATAGCAAATGTGACCAGCTAAAAACAAAATGTAAAGACATTTTTATATAGCTCATTCACCTTCTGAACTCCAGTATGTTTATTTTGAGGGTGTTGCAGCACCCCCAGCACCCCCACTTCCAGCACCTATGCATAAAGTACTTCTACAAACTTGGTTTGGTGGACTTATCTTTACAAATGTGGCAACGATCAACCCCGCACAACCCACACAAAGATACTACTTTCCCCCTGCTAGCCTCTCAACTATCAGCACTGACTCGTACACCATTTCTACACAAAAGAAACCATTGGGGGTCTACATTTTCTGACAACGTTCAATCAATCAATCAAAAAGAACTTTATTCAGCAAAATAAAAGGCCATAAAAGCACAAAAATAAATACAGTTTTCACATTCGCAGCAAGAATAAAAACATCAGTAAAATAGAAAATGTGTAAACAAATTAAAAAAATACAGCAGTTTAGGACAATACAATTGTAAATTTGAGACATAATTTTTTCTTTACTTTATAGCATCAATAATGTAACTGAATACAGAAAAGCAAATTTCTGGAGTAGCTAGAGATTGCAGATATCTCAGACCATCTTTGTATGAGGTAAAGTACTTGTGCAATAAAATAGGATGTAATAATTGGAATTTTAACGAGCGATACAGATTGCAAAATACCATAAAATGTGCAGTTGATTGTGAAGACACAGCTTCACATGGGAAATAAGAGAAAAAGGTAACCCAAGACCCGGCCAAAGGAAAGGCAACTAGGTGAGGGACTATATTTAGTCTTAGCCTTGTCAAATAAAATCTGTGCTGAGTATTGATAAGCTAGGTTAAATAGGAATCCAGACCAGAGGCATTAAATAATAGCATATAATTAATAATAGTACCCATGCTAAGGGCCCTTTCTATTCGGTCCTCTTCCCTATGTGAAGCAAACATTCTTTTAACCCTCTCCTTTATTTGAGGGCCTATTGCTTTGGGAGAATCAAAACCAATATTTAGACCTACATTTTTAACATAAGTCAACCATGGACTGGCGGATATGTTATCAAGATTCAAAGTGTCCTCCAGTACTTTCCTCGGGAAGCCAGCCTTGGGAGTTCTCCATATTTTCAACCACAATAATAACTGAGCCATCCCAACCAAATCTTCTAAAAAAACAATTCTTTGTTCGAGGTGTGGAATAAAACTTGGGGTGGTTCAGGGGATCGCTAGAAGTCTACAGAGAGATGTATTCTCTGCTACCTGCAATTTCCCTGGATCGGCACATCCACACAATCCTGCATCATAAACACCAACCAAAAGCACTTGCTCTAATTGAGCTGGGTCATCTCCCTAATTGGCTTATGGTCTAACCTTTTGGCAAATCTAAATATCATTTCACATGCTTCCCCTATCTTTTGCCTTCTCTGGGCAATTAGCCTCTCCCAAGACCCACTAACATCATGCAAAATGCCTAAGTAATTAAAAAAGGATACCTTTTCTATAGGAATCCCCCCAATGTTAAAAGGTTTAGACTTCGAATGTTTTGGGCCGCAGGTCATTACAAATGATATTTGTTGATTTACTTTAAGATTTCATTTTATCATAAAATTTTTAAAACCATTTAAAAGATTGTGAAGGCCATTTGTTGTTAATGCTAAAAGAACTGCGTCGTCCGCAAATAAAAGTACTGGAACTGCTTGGGTACCAATTCCATAGCTGCCAAGGTTTCAGATTGCTATGAGTGACATTTCAAGAAATATGAGTGACACTTTCTCGTTTGCAAAATCAAGTAACAAAGGCTAGGGAAACACTTAAATGCATTAAATGACACTCCTTTGAGCAAGGTAGCTTTAAGATCTTGCACTAAGAATACATTAACCTACATAGAATATGGAAACCTCAGTGTTATAAGCGTGGTCGGACTCTTTCACTTAGGAGTATTGTGTAATCCTTGTAGCACAAGAGGGGTACAGAGTTCCCCGGGGAGAGTGTGCAAGACAAGTGTGCGTGTAGCGTAGAAGAAGGTAAAAAGGGAGGGGGAATTCCCTTTTTGGAACTAAAACCCTCACACACCTAGCAAGCTAGATGTCATGCTTCATCATATGGGTTCTGCTGCTCGTCAGACTGGCGCTGCAATGTCTGACGGGCACCCGTAAAGGGGCTCTTTATCCTAAGTGATTCCCTAAGGCGCCTCGCAGTCTGCTCCCGTGGGACCTGCACCCATGAGTCAGGTACCCAGTCGGTGTGCGGTCCTATCCGTAAACACCTACCCCCACAGAGTCTGGTCAGGACGTTGGAGGCGCCTTAGGGAATCACTTAGGGTCACATCGCAACAGCAGGACCTGCCGGCCTGCTTACTTATTGACCTCAAGGAATAAGGTTGTAATTCACATTTAATTAATTGTTCACTGTGTAGTACTGAGCACTTAGGTCCTGAAGAATTGGCATGCCGGCAAGAAACATGTTGACCTGATCAGAGGATTGCAGATATTCTGCTGTGTACCTTCTCAGGGCGTATCTCCCCTCCCACCTATTTTAATCAAGGGAGTCAGCCACACCATTAAAGTTCCCTGTGTACTGACCCACCTTTTTTAATTCACCACTTCTTCACGACTACACCTTTTCACTCGCCCTCTCATCCGCATGCACCATATGGCTGGAACAAAAGATCTCCGATAAAGAGCCCCTTTACGGGTGCCCGTCAGACATTGCAGCGCCAGTCTGACGAGGAGCAGAACCCATATGAAGAAGCATGACATCTAGCTTGCTAGGTGTGTGAGGGTTTTAGTTCCAAAAAGGGAATTTCCCCTCCCTTTTTACCTTCTTCTACGCTACACGCACACTTGTCTTGCACACTCTCCCCGGGGAACTCTGTACCCCTCTTGTGCTACTAGTCTTCCGGACATGTACACTGGACCCCGTTAAATATCGTCCGCTTACGGTTCCCCCTTTTGTTGATATATTGTGTAATCCTTGTCAAATCAGCCGATTTTCATGTACTCCGCTCCGTTACCAACAAAATAGGATTGCAGGGAAACGTGTGCGTCTCCATATTAGATGCTGTGTAAAAAACAAACAGTCACCTTCACTTAGTCATTATTATTATTTCTGAAACACTCATCTTTCTAGAGCCGCATGAAAAAATTCAAAGTGGCTAATGGGGAAACTTGTTTTCTACGGCTGGCTATGTCATGACTGACCTGTGTTTGTGTTTTGCGTCACTCTCCCCCGCTACTGTGCCGAGATGAGAGAGTCCTGCCTAGTGGTTACTGTCACGCACTGTGACCGTGAATATTATAAACTTACTGGTGCCCCTAGGATCAGATCTGAGACTTAGACAGAGAAGCCCTGCGGCCCCGTCTGCATTGACTGTAATAATCACAAGGATCCGACTGACTGCAGATTTAAACCAGGAGGCTCACTGGGAAGGATGATGGGAGTGAGCAGTCCTGCAGATGAGATGCCATTGCGTGAAATTAATTTATTTTTCAGATGCGGCCTCATTCAAGTAGTAGTAGAATTATAAACTTACTTGAATTAGAAGAGTTCAGAGACGTTTCCCGGTCCGTCTGGAGGCCGCGGGCCGCTCAGGAACCCCCCGCCGAGGCCGCACAGCTCAGCTGCAGCACTGACTGCTCTGCAGCATGATGAACTCTGCGGTACTGCATCCGTCTTCTTCTCCGACCCCCAGACACTGGTTGCTGAGACACTCCTCGTCCCCCCTCTTGGCTATAGTTTAGTTTGCGCTTTCTCCCGCGATTATCACCAATGCCTGATCTTGCGCGGCGGGCGGCGACTGACACTGTGCCTGTGTGTCCTTCTGGCACTGTTGTCACAGCGGCCCGCCGCTTCTGCCTCAGTATGCTCAAGACCAGTCCTGTCAAGTATCACCCATCAGGTGTGACACTCACGCATTTCAGTGCAGTGTTCCGCATCACCGCACTGAAATGCATTGCCACGCATTTTGCTGACTTGCCAGCTCGCCCCACCGGTAGCGCCTGTGCACTGCTCCGAGAGACGTGCTGCAGCCAGTGCCAGCAGGTGCTCTAGTTCAAAATAGTTAATCATGTTGTAATGGTAATGGCTGCTCTCAGTGCATGGCTGAGTGAGAGCGCAGCAGCGCTAGACGGCTACAATGTAACAAATACAATCCTCGTACTGGCTCCAGGCTGGCGCTGAAATTTCCTGCCGCGCCGCGGCTTAAGTTTGACACACTGACAGCTGCAATTAATTACGGGGAGGCGGGCCGCCCTCTCAGCACGATGCTGTAACTGGCTCACAGCCAGGCACTCACCAGGGGCTCCAAGGTGATTCACTGACGGCTATAATACGGATATAACGCTAACTTGCCATCAGGTCACATCCGGAGGAAGAGGAAGTAGTGTAAGGGAGGCCATCACGCGCAGCAGGAAACTTGTAATGGGAGGCCGGCAGCAGTTAGCGATAACGCTTCCAGTCGCCCGTCATTCAAATATCTGAAGTGCCAACAGCAATGAAGAGGTGGCTTCGTGGGCCTCCCGCTCATCACTCGCAACACTTATCAGCCCCTGGAGAGGAGTGGCGCTGAATCTACCTGATCAGACAGTAAGCTGAGTCCCACCAGAACAATCTAGTTATCTGAAAACCATCTTGTATCTCTAGTCAAGTACATAAAAGCTCACAAATACATGAGGAATGGGAGTGGACCAAGGGGCGAAGAGCTTTTAAATCACAGGTAAAGTGTATGCGGAGGAGGGGAGGGTTAAGAAAATCAGAACAACAAAAGACAGGGACAGTTTTAAGATTTTTGGGGCCCTGGACAAAAAGGGAACAAATGAGGACAACCAATTTGCATAAAGGCAACCACAGGAAATTACATCACAGAAAGTGTCATGAGCATACTGAGGCAGAAGCGGTGGGCCGCGGCGACAACAGTGCCAGGAGGACACACAGGCACAGTGTCAGTCGCCGCCCGCCATGCAAGAACAGGCATTGGTGATAACCGCGGGCGACTGAGCAAACTAAACTACGGCCAAGAGGGGGGACGAGGAGTGTCTGTACTGATGTAGTCCCGCACAGTGCATCATGCTGCAGAGCAGTCAGTGCTGCAGCTGAGCTGTACGGCTTCAAAGGGGGGTCCCTGAGCGGCCCGCAGCCTCCAGACGGACCATGAAACGTCTCTGAACTCTTCTAGTTCAAGTAAGTTTATAATTAATTATTGGCAAATTATCTTAAAGTAAAAAAAAAAAAACTAATTTAATATTGAATCAATTCTTGATGTTCATCAGATGCCCAAATTTAAAGATTCATAAATTTTACAAGAATTTCATACATTTTATACTTCTTTATACACACCTGAAACCAACCCTACGGAAGAATCAATCGTGGATTATCTCTCTTCTATTTTTAAACCTCCTGATCTTATTTTAGATTTTCAATCCTTGGAATTGGATGTTTCAACAAAAGAATTACACAATGCTTTGCGCACTCTTAAGAAGGATAAAGCCCCAGGTCCTGGTGGTTTCACTGTCGAATTTTTCTCTCATTTTTCACATCTTCTCCTCCCTAAGTTACACAAACTTATGTCTTCTTTTTTACAAATTGTTACTGCTTCTGGGTCCTTTTTAGAAGCTCTAATTTGCCTCTTTCCTAAAGATAATAAAGACCCACGTTTTTGCAAAAATTACAGGCCATTCTCTTTGGTAAATATTGATTACAAAATGTTCTCAAAATCCTTGGCCCTAAGATTAGAATCCTTCCTTCCAGATCTTCTAGGTAAGGAGCAGTCAGGCTTTGTAAAAGGTCTTTTTCTTACTGATAATACACATCTTTTCTTTGATGTTCTCTCAAAGGTCTCTCACTTTTCTGACTCTTTAGCTGCAATAGCTTTAGATGCAGAAAAAACCTTTGACAGAGTTTATTGGCCCTTTATTTTCTCATCACTCAAATGGTTTGGCTTTGGTCCTAAAATTAATTCTTTAATTTCTCATCTGTATTCAAAACCTACAGCTGCTATATTTGTTAATGGTCTCACTTCTTCTTATTTTAACTTGAGCAGAGGTGTCCGTCAAGGTTGTCCTTTATCTCCCTTGTTGTTTAATTTAGCTTTAGAACCCTTTTCTTGTAAACTTCGTCAGAATTCTGTTTTTCAGGGTTTCAAAAACGATAAAATGCATATTAAATTAGCAGCCTATGCTGATGATATATTATTGTCCATGTCTAATCCCACCTCTTCTCTACCTGCTTTTTTACTTGAAGCTCAGTCCTATTCTTCCCTTTCTGGCTACAAACTAAACAATGACAAATGCGAAATCTTACCCTTAACCGAGTTTACTTTTAAAGAAGATTTTAAAATCACCACCTTTACTTGGAATACCAATTATATAAAGTACTTAGGAATATATTTTTCTTCTTCTATTCAATCATCAGTTTCCATCAAGTTGGATAAATGTTGTTCAAAAATGTCTTCCCTTACTGACAGGTGGCATCCTTTATACCTCTCTTGGTGGGGGAGGTTAGATACCATTAAGATGATGTTATCCCTGATTGTTTTATTCACTATTTCTAATATGCCAATTACCATTCCTCAGAAGTACTTCAAAAAAATTAACTCTTTGTTGTCTTTTCTTTGGAATAAGAAAGAAGTGCGCATGTCTTTAGCAAAACTTAGTTGCTCTAAAACAGAAGGTGGGGTTAACTTTCCTGATTTTCCTGCTTACCATAAAGCTTTCAATCTACGTCAGTCGTCTCATTGGCTTAATACCCCCTCGTCAGATTCCCCCCTTTGGGTGTTACTCGAACAATCGTATATAGCTCCTTTCTCTTTTCTAGAGTATCTGTCTTTTAACCAGAAACCCCAGAAGTTATATACCCCTATTGTTAAGCTCACACATAAACTACTAGATTCACTTTTATTGGATAGATCCTCCAAAGACTCTCTTTTTCAATCCTCAATCTGGCATAATTATCGTATAATGATTAATAACAAACCCATTTTTTGGAAATCATGGAGGCAAAAAGGCCTCATTTGGGTTCACCAGCTTTTTCAAAACGATAGAACTATACCCTTTTCTCAGGCTAAACTTCAATTTAATTTCCCCGCTTCATTTTCTCATAACTATCTTTTATTACAGCAAGCTTTAGATTTAGCAATTAAGAAATCCATCACACCCTTAAGTCAAACGAGTATCGCTTCTACTAATTCTCAAACTTTCTTAAGTAGTGGTCCTAAAGCCTCAGCCATTTATAGCTACTTAAGTACACACATTTTTATTAGAGACAAGACTAAGGTAGACCTGGATTCGGAGCGCGACCTTCGGGTTGAATGGTCTGTTCAAGTATGGAATAACAATTGGCTTAAAATCAGGAAAACATCCAGGGCAGCTAACACTACACAGACACTTTTTTTCATTTATAACAGGCTACTCCTTTCCCCTTCACTTTTGCACAGGATTCATGCTGAACTCCCTCATACTTGCTGGTCTTGCTCTTTCCCAAATGCGGATTTAAAACATTTACTTTTTTTTTTGCCCTTTCGTACAAAACTTTTGGAAGAGGATTTGAAAACAAATTACTCACATTTTTCATCATACAACCCCCTTCTCATTTGTTAACATTTTTTTAGGCTCTCTTTCTGAAGATTGGTTGGGATGTCCCTTGTATTTACAGATTTTGGACCTGCTTTTGGGACTAGCTTTTCAGCAGATCACCAAACATTGGAAAATGTATCTGAACTATCCTTCCAGGCTTGGGGGTATGCCGTATGTTATAATCACAGATTGGATACAGTTTTTGTATTCCCAGTTTCTTTAGCTCTTAAGCGCTCTCTTTTATGGTCTCCAGTTACAAGTTTTATTGATTGTCATGCTAAGCTTTCTTATGTATGTAAAGTTTCTGAGCAAGAAGTGTCGAAACCTCCTTGACATTCTGTTTTGTTCTTATTTATATTATTTATATTACTGTTTATACTGACATCTTCACTGTATTTTTGCATTTTTAGTTTCTTGACCAGATTTGTATTATATACTTATGTGTCTTCTTTATATTGTTATAAGATTTCTTAATTCAACAAAAGAGAGGGGGGGACCAAGGAGCCAATAAAGGTCCAGTGTCCATGCTCCTAAACCAAATCTGTTCACAAAAAGAGGACAAAGTTCCTATACCAGGGTGCAAAAGTCACCCACGTATCTGAGTGCAAATAGTCACCCATACATTAAAAACAGGGAAGAATGGGGAAAAGTAATCCTAGGTAAAAAATACCCTGATGGGAGAGGGAAAGACATACTACATCCTCTGCTGCCCTCACACACCCCGGAGGATGTCATGCTTCATCATCGGGCAATTTTGCTCCTCATAGGGCCGGCGCTGCAATTCCCTACGGGTCCCTGAAGGGTCACTTTATCGGAGATATTTTAGAGGATTAGCCGGATGTTGCATGCAGGTGTGTGGGGAAGGGTAAGGGAGGGTAAATCAATTACGTGCAAACATAATAGTGTGATAAAATCAAGGGTATGGAAGCAGCGACAAGATTGTCTAGGTAACCCTTGGCAGTTAAAAGTACTGCTTAAAAATGACTGACCCCACAAGGCCCACTATGCCTGGGTGTCACCAGTCAAGGTCAACATGTTTCGCGCCTCTATCGCCCGTAGGTCATTGGCGCTTCGTCAGGACCAAAAACAAAGTGAAGTGCACGTGAGTAAAATACATAAAAGTTAAAATGAGAACCCTCTTATCTCATCCAGGGCGGATCAGGAGACCTGTGTCCCCACTATGTGGTTGTAGCTGTTACATAGAAGCTGCTCCTGGATGATACCTATAAAGAGAAAAAGCAAAGTAAGCCGCATGTGAGCGTCAGTAACAACTTGATGCATCACAAAGTGTCACTTATGTGTGCACAGCACTTCAAATAGAAAGATTACGCGGGCACACAAGACTGGTCCACAGTAGATCAGGGGCTGCTAGTTCAAGGAGCCCTTAGGCTCAAAATAATGCATATAATGGTGTTAAAAGGCAACTAACCTTGGCTGTATAAGGTTGATTAAACGTATAACAACTATAGGGCAGAAATTTGCCAATGTTGAAAAATGGTGAAAAGTACCAAACCGTGAGGTGGGTAGTTCACATCACAGTGCTTACCAAATATTAGTTAAAGCTCTCCTCCAGTGGTCAAGGGAATGGACGCCCGCGAAAAGTCGGGCTGTGAAAGCAATAGACACAAACCAGGTACATAAGCACAACGGAAAAAGTACCGGTGAAGTAAGATGGAATTAATTGAAATGGCACTTACTAAATAATGCGGGTGTAGCCTCTAGTACACATACCCCTGTCCAAACGCTCGCCGAGAATGAAATAAAGGCGGCGAAATGCAGAGTTTAAATAAATGGATCGGGTGGGGGGTGGAAAAAAGAGAGGCGGTAACTCATTACTGTGAAGCCTCACAAGGAAGTGTTAAACTGCGCATGTGCGAAACAACGCAGCAGCGGCACATGCGTATTAGCCGTGCACACTGCTCCCTCGCTTCTGCGCACTGGCTTCATAGTCAAGGAAAATAACAATGCCGGTAATGATTAAGAGTTCACACAAATCTACAAAATTAATCCGGTTTAAGTTACTCCTCACTAGTTCAGGCCTTCCCGTATGAGACAGGTCCTAGTATCACGATTGGACCACACCTCGAAAATTAACTTCAATCTATGTAGGGATTTCCCGTTTGTGACATGTCCTGATGTCGTGACTGGACCACCCCTTGAAAATTAAATTAAATCTATATGGATGTTTCCAAATTCACCAACATATAGTTGACGCTTAGGCCATAAAATGGGGACTAAGAGAATACAGCCAAATTGCCTAACACCAAGGACAGTAATGTAAGTCCTCACGTATTTTAATGCAAAGAATTAATCCCCCGGAATTATCAGAGGTTACCAATTCAAGGCTTAACATAAAGTCAGCACCCAACGACCCCAAGGACCCGTCTCCTGTGCCCACTTGAAAAGGGAAGAAAATAGGGTAGGTCCCGCGGCCATACAGCCATGCATAATCAATTCAACAAAAGAGAGGGGGGGACCAAGGAGCCAATAAAGGTCCAGTGTCCATGCTCCTAAACCAAATCTGTTCACAAAAAGAGGACAAAGTTCCTATACCAGGGTGCAAAAGTCACCCACGTATCTGAGTGCAAATAGTCACCCATACATTAAAAACAAGGAAGAATGGGGAAAAGTAATCCTAGGTAAAAAATAAGATTTCTTAGTCATGTATTTTTAAGATTTCAATGAAGTAATGTGTATGCATTTTTGCTACATCTTCTCCTCCCTTCACCCCCCTCTCTTCTTTCTTTTTCTTTTCAATAAAATCTCTATTTTTCAAAACTTAAAAAGTAAGTTTATAATTCTACTACTACTTGAATGAGGCTGCATCTGAAAAATAAATTAATTTCACGCAATGGCATCTCATCTGCAGGACTACTCACTCTCATCATCCTTCCCATTGAGCCTCCTGGTTTAAATCTGCAGTCATTCGGATCCTTGTGATTATTACAGTCAATGCAGGCGGGGCCGCAGGGCTTCTCTGTCTGAGTCTCAGATCTGATCCTAGAGGCACCAGTAAGTTTATAATATTCACGGTGCACAGTGCATGACAGTAACCACCAGGCAGGAGTCTCTCATCTCGGCACAGTGGTGGGGGAGAGTGACGCAAAACACAAACAGGTCAGTCATGACAGAGCCAGTCGTAGAAAACAAGTTCCCCCAGTAGCCACTTTGAATTTTTTCATGCGGCTCTAGAAAGATGAGCGTTTCAGAAACAATAATAATTACTAAGTGAAGGTGACTGTTTGTTTTTTACACAGCATCTAATACGGACACGCACAAGTTTCCCTGCAATCCTATTTTGTTGGTAACGGAGTGGAGTACATGAAGATCGGCTGATTTGACAAGGATTACACAATACTCATAAGTGAAAGAGTCCGACCACGCTTATAACACTGAGGTTTATATATTCTATGTAGGATAATGTATTCTTAGTGCAAGATCTTAAAGCTACCCTGCTCAAAGGGGTGTCATTTCATGTATTTAAGTGTTTCCCTAGCCTTCGTTACTTGATTTTGCGCACAAGAAAGTGTCACTCATATTTCTTGAAATGTCACTCATAATTACACTGAAGTTATGAAAATGTCACACATGGCAATCTGAAACCTTGGCAGCTATGCATGACACTTTCTGTGATGTAATTTCCTGTGGTTGCCTTTATGCAAATTGGTTGCCCTCATTTGTTCCCTTTTTGTCCAGGGCCCCAAAAATCTTAAAACCGTCCCTGTCTCTGTCTTTTGTTGTTCTGATTTTCTTAACCCTCCCCTCCTCCGTATCCACTTTACCTGTCATTTAACAGCTCTTCGCCCCTTGGCCCTCTCCCATTCCTCATGTATTTATGAGCTTTTATGTACTTGACTAGAGATACAAGATGGTTTTCAGATAACTAGATTGTTCTGGTGGGACTCAGCTCACTGTCTGATCAGGTAGATTCAGCGCCACTCTTTTCCAGGGGCTGATAAGTGTTGCGAGTGATGAGCGGGAGGCCACAAAGCCACTTCACCTCTTCATTGCTGTTGGCACTTCGGATATTTGAATGACGGGTAACTGGAAGCGTTACCGCAAACTGCCACCAGCCTCCCATTACGGACGTGACCTGATGGCAAGTTAGCCTTATATCCGTATTATAGCCATCAGTGAATCACCTTGGCGCCGCTGGTGAGTGCCTGGCTGTGAGCCAGTTACAGCATCATGCTGAGAGGGCGAACCGCCTCCCCGTAATTAATTGCAGCTGTTAGTGTGTGAAACATTAGCCGCTGCGCGGCAGGAAATTTTAGCGCCAGCCTGGAGCCAGCACGAGGATTGTATTTGTTACATTGTAGCCGCCTAGCGCTGCCGCGCTCTCACTCAGCCATGCGCTGAGAGCAGCCATTACCATTACAACATGATTAACTATTTTGAACTAGAGCACCTGCTGGCACTGGCTGCAGCACGTCTCTCGGAGCCATGCACAGGCGCTACCGTTGGCGCGAGCTGGCAAGTCGGGAAAATGCGTGACAATGCATTTCAGTGCGGTGATACGGAACACCGCACTGAAATGCGTGAGTGTCACACCTGATGCGTGATACTTGACAGGACTGTAATTCGGGGAACATTTTTTCTAAATAGCTTTAAAGAAGCATCTAGGGAGTTGAGGTAAAATAAAAACAGAAGGGGAGTTAAAATACATCCCTGCCCAACTCCTCTAGTAACCCTCAATAGTTTTGTGCAGTCTCCCAATTGTGTGTACCACACTTTTCTGGTTGTGTCCCAGTGTAGACGCCATATAAGCTAAATGCTCACCTGATCCTTTAGATTCTACAATATTGTCCTGTCCACCAGGTCAAAGGCACAGGAGCGGTCCATAAATACCATGTGAAGGGTGCCTCTGCTGTCCCTGAAATACTTTCCCCAGATAAGGTTTAAATTTAGATCCGGCACTGTAGACCCTAAATCGGGTCGAAAACGATATTGGACTGGCGAAAAGTAAGAGGTCTCAGCCCAATCCTCCAGTTTACCCAGCAGGATGCGCTCTAGAATCTTTTCTGTAGAATCAATTAATGAAATTGGGCATTAACATGTCGTCAAATTCTGGTTCCTTTTTGTAAATTGGGAATATGGTAGCCTCTCTACAGGAATCAATTAAATTACTCCTAACTGCAGCCCTTAAAACATTAGTTAAAAGAGGGGCCCAAAAGTCTACTTTGTGTTTAAATACATCTATTGGGACCCCGTCTGGGCCAGGGGCCTTACCACTTGCTTCACACTGGATGTATTTAGTAACAGATGCTTAGTCTATGAGGTCTACTAACCAAACCTCGTTTACTACAGGAGAATCTGGCATAGGCCAAGTCCAAGTTAATCCCCCTTATGGTCTGAGTTGAAAATGAGAGAAAAATGGTCAATCCAATCTTGTTAAGGAATGCATCACTCAATGCCAGAAGCTCAGTTGTCCGCAAAGAAAGGGCGGTTTACTATTTCCCAAAAAAGGCTGTTATCTCTGAGTTGGGCAGCTTTTTTCTAAATCCTCCCCGGCCTTATTCCTAATTTTCTGCCTTCTATTCTCGAGAGCATACTTGTAGTTATTTCTAGCTGTTCTAATATCCTATAGATTACGTGTAGTCTTATTTGTGGCCTTTTTAATGCCTTTAGAGCAGCTGTACATTCAGGGCTAAACCATTACTTAGCAGGACATTCTTTTGCTCATTTACTGATATATAAATTACTAGACACAGTCCTGCTAATTTAAAGAATACTCTCCTGAACAATCTCTGGAGCCCTATCCAGCGAAAGGCAGCAAGTAAAGTCATTGGTGGCTGCAGTAATCAAATTGCTAAAAACGTATTTGGTTCGACATTACTCCAGTTAATTTGAACCCCTTTGATTGCGGCATAGCTAAGAGGTAACATAATTGTATCTGATATCTCTGGGCATAAGTTAATCACAAGGGATAAGAGGATGAGCTTATCATCACTGTGGGGAAGAGGACACACCACATAGTGCATAAGAATTTATGCAAGATCAGTTGTCAAGAGCACAAAGTCTATTGTGCTCCCCTTACCCCTTCCTATGAATGTAGGGGGATTTAGGCTGCCCTGAACTTCAAAATCAGATGAAAGGGTCAAATCATATGTTAAGAGTAGCCGGTTTAAAACTTGTACATAAGTTGAGTGTACAAAGCGACTGATGGCGGTTCCCTGTACGTTTGTATGCCTACAAATACAGACCCCCACAACCACAATGGATTCATTTGGTAATATTAAAGTCAACTGCCCTTATAATTGAGATGTTATTATTTCCCTGTCTATTCCCAAAGTCTAGGAGTGTCTTCCCCAGTTCCTGAATAATCTCTACAGGATGTGAAGAAAAAAAGTTAAAATAAAAATCTATTAAAACCACATTTTAACTTTCATCATTGGAAACATTCACTTCATGTCAAGACTGCTGTGAGTTTTTTAAGCAATCAGTTATCAGTTTCACATAAGTGTCTGAGTTGGTGGGGTTAGAGACCCAGTAGATATATTGAGTGCTTAATTAATTAAAATCATTACAGTAAAATAAAAATTGTTTTAAACAGTTCCCCCCCTCATCCTCACGCCCCAAATGTCTTTATTCCTGAATCAGCGCTAGGCCTGCGGCTTGCCTGTGCTAGTACTCAAAGTTAATTGCACTTGCACGTGGGAAGTAAGAATAATAATAAATAAATGTAAATAAAAATAAATGAATAAATAAGTTATTCATAGATAAAAGAAGATAGACGCCCTGGGTGGGCTCCCGCTTCTACCCTTTCGGAGACCCGCACTGCTGCCCCCATTCGGGGAGTAAAGTGCGCCATGCAAGTAAAAATATTTAATTGTTAGCATATCAAGGGAGTATCTTCTGATTGTAGTGCCTCTTTAATGGCAGTCCTGGTTTGATGTGTACATTTTCCCATTCTGGCTAAATTGCTTGCTGTGTATTCGGAGAAACACAAGTCCGAAGTCTCCCTGCAAGTCCTGACTCCCTTTGCAATAAATATAGGGTGAAGTAGGCGCCGGCGATCGTCAATTAGTTAGGGGAAACAGAACAGGAGGGGAGCCAAGATTCTTTAAAATAGGAGCATAACCTGCACAAAACGTTTTCCCCCTTGCGCACCCAAGCTGGATTAAAATATGTGATATATAGCATGGTAAGCCTCATTTAGAGTATTTTCTCCCGGACCTGTGTTGTCAAGCCATCGCATAAGTAAGGTTGAGCCTTTCCCTAGATGTATGTTTTATCCAGTGATTCTGTGATGGGGCTGGGATGGAGGGTTGCAATGTCTTTTACGAATGATGCTGCACGTATTAGCTTGTTCACTGCTTTTTTCCAAGTTGTCAGAAGAATGTTAGGTAGTTGTAGACTATCTGCGTCAATCCTCAGAGTGCCAATGGTCTGGCCGAGATTGTGGTGCCAGGCAGAGCCTTCCTCCTCAAAAACAAACCTGAACTGATGTTGAAGAGAATCTGCTGGTGCCCTAAGGATCCTGAAGTAAAGGTTTATTAGGTCCCCCTGGGAAGCCAGGTCTGGCCTTCCGAGGCAAAGCTCTGGTCCTAACCTTGCTTTTCAGGCGAGCCTCGGTGCTGGCAGTACTGACTTGTAAGCCTTGACCTGGGTTGTGATTAAAAACCTATCAAGGGCTCCTGGAAAGGCCAGATGGCCGTAGCTGATGGCCGGTAGAAGTTTTGCTTTTAGGACTCTCAGTATTGGCTCAGCCGAAAAGCTTAGCAGGTGGTGGCTCAGTTGTTTTCAGTGAATGGATGGCATTGTTCACCTTGGTACTGAGGTGTTGTAGGTGGAAGTTTGAGTTGGCCTTTTCTGAAAACCAGACCACATGGTAGCTGTAGGCTGGTACTGTTCCAATTTGCAGATTTCCCAGTTGCCAGTGAGCTTTCCTTTTGAATGGTTGTTTCCTGAACACAACTATCTTGGTCTTACTCTGATTGACCAGTAGATGGTTATCCTGATTATAGGGTTCAGCACGTGGAGGGATATCTGAAGGCCTACCCTTTTGTGGTCCATTATTACTGTATCATTCGCGTATTGCAGAACAGAGAGTCTCAACCTGCCCAGCTTTGGAGCTACTAAGCTACCTCCTTGCAAGGTAGCCCCTAAATCTGCTGTAGAGAGGTTGAAGAGAAGGGGGGGGGCAGAACACAGCCCTGTTTGAACCCATTATTTGTGGGAATTTTAGAGGTCACTGAGATAGGGATTGTTTTGACCCGGACCCACGTCCCTTCGTAAAGCGATGTTATTACCTTTAGAGGTTTCCCATGTGGTTAATTTCCCCCATAGTCTGCTACGATCCACATAGTCAAAACCGGTGCTATAGCCAATAAAGCAGCAGAACAATGGTGGACTCTTCTTAACCGCTTATGTGGGCAAGTGTGGCAGCGCTATTATATTGCCTATGGTTGATGAGTGTACCGGAAACCTGATTGGTAAAATGATATAATGCCTTTTTATTTGCCCATGACTCCAAGTCCTTCAAGAGTATTCAGGTGTAGGCCTTCGCTTCTAGGTTGAGAAGGGCGACAAGCCTATAGTTTGATGGAATGGAGCAGTCGCCTTTCTTGAAGATGGGAAAAGTATGGAACCCCTCCAGGATTCCAGTATCATCACTTTCATTGAGGTGTAATTGAAGAGCGGCGTTAAGACAGCTGCCCAGAAGACCTATGCTGTTTTTAATACTGGTGCAGGAATCACATTTGGCCCTGGTGCTCCGTCGTTCCTCATTTTCTTGATGAACTTGATGACTTTGTTGTCTTTTATTTATGTGCTTAGGGGCGTACAGTTCCCTACTTCAGGGCTGTTTGATTTGGTAGTTCCGTTGTCAAGGGGTTTCTCGAGTACAGTTGTTTTACATAGTTAATTCAGTCTTGTTCCACTACCCTGTTCTCCTTTGTCACTCCTTGATTGCTCAACTGATTGGTGTGCCTCCACTGTCCAGAGTGGTTCTTCTCTTTCATCAGAGAGAACACCTTGAGCCATTCCTTTTTGCTGTGTTCCTTTTTGTTTTCCCGTACTTTCTTTTTGTAGGCTGGCCTCAAAGCTGTAATGAGGCCGCCATCAGTTGGTTTGCCCCCTTTTTTCTTGGTTTTCAGGACCCTGCAGAGAGTGTATTTGCACTTGATTATATCCTTAGAATGGCGTGGAACTCCAGGACTTGTAATGGGTTTGTTACTCAAGCGCTGGTGTCATACATTCTCCAGGCTTAGTTGGACATCTCCTATGATGTTCTCCCAGTTGCTTACTGCTGAAGTTTGATTTGGTTGATTTGTGCTGAGCTGTCTTTTCTCCACCCATGCTAGCAGGTTGTCTATAATTTTTGCTGACCATTTTATAGTATGGAGAACTTTGTGCCTCTCTTCACCTGTAGTTTCACTGATTGATTGGAGGGCGATTGCTGTATGGACGGTTAGTTGTATCATAGCCCTCAGGGGCCTGTGATCACTTTCGGCTCTTCGCCCCTTGGCCCTCTCCCATTCCTCATGTATTTATGAGCCTTTATGTACTTGACTAGAGATACAAGATGGTTTTCAGATAACTAGATTGTTCTGGTGGGACTCAGCTCATTGTCTGATCAGGTAGATTCAGCGCCACTCCTTTCCAGGGGCTGATAAGTGTTGCGAGTGATGAGCGGGAGACCCACGAAGCCACTTCACCTCTTCATTGCTATTGGCACTTCGGATATTTGAATGACGGGTAACTGGAAGCGTTACCGCAAACTGCCACCAGCCTCCCATTACAAGTTTCCTGCTGCGCGTGACGGCCTCCCTTACACAACTTCCTCTTCCTCCGGACGTGACCTGATGGCAAGTTAGCCTTATATCCGTATTATAGCCATCAGTAAATCACCTTGGCGCCGCTGGTGAGTGCCTGGCTGTGAGCCAGTTACAGCATCGTGCTGAGAGGGCGACCCGCCTCCCCGTAATTAATTGCAGCTGTTAGTGTGTCACACTTTAGCCGCGGCGCGGCAGGAAATTTCAGCGCCAGCCTGGAGCCAGCACGAGGATTGTATTTGTTACATTGTAGCCGCCTAGCGCTGCCGCGCTCTCACTCAGCCATGCGCTGAGAGCAGCCATTACCATTACAACATGATTAACTTTTTTGAACTAGAGCACCTGCTGGCACTTGCTGCAGCACGTCTCTCGGAGCCGTGCACAGGCGCTACCGTTGGCGCGAGCTGGCAAGTCGGAAAAATGCGTGACAATGCATTTCAGTTCGGTGATGCGGAACACCGCACTGAAATGCGTGAGTGTCACACCTGATGCTTGATACTTGACAGGACTGAAATTCGGGGAACATCTTTTCTACATAGCTTTAAAGAAGCATCTAGGGAGTTGAGGTAAAATAAAAACAGAAGGGGAGTTAAAATACATCCCTGCCCAACTCCTCTAGTAACCCTCAATAGTTTTGTGCAGTCTCCCAATTGTGTGTACCACACTTTTCTGGTTGTGTCCCAGTGTAGACGCCATATAAGCTAAATGCTCACCTGATCCTTTAGATTCTACAATATTGTCCTGTCCACCAGGTCAAAGGCACAGGAGCGGTCCATAAATACCATGTGAAGGGTGCCTCTGCTGTCCCTGAAATACTTTCCCCAGATAAGGTTTAAATTTAGATCCGGCACTGTAGACCCTAAATCGGGTCGAAAACGATATTGGACTGGCGAAAAGAAAGAGGTCTCAGCCCAATCCTCCAGTTTACCCAGCAGGATGCGCTCTAGAATCTTTTCTGTAGAATCAATTAATGAAATTGGGCATTAACATGTCGTCAAATTCTGGTTCCTTTTTGTAAATTGGGAATATGGTAGCCTCTCTACAGGAATCAATTAAATTACTCCTAACTGCAGCCCTTAAAACATTAGTTAAAAGAGGGGCCCCAAAGTCTACTTTGTGTTTAAATACATCTATTGGGACCCCGTCTGGGCCAGGGGCCTTACCACTTGCTTCACACTGGATGTATTTAGTAACAGATGCTTAGTCTATGAGGTCTACTAACCAAACCTCGTTTACTACAGGAGAATCTGGCATAGGCCAAGTCCAAGTTAATCCCCCTTATGGTCTGAGTTGAAAATGAGAGAAAAATGGTCAATCCAATCTTGTTAAGGAATGCATCACTCAATGCCAGAAGCTCAGTTGTCCGCAAAGAAAGGGCGGTTTACTATTTCCCAAAAAAGGCTGTTATCTCTGAGTTGGGCAGCTTTTTTCTAAATCCTCCCCGGCCTTATTCCTAATTTTCTGCCTTCTATTCTCGAGAGCATACTTGTAGTTATTTCTAGCTGTTCTAATATCCTATAGATTACGTGTAGTCTTATTTGTGGCCTTTTTTAATGCCTTTAGAGCAGCTGTACATTCAGGGCTAAACCATTACTTAGCAGGACATTCTTTTGCTCATTTACTGATATATAAATTACTAGACACAGTCCTGCTAATTTAAAGGATACTCTCCTGAACAATCTCTGGAGCCCTATCCAGCGAAAGGCAGCAAGTAAAGTCATTGGTGGCTGCAGTAATCAAATTGCTAAAAACGTATTTGGTTCGACATTACTCCAGTTAATTTGAACCCCTTTGATTGCGGCATAGCTAAGAGGTAACATAATTGTATCTGATATCTCTGGGCATAAGTTAATCACAAGGGATAAGAGGATGAGCTTATCATCACTGTGGGGAAGAGGACACACCTCATGGTGCATAAGAATTTATGCAAGATCAGTTGTCAAGAGCACAAAGTCTATTGTGCTCCCCTTACCCCTTCCTATGAATGTAGGGGGATTTAGGCTGCCCTGAACTTCAAAATCAGATGAAAGGGTCAAATCATATGTTAAGAGTAGCCGGTTTAAAACTTGTACATAAGTTGAGTGTACAAAGCGACTGATGGCGGTTCCCTGTACGTTTGTATGCCTACACATACAGACCCCCACAACCACAATGGATTCATTTGGTAATATTAAAGTCAACTGCCCTTATAATTGAGATGTTATTATTTCCCTGTCTATTCCCAAAGTCTAGGAGTGTCTTCCCCAGTTCCTGAATAATCTCTACAGGATGTGAAGAAAAAAAGTTAAAATAAAAATCTATTAAAACCACATTTTAACTTTCATCATTGGAAACATTCACTTCATGTCAAGACTGCTGTGAGTTTTTTAAGCAATCAGTTATCAGTTTCACATAAGTGTCTGAGTTGGTGGGGTTAGAGACCCAGTAGATATATTGAGTGCTTAATTAATTAAAATCATTACAGTAAAATAAAAATTGTTTTAAACAGTTCCCCCCCTCATCCTCACGCCCCAAATGTCTTTATTCCTGAAACAGCGCTAGGCCTGCGGCTTGCCTGTGCTAGTACTCAAAGTTAATTGCACTTGCACGTGGGAAGTAAGAATAATAATAAATAAATGTAAATAAAAATAAATGAATAAATAAGTTATTCATAGATAAAAGAAGATAGACGCCCTGGGTGGGCTCCCGCTTCTACCCTTTCGGAGACCCGCACTGCTGCCCCCGTTCGGGGAGTAAAGTGCGCCATGCAAGTAAAAATATTTAATTGTTAGCATATCAAGGGAGTATCTTCTGATTGTAGTGCCTCTTTAATGGCAGTCCTGGTTTGATGTGTACATTTTCCCATTCTGGCTAAATTGCTTGCTGTGTATTCGGAGAAACAAAAGTCCGAAGTCTCCCTGCAAGTCCTGACTCCCTTTGCAATAAATATAGGGTGAAGTAGGCGCCGGCGATCGTCAATTAGTTAGGGGAAACAGAACAGGAGGGGGAGCCAAGATTCTTTAAAATAGGAGCATAACCTGCACAAAACGTTTTCCCCCTTGCGCACCCAAGCTGGATTAAAATATGTGATATATAGCATGGTAAGCCTCATTTAGAGTATTTTCTCCCGGACCTGTGTAGTCAAGCCATCGCATAAGTAAGGTTGAGCCTTTCCCTAGATGTATGTTTTATCCAGTGATTCTGTGATGGGGCTGGGATGGAGGGTTGCAATGTCTTTTACGAATGATGCTGCACGTATTAGCTTGTTCACTGCTTTTTTCCAAGTTGGCAGAAGAATGTTAGGTAGTTGTAGACTATCTGCGTCAATCCTCAGAGTGCCAATGGTCTGGCCGAGATTGTGGTGCCAGGCAGAGCCTTCCTCCTCAAAAACAAACCTGAACTGATGTTGAAGAGAATCTGCTGGTGCCCTAAGGATCCTGAAGTAAAGGTTTATTAGGTCCCCCTGGGAAGCCAGGTCTGGCCTTCCGAGGCAAAGCTCTGGTCCTAACCTTGCTTTTCAGGCGAGCCTCGGTGCTGGCAGTACTGACTTGTAAGCCTTGACCTGGGTTGTGATTAAAAACCTATCAAGGGCTCCTGGAAAGGCCAGATGGCCGTAGCTGATGGCCGGTAGAAGTTTTGCTTTTAGGACTCTCAGTATTGGCTCAGCCGAAAAGCTTAGCAGGTGGTGGCTCAGTTGTTTTCAGTGAATGGATGGCATTGTTCACCTTGGTACTGAGGTGTTGTAGGTGGAAGTTTGAGTTGGCCTTTTCTGAAAACCAGACCACATGGTAGCTGTAGGCTGGTACTGTTCCAATTTGCAGATTTCCCAGTTGCCAGTGAGCTTTCCTTTTGAATGGTTGTTTCCTGAACACAACTATCTTGGTCTTACTCTGATTGACCAGTAGATGGTTATCCTGATTATAGGGTTCAGCACGTGGAGGGATATCTGAAGGCCTACCCTTTTGTGGTCCATTATTACTGTATCATTCGCGTATTGCAGAACAGAGAGTCTCAACCTGCCCAGCTTTGGAGCTACTAAGCTACCTCCTTGCAAGGTAGCCCCTAAATCTGCTGTAGAGAGGTTGAAGAGAGGGGGGGGGGGGGCAGAACACAGCCCTGTTTGAACCCATTATTTGTGGGAATTTTAGAGGTCACTGAGATAGGGATTGTTTTGACCCGGACCCACGTCCCTTCGTAAAGCGATGTTATTACCTTTAGAGGTTTCCCATGTGGTTAATTTCCCCCATAGTCTGCTACGATCCACATAGTCAAAACCGGTGCTATAGCCAATAAAGCAGCAGAACAATGGTGGACTCTTCTTAACCGCTTATGTGGGCAAGTGTGGCAGCGCTATTATATTGCCTATGGTTGATGAGTGTACCGGAAACCTGATTGGTAAAATGATATAATGCCTTTTTATTTGCCCATGACTCCAAGTCCTTCAAGAGTATTCAGGTGTAGGCCTTCGCTTCTAGGTTGAGAAGGGCGACAAGCCTATAGTTTGATGGAATGGAGCAGTCGCCTTTCTCGAAGATGGGAAAAGTATGGAACCCCTCCAGGATTCCAGTAACATCACTTTCATTGAGGTGTAATTGAAGAGCGGCGTTAAGACAGCTGCCCAGAAGACCTATGCTGTTTTTAATACTGGTGCAGGAATCACATTTGGCCCTGGTGCTCCGTCGTTCCTCATTTTCTTGATGAACTTGATGACTTTGTTGTCTTTTATTTATGTGCTTAGGGGCGTACAGTTCCCTACTTCAGGGCTGTTTGATTTGGTAGTTCCGTTGTCAAGGGGTTTCTCGAGTACAGTTGTTTTACATAGTTAATTCAGTCTTGTTCCACTACCCTGTTCTCCTTTGTCACTCCTTGATTGCTCAACTGATTGGTGTGCCTCCACTGTCCAGAGTGGTTCTTCTCTTTCATCAGAGAGAACACCTTGAGCCATTCCTTTTTGCTGTGTTCCTTTTTGTTTTCCCGTACTTTCTTTTTGTAGGCTGGCCTCAAAGCTGTAATGAGGCCGCCATCAGTTGGTTTGCCCCCTTTTTTCTTGGTTTTCAGGACCCTGCAGAGAGTGTATTTGCACTTGATTATATCCTTAGAATGGCGTGGAACTCCAGGACTTGTAATGGGTTTGTTACTCAAGCGCTGGTGTCATACATTCTCCAGGCTTAGTTGGACATCTCCTATGATGTTCTCCCAGTTGCTTACTGCTGAAGTTTGATTTGGTTGATTTGTGCTGAGCTGTCTTTTCTCCACCCATGCTAGCAGGTTGTCTATAATTTTTGCTGACCATTTTATAGTATGGAGAACTTTGTGCCTCTCTTCACCTGTAGTTTCACTGATTGATTGGAGGGCGATTGCTGTATGGACGGTTAGTTGTATCATAACCCTCAGGGGCCTGTGATCACTTTCGGCTCTTCGCCCCTTGGCCCTCTCCCATTCCTCATGTATTTATGAGCCTTTATGTACTTGACTAGAGATACAAGATGGTTTTCAGATAACTAGATTGTTCTGGTGGGACTCAGCTCATTGTCTGATCAGGTAGATTCAGCGCCACTCCTTTCCAGGGGCTGATAAGTGTTGCGAGTGATGAGCGGGAGACCCACGAAGCCACTTCACCTCTTCATTGCTATTGGCACTTCGGATATTTGAATGACGGGTAACTGGAAGCGTTACCGCAAACTGCCACCAGCCTCCCATTACAAGTTTCCTGCTGCGCGTGACGGCCTCCCTTACACAACTTCCTCTTCCTCCGGACGTGACCTGATGGCAAGTTAGCCTTATATCCGTATTATAGCCATCAGTGAATCACCTTGGCGCCGCTGGTGAGTGCCTGGCTGTGAGCCAGTTACAGCATCGTGCTGAGAGGGCGACCCGCCTCCCCGTAATTAATTGCAGCTGTTAGTGTGTCACACTTTAGCCGCGGCGCGGCAGGAAATTTCAGCGCCAGCACGAGGATTGTATTTGTTACATTGTAGCCGCCTAGCGCTGCCGCGCTCTCACTCAGCCATGCGCTGAGAGCAGCCATTACCATTACAACATGATTAACTTTTTTGAACTAGAGCACCTGCTGGCACTTGCTGCAGCACGTCTC